>NC_058508.1:1392416-2807416 GCF_020382885.2 Scatophagus argus | reverse complement strand
GATGATTGAATCATATTTGCTGTAGCAGTCTTTAAAGACACAAGATAAATCCAGCCCAACCAACTTACAGACCGCCATTCATCATTCCACTTATTACGGATAAGTTAAGGGATGGAATGGCTGGAAGATAATCAAATATGATCATATGAACATATTGTCCTGTTTTTGTATATTAATTCTTAGTTATGGGTGTTCACAGACTTCTAAAATTTGTTCTTCATGTCTAAAGCTATGTTCAACACATGTCACTGTAGTGAGCATCATTGTGATTATATTTCACATTTTTGCCATGTCATGAAACAGTACACATTATTTATTTCAAGCATATCACCTAACCATTTATTTTCATGTAAGGGTACAACGCAGGCATTGACCCAGCATTCAATTTGTTGTGTCCTTGAACTTGACCTTGTTGAGCATTTAACAAGAGGATAGTAGCTGTGTGTGTGTGTGTGTGGGGAGAGGGAGAGGTTATTAAAATAATACCTGTCACTGCTGTTTTCAACATAATGAGAGCACCGTTTAGTCATGAGAAAACTCAAAAATCTTTTTTTTGGACAAAAAACCCTACATTTTAAACCTATAATTAATTAATATTCATCTGCGTATATCCTGTGACCGTACACAAACAGGCTTTGTGTGTTCCACTTTGCTCCTCAGCTGAATGTGTTTGAGTTTTGAACTGTTAAGGGACAAAACCAGGCACTGATGGACTATGCTGACATTGTTTTTTGGACAAACTGCATGTCTGTCCATTCGCGAACAAGGATGTATGAAGTGTCCTCCTGTTTCAGGTGGTTTTTGTGGGTTGTTCCTCATCTGATTCCAGGATCTGAGGAGAGATGGTGTTCAAATCTGAGGCAAATCTGTGATTTTGGGGCAAATAAATATAACTGATGTTGAGATAATGATTTGATGAACTGATAAAATAACCAGCAGATCAATAATATAATTAAAAATATAATTGTCAGCAAATGAAGTAATCACAACTAAACTTAACAAATGAAGTTTTTAATTACTACGCAAGTTATTGTACATATGTGGTTCTAGTATTACTGCGTACTACAGTTGTGTGTATGGTGTGTCAGAGTGGTGTTGCCGTAGCCCAGAACAAAGTGCTTGACTGTGGGAAGTCCCACACTGTACTGTCTGTTTCAGCACTTTGAAATGAAATGACTAATGTAATGTAATGAGTATAACGTGGTAAACTAGAACTTAACTTGTTAACTTAAGATAAATCACTGTTGAGTGTGGTCATTTTTGTAAAGTGTAATGAAAATAATAAATTTATGAATAGTTAGGAGGAAAGGGAGGAAAAGAGATGACTGGAGAGGAGAAAATGAATGGGCCTGCTTCCCATACAAGCTTATGGAAATTAAAGCAGTTTGCTAAACTTTGGCCACAATAGCTGGACTTGACTTCATATAAAAACGTACAGATTTCACTTAACATGATCATGGTTATGACTGTACTTCATCCCATATTTCTGTCATTACATATAGGGAAATATAAAGAAAAAACAGATAAAACAGTTAAAAAAAAAACAACAAACAACAGAGGAACATAATATACACTATTAAGTTGGTCCCATGTGTTATTAATACTTGAAAAGTATTTTCCAAAGGCAATGCAAAAAAAAAAAACAAACAAAAAATAAAACAGAAAAAAAACAAAGCAAAACTGGAAATAAACCTTAAATGTGGGAACGTGTTGAACGAGTGTTGACTGTATGGCTATACGGCCCAGCAGTAGAAAACACGCTGACAACAGAAATACAGAAGTACACATCCGGGAATTTAACGCACAGTGACACTTGTGCTATGGCTCCTAAAAACCAAAGTCATTACCATGGCAGCAACAGAGTGAACCAGCAGGGATAAATAAAAAACAGACAGGTATCAGAAGTGGCTGATCACGCAGCGGCCACGAAGCCAGCAGGCACGTGTGTGTTACCGCCTCCGGACGTCATCATCACAGGTAACGCGGTGGTGATGGCGTGCATTTTCATTTTAAAGCCATAAATGTTTTTCCTCGAATCCTATCTATGAATAAGTTACTAATTTTGGAGAAGGGCCTTAGATAATTATGTGAAGGGAGTTACTATCATCCATCATCTGATGGATCAAAGTGGAGCTGTCCAATAGATATTTGAGGCCGTACGTTCCCTATAATAGCGGAACTAACAGCAAACAAACTTCAAGAAAACAAACAAGAAGAAAACAGCTGTGAATGTCCGCTATTATTATTTTTTTTATTGGTAGTGGTAGTAGTATTGTAATGAGTATCCTAATGGGTGAACATGTTGTTTGCATTCATTTCAAAGTGCCACCAGGCTTCCGTCTGTAACTGACATGAACACGAGTCGGTGTGACTTCACGGACCCAGCAGGATCATCGTCCAAACGGAAAGCAGCTTTTCTATTCATTTATTCAGTTTCAGGCGTCTGCTGTACAAGGACCTCAAGAAAATCCAACCTGCATCATATAAGATATTTCTTTTGTTTTCTTTTTTTGCATTTAGTCTTTTGTCATTTGTGGTAAAACAGCAGCCCACATGCTTTGTTTGTTTTATCCGTCAAGGTGTGAGCCAGTGAGCCAAGCAGCTTCCACTGACTGAGATAATGTTACATCCTGTTCATCTAAAGCTGAATAGTTTTATTTTTATTTTAAATTCTATACAAAAGTTTTAAATTAATGTCATATATACCAAAGACACGCGCACACACACACGCGCGCACACTCACCTTTTTTATTCCAGATTAAATGAAATAAGAGGCAGTCAGAAGTGGAGAAAGTCTGGACTTGTGAGCTATTTTCTTTCCAACATGTTTTCTGTGGATGTTTATTTTTTGTTCAACTCATTCAAAACAGTTTTATTAAGCCCCCAAAAATAAAGACAAAACATTAATGAGTGCAGGCAGTGGGTTAAACATTAAGCTGGACAGTTTCAGGAATCCAGTTATTCTTTTTGTTAGTTTATATTAATTCTGAAACAAAAGTGATAGATTTCATTTGATCCAATCAGATTAAGAAAATGAAAAACAGATCCATTATCCACATTAACCACTGTATAGTATTAGCAAATCCTGGAATTTCCCTCGGGATCGGTAAAGTATCTATCTATCTATCTATCTATGTATCCAGAAAAAAAACTCATATAACAATAAATGAACAAACATATCAGTTTATAGTCTATATTATATATTAAAACCAGTTGCAGTGATCAACATGTAACCTGTTCTTTCAGTATCTAATTATACATCTTGTTTCACTTATTTTCCATAGGCTGCTCATTTTCTCACATCCCGTGACCGTTATGCTCCTGACTGTTAGCTGTTCACCAGATTATTCAGTTATACTGACTCACTAGAGTCTGATACCCACCTCATTTCTTAAGAAGAAGCTCTTTGATTGGCATGTAGTATAATAATACAAATAATGTAACACTATAGATCACACTTTCTAGAATGAGGACCTGTCAGTGAAAGAAGAAGGTTCCCTATTTTACACCTCATTAACTTTTGTCCATACACACCAGAACCAAAACTTCGCTACCTTTGCTTTACTTCATGTTCAGTCGTTTTGTAGCATTTAAGCCTCCGCTTACTTCATTAAAATAAAAGCTGCTGCTGTCAGCGAATCAGGTGTCATCACTTTGAAGACGCTAGCGCCATAATTCACAAGTGACAGCTTTTTCTGTGAACAGACAGGATGTTCATGAAGTCTCTCTCAGGGATGTTCTGTTCCTTATGTGGCCAATAGGAGGGAGCCTTGTACCTCAGTGTGCAATGCAGGTGATCATCCTGGCTCCCATACGAAGGGAAGAGCTGCTTGAAAGATCAGACTTTCTCCTAAATGTGTAGACATCCAAGAATACAAATATTTATGAAGATAACGGACTATAGAATAAATCAGTGGTTGCATTTCAGGCTCCATTGTGTGGTTTGGTGTCTGTGTTTCTTGCCCCTGTGGGTCAAATGTAGATGTAACAGCAAACAGTCAAATTTCTGATAAGGAAAAAAAAAATCAAAGCAGGGATCCTTCATCCACCATGGACAGACATGCAATAAAAGTCTTGTGTGTAGAATGGACAGAAATAAAGTTACAATATGGAGAAACATCACAGCAATGTCATTTATAAAGAACACAGGGTTTACTTTGTGCCTTTTATTTTAGTTTCCGTCTCTTTTATGTGAATGTTCGGTCTAGCGTGTGCTGTGAAACTGACTTGTGATAGAATAAAATGTAACCAGACTTCCAGGCGATGCCAAAACTGTACCATCAAGCGCTGGGAAGAGAACCAAGTTCACATGTACAAAAGGAGCAAAACTCAAAGTTTCTATTCACAGGGAGGGAGAGAGTGAGAAAGAGAAGGAGAGGCTGATTCTGGAGGACAAGATCCAGATCCAAAACATCAAAAAAACATCTGGAATGAGGCAATGACAGCCCTGGGAGCGGGGGCACAGCTTGGACACTGGTGCTTCTGGAGAACAAACAAACAAATAGAGGGTTGGAAGAATGCTGTGGTTTAAAAAAAAATACAGTATTCAAGCTGGAAGGACAGACATGCACTTTAATTTTCATTAAAATTATTGTAGCTTATTAGATGTTGAGATGTTGATGAGACTGAGTATTATCTGTATTTTGAAGTTGCCCAATCAAACCTCAGTTGTAGTTGTGTGTAATGCTCCTTAGTTAATGTTTGCATGCTAAACTAAGATGGTAAACACTATACTCATATTGACAATGTTAGCATATTAGCATGCTGATGATAGCATCTAACATTTACAGCATCACTGTTCAGTACAGCCCCACAGAGCTGCTTGCGTGGCTCACACATTTGGCCTGAAAAGCTGGACAAGACTGTGAACATTGTGAACGAGACCTGCTGTTGCAGCTCGGCACCACCTGCGGAGCTACCGATATTAAAAAGGCTCCGGGCAGCACTCCAGGGCAACAGCTCAAGTTTATGCAAACCTGTCAACATGACTGTCAGCTAATCACACTTGCTTTAATGCCCACAGAAACTGAAGCAGAATGTTACTTAACTACTACATTTACTACTCTGTTTCACCAGTGGAGTGTTGTTCTCGTACAGTGCAAAACACAGGGCTGCTATCTCCATCAGTGCTGGCCATTCAGGCATCATTGTTGCGTTAAAACAGTTTCAACAATGCATATCACATCAAAAACAACAAAAGCAAAGAGGTGTTCCCCACTCCAATACACCAGAGGCTTTTGCAGAGCTACACGACTAACTGATCATTTGAATCAGGTGTGTTGGTATAAGGTATTGGTGTTGCATCACAGCTTCAAACCCACAACCTTCCACACCGAGAACAAGTCATGAGCTTGTTGTGCTGTCAACGCGATGAGCTGTTTCAAAAAGTCAGTTTTCAAGACAAGCTTACGAGAATTTACGTGCTTCGTTTAGACAACATAGAGACGTCTGCAACTGATTTTTACACAGACTGGTTAATATTAGAAATTTCAAAAATGTCCAGCAGCTGAGCAGCCAGAACAGAGTATCCAAATTTAGCGCTTGTTGTATCTCACAGAGCCACAGATTCATGAGACTATTACTGTATCTCAGTATAAGTGAACTGACACTGTGTGAAAGCCAATTTATGTCTGAACATGGACTTAGTGCCAATGTTTTAAGTTTTAAAAATGTGATATCCATCCACTTGCCCGGTGCCAGGTTACAGCTGCAGCATTCTCAGTAAAGTAGTCAGACATCCATTTCTTGAACAATGTTTTCCAGCTACCTCATGACCCTGCTCAGGAGGTCACAACAAGGAGGGAGACACACCATGGCAAGTATTTAAATAATGCTTTATTAAACATAATTAAACCAAAGTAGCAGGTGTTCACAGTATGAGGTATGGAAGTCAGTCGGACCAGTAGTGTGACGTGTGCTTGAGTGAAATATGTGGTTGCAGGTGTTGTAAGGTGCAAAACAAAGCAAATGTTTCAACTAAAGAAACATAACCAAATCAGATTGGTGCCTGTGGAGAAGCTAGGCTTGAAGAACCAGGGAACAAACTGTGGCCCTGAGGTGTTGCAGGTTAATGTAATGTAACTGCCTGCAGAGTGAGCACAAAGACAAGCGAACCACAAAACAAACAAGATGACACACCAGGAGTCATCACAGTAGATTTGTTACTAATTTGAAAGCTTTGTCTTCTTCACTACGTCACAGTTAAAATGCCTGCATTGGTGTCAACGCCTCACGAATCTGGATGTTTATTCCACAGTTCCAAGACCCTGAGATACTTGAACTCTTGGGCCTACAAATTATTCCGCATTCAGAGTTAGCAGTCCAGTCTGATAAAAAAATGAGAGGGAACAAAATGTCCTCAAAAATTTTGTATTGTCTCATGTTTTCCTTTAGCTTAGAATTCCTTTAGCTACAAAACCAAATGTAAACATTACACACTGCTGGCAGGTAAGTGTGGTAGTCTTCATCAGGTTTATAGATGAACCTTGTTTTCTTAGTTGAATAATGTTAAATTAGTTAGCGTGATTGGTTCAATTACTAAAACGTAGCTTGTTTTGCTAGCTCCCTCCATTAGCCGGCTGATGTGCCCTTGAGCAAGGCACTCATCCCCCAATATGC
This sequence comes from Scatophagus argus, assembly GCF_020382885.2. Lineage (NCBI taxonomy): Eukaryota > Metazoa > Chordata > Actinopteri > Scatophagidae > Scatophagus > Scatophagus argus. Next base: position 2,800,798 of record NC_058508.1, on the reverse strand, counting down.
TCCTCGGGCGCTTGATGCTGCCCACTGCTCCTGTGTGTTTCACTGCATGTAATTTGCTGGGTGTTGCATGTGTGTTCAACTAAGGATGGGTCAAATGCAGAAGACGAATTCAGTGTAAATATATATAGATATATATATAGATATATATATATATATAGATATATATATTGCCAATAAAGTGATTCTTCTTCTTCTTGTTTTGCCTGCCTAGATTGTGATTCAGCACTGGCTAGGAGCTCATTTTCGAGCTACATTTCTTGGACAATTGTGAAATAAGAGGAAGGTGATTTGTATACAATATTTCATGATATGTCCCCACTGTCAGGCCATCAGGAGCCTGACCATGAGCTCACAGCAGAACAACAAAGATACAACAACAGCCTCTGAGCTCGAGCCATCACGACGGATCAGGTGAGCGTGGGAAATAACTGAGTAAACTGTAAAAGAAAACAGCAGGCCAGAACTAAAGAGAGCAAATTACGGCCGTGGTGGTGAAAATGTATTAATTTCCAACATGTTGTAAAATGCTGTTACGTGATAATCATATATTTGAGAACTTATGAGTTCTGTTGTTGTTCTCAGCAGCAGCTGCTTTCACTGACTCTTAAACAAAGGCCAGAGTTTTATTGAGCAAACAGTACATCACATCTGTGCAGCTGTAGATGGGCAGCAGAGTCAGCACAGAAACACATGAAAAATGAACAGCTGCACATCTTAACTCGTGTTAAGCCAGCTCGTGTTAAGACTGTTCTGTCCAAGACAACTCCATAGAGGTCATGAGTAACACTGTTGTATTGATATACAGCGTGTGTTACTGCGCCGGCGTGTGACTTGACTGATGTAATTAGCCCCGCAGGGATCATCAGGCGTCTTATCTTTTCTTCTGTAAGCACCGGAGTGGATCATTGAAAATGGGATTAATCACCTTGAACTCTGTCACAGCATGTCCTTAATGAATTACAATTACATGATGCCATGATTCCCAGTGCAGGTATTTATGTTATGGAAGCACACTGTTAACAAACTACATTCCCTTTAGTGATATGTTTACTATCAATAAAATGTTGTCTTCTTTGATAAATTGGGCGAAATCAGTTGAAATGGTGTGTTCAAACAGCTGCTAAATGTTGGCAGATATGTTCTACATTAGACGCAAAGCAGAGTCAACTTAATGTTCTGCGTTTAAGGCAGAATTAACAAGAAGCCCTGAATGATTTAGAATTTACTGTACTGAGGTCAGTAAGTCTCTCCTTACTCAAAAACTCTCAAAATTGTGTGATTCTTAAGGAAGCGTGGTGATATTGTGATAACTAGTTCAAAGGTGAAATCTGTTCAAACAGCTTGTTCACAAACATATGCTGCTTACCTTGGCAGGTAAGAAAGTGTAAACACATCATTTGTATTACAGTGAGCCAAACAGAAACCAAACAGCGTGTAACGCATTACGTCTGCTGTTGTGGCTTCTTGTTGTTTCAGAGGATCTCAGTTGAGTAGGTGGTGCTTTAATGTGGCCGCAGACACATTTATGTACACTCTGCTGAAAGAATTAGGTCATATGTGACACAGACCATCACCGGATGTGGCCTGATCAGATCTCATATGTGTCCTCAGTGCATCTTTAGTGCATTCAGGCCTATATTTAGAGCTTCCTGCTTGTGATAGGATCACTCAGGACAGGTTAATACCTGGTCTGAACAGGGCTAATAAAATATTAACCCAAGTATTAATAACAGATCCTCAAATACAAAGGTTAATCAGATGCCAAAATACTGGACAGAGGTTTATAATATCATATGGAAGATTTTTACTGCTGTAGAATATAATCACTGCAGCATATTGTGTCATTCATGATAATGATCACACGGTAAACATTAGAAATGTCTTCTGCTGGACTGTCCCCTCCCCAATCTATTCTTGCACTGTCAAAGCATACAAAGGTGCAAGACAGAAATGTTTTTTGTAGCCACATGTGTGAATAGTAATTTACCAGGAACTATGTGTGAAAGGGCCTCAAGTGCATCTGTCTGATGTTAGGTATTGAACAGGCAGTGTACTGAGGGGTTTTAGCTTGTTCTTTCTTTCTTTCTTTTAACCGCTTGCTGCAAAACAATGCTATGAAAGCTGTGAAAGTGAACCAGAACAGTAAAGTTTGTGGTTTGGACAGCAGACAGCTTAGTAATGAACTGAAAGACAAACAACCCTGATAGAACTGAGAATAACTGCGGAGTCGGAGCTGATTCACTGTAAACTGATCACCGTGAGCAGCACCTCTGAAATTACACAGTGTCATTTGGTTCATTGTTAGAAATACCTATATTGATGTTATCCTGAGCTTTAAAATGGCAAACTGCCAGCAGTTGATAAACCTTCAAACTTAACTTATTTGTTTCTCTTTAATCTTTGTCACCTATCCTCCTACACCATGTAACAATACACAAATGTATTGTAGGCCTTTTTCTTTGCCTAGTGATAATGTCATTATGAAACACCCCCCTTGAGAATTCAAAGTATGCAACAAGTAGGGGTTTGACTTCAGATCAATGAAGTCATAATTTAGAAAAAATAGACAAAGAAGGCTGATAGAAAAGGAGACCTCTCACAACACCCAAATCAAAACTGCAGCAGGAAAACCATGAAAAAAAAAAAATCTGGGCCATGGTTTGCGTAGATGGCAGACTCAGCACAATATGGATGGTAAAATACTACTGGTGATAAAATTGTTTCAGTAGACATATGTTTTACAGATACAACAGCGTACTTTGATCATTTGATCAAAACTACCAATCCATTGGCATAACAGGGTTTGGCAGCATGTGAAAGTAAACAATGGAAATCATTACAATCTAAAAAGTGATGGTGCTGAGGCTGAAATGAAAGCCAACAAGAAAATCCCATCAGTATGCACAGTCACAAATGAAGCCGTTTATTCCTTTATGGGAAATATGTACTCAGTAGGTATCTGAATGTGAAGTTATTCTTCCTTCTGCGCGACATATGTTGCTTATAACGCCCCCATTACTCTGCAGTCCACAATGGAAGGGATTTGCTCTTCAGAAGAACATGTGCAACAAAGTGCTTGTCACTGAAGTCAGGAAGTCGATGAGGAGCTTTTTATACACAGAGATCTCGTAATACCACTGGAACAAAGACCCTTCACTATGCCGCCTTTGTTTATTTCTATTTATATAGTTATTTTTACCACTGAACAGCACAACACCGCCCCAGTGTGTGATGTTAGACAGCACGCCAATGTTCGGCAAGCAAAAGGGGCGTGGCGTGTACGACAGCAGGGTTGGCATCTGGTGCGGCCTATAACATACATGCTGAACAGCCCTTGCTAATCAATACTGTCCCTGTTATGCAGCAGTTCATCACGTCAGCAGCTCAGAGGGTATGGAGCTCCCAAACCTTACTCTGACACAACCGCTGCTACATGCTTTTTAAAACTCCTGGTGGTGAGTTGTACACATAACACGTCAACAAATCATCACACCGCTGTCACTTCCTGCCACCTCTCCAGGTTGCTCCTTTTACATAGACGCTAATTCATCCCTTTTACTTCCTCCATTGCTTAGTCAGAGATGGAACAACAATGACCCACCATTAGGCTTCCCTAACTTTGACACAGAACAGTGAAGCAAAAGTAATGGTGTAAAAGCCATGCGTCGAACAGACTGTGTTAAAGAGCTTACAGGCTAGCATAACTTGTATCAGCTTATGGTTACTGAAAGAGTGTGGAAAATAAAACAGCTGGTGGAAATCTGATCTGAATGCTGGCTGGATCATCAAAGTCAATGAGAAACAATGTTGTCCCCAAATGCCCCAAGCAAAGCAATTATCCACCCACTATTTTAAACCTAGTCAGGACATTTTGCATGTGAGAATGGCAAATTCAGTGTTTCACATCATCACTAAACCCAGAGCCTTGCTAAGCATAATATAAGTCTCCTTATAAAGCCTGGTATGATAAATATTAACGAGATGGTGTCTATATTTGACTAGCACCTCTAGGGCTTGTGTTGGTCACAAGTGAATATGTAGGCAGGCTGACAACGTCAGTCGGTTGGTAGGTCGACATGGGCTATGCATTCACAGCATTCAAACAATTACATGAAGCCCCAGTCAGCTGTCAGGGTAACTGTAACTGTAAATAACTGACAAATCAAACTGACTTGATTTTTTGTCTGTTTGGTTGTGACTGTGTGGTTAGCAAACCAGATGGCTGAGGAAGAAGAAAAGAGAAATTATGGGCACTTCACATTTGCTCATTTATCACAAGTCATCAACACCGAACAACATTATCGCACACCGCACCCAAAATTGTGGAGGCCTAGGCTAAACCTACATAAGAAATTGTGATGGCAATTTGTATTAATAATTCATATGAAGAATAATAGTAATGTTGTCTTTCCAAATACACCATCAAATCAGGAAACACTCATATGTGTCATTTTGCAAAGCAATGTGATATTGTAAGTAATCAGTTCTGGTGTAAAGCATTTCAGCGCAAGTCAGCCCCCTGTTGGGTCACCTTGATTAAACAAAAGTCCTTAATGGAAAAAAGATACTAGTTTAGCAGTCCTCATCCTTTATTCAGCAAAATTTAAAGTGAGGGTGTCTTTCTCAGCAATGTCTCTTTACAGAAAACAGACCAAGTTGTGGGTAGTTTCATGTCAGAACTATTTTCTTTCTGTATCCTGGAGGAGTGTGTGTGTGTGTGTGTGTGTGTGTGTGTGTGTGTGTGTGTGTGTGTGTGCTTTGAGCACCACAAACCAACTGATGTCTCTACAATCAGTATCTTCAAAGCTTGACAACTTACACCAAAAACAAAACAATCTAGATTGATAAATACCACTACAGATAACAGGAAAAATATGTATTTTTGATTTTGGGGTGAACTATCCCTTTAAAATGTGCCTTTACCAAATGTGAAAAATAGTTTTTGAATTGGCTGAAAATGTCTGTTCCATCCACATTTCCTGGTTTTAAAATCTGTCCCAGTTGAATTTGTAATTGAATAGACCTGCTGTAATGTAACTGCCATGGGGTCTGCTATTTTCTGTACCTAAATCCAAGCTCCAGACACACCCAGGGAAGGAGTGGAACGGTCATTGGCAGGAGTTTTGTTCATTCTCACCTCCATTTTGCTGTCATAATGACATTGTGTAAATGTGAAAGAAATTAGTATTAGTATTCCACAGCTCCCTTTGCCAAACAAAACGTATGGGATGAGAGTGTTTGTCCTAAACAAACAAACAGCTGCGAACCTCCAGGTTACAGATAGTGCCCATAGCGGAAAAATGTGTTATGTTTTAGTTGCCTAACCCTAACAATACTTTAGCCATGCTGAGGTAGCCATGTACTGATATTGTAGAGAAATTGATGAGAAATGTTTTGAAATCTAACTTTTGTCATTAATCATAATCTGGACTTTTTCACATTCATTCAAAAATCAAGCTTCCGTATGGCTGATGACACCACCTATCTTCTCAGCACAAAGACGGGCTGAAATGTGTCGCCTCAACAGAAGATGGTAACAGCTGTTTTCCCAGAGTTTTACAGAACCACAACGACCACTGAACTATTTCAAGGATTAAAAACACCATGAATATTTTCAACTACTATTCTTGTCAAGATGAAGGCTGCTGTAATCCAAAAACATATCTGAAAAGCTAGATATCCTTCTACCCCCCCAAAACATATACTTGATTGCTAGCAGACAGTTCAGCTCTGATGTATGGACTCGATGTGAGCACGGTGGGTACAATTAGGTCAACTGGCTTGTCTTCGGGTATCAGAGACAAACCTTAGGACAGTCCTCAAAAAGAAAATATCACACAGAACTGTTATCCATCATATTTAATTCCTTAAGGTACTAGTGAAATGTCCAATTGTGCACTGAGGCATTGCTTACATGAATCAACACAACGATAAAGTACTTGGGAACATTAGAATTTAAGATGAAGACATTAGCATATGTCTCACACACCCAGCACCCACATTCAGTATGTGGGTGTATTTGGGAATAGCACATTTTCTGTAAGCTCTTAAACTATTATAGCAACATGTGCAGCCTAGTTACATATGTTTAGCACATGTTTTATTGAGAAGTAATGCAATATGTGCATTTTGTTTTTGTGCATTTTCCCTCAAATACGGATTTGTGAGTGATCAGTGACAGAACAGGACATTTCATAGCTCTAAATGACTGCGGCCCGACCTTTATTCCCATGACCTTAAACTGAGATCAGGGAATTTATCTAACCACCAATATTCAAAACACACAAAGGCAATTTTCACATTGTTCCAGTCCCTACCACAAAGAGAGAGAAAAACAACCATGGCTTTATGACAGGGACAGAAAGCAAGCTACTGTACCTGAGGAGTTTGACGCCGAAATAATATAGCATGTTGCACACATACAGGACAATTCACATCAAGCATGTACCTGTGTACCTGCATGACTGTGCACATGTCCTCTTCAGCTAGACCTCACCGGATAAATGGCCATATGGGTGGTGTGTGTAAGCAGCTTAGTACGACCCACATTTATGTTTGTTTAGGTAGCAACCCTCAAGTGGCAAGTCAGGTGAAGCAGCATAACAGCGACAAAGTCCACACAGGGAGGATGGGTCAAACAAACACAGGAGTGAAAAAATACATCAAGGCCATATTTTACCACATCTAGTGCTCAAAATGATATTTCATGTGTGCAAGATCACTGGTTCTTACATTTTGATTAATTTGTTCAAAGTGGATAAATGAATGTGTTTTTACCAGACAGCCAGCCCTATATGACCGGCCTTGGAATGGCAGATATTAATTCTGAAAAAGTTAAGTGCCAACCAACAAGCACACAGGCTGTATTTTGTATCACTTCTATTGAGACAAATCTCATGACATCAAGGCACTGGCATCACTTTGTGATTTTGATGTGTAACATTATTATGCACAGATATTGCTGCAAGACGTGTTGTCGCTATAAGTTAATCAACAACAAATTTAGCAATCACAAGTTATGAAGAGATAATTAATACCCTGATGAATGCATGAAGGGGTCAATAATACTAATACTATTAATACTAATACTACAAATAATAGTAATAATTATCAGTTATTATTAATAATAATAATAAAAACTCAGCTTTCATTTTATCTCCTCTTACAGTAAGTAGTTTAAAGTTTGTTAAAATAATCTTAATCCACACAAGCTGTCAAATATTCTTTATCACCTCGTTTCAGTTTTTCATTTAAAGCCAAGACTGTATGCTTTACTGTCGTGGCATTCCATCGAATGTTAATATTCTGCATATCTTATCCTCAAAATTCAGCCTGATGTATGTGGCATTCTTTAGTAGGCTACCTTTGGAATCTGTACTACAAGTTAAAATAAAGTTCCACGAGTTTGAGTTCAGTTTGTCGGCAGGCGGAGCACGAGATGAACTGGGAGGCCAATGGGGTCTAACAGGTTTTACAAAAAATGAGACTGTCCTCCCCCAAAAAATCATCTCCTTAGGTTCAAGGAGCAATGGAGGAAACTATGTGACTTTACCAATCGACAAAGACAACGGATGAATGAATGAGGCAATAAAATGTTGATTTTAACACAAGAAACCTGTTTAGTCTTTGCTTCTGACTGACACTCTGTGTTCATTTCTCTTAGCAACGATGAAGAAGATCAATGAAAATCAGAATCAGAATCAGAATTCCTTTATTTATCCCTGAAGGGAAATTCTTGAAATCGGGAGCGTCTGTAACAGGCTGCACACGTATCGAGACATCCAGTTACATGCAACACATCCAGGACCACTTCTGCATTTAGCAGAATATCTCATCACACGCTGTGTTAACTTGTGATGATTAAATTTTTAGTCATGCTTAATATAGGACTCTATAGCTAATGCAATGTGAGCCTATCGGTTACTTGGTCCACTGTTTCGATCCAGACTGGAAAATGTATCTCCACATCTGTTTGGAGCTTCCTGAATATTTCAGCAACCTCTTCCAGGGATATGAGCAACTCTTCCCCTGCATCTTCATACTCTTTCTCCTCCATAGAGGACATGATAGTCAGGTTACAGAGCTCTTCAAGGTGTTTTTTCTCACCACTCAACAATATAGAAAAACTCTAGAATCCCTACATGGAGCCCTTTCTGTAGGGGTGCCACCCAGAAACTCCAAGAAGCCGAGGTATGTTAGCTGCTGTTTGGTGCCTGAGCACACACAACAGTCAGAGCCATCCCCTCGGGAACATGCAGTAGCATAGAGGCAGTCCTCTCATTCTCTGGGTAGAGCTCCAACACAGCAACACTCAATCAGGGGCTTGTGAACGTCCTCACACCTGTCCGGTTCCTCTCCGCGGGAGTTTGGTTAGACAATCTGTGCTGAGCATAGAAGTGAACCCAACTTTATCCTGGTACCTCTCCACTTCCAGCACCAGCTCCAGTTCCTTCCCCTCCAGAGAGGTTACATTCCACATCCCTTGTATTAGGCTGTGATGCCAGGAGTCATATCTAGGTCCCCACCTTTGCACCCAACCCCACAGCCTGTCCTTCCAGATGGTGGGTCCACATGGTGAAACACTGTTAAACATCAACATGCTGCCACCGTCATTGTCAGCATGTTAGCATGTTCATGTATTTATATCAAGCACAGCCCCGCGGAACTAGCATAGCTGTAGGCTCTTGTTAGCCTTGTTATGTTGCCTGTTGTTATTCTCCCACCTTATCAAAGTACAATGCTTAATGATTGGAACACCAGTTCCACTCTTTAAGCTCCTCTAAGTCTCCTGGATTTCAGTGCCTCATTTGACACAAGTGACAATTGGCATTGGTCCTACACTGATTCAGAACCTGGAAGGACAGGCCGTTCTTTGTGTCCATTGCATATGTTATCTTCTGCGATAGTGTGCCATTTGTAGAGACGTTATGTAAAGCTTTGTGAAAGACTATACTGCCTCGGGTGTGAATCGTGGTATATAAATAACACTGACTTGAAGTAACATACTTCCTGACTTTTTTCAGATTTTTATTGCCTGTAACTTGATTTTGAACTGATGACATGTCTGATGTTTCAGTAGCTGACTTATGAGGCTTACTTCTGTGTGGGGTTTTCATGTCTCCAGCTGTAAAATCTGGTTAACTCAAATAGATATTCAAAATGCTCTACAGTCATTAGTGCCCACAGGACCGTATGCACAGTACTACTGCTTCTAAATATTAAAGTTTACCTTGTGACAGTTTCTTCATAAGTGTTGTAACATGGAGTTAAATCTCTCTAGGGTTGAAATGACCCCAAACATCAATTGTGCAAGTACGACATGTACATCACACTGTAGGATAGTGTACATTTATGTACCACTCAATGACTTTTTGGCAAACAAAAGGAATACATTTTATACTTGCTTATGCACAGCCCATATATCACATAAAATAATACACATTTTCTTATTTTATGTAATACAAGGATTTATGATCATTTCATATTTATATTTTCAGAATTATTTATTTATTTCATATTTATGGTTTTGCCACCAAGAGAAGGATTACCTCTTTAACACTTTTCTACATATTGGGTCTTAATAAGCTGAAAAGAGAAGAGAACTATAGACTTGACAGATTATGATATATAATATTATAATATAATTGTGCGGAGAACGGTGGGGTCTGCAGGACTCCAAACAGGAGGAAGTAATGTTAACACGACACTGAAAGTACACAGAAACACACAATCCACAATTCAAACTTTTAAAATGCTTGAGAGATAGATATAGCTCTATACATACACATGAAATAACATTTGTGTTTCTACCACTCTACAGAACAGTTCGTGTATAACTGAATGTGATTCTTTTATAGTACCTGAGTGTTTTTATAATGATAAATTTCCTGCATGTAACAGTGACTCCACCCTACCTGGCGTCTGTCTGTCTCTGTCCTCCGCCTGTCCTCTTTATCATCATCTGGCCGCTGGATTAACAATCAACGTAGATTATAGCCATAATAAGCTCCAAAAACACTAGTTGTTCAAGGGTCATCTTCTGCGGTGGAGGCAAGGCTATACACTTAGAGGATAGCGTTTTGATTGATACTCTACTGATATTACGCTACGTAAAGCTCAATTAATCTGCCCTGTCGACTATTACTGTCATAAGTAGTTATTATGTCACCGTTTGATCAAAACAAAAGATTCCCTAAACGCACATACAGTGAAATAATCAAACCAAGGTTGTTTGCTTTATTACAGAACATCTTAAAGTTTTACTTCAAAATAAAATACTTAGTTTACTTATTTTAATATCTCAGGGATAAAATACATAGCCCACGTTATTACAGCCTACTGAACCGTCGAAAAAAAGAAAAGCAGGCCTATTTCTAAAGACTAATCACCTTCATTAATACTCAGAAATGTATGAAACCTTTCCAATAGGCTACTATCAAGAAAATGGTAAATTCAGAAATGCCTCAGAAAAACCTATTGTGAAGAAATTCCTAAAACTGTATTTGAAAAATCAAACAAACAAACAAACAAAAAACCCCAATAGTTTAAAATAGCTACAAGTCGGTTATCATACCTACAGATATAGACATAATATTATTCATCTCCACCGTGCTCCACCTCGGCCAATTTGGAGCCATTAGGTCTGTAATGATTTACTTCCAAACCCGCGAACATCAAACGGCGGAGAACAATGAGGGTCTGGCTGCTGTCTCTGCCTGTGCGTCTTTAATTCTCCATAACAAAAGTACAAAGGCCGAGACGGAGACCAAAGGCTTTATCCCTAAACACCTTTAACACCTCTCTGGGCCGCGGCGCCGCGCCGGGCCGACGCGCACACCACGGCCAGTCTAGAGCGCCTAGGATTGGGGCACAGCAGCAGAGGAGAGCAGCCCCGGGGAACGCAGACAGTAGGGAGGGAGGAGGAGGGGGGGGGGGCTTTGGGACAAAAACACCTCGGATGAAGTGTGTGTGTGTGAGAGAGTGACAAGGAGATAAGTTTTTGTCAGACTGCAGCTTGTATCTTCAGCGGCCTCTCTGAAGCGGAGCGGAGCGGCACGTTTGACCCGAAGATCCTACAGTGGAAAAGAGACAAAGGCAGGATTATTCCATTTTTACACGTCTGTCACAGAAACAGCCTGATGCGTAAGTAAACGTAAAAGCGGACATTTGAGCAAACTTTGTTCATCACTGAGACACAATGATGTATTTATTTCTCCTGTTTTTCCCCTGTAAACAAACAGGAAGAGGAATTTAGGCTGCAAATAATGTTTCATTCCTATGAAAAAAGTAAATAATAATTGCCTAAATACAAAATGTTCATATGATAAACTTAGTTAATCTTGTAGCGCTTTTCCTCTTTTCTTCTGGCCTTATTAATGGTCACAAAACACGGAAATGAAATCCTTGTTAAAAGAGAAAACAGAGAACCGTTCCACGTTTGCTCAGTTCTATGAGCCATAGCTACATAGAACAAATATAGATTCATTTTGTTTGACAAAAAGTCGCTCAGCCCACAGTATGTTATGTAGAGCTCTTACGCTTCCAAAACTCTGAATTAATTTATTTGCTTTGATTTGGGAGAATACTGCCTAAAGAAGTCCTGTCTATACCAATCACAGATACCATGTATGTCTACTGGATTTAATCAGATCGTGTCATCATTTCAAAATCAACTTACAAGCAATTCTCACAACATCGTGTGAAAAGATGTGTTAAATTTGAGCTTAGATTAGATTAGAAGTGAACTTCAAATGCTAAATCTGTAAGCCTTTCAAACTTTGTGACAATGTTGCAATCTATGGCAGGGCCGGCAAGAACCTTTCCCACTCTGACACCTTTGGCCAGCTTTATCAAAAGTGCAGCATCTGTCTGGTGACCCTTATATTAGGCTATACTGTAAAAGCGTCCCACGTGCCTTTAAGCTCGTGCTGCTGTGTGCTTCATTGCAGTGTCAGAGGGCAAACAGACGCCGGTGGCCGCCGCCGCCGCCATGCATGGTCCCGACGGAGAGGAGCAGGCGGAGTCGTGCCCGCGCAGCACCCTGCTAGACCAAAGCCGGAGGCACCGGACGGCGTTCACGCGCGAGCAGCTGTCCCGGTTGGAGCAAGAGTACGGCAAGGAGAGCTACGTCTCCAGGCCCCGCCGCTGCGAGCTGGCCACGGCGCTCAACTTACCGGAGACAACGATAAAGGTGTTGTGATGAACCAGCCGTGCAGTCAGTGAGGCGAATGAGGGCGAAATCACATCTATACTCAGCCTCTCTGACGGCTGAAGCGGGCCTATTAAGGCTGCTTTTATCATGCAGCAACATGGAGATGTTTGCATCTGACCAAACCATCAGAGGACGTACTGCAGCTCAGAGAGCGCCAGGAGCCACTGGGGCCCCTACTGACACCCCAGAGAATAGGGCTCAGCAGCTCTGATGCAGGTTCATCAAGCAATGACTAAAGAATAGTTTTAAAGTCTGAAATTAATTTAGTCAGTGTGCACTGTTTACCTAAACACACACTTACTCCCTCCTTAACTGATTTACAGGCTTTATGATACTCTGTTAGCGAATCTCATTTGTTCACAGACTCTGCTTTAGACAGTAGCCAAAAAAACTAATGAAACCTTGCAGGTCAAAACAGGAAGCGAACACAACTACTCACCAAAAACAACAACACCCCTGTGACATTTCCCATGAGGTTCTCATCATCTCTCCTCTTAACTCGTCATTTCAGTCAGCATGGTAGATTGAGTAGTGACAGGTTTAGCAGTTTCGAACATTTTGACGTAGAGGCCCACTGTCCCTGTGCATCGGCTTTAGTACGCAGTAAATGCGCCCACCTTTCTGCCAACCACTGGAGGGTCTTTTATGAAAGAGCAGGAATGCGAGGCGAGGCCTTGTAAACGTTGCCACCTGACGTTTTAGAAGAACTGCCTTCCGGGAGATTCTGTGAGCTGGTAAAATAGTTGAGGACTGGACAGACAAACAGACAACTTGGCAGCTTATGTATGTTTACATTTTGGCAAACTGGCGTTGCTTAAAGTTTGCTGAATTAGCCACTAGCACTTCCCGTTTGCATTGTCCACACAATTAAGAGTGGGTTTTGTTATTGAAGAGAACTTAATTATTTCTGAACACCTTTTTCTATGACTTTTAAGTGAATTCATGGTTTATTTATTGGTGATGGAGATAAGAGATAAGAGATATGGCCTGAAAGTGCAAATCAAAATAAATTAAAAAATATTTGTATCATCTCACAGTCACTTTAAAACCCCTCTTAGTTTGAAAACCTGTGAAGTTTATCAGCATCGCTTTATTTCCTGTCTGTATCTCTGATACTTAATTGTCCACTGTTGTCAGTATTTCTGCTTTAAATAGAATGTCATATTGTCCTGTCCTGCTGGGGCCTCTAACTGAAGCAGTTCAGTTGGTGTTATAGATCTCGTGTGCCTCAGTACCTTGTCTCCAATGATCCAATGATTAACTTGTTTTTATTTTTTTTTTCCACTCTGTCATGTCTTCTGTGCCTTTTTCTCCTGCATCTCTTCACCACTGTCTCCCTCTCTTGTCATCCATCTTTTCTTTTTACAACAAATCCTTGCTCGCCGTCTTTTCCTGCTATTATCCAACTCTGTCAACGCTGTCATCATTGTTTCCCTTCTTCCTACTTCTCTTCCTTTTCTCCTTATCCTGTTCGTTTTCCTGGTCCTTCCTTTACTTCTTTCCTCCTTCCTTTCTTCTGTCCAGGTGTGGTTTCAGAACAGAAGGATGAAGGACAAACGGCAGAGACACTCCTTGCCCTGGCCTCACCCTCTTGTCGACCCACTGGGGGCGCTCCTTATGGGCCGTGCCTCTCCTTCCTCCACCTTGCCATATCCCTTCATCCCGCCCCACCTCCCACACCTTCCCCTTCACCACCACTACCCCATGGCTCTCTCCTCACCAGTATCCCCAGCTCACAGTCGCTACAGCGGACCAATGAGAACCCTGGATGCACTCCGACTCTCCCAGTACCACAGTAGACCAGGGGGGCTGCCTCCAACCACAGCAGCCCTCTACCCCTCCACTGGCATCCTGCACCATCCCGCATCATGTCCCTGCCCCCTGTGCCTGCACTGGGGGCCAGAACAACTGCTCAAAACCAGAGGGGAGCCACTGGGACTGAGCCAGCCACGTAGTCCCAAATCCAACATCCAGCCTGCTGGTCTGGATCGGAGGGAAGAGATGGTGTAACAACAGATGGATAATCTCCAAGCCTGTCAAACTGCTGTCAAATAAGCTGCTGGAAGGAAAAGTAGCAGTACATTCACTGTGACTTCAAGTAACACTATTTACAAGGTGGAGCACGCCAAGTCACAACAGCAATCCACTCAAGAGTTCCACTAGCCACTGCATAACTCTCAATAACAGACGAGACTCACAAGCCCCTCAAAACAGGAACCAAAAACATGCAATTCAGAGTTTTTTTTATCTAAAACAATCACTTGATGTTGCTCTTTAGCCAGCAGCAAATGTATATAAGGTGACAAATATTTGCAATGTATTGGAAGGTATGAATGAATACAAACCTTTTCAGTAGCAAGCTGTACAAATTTGCCAAATGCAGTTTCATATGGTGCATGCTGCATCCTAAAAATGTTTTTCAGCCTGGTGTTAAGTGACTAATTTAAGGGTCCTTTCAAAAATTTAAAAATATGTTTTCCTCATTCATGCATGGCTATGTTTCTGTGTAGACTGTTTTGGTGAGTGTGGCAAGATATATTGGCAGTAGAGATGTCTGCTCTCATTCCAGTATAATGGAATTGGAAGTGCTCAAAGATCCCAAAAAATGCATTTGAAAAACTCATGGAAGGCTAGGTAACAAAGCTAACCTAGCTAACTAACATCAAGGGACAACATTAATTTCTACATCCTTTGAGTGCCATCTAGTTCAATTTTATTGCAGGGAAGACATCTGTACAACCAATATCTCCCAAACTCTGCAACTCACACTAAAACAACTGAGATGAATGAAAAGCACTGCAAGTAAGAAAAAAAAGTATGTGTTTGGATTTTGGGGTGAACTATCCCTTTAAAAGTTTTTCAATGACTCTAAAATAGTTACTTTTTAGGAATAATTACGCTTTGTCTTTAGAAAGGGGATTAAAAACATACACTGTGGAACACGTCTCAGAAAATAGTGTATAGTTTAATTTTTTGTTGCTTTTGTTCGAAATTCACAATGCCAGCTGTGCAGAATAGTTTGATCTTCAGAGTCAGTGAAGTCACTCTCTGTAAAATTACAATTGCACCAAGTGAAGATTTAATGTACATTATATGGTTTTGAAGTTGGTTTCTATTGTTTAGTCTGCTGTAACTCTAAAAAGACTACTGCTTTTATTTATTTGTACAACTTTAAAGTTTTAACTAGCATTCAGCAACACATGAGAAGAAATCAGTACAGGCATGGAGTCATGATGTGCTTAGCTTAGCATAAAGACAGCTAGCCTGGCTCTGTCGGAAGTTTAAAAACACTCCCTCTAAAGCTCTTGTTTGTTGAATCAGTTCATTATCAGAAATGTTGTAATTTTAGTTTGAAATATGTTTTGATGCTATTTCCTGATGAACAAAAATTTTTCCATCTGCTCAGACCTTCTGTGTAGTGTCTCCAGTTATGGCACGGGATGCCAGATTCAGTCACTGACCACTGGTTTTTGTTAAGGCATAGGTATGCTAACCTGGCAACTTCACTGTGAAACCACCCTGAGAAGATGCACATATACTGATTAAAAATAAGATATATTATAATTAATGGAAGGGACACGTGACTGTTGAGAATTTGAGATAGTTTTGACTTCTCTCCACACTTGTCTAACAGATGTTTCTATATGTAAAGAGTTCATTTCACAATAGTCTTTATGATGATTTCAAACACTGAAATTTCTTATGGAGGAGTATTAGCTACTTTACATTCTAAAGCAGTTGTTCATAGGGAAGAAAGCATGGGGTTAGTTATGAGAAAGTGTGGGTGGAACATATGTCATCGGCTCTGACAGTACATTAATGGTTGAAAGAATCTATTTGTTCAGGTTTTGTCCATTCTGTCTGATGACTGAAACTGAACAGACATCATTTGCACTCACACTACCAAAAGAATGAAGGTGATGTTTTACAGGACATGTGAAGTAATGAACTGTAGTTCATATTTGGTTTGATCATATTAAATTAATTAATAAAGAGCCTTTATTGTATTAATGTAATACAACAATTGCTCAATGTATGTAGAGGGAAACAGTAATCACAGTACCAAAGTCAGTACTTCATAATCACAATGACAGACCTGAAACTCTGCGAGTGGATGATGATGCATTTTATTGGGTTTATTTATTTATTTACTCAGATAACTGATTATGATCATTTTTAGTCAAGAACTCAACTCAATGTTAGTTTCATGATGAGATAAAGGAAAATACTACTCACAAAGTGATGTTCATACATGTTACTACAGTTACAAAATAATTCCATAAATAAATAAATAAGTAGCTTTAAAAGATTGCTTTATTCTTGACTGTTCATGACCAGATAGATTTAATGGTGTTTTAGCTCTTGAATTTATGCTAAACACAAATATCTGCTCTCAAGAAATCCTGGGGTTAGTCCATTTTGTTTTTTGGACTGGCTCTGCTGGGGCTGCACAGGTTTTGCTTAAAGATGTGGTTGTTTGGTCTGCACCATAATTTTTTTCAAGCACAGAACTTACTTAGTTCTTTTAATCTCCCTCCACAGACATCAGTTAATTTAACAACAACAGCTGCTGTGGACCAGAATATAATGCAAACCACAACCTCAGCTACACCCACACCTACAAACATAAATTCACTTAAGACATCAAAAGGTAGTCTGAAAAATGGAGGACGTCACTGGAGGACTACACAATGGTGTATCTAGCTGTGAGGGATGAACAAAGACAGTGTTACCACTTAGTCTGCTGATGTGTTCATATTGACCAACTCAGGAGTGCTCCAGAATGATCACTTTCAAAGTTTAGTTTGGATTTTTTGAAGCGGAGTTGGGTGAGTTACTTTGCCATATTACCTACAGTAGATGGTAGCTAACACGCCATCATTGTGGAGAAGCAGATAGTAGTACAGGCGTGAAAGAAAAGCAATGTGCCACCTAAACAAAGATCCACCCCACCGCAAAACAAACGAGTCAAAGAAAAAACTAAGTCTCAGGCCAAGAGCCTGCTATATTGTAACACACTGCAATATTTTACACCACAGTCCTGTCAGACACCTCTTTCCTTTGGCCCTGCATTTACTTTACTGTAGAACTTCAGTATTTCTTGCAATGATAAAAACAATGATTATGGTATCTAACAGTCTACATGAGTCACTTCATAGCTAGGAATGTTGGGCTCTCTCTACTTACAATTTAATTAAAGAGTTTGGTCTAGACCTGCTCAAATTAGAAAGTGTCATGAGATAACTTTTGTTGTGAATTGGCTATAAATAAACTGAATTGAATTGAATTGAATTGAATAGCTACTATGTGTAAACTAATGCAGCAGCACAAATCTTTGAGGAGAACCCGGATGGTTTGTTACTGATCAAGCATGTATGTATGTATAAATGTATGTATGTTCTCCCTTTAATTGCAATTAATGTAGGCATATTTTCACATTTCTATAAAATATTTGTGTGACAAAAATTTTTCAACCTTCACTGTGAGGAGTTCAGATGTTTCTGTTTTCTCCAAAAGATTAATTTTTTTATGTTTCCATTTACTTAAATGTACGGCAGAATACTGTAACTTACTGTAAATGGTAAGATGCACTTTGATCGAAATCCAGATAAAGAAAGAATAATACCTTTAAATGTCACTTTTATAATAAATCTGTCATGTTCACTCTGTAGAATAAAATATCCTCTCTGACTTGAGTCATATTAGTGTGATACCACTGATTAGTTGTAGCAGTTCTCTGTGGTCTGATGGAGTTTTACAATCAAAACACAAATCTTCTACTGAAACAATAAACACATTAAAAGATTGAAATTGCAGTGTGTGTGTGTGTGTGTGTGTGTGTGTGCGTGTGCATGTGTGTGTGCGTGTGTGTGCAAGACAGAGAGAAAATTGGCAGCGAGATAAACTGAGTGCATGCCTGCATATATTTTTGCTTAAATCCATGTGTCTCTCCGTTTGTTCATGCCTTGTAGTTGTTATGTGATCTAATAGGCCCCACAGAGTGTAGCAGCCCTGTAAATGATGCAGAGGATTTAAGAGGTTTTGGACAGAAAAGTCAATCAGTCTGTTGGCTGGTGAGTCCTATAAAATACTTGCTGAAACTGTACCAACACTGAGTTTTCTTTTCTGCTTTTAACCACTACTGAGGCAGTAAATTTGATCTGATCTGATCTGCAGCTAAGTGACGATGTTTTTGAGCAGGCTGCAGCTGTCATTGCCCTTTTTATCCATTTGACCAGAAAAACTCACAGGATAAATGGTGGAGAGACAAAGAGTGCATATTTTTCGAACTGTAATTACAACTCCTAATGACAATGGCAGAACTGCTGATTGTTTTTCCCATCGGCCTATATTATATGAAAAAGGACACAAACATAAGACAGTGTGACAAAAGCGATGAGGGGATGAGTAACCTAAATTGCTCCCTGAACAGACTACTTTGTGGGATTTACAGACCGGAAACTGAAGTGGTTATATCATCTGTGTTCTCATCATAGGCACTCGTGGTAAAACAGTTTCTCACAGAACACAGGAGTTACTGGTCTACTGTTGTCTCAGTCAGTTAGTTTGTTTCTAACTTTGGTGTTCTAACATATTAACACTAAACGAACCAGACTGAAGCCCCAGGAAAGGCATCTGAGATGAATCTGGTGAAGATATCCTCTCTCAAGGTATGAAGGAGCTGGTCAATGCTGCAGTGTGACCCCCTGTCTGTCCAGTCCTCTCAGAGCTCAAGCTGCTGCTGTGTCTCCACCAGTCTCTGTCCTGTTTGGTCTGTGGTAAGTATGTAAGAACTTCATTTTTTATTTTAATATGACAGCATACTTGTGTCCCAGATTTCACTATTGAGTCATGCAGGCTCACACTGGCATTGCTGAATCGTATAAATAGTTCTCATGCAAAATATTCACAGGTGAGTATTTTGCATTTTCGGGTCATTTATTTGTCTTGTCCACAACATGAAAAGGCTTTTGGTCTTTCTGACTTATCTTTAATTATTATTATGTTTATTTTACTCTGAGCAGAGGTCTAATTTGATGCATCGAAAAGGGTTTGTTTCTCACAAGCCTGCAAATACTAAATGCTAAAATAACGGTTAACTAATTGGCCTGACAGAGAACAAGCAACAATAACAAGAAGCTCTTTTCCGCTGTGGTTTACCCTTGCTTGCTGTGACATAGCCCAAACCAAGGACCACAACAGTAGTTTCCAACAGACAAATGATTTACTGTGCTCCTCAACAATAGTAAACCTGAATATGCCAAACCTTATTTTATAGTTCTAACAACTCAGCCCACAAAAACTACATGAGAACACTGAAGCACATTTCAAAGACAGACCTTAAATTTTTATGGTACTAAACGTTGGAGTACCAACTAATAAGAATATGAATAATAAAACCGTGTGTTCATCGTAATGGCTTTTACAATGCCACCATTATGCTTCATTGACAAATCAATATGAGGTTTACAGAATCAAAACAAAGCTGTAACTGAAGCATATGATCTCTGAGGTTTTGTGGGGTAATCCATTTCCTTCAGCAGAATGAATTCCAGATTCAATTAATATCACTGATGCTATTGTGAATACAATTCATACAATGGCCACAAGTGAGTGAGAAATGAAGCGACAAAACAATCCAGTGCTCTCTGCTGACTGCAGGCCGGCAGGTGTGCCTTTAAACCTCAGACAGCGTGCACTGATTTCCAACTCACCTGGACAGGTGTTCACCATGACAGCCATACTTGTGCAGGAGCAGTTCTTCACAGGCGGTGTGTAATAATGTAGGACAATAAACAGAAGGGTTAATTACAGGTGAGTATGTCTGAACAGAGCTTAGCACGGCGGGACACAGAGGGGACCGCTAGGATAATAATGTGGTATAATCATGTAAGGCCATAAGTAGAGGGGGAAGACAGACTAGCCTGTCTGAACTGGCTCAGGTGGGATGTAGGGAGGTAAGTACTGAATAAAGGGCTTTCATGTGACATAATTTAGTGTCTGGTGGCCATATTGGAGGTCCTCATCTCTGGGACCAGCTGGTTGTGTTGTGTCTGTCTCAACAGAGATGACCAGACACGGTTCTGTCTATTTCAGATGGAAAATAATAAAATGTCTTGCTGTTAAAGCAATAGTTCAACAGTTTAGGAAACACAGTTATTTGCTTTTTAGCAGAGTTTGACGAGAAGTTCAATGTCACTCTCATGTCTGCACAGCGAACGTGTAGCTTGAGCCAACAGCCAATTAACTTAGCCTTAAAGAACTTAAAAACTGAAAACAGCTAGCCTGGTTCTGTCCAGAAACCACAAAGTCATCTGCCAGCATTTACTAGCTAGTAAAGGTCATTAATTAACACTCTATACTGTGTTTGGAAAAACGGTATGTAAAAACAGGCAATAAGCATAGATTCTAGGAAGCTGCTGGTTGCAGTCATTATGCTAATAAAAGCTAGCACTCAGCTGGCACTCATCAGCAAAGTAAAGCATATTTGCCAAAATGTTGAACAACCACATGCAGTTACCACATTAGCTGAATTAGTTGTTTCACTGCAAAGCTATTATACGTTGGTCAGAATCATAGATACAATGCAAGTTATCTTCCTGAGCATTGCCCTTGTTCCCTGTCATCACAAAGAGCCACGATCTTGCATTTAATTTCATGTACTGTAATTAACAGACTGGTACAATCAGCCTGTTAACATTTAACCTTGTGCACATTCAGGGAGCAAGTCTGCCATTTAGTGATGCATAAATTAGCTGATGAATAACTTTCCTTTTCAGTTTAATGAGCCTGTTGGCTGTGAAACCAGACTAGCATCTCTGGGAAGACTTTACACACATTAAGAATAAGATTTCCTAATTACTTATTGATCCCCATCAGTCACATGGAAAACTGCTGACCAACATAGACTGGCAGGTGTCAGAGGGTTATAGACATGATCTGAAACAGTAATAATTCAGCCCTGGACCAACACATTATAGGAGTAATTGTTATTTAAGTGAAAACACAAGCTCTGAGAGGTCTCAGTCTCATTGGTACATTTTGTCTCACTAGACTAGAGCCAGATACATCACCAAAAGGGTAGAGCTGAGAATGTTAGCATGGTAGAGTTAAGTTCAAAATGCCACTGTGCCAGAGGACAGGTTCACAGTTAGCATGGCTGCTAACTGTGGAAGAAAGGAACAATTCGATTTGAAATGTCACATCCACAAATCATTCAACAGAATGGGCTAAAAGGTCCATAAGTGAATCTGTGTAATGCCTGGTAAATCAGTTCTGAGTTTAAGTTCTCGCTTCATTTGACATGTGTGCACACATTTAACTAATCACATAGCAGTGTGCATGGGGTGCAGGTAGCATGTTTACTCACATTAGTTAAATTCCGATTTTAACCTTAAAGGCACCTGTTTAAAGTTGGAACAGGTGTGTCTCCACACGGTGAGAAAGTAAGCAAGGTTTGAATGTTTCTCTCTGGCTATGACTATTTCTGTAACTTGCCCCACTGGTTTCTGGTGCTTTTGTGCCTCACTTTGGCGACAAGCTCACAATTTGTTCTTGGAGTACTGCGAGGCAGTAGTTTAAACGAACTCAGTGAACAGTCTTTATCGATAACATTGGCACCTATGGCGTGGAGTCCAAAAATGGTCTAACAAGACTTTGGCAAGGGCTTTATTATTCAAGGGAAAGACAGCGTACACTGTTTGTAGGAAACAGAACTGTCTCCCACATCAAAGTTACATGTTTTGTTGACCAAAAAATCCACTCCCTCCCTAAAATGTTTTGTGGTACTATTTGTACTGTACTGTATTTGCTTCTGACAGAACAATTTGCAGAGGTCTTTGTCAAGTGAACGTAGGATGTTTTAGGAATTAAAAAAAAAAAACAACGTTTATGTGTTGACTCAACTTTCTCTCCAGGATACACAAATAATCTGGACAAATAATAATTCATCAACTGAGAATACACCAGTCCCAATCTCCCAGAATCTCATTTAGGGATAGAAACTTGGGACTTCCAGAGCAATTACAAAAGGTTGCCATTTGTGGAAAAAATTGTCCTACACACTTTGTCTCTTTGATATCTGAGTTTAGAGAAAGAGAAAGATACACATAAGCCATTACAGAAGTATATTTAGTATTTTGGGTTTAGAGAGGATTGCCAACTTGTTTTATGTGTGGTCAACACTCAATTAAACATCAGATCAACCATCCCAGGCAGAATGTGTGGTTTACTTTAAAGGGGGAGGGGGGGTCGGGAGAGAGAGAGAGAGAGAGTACCTGTTGTGTTCATGCCTGTGAACCTATCAAAGTCCTGATCCTGGACACAAAATATAAAACAGGAGAGTTAGAAAAATTCCAAAAGACATGTTTAACATCTGGGAGATGTTGAAGACTTTTATTGGAAAACAGGGCACAGTATAACCCTGACTCCAGAAAAAGCCGCATACGTAATTAAAACAAAATGCGATCATTTGCTAATCCTTTTTGGCATATACTCAATTGAAAACAGTTCAAAGTCAGTATATTTCATGTTACCTAATTAACATCATTCATTTTTGTAAATAAATGCTTATTTATTTTGAGTTTGAACCAGCAACATGATTCACACAAGTTGGGACAGGAGCAACGAAAGACTGAGTAAGTTGAAACACCTGTTTGGAACACAGGTAAACGTGTTCATTGATAACAGGTGATATTCTCACGATTGGGTATGAAAGTGGCATCACTGAAAGGTTCAGGCCCTCACCAGCAAGGGTGGGGCAATGTTCACCACTTGTCAACAAAATTATTCTATAAACGACTTTACTACATGGCCTCAGAAACACTTTTTGTTTGAAACGATTATATCCTGATGATATTTATATATTTATTTACATCTTTTAGTTCAGCCTCAAACTATGCTTGAGCACTGCTTGAACAGAGACAGGTGAGAAACTATTTCCATGCTAGAGTTCACAATTTCAACACACATTGTGCTGCAAAAGGGATGAGGAGCTTCATGTTTACATCAAAGCCGGAGGTGCAGCCAATAAATACTCAGGACAAGTGAAGAGTCACTTGGCACTGATAAATGCCAAGCTCAAAATGAGACTGAAGAAGCTCACAAAAGGATAATATATATATATATATATATATATATAGAATGTGGTTTAGCTGTAAATTTGCAGTTGTGTGTCATTAGTGTCACTACAATCACCATCCAGCTGTGAGAGAAATGCTGAATCTGTTGCATCTGGTGTCCTGAACATCAATTACATTTGCTGGCCAGCAAGCAACACTATGAGAAATACTTGTCACCCAGCCTTTATTCCATGACTAACATGAGACACCGACAAGCTAAAAACAGATCTTTGATATCAGAGTCTATGACAAAATGGATTATTTGGTAATGCTGGCAAGGTAAAATTGGGCTAAAACGCGAATGTTATTCAAAAAATGCAAGATTTCCCAGTTGCCTGTCTTTCTGTCAGAATATAAACAATGAATCCCTGTCATTGATTGATGTGGGCAGATTGATGTGTGCAGATTCCCACAGGCCTCGTTAATGTCAGTTAATGACAACAACATGGGTTTGATCAGAAAAAAAGAATAGCTCTATCCTACACTGTTTTGAGTAGTCGTCTTTTGAAGACAGAATTTTATTCACGCTTTCCTTTGAGTCCACATCAATGGTAATGGTACCCTGGCAATCATTAAAGAGGGCGTCAGTCGGGACAAAATGAATCTCAGATGCCACATCAGTAAGGCCATTTGGCAGGATGTCTCAGGTAAAATTAGGATTTTATGTGTATTTGCAGCCTAATATTGAATTAACCCATAACAGTTTTTAATGAGCTGTACACTACAATAGCCAAGTCTGAATGCTGAGGGTAGAACATCTAAAAATAGTTTCCTTAATGCCAACAATTAGCTTACATGAGAGAGTTCTGACTGACTGGATTTTGATCAGTGTTTCTATCATTCATCAAATGACTCTGAAAGTGATCCCAGCAACATAATTTCTTTACTGTCATTGTCATCGTAGCTCTGCTGTGGACTTCACCATTCACTGAAGTGAGAGAGATTTTTTTAAACTTTATATTTATAGTTATTGTTCTTAGTGTGGATAGTCCTTTAACTCACTGGAAGTCAGTTTTTCTCACACAAAAATTTGTCAGTTTGCAGTAGTAAAAGCATGACAATGACTGGGTTTATGTGCTAGTTAACGTCTATTCACTAGCTTCAAAGCTTGTTAGTGAAACATTCAGGCCTTTAGCAGGCAGATGATATAACAAGTAGTCTTCTGGTGGACAAGTGAAATGCTTTATCATGTATTGGCCTTTTGTTCAAGTGAAACATGTGGAGGAAAACTTTGTTGGTTTTTCATACCTGTTCTCCAGTGTGTCTAAATGCACATCACATGTTACTGTAACTTTGATAGCCTGTGAGTTTATTTATTTTTACAGTTGAAAAAGCATGTTACTTATGCTTGTTTTGTTTTCACATAAACCTTACCAAAAAAAAAAAAAGCTTAATGGAAAGCTAAATATGGTATGCATTTCAATCAGTGTAACTATTGTTTCTAAGATTATACAGAAAATTTATCTGGAAGATATTCATGTAAAAGTTTTAACTCTAAGGACAGTAATTTAATTTAATGAATCTAATTTCATATGAGGATAATATATTGCAAAGAGCCATAAGGACACATTAGTAGTGTTTTTACTCAAAATGAAACAGATCATCCATAATGTGTTTGTGCACATGTGCACATATAGGTTTGAGACTGCACTGAAGCACATATTCAGAAAGAAGGAAAATGTTTAAATGTTCAGTGCACACACTGAGCAAAGCTCAGACAGACAGATCAGACTTGTTTCCCCCCTGAAGCATGGCACCGTGTGAGGGACGTGTCTCTTTCAGCCAATCGGGAAATGCATGACAAAGCAAGTCCCTCCCTCCCCTTTCAACAATCTTTAATCTCATACATCCCTTACACTCTGTGGGTTCTAATATATCTGTACTGCCACCCCTTGTCTTCTAGGACGTACTGCACCTTTTTGCTACTTCATTACACACTCCAGTGGGTGCATCACAGCTGCTGCAACAGATATGGATGGTGTTCGAAAAACATCCATCCTGGTGAATACAAAAAATGTGACTTTTAGTCTGAACTCCAGTTACATGCGTAAACATGTGTATTAGCTACACTGATGAGAGAGGTCAGACACCATTTTCTACAGACAGTTGAAAAGAAAACTATTTCTCGATGTAGTTAATTTGGACTAAAATGTGGATCCATCAGAATTCACGCACTTGTTCCCACCACCAAATCTCTGTGTATTTACACTCCATTTTATACATTTACAGATCATCAAAACTGTTACATTTACATTCAAACATAACATGACACAACATTACATATATGTATATAATTCACGGTGTGCCAGAATAATCTAACAAATGTGAACAAATTCATGTGAACCCTGGCTCAAGTCAGAACAACAACTGGGAAACTCAGTGAAAATTTTACAACATTTCCTGACTTTATTTATGTAGAAACAAAATAGACAAAAGTAAGTGGTTGGTTGATGGTAAGAAATTTCTTATTGATCCATTTATTGCATATTAATTTCTTGCTAAAGTGTCATTTGTGACATGGTATTTGGTTGTAACCAATAATTCTTCACGTGGAGTGACTCAGATTTAGTACAAAAGTCATTTATGAGCATTAACTGATGACGAGTCAGGTAAGGCAATATTTTAGCAACTTTAGTGAATGTGCTGGTGCAGCAACAAGTCTGGGACAAAATCACTTTGTTATATAAAGCTTTAAACTTCAAACAGCCATCAACATGTTGTTTGAATACTCTCAGCAATGAAATACAATGCATATTCTTTGTAGTGTCCATGTTGTTCCCACATTATGACTTAAAAGCTTATGAACACACTGAAGTCAAAAGAATGGCTTCCCAACTCGGGAAATGGGACCATCTGAGGAGCACATGAATTCAGGATTAGGCTGCAATTTGCTCCATTCTCCTACATGTAATAAAAGCCCAGCTCTACAGAGGAATTCTTCTTCTCAGGGAAGTGGAAAGTTTATGATCAGATGTCCCTCTTAGACACAATGAATGCTGTATGTCTGCATACATCTGTAGAAAAGAGTATAGAAGGTGTGAAGATGGTTGATGACGTTCAAGGGTATCACAGTGCTTTTTATTTTTTGGAATTTTGGTTAATCAAATAAATATATAAAATGAATTAAAAACCAAAAACCAAAAACTTAAAGCTACTCTAAAGACTATGACATATATTTTGATGCTGCTGGTTTTTATGGTTGTCTTGTTAGCATCCAAACGTTCCTGTGTTCTGTTACATGAGCTGATCCTGAGATATGGCTCATTCATACATTTTGGATGGGAGTTAAATGGTGTACAGAAAATGTGGGCCACCAACTCTGAAAAAAAATAAAGTGTTAGAAATTAATATAGTGTTCTTTTGTTTAACTTAATATGCTTTATTTCCCTCATATTTCGTATTATAAATAAACTTTTATGAGACAATCTTGCACAAACTGTGGTTTTTGATAGGAATGTGAAGACTATTTTAAGTGATCATTTCACACACTGTTCAGTAGTCACTTTATCACTCTGTACAGAGGAAACATCATGTCAATGTGTTGTCCAGGCTCGTCAAACTGTAAACTAGATGTGTCACACAGTGTGTCCTTGTGTCCTGTCTAATCACCATCCTGCTTTATTTTAAAACAACAGAATTGTAATAGTATTTTGTGCTAATTTTGGTGGTAAAGGAGGTCAAATAAAGAGCGGAACAGCATTTTTATGGGAGGGAAACAGTAGCCTGTGATGGAGAAAGCTGCAAACCACAAAGCCACATGAAGGACCTGTAAATACACACGCACAAATAAAGCTAACACACACCCATATGATGTGTTTGAGTAATAAAGTTGCACCAGTGAAGGAGGCAACTGTTTAATGATAAGATCTGAAGGATTAATAAACAAAGGAACTTGTGCTAAATAGGAATCCAGTTTAATAAAGGGAACAGTTGGAGTACAGTGCATTGCTGTTGTGTTCCATGATGAAGAGTCTTTCCATTTTGACGGGGCAGCCGTGGCCTAGAGGTTGGAGAAGCGGCTTGTGATCGGAAGGTCGCCGGTTCGGTTCCCCCACCGGACGGGTAGGAAGAAATTTGAGTGTAGTGGTGTGATAATGTCCCCATCCCTCCATTAGCCAGCTGAGGTGCCCTTGAGCAAGGCACTTAACCCCCAATTTGCTCCCTGGGCGCTTGATGCAGCCCACTGCTCCTGTGTGTTTCACTGCGTGTTGCATGTGTGTGTGTGTTTCAATCAGTGATGGGTTAAATGCAGAGAAGTAATTTCCCAGCTAGAGATTAATAAATTAAATTTAATTAAATTAGAAGAACTAAATTCCTTTAATCTCTGCTGTGGTGGAGGCAGGAATTTCTGAGATGAATATGTCAAAATCTGTTTGACTGAGTAAAAAAACATTTTATGAAACGTTTGTGATTTGGATGTGTCCTCTTTGGAAGTGACCATTTAGTATGATATACTGAAGATATATAAATATTACAGACCTGTTTCTATTGCGTAGTTTCAGTGTGTAAAACATCTATACGAGATCATTCAAACTGACTACATTTATTTGTATAAAATGCATTTCATTGTTTCCATTTACTGACCTAATATAGTCAAGTATTCAATTTCTGTTCCTTGTTTGTTGATAGTTTATACTTTCCTGAAATAGAACTTGTATAGCTTACTGTTGATGTTTATCTAATCTTACAGGTAAGGTAAATTCTAATGTTTCATGTCTTGAATAAAAACACAAACTTTGTGGTAAGTGCAGACCAGGAAAAAAAACTGTTGAAAAGGAACTCTTTCTCTTTATCAAGATTCCCAGGTTTTCTCACTGTCACTTACTGTATTATATTTAGGGAAAATAACCATTACACACTCTGTTTTGTATTCATATTTCATGGCTTGGTTCTCAGGTGTAGCTCCAGATATTTCACTTCATTTTACAGTAATGAGTTATTGGAATTTGTTTCCAGCCAATAATGTTATTGATGTTTGGCAGATAAATGTAAGTCTGAGGAAAAAAAACAGGATTGGGATTACTGAAACCAAAGAATGTAAGGAGTTGACCCGGATTTGACAAGTCACAGTGAGGATTTTGCGAGCAGTCAGGACTGTGGCTCTGGATGACCCACAGATGGTTTCAACAGTGACTAATTCCTCACAGGCAGACAAATATTAACAGGTCCAGTGTGAAGTTACAACAAACACCAAATTTAAAGTGACCCAGTGTAAAGGGCCAATATAGCATCCTGTAATAACAGGTTAACCATGGGTAGAAATCCAGCTGCCCAACAGTAATACTAAACCAGCACCAAACGTTGGGCCAAAGCAACCTTACTTACTGGCTACAGTTAACACAGTATTAATTTAAATTAATTTTCATTTTATTTTTTATTTATTTATTTTTATGAAACCAATAACACTCATTTTTGCAAAGAATCATTGAATGTTCTTGAATTGTTTTATAACATCACTGTTTTCAACTCCTGGATCGATAACATTAAGACTATATGCATGGCTAGACAGCACAGGAAGATACGTGAGAGAGGTCCTTGTAATTACAGTGAACCACCCTTTTATTAACATCATAATTAAATATGTTGGATCAACTCTGGCCTTTAAATATCAGTTGCCTCTAATGTTGGTGGCATAAGACCGCAGTTTATTCTTATCCACTGTATGTGTGTAAGAGACTCTGCTCTGTACCTGAGTGCTGTATGAGCCTGTGATCTCACTTTAGTCTCAGAGCCTGACTACAATTAAACTAATGTCTGTACCCCCGCAATCCCCCCCTCCCCCTTTGCCCCCCACAACTGCCCCCCCACTACAGCTTCCTCATAAACTGAGCCAGAGAGAACTCAATACCAAACCAAGCGGCCTATATCATTCACATGGCTCTTATTGGAACTCCCTGTGTGTGTGTGTGTGTGTGTGTGTGTGAGTGTGAGTGTGTGTGTGTGTGTGCGTGCGTGTGTTCTGCCCTTTCTTCGCTGTGGTAGGGTAGTAAAAGTAGGTGTGCACCACACAAAGCAGTAAAGAGATTGCTTGTAAAACTCCCTCACAGCCGCCACCACACACAAATGCACACACACACACACACAAAGGCGATGTAATAGGCACTACATGAATAGACACATTCATGTACACACACACACACACAAACAGACACAGGCCCTGGCAGGTTTAGACGCAGAAGCATGTGAAGTTACACACATGTGTGGTTTAAATTCAGGACTTGGTAGCATTTTGTCACAGCCGCAGAGCTAACAGAAATAATCAGAGCACAACCTGCAGACGAACAAGAATGATGGACAAGAACTCAGTCCTTTTGGCTGGCATGAACCAAACAAATACGAACTGTATTCATTTCATTAAAACTGAAGATTAGCAACAATTTTTTTAAAAAAAAAACATGTTTAGAGAGAGTTAAGGCTTCTCTTAACTCATCGTCTTTAAAGCATATCAGTCTTTGAGCCCTGTGATTGAGTGCTAACCAGTCCAGGGTGAACCCCACCTCTCGCCCGCAGTCAGCTGGGATCGGCTCCAGCCCCCCTGCCGACCCTAAGAGGTAGAGAAAATGGATGCACGGAACACTGAAACAGGCTGTACGTGCAGTATTCATTCCTCCTGACTGGTAAAAGAAGCCATCTTATTGTGATGTGCTTACAACAAGTGAGAGAGACTGGTGAACCACTAATTCCACACACCACACGAGAACAGAACAGCAGCCAGTCCCTTTCTGTCGTGCTCAGAGCAGCTGGATTGCTGGGTTAAATCTGACACAGTCATGGATATCCATCTGTAATGCACTACACTGAAGGGACCAAAAACATTCTCTTTTCTCCACATTAAATAAAGTCAATATTGCTTACTCTGAATTTCTTTGTTCACCTTATGGAAGGCAGAGAATTACACGGCAGTTTCACACAATTTTCCCATTAATTTATATTAATTTAATGGATTAATGAGAATACTCAGAGTCAGGGGCTCTGTCCCATTAGACTACTAAGCTAACCAACAAAGAGTTTATGAGAATACAAGCTCCTGTCCCCTATCTGCACACACACACTAACAAGCTACATATAAGTTAAAGCACTTACCTTGTCTGTAGCTATAAAGTTAGCTACAGTTAGCTCAGTTGTCTATAGAGCTAGAAGCCCCATAGCTAATTGGATTGCACCTGGACCGTGACCTCAGATCACGAGGGGGGTCACTACAGCAGGATGCCAGGCCAGGACCAGACACAGCCTCTGAGACCAGCAGAGGCCAGTTTGATGACAGGGGCTACAGCACGATGGTGATTTACAGCTGACGGGACCAGGACTATGACACTCTGGACTCTTAAGGACACAGTAGGCAGGGGTACAGGAGAGACGAGTAGCAGCGGATAAAGAGGGAATCAACAAAACGGCCTACTGAGCTAGAATATTTTCATATCTTACTAGGTTCATTTATGATTTATTTCAACCAGGGTAACTGTGGAAAAACCAAGACGGTTTATATATTTACAGCTTGTATGAATAAGGTAGTTAAGCTCATTTTTATTTGGCAAAAGAGAAAAACTTGAATTCAGAAACTGAAACTGGAACAAAAGAAGAAATTTAAAAAATCATATTGTGAAATAATTGCAAAAACAACATGTTTTTCTGTGCTGGACAGAATGCCCAGTAACTGACTGTCTCTGCTGCGGGTCTGACAACCTCACCATTAACAAAAGCCTTAAGAAAGTGACCATTTGGCCAAGAAACAATCTGACAAGTGATTTCCCTACAAGAACATACAGCATGAAACATTTATGTCTAATTTAGCCAGGTAAGTATTGTGTTGCAATGACCGACCAGAAACCAACTTAATCTCTATCATCAACACATACACATCTGAATAAGATAAGATAAGATGAAATGATGCTTTATGGTAAACAGTATACAGACTTGTTTGTCGAATTGCACATAGGTATCAGTACAAATGCTGATAATTTACTGTAAATAAAACAATAAGACAATGAATGAATTAACAGGTGTTGCTCATTTCATATTGGAGGTGGGGGTACAAAATCCTACTAATAGCAAATTAGCAAAAGAATTTTTCAACCACAATTCATGAGTAACTATTAATACTTAATCCCACTATCTGCCATATCTATGTTCTGTGCATCCATGCACCATCACACACAACCCTGAGATACAACCATCTGTGGTATCTTGGCATTAGCTTGAAAACTGAAGAATTAAACTGTCAGCGTTTGCGACACGAGGGGGTGAAGCAAAGAAAAGAAGCTTCGTAAAGCATGTATAGCTCAGCTGCTCTTACTGCACATTCAGTGAAGACAGAGACACGGGAGGTGCAGTAGGCTTTCTTGTCTCGTGGTAGCTGATGAGGGACACAGTGTCTCACATTTTCACAGCTTGAGCAAAATCCAGGTAACGATAAAATTTGCCTTAAATGAACAAAATGTAAAGCTAATTTCTGTATCACATGGTTGGTGAGGACAGTGAAAGGCAGATTCTGACTGTGGCAAATTCCTGGATAGGAAGACTGTTTTTTTGTTTGTTTGTTGGTTGGTTGGTTGGTTTATAATTGTCATGACCACTCAAGCCAAAGAAGTGCTCCGAATGTCAGTTTTAGAACAGTCGAAGAGGAAGAGAGGAAGGAATGAGTGAGACTGGCATTGGTAGACATGGTCTGTCTTCCACATTCTGAAGACACGCATGTTCTGTGAAGTGGAAACTCTGAAGTGTCGGTGATGGACTGACAAATTGTCAAGACTGCAACCTACCTCTCACCCAATGCATGCTGGGACCCCATCACCATTAACTGGAGAAGCGGAGAAGCAGTTTAGAAAATGGATGGATGAATCTGATGGAGGAAGGGAGAAATATCCAGCCATGTTTCCATCATGGTACAGACCACTCTCTCTCTCTCTCTCTCTCTCTCTCTCTCTCACACACACACACACACACACACACACTGTTATCAGTCTTGTAAAACATTATTAATTGCAGTGTGAATGCAGCTATCCATCTTCCCGAGCTTAGACCAGACCAGCATAGTCAAGATGTGAAAGTGTGTGTGTGTGTGTGTGTGTTAACCAGGCTCATCTGTCTCCAGTCTATTGATCCCACTGAGGTTGGTCATTATTATTAGACTGCTGTGGAGCAGAATGCTGAGGAGGTGAGTGTGTGTCTGTGTTTGTTTGTGTGTGTGTTTGTGTGTGTCTTTGAGTCTTTGTATTCATGTCTGTTTCCCCTCTGCCTTCCAATAAATCCAGAGGCCACATTGGCACTCAGCACTAATGAAGATGGCAGTCTCTCTTGGAGTATGTGTGTGTGTGTGTGTGTGTGTGTGTGTGTGCGTGTGTGCTGCGTGGATGTGTCTGGATGTTAAAGAGGTAGTTCAATCTGTCTGCCTGTGTAAAAAACAGAGCAGAATTTTTTTCTTGCTTGCTGACAAACATTCAAGTTGATAGATGTATTTTTCTGCAGTGACAGCACACCCCTACATTAGTGTTCTTGTGGGGGAGGGCACATCATTTGTTGGCACAGATCGTTGGTACTGTAATTTGATTGGGCTAATATCTGTTTGGACAGGCACTACAAATAACTATTAACGTTTTTTTTGGGGGGGGGTTCTTTACCTTCAAAGTATATCTCAAGATTTGAAAATTTGCAATGTGTACCTCAAAAACTGTCTTTTGTGTTGACTCATTAAAGTAATAGAAAATACCAGACTTTAATACTGGTTTTAGATGTTCTAAAGAAATACCAAAGACATTTTACACATTACAGCTTTCTGGATATATTTTACTGTTACGAAAAAGTTGAATTTGGTATATCACAATACATTAAACGTATTTTAAAATAAGCTAAGGCTAAGTGACTGTCCTGATACTAAGTCAACCTATCAGGTAAAAATAATAAGAACATTTTATTAAAGGTATAGCTGCCAGAAATGTATTTAATATTTTACCTTTTGGTGTTTGTTGTAATTATTTCTTTTTTATTAAGCATGTAAACAACTATTGCTATACCTGTTGTGTCAGAACTGACCTCATGCTCTGTACTTTACCATGGAAAAGGTCAAGTCAGTTTAGATAACCTGTCACATTGACACCAGGAGAATATACCCGGTCTGTATTTCTCAAGTTTGATGGCAAAATATTACATTAGACTCAATTAAGTGCACCAATATGTTAAGTTTTTTTCATTAACGTATTTTTATTTTTCACATTCTTTATATGTTGTCTCCCTTTATGATTTGGCAAATAAATCATTAAATCATGTGCACATAAATAACAGACCGTGTCTATAGGTCAGCATGTGTCAACAACAGTACACAACAGTATCGATGTCCCAAATCCCGTGTGAGTCCCCACAGCCAATCAAATGGAAACAAGATTAGACATGGGACCAAATCAGTCCCTTATCTACCTGAAGATGTCTCGTATCACATGTCTCATTTGTCACTTATAAGTGACAATATATATGAGGATATCAGGAGTAATTATTTATTAACAGTAGTAATTGTAGGATTACTAATTAATTGTAATTGTAGTATCCATCCATCCATTTTCTATACCGCTTATCCATCAGGGTCACGGGAGAGCTGGAGCCTATCCCAGCTGACTACGGGCGAGAGGCGGGGTTCACCCTGGACTGGTCGCCAGTCAATCACAGGGCCAACACACAAAGACAAACAACCACACACTCTCACACTCACACCTAGGGGCAATTTAGAGTAGCCAATTAACCTAATGTGCATGTTTTTGGTATTATGGGAGGAAGCCGGAGGACCCGGAGAAAACCCACGCAGGCACAGGGAGAACATGCAAATCCCGGCCCAGACCGGGATTCGAACCTGCTATGAGGCAACAGTGCTAACCACTGCACCACCGTGCCACCCTTAATTGTAGTAACTGTAGTAATATATATATAAAGTGTATGTGTGTGTGTGTTAATAGTTAAGTGAAAAGTAATAGTTCAGTGATTATTACTCTTCCTCTGTTGTTTCTATTATGTATTTTCCTTAGATGGCATCAATGTTTAAACACAAAGCATTAATGTCCCCACAACAAGGGACAACATGGAAGACTAGGGCTCTACATCTGGGATGTTCTTGATGACTGCGAAGATATGGACCGAATGAGAAGGACGACTGCAGGATTGGCTGGAGAATGGTGGTCACCTTTGTTTCAGTGGGCTGAGTGAGTGTGCCCCTCACTGAGGCTACTGTACAAAAGAACCCATGTTGTCAGAAAGTGTTGAACTCTACACATGCCTGTTGTGCTTATTTTTATAATATTTCTACATATTCAACAATATAGCTGACAACAATGCAAAGGCTATATAGCTGTGTCCAAGATAATTCATGACTTGTTTTTTTGTTTCACAGATTCAGACCTTCAGATCGACAGCAGACCACTGAACCACCGTCAGCCCCACCACCCCTTTTCAGCCACCAGCCATGACGATGATGAGGAAAGCCCCGTGCCAACGTGCCAAACAGCACAGAGGACGTCGTTATCCTTTGCTTCTTCTGTGCTGGTCACGTATATCTGCACAGGAAGTTGTCACCACCTCTTTGTGTCTGTGCTCAGACATCAAGAGAGCGGAAACAGAGACGGACAGTTCAGGCTAGATATAAGATAAGGTTAAAAGTTATTAGTAGTAGTCAGTGTGCCACTGTATACTGTATGCACAGTATTTGTTCAGATCAGCACAATGCAAAAGGGCAAACTTTCTAAATATTTCTTTACATTATCCTACATTGTTACAATGTATAATTCAGAATATGACATCTTAAATCAATCAAATATTGTGCAAATTTTGACTTTGTTTTGCAATTCTTATGTTGACTTGTGTAATTTTTGATTGTGACAAACTTTTATTACATTATTTGCCACATGAAAACTACGGTACACAAGGTAGAGACTAGACAGAAAAAAAATAACGCACTTAAATCAAAAAACAAACAAACAAACAAACAAAAACAAGCTGTGTTACAATCTATCAAAGTGACACATTGTATCTGTGCAAGAAACTGTGGGTATGAGTGCCAACCACTGAGGATATGCTGAGAATCTATTGTGGATGCATGCACTTTAAGAATTACAGCTAATGGCCTTTCTATGAGAGCAACATCCCTAAAGTGATTCAATCACTGTTTTTTCAGTGGAAGCTCGGTGGTCTTCTTGGCTGCACCTGCAAATCTGATTTTCCTACGGGTCAAACGGGTGCCATCACTGAGGGCAGAATCATCATACGAATACAAATAAGGTGGGCTGTTCAGAAATTCAGAATTCTCATATATTTTTTGTGTCTTAGACCAAAGATTATAGTAGAACATTCCCCAATCCCAGAAAACATGGAGGTGTGTGCCCTCAGTGTTATGGCTACATGTAGCACAATCTGGACTATTTATGAGCTTCATTTGAATTTCCTGGCATTAAATTTGAGTCCAAATCTGCGGCCCTGCATATTACAAATAGTGGACACCAGCCCAGCAGAGGAAGTTTGAGGGTGAACCTAAATTCTCAGTCAATGAGGGGGTAAAGATGGATCCCACAGGACTGCACAGGCACAGATTTCCAATCTCATTTTTGACCTGTACAATTTTGTAAATGTACAAGTAGTTATTGCTGTTAATAGGCCCTATTTTATATACCAAAGGTGATGCATATAGGCTGCCCTACATGCTGTGCCTATAAATGACTAAACCATTAACAGTTCCCTGTGCGATTTTATTACTGAGGCTTAGTAGTTATACTTAAAATCTGTGTCACATAATAAAACAGTTTTGATCTTAACCAGAACTATTTCACCATTAGCACATCCAGGGCCACCCATAAGGAAAAGGGGAAGCAGAGATAACCACATTTGATTTAGAACCAAAGATACTCACCATTTCTAATTAAAACAACAAAAATAAATCATGGATCTCTTTTCACACATAACACCAAAGAGTGTCTCAAAGCTGCTGTGAGGATCTGCTGAGTGTAGTTCCAACAGCAGCCAGAGAGAGGCACCACACTCAATATCACTGATCAGAGTGAATTCAAAAAGGGAATAGATGTACTGTCTGATCCCTGAATGAATATGTTGGATTTTGAGTTAAACTATTATATATAGATACAGCATGTGATTACATATAATATTTTTTTTATTAATTTTTTAATAGAGATCAAAGGTTTAAGTGGGTAATGAGCCCATGGAGGAAAAATAGATAAAAGATTTGTTTTTGTCCGTGTTCCTTACCTGTGGACAGTGCTCTGTTGATTTGAATTCCTATCACAGCTGACGGGTTTTTGTTGGGTTTTGTTGGGTCTCTCTAAAAATTAAATTAAAGAGTTTGGTCAAAACTTGCTCTAATCGAAAAGTGTCATGAGACAACTGTGATTTGGCACTATATAAATAAATTGAATTGAATTGAATTGAATGACTGGTGAAAATACAGTCATTGCGTTCTCAAGAATAAAAAAATGGCGACAAATCTATGATGTTGTTTTCCAGTCCACACCTTCTTCAGCATCACATCTCCTTATGCGGATGCGGATCTCCTTATGTTGGACTGATGATACCGTCACATCTCCCTCCTGGAAAACAAGGGAGGGAGATAGCAAAACCTCAGAGGTAGTTATACCAGTAGCTGAAATAGTAAGAGAGTAATGAACACATACCATACAGACAAAAAGCATTCGGACACATTGGAGCTTGAAAGGTAAGTTTCAAATTCAAGAATTTCCCTCCAGGGATTAATAAAGGAATTCTGATTCTGATTCTGAAGTTTACAAATTTTAAACTTTGACTGTGGCCGCATACTTTGACCATTTTGAAAATTTTCCCTGTGCTGCTACTTGGCTTAGCTTGAATGTTAGTCCACTGTGAACAGTAATGTGAACTGATATAAATGAATTAACAACAGCCCTGATTCCAAAAAAAGCTGGAATGCTGTGTAAAACATCAGTGATAGCAGCAGAGAACATGCACATGTCCAGAGTTTTTAGACTGGAGTGGCCTTAGTGGGGCTAACTTAACTGGGGCCGGCATGAAGCATGTATGCACATCAGAATAGCATTAGTTCACCATTTTTTATTTCTTATTTTACTATGAGACCAATGCAACAGTGTCTCACAGTTTCTTACATTCCTGTGTCGAAGGTCCTGTGGAATGAGAGAGCTGTATGACAGGCAGCCAAACTGGGTGCAGTTATGTAGCATGCACTTCAAAGGTGAGTCTCATTCATAGGTCATCAAATATTGACACTTTGGAGTGGTGGCCAATCAACCAAAATATGAATGATAGGCAAACTGATTTAGATCAGAGATAGAGATGGAAGCCAAACACTGAAAATCTAATCTTCTGTAAATCTGAGTCATCTGGATCAAGATGATCCTGTCTGAAAATTCATTGAAAAACCAGACCAAAACCTGCAAAATTAAATAGTGATTTGCTCCTGTAGGTTATCCATCCATCCATTTTATATACCTCTTATCCATCAGGGTCGAGGGGGGTCCTGTAGGTTATTTGAAAGGAAATTATATTAGTATACAAAATAGGAGTAAACAAATACTCTGTGATAAGAACCAAAGAAGAAAGCACATACCAATGATTTAAGATAAATAAACATTCAGTCTTGCAGACCAAAGTTAACTTTGTTACATTTTATCTCCTGGCGCCCCCTAGTGTTACGCAATGTAAATAAATGAGCTCTATACCTCATCTTTTCTCTGTGTGTTTCTCTCTGGGTCTCTATAGAGGAATCTATAATTCTTTTACAACATATAATGAATATTTATGAGCAAGATCTTCGTCTGAGCTCAGCCAATCATCTGACAGCATAGTAAGCATAAATCAGTTGACAGCTTGCCTCCTGTGTTTAGTGGTGGCAGTAAATGGCTCTGAATTATTTACATTTACAATTACATTTTCAGCATTTAGCTGACGTTTTCATCGGCAGGAAGCTAAATTGGATGTAATTCTGCAGTGAGATGCAACAACTAGTTGGACAGGACTGGAATACAGTAGGGGATGGAGATCAGAGGTCACAGTGCGTGATACTGGGTGGTATGGAGGGATGAATTCATTTCTATAGCTTCCAATAATGAAAAAATGTTGAAAAATAAAAAAATAAAAAATAAGGACAAGATAAAAGCACAAGAACAATTCAAGGTAAGTGCACAGGGCAAAGGACGTCGGTTAATTTCTAACGAAATGGAAATGGCCTTTAAATATTGCAATCCTTGACCGTGTTTCTTCTTTTGAGAATGTCGTTGTCCCATTCCCCCTCAGATATTTAACCGCATCATCAGTGTGACTCTATCAGGATGGCAGTACCAGACAGTGCACCGCAGCCTTGCTCCAAACTGAAATATCTTGACCACTAAACTACCGGATGCACTGACATGTAATGTGTTATACTCATGTCCAACTCAGGATGTACTTTGATAAATGATCTGATGCCATGGTTCTGTAAAAAATTTCATTCACAGTTTTGTCCAATTTATCATGCTTTATGGGAAATAAATAATACTGATATTTCCAATTCAGTCTCTTAAAATCGGACTCCATATTCATTCAGTGCACTGAAACCTCAACTTCTTTAAACACTGCAGTTCCAACTAATTTAAGAATTTGTGCATGAACTGACACTTCAGCTTTTTCAGTATTTGAATTTTTTCATTTGTTTCAACTACAAAATTTCAGCAGTGAAAGTGTGAATTTTCCTCTGAAAAAACAAATGAACAGAATTTGCCAATGGGTTTCTGAGCTCATAAGGAACTTATAAAAAGGCGGGATTTCCCGTACACTAACCAATGGGTACATAGGACACTGGATGTGCTTTGAAAGGTCATTCTGGTAAACTCGTTTCTCCCGGCAATACTGTCCAATTAAATTAATGAAAGTCCCTTTGGTCCCGCCTTCATCAAGCTCAAAGCTATATCTGATAGGCTAGCATGGCGGATGTAACATGGCGATGGACCAATTCTTGGTGATGGAGGGCCCATTCTCACCAATGGGTGTTGAGGACGTAGACGCTGAGCTTATAAATGACAAGGTGACAATCTGCAAATCCTACATTCATTGACTGTTGCCGTGTGCGAGAGAAGCTAATTCCGGACCCTCCGAAGGCCGTAACTAACCGGTAATATTAGCCTTTCGTAGGCCGCACATTTCACGTTGGTCCGTGCTTGGAATGCATGCATGTGATATTTAAACTTCATGTCGGTAATGGGTCGTCAGGAAATGGCTAGCTGTCATTGCTAACATTCGGTAGCGTTAGCTAGCAGCCTCCCGTCAGGTAGGCCATTCAGTGACTTGATTTCCAGCAATGACTTATAAGCCGGTTTGTTTATGCTCCTGGTTTACCGGTGTGACAGCTAATGGAGCAGTCGTACCGTGGGAAGTGTGTTTCGGTCAGACGCTCTGTGGTGGTCGCACCGGCAGTCCGAGCAGCGGTTCATGCACCGGTCACAGCACTAAACTCATTGACAGACACTTGAATGTAAAATGTCTGACAGATTGAGGCCTACCGTTCTCTGAATCAGCCCATCGCTGCAAGGACACCCATGTCCTAGACCTGCGATATCCTGTCGCCCCTTGTTTCTGCACTAACGTCATAACATGTTTATTGTAGCAGGGTGTGCATCGTGTCTGCTCGCTAGGCCGAATGTGACCGTCTGTGGCTCATTTTTGACCTTCAAGTCTGCAGGATGGTTAGCTTAGCAACTTAGCGTAGCTCCGGCGCTTCCCCTCTTCTACGAGGACACTCGACTAAACTCGGGGTCTAAACAGATGACAGTCGTGCGAGCTAATCGTCCTTCTGTCACTGTAGATAATAACAATTGTGTTTCCAGAAAATACGAGTATTTACTGAACACCACAATAAGGACTAGGTGTATACACCAAGCTGAATTGTCCTCGAGGTTTCAGCTAATGGCGTCTGTAAGTGGGAGTGTTACAGTCATTCATTCTGCAGCATGTGTGGACATTTAGCGGTTTATCTGGAGTTGATCCTTGGGGGAGTCGATGCAATTGGATTAACCTCTTGGTCGAACTGCCCAATAGCAACAGACCTTAAGAGCTCTTCTCAATTAATTTGTTGCTAGTCTTGATCTTTGCATACTGCAGATTTTCCTTTCTGTGGCGGATGCATTTTTCCTAAAGCTGATTCACTTCATATGGAGGTGAACTCTTTATGTACTGGCAACCTGCTTTCACGTGTACTTTGACCCTGAGCTGTGGACCTAATATTACTTCTGTCTACAGTAAAGCTGTCAAAGGTCCATGCCAGAGTTAACTTGATCAGAGCTACAGCCTTCTCATTTTGAATATCAGGTCGTTCCCACATAGGTGTCGAGAGACTTGTTGCTTACATGTTGACATTGGAATGACGCTCACCAAGAACTATCAGTTTCAGCATGTACGATGTACAGTATATATACAGTAAACTGCTGTTTTGTTGTAGCGTCTCGTATTCAGCTCCATGACAACCTCTAGATACCCACCATTCACTTGTGTTCATAACCTGATACAGAGTTGTTGAACTGTCTAGAATTTCCAGGTTTGATTCCTGCAACCATATCAATGAATCAACTGCTTAATCAACTGAAAATGACTGAGTATGACAATAAGATCTCCTCTTTTCTCTCCCCAGCTTCCAACCATGTATGCCTGCTCCAAGTTTGTCACTTCTCCTGCTGTGGTATGTCAGCTCAAATACTTTTAGGAATAATTCTTCAAAGATGTCAAAGTGTAATTGTTGGGAATGATGTTTGAGCTTTCTAACTTTGAAAACTGGTTGACTTGCTGACATCAGCGGTTAATTATAAAGGTTGTATCTGTAATGCTGCTGTTACTTGTTAATAAAATTGAGTGAAGATGAGTGCAATCCAAAACTTTTGTGTTTTGTGAATTCTAAACTTTTTTTTTTTTTTTTTTTTTTTTGCCAAGAACACTGTAGTTCTGAGTAACAGGCATATTGGATCCATGCTGATTGACAGTTGCACAGTTGGTGGCATTTTCATGTCAGCTGACCCTGCAGCATTTAGGTGCCCCAGTCATGGAGGACAAAGTTCCATATTTACATCTGACACTCAGCAGGACAGACAGAACATAACCAAAGCACATGTTTATAGAGAAAGCAGTCCTAGGGGCCATCTAAATGGATACAGATGCTGAAATGCTATTGGCACGTATGTACCTGCACTGTGCTGCTATATCTATCTGTACCTATGTGGTGTGAAGAAACGTTAGAATCTGAAGTTGCATCAATGGATATTTCCTGATTTGAAGTCCATTAATCACAACCTTGATCAGTACAGTCAGTTTGTCAGTAGTTACTAATTCTAGTCATCATTTTTGACAGATTCAGTATCATAAGGCTTTGTTTTGGATTGACAAAAAGTTGCAGTTATGAAAGTGTTGACATGTGCCAGCAGATTTGCAATTTTTAGTCCATCGTATCGCAGCTGATCAGTTTCCAACAACTGCCTAATAAGTGAACGTAGTTCTGTTTGAATTAACTTGATTTCACAATAAAAGAAAATTATTTTTTTGGGTGGATGTTTTTGGTCTTTTTGTTCTTGCAGTATAAAATGGTGACATCGTGGAAGTGTGTTAATATGGCTTTGTTTGCCTTGCTGTAGCTGCGTGGGGGGTCCAGAGTCCTTGCCCGGCCAGTCTCAGCCTGCCTCTTCAACAGACCTGAAGTCACAGTGGAGCAGCAGGTTAGTCCTTTGGTCGTCAATGATCCTGACCACGGTTGTCTTTAAAACTATGTTGCACATCGTTGGGGATGTGCAACATAGTTTGTCAGCGAATACATTTTTCTACATAAATAAGTTCATAATCTGTAGTTTATCCCATGGGTAAGAAAATCTAAGATGTAATGAACAAAGATGCAGCATTTTAATATTTTAAACTATAATTAGATTTGGGTTAAAAATATATTGTAATTGCTATTGCGTTGTCTTCCTCTCAAGCTGTATTATTGGCTCTAATTACTGATTATAATTTCATTACTGGCTGATTGGCAATAATATTTCCCATCTTTATGCCATCCCTGGCCAGTACGATACAGTATATCACTTGCTATGAGACTCCTGCGGCTGAAAGCAAACGTGATGAAACAGTAATATAAGGCAAATATCTAAACATACAATGAGAAGCCACAAAAGTACAGAGAGCTGATGGAGATGGTCCCTTTTGGGGCTGGTTCTACAAGGCCGAACTGGCAATAGAAACTCACATAAGCTCAGCATGGCTTGACCTCAAGTTCCAATGGAAAAGCTATGATAGACTGACTGCATCAAAATGAATGGTGGACTAATATCTGCGATGTTAAACGGACCAAGAAAACCAAAGCCATTCCTCTTCTCTTTGAAAATTACTTGTGTAGCTACCACACTACGTCTGGAAGTGGATATGATTCCATTTGGGAAAACTCAACAGCATTATCTTTCCAGAGATCATAACCCTGTTACTTGAGATGATCTACAGACCTTGTTGTGAGTGTTTTCATTTAGGAGCTGTTTTTCTTTATACACAGCTAGATCATATGACTGCACATAAGGAAAGGTGCATCTGCTCATGGACAAAAGCATCGTGCTTGTGCCCAGGTGGCATGTAAACATTAATGTGCAATGTTAGCTAGCCTCTTAACCATGTACACTTTCTTTTGCAAGCTGATATAGAAAGACAATGAATGGTTCTTCTTTGATTCTGCTCCCAACAAGGCCTGGTTTCTCTTGAGTAACCAGGTAATTATTTCTGGAATGAAACATTGTGGTTGAGTTTCAACAGTTTTTTTTTTTTTTGTGTGTGCTTTGTACACCAAGTCAAGTTCCATCTAGTCCCACTCTATTCACACTAAAACAATCTAGATGGATAAATAGCACTACGGGTAGGAATAAAAATGTTTTTAAGAGATGCTCCTGAAGTCGGTGCCAGTGCTTCTAAAATTTTCAGTAGGGAAACACTGGAAAAGGTTAAACTGGAGCCCAGCACATCCTGCTTTAACCATCCAGTGGGTCACCAATCCAGTCCAAGTCTGTCTGTGATAAGTTATATTATAGGGATACTATATAGCTGACTTGCAGTGAATACACTTAAACAGTTTAAATATATATAAAGAGCATTCAGGTGTGCTCTTGGCAGATGCAGTAGTAGCAAGTAGTAGTAACATGTAATGTACATGTTTCTCCCCA
Organism: Scatophagus argus; assembly: GCF_020382885.2. Lineage (NCBI taxonomy): Eukaryota > Metazoa > Chordata > Actinopteri > Scatophagidae > Scatophagus > Scatophagus argus. The sequence goes on along the minus strand of NC_058508.1, from coordinate 2,757,284 downwards.
CAGGCCCTACTGCCAGTCAGCCAGTCTGCAGTCCTGACCCGCTCCTTCCAGACCAGCGCTGTCTCCCGGGACATTGACACTGCCGCCAAGTTCATTGGTGCTGGTGCTGCCACAGTGGGTGTGGCTGGCTCAGGAGCTGGAATCGGAACAGTGTTCGGCAGCCTCATCATTGGCTATGCCAGGTAGACTCTTTAATCATGAAACTCATCATTCACTTTGGTTACCCACAGCACCCTGAAGTGCTTCCTGCCGTGACAGTGTTCAATCCCTGATATCACACTTGTGTTTTTAGTAGAGCCTTTTACTAATATGGGGATTTAAAAGCCAGACCTCCTCTGTAAAACTGACTACAGCAATAAAGAAGTTATTTTGACAGATTATCGTTTTTTAAATTAAACGCAAACAACATAACGGCTTTTCCAAACCTTTCTGAGACATTGGATGTATTTCTGTGTGATGTTCTGCTTCACACAGTGCTTCTACAATCAGTCAGTTTTTGAGCACAAACTAACAATACAATTTAAGCCTACACGTTGTGTTGTGCATCTTATAAAGCGTCCACATGTTCAGACTTTCATTGTGAATGGTACCTTTTGTTACCTGTTGCTGCTGCCTGCTGAGTTACAGAGACGTGAAAGGCACTTGGTGGCCCTTCAAGAGAAAGTTGGGGGGGGGGGGGAGTTTAACTTAATGCAAATTTAACACAATGAGTGATAGCTAGGTGTGGGCTGTCTCTCATTTTGATTCCCACATAAGCAGAGCTGGGAAGGGAGGGAGGAATCAGTTCGTGTTCATCTTATCCAAGTCCAACAGACAATCATGATGTGTCTGGGATGAGATGTTAATTAGACCCAATTCACAATGCAGTAGACCTGTTTCAGGAAGCAGGTGTAACAAATAGCTTATTCAACCTTCCCTCCAGGGATTAATAAAGTCATCTATCTATTCATCATCTACGGACTTGGATTTCCTTAGTGGATGATCAGGTTCTGCTGTAGGCTAAATGTAACATTTGATTTTTAAACATCCATTTATTCAGTTGTAACCTGATGGGGACAAAATGCAGATGAAAATGGAGTTCAAACATAAAATTAAGGTTCAAACTGACATCTGGACTACATTTTAAAAACCCTGTGCAAAGTATTAGCATTCCCACATGTGTAAATATAACCAGAGTCACTGAACTGCTGTCAAACCACTTTCACACTTTGAAAAACACACTTTTAGTCCTGTTTTAGGATCTTAATCATTTCAGCTCCACCACCAATCATCCTCACTCAGACATATAATCACTGATAGAACTATGAAAGGAATATTCCATCAGTGAGATCAATCGCAACATGACGAGACAACACTGCTGTCTCAGACCTTCCATTGTAGACAAAGTGATTATGGAAACATTTATTGTCCTTGGATAATGAAGTATTATCAACAAGGATTCAGATGCTTCTAAATACGTAAACTTCAAATGAATGGGTTCCAATATGTGCTTGAATGTTGACTGTATGAATGAGGAAACAATGCGTCAGACAGCTCCGTCAGTTTCAGGAGGGGAGGAGTCAAAGACAAACTCAGTTTGTCGAAGAGAGCCTGTCAGTGAGCAGTTTAACGTGACAGTATGTTACCACAGTAACTGAACCAGAGAAATGATCTTTTTAGGACAGAAAGCCCAAAGTTTCCCTGACCTCAGATCTTAACAACTCCACTAAACTTGTCTGCTGGGAAAGTGCTCTGAGCACATCCAGATGGAGAGAGCATAAACAGTGATGTAGCCACAGTTGAAAGGAACACACTCCATCTTGCCTCACAGCACGGTCACATATAAATGGATTTGTATGGATCAGATGAAACACTCGGACACTCATTGGATTGGATGGACATAGATCATTTGGTTTTGTAATTGCTGATTTTTTTGTTTTCAGTGTTTGCGTACAGAATGTGCTGACATTGTGAACACACTACATGTGTCTTGCAAGGCTTTTTTTTTTTTTTTTTTTGTAAACATTTAATGATATATGTTTGACTTTGTGCACTTTTTGTCATCTTCCACAGGAACCCCTCCCTGAAGCAGCAGCTCTTCTCCTATGCCATCCTGGGCTTTGCTCTGTCTGAGGCTATGGGGCTCTTCTGTTTAATGGTGGCGTTCCTCATCCTCTTCGCCATGTAAACCTGTGAACGCATCCACAGATCCATCACTTACCCTTTCTCCCCCTGTCTCCTTTCCTTCCTTGCTCCCTTTCCCTCCCTTTCGCCCATCCGGAGGGATGGTTTCCATGACGGGAACTCTGAATGAGCTGGGTAGGCCATTCCAATCAATGGAAAAATATTCAAGGAAAAATATTTACATTGGAGTCTAACCAACCTCCAGTCCTACATTTTTATGTTCCTACACTTATTTTTGTTTTTCAGAAGTTTTATGTAAGACCTCACTTCGGTTGAAATCTGTCCAAAATAAATGGTTGGGATAACTAAAGAGTCTGCAGTGTTTTTATTATTCATTGCTAAGAAATTGAACCCTCATCTGTGTACTGTGAAAATACAACTGGTAGATGTCACTCAGGTGTTTTGTTGTTCTTCCAGTTGACAAAAGTTGGAAGCCCAAAATAAGGTTGTCTTCTGGCACAACCTAGATTCTATACTGCGTCCTTCTGTAAAATAAACAAATCTTTGCTATGTAGATGTATCCCGATACACCATGGGGAAATATGGCAGCTAGCAAAAAGAGTTGACAAGTACAAAAATGTTCTGTTTATATGTACTGTTCAACTGCATACTGAGAGATATTTTTCACAGGAGCACTTGAACTTAAAAAAAAAACAAAAATCAAATTTTTGAATGCACTGTTTATGTCTTGCATGTGGTCTGGCTAACAGGGAGTAAAGGACCCCACTTGTGTTTTGGATGTTAGCCAGTTTACTACAGATGACCATTGTTGCTTTTCCTACTGTGGGTAGCTTTGCATGTCAGTCCTTCAAAGAGTTGCGACCATTATTCCATCAAAAAGTGTATGTAATTTCATTTCATAATTTTATAGGCTAAATCATTAAATCGTTACTGTTTTCAGCTTCTTAAATGTGATAATTTGCTTTGTTTATGATGGTGAGTATCTGGGTTTTGGACAGTTTGACAGAACTGACTTGGACATGACCCTAGGCTGTGGGGTTTGTTATGAGATGTTTTTGGAATTATAAACTAAACGATTAACTGATTCACTGTGAAATTATTCTGCAGATTTAAAAAAAAACTCATTAGTGGCAGACTTTTGTTGGTATGCTTTGAAAAACTATTTTTGTGGTCATGAAAGTCTGTTGAGCCTTTAATTGCAAGTCTCAGATGTATTCAAAAATGCTTATTTTAACATTGAACAACTCAAAAAGATAATATTACAGGGAGCATCAGATGCGGTGGTACAAGTGTCAGTGGTATGTGATTGTCCAGCTGTGACTGAAACATGCTAGTGTCCGCTGTGGGATTAGTAAAGTTCATCTCATCTTACAACTTAGTCATAATTTAGTACTTAATATTTTGAAGGTATTTACAGTGAACTTAAAACAGTTATTAAGTTGGACTGCCATCAAAAGAGATCAGTATTGGTATCACTGAATTTTTGTATTGAAGTTTTACACCTCAAGGATCCCATAAAATGTGCAAATACGGGCTCTCAGGATAACTGCTGCTTAACTTCGCACAGTACAGTAAATAACCCGAAAGAAAGAAAATATACACAATAATTCTGCTGTTGTCTTTTTCAGACAATATTCCAGCCATGATGCTGTCTGGCATCTGTTTCAGTGGCTTGGACGTAGTCATATGAACATAATTTACATTCATCACAGGTTTTTCCACAACTACTTCCCCGTAATAATGACTCATTTCCGCCGTACCATTTACAGCAGCACTTACTGTAAACAACGTGTTAAAGAAAAACGAAGGAAGATTACAAACGGGAATTTTACTTTGAAAGTTCCCAGCGGACGTGTCGTGTTTTGCAGTCACACTCTAACTTGATTGGTAAGAAATCAGATCCTGAAGTTGCGTGATGTGGATGAAGTGCCGTGGATGGGCTCGGTTTAAACCAAATATTCTGACACCATATTTCTTTAAACCGATAGCAACCGGATGGTGAGGTGCTTCATAAGCCCTAGCAGGGTGGACGAGTTCATTTTACTGACATCCTCATACTTTTTTAGAGGCCTGGAGAAAAACACATAAGCTAACGAGAAGTAGCCACCATGTCGTGGGGAGAAATACCTTGTTTTCTGGCCTCGGCTCTGTGCTCGGCTCTATCCCGTTTTTTCGCTGTCTGATCCCACTGGACATAACGAGCAGAGGTAACTTTCGCACTCATTTGTCAATGCAGCTATCAGTTAGCTAACCTTCTAAATTAGTCAACACCAACTGTTTTATTCGAGCTCAACGTTACTAGCTTGCGAACCATGGCGGACAGTTTTGGAGAGGAGTCCAGCGCCGGTGCCCTTGGCTTAGGCGTCACCGGACAGGGCAGCGGAGTTCCTCTGTTGCCGACTTTGGCCAACTCTCTACCGGTAGGACACTCGACAGCCAGCGGTGCTCACTCTAGCTCTAACCCGGCCTCCCCTCCTCCCGCCGCAGCCGCACAGAGTGGCCTTACCGCTGTGGTGCCTCCTATGTCCGCTGTCACTGCTACCCCGGCCGGTTTTGGGAGCACATTTACCCCCGGCTCCTCGCCACCCGTTGTGGCCGTGTCTCCGACCGTACACGCCTCCTCGCCTCTCCCCAGTGTAGGGCTAGGGGTCGGCGGGGTGGCAGGAGCGGGCCTCCTGTCCCAAATTCACGCCACTTCCTGGGATCCTACCCTCAGTACGGACTGGGACAACGAGAAGGCTTCTCAGCAGTGCATCCTGAGGATAAAGAGGTACTGAAAACATGTGACACAACCGTTTTAAAGACTTGATTGTGTTATCTCAGTAGAATGTTTTCAGCTAAGTTATTAAGGCCCTGAAACCTCTGCGAGGTGTATGAATCGAAAGTGAAAGTTTTTAGGTACTTTACTGTTTCAAGGAACCTCAGCATTTCCTGCCAGTAATACACACAGCACAAGTTGAACACCTAGACCTAAGAGATCCACTCTTTATACATGTTTTATACAAATCCTACACTTAAGTGTTAAACAGTTTAATCATTGTCTTTTACAGTTGCCACGTTGCTTCCCAGTTAAACAAAAATAAAACATTATTAAAGGGTCACTTTAACTAAATTGCAAGCATCAAGTGGAGAGGTGTTGAATTTCATCTAGTGCTTGAAACACTGAAAAATTAAATTTGAAAAGTCGACAGTTGTGTTTTTTCAGAAGTAATGTCACGGAGACAGACAGTGGACAGTGGACTTTTTCAATGGAACTATTTCAGCCAAATAAATCATTCCTATAAAATTGATGATAGTACGGTTGTGGTCAGATAAGATCTCTATGTAAAGACTCTTTCCATATCTACCATGGCTATTTTCTTTCAGAAACCTCATTTGTCTCATGCTGTTTATCTGTCTCTGTAGGGATATCATGTCCATCTACAAAGAACCTCCGCCAGGAATGTTTGTTGTTCCTGATCCTCAAGACATGACCAAGGTAAAAGGCCAGGTCCCCCAGCACAAAGAATTCACACCATGACCCGAATTATCCTTATCTTTTCAGATAGAGTCTGAATATATGCGTCTCTGTTGGTCAGATCACAATCTGATTGTAATTGCAACGCACAGGGGACTGTAGCAGCTAACAAAAACACCACAAGAATACCAACAACAAGTAGCCATAACTAACTAAAGCACAGACAAGACAAAAAATGGGCAGTGCAGTAAAACATCATTTCTGAGGTTAAGGCTATAGTATGAATTGAGTTAGGTTGTGGTTGGGGTTAGGGTTTGGATTAGGCTGTACAGAATGCATGGAAGTCAATGCAATGTCCGAACAAGGACAGCTGCACAAACCCGTGTTTGATGAAGCTATAATCATACGTTTTTAATTTAGCAGCACTCGGCCATAGGCTTAAGAGTACATTTGCAAAGTCACAGCAAGTGGTATTTATACTGATCCTATCAGAAACAGCTAACCACTCAAGTAGGTGACGTCGGACAGGTTGAGAACAATCCCCAAGGTCAGCCAAGTATATGTGAAAGAGAGACCAAAGATTTACTGTAAAATGATTACACAAACCGTGCTGTAAACATCCATCACAATTTACAGACTAGTTTGTTCATCAAAGAATTAGGGATTATTACCAACATTTTGCTCACTTGCAGTTTTACCTCAAAAGGATGTGGCTCAGATAATCTGGATGTGTGTTTACAATCCGTCCGTGAATGTCTGACTGCTCATGTTTTGTTGTCCCATGTGAGTTTGTCTTAATGAGGTCACTGTGTAACATATCTCAGAAATGTCTTAACTCAAGGCCCCCTTGTTAGCTTTTTTTGAGTGCTTTCAGCCGCATCTCGGTGTCTGAGTTGGCTGATGGAGTTTGCCCAGTTGTCATGGAGATGGTTGTCATACTTGGGCCATGTAACTGAGTCATCTCCATGACAACTGAGCTATCTTGATCTTCTAATGAAGACCATAAGTTGTGGGTGAAAGCTCTGGAAAAAGCTAGTAAGTGCACATTTAGTTAAGATTATTTTTGTCAAGTCAAGAATGAGCTTTGATGTTGGAAACAAAAAAAAGGATAATAAAAGCCTCCTGGACTGGGAGCCTCCATTAACAACCAGGGAAAAGTGTGACATTTTTAGGTCATGGAATCACTGAAACTTGGTGTTCTCATTTGTACATTTCTTCCTCACAGCGAGGTTTGATATGCATGTGGTATTCTAGGTCAAATTTTCTGCTCCAGGGTCTGTTCACCCAGCATCAATCTCGTGTGTTGTCCCCCCATGATCTCTTTAACACCCCTCCTCACCCACCACTTGACATCCTTCCTTCCTTTCATCCATTAATCCAACTTCCCTGCCTCCTGACACACACTTTGATCTCCACTCAGATCCATGCCCTGATCACAGGGCCGTTCGACACACCGTATGAGGGCGGCTTCTTCCTCTTCCTGTTCCGCTGCCCCCCTGACTACCCCATCCACCCACCACGGGTCAAGCTCATCACCACAGGACACAACACTGTCCGCTTCAACCCCAACTTCTACCGCAATGGCAAGGTCTGCCTCAGCATCCTGGGGTGAGTCAGGCTTCATTTCTTTCACAGTTTGTGTCTTGACAAGAATCCATTAAACGTTTAGTGTGTTTCTGGTGCTATAATGTGTGTGTGTGTGTGTGTTTTGTAGGACATGGACAGGTCCAGCATGGAGCCCAGCTCAGAGTATCTCCTCTGTTCTCATCTCCATCCAGTCTCTGATGACAGAGAACCCCTATCACAATGAACCTGGCTTTGAACAGGTAGTGTGTGTGTGTGTGTGAGAGAGAGAGAGAGAAACTGTGAATACAAAAAGCTGGGAAGGTTTGTGCAAGTCTCATCACTATATGCATTGTGCGTCATGTGTGAACAGACCTCTGGGTTGATGAATGCATCATGCCAGCAGTCGGGGGTTTACACATAAAATGATCCACTTCAACAAATCTTTGCATGTAAACTGCTAATTTAAAAAATTGAGAAGGATTTTTTTATAAGAGCGCACAAAACATGACGTGAAAAGAGAGCAAGATGAATCCAATCTGTAAATGTCATTCAATAATATTTGACTTAAAGTGATGTTGATATGTGTGCATCATGTGTTAAAAATTCTAAAGGACACAGTAAGAGCGTCCAGGGGACTTGCCCTATTTTTGCCCTGGTTGGTACACGGTGAATTAACAGTGTTATAAGTCGCTGTTTAATTCAGCCTGTATCTGATCCACCAACCAGCACTTACTTTAGTGAGACATCTTAATTTTTCAAACGGTTCGCCTCTCTTTCTCACAGTCTTCTCTTGCTTATATAGCACTGCTGAACAATTGAGGCTTATAGCACTTTAAGGCAACAAAATCGAAAATGTACAGTTTTTGCAAAAATACAGTTTATCCTTATCAACTGTATTGATGCAGAATTGACAGTTTAACTGTTGACACATTTTTATCTATTTGTAGAGTAATGTGTTCTTACACAAACACAAGGAATTGTTGTCATTTCACTTGATGGGAGTTTCGGGGGTAATATTTTCCCCTGGAGAGTGCAGGGATCTACTGTTTAATTCACTTATTTTATTATATATAGGCTTATAGACATCCTTAGCCTTTCCCTGGTCATTAGCCTTGTATATGCAAAATACTGCCACGATCATCCAGCTCAGTATTGTGAACATGAACAAGCATTCATGTGTTGAGCTGCTAGTGAGCGGAGGGCTCTGTGTTCCTGCATGTCTGCAGCGGTGCTGTGTGAAGTTGTGTGTCAGCTGGAGGAGGCACTGTTGGTATCAATTCCGTTGCAAATACGTATCTAATCCGATACAAATTTTTAGCAGTATTAATTAGTATTGCAATTCACAGGCAGTGTCTTCTGTGTTTATTTTAAATGCACTTTCATTGTATAAGGTCTGTGTCTCTCTCTCTCTCTCTCTCTCAGGAGCGTCATCCGGGGGACAGTAAGAACTACAATGAGTGTATCAGGCATGAAACCATGAGGGTAGCTGTGTGTGACATGCTGGAGGGCAAAGTCCCCTGCCCTGAGGCTCTGTGGTGAGACCAACATAATTGTCCCACTAATCTTTACTTTCCATCTGTCTTTAACGTCGTTTCTCCTCTCCACTCCTTACTATCCCTCCTCGTTCGCTCACTCCTTTTCATTCACTCTCTTTTTTATGTCTGATCAGGTGATTTGTGTGTGCGTGTGTGTTTTTTAGGAGTGTGATGGAAAAGTCCTTCCTTGAGTACTATGACTTCTACGAGGGAGTCTGCAAAGAGAGACTGCATCTACAGGGACAGAACATGCAGGTGACTAGATTTAGTATTTATTCTAATCCATGTTTGTCTGCGTTTTTAATTACGCATTTGCAGTATAATGTCAGCATATTTCTAGTGACGATGTAAGAAAATCCCGTGAGGCAAATATTTATGATGCAAAGATTTAAGAATATACATTAAGGTTGTGAAAAGTATCAATACTAAAAAAAATGTAAAAATTCTACAATTGAATTTTCAGGCCAAGGCTGAACAAATATCAACATTACAAATGTTTTGTGTAGTCAGTGTCTTTCTCTGTACAAGCACTGTGCAAGTTGTGAATTAAAAACAACAAAAAAAAAAAGATCATCTATTTTGACCACCCCAGGGATGAAACAATATCACATATAGGAAGTAAGTAGTATCAACAGTAATGCATGTAATCGCTCTGTGCACTGTGAACAAGAACTGCAAGAGGCAGCATGTGATGCACATCTTACAGAATGCAGCCTATTCTAATATGTCTAAGATATGTAAAGTAAAGGATTGAAGCCTGGCACTTTGTTAACTGCTGAGCTCAAGTCTGGGACTGTCTGAAAACTGCATGTAAAATATATAAATTATCTCAGGAATTTGTCAGTTCCTGTCTGGTTTGTTTTCATAGACACCTCAAACGAGTTATATTTTCATCTGAACCTTAAACAACAGCATCACCGTTTCAGTTCCGTGTGGGGCCTTTGTTGCATGCTCCACACCTTTCTCCCCCCGTTTCTGTCTGTACTGTCACCTGTCCAATAAAAGCACAAATGCAAAAGAAAACCTCTTTAAAAATAGATTCAAAAGTGATGGATTATAAATAAAATAAGAATAAAAATACACTGTAGAGAAAAGTATTTGTATAGGGCTGTTTTTCAGTGTTTGGGTGGGCAAAATTCCCTCAAGCTTTCACAGAAGAGTGGAAGCTCTTGCAGCTGCAAAGCTGTCTATGTATTTAGAATGCAATTTCATTAAGGTCCCGGTTGATATAATGATCAGGTTTCCCAGTACCTTTCCCCTTACAGTGTAGGAGGAAGATGAATGTGCATCTTTCCCTGATATAATTTGATAGCTCTAATGAATGACAAACTGTACATACCTGAGTTTAGCTCACTTTTCTGTTTATTTTTCTGTCCATGCCTTTCTGACCCAGGACCCATTTGGCGAGAAGCGTGGTCGTTTTGACTACCAGGGCCTGCTGGCTCGCCTCAGCGCCACTCACAGGCGAATACGGGAGAAAAGCTTGGCGGAGGACGAGCACAATGACGATGATTCAGACTCAGACACCAGCTCCTCTGGGACGGACCCCGACAGCCAGGGCAGCTCCCAGCCATGACTCCCTGGAAGGTGCTGGACTCAAAGCCAGGCCGAGAACTAAAGAGAAAGGGAACCTTTTTTTGTTGTTTTGTTTGCAGTGGAGGAACAAAATCACAGAAGAGAATGCATCACCCATGTTTAAGGCTTTAGTGAGTCCGGGGTTCAATATTGGAATCAAGCTTCTGGTGTACGAATGTTGCTGAGAGAGAAGAAATGGAAGTCTTCTACAGACAATTAAAAAAACAAAACAAACAAAAGCACCATGCAAGTCAAATGCTGGCAAATTTGGCCTGGAGTGGTGTATTTATGCTACTTTTGTGGCTAACCAGCTGTCATTTTGATGCTGTCAGGTTGATTCTAAAAATGAAGTTGGCTGCCCAAATACCCGATAAATTTTCAGATAAACCAGCTGTTGTTGCTTGTGGATATCAAAGTTAGTTGTATGTGCTGTAGGAATGAACAGAAAGCCCAAACAGAAATCTAGCCAGGATCAGAATTCGAGGCAGGTTTGGGCCAAACGAATGGACGTTGGGAAAAGTCTTGGCTGAAGCAACTGAGTTCATCATAGCAGGAATTAGAGAGGGGAAGAAGGAAAGACGAACCTTTTTAACAATAGAAGGTAGTTTGAGAAAGTGACTATTTGGCGAGGCTTTGCGAGTCACGTGCCTTGTCTCCTCTGGCCAGGGTGAAGCTACGCCACAGCTCTTTCAGTCCGGACCTCATCCGCCTCTGCTACCGGGCCACGTAAAACATCAGCAGCTCGCAATTCTCAATACAGTGATTCCTGTGTATTATACAAAAGTTTTGCTTAACTCTCAGTTCTAATAGTGCTGTTGAAATCTGTTTACCAGATAAGAAGCCGTTAGAGAATTGTCAGTTTCATTGACATCCACCTTTATACTCTTTGTTATGCTGCTTTTTCATTGTCGTGCTGAAACAAATGCTTATTTACAGTTTTTAGGGTGCATTGTTTATATGGAAACCCTGCTGTTTGGGTTGCTGGCTCTTATGATTAATTTGTCAAGATACAAACCAAAACCATCCCGTGCTTTAGCTAGATCCACCCAGGCTTCAGGGAACTACTGGAGTCAAGCACACATAACTTTCTATGTGTTCGCACTGTAAGTAACCATTCTGTCTGAATTAGGGCCGACCAAAGGCATTGGTTTCATCTGGTTAAACACAGTGCAAATCAAGCACTTTCACTGCTTTGGCACTGGTCTCTACATAATTTGAGTTATGACTTAAATATGGGATTTCCTGACAAAAAGCTTCTTGATGAAAATAAACAGATAAACCTTGTACTCAGCTAATTCTTGTTTCTGTGAATCTGAAATCTCATTAGCCAAAGTTTTTCAGTTTCAGTCCTTTCAGTGTGAACACACAGAGTTTAGGTTCTCTCAGAAGAGACAGGAGAGGAAACCCTCCAAAAGAATAAGTTTTGGATTTTTTCAGGTTCATTTTAATCCAGTCATCTCACATGCCTTGTGTGTGTTGAAAGTGTTATTGACTGTTGTAATCGTTTCACCTTGAATTCCCTTTCCAGTCAGTTCTAAGAAATGGGACAAAATCTGCAGTCCTCGTTTCAGTCCAGCAGAAGTTTTTTTTTCCCCCATGGACTGTATATAGAAGTAGTGTAGGGATTACCATTTTGAAGCCTCAGGTTTGGCATCACTGGGGTCATCATCTTGTTATCTCATTGTTTGTTCCTCTAAATGGTGGAATCAGACGAATTGCCCCTGCTTATCATTTAGAAAGAATGCAAGTTTATAGCACTGCTTTGGCTTCACTTGTCACACCCAGAAAGATTCACCCATATTTTATAGTTTATGGTTCATACTGGTAATCACATATAGGTTTATTGCTGTTCTTCCAAGATTGATTTGACTAACTCAGACTGTTGACGCTTCATAGAGGCTTCAGGTTAACTTTACAATGCAACTTTACATTAAACATTGGGAATGGATCTCTTCAAACCTAGTGAGGAGAGGCTGGAGTAACTAGTCATAGTAACACTTCCAATATGTATAAAGGATATGAGTATTGCACTGAGATGAAGATAAATAATCTGAGTCTATTCTTTAAAGAGTAGTTTTATATTTCTGGAAATACACTTGTTCGATGCTTATGTACTGAGCACTTCCTGTCTGTACAGTAAATGTGAAGCTACAGCCACCTGTTGTTTAGCTTAGCTTAGCATAAAGACCGAAGACTCGGGGAAATGTCTATCCTCTCTCTGCCCATAGGTAATTAAAAAAATCCACCCAGAAGCACCTTTAAAGCTCACTCATTCAACTGTTATCTTGTTTGTTTGATCTATACAAATTGTGAAAATGTCAGTTCCCCAATTTTACAAGGGATAATGTGCCAAACAGTTGCCCATTATGTACACATTCCACATAAAAGATGTATATGTCAGTGAGTATTAGAGATGTGGGCAGGGGAATTTTATTACCTTTTCACAGAGACAGGCTACATGTTTCCCTCATTTCCCAGTCGGTGTGCTATGTGTACCAGAAAGGCAATAAGAGTATTTCCAAAAGTATTGAACTTTCAGTCCAAATACGGGTTCATGAACTTCAGCATACCACCCTTCTTCTATTGTTTTCAAGAAGCTTTCCAACACGATGAGAAAAGGTGTCAGACAAATGACTTTTGTGCTTGTTGTATTTCCTGTCTGCCTTCCATTGTCCTCCAGCCTGCCTTTAGCTGTCTGCAGCCGTGTTAATGGAGAGAGGAGCACTGGCAGTCTTTGTTCTGTCAAACCCTGGTCCTCTGCCAGGTGTTAAGTGGGATCACTAATATAGGGCATTCCTTTTATTTGTTTTATTATGTTATAGAATGTTTATATGAGAAGCAGCTCCTAGCAGAATATATGTCATTGCCAAAATGTTGATTGCAACACACTTCCTGAAATAGAAGTGAAGAATCATATCCCTGTTTGGTTGTGCTGTGTTGTGCTTAAAGCAGGGTTCTTCTGTGGCTCTATAAAGCCTGGATTACTGACAGAAGTGATTATTTCCAGGTCTTGAAAAGTGTTGGTATTGTACAGATGTTCTGGAAAAGTACAGAATAAAATGTTGTTCAGTCCTGATACATGAGGTGTGTGTTTTTGTGTGTTTTTTCTTTACTCTGAAGATGTACACCCAGTGTTGATGCAAAAGGTGGGGTGATATTTGTTTCCGGGTGTCAAGCCAGACTGAATGTTTACCTTTCAGACATAATCCCTTTATTTCAGTGTTTTTCCAAAATGAGTTTATTTGCTTTATCTTATTGGTAGACTGAGGCAGGATGGCGGACATCTTTTCATTTTATATAACATGAAATAATTTGAGTCATAAGTTTACTTTGCTAAAGGACCTGTGGTTGGTTAATGCTAATAATAGTTTTCGTATGTTACTGTCTAGCACAGTAGTAAATATTTATTTTTAAAAAACTAATTTGAGTGCAACTGTAATAAAATGAATGTGAAACACAGTTTACAAGCAAACAGACAGGATGAAATAATAAGGTACATGTACTGAATACAATAACAAGTAGTGCAGTGATGCGCATTGAAAGAGATCACTAAACATAAAGGATAAATGATTGGATTGCTGAACTTTTGTCATGCTGTGTGGTAGATCAACTGCAAAGTTGACCAAACCAAACTAAACAATGGTTCAACTGTATGAAAATGTAACATCCATTATTTGTCTTGGCATTCAGTGCAGGCAGCAAAGCAAGAATTTCACTGTACAGGGAAATGTGTTTCTTCTGTGCATATGACAATAAGCACTTTGACAGATTACGATTAAATAACATCCAATTTGAAATAAGTTTAAATGAACACATTTGAATCATCGGACTGAGCTTTGGGTGTACTTCTTAAAAAAGAGGTTCGGAACCAGCTCAGTATTCTCTCTATTAGCTCTGTTTTTGGTCTCAACCACCTCCTGAAACGAATACATGGCTCTGGTGGGGCACCCAACCACAGTTGTAAAGGAGAGCTTTGATTATGGGCACCAACAGCAGAACCGACCTTACATACATGCTGGGAGAACCAGAGCACATGGAGAGAGAATATGCAGAGTCCACTAAGACAGGCTCCAGCTGGTCCCTCAGCCCAGGCTTTCTTCTTCAGTCTCTGCATGTGGTGACACTTATTAGCCCGTCCTTTAACCTTTAACTTAAAATTGCATGCTTTTAACATTTGAAAACTGTTATCAGGTTAAGGGGTGAAACCTACAAAAGAGACACCAAAGAAAATAGTTCATAAGAACTATCATTTCATGTGTCATCATAAACAAACACACCTTGAGTGATTTTAATTTCAAAGTGGACAAATTCTTGTACAAGTTACTCTCCCTCTGTGGAGAGTTTGTTAAGACACTGTGATCTGACACAGAGACACTGTGGTGTCGACCTTAATCATATACTCAAACCCAAATGCAGGATAGAGAGGTTCAGTGAATGTGCAGTGGAAGGTGTGGAGGTGGATCAGTGTGTCAGACAAGACTTTGTAGAAGGAAAGAGTGCCGGCAGGCCAGTCCAGATACACTGCTACTCTGTCAGAAACGGAGGTGCTCTCACATATTGCTGTCATTCTGTTGTTGTTAAAGGCGGCGTAACGGTCACGAGAGCAACACATGCTCCAAGATGTGTTGCTGAGCCCGAGGCAGCAGTCAGTACCTTTTCCTCCCCTGCAGATTCCCCTGTAAGTCACTCCTACAGACACCCACCCTTTTCTCTCCACCTCCCAGTAACAGCGGCCAGTCAGTCCGTTTGTACACAGCACCTGCTTCCAGTCGTCGAATCTCTCCGGGTGGTAAGGATACGGCTGCTTCTCCCTCACCAGCGTTACCGTTCTGTTGTCTTCGGAGAGAGAGAGGTAACCGTTTGCTGTGTTTGGGTCGAGGGTGAGTTCACAGGCATCTGATGGAGAGAGCAAGCGATAGTGAGGCCACTTTCACACTGCAGGCAAAAATGAGTCTGATGAGTGATGACGATTTGTTTTGCTCATATGTGACTTACGTAATTTTTGTATGACAGTGTGAACTAAAGCTTACATCGTGAGGTTTGCACACCACACCTAGGAAAAGCTTTATCTTCATATGAGTCTCTTCCATCTGTGGTGTCTAAGCCAAAATGCTTTTTTACCTTCTGTCTGACAGTCTGTCCTGTCCCACAGAAACATTTGTTGCACAATACGTCAGGTGCTTTGTTGATCATGATTTTACAATATATACACACTTACACTTCCTCAGACCAGACTGCAACCACTTTGTGCCAATATGGTCCACACTGTAGAAATAAACAAAATCAGACTGTTATATTTTCCTTTTAGAAGTAATATCAGTTATATCTTTGTTAAATATGAGAGAATACTTTTTTTAGTTCATCAGTGTGATTTAGTTTAAAGCTATACCAGAAAGTTTCCAGTCTCCACTGTGGATCCTCCTTTCCAACAGACAGCAGCTTCACCCCCAAGTCTCCTGGGTGATTGTAACTCAGGTCCAGCTCTGTCAGATGGGAGGGGTTCAAGGTCAGAGCTGAAGCCAAAGAGGTACAGCCTTCTTCTGTGACCAGGCAGCCTGACAACCTATACACACACATGAGAGAGTCTTACTTCCTATCATAATATATTAGAAAACAAAATGCAACAAAGCTTTATATTCTTCTTTATGCTTGTATTTGGACCTCTGCAGTTCTAGAATAAACTTGCTGCATAATTCTCAAAATTGTCTTTTATAATATAATTTAGGTCTAAACACCAGGGACGACAAGGACAAAATATATTTAGAAAATGTAGAATGTAATTCAGAGAATAGGGCGTTAGCCTATAAAGATTTAAATAGCAGAAGTTAGGATCCCGACCTGAGAGTTTCCAGTGTGCAGTGTGGGCTCTCTAATCCAGCAGAAAGCAGTTTCACCCCTGAATCCTGCAGGTTATTGTTACTGAGGTCCAGCTCTCTCAGACAGGAGGACTGTGAGCTGAGAACTGAGACCAGAGCTTCACAGCTTCTCTCTGACAGGTTACACACATTCAACCTGAAGATTTTGGAATAAAAAAAGAATTAGCATTAAATTAGAATAATTAAAGGTATAAAATTGAATCTCACTCATTCACTAATGTGATGCTTAGTACCCCAAATAGCATCTGGAGCAGGTAGACACAGTCAAGTTGTTACCGAAACTTGTGGTTTGTCAGCAAAAAGTTAGTTCATTAAAGTATGTTAGAAATGACCATTATGGGTTTTTGTACATTGTACAAAACTCATCATACAATCATGTCCTAATGTGAATTTCATCACATTTTAATGGCATCAATTCAACAATTCAAAGACAAAGATTTTTAAAAATGTAAACATTTTTTCATATACCTTTCAAAATTCACAGAACTGTGCAATTTCATGAATGTTAACCTGAGTGTTTCCAGTTTACAACAAGGACTCATCAGTCCAGCAGAGAGCAGCTTCACTCCTGGATCCTCCAGGTGGTTGTTACTCAGGTCCAGCTCTCTCAGAGTGGAGGACTGGGAGCTGAGCACCAAGGTCAGAGCTTCACAGCTTCTCCAGGATAGCTTACAACCACTCAGGCTGAACAGGAATAAGAAATGAAACAGCTTCAAACCACATATGCAAACACACAAATACATAAATGCATTGTATATCTGGCTTTATAGTAAAACAATGTAGTTATTGCCACACAAAAGTAGAGCACACACCTAAAACAAGTGAAAGTGAATTACATATTACAATTGTTGTAAAATTGAGGTAAGCTGACCTTAGAGTTTCTAGTCTACAGTACGGACTCTCCATTCCAGCGTACAGCAGTTTCACTCCTGAATCCCCTGGGTTGTTATTACTCAGATCCAGCTTTCTCAGATTGGAGGACTGGGAGTTGAGAACTGAGGCCAGAGCCTCACAGCTTCTGTTTGACAAGTTACAGCCACTCAGGCTGAAGAATTGGTAACAAATGTTACATTAGCCGCAAACCACAACAGGCCTTTTCCTCATCCATACATGTGATATCTTAGCAGGTAAAGTACAGGTGAAATTGGGAACACTTAATGGAACTGAGCTATCAAAAACCAAAAAGGTCAAGCTGGCTGTGTGTAATGGGAACTGTGACTCAGTTAGTACTGTGGTGAGCAATTATTCATTAAAAAATGAATGAGGAAAATTACAGTTTTCTGTCTTTTCATGAAATAACAATAATGCTAATAATGTTTATACACCTACAAGAACGCAGTGGAGTTCTTGACCACTGGCAGCAGCCTCAGGAGACCTTCCTCTGTAGCAGAGTACTTTCTGAGATCAAATGTGTCCAGGTCTTTTCCTGATGACAGTAAGATGAAGACCAGAGCTGACCACTGAGCAGGAGAGAGTTTGTCTGTAGACAAACTTCCTGAACTCAGATACTGCTGGATCTCCTCCACTAGAGAATGATCATTGAGCTCATTCAGGCAGTGGAACAGGTTGATGCATCTCTCTGGAGATGGATTCTCTCTGATCTTTTCCTTAATGTACCGCACTGTTTCTTGATTGCCTTCTGAAGTACTCATCGTCTGTTTCAGAAGGCCCTCTAGACTATTCTGACTGGTCTCCAGGGAGAGACCCAGGAAGAAGCGGAGGAACAAGTCCAGGTGTCCATTAGGACTCTGTAAGGCCCTGTTAATAGCCATTCTTTGGACCTCTCCCATAGACGGTTTGCTGAAAAGCATCTGCACACTGTGAAACTTGAACTGTTGTTGTGCCATTACATTTTTGTTTCTGTTAATGAGTGACTGCAACACATAAACAGCAGCCAAAAACTCCTGAATGCTCAGATGCACAAAGCTGAACATCTTATCCTCATCCTGGGTCTGCTTCGAGTGGCGCTCCTTTTTAAAGATCTGCGTGAACACTCCTGAGTAGACAGAGGCTTCATTAAAATCAATGCCACTCTCTTTGAGATCTTGTTCGTAGAAAATCAGGTTCCCCTTTTCTAGTTGGTGAAAGGCAAGTTTTGCAAGCGACTGAATGTACTGAATGTTCTTCTCTGTGTCATACTTGTCTCTTGTCTGCCTGATTTGAAACAGCAAAAATTCTATGTACAACTCAGTCAGAGTCTTGGCCAGCTCTTCTTTGTCTCTGGTTTTCAACATATCCTCCAGAACTGTAGCAGCAATCCAGCAGAAGACCGGGATGTGGCACATGATGTGAAGACTTCGTGATGTCCTGATGTGGGAGAGGATTCTGCCACAAACCTCCTGATCTCTGAATCTCTTCTTGAAGTACTCCTCCTTCTGTGGATTAGTGAATCCCCTCACCTCTGTCAAGATGTCAATAAAGTCAAGAGGGATCTGACTGGCTGCGGCTGGTCGTGTGGTTATCCAGAGGCGAGCAGAGGGGAGCAGTTTCCCCTTGATGAGGTATGCCAGCAGATCATTCACCAACAATGGCTCATCAACAGAACATTTTTCCTTGTTAGTAAAGTCGAGCTGAAGGCGGCTTTCGTCCAGTCCATCAAGAACAAACAGAAGTTTAAATTTACTTTTATCATAGTTGGTATTTCCTGAAGCCTGTAGTTTTGTGAAGATATAATTAAGAGCCTCCTTACTGATATCTCTGGTTTCCCTGATACATTCATGAATGAGCTCAGCAAAACGAAACCTTCTCCCCTTCAGTAAATTCAGCTGACGGAAGGTGAATGGGAATGTGAGATGCACATCTTGATTGGCTCGTCCTTCAGCCCAGTCAAGAATGAACTTGTGTACAAGGAATGTTTTGCCAATTCCTGCAATCCCACTGGTCAGAACTGTTCTTACTGGTGTGTTTTTTCCAGAAGGGTGTTTGAATATATCGTTGGTTTGGACTGGTTGCTCTGTTCCGCATGGTTCTATTGATGCCATCTCAACCTGCCTAACCTCATGCTGCCTGTTGATGTTTACAGCTCTCCCATATGTGACATAGAGCTCTATGTAGATGTCATCAAGGTGTTTTTTATCCATCCTTTCTGTCCACCCTTCTTGTGCACACATAAACCTGTTCTGCAGGTGTGACTGGAGTGTGCGCTGATATGATGCAATGAGTTCTGAAGGGTCAGGTTCTGGCTCAAGGAAGCCTATGCAGGACGAATGAATATGCAGAAAAGCAAAGTATCAGTCTGGATGTCCACAAACAAATTCACATACTTCTTTTCATAAGCAGCAGCCAACTGAACATTTGTTGATCCCAGCATACATCAGTTGCGTACAAATGTAGCAAAACCATACTTTTGTACAATTCAGAATCAAATGTAACTGTATGGGTTGTAGCTGCTACGGTAATGGGCCAGTAAAATACTGCATTAAATCAAAAAATGCTTGCAATAATTGGCTGCTAGCAATACTTTAGCGGTATCAAGTTCTGATATCCAGCCCTAGCTACATCTCTCAGTCTTTGTATTCCAACGTGACGTGTGTTGGCTTGTTTTAAAATCTTGACTTGACGGCTACGTACATAATTTAACACTGAAATACAGTTGGTCAAGCTGCATGTTTCAGGCAAAAAGTCAGCATCCTCACCGGATAGCGCTTTATACATTCAGAAAACAAAGGAATAAAGGAGCAGCGCCATTCTTTTAGAGCCAGTAAGTCATAGTGACGTATTGTTGTACCACAAATGTATAATAATAAGCAAATTAGCCAGGCATGTTTGAAGGTTAAGGTAGAACAGATAAACACATTATATTGATTTTCTCACCTAACTAAAGAAAGTGATTAAATATATTTCCACAATTGTCTGTACCATTTCTTTAACTTAATTAGTTGCAGATCCAGATGTGAATTAAAAATTTATAAGCAGAGGCTTGTCATATTTCAGTGCTTCCAGGGAGGATTAAACAGCCAGGGAGAGAAACTGAGAGGAGCTTCACCTTCAGTTTGATTGCTGTTGGCTGACTTTGGTTTGACTCCTGAGCTGATGTTGGCCAAACTCTGCACCAGGTCATTCCTGCTGATCTTTGTCAACACCATCTTGGTCACTTCCACACACTGTTCTTTGTAGGTCTGTACTATCAGGTCTAGTGTGTCTAGCCTGTCAGCCTTCTCCAGTTGGCTTTTTGGGATGGCTGGAAAGCCTTCCAGGATTTCAGCTTGCTGCAGAAACCACTTGGAAATCTTCAGCTCTTCATCTCCAAGATCATCCAGTGTTTCCAAAAGCAGCTCCTTAACGGTCGTCATCACTGGTTCCTGATAAATCAGAGTATGTTTTCACTTCCAACAACTATGGAAAACATCTTACAACATTAAATAAGTTTCAAATATGTGGGTCATGTTTTTATTAACATGTAACAATACTAGTACTAGTCGCCATGCATTTTTACTAAATGATACTAAAATTAATATTTCACATTGCTATTTTTTGCTCACGTATCTTTGCAGGAGTTTTTCAGCAGTCAGCTAGCATTATTGCACAATATGGATAGCTGACACTTTTGTCATCAAAAACATTGACATCAAAACTAAAATACAGTTCCCACCGGAAGGCCAAAAGTCACAAAAATTTACCTTACCTCATGAATTTCTCATGAGGTATGACCATCCTGCGCAGAGCCTGTGCAGAAAGTAGTGCAGCAGTTTAGACTTTAAGTTAAGCCTTTGTATGTGCTTTAATTTTAGTTCTCTAACATTTACCATACCATACTATAAGCATACTCTATTTACTACAACCACAAACCAAGAAAATGGACATTGAAAAGTAACTTAAACAGATATCTCAGGTCTTTTGATGAAGTAAGTAGGAGACTCACACGAGTTTCTTGTTGGAGCGGGCTGCCTGATGTCAAGGTAACATGGTTAAAAATAATCTAAAAATATCATACCTTTAAACTGATCTTGATTTTGTTGTAGGATGACCTTTTTTCCTCCTGTAGCTGAAATACATTTTGAAGCTGATCCTTTCCACAGCAGTACAGCAGTGCTTAGCTTTATACACTGGTAGTGTGATCTGCTTCAAACTGGGAGTGGGCCAGCTGCAATCTACTGTATACACAATGTACCATAGTAAAGAATAGTCTTTAACATCAGGTGGCTGCACCTTCCAGTTACAGGTTTCAGTCAACAGTGATGTCACAGGCAGTGGTGAAAGTAACTAAGCAAATTTATTCAAGTAGTCTACTAAACTTAAGAACAATTTTCAGGCACTTGTACTTAATCGTAGTGTTTCCATTATCTGCTACGTTGTACCTCCACTCCAGTTCAGTTCCGAGACAAATATTATACTTTTTACTGTACTATATTTATTTGGCAACTATAGTTACTAGTTACTTTGCAGAAGTAGTTACAAAATATAATCAATCAAATCAAATCATCATCAATCAATCAAATTTTAATAGCTTTTGTAAAAGCCCTGAAAAGGGGAGTAATGAGTTGCATGAGATGCACGAACACAGACTTCCCTCAGGCCATGAATGTATTGACTGATTTAAAATAAGATAAGATAAGATAAGATAATAAGCTCACAAGAACAGAAAAAGAGTGCAAAACAACATAAACATCAGTACAGTATAACAGTGCTAACCATCCTGGTCCTACATGAAATCTGAAACATAACATCACCCCTAGTCAGAATGAGCACCTGTATCAGCATGTTCACTACTGCATGAGAAGGCGAACAAACATAAAAACATAAATCATCTCTTCCAACTGCACCTTCTCTCCCAACAACCCTGACTCTTTTACGTAAGCACTTCTAATTATGTTTTAGCTCTTATTGCTTTAGTCCAATTTTATTGTACTGAAACTTGTTGTTACTCACTCTGTAAGTCGCTTTGGATAAAAACGTCTGCTAAATGAAGTGTAACGTAATGTAATAATGAGACACAACAGCTGCTGCACAGATTGTAATACACAAATGACTGTAGGTTTAACTATACAATCCAGCAATTATTTCACTGAATAAATCCTTCATTTCAATATATACACGACTGATTCACACTACACACAACGAAGGCAGTAGATTTTCCACAGGCCATAGAGTAACCTGAACGCGACATTATCATCTCAACCGGTTAGCTCGTGCGACAAACATACCCGCCCTCAGGTAATTGACATCATAGCTTTATACGGTGCAAACATACTGCCGTAATAAAAGGCTCTTAAGTATCTCTATACATTAATCTAACACTCTAATAACAAACAACTCTTAATGTGAGGGACACATACCTAAAAGGGGGAGAAATGAGTTAAACATACGCAGCCACAGAATTCCCTCAGGTCATGAGTGTACCGACTGAGAGGAGGGAGCGAAGTGCACCGCGTAAAGTAGCTCAGCAGCTCTGCACTCCCCCTGCTGGAGCCCTCAGCTAACTACAGATACTCTTCATTCACTCGAGAGTGGCATTTTTAACATGAACCCTGCTCCATATAAAGCCACAACAATATTAGGTGCAATATGTTTTCAGTCTTCATCACACTTCAACATTAAACTGATGGCCTTCTACGTAATGAGTACTTTTACTTGGTATATTTGATGCTAATACTTTCATACTTTTTCTTTAGTAAAAAATTAAATGCAAGTCTTTCACGTTTTTCTACACTGTGGTATTTAATTACATCTGAATACTTCTTTGACCTCACAGCATCCTGGAGTAGACCTGTACATCACTGCAGCAAGGAGAAGTTCAATGAATGAAGGTCATAAAAGACTAGATTTTCCAGGGAGTCTTATATTATTCTTTAAATTAACAATATTTTGTCAGTCCAGGAATGAAGCTTTATTCAAGCTTAATGTTGCCTTACTTAACCATTGCAGTGTGGCTCTCGGAATCGCAGGGTTGGTCAGTCAGGTCAGTAAGTTGGTCCACCTTTTAACCCAAAGCAGCGCTGACTCTCTCCTTGTTCTCCTGTAACTGGTAAGCAGTGGTGGAAATACAACATATTCATATTCTTACAAAACTCCACAGTGGGTATTGTCACGTAGGAAACCAAAATAAGAAAGCTCAAAAATTACTAAAATACTCAATTGCCCCCTTTACCCATGCGTTCTGATCATATAGATGCTTGGATTAAAAGTGAAAACTTTTGGTGTGTGGTTAACATGGTGATATGTAGTGTTGCACAAACCCTTTCTCTAACGGTTTATGTCAGTTGCAGCATAGGGAAGTAAAATAAAGGGAACTACTATGATTAATAAAGGTTAACACACAAAAAAAACAACTTTTGAAACAAAACACATTTTCTAAACTAGTATATTTCTACTATTAACCATCAACATGTCAGTCACTCCACTGAGTTTCTGGACTTCAATGAAAACTGTGTGTTCACGTATGTTATTTTTCCCAAAACACACCAATACCATAACATGTTGGAACCTGTGGGCCTCATTCTGCTAACACTGACAATAGCATATGAAAAAAGGACTCAAAGAAGGTTCAAAGCTTTGAAATCACATTAATAATAAATCAAATTAATATTCTAGCCAATAAGACAACTCTTTTTGTAATCTTTATATGTAACTATGGACTGATTGGCAGTAATTATTTCACTAAGGACGGAGAACTCACATCCAAATGAAGAGATTTTCATTGTTCATCCGTAGATAGAAGAAGAAAACGCTGACTAAACACGACTGATTGTGCATCGGTCTCCTCTGTTGGTA
Organism: Scatophagus argus; assembly: GCF_020382885.2. Lineage (NCBI taxonomy): Eukaryota > Metazoa > Chordata > Actinopteri > Scatophagidae > Scatophagus > Scatophagus argus. Next base: position 2,733,441 of record NC_058508.1, on the reverse strand, counting down.
CTGATTTGATCTGACGCTTCTGCCATGTCCTATTCACACTGAAAGTGCAGAGCTGCCAGCATATGTGCAAGTCTCAGGTGGAGCAAAGTGGTGGCTGGTATTGGTTCCCTGAGTTCAGCCTCTCAGGCAACATTTCTTTCAGTGTTATTTACTAACAGAATTATAGGTATCCTAGTACTGTCATGATCCAGATCTTAAACTTAACCAACTGCTACCTTGTTATCAGTCATGGATAGCCAGGATCAGCCTCTCCACCATGTACTGGACAGATGACGGAGCGCCTTTTCCAAAAGACTGCGACAGCTTCGTTGTTATAAGGGCCGCTACAGGAAATACAGATATGTTATATATTTCCCTTTTATCATTTGCAATATATATATAGATATATCTATATATCTATATATCTATATATATATATATTTCTGTAGCATATATGTGGAGTGAATGTACATGGCTACTGCAATTGTGAAATTCCCCAGGCTGGGATTAATAAAGGATATCTATCTCTCTCTCAATCTATCTTAAAAGTTTAATTAGTATAGTATTGTATTAGTGTGTGTGTATATATATATATATATAGATGTATATATACATGTATAAATGAATTCATTTGATCTGAGAGCCTGTGCCCAGGGAATAACACTTTCATGGTGCAATATCCATAGTTAGGAAACTCTCTTTGCCCACTAGGTGGTTGTCTAACTCTTTGCAGTACTTGCACAGTACATACATGTTCATCAAACATGTAAGTTCATGTGAGTTCGGCATTGTAATACCCATACTGTCATACTATTTGGTATGCCAGAAAAAAATTAAATTTGTCCCAATACTTAGTGTGTCAAATGCATTTTACCAACTTGTGCCCAAATGATATATGGTTTATTGGCTGGTGATGGAAACCAGTCACTTCCACACAATTCCTCAGAATGAAAATAAAAAATAAATGTACAATGCACTTTTTTGTTCTGTTGTCCCTTATGTGACAATCTTCAATAACCTCAGGCATTTCATCAGAATGTCCTTATTTGTTTTCTATGTCTGAAGACTTTTTTTTTTTTTTTTTACAGACAAAGTGATTCACATAGTTGAGTTTGTGCCCACCAAGAGCATAGGAGAGTACTTTGGTTTTGTTTGACATGAGTGTATATATGTTTTCCTTCCCTCTCATGTCATTATTGCTCGTGTTTGTTATGTATGTAGTGTATTGTGGGCAAATAAATGGAAAGTAATGGACTACATATACTACGTTATGTTTGACTGCAGTACATTGTTCTTACATCAATTTACTGTACAGAAAGGTAGCAAGAGCGTATTCACATAAAGGCCTCCTGTCTCTTTGGCTCATACCACATGAAAAGTAGCACAACTGATCTTTAACCAAGTAATTTGCCTGAAACTGCTATTTACATTTGTATAAATTCAGTGCTGGATGTCATTGTAAATTCTTATGAAATAATACAATTTGTATGTGTGTTATTGGAGAAACACTGACGATATCAAAAAAGCTTTTGAATTTGAATTGAAGTGTTTGTTGCTGTAAATTCATTTCATTTTAAATCTAGCTCAATTGTAAAGTTGAATTAAAAAATGTTCTGTTTAACAAAGGTGTTCCCATGATGCACCTGTGGCACTGTAATCTGCGCCACGCGCACGCGGAGAGAGCAGAAGGTCGGCGGCAGCGGACAGGTGAGGAGATAGGATTCATCAGTTCAGCAGCTCGTTTCCATTCCTCCTCAACCAAAACTGACAATAAAAACAGGTGAGTTCTTGTTCAGGAAAAGAAATGGCGTATCGTTTTCACTTGACGCCAAATGAAATGTTTCCATTTTCAAACGGAGGAAAGTTAACATGAAAGTTCTTTTCTTGCTCGTTTGTTTGGTCAGGGCCCTCGTGTTGACGCGCGTTGTTTTCTTTAAATGGTGAAATGTTTGTTTCGGCAAATATTATGACATTCTGCTTTTTTTTAAAAAAATGAGACTGGTTGTCCCAAGAAACGACGTTTGACGGCATTTCGGCTGCAAATTTGGCAATGTAGCAACTAGCCAAACGTTTAGAGAAATATGTCAAAGAAAAAATCTGACATGGCTTTGTCGGTCATATGAAATGCATCATGCAGTGTTTGGCGCGGTGTTTGGGGGTGTTGTTCACTTGGGGGGAAGGGGGGGGAGACCTGTTTATTAAGCTGTCCCCACGAGCACACGCTGCTCCTCACACACCCTCCTGTGGCGTGACTGCATGCTGGCTTTTCACCAGAAGCCAGTTGGACGTGTTGTTTTGTTCAGTAAAGTTTACACTGCCTGTTTTTGCTGCTGAATTCACGCTGAAAAGTCTTTCCTTGTCTTTGAGAATTTTTATTAGTACCCAGTATTGTCTGCACTGCTACTATACTCAGTTTATCCCTAATAATAATCAAATATTAGCCCACATTAGCCTCACAGAGCTAACATGAGCATGTAATTTCACTATATGTCTTTCAAAATAAAAAAAAAATCAGATGTCTAGCTCTGTGACTCAAATGTAATTAAAATACATGGAAGGGCAGTCGGAGCGAGCACCATTAAAGAGCTGCTAGAGTCATAATGCACTATGGTCATAGTTGCGTGTGTTTCTTAAGTCTTTGCACTGTGTCTCTTTATGCAGAGCTATCGGTATGACTTCAAGGTGTTTGTTTTCTTGCTTTTGTCACAAATAGGCTTCAGGAACACAGCTCTGCTCACTCACTGGAGCAGATGGAGTCTGTGCCTGCCTTCTATGTGTTTATCTCTTGTACAGCAGCATTGAGTGTTGATAGATTATTACTTGAGACCTCTTTGCAGTCGGATAGGACTGAAGAAGACAAGTGGTGACCACAGACAGAAGTGTGAAAGCATCACATTTGTATATTAATTTATTTTATTGGCTAGCACAAAAAACTCTGAGCTGTTAATCAGCTGAACACATGTTTAGGTGAAACTATTATCTGTAGGACCCCAAAATTGCAAGAATTATGCACATCAACCTCATCAGATGTGCTGAACTCCTTCAGGTGTTACATTTCTAACTATTAAGAGGTACAGTTTCATTCTGTGATGGAAAATATGTAGAGTTCCTGCAGACAAACAGTGTGGATTTAGCTGGGCCCCCTCATAATTGAGCAGCAGGAAGTCATGTAGAGAGCCTTTGAACTTTTTTTTATTTGTTTTTTTGACCTATGATGGATTAATTAATTGAAAGAACAATTGTCACATTAAACAATTAATCGATAATCACCATCTATGGTAAAGAGGGAAAGAGATATATGCAACCCAAGTGTGAGCATTGAAATAAAGTCATAGTGTGGTTTTAAATTTAATAAGATGTACATATCATCAGCTCTGTGGAATTCCTGTTATCAGTTGTCTCCACTGTCCGTGTAGGGGCGACTGCATTAAGCACATGACTTTCCCTTCACTTCAGCATATTAGGACAAGAACGCATCAATATGTAACCTTGTAAGCACTGTTGTAAACCTAGAGAGAACTCCTGCAGTCACATGTGGCCCATGAGCTTGTGTATGTTGCTGTGGCACATTCTTGGAAGGAGGAAGGGAGTGACAGATGCAGAGAGAGAGAGAGAGAAAACAAGTCTGTTCAGGTCTTGGTCCTGTCTGAGGTGACATCACATAGACATGAATGTGACAGAACAGATTGTTCTGCACTTCCCTTAACTCACACGTTATGATATCAATCTGCACGTGTTTGTTTGGTTTGCTCAGCTTATACCATAGTTTCCATAGCAACTATATTTGCCGACTTAATAAAAGATTGAGGTTCTTCATGTTTTCCTTTTGTCTCTGTGGGTGACCTGGAAAGTGTGACAAGGGCCGGATATTGTACAGGGCCAACACACCCCTTTATTGGAAATCTGTTAGCGATGGGTCACTGCAGCTGCTCAGATTTCACTAACGCTGCATCATCGCAATGCTGGAAAAACATTCAACAGATATTATTCAGAACCAACTTGAGTGTACTCTCACTTTCAATATTTAGTGTTTCTAAAAACCTGTTTCCATTCAGTCTGTTATGATAAGAAAACAAATCTCAGTAAAAAATATATTTTGATGTGAGACTTACAGATGTACATAATCAAAATACATAATTTTCCACTTTGTTTAAAGACATTTGGCCCAAATTCCACATACATTCCATTATGACCTGGATTCTTAATTATTTTATATTTAATTCATAGAGAGAACATCATGAATGCAAACAAACAAAAAACTGTCCACCTCTAAACTGCTCGGATGGATTTGTACATGCTGTGAAGATGTGAATACAAACTCCGGGGCATCAAAAGACTTAAAATATAGGTGCCATCAGGAACTGATCCCTGAAATGAAAGAACCTTTCATTTCATGAAGAACAGGTTTCCTTGAATCGTCTTTCCTTACATCTCTCCCTCATGTCTTACACAGAAGTACAGAAAGTACAGGAAATGTGGAAACAAAACAAATGAGAATGAGAAGATAGACCTCAGTGTTTGTCAGTGGCATAGCAGGTGAGAGATTGAAATTTATATTTATTAATCTATCATTTATTAGAAAAGAGTACAACACCGCAGAATTGTTTAATATTATGTCAGTCGTTCAGCCACCAAATCAGTAACTGAGAATAACTGCAACTGTATGCGAAACTCCCTTCGTTTCGTTCTTAAATACAAAGATTCCTCCCTTCGTTAATTATAGTCGTTTGTAATCTTAAATACTTTGTTAACATCTCCTATCATACCCAGGGCCACGGTTAGATGCTGTGTCACTTTTTCAAAGTAAAATTAAATCACAGCATACTGTGATATATATCTGGGACATTGTTCATATGACACATGACAGATGTTGTTGTGTCAGAACCTTCTGATTGACACCATAATGTGATGTGGCTATTACATAAATAGTTGTGTAATATTTGCAGTGAGATCGTTTGTACTGCTGGACAGGTACGGTGGTTGACATGCAGCCCATACAAGGTCATTTCATGATCAATCTCTTGTTTTATGTAATCCAAGAGTAAATGGCATCTTCCTTACCTGGCTGAACCACATGGTTGTGTTGTTACTCACCTCACCTATAAGTTCCTAGAGGAGGTTTGAAACATTCTGAGAGTTATTTGCAGCCAGGAAATCCAAATTTGGGCAAAGGCAAGCAGATGTCATAAGACAAACCTTTTGTCAGGGTATAAATGAAAGATTTTTCAGTCCCTTCATGGAAGTGTTATTTAAAAGTTTACTGTGTAAAAAGTTACCTTGGCTGAGAGAACCTGTCTCGGAACTTCCTAGTGAAAGACCATACCAGTTGTTGGAATAAGTTGGAGCCAAATTTATGTCTTTGTGGTTATACCTTCTATTAGTACCAATCCTTTCCTAAAGCATTTCCTAAAGAATTTTCAAGATATAATGTCGAGGTGCTGAACCTCGCCTTTTTAAATTCAGTGATGTCTGCATCTATAAACTAGTGTAATTCTAGTTTTACTCTTACTCTTATCTTTTATCATCTTATTGCTGATGTATTTTCTCATTGAGTGATTCTGATTGAACAGTGTCTGATCCCTGAAGCAATGGCACATTTGTGACTGAAACAATCTAGTTGGGAGCAGTAACAGCTTCACTGGAATCATGCTATGCACTGTGCACATGCTGCTTTGCTGGTTTCTTCCATGATGTCCCATCCATGATTTTATAGTGTAGTGTGTCATGTGTTATAGCTCCACCAGCACCATCTGTTGATCTGATGATGTAGCAGCAGGGCCCCCTCTTCTTGCCCTCTCATTGTGCTTGCTTGAGAGCCATTTCTTCTTCAGTACTCTGCTCAAACTGATGCCACTAACTCAATAGCTGTATAGAAATTGTAACTGTCTCATCAGAGCAGACTTGTCAACTTCACGGCTACAGTAACTACAGTTAATCTTTTGTTACAATAATATTACTATACTTTTTGTTAGTATAACTTTTATGTGGGACTTCCAGTGCTAATCAGACAATGATAACACAACTGCAAATTTGATGTGGAGGAGTGGTGTGTTTATGTGCTGCCGTGTAGCTCAATCCGTCTGTTTAACCACAATACCCATGTCTTACAATTATTTCTGTTTCGTGTTGAGCGTCCAGCTTGGTTAGGATAATGCTAGCATTGTGTGGCCAGAAAACAAAAATGTAGCACTCATTATTTCAAATGACGCCACTGCATATGGACGGTGAACACAGAGATCACTGTACTACAGAACAATTTAAGCTAGCTCACCTTTGAATCAGCCTTGGATCTCATGGATCAGTTAATCAAACTGGCTGCTTGGTTAACAGTCAGTCTCGGTAGCTGCTGCTTGGTTGAAACACACTTTAAGTCATATTCAAATGTTCAAATGGCATTCTATAACCCACATATGGACTTGACTTTGTCCTGCAGTCAAAGTTAAACTGTTTGTTGTGCTGTCAAGACTATATGTCACCTTCTGGTGTCTCTCTCTTTATCTTTTCTGGTCAGACCACATACTTGTCATAGATTGTTCTGAACTTTTTCCTCTGCCCTAGTTAATGACTCAACATATCAGTGTCATACCTGGGTAATGACACCAGCTGTGAGGTATTATTTTGATGATGTGCCACTGTGGATGTCCACCAAAGAGGGCAGTTAGAGTTTGGGGTATTGTTCATGAGTCTGGGGAAAGAAGCTGTTGTTAGATTAAATCCCTGATACTTGCTGCTGTATTGAGCCTTTTTCACATATCTTTAGTTTTCACTGTTTCTAGTTGAATGGTCTAAGGGAGTGTGTAGATGAATTTAGACCAGTGAATGCTCATGAACCATATGCCAATGGTTGCACCACCTACTATTATATACCCATGACTTGGTGTTGCATAACATTGTATATTTAAATATCATTCCACTCTCAAAGACTTCTGTGTGGTGGCAATGAGCAATGCTCCCTAGGGGTATTTCACTAACAGGATTAGCAACATAACTTGAAGAGAAATTCAGCATATAACTCCCTATTGGCAACAGCATTGCTTTTCATTGTCCACTGTAATCTCATGCATGTTTGGTTCTGGTTTTGCTGGATCTGAGCAGAAACCAGCCAGTTAAGCATTATTAGATGTTTGATACGACGAAAGAAATGCAAGATGGAGTTTGGAGCATGTCTTTATTGATTAATCAGTTGTTAATTAATCTATTGGGGTTTTTTTTTTGTTTTTTTTTTGCAGTACAGTCCCATTTCCTGGCGTTAGTTGTTTGTAGCCATTCAGATGGTTTTGGTTGTGGTTTAAGATATCTCTCTTTAACATTTATGATACCATATGATGTCAGTATTGCTGAGACATCATGTTTCTGTCTTTTATTCGGCACCATAACTCAAGAATAAAAGGAGGTAAGAGACCATATTTTACATTTATTTAGACGGATACTAAATTAGTGCCACTAATCGTGAGTGCTTACCTTGAAACTGTGCTCATTGTGTAGATTTGCTGTGCTGAAAGGTTGAAGATGTGTGTGAAGCATCCAACCATCCGAACTGTAGGCGTTGTGTTTAGAGCTATGTTTATGTAGAACAGTGGTCTAGTAGGTGTTGACTTGTCAACTAGGTCTCGATTTTAAGCCTCCCATTTAAGTATCAGCATATTGGAATGTTGGTGTCAGTGTATCGCAACAATCCTAGAAATAAGAAATCTTAGATGGACGTCTAAAGAACAAAACCATCTACATGGCCTTGATACCATTAGAGGTGAATGGGAAAATCAGTTTAATTCTAAGGCGGATTGAAGTGATCAGTATTGAAAGAAATGCACATCTTAAATTGGAGATGTGACCAATTCACAAAACAAAACAAATGAGCGCATCTGCTCTGTCTGAGACAGGTGTATCACATAGCATCTTAAGATTGCGTGCCAACAAGACAAAAACCCTTACGAGTTTGTGTTGAATGTTTTGAGTCCAGAACTTTTAATCACATAGTAATGATGCATGGTGCCAAGCATGTAGGGAATGTTTTTGACCCTCTTCCTGCTCCTCCGGCAGCTTCTTCTTTTTTTAGTTCCAGTAGGTGGTAAAATTCCATCCAACAACCAGCCACTTACTGGTTGTTGGGCAACTAGGAAGTGTTTTCGAAGTTAAACAGTTAGCTCTAAGTCCTCCTGTCCAGAGATACGGATGTCAACACAATAGCAAATCTCCAACAATGCAAGTAGCAAAGATGTCAAGATTCAGGTCACAGCTTCAAGAGGGAAAGGTGTGTTCATGTGTTGATGATGAAAGCCAGAAATGTGACACCTGCTAGTGCTGGTAAAATAGAGCTTTCTACCAGAGGAAAAACAACATATTAAACTTTGACTTTTTTTTTCCCTCCAAAATGCGTGGCATTTTGAAACAAAATCTCTTCAGGCAGCTTTCCAAGCATGCTTTTCTTGTACTTTTTAGAATGTGAATTCCTGAGATTATTGGAATTTCACTTGTTTTCTTGTTAAAGATACAAACCCATCAACCCCTCAAAACCATCAATAGATTGTGATGGGGTTTTTTTTTTTTTTTTTTTTTTTTGCCAGATTGCCCACTCTTAGATTGAACATTCCTTCTATGCCAACAAAATTGGTTCTGCTGAAAAGTGAAATATTGGTAGTTGACTGCATTTTATTTACCATGGATTGATCAGTTATAAAACTGCTGGTTCTTATTTCCATTATTCTGTCTGATTACCAATAAATTTAAAAATATTTTTTGATAATATAGGTTCCTATTTTGTATTGATAATCTGGATTAACGGAAGTAACTTACAAGCAAAGTTATCAAATGAATGTGGTGGAGTTCAATATTGGCCTCTAAAATGTAGCAACATCAAAGTGTACATGTCCCTCAAAATTATACTTAATTACAGTATTCAATTTATTTATTTATTTATTTATTTTTTTAAAATCGAATATAACTTATGTTTCTGATCTGCTGAACACATATCTCAGTCATCATGACAAAGATGGCTGTTCTGCCTGTTGGGTCAGGTAGGGAGGGAGTTAACTCTACTTTCAGCCCCGCCCAGATACCTGCTGGCTTTGATGTACACCAGTTTGACAAGCACACCATCAGTCAGGTGTGGCACTGCTCTCAGTTTAACACAGTTGAAGAGTTTTTCACAGGACAATTTGATGCTGAAGGAAGATCTTTTCCACACTGTGATTTTTTTTTTCCTATTAAACAGGAACTTTGAGGAGGATTTTTGCAACTCTGCGATTCTTGAGGGCAATTTAAAGGACTTGCCTGTGGATTAGTGGGCAAGCAGCTTGTTAGACATCAGACCTACACAGGTGTGTCCCATTTGTTATTGTGTTGCCAAAGCTTTTCTTGATTTGATGTGTTGTTTTCCATTGCCTCACTCTGGTTTCATGTATTTCCTACATAATCAAGTTACTACCTCTTATTGTAGTTGTACTTCTCTGAGTTGGCACTTTGGATATAATCCAAATATATGTATTGATTTTTTTTTTTAATGAGATTATACATTTTTAAAGGGTTTTACTGCAATGTCTGCATTCATCCGGTTATGATAAGGGAAGCTGCCAGAGTAAGGATAGTATAAATTTGAAACAGTATAGTAAAATCTCTTGAACTTGAGATTTTAGAAGTATCACATTATCATCCCGATGTTCTTTGAAAAATCCATCATGTGACGATTGCTGCCAGCAAAATCTGGTCAGCCTTCTCAAAATGTCAGACTGGAATTTCAACGTTTAGGACTTCCTCTTACTGTATGTTTTCACCTGCTGAATGAGAAAAGGGACTGCCAGCACTTGGAGATGGGGTGTGTGGTGTGTGTTTCTAGAGGAGCAGGTAGAGCCACCAGATAGTCAATGAACCATTTGTTGGCTGTGGTTTCATCCTAATTATGCATTTCATTGTCTGTCTAGTAATTTTGACTAATGAAAATGAAATCACAGCTATTCATGGAATGCATCAAATCAAGGCTTCTTGGTTCTTGAAAAGGTGACCCAAGATTTCTTTCCTCAACAGCACGGTATGATCATGATCTATTAAATCACAGTAGATCATGATTATTATGTAAATTATAGTCATATTGAAAATAACCTATGCATTTCTTCATTTGCACCATTAAAATATTGCATGAAAACATTATTACCGTTTTTCCTTACGCATAACCTCCTCATGTACCATGCTTCTCGCTATACCTTGCATTATATTCCTTTTGTCACCCAGCCAAAAAGCCACATGAAGTACTTTGTCAAAATCGGCATAGCAGTCTAGTTGGCTCCATCACCATATTGGGAAACGAAACTAAGAGGACAGAGACTGATCACAATATATATTTTCCCCAGGAAATACTGATTTGCTTTGCATGTTTCCCAGTAAACTTTTGATTGCAACTTTAAACAATAGAGTTGTTAAACTTAAAAGAAATAACTTTAGATGGCTAATAAAATATCAGCAAGATGCCACAATAGTCGCATTTCACTTTGGAGCTGACATTTCTTTTAATGTCTTGCATTGTTTCAGCTTGATTTTGTTGTGTCCTGTGTTGGGTTATCACTGCAATGTTGACACGTTTTGTTAACTTCCGCAGTGCCGTGTACTTTGCCATGAGACACAATCTGCTCTGAAGGTACTTTATATTCCATGCACCGCTTTCCTCATCACATCGTACCAATGGACCCTCAGGTGTGTCCACCTCCACTGAGCAGCAGCCAGTCAATGATCAGTGGTCTTGACAAATCCCCAGCCAGTGTATTCAAACCTGGCCACTCACGGAGCAACAGCACAGGCTCCGCCAAGCAATCAAAGCAGGTAACAAGATGCATCAGTACACACTCTCACTGTACTCTGTTGTTTTTAGTGTGTGGCTCTATCCGAAACTGAAACATAAACAATATATATTATCAGTGTCTATCTGTGTAAAGTTTCTGGTCAGTTCATTCATACTAGGAAAAAAATAGATTTATTGTAAGGGGAGACAAAAGTATAAAGTATAATAAATAAGTGTGCCAGAGAACACTTACAGAATTTCAACTTAAAAATGTTCACACACTCGGAACAGTCCTTGAGTGTATTTATTTGTATGTACGGTCAGCCTATGGAGCATAAAATGCTTTATAAATATAATATTCATTTCCTATCATAAATGTTTGACATTTTTGCTTGAAAAATGACTGAAATTATTAATCATTACCAAAATAGTTGGTGATCATTTTCTGTGATCGACTGAACTACACCAGAGATGAAAGGCATTCTTTGAGTCATTTGGTTTGTTGTGCGACAATGAAAGTGTTTCCTCTGTGTCAGTCTCGTCACTGGGAGGTGGTTGATGACTTGCAGAATCTGGAACAGTGTTCAGTTCCTGGCTCGTCTCTGGACCTCAGTATCCCTGGGATCTGTGAGGGCTACTTGATGAAGAGGAGGAAGTACCCGCTCAAAGGCTGGCACAAGGTGTGCACTGGCTAATGTCTAGTCAACAAGTAGATATTTATTTTCTGCTTAACCGTTTTGTTTTCTAACCAGTGAACAAAATGCAGTGCCAGATTGCAGCAGGATTGTTTTTGTTTTCTTTCTAATGCATCACTATGATTGGTCCTTTTCAGAGATACTTTCTGTTGGAGAAAGGAATTCTTAAGTACTCAAAGACACAACAAGATGTAAGTCACAAATTGAACTTAAGCTGCCAACAGTACACAGTCAGAGCAGTGATGGTAAAAGCTGTGAACTCTGTTTTCTTTATTCTGTTGATTCCAGTGTAGTCTTAACGGCCCTGTTTGAATTAACTAAATGGGCACTGAATTGTTGTTTTAGATTCAGAGAGGAAAGCTTCATGGCTCTCTGGATGTCAGCCTGGCTGTCATGTCCATCAACAAGAAATCCAAGCGCATAGACCTGGATGCCGGAGACAACCTCTACCACCTCAAGGTAACCTACACGGCACAGTTAGGAGAAATATATGAATATACTTTAGCCTACTGTTAATTAGATTTTAATACTTTCTTATTCTTCCCATTTTTCTCTCTTTTGTGTTGTTTTCTGTCTCTTTCCTGCCTGTTAGGCAAAGAGCCATGAGATATTCTACATCTGGCTCACAAAGCTGTGTGCCCATCGTGTGTTTAAGAAGAACGAGGCGTTGAGCGTTCATCATGGTGTCCTTCATGCTCTGTCTTTGGCCCCGAATTCTCTGCCAGCCATAGCCACCCTCGCCCAGAAAAACAGAACAATGGTCAGTAGAGATTCAGCAGAGTAGAAAAATTATCACACAATTTGTCTTAAAGTTGTTTTAAAAAAAAAAAAAAAAAAAAAAATACACCTTCCATTCTTCCACTGTCAAGTTTATTCATAAGACAATGGCCCCCTGACATGGTTGTTTCTCTGCTCACAACAAAGCACAATGGCCTGTGGGGGGGTGGTTGATTAAGTGGCATGGGCTTTGTTTACAACTTCCCAAAATGCCAGTAAAACAAAATGAAAATATTTTTTTCTGTCTTTAATTTGTTTGGTTTAACTTTTGTTTTTAATATGTGATTTTAACCGTGATGTGTTTGTTTGTCCAGCCTCCTCACTATGCCAGCTCAGCATCAGTGTACCAACAGGAGATGGGAAGCCCCGCCCCTGCCGTTGCCTCTCAGCCAGGGGTGACCAGCAAGGTGTCCGCCTGGCTGCAGCAGACCCACGACATTGACGCAACCTCCAATGGTCAGAATCACCTCTTATGTGATATGTGAAATCTTGAGCTATATTTCATCATATTCAACAAAGACGGACTGGATACTTAACACATGCATACAAAAATTGAACACGTCCATGTGATTTTCACTCTTTGGCAGCATCATGTGTAAAACATTTGCGTATGTGTGCTCTAAACTGTGACCTTGTGACCCTGTGTTTGTTAGAACTGTCTCGCTGTCAGGCAGAGCTGACAGAACTGGCCCAGCTCATCCAGCGACTCCATTGGCTGGAAGGAGGCCTTCCAATTACAAACATGGACCTAGAGATGCGGATCAGCATGCAGGTGAGTACCCTACTGACTGCAACTGATTTTCAAGTTGTATTTTACTGGGAAAATAACATTAACTGAGTCTAAATTGATACTATATTCTTTAACTGCCTCAACATATTTGAAGTCTAGATTACAGAAAGTATGCTATAAATATCAGTCTACAAATATAATAATACATTCAGCAACAGAAAAAATATAATGTTGAATTTGCAGATAAACTATAACCCTGCTGTTCTCCATTTTAGAATCTCTCCCTGGAGAAACCCAAGAGGAAGACGGGGAAAGGGTTTGGTCACTCCAGGACTTTGTCCCGTGTTGAAGCCATGGGGGGTCTGGTAGGACAGACTTTTTTTAACTTCTTATGCAGTGTTGTAATCTCATCTAAATTTGGAACATTCTTTGTTCACCAAGTTGAATCTGTCAGTTTGATACCTTACCGTTCCTCTTCTCTCTGTCTTCTCAAGTTCACTTCCAGCCACCTGAGTACTAACAGCGGTGCTGGTCTGGGTACATCCGTTACGTCCATCCCTGACTACGTCTACTCTCAGCTGTCCAGCCCTCAAGTCACTTCACCTGAGGCCAAGAAGCTCCACCAGGAGATCTGCACTGTTTCTCAAAGGGGTACGGCTCTCCCACCTGACAGCCATGTTTCTCTGAATGGGTTTGTTTGTAACAGTTTTGAAAGATAAGAAATGACCAGTATTGTTGATTAGAAGTCAAGGAGACTGATAAGCTATATATATTTTATAAGTACTTAAGTATAGTTTTGAACTGCATGTACTTTGAGTATTTTCATTTTCTACCACTTTGTACTTGCACTCCACTACGAATGTTAAAACAAACCTTCACTACGGCCTCATACTTTGATTTGATTTGAAAAATTTCACCACATTTTACTTAGATCAGCAAAGGATATTAATGGGGAAATTGACAAACTGAATATATGATAACTTTTATTTTTATTATCGTTACGTAAGTTATTAATGTAAGCAAAAATAATTTAATCAAAATGAACTGATGCCACTTTATGTTCAGATTACTGTAATGTTAATCTTTGTTTTTGTACTAACTGCAGTATTTCTACTTGTATAGGTAGTGTCATATTTTGCTGGACTGAAATGAGCTTTTGTAATTCTTACTTGGTGTGTACTGTGTTGCAGTTCATGCTTCTCTCAAGTCCATTCATGATGTTTTGACACTGGAAAGAGAGAGAGTGAGGCAGGCCTGGACTGGCCCAGACCTGAGGCAGAACACCTCACAGCAGCTCGCCACATTGTGCAGCACATTGTCTGAGGTAATACACACATATATACACACACACACTAGAAAAAGCTCCTCATTCTTTCTGAGTCTGAAAGTCAGACAACAGCAAAAGCTGACTGACATGACTTTAAAAGTATCTGGTCTGTCTTCACTGCCTCGATGTTTCGCCCAGATTTAAAACACTTTGAACCGGTATCGGCCTGCGAAAAAACAATGGACGCCAAGCCCTCACTGTCTGTTGGTGAGGTGTTGTGTGAAACTGTTTAGCAGGTTTGGGTTGTTTTTAGGCAGGACAGACACAAGCCATCACAGGCGTGTCCTGAGGGAACACTCCTCAAGCCTTACCCTTCCTACTTCCGCACTCAAAGACACAAACTGCACAGTCGTTGTCACACACTGAAACCGAGTCTCGTCAGTTGAAAGGCTTATCAGTTCCTTTCTGCTCAGTGATTCTTCTTGTTTGCTGTTGCATGAGGTGTCTTCTTGACTGCCTGTTTGTTTTCTGTCTGTCTGTCTGTGCATGCCTTTTTCAACCAACAGGACTTCAACTGTTGACTGACTTTTTGGTTTTATTTGTTGTTGGTTGCCTGGCAGCTTGCTGTCACCCTGCACTCTAATATAATTAACATTATAGTGGACTAAATTAAAGTTCTAAGATTTTTTTTTTTAATGCAGTAATGCTGCAAAAAGACCATATTGATCCATTTAAGTTAGAGGTCCTTGGACAGGCAATATCAGCGCCCACCTCTGTAAACAAACAAACAAACAAATTCAACACTGTCAGAAAACAATCTAGGTGGGAGCAACCTTTACTTTTTATTTTCACTTTTTGGCCCTGCAGTTGGACAGTAGAGCGAAGCATTGATCCACACTATGTGCTGTGCCGATGCTTTGGTGTCTGCATGATGTTTTGACCTTTTGTGTTTTTATGTGTCTTGCATGGCTGGTCTGTGTATGTGTGCATGCCCATGCATGTCCATAGCTTGACTTACAGTCTCGCCTGACCAAAGTCCACTCGCTTTCCCTGTCCTCTGAGTCTACTGAGGAATCCTACTGCACCGTACGTCCT
This sequence comes from Scatophagus argus, assembly GCF_020382885.2. NCBI lineage: Eukaryota > Metazoa > Chordata > Actinopteri > Scatophagidae > Scatophagus > Scatophagus argus. The sequence goes on along the minus strand of NC_058508.1, from coordinate 2,718,130 downwards.
GACCAGGTGTGTATTGCGTTTGTGTGTGTGTGTGAGTGAGTGAGTGTGTGTTTGTCCTTTCTGCATGTCAGTTTCTTTATCTTGCACCCTTTGCGTTCACTTTCATCTTGCATATGTAATTAAAAAAAATAAATAAGTCTTGACATATTCTCCCAAAAGCTGTCACAGCAGAACACACTGATTCATCCCTCATGAGTTACAAGAAAATTCAGATGAATGACAGTGTTTTCATGTGGTTGGTGTGGCTCAAGTCAGTCACTTCACGGTTTTCAGACAGTCCAAGGCAGGGCAATGTGTGTAGACATTTTCTGCGTTGCACTTAGCAGGTGTTGAACCTCTGTGTGTGTTGAGTCTGATGTTGTCTGTTAGTCCACATTCTTGTTGGCTAGTGGTCTGGCTGAAAAGTCTTAAAAACTGTTCATTTGAGAAATTAAAGCATCCTCCTCTGCGCTTCCTCACAGAGGACACCATCTATGGGTCGTCACAGCCATCGTGCACCCTCAGTTGCAGAATCCATGGCAGAGTATTTCGATGCCAGTGAGGTGATTGTATGCGAGAGCTCGTCGGAGGCTGAGGCTTCGGATGAGTCGGGCCTGAGTGACATCACCACCACCAGCACCTCAGAACCTGACGAGGGACACAGTCAGTGTTAACCTAGTAGCCTAGTATTAGTCAGACCATACTACTCAACCATCACCCCAACATATAATGTGCAGCTATTAACCTCTGCTCTCCTCCTCAGCTGCTGCTACCCTCAACTACCGGGCCAGTCTGAACAACGCCCCTGACAGACCCAGCCCAGTACCCACTAACACCGGTAACACCATTGTAGTTTAGTGTCACTTATATTGTGAATGAGTGTATTCATATCATGCACTAATTTTGACAAAATTTCACAAATCACTAGTAGGATAAAATGATGTCGTCATGACATTTTACGTACAAAGGGTCAAAGGTCAGCTGCCCTGTTTTCTGTCCATTATTCAACAGCATAACTCAGGAACAGAATGGCACATTGTGACTATATTTAACATTTGGTCAGATAATGAATTGGTTACGCTAGTCTTGGGTGTCCACCTTGAAACTGTGCTGATTGTATAGATCTTCTATGCTACTGGGTTGAAGGTGTGTGTGTGTGAGGCATCCACATTTTAGAATTTCTAGCTTCTTTGCAGCAAAATTCATATCTGAAGCTTTGTAGTCTGCTACAAGCTGTTGTTCCACCACGTGAGCTCCCTTTCAGACACTTCATATGAGTCTGTACAGTTAAGGTTGTAAACTGCCACTTGAGCAGTGCATGGAAGCATACATCCACATGGCAGTCTTACAAGAAGCCTTTTGGGACATTTCCTTTTAATAGTACTGAATTGCTGTGTTCCAGGTCGTCGCACTGCACTGCCTGCCCCAGGAACAGACAACAGCCACATTGGCATCATGACCATCCTGTACAACAACATCGGCAAGGACCTGTCCAGGGTCTCCATGCCTGTTGCTCTCAATGAGCCACTGTCATTGCTGCAGAGAGTCAGTGAAGAGCTGGAGTACTCTGAGCTGTTGGACATCGCCAACCACACTGATGATCCATATGAGAGAATGGTGAGTTTTATTTACTTGTACTCCTAATCAGCTGGGGCAATAGAGCTCAGTGACAATATCATTAATATTAAAAAATGTTCCCAGGTTTACGTGGCAGCGTTCTCTATCTCTGGGTATGCCTGGGCGTCCTGGAGGTATCGCTACAAACCCTTCAATCCTGTTCTGGGAGAAACCTATGAGAGTCACAGGGAGGACCGAGGCTTCCGCTACATCAGCGAGCAGGTAGCCAATAGAAACATGCAGACCAAACCTCAGCATTTGAGTTTAGAACATCTCATAATGCTGTGTTATATTTTACATTTTCAGGTTAGCCATCACCCTCCCATCTCTGCCTGCCACGCGGACTCAGAAAACTTCACTTTCTGGCAAGGTAAGAGCCATGTGTGTAGACATGAGCTGTTCCACCTCTAGGGTATGAGTGAAGGCAAACCTAATGCTGTGTTTGTTTCTTTGTGTCTGCCTCCTCTCAGATCAGAGATGGAAGAACAAGTTTTGGGGGAAGTCGGTGGAAATTATCTCTTCTGGACCGGTTAATGTTACCCTGCCCAGGTGAGCCACTGCTTCATTTAACAACAGTAATCTAGACTACTGACTTTTAGCTGTTTAATTCATGCAATGCAGTAGTGAAAACGGTGTACTATACAAAGTACACTACACAGTCAATGGGATCAACTGTTGACTGTATTCCAGATGTTGGACCCCTCCTTCCCAATGATATCGGGCATGTGTAATTCTGTCAGGTTTCCAATGGCCTAAGCTGACGCAGTGACCATCATAACAGACAGAAATGTTGTATTGTCTGAACCTGATTTTAGATACAATTTTTGGATGTTATGTGATATTAATGGCATGAGAAAGCTAGAAACCCAAAAGGTTTTGGAATTCAGAACACTTAACGTAAGCAAAAATGTACAAAATTAGGTTAATTTTAATGTTTCATTTGTGTGTGTGTGTAGATATGGTGATCACTATGAATGGAACAAGGCAGTGACATGCATCCACAATGTGCTGAGTCAGCAGCGCTGGTTGGAGCACTATGGTGAGGTGGTCATCAAAAACACAAAGAGTGACATCTGCACCTGCAAGATCACCTTTGTCAAGGTCAGGACACACACGCACACACTGATATCCTCATTTAAACAGGCTCTCCTCTAATGTTTGCATTTCTTACTTCTAGTTCAGTTAGAAAGCCAGAAAAACACTTTCTATGAAGTTTTCGATAATTTATATACTGATAATACTTGCTGATGCAGCTGTGAAACATAGAATCAATGTATAATTAAAGTTCAGTTGACTTATGGATGCTCTTGGCTTGTCATAAACTAGAGGTTGACTGGTGGGCTTATAATGTATTATGACTACTACTATACGCAACCACACACACACACATACCTCAACAGTCAACTGTTACAGGGACTCATAGTATGTTATAATGCAGTTTCATAAGCTATGATTGTATGTGTTAAGTAAAGTGTAAAGTACGTATTGATGCGTCTATAATAATGCAGACGTCATTATAATGTTTCATTGTTGGCGGTCAGTAAAGTGTAATGCATTTCCATGCATTTAAATGATACTATTGTGCATCACCAGTGTAAATTTTAACAGTGGCTGCATACAGTTGATGGTTTGTTGGAACACCCCAACTCATGTTCATGTCAGTGAAAATAAAGCTTGAGAAAAGATTTTTCTAACACTGAATAGTCATACAGGTTTTATACCTTAAGGCTCCACTCCTAAAGCAGACAAGATTTGCTTGTAATTCTGTACATTTTGGCATCTTGGATACCTCCTGAAGCAGCATAGTATAATTTAAATGCATGAAACTGCATTACTCTTTACTGACCACAGACAATGAAACGTTATGACCCATGCATTATTACAGATGCATCAGTATGTGCTTGCCCCCTGCAATGATAACTTGTGAGTTGACCTCTAGTTTATAACTACTCAACAGCATTAGTGAGACACTTGAATGTAAGATGAATAAGCAACCTCTATAATGTTTAGTTACTGCTGATTTAGTGCATGAGAAAGCGTTGTGTGTTTACAAGTGTAGCTATAATGCATTTTGAATGCATCATAATACACTATGAATTCCTCATAATGCATTATAAAGATGGCCTTCAAAGAATGTCTTACAATTTACTCCTGTTTAACCCTGACCATCTCCTCCCTATATTCCAGTCTCGTTACTGGAGCTCAGACAGCAGTAAGAATGAGGTGCAGGGTGTGGTTCTTAATCGGGCCGGGGAGGTGGTTCATCGTTTTGGAGGTCTCTGGCATGAGGGCATCTTCTGTGACACCCTGCCTACACCAAAGTGCATCTGGAAGCCCAGTGAGTAGTGCCATATTGGTAAAGTCCTTGTAAGCTTTTGTAAAAACAAAATTTTGATTGCACATCATCTTTACGGTCACATTGTAAATGAATACGTGCTGATATTCAACCGGAGCCACTGCTGACTGACTCTAAAGTCTATAATGTTGTATAAGATACAGAGTGAAATTACAAACATAGGTGAGTTTCAACAAATATGTAGTTCCCAAAGAGAAAAAGCCGTCGACCACAAATCCCACTCTCAGGAATTCTTACTTTCCACGCTGTGACGCATGATGTCATTTCCTCTTTAGATGTGCAGCCTGATGACCACTTCGACTTCTACGGCTTCTCACATTATGCCAGAGAACTGAATGAACTAACGCCTCAACTGGAGGCAGTCCTCCCGCCTACAGACACACGATTCAGACCAGACCAGAGGTGCAAAAACAGCATTTTTATTTATTTATTCGTTGATTTATTTTGAAACGCCTGTTTTGATTCTTGTTGCCTTGTTTAATTCATGTCACATTTTTTTTTCTCCATCAGGCTCCTGGAGGAGGGGAAGGTAGCAGAAGCGGATAAAAAGAAGGACGAGGTGGAGGAGAAGCAGAGACAGAGAAGGAAAGAGATGGCCAATAGAGGGGAGGAGCATGCTCCCAGGTTCTTCAGGTGAGCAGCTCTGCGTTTGAATCATTCCAAAGTAAAGTTTAACATTTATCCAGAAGTAGATCTTACCTGATTCTCAGCAACATTGAACCATATTGCTGATATAGAGCAATATGGAATTCACAAAAAGACAGATTGAAAATAATAGCTGCTCAAGCCAGGATCTCTTGACCTTTACTTCCAGTTATGATGTGACCCGTAAATACCACTGTGTGTGTCAGTTTGTAACACACATGCTGTTATAAATGCACAGTACTTTTAAGTTAAAATGTTTAACCAATCGCCTACCCAGTAAAGTCAGAACAGACAGAATTCATAGGGTGTATCAAGTGATGTCTGAAGCAGTAATTGCCTGCAGTTCCACTAGTTCAGTGCTTCTCAATTATTTTCTGTTGCGCCCCCCCCTAGCAAGAAGAAAACAATTCGTCCCCCCCCCCCACTCTCCGCCGCGACTATAAATAATAGTAATAATAATATGTAATAATATGTAATAATATGATGCTAACAGTGCTCGCTGGTTTACTGAAGTAGCATTCACACAGCTGCTTATCAGCATGATTGGGATGTAATGTCTTCAAGCGGCGCCTTGATTTATTTGGCTTCATGCTGTCCGCTGCCAGCATGTTTAGACAGTAAACACACTCGTCTTCCTCGTCTCCCACTGTAGTCACAGTGAAGCCAAGCGCTACATATGCTTCGTCATATTTCCTCGTCTTAGCTTTCGGGTGAGTTACTTTTGTCTCATTATCTTCGTCTCTCTCCGCCATTCTTTTCATCCCTGTTAAAAATTTCTTCATGTTGTCTCTTAAGGGTTCGTTTACTGCCCCCAGGGGGGCGCGCCCCACTATTTGAGAAGCACTGCACTAGTTGAACTATAAATTGTAGTTGTCCAAGTGGGTTGTAGAGTCAAGTTACCTGCTAACTCCTACCTTTTAACTAGTGAATTAGCATATCTTGCTAATAGAAACAACATTTTTCCAAGATGGCTGCTTGTCGGTAACCGTATCAGTTTTGTTCGTTATCTCAGGAAAGCTTTGGATGACGCTGGCAGGGAGGTGTGGCTGTACAATGGCACCTACTGGAAGCTCCGCGAAGAGCCAGGCTTTGCCAAGACTGAAAATCTGGACCTGTGGTAGAGCATTGCACCTAGCTCAGTGCTGAGGTACTAAACACCTGGTAATATAATGAAGAGGAATAATATGCCCCTCTATTAGTAAAACTAATTAACTGTAGTTATGTTAGTACTATAATCTCTACATGAATATTTTCTAGTGACTCATAATTCCACAGAGATCCAGAGAGGCTAACCTTTACTTGTATTGGAGAATGGCGTTTGGAAGCATAAATGAACCTCTTATTGTGTTTTTTGTGCTATGAAGAGGTGAGGTGCCACCTTGGAACAAATGAAGACTGATTTAGACAAGGCCGGATGTCCAGCCTTTCGCCTACCTCTTACCAAATGAGATAACCTTCAATATTCATCTTTGAAATCTAGTTTTATTGCTGCCCTTGGGAAAACTGTGTCTAAAAATCAAGTATTTTCTGTCAGGATTGAGGTCTCTCTCTGTATGTAAACTGTGTTATATTTTTGTGGGACAAATGTCAGTCTATATATTTTACTTTTGTTAGTTTTAACATGTCTGTATAAATCCTTTTTAGCCATGCTCATTTTTATGACGATGTAGTTTGAGAAGCTTGCTTCCTGTGGAGGGATCTAGAACACATGCAAGGTCAATTCTAATGCTTGTGGGTTCCATTACAGGTGAACTGGTGCTGTCCCGCTTTCTTTCTTAGTGGGTCTTAACTGTATAAACTTCTGTTGATTTGTAAAGTCAGTGTGTATTTTCTGATGTTTAATCATGACACATTGGTGATTTTTCTGAAGTGTCCTTACACTGGTTAAATCTAGCAGTCCTTCTAGACTTGTCTAATTCCTCTCTCACTTGTATAAATTGTTGAATTCAAAAATGAGCTGACAGATGAGGATTGTGTCTCTTGGACCTTTGTGCTCACAGTTGATGCAATGAAATATTTTTTTTTTTTATTGATGTTTCAACAGCAGATTTTAATAAGGAAAAGAGACTACTGTGAAAATCTAGCAAAATGTTTTTTCTTTAATTGTTTTGTTTCAAATAAAAGGTTCCATACTCAACTGTGTTTTTCCTCCTTTTCAACTTTTGTTCACTCACTTCTTTCTGCAAGGTCCACACAGCATTTTAGGGCTAGGGTTTATTATTTATGTTTCTATTTTATTTTATTTATTATATGAGTGATGGTCATTTCATTGTCATTTTGTATACTGATATCATCGAGCCAGACACTGACAGAAGCACTAAAGCCTTGTAGCCTAATCATAAGATGGAAGCACTGCTTTTGAATTACATTTTGCAAAGAGAAAGGATTATTATTTATTTATTTATTATTTTTTTTTGGGCACATATGCCAAAAAAGTTTTCTAGCTCCCTGGTTTACTTCCTTAACTGACTTTACATAACTGAATGTGTAGGAAAAAAACAACACACAAGTGCCCCCTTGAATGCCTCTTTGGTGGATAAAACATTATAAGGTGTAGTAGCACAGAGGTGTAATAGTTATAACATACTAATAAAGCAATTTGGATATAAACCGGGATTTGTAATTGTTTAACCATAAATGCAAAACAACTTTCTAAATCCTGGTGCCTGCCACTGAAATTAGGTACAATACATAATAATATCCTTTATCCCATCATGTGTTTGACAGCATGGTGAACCTCACTCCATCCTTGCTTGTGAACTACTGAACAGGTTGAGAAAGCTCCTTTCATGTCCAGTCATGATACTGTCAGCTGCTATCAGTGAACCTGTTCACCTGTGGAATGTTCCAAACTGGTGTTTTCTGAGCAGGAAACAACTTTCCCAGTGTTTTGTTGACCCTGTTCCAACAAAACAAATGTGTTGCTGACATCAAATAAGTCAAGAACAAACATATGTTTAGGCAAATCAATGCAGATAATGAGGGCAGATATTAAATATATTGTCTTTGCACTGTTTTCAATTGAATATATACTAAAAAGGATGAGGAAATGGTTGTTTGGTTGTTGTTTAACTCATGCCTTATGCATGTGACGATGAGCTGAAGCATATTTTGACACTTAAAGTCTTTTTTTCCTTCAGTTTTTATTCAAAAAAGGAACTTGAGAATTAAAATAAAATAGTGGTTTCACAGAAGTATAAAGGTTTCTGAGGTTTCTGGAGTTGTCTGGGGTAATTGTTGCTAAAAAAAATAGTTCATAATGTTACAGCAGCACAGGGAGTTCTGGAGTGGTAAATACTTCACTGATCAGAATGTGTAAAATATATCTGAGAAAAAAAAAATTCTTGTAGCCATCCCTCTTCCTCACTGTTTGGTGATACCTCTGCACTTTTGTCTTACTTCAGTTTCATCCTTAGAAATGCACTAACTGACACATGTAGACACAGTCACCCATGAATTTTGATAAACAGTTTAAACTAGTTCAAACCACATGAAGAAAAGCAACATATGTCTCAATCTGACCTGGTAAAGTAGATAAATTCCCACTATTCTTTTATTATTTGAATCGTTGATGTGATGAACTCTCCTGAGAAAGGCTTACTGTTGACAGTGTGACACGTAGTTTGCCTAAATGGAATGCAGTTTCACTACGTGCCTGCATCAGATCTGTTGCTTCTTTATCATTTATTATCGTTACATCGTTCAGTGATTAATGATAGGATATCTGCATGGTGACTGTCTTACGTATGTTTGAACTGTATGTGGGTCTCTTTCAGTCATTTCGTACATTCTAAGGCAGGCATGGAGGAAGAACTCAGATCTTCACTAATACAAAGTTTGTACAGCTTGTACAAGTAAAATCCCAATATTCATAATGTCTTTTTAGTAAAACTAAGTATAATCTCAAAATGGTAAGTGTTGAAAGTAATCTGTGCTAAAAAATGTCACTGCTGACTATTATATGTTATGCATTTATATAAAACAGGATTTTACTGTTGTATTACTATATTACTGCTGTACTACAACTCATGAATATTTTCATTATGAAATGATTTGCTGATTATTTTCTCCATTAATTAATTGATTGTTTGGTTTGTTAAAAAATTAGAGCTGTGTAGTTAAAAGTTGTCACAATTATTCAGAGCCACATTTAACACCTTCACAATGCTTGTTTTGTATAGCTGGAAACATATTACGTTTTTAGGTGAAAAATGGCAACTATCAAAATAGTTGACACTCTCCAGTAAGAATGTCCTCAAGCAATCCTTTCAGGGAACACTATTTGGGTACAACTGCTTAGGTAAGATGGAATGGAAGACTGACAGGCTGAATGTGTGTTGTATTGGCTTTGTACCAGACCTTTGTGAGGAGGGAGCTGAGCCTTCCATTCCTCACCTGTGGTCGCATGCTTTGGGTAAGGAAAGAAAAAAAAGATTACCAATATAAGTAGCAGACATTAGCGTCCATCATAGGATGGTGAGACCCAGTCCACAGGAGGACCAGCTTGGAGTACTACTGCTCACTGAAAAGACTGACTGATTCGGGTATCTGATTAAGATGCCTGTAGAGGCACTCAAAACATTTCCTACTTCAGGACAACCTGGGGTAGAGCCAGAATACCCTGGAATGACTGCAAATACCATCTGACCTGAGGACACTTTGGCATCGCCCAGGAGAAGAAGGAGGATCTAGCTAGGAAGCAGGACAATGGCGCTATGATTACATCTGCTGCAACCCTGATGTGTATAAACAGCTGAGTTACAGTCAACATTTATTTAATGTGCTGACCTGCTCTAAACCAACCTCATCCTCCCACTTCAGGTACATGTTTGTGCCAAGTCTTTCTGAACAGTCCGGAATGGGTATGCATCTGCATTAGAATGGTTTTACATGAGGCATATGTTTGTATGGCACTATTTGACGATGTTAATAGAGACCTCACTGAGAAAACCCTAACTGAAACCTGATCATTGGGAGGAAACTGCGTCAGGAGATAAGAGTCAAAGGCATGATGGATATGTGTACGGGGCACAGGCCTGGTAACTGCTGTGAGATCCTATCTACTTCAGACAGATCTATCTGTACATCACACTTACTTATTCAAAGGTTTTCACAGTGTCACAAGAAGAAAACTAAGAAGTGAAGAAATTAATAGGCTTTCCAGTAACATCTTGCTTGTGATGGTATATCTCTCTGACTGTTGGAGCTCTGGCTACCTCTGCACGAGCATACTGCACAACTACAGCTCAAGGGACTGAAAAACAGGGAAATAGAATTTTAAATGATCAGAAAAATTGCAGTTAAACTGGTTCTACAGTTGACAGAGTTAACATTCATTACATTCAGGTGCCACACAGAGACTTTTCTGCCCATTCCCACATCCTGGTTGAAGGGATGTGTCTTGTTAACGTGTTATGGTTCTGCAGCGCTGCAGAACTGTATATAAGCTGTGGCATTTCTGCCCCGAAACACCAAAGCTGCATTCAACATGAAGCTGCTGCTGACTTTCTGTGTTGCCTGTGCTCTGCTCTATAAAGGTAACTTTTTACTTACTTTTACTGACACTTACAAATTTAGGCGCCAATACAGAATCATATTTTTACTTATTTTGAAGGTTTTTGCAGGCTATATATTTAGAGAGAGAGAGAGATTTTTTTAATCTGCATCCTGTATAAGAAAGTGAAGCTCCTAAAAGTGATAAAGTATTTGCAAATGTGAGGAGGGATTAAGCCCTCATGTATTAAGCTTGACTTTTACAGCATGCTTCTCTGATATGTGCATGATTAAATGCTCAATCTTCAGTTCAAGACTGAAATAATTTATTTATCTATTGACAAAATATTAACACTTTTCAATATAAATACTTTTTTAGTCAAGCAAAAATTCCAAATATAATTGCTTCTCCACTGTAAGGATTTGCTGCTTTTCTCTGTTGTAAACTGATTACTCCATATGGTTATGGTACCAGTGCAATCTTAATTAAGCCAAGCTAAACAGTTCAGTTGTGTGAAATGTTGCGACAACCACAGTTATATCCACTTTTATACGATAAATTGTTAAATAACATCCAGTTTGAAATGAATTCAAATGAACAAATTTGGAACATAAGTGGTGGTGTTGATGAAGGAGTAGATGAGATCATGAGATCATCAAAATTTAATGAAAGAGTTTGGTCTAGACCTGCTCTAACTGGAAAATGTAATGAGATAACTTTTGTTGTGAATTGGCGCTATATAAATAAAGTGCATTGAATTGAAGTGGGTATGTCAGAGAAAAGAGGGTGTGAATACAAGGCTATATTACAGGCTACAGAATACAAAGCTGTATTACAGGCAATAATATTATGTACTGTAAAACAGTATGAAAATCTACAGTGGACAGTGTACTGTATAATATTTACTCCTGTACAGTGAGTGTGTAACTGTACTGTTAAGTCCACAGTCATACTGTATATGATAATGTGCAGTGAGGATAAGTGTTACCTGATGTTTTGATGTAGAGCCATCATATGAGTGTTTTTGGTTGACTGGTGGAGTAAGAGCTGAAGCTTGTTTTATTGTACAGAAAAGTATTTCACGTTATATATGATTTCGCTCACTTTTCAGCTGAGTCATTGCGTTGCCATGTGTGTACCGATGACAGATGTACCAACTCAACCTCTGTCACATGTCCCGCCACAAGTACAGTGTGCAGAACTGTCACTTCAGGTAGGCGCCCAACATCTTCTGTCCTATTCTTTTACATCACTGACCTCATTAATGAAATATGAGGAAAGCAAAATAACAGTTCCATCCTGTTGTAACAAGATGTAATGGGTTTTTGTTAGAAGAAAACAAGAGTGAATCTTTCTTTCCCTTTCTTCAATAATTTCCATTGTACTCCTTTTCCCCTCTTAGTGCGGACGACCGGTTTAACCGCTACTCTGACAGTGAATAAAAACTGTTCGACGCTGCTGTCCTGCCTCACCCCTCTCAGCATTGAAACTGAATGGTCTGTGAACCGAGGTTTTGAAAAAGAAGGCCACACTCAGATTTGCTGCGTTACTGACAACTGCAACCGCCAGACACTGGCCAGTAAGATGTACCGCCTTCAATAAAGCCTGTTGCATTTGCATCTTCCAGGGTGGTGGGGGGCGGCCAGTGAGAATTTTCCTTCATCATGAGTATGGAAATATTTGTTTGAAAGAAGTTTTGGCAAAGATTATTTTGGCAGATGTTCTTGTTTGCTAACTTACAACATTGAATGAACCTGAAAAACAGCCTCATCCCACACTGGAATTCCATAATAATGTCCCAATACTTTTGTCTGTAGTGTAATTGATGCGCTCAATTGTGATTCACAATAAAACTTCAGACTTAATATTCAGTATCAGGTTCAGTCTGTCGCTGTCTTGAACCTCGAAACTGATTATCATCTCACATCGTATTTGTTTCCTGCATACAAAAACTGATGTGTAAAAATGACAGTTCACCATTATCGGTCAGACTAATCATAGTTCATGTTTCCCAGAAGAAATCTCCAGGAAGTTACTGCTCTAGTGAGCACTGGAGTTGCTGGTATAGGTGGATTTTGTGAGGCTACCTTTTGACAGAAGCAGGCTAACTCTTCCCCCCTGTTCCCAGTTTTTACGCTAATCCACTAAGATGAGTTATCTTCTCATCCGTCTCACTATTTTAGCTAAAGCAAATAAGCACATTTACCAAAACATCAAACCATTACTACATGCAATTTATCAGACAGCTGAAATGACAGTGGAGGTTTCAACGCTAACAGCTACTGAATCTGTCGGTGACAATCACAGTTTGTTAAAATTTGCTCAATTTGAGGATATTTATTAAACTTCTCTTCCTATTTCCTTTTTTCTACATGTTTTCAGTTCCCAATTTATTAACAAATGGGAAGCAATGTCCTGCGTGCTCAAGCTTAGCTGACAGCCAGGCGAGGACCTGCAACGCCACCCTGTCCTGTGTTGGAGTCGAGGACACTTGCTTCAATGGCACCAGTAGGTTCCCATTGTAAAGTGATTATACAGTGATGTGATTGGCTGCAGATGCTATTGATGTTCACAACAAACCTTACTGATACTGATACACAGGCAGCTTTGTTTTGCTTTGCAGAAACAAAACCAATACCAACAAAAAACAAATTGAAAATGTAAATGTTATAGCTGACTATAATTTATAATGAATAATTGAATGAATTAATGATTATGTCCTAATTAAAAATGTTTTACACAGTGGTTATCAATCATAAAAAGGCAGAAACTCTGGTCTGAACTTTCCACAACGGTCTTCATGTTCACGTTTGAATTTTTCACTTTTCATTTTCAAAAACACTCCTATCTAAATAACCAGACTTTTTTTTGGGCTGTTTGGATTTTCAGATTCATTTTCTCAATATAGAACACTAATGTTAGACTTGTGTCTCAGAGGATGGATGCTAGTTATTAGTTAACATGTTAATTATCAAAACACAGAACTCTACTGATATAATTTGACGAAAAGTACTTTAAAGGGGAAACTTAACTTGCTTTAAGTGAAAACCTTAAACTAGTTCAACATCTCAACTTCCCTTCCTAAAATTCCCAAGTGGTGACACCACTGTGACAGAGAAAACCAGATCACAAATGCTAAGAGCCAGAAGGAAACATGTGTTTGTTTTTATTGTCTCTATCTTCCTTGTAGCTTTTGGCTTCTTTTGCTTTCTAATGTTAGTAAGATAGTTCCCACTAGGAGCTTGGCTACTGTCAAAAGCAAGAAAACACCATAAGAATACCAATTTGAAGGAGTGACTCTTATCTCGTTACTCTGATAAAGGCAGAATCAAACACTCTTAAGTTAAGCAGATAAATTTAGTCAGGTTTAGTTACTTACTGATTTAGCAGGGAGAAGCCCACCCAGTGTCAGTTCTGAACCCACACGAGTCCCAGTCACAAGGGGAAACACTTACTGATGGACTGAAACACTTGGACACAACACCTGGACACTCAAGTGAATGCCTGTCTGTTCAGTCTTGCTGTTTCTTATTGTCTATCACTCTTATTCTTGGCTTTCATTACATGTCCTTTTGCCTTAAATCAAGACTTTTCTGCGTAATGGTAGACAATATAACAAAGTGAGGCTTTTAGGTATCTATTGTAAGTACAGATGGCATCATTATTCTATGGCCATTACACAGTGCGATCAATGTTTATTTGATAATGACAAGTTTCAGTTTAAAAAAGCTTCATGAAGTCATTGTATTTTGGATGTGTTATAACCCTTCTTTTCTTTATCATGTATTTTCTCTGTAGCTACAGTAAACTCCACAGAGGCGTTGCAGCTCGGCTGTATGTCCAATAACCTCTGCAGCTTGCAAGTTTTTCTGGAAACTGTGTTTGATGGTAACCCCAGGATCACCTGTGGAGCACCATGGAGCGTCAGGATCAGCGCCACGCTGCTGACCTTCGCTCTCATCGTACATAAAGTCCTTGTTTAGGTGACACAAACGCTCACTCTCACATTCCGAAAATATTTTGTTAAATATTTCGTAACAGCATAACAATAATATGTCTTAAGCAATCATTGAAAATACTACCCATATACATACAGGTATAATCATGTACACCCACACACAGAAACAGATACAGTCTTACAGAGATTAAGTCCCAGACCTGCAGGTGCACAGAGTTGCTCACTGAGGGGAACAGTGATGTCACACGTCGCAGGTCAAACACAAAGACACACACTGAATGACTGGTCATGAACTATTCTCCTCACAGAGAGAGGTTAAGACATGCAAGCAGTACTGAGTAATTTATGACTACAGCAGTTATGGGGTTTAAACCAATTAAATCTAATCCTTTTTCATTTTCAATGTGCAACTGAGCAGAGGAGCTTTTTAAAGATATTTCAGAGTGATATGAGTGATAACTACTCAGTGTTGTGAAGTTTTGCTATAATCACAAAATCAACTGCTACATTTCTAAACCTTCTGTTAACAAATTAGAAACATCTTTGTTCTCTCAAAAAGTCTTATTATTTCTTGTCTTTATTATTATCTTTTTTTTGCAATTAACTGTTTTCATTAAGTTTCTCTCTATATATTGTTGTGTATCGATGTATTTCAGCAACCAGAAAGAGCTTCGACCACATGATTGTTTTTCCTCTTAACTTCCTGCGTCTACATTTTAACAAATACCTGAACCAGTTCATCTAACATGCAGTTTCAAGGACTGACAGAGCTGAAAGAAAATGAGATGTTTTCTTCTACAGCAGTCTGACAAACATCAACCACTGTTTACCTAGCAGCATTAATACTGTTAAAGGATCAGCATCTGTATCAGCTGGACATGTTTCTGTTGTAAAGGTCATGGTGACGGGATGTGTTGGTATTTGTGTTTTATTAGGTGTTTGCCTTTCATTGTTTAAACCTGCGCTGTACAATGACAAATAAATTAACTTGAATCTCAATATGATCAAAACACAAATTGTCTGAATTAGTCACTGACACATGTTAAAGGTTGGGTAGGTGATGGATTGTAGAAACATTTCTTGTTACATTTGTTGAAAATGTCTTAATCCTGACAGCAGTCAATAAATTAGATGCTCTGACAAGAAAAGAAAAAAATCAGGAGTCTCTTATAGCTTGTAATAAACATGTTCAAAAGTGATAAAAATTAAAGAATAACTATTAAAAAGCATTGTTTGGGTGTGCTCTATTTGGAAAGAGTCATGAGATAACTTCTCTTCTGATTTGGTGCTATATAAATTGCTAAATAAAACTGTTTTCCATAAATTAGATGTGAAGGAGATGGTCTGGCACGGCAGAGTGCTGCACCTTCACAATTACAGTGAAGGTAGTTTTGGGTAGAACGTTTAACAGACATTCACTCATCTGTCGAATATCCAACCTCAAACTAACTTCTCCAAGGTGCTTGAATAGCTCTGAGCCAAAAAACTGTTGCTGCAGCAGTGTCAACAGACTAGCTCAACAGCTAAACCAGCTGCACAAAGCACGCACCCACAGCAGAGAGCAGCAACACCCTGAGCAAAAAGAAATGAGTGCTGCAGCAGTGGAAGGCTGACCCAGTAATGATAACACACACACACACACACACACACACACACACACAACCATGGCAGTCAGCAATAACTGCCGGGCCTGGTAGCCTTTTCAGACTGAGCATATTTGTGACCACTGTTCTGCTTATATTGTGGCATTTACCAGAGTTGATTATCTATATATTTATTAGCCCATAAAAGCTAAGAGGGTTTGTTGAATGTGTAGTCAGGCTGTGTGCATCTCTTCAGCTGGTAACTTTCGGAATCTAGCTACTCTTGTTTGTGTCTTCAGCTTTACTGACCCCGGCTTTAATCCGACATTTTTCATCCCAAGCACACTGACAGCGGTCACTTATCTGTTCGGTTACACTCATGATCCAAAGTTAACTTTTTGTTATATCTGCCAATGACTGGTAAAGTGAAAAAATTATTACTGGCCAAAATATTTTTTTAACAAGCCATAAAATTTGTGAGGCACTGGGTGGTAATTTTGGACCTTTGTCACACTATTGCACACAGTCCAGCTTTCCATAACATATAGGCTTATGGATACATAGATAGATAGATAGATAGATAGATAGATATACTTTATTGATCCCAGGTTGGAAAATTGCACTGCAGCAGAAGCAATACACACAACAAGCTATACAAAAGTTAAAAATAACAATATAAAAAGTGGCAATATGAAATATATATACAAGGCAATATAAAAAAAGTGTAGTTATTGTATAAGTGTCACGATTTGTACTAAATGGCTCATTAGACCCACAATGAATGCACTTGAGACACAGAGGCAGGAGAAAAGGAGTAGCTGTCTTTATTGCACACAGATGAGAGTTTTTAGCTGAGTACAGTGAATCCAAAAACTGTCCAAAGGGGAGATGATCCAACATGCAGAGATAGCTAGAGATGGTGTGGCAGGTGAGTGGTCTGAAGACAAGGGAGTTTCCGGGCAGAGAGAGAATCCAGGGAGAACACAAGGGCAGAGCTGGATGTGGAGGGCAGGAAAGAACCTGAAGCAAAGACAGATAAAAGTTATCAAGGAGTCACAAAGAACACAAAGAAATGAGTTTACAGGTCTGAAGCATAGCTGCACTGAAGGAGACTGTATACAGTCTGGGAGGGAGTGGATGAATCAACTGGGCTTCTCATACTGCAGCGGGGAGTGGAGCTGATGAGGAGATGAGAGGCAGCCGTGCAGGTGAGTAGGCAGGAAAAGAAAACAAGGTCACCAAGCTGTGAATACTCACAGACAGACACAGGGACAGACAAAGAAGACAAATGGGGACAAAACAAAAACACAAGGAAACGGGAAAACAGACGAGAACACAAGGAGCACAGGAAGAATACTGACGAACCCTGACAATAACACATTATTTCAATTTATATCACTGAGTGAAATGAGGTGTTTTATTTGATGCTGATAGATCAGCTACCAGACCTACAAAGCAAAAATCATGGATTCAGAAGTGACCCCGGAGAGTTAAATGTAGGCCAGAGGAGACCTCGTGACTCGTGCTGGAGAAGTGACACAGTTAGCAGCAGAACAAGCACACATTCAAACACATAATTTAAAAGGACTGAGACAGCAAAGCAGCAGGGGCCTGGTCAGGTTTAACTGTTTGCTCACTGCAGTCCAACAGTTAGGGAATTTTAACACCAATACAAGGTGAATGACATCTCTCCAACTTAAACCAGTTGAATTAATTTCATCTTATAAATCTAATTCCTTTGAGTAATAAAAAACGGTTAGTACTGTTCATTACCCACACTTCCTGAGCTGGGGATGTGTTGAATGTTCTGTTATACATGAGACATCTAGCTCATCCTTGTCCTGGGATATTATTGGTGCAGTAGTTTGATAGTGTAGGGCCTTTTCTTTGCAGCTTTGGATGACCTCTTCTGGCCCCTTTGCCACTGCTCTTCCTCCAAAGCTACCTTCATGGGAGAGTTTGGCCTGCAACATTCAATGTGAGAATGATTGTCACCATTTGCATTTCCAGGCACAGTTATCATTCATTCCACAAGGTGGCAGCAGGCATAAAGAGATTAAACTGGACAATACATTGTCCTCGTTGTGGCTGGATGGAGCTTTCACTGATTTCTCTCAGTTTTCAGAGATGTGTGATTGCTATGCTGCACTGTTTCTGCTTTCATGACAAATTTAGGTGGACAAAAACAGGCATGGCCGTAGTGATAAACGATCATCTATACTTATTCAATTCACATCATTAAATATTTTTATATAATAAAGATGACTTCTTAAAAGGGGAGAAATCTTTTCGTTAAATCCAAAAATGAGCAGGAAAGAAAGACGAGGCAAAAGTCAAACACCACTCACCTCTTTTTCGTCTATTCTTTTGGCGTCCTTTTTAAGGCCTTTTTTGACAATTGCAGAAATAGGATGACTCCAAAGTGAGATTGTCAGAAGGTAAAGCAGCTATCCATCAATCAGAATGTCAGTGGCTAAATCTTTGGCCCCTGCAGTCTACATGTGGAAGTGTCCCTGGGCAAGACAGTGAACCCCAAATTGCTCCCAACTGTTGCTCCATATTACGGTTATCACTCCTGATGAGAAGGTGGCATGGCATCCTTTTACATGAATGTGTGTGTGTGAATGGGTGAATGCTGGCTCGTGTTGTAACTATCGTTATGAGGAGCTATCATGCATTTGTAGCTTGTTGTGTTTGTCAGCAGTGTTATCAGACATTCTCAGAAGAAAATGTAATTGACTAAAAATGAATGTTCAGTGTGCTGATAGTTAGACCAGAGGCAGCAACAAAACAGTTGGAAAAAAACTAAACTAAAAAAAATATGCAGGCAGCACCCCAACGTTCATGAAAAAGTAAGCTAATGTAACATTACTAAGTGACTTTGATGTCACTCAGTCAGACAGTGACAAAGGAAGTTGCTGAATATAAACTTAATGTGAATAACATTTTTACACAATACCTCATGTGTGAACATATCGACCTGAGTCACATTAGACATATTTTCATCAGCAATGCTGGTTGTTTAACAGTGAAGACAACACCTGACAGTCCCCATGGTGTGTGTGTGTGTGTGTGTGTGTGTGTGTGTGTGTAAGTTAACTCAAAATTATAACTCTGCAACCACAGTAGCCAATGAAAAAAGATGTCATTTCCCTCTGAGTCAGTTCCTCTCTGTTCTCACCCTCTGCAATATTTACTTTGAGTAAACTTGCCTGTCTGTACTCCCCTGAAGCAGAGACACTGTTGGCATCAGTCAAAGGATAGCTAAATGATGTCACCATCATTCAAAGTGCTTCTCTCAGCTGCATGTCTGCGTCTGTATATGGCGGTAGCATCACTTAACACCTTTATTTCAAACTGCAGCAGGAAGCCCTTATTGTAATGCAGTGATAGCAGCAAAATCACTACTTGTAGCACAGCTACTGCTCAACACTGGAAATTACATAGTGTATTTAAAGGTATTTGCAGTTTTCATCAGAAACATAGTTCAATAAAGGGCAATTGCCATGTGCAGTGGAGGTCAGGGTGGGTGGTGCATGAATGCAATGGCTAATATGAAGTGCATGTTGTCACTGGAAAATAATGAGTCAACACAAAGAGAAGAAGCAGTCAGAGCATAATGAGGGCTCAGGGCACAGATACTGGCATGTGGGCAGGAAGGCTAAAGCAACTGGGAACACCTGACCAGTATATCTGCACAGTCTGCAAATTAAATATTAGAATAAGAGGAAAAAATAAACGTTACAGAGCTGTGTCTTATGGCTGCTCTCCGCAGATGAGTGAAAACTCTCTTGTTGTGCAGAATTAAATATGTTTAACTTAAGAAGGCGTTATCAGCAAGACAATACACTGTGTCTGTGCGGGAGTGTATGTGTATTAAACTCCAAGACAAGTGCTTCTAATAATGTTAACGCAATGTGCCAATGCACATGTGTGTCTCAGTGAGGAGGAAAATGTGACATTGTAGGCTTAGTGATTATCCATCCATACAAATACAGCTCAAACATATCCTCTATAAAAGACAAGACAATGGTGTGTCATTCAGCAGTGAAAGCCCTTCTATTCATTCAGCTGTATCCGTGGGAGATGTGGAGACCGATCAATCACTCATTACACCATTACACAACACGTTGCTTAGTGGAACAAACTGCCCAGGACTCCATTATTGGGAGATTATGGAAGATATTTTCAAAATTAGTTTCAAATTATGTGGAGGTGGAAATTAAGAGGCATTACAGTGACATTACTTCTTGATTAAATATATATACTATTTTTCATATTTAATTTTTCAAAATTTATGAGGTCAAAAAAAGTGAAAGAGTACATTTACTTTAATTTTTTTTTTATTTTTAATTTTATTTACTTTATTAATCCCAAGCTGGGAAATTACTTCTCTGCACTGAACCCATCACTGATTGAAACACACACACATGCAATATGCAACATGCAGTGAAACACACAACTATCAAGCGCCCAGGGAGCAAACTGGGGTTAAGTACCTTGCTGAAGGGCACATCAGCCAGCTAATCACTCCACCACTCCCAAATTTTTCCTGCCCGTCTAGCGGGGGAATCGAACCGGCGACCTTCGATCACAAGGCACTTTACGTGAGTATTTCCATTTTCTGCTATTTCGGACTACTAACCCAATACAGTTCAGAGGCAAATACCACTATAGAATCAGATGAAACTGTATTGATCACCGAGGGGAAATTCACCAGCTGCACCATTCTCAGCATTTAATCAATGCATCAAAAATTAGAATTTAATAATATAGGTCTATATAATTCCAATATATGCTATTCAACATGATGAGTACTTTTATCTGTCGTACTTTTGAGTTTATTTTGATGCTAATACTTCTGTACTTTTACTTAAGCGAAACTTTAAATGCATGACTTAACCGAGTACACGCTACTTTCTCCACCTCATAACAAACAACAACCAAAAACATATCTTTTGGAATGTCACAGGTGGCCTTTCATAGGAAATGTCAGTTCTTCCATGGTCAGGCAGCTTTTGAAGCTTTCCAGTGATTAGCATTTGGTACTTCAGAACTGTTGTGTACTCTGTAGTTTGCCTGTAGGAGATTGACCAGTTTGATGTTGACACTTTTGTATGATCAGGAGATGTGGAGAGGAGTCATGCATGCATTCCACTCAAAACACTCACATATAATGTTCCCTCCTCTGAAGCGTCTGGAGACTTTTCATTAAATTGCTGGAGTGTCATATGCATATGTCATGTGCAGGATCTGTAATTACAAATTCAGACAGCATATTCATTGATAATATTATTTTGGCCAATTAAGTTGATGGGGAGGTGAGACCACTTCTTGGATCCATGAGTGGATATTAATGCTCAGTTGTAATGCTCTGCAACTAGTTTATGTATGACTAAAATTATTCTCTTTCCAAATACCTAAAGTCATATGACGACTTTTATACATTTGCATGGGTTTTAAGACTTGCTAAAACAGGCTACAGAGTATTAGATCATAGTCCACTATAATGTGGAACTATTGTTAAACCGTACGCTCCTCTGTGAACGTCCCTGCACCACCAAGGAAGGTTTAGTAAATAAAAATTAATGCTGCTTTTCTCCTCCGTTCAAAGTCTTCATTTGTTCTCTCACCCTCCCCTTGCAGTTGTATGGTCAAAGATGGGAGGGGGAGGTCCACACACACACACACACACACACACGGCCGCATCCACTGCTGATGTCAGACTCCAGTCATGTCGACCCTCCTCAGCACCAGCAGCACCATCATCTTCATGGCTCTTCTACAGAGACGTAAGTAACCCGGTTCCATTGTGTCCTTCTTCCAACTTCCCATTCTGTGAAATCAGCCAGGATCTACGGTTATCACGGTGGCAAAGCCCCTCTGGTGGAAACAAGGTTTCGGTGTTTCCGAGCTGCTCAGGCTGGGATGTTTTGGTTGCGCAGCGGTGGATGCTGTCGGGAAAAAGGCTCAGCAGTGACGCTGTAACAAATATTTTGAAGGACACCAGACAAATAATACGTACACAAACAAAATAAACAATCTCCCGGCTGGATAAGGTTAACTCCTCAGTCCCACAGATGTGCTATGCGGTGCTGTGGGAAGATTTATTATCTAGGCAGATAGGTGCATGTTGCATTTACTACCATCGGAGACTTTCTGAATATTTATTCCTGACCATAACATACAGCCAAGCATATTTTTTATTCAGTGGCGAGGTTTTAACAATGCTTAAAGAGCGCTGAAGCACGTGCTGCGTTCATGAGTGGTCGGTTTTTTTCGAAATGCGATACTAAGTGGAAATGATGGTGCATTTGTTTCATGTTACTTGTTACGAGAGGAAACGCAGCTAGATTCTAACCACATAGACACTGTATTCTGTTGTATTAGAGTTAACATGGCCCGATTTGTGCCTCCATGGGCAGATTGCATACTTTCAGGTAACAGCTCTTCACCATTGGTTAGCATACTATAAACTGTTTAACCGCAGATGTTTGGAAAACCCCAGAGAGGAGGGTTTAACAACACTTACTGCTGCTCTTTTTTTCCAAATTCTTAAATTTTCAAGCCAGCTGGATGACAAAACATTTTGTCCATCGAATGATAAAAAAAAAAAATATTTTCCCATGATACAAGTTTCTAATCAGCTAGCTGGTAGGTTGCCATCTTTGTTTTCATTCAGAAAGAGGCACTCCTTGGGAAATGGTTTAAAAAAATCATTTTTTTTATCAATCAAAGGATGAAATGTTTGGTCATCCTGAGGGTTAGAAGAAGAAGTTCATACTAAGGAATGAGCGGCTCTCAAACCGGGCTTGCACCTTTATGAAACGGTCTTCTGAGCTGAAGCCAGACCAGGGTGGTCCCCATAGGCATGTACCCCATGGTGCCAGGAGCTCTGCAGCCAAGGAGGAATGGTCTGAAAAGGCAAATCGAGCTAGGATGCTCACAACCTGCAGGGTCAATCATAGCCCACAAGTGATTACACAAGTGATGATTGTATTGTGTATGTTAGAATGAAGCTTGTGAGCTCAAATATTTTGCATCAATAATAATTCATTTTAAACATGTAAATAATCCCAAACTACTGCACTAGGACTGTAATACTGGAGCAATGACAAACTGTTTGCTATTTGTAAATTAGCCTAAATATGAAATGGATCAAATAGAATAGTACCAGATTGACTCAGATGTTATTTTAATTAAAAAGAGCATTAATTTGGCATGAGCAGAAGACCCAAAATATGTTCTATTTATCCCCATCTGTTTTGACGATGACTTTGTGCAGTGACCTACTAACCATACTGCTCATGCACTGGTGAACAGGATACATTAACACACAGATAGGTTGATTAATGGGTGGCCTTTTCATACAGAAGATCCAATCAATTCAGCTGACCCAGCTAGATCATAACATGCGTATCTGTGTTGTTGGAGAATAATTTTTCAAACTTGAAGTTCCTTCATAAAGCATTATTTTTTTCCTGAACTAATGAACACAAAATCCTTAGTTTCTCTGTTACTCCGTTTCCTGGTATCTCCTGGACAGTTCCAACTCATTGTTGTCAATTTACTGCTTGCAGTTGTAAGTTGGTGCTTCGAAGTACCAAGAGGTACTCGATCACCACCATTTGGGTGACAGTATCTCACTGAGGTGAAAACTGTCTTAGTGTATAGTCTACTGTATGTGGCCTATGTGACCTCATCATGTGCAACAGTGTGTGACACTGATATCCGTACTGGAGACAGACATGTACAATGTTGATATATGACTAATATCTAAAGTGTAGTACATATGTAACGGGACAGGAAGAGTAGACTTCAGAATTGGCATGGCCATGCACTGAGTAACATCAGTTCCATGTTAATGCCATTTCACCTCGATGGAGTGTCATTACATACTTCATCATAAGACATCAGCATCTCTGTATGCTGAATGTTGCATGAGGTCAAACTAACTATATTATTCCAGAGTTCAGCTGGTGTTACTTCATCCATGTGAAGCAGACATGTTGGTCCAGAGCTCAATGAGCAGCTACGGTAGCTATTGCTCATTCAGAATCTTTTTCTTTTCCTTTTTTTTTTTAACCTCAGTTGAAATATCAAAGTTGTAATTGAAACCACTATAGAGACCTGGCAAACCTGCTATGAGGATGGAACTGCAGAGTGGTTGTTGGTCAGCTCCATAGGCTTAATTACTTCTAAAGCCCCATTAAAAGCATAAATTTAGAATTTATGTTGAATAAAAAAAAAATACATGCAAATTAGATATATCTGTACTGTTGGGAGGCATCATTTAGTCACTTTTGAGTCAATAAAACCCTAGTCTGGTGTCTCAGTTTAGTGGGCGTCAATTCGAGGGACCTTTATATTTTAAAGATGTTAATAGAATGTTTGTGATGCAGCTGCAGACCTTTGCTGCAGATACGGTTTCATTTTTAAGTGCTTTTGAATAATATGAACATGCTTTTACGTTGGCACTTCCAGTTGACTGATTTTTTTAAGGTAATATTTTAAGTGAAATTGGTGTTAAATCTGCTACTTCTGCTCTGAGTTTTGACGTAATCTCTCGGATGTCTAAAAGAATCGTAATAGCAGGACTGCACTGAAGACTTCATGGCTTCCTGTTGTCCCCCAAATTCATCTGCATTACTTCTAGTTTTAAAGAGGCTTACTGAAACTCACTTTGTCCGCATTGTCATTTTGTCCTCACTACATTTTCCTCTCCATCCGAAAAACTAAAACTAGCTGGAGGTGGGTGGTCTGTTTGATCATTCTCCTGTGCGGCAGCTGGATAAAATCCAAACGGGCCAAGAGTGGAAGAGTGCATTGCTTTACTTTTAGTTGGCTGTAGCACCGCTCTTTGTTGCAGAAGGTAGAGGGAGATAAAGGGGGTTTGGAGAGCATGTTTTAAGTTGGTATTTGTGTGCTCATGTGTGGGAGGACAGAAGAGAACTTGCAACAATACACAGTATGAACCCAATACCTACAAATACATTCCATGAAATAAGGCAAAAATCATTTTCATTTGTCATAAAATTCTCAGAGTGTTTTGGTCCTTCTCTTAGGAAGAGGCATGAAAGCATTTATTTAGTTTTCATAACTTAAATTGTTCCTACTATCACCAGTATTTACAAGAATTCCACTGGTTTCCCCAAGACTGTCCCAGACTTTCTGATGCTATTTATAACACAGTCTGACCCAAGACCCAACTAGCACTGTCCAATCTTGAATCATGAGTCATGCAAGACTAAAAATGTACAAAATGACCATCACAATGACCCTGAAACCCAGCGCTTTGTCTGGACCCATGACGGTTTCACGAGAATGCCATGAAAGACAGATTAGTCTTCTTGAAAAGGTTCATGTAATGCCAAACAATAGATCGGTGAGAAGGCTTTGACACACTTCAAATGTTCTGAAGAGAAATAAATACAGTCAGTGTCCTCATAACCACCAGTTTGTTGAAAAGGTCACATGACCATGAACAGTAGGACAGAAAGACCTCATTTTCTTTACCTCCTTCATTCTTGTTCTCTCCCTGTTCTTTGAATCTCTCTTTCTCTCCATGTCACGCTCTGTCCTCCTTGGTTATTCTAATTCCCTCTCATCTCTTTGTCTCTGTCACCCTTATTTGAAGTCTTCTGCCTTTGACTCTCTCTGCTTTCTAGCTGACTGTGTGCTTGCTCTCATAGACACTCGCAGACACACACACACACGCACATGGACACGGACACACACACACACACACTCTCACCCCCCCACTGAATTAGCCTTCAGCTGTGCTCACAGATAATGTGCCATGTCATCAAGGACTCTCTCTCTCTCTCTCTCTCTCTCTCTCTCTCTCTCTCTCTCTCTCACACACACACACACACACACACTCTCCTTCCCCTCATCTTTGTGTGGCATTTAACACGATTGAGCTTCTCCTGCTTTCCAGTACAGATAATACAGATAATCCAGTACAGATATTTTTTTAGGAGGAAAATGATTATCATCATCATTATCATCAAAGTTAAATGTGTCAATATCCATACTCATGATGAAGGAAAATTCTGACTGGGCAGCCGACCATCAAATTTATTCAGTCAAGTTTATATATAAAAAAAAAGGTTCTCCTCATTATGGGTAATGTGAACTTTATGTTTGAGAGCTCAAAATAATAGAGAGAGGAGAGAGAAAGAGAGAGAAAAGACAGAGAGAAAAGAGAGAGAGAGAGAAAGAGAAAAGAGAGAAAAAAAGAGAGAGAGAAAGAGGGGTGGGTGGGTGGACACAGACAGAGATGCGTAGCAACAGCAATAATAACAGAATGGAATGGTAAAAAAAACAATATTAACAATAATAGTGTAACAGTAGTAGTAGTGATAATATGATGATGAGGCAGTCCAGTGAGTTTTATGTTGACTCCAGGGGGGTTGTGGGTAATGTGGACTGTTAGTCCATTAATAAATGAAACAACCATGTGATGAAGACATATGGCCCCGCTCTGATCTGCCTTTGGCCTGTACTGTATGTGTGCGTGCTCCTGCAGAAAAGTCAGTTGAGCTGAGTGAATTGAGTTTAAAACTGAGAGGGAGTAATAGAGGAAGAACTAGATAGACAATAGACAAAAGCAGTGTGTGGGCTGGAAGTGTGTGTGAGTGTGTGTGTGTGTGTGTGAGAGAGAGAGAGAGAGAAAGCTTGTGTGTGAAAGAGACTGTGGGCTGTAAGAGTGGGAGTTATCTGGATAGAGATGCTTTGACCTCTGCTACTGCAGCTGCCTTTAGGCTTTTTTATACACACACACACACACACACACACACACACACACACACACACACACACACACACACACACACATGCTAAAGAAGGGAGAAATAGTGTATCAGTGAAGGAGAGAAAGGGATTTGTGAGATTTGTGAGTTGCTTCAGTTGAAATGATCACAATGGAATTAATTTTATTATTCTGTTCTATTCTACAGTACAATACTCTTGTTGTTAACCAAGTCATTGCTATTAAGATAGACCTTTATTAGTCTCGCAGTAGGGAAATTCTCATTGTCACAGCATCTCAAAGATAGCAAAGATAAAAAAAAAAAAAAAAAAAAAGTGGTTTCTTTAAAAGAAACTACAGAAAATACACAATATTTGCAGTATTTCACTGTTTTTATATTACTAGCTGTAGAAAAGTCACCATATTTTATATAAGGAGACGTTTGTTGTGAAGTGAATGGAATCTGGAATCTGGACTTCAAGCACCACACTACGACAGCTGCTGCCCCTTTATCATCTAATCATGTGTCAAATGCAAATGACAGATTTACCCAAAAATGTTTCATATAAACTTTTTTGTTAAGGTTGTTTTTGTTTAGAACTAATGCATAGACAGGTCTCCCATTGACAAACCAAACATCTTAATCTTTTCTGTGATGTTTAGACAGATGACAGGACAGCTTGTTGACAAGCCTTTGGTCCACCAGAGAAAATGTACATCTGTGTGTGTCAACACACTTCTTTGCATTAGATACCATTGCCTCTAAAATTCGCTTCACATTCTCTGAACACATTTTCACATTTTAAGAGGTTTTGTGGTTCTTCGGCAACACCACGTCTTCACTTCTTGGAGTCAGCATTCATTATTTCCACAGTCACAAGAGGTATCTTGAGGAGGAAAGATACCTGTCTCCTCCCAGAAACCCAGATAGGTCATTGTAAGCTTTGTGCTCTTATTCTGCTTAAAACAGTATTAAATCAAGTTATTCTGCTGAAATGTGGCATGAGAACTACACTGTCTGGTTTAATCCGTGATTGTTGAACACAGTACGCTGCCATATGTGTGTGGCTGTTTGCTGATGTAAAGGACATGGTACTGCTGTTATGAACCTTGTGTAAGATGTTCATGTATGAAATGTTAATGTGCTGCAGAGCTGCACGCTCCATCCTGCTCTTATCAAACTGCTTCTTAGATCTCCTCTGCCTCAACATCTGAAGACTGTTCTATGGGAGGCTGACTGGAGTTTCAATGTTATGCACTATATTTCCTCAAATAGTGACCGGGGCCTGTATTTACCTAAACCTAAAAGGAACCAGGCCTTTATATGAATCAGGCCTTTATTTCTACTCCCTCTGTTTTCATAAAATCATGGCAGGACGTCAAGGGACAGAAACCCTAAATTTCTTGAAAGGGCTTTTATTGACAATAAAATTATGCCTATTGTCAATATGGACACTATATCTTTGATTTCATTACTGTTCATATTTCAGAAGAGGTATGGGAAGCCTGTGATCACTGCCATCTTGTTGGTATTTTAGGGAAGTCTGATTGATACTCCTGTTTGTGGAAAATTCTCTGGGTGTTTCTTCAGCTATTTCAATATGGTTTTCTTCTCCTTTTCTCTCCAATGGATCTGCTGTGGCTGTGTGGCAATGAGCCGCAATGTGAGCCACTCTGAGTGTATAGCTTGGAGGAAGATGATTGGTTCCAGTCTAGCAGCTACAGATTCATGGAGCTGCAGTGAGACCAAAATGAAAAAACTTGCATGTTGCGGTCATGAACAAGAAAGGACAGAAAATAGCATGGGAAGGTTTCAAACATAAGCTGCAGGTGCTAGTGTGGTTAGCCTGCTAACGGCAGTGTTGTAAATCATGCAGCATCTAACATTGTAATGTCATCATCCTCCATCATTGTCCTAGCCTCAGTCAGAATTCTCTAATCTGTTGCTTCTATTCTTTTATTTTACCATACAGCTCATAAGCAAGAACATCAAACAACATTTCCACAATGTGTGTGTCCATTTCTGCAAAGTGAAAAAAGGCAGGTCAAGTCATGACCACAGACAAATGTGTATTCCCCCTTTCTGCATAGAAATGAATAGGATGCCAAATCCAGCCAGATTGTTTTATGAATTTTCACATTCATCAAGCTTCTCATCAATCTTTCAATCAGTGAATTTGGAAGGCTCTCATTTCTTCACCTCCAAGCAGCTAGCAAGTGTGCTGTTGTCACAAGGAGGGGACCTTTAAGATGCACTGAGACAAAAATGACACGTTTATATATTTCTTGGATTTTTAAAGAATAAGGTACAGTATGGTACAGTATTTAGCCAACAAATCCAGTCTGTCATGACCCCTGTGTCATCACACCTGTCCACCATATTGGAGGTCTAAAGCTTTGAACATATGCATATGCATCATTTGCAGCTGTAGTTCTGAACTTAGATTCTTCCTCTTCTTTTTTTTTGCGGGGGAATCAGTTTTCTACCGTAACCATAGAAACCGCCAGTGAGAAGCAGGGGGCAGGGAAGAGAGGATGTATTTTACAGCAGCAGATGGAAAACACCAAACCTTTGGCTGACGGGCTCTGTGGGCTCCTGGCTGAAGTTTGAAAACACGCACACACACACACACACACACACACACACATTGACTGTCACCTCTGCCAGGACATGGGGCTTGGTAGATTTGCTGCCATTAGTGCCCCCACTGTCTGAGGTGGAGAGTGCAAAGTGACTTACTTAGCTGACATGGCTGCCAGCCTTTCTGTCTGTCTGCCCATAGCCCAGCCTGTTTTTTTTTTCTGCACCACATTGCTCAGATGCTAACTGCAACTCTTCCTTTTCCTCTCCTCCAGCTAACTGATGATGGATCTATTCCGCAGAGGAGAGCTGGGGCTGCTGGGAGGGGGAGAGGGTCTGAGAGATGATGGGGGTGTTTCCGGGATCAGCTGGTCTGCCAATCGGCTGCCGGAGGACATGTACCCAGCATCAGGATTGGCCTTGGCTGCTGCCTATCATGACATCAAGACCAGGCTGGCCAGTCTGGAGAGGGAGAATAGCAGCATCAAGAGGAAACTCAAACACTACGAG
Source organism: Scatophagus argus (assembly GCF_020382885.2). Classification (NCBI taxonomy): domain Eukaryota; kingdom Metazoa; phylum Chordata; class Actinopteri; family Scatophagidae; genus Scatophagus; species Scatophagus argus. The sequence continues at coordinate 2,688,654 of NC_058508.1, read as the reverse complement.
GTCAAGGTGTAGAACAGTATACACACACACACACACACACACTTTCAAAAATATAGACCCTGTCAGAAATATAGGCGCTTTATTGAGGTGTGATTTCTGTAAAGTCACTCTCCTCTTTTGTCCTCCAGTTTCCTATGATCAGTGAATTTGGAGAGGAGAGGATACTGTGCTGTTCCTGTGAGCCCATCATTAAGGATACCACTGTTATCCAATCAGAGACCACCAACCTTCAACAAAGGATCAACTCTCTCACTCAGGAGGTACTCTGTAATGCTATCAGCATTGTACACACCAAGGCAATTGCAGAAGTCTGGGATCAAGATTATTGGTTTAGCCAGATTACTGAAAGCACCATATGTTGCTAATGATAATGATGTGTATGTAAAGCAGGTCAAACATGAATCAGAAAATCAGTCTGTAAATGATTGTAAATATTTACAACAGGCAGCTTGGGTAATCATTTCTTGACCCCATTTACACTTCATGTATCCTGTGCAGTTCACATTGCTGTGGAATATAAAAAAAACCTTAAGTGTAAGTGCATCCCAGAAGCAAATCAGCTGTAGGAGGTTTGACATGCATTTGAGCCAGATGTTGAAAAGGTGTAAATGCATGCAAAAATAACATGTCCTCCCAACACTTGTCAGATACTCAGTTGAATAGCCTTTACAGAGTGTGTCCCTATTAAGTGCAGCCAAAGTGACACTGAAAATCAGATAGAAATTAGCTATTGTTCTCCCTGCCTATTGTATGAGACGGTGGCTCATATGAATGAGTTGCCGTAGTGACCAGATCCCTGAGCAGTGGTATGAGTGAGGGAGCAGCATGACTGAAGACAATAAAACTTTTGCCTCACTCATAGTCCATAAATAAAACTGATCCTTGTTTTTGTATTAGTTTTTGGATATTTGTTAGAAATTGTCGCTAGCAGTTATTGCAAGCTGTCATAACTGGCATTGATAACATCAGATGCATTATCATCAGCTTCAGTAGCACATTTAGTATGGTGCTAATCCAAACTTTCAAGTTTAGTTCGTTAGCAAAGCTACTGAATGGTCAGTGACGCCTAGTGATTCAGCATAGTGACCTCAATTTGAAAACTCATTTATAAAAATTCAATAGTACATATACTGTATGAAATACACTGATGTCTAAATGAGGCCTAAAAAGATCTAACCTTTGCAGATTTCCACAATTATTTGGGGACTTTGTTCTCAGCAACAATAGGAAGCATGGAGAAAACAAATATGAAACCCAAATTGTAGTAAAGTGGAATTTTCTCTGTGTCAGCTCCAGAAGAGTAAGGAGAGAGAGGAGAGGTTGGAGGAAGTCATCCAGGCTTACGAGAAGATTCACCTGGAGAAAAGCAATGTCCAGAGAGACCTAGATAAGATGGTAAACACATACAAGCACACACCCATGTTTCATCGTAATAATATTTTAAGGCAAAGTGTTAAGCTGCAGTTTGGGTGTGTTTGTGTGCGGCAGACCACTCTGGCAGAGCAGCATGTGGAGCGGATATGCAGTCTGGAGTCGGCTCTCAGACAGAGAGAAAGTTCCCTTCAGAAACTGAGCGCTCAGCTCCGCAGCAAAGACGCTCATCAGTCTCAACTTCACACCAGCCTCGATGTACCCAGAGGTGCGTTCTGTTTCAATCATGGCAGTATTTCCAGTCATGAGAGGAAAAATACATTCATAGGGTTCTAATAGCGGAACAGCATAATAATAGAAGTACCGTTAGTTGAACTGAAAGGACAGGTTTCATTTGAAATAACATTTCATTCCTTATTGTTTTGTTCTTTTATTCCTGGTTTTGTGTAGAGTTAAAATGGAAACCGAAGTTTTTCCAGCCTGCCGTGCCGGGTTACGTGTACTCGGCTTGATTGCTCTTCAGGGAAGAGATTTAGCAGTTATAAAAACATAATTTCAAATATTTTGTCAAGTTTCTTCTTTTCTCTTTAGTAACATCAATATACAGTGTGACTGCTTTATGCAAAACAACAATGTACATTACTTACAGGTATAATATAGAAAAATAGATGTGTTAAATATCCAGTCAAGTAGACATTTAGCTCTACATCAGAACAAATCATAAACATTTGTAAAATGATGATAACAATAATAATAATTTAAGAATTAAAGTTCATCCTTTCATTTAAATCACAGTAGAGCGGTGGCTTGTAAGGAAAAGTCGGAGGACATACTGAAGCTGTTGTGTGTGTGATTGTGTCAGAGGGCCGTGGGCCGACGCTGCAGAGCTCCCGCAGTCTGGACGCTCTGTCAGACTTGAAGCTGCAGCGACTAGAGGCTGAGCTGGAGGGGGCCCGGCACCAGGCTGAAGGCGCCTGTCAGAGGGAGAAGGAGCTGAGGGCTGAGCTTCAGAGGCTACAGCAGGAGGTGGCCCAGCTACAAGAAGCACAGAGACAGGTAGGCCTTATGCCTGAACGCTGGATGTTTACACTTCAGAGCCATTATCTTTACTGCGGCTGTCATTTTTCTCCTTTCACATTAATGAAATGTACAGAGCTGATGGGGAACCAGCCTTACTTTTCATTTTTCATGTTTCATTATGTCAATAATGTATAATGACCAACTTACCCTGGTACAGTGTCTTTAACACACTCTTTGTCACACTCTTTGGTGTAGCCTGATTAAGAGATTCTGTTTCATGTGAACATGACTGATGATGAACATCATAGACATGTTGACATACTGATATTCATGTATTTGCAAAATGACAATTTAATATAGGAGACAACAACTAAAGAATGCAAAAAAGTCTATTTATGAGTGTACTTAGTAGTAGTAGTGTTATTGTGTTAGTAGTGTTATATTAATATAATATTTTTTGATCACACTTGAGAAATGCAGATCGTGTCATTGCCCTGGTGTGCGTGTGGCACGTTATCTAATCAGGAGATGATGGTTTATTATTTCATTACAAATAAATACAGGTGTATGTTCACTTCTTTACCTGACGTAGACCATCTCTGGTTGAAATAATTTCATTCGTATCCACATCAAATAAAAGACTTGAAGACAGTAGTGTGCCGATGTTTTTAGTGTACCTAAAGTAACATATTTTATTCATATTCATATACTTTTGTACTTTTGCAACTTTAATTTATTTAAGTGACTACTTTTACCTCAGTAGTACAGTTTCTGGCTTCTCTTCCCACCATGTGGGATACTCAAGTTGTGTTTGGTTTATGGCACAAAACTTCTATCATTGTAGCCTGTTCTTTTTTTTTTTTTTTTTTTTTTCACACAAGGAAACTGTTCTCTAACCTACATAAAAAGCAGTCGTGGAAAAATTGGAGCCCACGACAATCAACTTGGTGAACTCAGAGATGTACTGTGAACTACAGCTAAGTAGCTAAACTGCAAACTCACTGGTGGCAGTCAGGATTTGGATCACAATATTCTGGCCTCAAATATAATAATTCTATATATAATATAGGCTAATTCTAATATACAACAAGTTTTACAAACATTTGTACGGGTGCTGTTTGGCTTGTAGCACCTGGAAAGACTGGCAACAAACTGAAAAGCACAACTGCCACTAATCACGTATATTTTACATAAATGCCGACCATTTTCCTGAATCATAAGTGAGACAAATAATAAATATGATATCATTTAGGTATTTAAATAAAAGCATGTTAGACAACTTGTTCATTACTACAGCCCCAGTAACAGCTCTGTGTCTGTTTGTCTGTCTGTCTGTCAGTCACGGGACTTGTCGTCACACTGTGAGCACTGTGATGTAGAATGGATAAAGAAAGCCGGGGATGAACAGTGAGTCTTACCTCAAACAGGAGACTATTTTCATGCCAGTTTATAATATGTGACACTTTGTTGATATGTATGTGTTTATTTAGTCACTGTCTTTGTGTTGCAGGGTGAACCTTGCGTTAGCCTACACTGAGCTAACAGAGGAGTTGGGTCGTGTTCGCGATCTGGCTGTGAAACAGAGTGATCTTCTTCGACATGTCTCACAGGAGCCTAGTAGGTCACCTGCATGGCTTCTTGGTTTATGGCAAGAAGCCTTATGGCTCTCCTGCTATGGCGCACTGTCCCCATTTTGGGCTAGACAGACTATCTTTCAAAGATGGTTAAAATCTACAGTGTGTGTACGCGCGTGTGTGTGTCATTTTATTGTGTATCTCCACTTATCCGAGCGTGTGAGAGGAGCAGTGAAAATTTCCATTCCACGCTCACACTGTTCGTTCCTTCGGCTCTGTCAAAGCTGCTTCACTCAACACTGCTCCCTGGTCAACTGAGATCTCACCTTTCATAACATGGTTTGGGGGAATACTCAATTCTGATTGGTTGTAGGGTGCTAACTGGACACTTAAGAAGTAGTTCCAGTGAAATTGACTATTCACTATTCCAAAATAATGTGCTGACTGCAGGCATCTCTACGTTTGAATTAAACGACAAGGAAAAATCTGAATATCAGCAGTGAGTATAGTCCTGCAGAGTCTTATCCTCATGACAGGATGATGACTGTAACACACATCACTGAACATCACATCACATTAGTGGTCATCTCACATCCCATTCACTGTTGCGTTTGCTGCTTCAGGCTGGGGCCAACACTACACATGGACTGTCATTTGTTGGTGAAATTCTTGAGATGGATTTGGGACAACGATATGGCAGAATAGCTAGATTACTGTAGATTGTTGTTAAACATACTGTCAAATTTTATTTACTGTTTGTCAACAGTATGCGATGTTATTGACTTTGAATCTTGCTAGCATAGCATTATCTTTCTGGGTCATAGCTGAGCCAGGGTGAAGAAAACTAGAAATATCTCCCATTGCCAAGTATTTAATATATTTAATTTTTGTCCTGTTCACTGGAGTAATAAACGATGCCTCCACTGCATAAGGACCTTAGGTTGGTAATGATTGTTCCAGGTATTAGTCAAACCCTCAGGTTTTTCCAGGGAAATGGGGTTATGGTTGGTTCTGGCCTCCGTGTCATCCTTTAAATTCTGTTGGTTAATAAGTGATAATAAATGTTAACATACATAACAACATGGTAATGTAGCGTGATAAAAAACAGAAGAAATCTGTATTATTATTATTATTATTATTATTTGTTGCTGTAATGAGCTTCATTTCTTTCAAAACGTTTGCTAATTTGTTCGCAGGTAGCACCTATCCTCTGTTTTAATGTATTAGCATAGTTCACTGATAGGTCAGTAGGTCATGCAAAAGGTGAAATAAAAATTTGAAGAGCACCTGCTACTCGATCACAAGGAGAAACTATTTGAAATGGTATCTTGTGCTTGCTGAACAGTTTATTACAGTTCAACTATTTATTTCTTTCCCACTTTAGAAGAAAAATTTGGATATTTAATAAAAAGTAAGTGCCCTAGTTCACTAGTTAATCATATCTACATCCATAATCACAGCGTTGGCAATTTAACAATGTAGTGACTCTTTGGACTGACTTCACCCTTCCCCCGAAAGGGATCACCAGTTGCTCTGTATTTATGTGCCAGTACTCCTAATGACCGACCACTAATTTCCATGCTATGTTAAGAAAATTATTCATTTCCACAGAGCTCCTGATCACGCATTAAACTTATCTTGTGGTGTATCTCTCTTGGTGTTGCTTCTGAAGATTCCCTCCAAACTAAGGGCACCTGAAATGTAGGTGTGGAGCGGTGGCGTATTATTTACTGTCCTCTCTGTTTCTCTCTTCCTCTTGCAGTTTCTCGTCCTCCCCCTGCTCCTCAGCGTCTCTCGCCCACCTCCCCCCGGCGCTCCTCGCTTTCCCCTGATAGGCTCCTCCCCGCCACCTCTCCCCCGCTGTCCCCAAATGATGGCCCTGCCTCATACTCCCATCAGCCAACCAGCAGTCGTCTACGAGCAAAGTTCCAGGGTCGTCGTAGTTACTCAGAGGTGAGGCCGGATTTTTGGTGTCGTTTGGTTGGAAAAGCTTACACTTGTTTACTTTTTGTGTAATTGTGCAGTCAAACTACAGATCTACTGCATGGATATCTCCACTGAGCTTCTCACCTCCTCCCCTTTGCTCAGGTATCTGACCCATCAGCCATCCAGAGACCTCCAGCTCGTCTGATGAGGGATCCCGTGTCCACCCTTCCCAAGCCCAGGCCCCTCCTTGGCGAGATGCAGGGTTATGGCCAAACCAAAGCTCAGCTACGAACCTCCTTGGTGGGTCTGGTCAGACCAGCATCAGCTCATGGAGCTGGAGGGGAGAGAGGTGGAGGAGGAGGGGGAGGAGAGAGAGGTGGAGTCAGCAGTCTGAGCAGCAGTCCTCATCACTGTGCTCTGGACCTGGGCTTCCCTCTGGCTGCTGAGGTGACGGTGGGAACTATCATTTGCTTTTATTAAGTTGACTTTCCTCATTAACAGTCTTAGATGTACACTTAGTTTTATCGTGCTCATAGATGATTTAAAGTGCCTGATATGTTCTTATAGTTAAGCGTAATGAATTACTTTATTTACTTGCTAATTAGCAAATGTGAGCATGCCAAGATTGCGAACCTGGTTAACATAAGTTGCTAAAATGAGCATGAAAGTTGTATATGTCAAGGATCCCTAATTTTACACAAATTAGACATTGTACCCCAGTTTGGTAAGATTTTGCTTCTCGCAAGAAGCAGAAGAATTTTGTTTTTAGGTGTTTTATTATATTTATTATATCAAATGACATTAGAAAAATAATCATACATTCTGTCATTGTGTGACTTATGGATAGAATCATAGTGAAAATAAATCATTTCCTGTTTTGCTGGGGAGCTTCTGGAACCTCCTCAAGGACTCTGAAAACCCTGAAAACAATACACCCTTAGTGATGGTTGAATATTTCCTCAGTGAGCACCAAAACTTAGTTCATCACAAAGGTGATTGATGGGGATGAGGTCAGAGCTCCGTGCAGGCAGCCCAGTTCCTTGTGATTGACAAGTTGCTACCAATGCATTTCCTCAAAACAAATATCAGTTTCGAGTCTACAAAATGGTAGTCCACAAACCAACTGGTCATGTTGTGGTAGATTTACACTTGTTGAATCAGGAAAGGGACAAACACAAACAAATATCATTGTATCATCCCTCCACCGATACTAAGGAACTAATTCTAAACCAGGAAAAACAATGCTGCTGCTTTTATTAGGACATTTGAGATTGGTAAACATTGCAACTAAAGTCACACTACTTACAGTGGTATGAAAAAGTTTGGGCACCCCTGATCATTTTCAGGATTTTCCTTTATAAATCATTGGTTGTTCGGATCAGCAATTTCAGTTAAATATATCATATAGCAGACAAACACAGTGATATTTCAGAAGTGAAATGAAGTTTATAGGATTAACAGAAAGTGTGCAATAATTACTTAAACAACATTAGGCAGGTGCATAAATTTGGGCACCACAACAGAAAAATGACATCAATATTTCGTAGATCCTCCTTTTGCAGAAATAACAGCCTCTAAACGCTTCCTATAGCTTCCAATGAGGGTCTGGAGTCTGGTTGAAGGTATTTTTGACCATTCTTCTTTACAAAAAATCTCCAGTTCAGTCAGGTTTGATGGTTTCCAAGCATGGACAGCCCGCTTTAAATCACACCACAGATTTTCAATAATGTTCAGGTCTGGGGACTGAGATGGCCATTCCAGAACGTTGTAGTTGTTCCTCTGCATGAATGCCTTTGTAGAGTTTGAGCAGTGTTTGGGGTCGTTGTCTTGTTGAAGTATCCAGCCCCGGCGCAACTTCAACTTTGTCACTGATTCTTGAACATTGTTGGCAAGAATCTGCTGATACTGACTGGAATCCATGCGACCTTCAACTTTTAGAAGATTGCCAGTACCTGCACTGGCCACACAGCCCCACAGCATGATGGAACCACCACCAAATTTTACTGTGGGTAGCAAGTGTTTGTCTTGGAATGCTGTGTTCTTCTTCCGCCATGCATACCGCCCCTTGTTATGTCCAAATAACTCAATTTTACATTCATCAGTCCACAGCACCTTATTCCAAAAGGAAGCTGGCTTGTCCAAATGTGCTTTAGCATACCTCAAGCGACTCTGTTTGTGGCATGTGCGTAGAAAAGGCTTCCGCCGCATTACTCTCCCATACAGCATCTCCTTGTGCAAAGTGCGCTGAATAGTTGAACGATGCACAGTGACACCATCTGCAGCAAGATCATGTTGTGGGTCTTTGGAGCTGGTCTGTGGGTTGAGTTTGACCGTTCTCACCATTCCTCGCCTCTGCTTATCAGAGATTTTTCTTGGCCTGCCACTCCGGGCCTTAACTAGGACTGTGCCTGTGGTCTTCCATTTCCTCACTATGTTCCTCACAGTGGAAACTGACAGCTTAAATCTCTGAGCCAGCTTTTTGTATCCTTCCCCTAAACCATGATGTTGGACGATCTTTGTTTTCAGGTCATTTGAGAGTTGTTTTGAGGCTCCCATGTTGCCATTCCTCAGAGAAGATGCAAAAGGGAGAACAACTTGCTACTGGCCACCTGAAATACCCTTTCTCATGATCGGATTCACCTGTGTATGTAGGTCAAGGGTCAATGAGCTTACCAAACAAACTTTGTGTTCCAATAATTAGTGCTAAAGGTACTCAAATCAATAAAACAACAAGGGTGCCCAAATTTATGCACCTGCCTAATGTTGTTTAAGTAATTGTTGCACACTTTCTGTTAATCCTATAAACTTCATTTCACTTCTGAAATATCACTGTGTTTGTCTGCTATATGATATATTTAACTGAAATTGCTGATCCGAACAACCAGTGATTTATAAAGGAAAATCCTGAAAATGATCAGGGGTGCCCAAACTTTTTCATACCACTGTATATACTATATACTATATACTATATACTATAACTACTTAGCCATCAGCTTGTGTGACCTGTTCTCAAACTACTAACTTCATTAACAGCACATACTGCTGGCTAAACATAGCAGGTCAGGTTTTTGTGATCCAGCTCATCCTGCAGTAGTCAGGTTATCATTAACCCAACACCTCCTATACGTCACACTTACTAAAAGGTTTTAATATTTTTGTTGTATTTTTCCTTGGAACTGCATTGTTTTTCAAAGTAATCCTCATGCTCTCCCTTGCCCCTCATCTCATCCAGGTACATCACTTCTGTCACCTTGACGACCCACCTGAGCCCACCCCACTGGTGACGCCACCACAGTCCTCTGATGATGAAGAGGTGATGGTGATGATGATGACATGTGAAGCTCTTCTTGTGACCTTAAAGTGGGGTCATTCATTTTGAAAATGTGTGTTATGTAAATTTACAGGACGTGTGTACGTATCTATCGCCGGCTGCCAGCCCACCTCAGACGCTTGGCGCAATTGGGATCGGCTCATCGTCTCCTAGGGAACAGCCCCTTCACCCTTCATTTCCGTCTCCTAGGAAACAGCCCCACCATCCCTCCTTCTCCGCCCCTGAGGGCCCAGCCACCCTCTCCTGCCATCTGCCTCCTTACATGAACACTGAGCATGCTCAGTCATGGCCCTCCATTAACGTGAGTAGAAAACAATGATGGGAATTATATAAAGCAACTAATAGATTCCCTGTAGTCTCTTTGTGAAAACCACTTCAGTGTAGCAGCCAATCAGGGTGAAAAAATATAGCAGAAAAACAACATTACACACTAGACAACTAAACAATGTTGTGCTATAAGCAGAATGGAACAGAGGGTACAACACACTATCAGTAGAACTTTATGAAGAAGAGTAAAAGACATTTTGTGTGATAGAAAGAATTAAAAAATGTAAAATGTGACAACACATATTGATAAAAGGGTTAAACAGAAAAAAAAATAGCACTTACCACATCAGAGCCTAAATATTTTTTTAAAGCTGCATTAAAGGTGCAATTCATAAGATATGGCAAGAATTTTAGCTTCAAACATTTAAAAAAAAAAAAAATGTGACAAAACAAATGTTGACTTTATGTCAAAGATGACTCCGCATTGTGTTGCAGAGCTATCTACTGAAGTTAGTATCCAAACCAGCGAGCCCCAGCCTGTCCTGTCTTGTAATACCAATTTGGACCTCTGGAAGCGATAGTCCAACAAGCCCCTGTAGTTTCAGCAAGGAGATGTATACAAGCCGCAAGTTTACTTAGCATTTACTCTATTAAGTAAACAAAACTCACATAATGTCAAGAAAGAAAATACTCACCAACACCTATTTGCCTTACTAAACAGCCTACTCCTTCATAATACAAGTTTCTTTCTTTTGCCAAGCTAAGACAAGCTTACTTACTTTGTTAACTCCTCATAAAGCACTGGTCATTCAAACAATACATAAACAAAATATGTTTATGCCTGGTCCTCCGTCGCTTCACCTCTCTTCTGTCTCCACCTGTCATGTCTTTTTGTCCCCGCAGTCATAGTTCTCATTGGAGCTGCTGTAAATCATGTCCATACTGTATCTGCTATATCTGGACTGGTCTCAGTCCTCCATGTTCACTGGGATGGAGCTGAGTCCAGTTGCCCGTGTGACCCTCCATGGTCCAGGAACCATCCACTCAGCTATAGTGCCAGTAGCTTCATGGCTAACTGAGCTAACAGTAGCTTTAAATGATTACAGCAAACAGTTTAGTGAGTAGTAGTTGGTGGTTGCCCCTATGTTTCTGGAGCTACCTTTAAATTGTGGCCATATTTAATAAGTTGCTACTCTAATGGAACTTTTTGGTCAGATGGGGCAGACCAAACAGTTCAAGCATAACTGACATGCTATCACCTTATAATATTATTATAGCTAACATGCAACCACTCATCTGGTTACATGTCCACCAGACACAGGTCAGCATCAGCATTTATTTGGAGTTGGAGTTGATTAGTGTAGCTTTTTGTAAATATATAATTCAAGTTTTAGTGCAAAGTAAGATCTGGGATTATGCTGTGACTTGAGGTTTAGTAATTTGTACCTTCCTTTGTCTACAGTTATGGATGGAGTCAGAAGAGAGTGCTGTTCGTAGCTGTCCTCTCTGTCAGCTGACCTTCCCCACTGGTTACCCTGATGATGCCCTGATCAAACACATCGACTCTCACTTGGAGAACAGCAAGATCTGACTTTTTTTTTTCTTTAGACCAAGCATTTTACAGCTATTTTCACCCGTGATGAAAACAAGGGTCACCTTGATTGCTTTCTGTTTAGGTTTTATTCAGCATTTGATGAGCCTGCATGCTTCTTTCTATGGAACTTGCCCAATAGGACCACTGTCTTCTGGGGGGTTACATGTCTGGCTCAAGGAAAACTTCTTTCTACGTTTCCATTCACATTGTTCAATTACAAAACATTTTTTTTTCATTCACCAAGGGTATATCTACATTCCCTCTCTCACAAAGCTCCATTTCAACAATTCTGTACCTGACCAAACAATCCATTTGTACATAGACCTGAGAAATTGCAGACGTAGAAAAGACAATTTTGCTGTATCTGTCAGATACACTGACACACAGACAGGAGCTGCTGAGGCTCCATTGGTAACATCACATCTGCTGGTCTGAGGTCAACCCTGGAAAGAGAAGACGTGCTGGAAACATTCATTGCATGCAGTGTCTGAGAAACATGTTGTTTACATGTCGCAACATACATCAAAATACCTGGATGTTACAGCCCTTGTCTTGCTTTGTGCAGGGTCAAAATAACTGTTTTCAAAAGATTTCTAGAGCTACAATTAACTTTTGTAAGAGTTAAAATGATTCAGAGGATAAAAAATGCCTGCGGAAGTTATTCCATTAGCGACATAAGCTTATTTGGATGTGATGATAAAATGATCATTGTGTAGTCTAACTGCCAGTTTATAAACATTTGACACAACAATCCATGGATAAAGGATAGTTTGAAGGTTCTACTCAAAGGACCTAGTGGAGTTCCAAAACAAACTATATGAAAACTCAAGAGTCTTACATGTTCCCAAGGTAAAAATGTAACTTAATGAAAACAACCAAACAAACAAACAAACAAACAAAAAAAATAAAATAAAATAATAAAATGAATTACTACAGCAAACGAGCACCTACTGCCATCTCCTGGTGAGGCAATGAAAGTGCCTTGGTTAAACCATAACTTTTCTTTTAAAATAAATTGGAAGCCCATTCTGCTATGTGATTAAATGTTTTTCCTCATAATTGTTATATAATAATATATATATTATTAATAATATATTATCTGAACTATTGCTTAATGATTTCAAATTTATGGAAACCTAAAGTGGTATCTCATAATTATGTTATGTTTCATTATGCCCATCCACCCCAACCCCCCCCCCCTATTTATGCTTTTGTATTATAATTATGATACAGTTTCTGTAATTATGAGAAGGTATTTGACAATTTTGGTTTTCTCCTTCATAATTATGAGACATGTCATGAGATTAGCCTCAACATTTCTCACTAGTAGAGATAGTACCACATAATGATGTATCTAGTTAGTCTAATTATTAAAGTTTGTAACATTTTCTGACTTATCTCATTTGAACTTTTATGAAATTGGTTCAGTAATTATGAGGGGGAAAGATGATTAAATGAAATGAAATTAATGGAAAAATAAAGTTGGACCATTATATGTATGTGATATTAGTGCATATCAAAACTGTTAGTTTTACTTTTATAATTGTGGTAGTATTTGGGTAGTAGGAGGTAATAATTTTAAGCATAAGAAAGTTAGATTTGTAATTTCTGATCTATCTCATAACTATGATTTAGTATTTCAGAATTATTTATATTTATTTATTTATTATATTAAATACTTTAAAAATCATACCATAATCATTAGATGGTATCTCATAATTATGGGAAGATTAAAGCCTAATAACTGAAAAATTGTGTTTTTCATAATTATTCAATTATCATCATTTTCAAGATCAAATAATTCAAATAATTATGAGAAACTTATCTCATAATTATGACTTTGTATCTTATAATTATATCATCTACTTATACTGTCTACTTATGTATTTATCCATCTAGTCATAAAGTTACATTTTGACATTTTATTGCACATTTCGAGGTACTAATTGATACATTTTTTCATACTCTTAGGATAGGTCATAAAATATATAATTTTTTATGACTTAGTACAAAACTTTAAACAGTTTCTAATTTGTATGGATCTATAATGAGATTAGACACAACATGTTTTGCAGTCTAGTTTCATGTTACATTTTACACAAGACACACTCATGAGTTTACATATTTTGTTTTGGGAGAAATGCAGCTCCACGTGTTTCTCATGGTACTTAAAAGAAAAAGCCAAGATCAGACATCTGCAGTGATGCCAGAGATATAGCACACTTGTCATCGCTTATCACTTCTTCTGCATCTGGATTGCTGTGCTGAAAAGACCTGTACTCACCACAAGAAACTGTGGGTGGATATTTCAAGAGACTGAAACTGACTTTTCGACTTTTAGCTGTTACTGTTTCAAGGATGAAAGCCAAACTTATTAAGCAAAAAATCAAAGTATTTAAAGTCAAAATAATCTTCATTGTAACTACATAGTGAGTCATTCCTGGGACAGATTTTACTCATTTGTCTCTTGTTCAGATGGATTTACAGTACGATGTTCATCAGAGAAAGGTTCACAGCCTTGCTGAAGGACATTTCACCCAGACCTTTGGCGGTGGCTGGACACTGGCTGTTTGAGCTTTGAACTCTGAATCATTGAATCCTTCTTCCACGAAGCCCAGCGAAGGCTGTGGAAGAGCTGATTTTACTCCAGAAAAGCCTCTATGGGAATTCAACCTTCTTCCATTCCATCATTACAGCTTCTTAAAAACATTTTGGCAAATAAGTTCCATTTAAGGTACAGTTTGACTTCAGGGTGTGTCCATGATGTGTGTACATACACTTTTATAAGTTGTGTAAAGTTGTTGGATACCAGCTAACTTGGTGTTGGCTCTTCTGTGCTGTCACACACAGACAGGTCAACCTGCCGTCTGTACACAAAATACCTATTTTAAAATTTGGGACAAATGTTACAAGGAGTCCTACCTTAGACTTAGAGGGTTGCTTCGCCCAAATAGGCCTAAGTATAATCTCTCAATTACCCCACGTGGTATTGAGGTATATAGTTAAATGTTTTATTAAATGTTACATGTATTAAATTTAGTCTGACCTTTCAACTATATCACATGGTGATATTTGCCAACTAAAGACCAGGTATTAAGGATAAAAGTTCCCAAAAATGCTAATAAGATGTTATTTACCTCATTTAATTGATTTTGAGATATTTTGTCTTAATGATTTTTGCCTCCACTTCTATGTAACGGAGATAAATGGAATTTCACCTGTGGGTCTCTTAGCATCCAACAGCTCCAACTAAGAGCCTACAGACAAGCTAGCAGGACTGCGAGGGTTCAGTCTACATCCACACAATGTTGCCATGAGCTAAATGCTAACATCATTATGCTAAGATGCTGATGTTAGCACGTTCAGTATCTTAGCTCAGTTTCGCATGTTAGCATTCTAACATTTTCACAAAACACAAAGTAGAGCAGAGGCGGATGGAAAAGTTTTTAGTTTTTAGGTATTTGGTAATAAACCAATTGGACACATTAAAACTTGCCTCAGAATGGCGCAAGATGAAAAGTCAGGGAATCTCCAAAATTATTAGAATCCAAATGTTTGCTAGTGGAAAGTCAGACAATTACAAAAGTCTGTAGAATTCATTCATGAGTGGATAAGTAAATGCTGACCTCCTGGTTGTGCTTGATGAAAGTCAGGAGATCATTCACCCTTTGAGGACCATGATTGTCCATGTGTGCATTCCATCCAACAGTTGTTAAAATATTTCTGAATTAGTTTGGCAGAGTGACCAACCAACAGACTGATGTTGCAATCTGAAATCTTATATACTATTTCTACCATATGGCATGTACCTATGAAACCCTGGGATGGAGGCAGAAATCACTGAGAAAGCTACCAGAAAACCTTCCCAAAGAATTGCTGTTAAATTTGTTTTAGGTTGTATTTTTTCTCATGGCTATGTGATTCTGGAAAATCCAAACAGTGTGGGTCAAAAAACTTACTTAAAACTACTAAAATCTCTTTGCCTATTTGAATTCCATCCTCTCTATTTCATTAACCCTCAGACATGTCCATGGCCTGTATGACGAGTCTGCCCAGGAATCACTACATTTTTGTTTGGCACAGATCACATCTGTGGTTCTTTTCAACACTGCATTCAGTATATAAATAAGAATGCGTTCTTACATACTTTTGAATTAAAGTTTTCTCTAACACAGTTTGTAGAATTACATGAGTATGTGTGGTGTCCCAAACTGAAAATGTGGACAAGTGCAGGTGCACTGGTGTATATAGTAACATGTATGTACAATATTATGCTAAATGCACTGCTATACCGTACATACAGTAGAAATAAACTAGCTTAGGGCTATAACATGAACAATTTCAGGATACTCTTTGATGTGTTTTTCCAAAATCTTTGCCGCTTTAAACTCTCTGGACAACTGGAAAGTGAAGAAGCTGAAAGAGTCTCTGTTTTTGGTTTTGTATTTAATGTGTAAGAGTTAGGAGTTGGCTCTGTACTTTGGGTGCTATGCAGCTGCTTTTTTCTCAAACTAAGGCTCCACTAACACTGCAGCTGACTCATTTAATTTATTTAATGTCTTTTTACTTTCATAGCTTCAGTCATTGGTTTTGATAACTGCATAATTGGTCTTGGAACTCACCTACATTACTACAAGTAGGTCAATCAGAACAACAGTATGCTGCTGCAACACCAGACTATAAAGCAACTTCTTTCCTCAGGACGTGAGACAGCTGAACTCATCCTCTACACTTCACTATGAAAATAATTTATTTCTATGACTTTATTATTTATTCATTTGTTCATATAACTTTTGTTTTTTGTGAGTGGCATAAGAGACTACAGCTATTTTGCGTTGAATAATGACAGTATCTTAACACATGAAACCAACTAAAATATGAAAGGTGAGAAATCACCAAAGTTCCCTGAGAGTAGCATGAATGTCTGCGTTCAACATCTCTGATCGCCTGTCTGGTTGTGTTTAAGGTCCTGCTGGACTTATTTTTCACAGTGTTGCTGTGTTCCCAGATCTTAGCAAATACCTTCAGGGTTTACCACATTTAATGTTGCTGATGAAGATAAGACAAAAAAAACGCAAAACAAGACCAAAGTTGTAAGAAACTGTAGTTTCTTTAAAGGATAAAAACCTAAATGAGCCCATGGGTGCTTTCTGTTCCACACATTGTCTTAATTTTAAAGAAACCCTTAAGTGAAAAATGGCCCCTTTTTAATTGAGCAGCATTTTACTCTGCCAAAGCATATAAAAATATAAAATTCCCGAAAAAAAGTGAACACCTGAACACAGAGTATTCAGAGTGTTAAGGCTGATGTTATTCTCTACTTTCTTCCATTATCACACACACACACACACGCACACTCATATTTTCACAACTTAAATTCACTCCTCATTATCTTGATCAGACAATGATGAAGACAACGAGTGTCTTTATCAGCAAAGGAGTTTGCTCCATAATCATGGATCACTTGTCTTCATGTGAGCTAAATGTGTAATTTTGCAATATCGGGAAAGATGACAGATGAAAGAAATATTTTACATGAAATCTGAGATACTGCATTTCTGAATTCCACAAGCGACAGAAGATTTGCGTTTAAACACAGTGTTTATAGTATTTCAAAGGAAAGTAGGCTAAATCTTAAACAAAGCATTCTAAGCATTGTTAAAAGTGTTACAAGTGTTAAAGTGACACAAAAAACAAGTAATGTGCGATGTCATACCCCAATATATCTATACTAGTAGACTTGAACCAAAAAACATTTGTATGTTTCCTTTGCATTGCTGTTTGGAAATTATGAACCTTGTAACTTGCAACACTGTCCCCAGGACAGCCAGTATTCCCACAATTCACTTAGCAGTTGGTGACAGACAAAGGAAGAAGGAGAGTAAACATGGATGTTAATTAATGAAAAAAAATATCTTGCATTGCAAATGTTTTATGCAGAAGGACATGTATTTGGTATGTTTGTAATAACAATAACAACAATAATAATAATAATAATGTGGCTCCTGGAGTAAGCCTCCAGGAGCCACATTATTCACTTTGTTGAGAAACAGTATGTGAATACTAACTTATATTCTTATATTCCTTAATGTATCAGTTTTGGTTGATTTGGTAAGCAGAACATGTTGTTTAATGCTACATGTCCCAGAATTATGAAGGCAAACAACACTCGTTGATGAATAACTTGTCAGACAGTTGAGAAATACAGACAAAACTCAGGTTGTTTTAATAAAGAAGTTAGTCTATAATATTTAAAACCTCCAACTGTTTTTTGCTGCACATGCAAAGTAGAGTTTCACACACCAGCAGGACACAGTAAAAGACGTTATCTTGCTGAGGAATTGAATGTGTCGATTCTGTCACCTGTAGCTAAAAACCTCACTGTGGCAGCTCCTGACTGCTCATTACTCCCCTGTTTCAAACGGGTGCACCGACAAATAAAAATGGCCAAAATGACTGTTGCTTTGTAGGCGCATCATGATGAACAACTGTAGTTCTCAGTGACAAATAGTTTCTTGAGACTGCTTCACAATAAGAGCCACCCTGTGTTTCACCTGTTGAGTGTTTCTAAGCAGCAGCAGCAGTAAGGGCACTAACACTGAGAATTACTATATAGACAGATAAGGATAGAATGCAAATACACTGAATGGCCATTCTATGTATTTACATTCTGTTATTATTTACAGGTTAATAACTTTGGTCTGATTTTATGAAAATCTGGAGGATTGTAAGTTCAACAGTTTGATATTACATTAAATCTCCACAACATACATTTAATTTGTCATTTGGTTCCAACTTATTTAGATATAAAATCATTTTATATGAAATTTGGAGGTAGTAAAGACAGCCTGCAGTGTGAATGGAGCCTAAAGCCTTAAACATGCTTTTGCATCTGTTCGTCTTCGGCTGTGCAGACATTCACCTGTGTAGATGTCTGCCAACACAGACATGATGTGGGCAGCAGAGGGCAGTCTGATATTTACAAAGCCAGAATGTTTTGGAAGTAAAGACACACACCAAAAATAGAAACTAGTAAAATCAAAGCAACTCTCTATTCCTTCACAAATGAATATCACAGGGTTGAAAACTGGTGTGTACTACCTGCACATGCTGGTTTATAGATGCCATCAAACTTGTACATTTGAGTTGAATTTTGGATCTTTAATTTGATCCTTTCAGGTGTACGAAGAGGAAATGTTGGACTGTGTTGGTGGTGCTGGTTGTTTTCAAGGTGCCAGAGGACGTTTCAGTGAAAGACAGGGATTTCTTTATTGTGCAATACCAACTTTATCTTTTAACAGTGTGTTGTGACACAGTATTGAGTTTTTAAAGTATTTTTGCAGTTAACTATAATGTAGATCATAGTTTACACTGACAACGTGAATATGCACTTGTTTCTTTTAGCCTTGTTAAATGAGGAATTGAAAGCAGCCAGCAGGGGACACTGTTTGACTGTTCCACTCACTGGTGTCATGAATACCTCACTATTATTCCACTGTTTACAACATCAGCAAGAGAGCAAAGTGAATGCTTGAATAAATCATATGTTTAGAACTGTGGACATGAATCTTTGCTGTAAATGATTTAAATAAGAAAAAAAAAACAAATAAATAAAGGGTAATGTTAAAGCAAAACTAACTTTGTTGCATGTTGAAGGTCAATGATTGATGTGGTGTGTACGGTGAGCATGTGTGTCAAATATCCCAAGAGAGATCCGGACTTGTTAGAGGCTGTAGCTGCTAAATAGCAAGGGTGGATGACGGCATGGGCATGCTGGGGATCAGGGGCCCATGTGCTTCTCCTGCAAATGTCACTGAAATAAATACAATCATAAAGGAAAGACACCCAAAATGAAATCTGTTTTAGGCGCTTGCAATTTTAACATTTAAATAGATGTACCTGTATAAATGCAGGGCGGCACGGTGGTGCAGTGGTTCGCACTGTTGCCTCATAGCAAGAGGGTTCCAGGTTCAAATCCCGGTCTGGGCCCTTCTATGTGGAGTTTGCATGTTCTCCCTGTGCCTGCGTGGGTTTTCTCCGGGTTCTCCGGCTTCCTCCCACAATACCAAAAACATGCACATTAGGTTAATTGGCTACTCTACATTGCCCCTAGGTGTGAGTGTGAGAGTGTGTGGTTGTCTGTCTTTGTGTGTCAGCCCTGTGATTGACTGGCGACCAGTCCAGGGTGAACCCCGCCTCTCACCCGTAGTCAGCTGGGATAGGCTCCCCCGCGACCCTGAGCGGATAAGCGGTATAGAAAATGGATGGATGGATGTATAAATGCAATTTCACAATGGAAAGTAACTGACATATTTAATTATTTCAAAAAGTACACTGTATGCTATGTTAGTAAAAAACAAACATGTAAGAGAGAAACACATAAAGACAGATATGACTATCTGAGGTGAAAAAAATAAATAAGCTGGGACACTAAGCGATACTCTATTACTTTTGTAGTATCAGTGTCAGAAATGTAGTAGACCCTTCAGCATAAGATGCTGGTGAACAACTTGTGCAATCTGTCTCCTCAAAAGTAAAGAAAAGTGAGTAAAGCAAAGTAGGTGCCTTGAGGTTCAACCCTATTCACAAATAAATCAGTAAGAAGCAAGCAGTATTCTCACTAAGTTGTAATATTCATAACAGTAAAAATGTCTTTAACCTCTGCTGCAAGTTTAAGATAATATTATATTTAAGAAGAAGAAGGAGCAGAATCATATTTACATACACTGATTTTTTCCTCTGTATTTAACCTATCCTTGATTGAACACACATGCAACAACATGCAACATTTACATGGCTGTACTGGTCTTATTTTTATGTTGCAAATCCATAACTACAAAATGTGCATTCAGAAGATTAATGCTCAAAAGATTCATAGTGGCTTGAAGGTTTTAATCACACTTTTAGCCTGGAGGTATTTCATTCACCTCACATAGGTTTTATCAAGTGTAGGGGAGGTATATATCTTTTAACCTAATTTATTTTGCATCTATTTTTTTTTTAGATATATTTTTCTATTTAATTGGTGCTGGTCTCTGAGAGCTTTGTTGTGTAACTACAATGACAATAAAGTCTTATCTTATCTTATCTTACCTAGCCCTCTTAATGGGAATCAGGACAGTGCTGAAGCACTAAAAGTCAAAAGTCAAGAAGATAAGATTCAAAGAATGAGAGATGAGCTGTATAATACTCACAGTCCTCGAGACACCGGCCAAGGAGGTGGAGTTGCAGCCATTTTTGACCCAAGCCTATCATTCAGTCTAAAGCCTAAAGTCAACTACCATTCATTCGAAAGCCTTATTCTTAGTCTTTCACACTCAACCTGGAAAACATTACAACCACTTTTTATTGCTGCAGTTTTGCTGTAGTGTGCTGCGCTCCTGGACCATACTACGAATTTCTACTGGAATTTTCAGAGTTTCTATTGAGTCTAGTCCTTAAAACTAATAAAGTAATTATTATGGGTGATTTCAATATCCATGTGGACAATGGTAACATAACATAACATAAGCCCACTCACTGTTTCAATCAGACTCTTGACCTTGTTTTGACATATGGCATTGAAGTAGAACATTTAATAATCTTTTAACTCAATCCTCTTCTATCTGACCATTGTTTAATAACTTTTGAGTTTGTATTACTTGACTACAAACCACCAAGAAAAAATTCCTACACTAGATACCTGTATGATAGTGCTGTGGCTAAAATCAAGGAAGCAATTCTATTGTCATTTACTTCAGTATCATGTCCTGGTACTGCAGAACAGTACAACACTAAGAAAAAATGCCAATTTTAGTCCCTCTCAAAGACAGCCTTGCTAGACGCCATAGACCACTCGGCCATCCTGACACATAATGGCCCTGTATCATTAATTTTAGCCAATTTTTCATCTGCATTTTGGCAACTATTAGAAGGGACTTCTTCTACAGGACTATTTGATAATATGAGCCATCATAAATTCAGCACAGCATAATTAATACAAATGTTACATAAAGGTTATGTGTTGTGATAGAAATGACCTGCTGTTTGGAGTAGGAAAGGTATGGCTGGGGTGTTGCACCAACTTATTCTATTTTCTTACAGTGGGTGAAAACTTGAGTTCAAAGGGCATCATGTTGGACTACAGTAAACTGTCTTATATGATCTGATATGCCCAGCCATTAGGGTAATCAGTGGATCTTAGGCAAGGGGTGGTGGGGAATTTGGACATTCTTAGTTTCACAGATCTATTATTTTATTTTATTTTATTTTATTTTATTTTATTTTATTTTATTTTATTTTATTTTATTTGGCAGCGAATCGGGACCTGTTGGCTGGACTGCTCTGTTGGGTATTGATCATTTTTTGTTTTATTTTTCACAGTTTCCTTTTCTTTACACTTTTTTACCATGCTCATGTTTACTTATTCCTGTTTGCTCACCATTCTCATCCTCCTTGATCTGAGTGCAGCCTTTGACACCATCTCTTACGCTATCCTCCTCAACAGATTATTCTCCATTGGCATCTCTCATGCCCTCTAGACTTCACTCACATCTCCCAGGTCGTACCCAGTTCATTCAACTCTCTCAGATCCCAGCCTTCTCCTGTTACTTCCTCTTCATCACCTACCTCCTCCCCCTTGGTAATATCTTCTGTAAATTTAATATTCGTTTCCACTGCTTCGTGGATGACACCCAGCTCTACCTATCCAGCAAACCAACTCTCACCCTCCCTACCTCCTCCCTCACCACCTGTTTATCTGAAATAAAATCCTGGTTCACCTCAAACTTCCTAAAACTAAACAGTGATAAAACTCAGCTCCTCCTCATGGGAACTAAATCCACACTTTCCAAAGCTGAGAGTTATTCCCTCACAATTGACAGTTCCTAACAGTTTCCCCCTCTCCCCAGGTTAAGAGTCTGTGTGTCATGACAGATCATTATCATTTCATTCGTATCATATCATTTCATCTCCTCATTCTCCCCTTCACAAGAATGCGATGAGAGGTTTTCTCTCCATCTCTACATTTTTTTCTGCCATCATTAAAACTGTAGAGTTGTATTTTGTTCGTTCTCTTAACATATGTGTAGTTTTATGGTTTGGCTCTGATCGATTCAGCCTGTACTTCCTGGGCCTTTCTTTTCACCTTAATCACATTTTGTCACCGAAACAACCGTTGAACTCTTAAAGACAGGACAACACACAATTAATCTCATTTTGCATGACGCATAAACTGTAGATATGCACAGTTACAAGAAACATAACCCACTGCATTAATGGTCATTTTGTCTGTTGCATTTCCCCTGCATCATTCAATTCTAGCTCTGCATCAGCATTTGCCCCTTTCTGCAACATATTGCTATTCACCTGCATTAACAGTCACATCTTTCATCTGAGAGTTTCCCGTGGTGATCTAGTTCCTGCCTGAGTCTAAGCGCCAAAGTCTATTTCGCTCTTCACAATAAAATCATCTGACTTGAATTATCTCCTTCACTTTTCTCTCTAATTAGTTTCTCGTGACTGCCAGTTGTGTGGAGATTGTGAATGTAAAACAGCCACAGATTGTCTTGTGTTTTAGTGCCTCCTACATGTGAGTGGTTAATCTAGTTGTAGTTAAATTGAAACATGTAACACTGAAACACTAATTTAAAACAAATTTTTGTCAGAGAATTTATTTTGTTGTTATTTTATTATATTATTTTGTTGTTAAATATTTGTTTGTTATTTTTTAATTTTTTTTTTCTAATAATTATTAGTGGGATGAAACCGGAGCACCCGGAGTAAACCCTACATTCAGGCAAGCTCTTCACTGTAATGTCTGGCATGAACCAGAACCTGACTGTGAGGCATCACTCCTAACCACTAAGCCTACATCTTGTCCCAGGAAAAAACAAGGTAAAGATCGGGATTAGGTGTTTTATCTGTTTTAGATCATTTGATTTTGGCGTTGTGCTTGACTGGTTCTGGTTCGATTGAGATGGGCATTAGGGGGTTGTGAGGCCTAGGGTAGGTACAGCCAGGGGTTGTTCAATATTCTTCATAAGCTTGCCTCATCTAAGTAATGACTTGCACTTATCTGCCACCCCGTGTAGCAAAGGTGTTTCTAACTGTTTTGGTGTTGGGTGGGAGGTGGTTGCATGATGGCTTTGCAGAAGGCTTCTTGGGCTTAGAGACAGTAGATGCAGAGGAGCGCTCCTGGCTAAAATTGTTACTAAATACTCTTGTGGTTGCATGCTCTGCAGCCTTGTGATGGTGATGCTGTTCTGCAGCATGACGTTCCTCCCTCTTCAGCTGTTTACGGCAGGCTTGCCTTTCAGCTGTCAGGGAGGCATTGATGTTATCCACTCTGATTCTCTCTTCTTTCCTATTCTGGGCCTTCAGTTTTTGTTGTTCTAGGAACAATCTGTCATCCTCTTTATAAGCCTGAAGCAGATCCATACTCCTCTGACGTTCTGCCTTTTCTTTCTGCTGTTTCTCCCAAATCGCATTCTGTCTGTGGGCATTAATAGACTGAAGCTCTGCAGCCCTCTTTGCCTTTTCTTCCCTCTTCTGCTTTGCCAGTTCAGCTTTTTTCTCAGCATCCCTGACAAGTCTCTGCTCCTCCCTCAGAGCTTCAATGGTAGCCTGCTCCTTGTTTATGGCAGCCAGATTGTCCCAAACAATTTGGTTACGTACCTGGATATTCCTGGACCTTTCTGATTGCACAGTTTTTCTTTGCATCATTTGATCCACTATTTCGCCATATTTTTGATGTTGTAGTTTCTCGTTCTGTTTCAGCAGTTCTTTTTCTCTCATTTGCTTTAACTGATAGTCTGCCACACTACGGGCTTGCAGTCGCCTCTTAAGGTTCTCTTCCTGCTCCTTTCTCATAGCTTCTTCCTCTCTACGCTGCATCATATTGTCATACTTCCAGCTTTCATATTGGGACATTTTTTGTTTTCTTTTCTTCTCTCTTATTTGCATTTGCTGATATTCAGCCAGAGAACGGGCTTGTAGTTTTCTCTGAAATTCCTCCTCCTGCTCCAGTCTCAGAGATTCTTCTAGTCTATGCTTCCTAATCTCTTCATTTTTCATATTTTGATATTCAGCTTTTTGTTGTTCTCCTTTCCTGAATTCCATCAGTGCCTCATTCTCCCTGTCAATTTCCCTCCTTAAGCCTGCCCTGTTGAATTGCCCTCTCTGGTTTGGTTTGGTTTGGTTTGTGTATTTTGTTTTGTTCATTTCCATTCTGAATTATCTTGTTTGTATCCTAGTGTTGTGTTTGCTTGATCTGAGTCTGATCTGAGAATACCTGTGTGATCTATATTTATATATGTATGTAGTTCAGAACTCAACATGCAAGTCATTCCGTGCATTTGATCTCACTGTGACCTCATTACATTCTGTGCCTTTGATCTGAGCTGTGTGTTTTGTTTTGTTTTGTTTGCTGTGACATCATCACATTCTGCTGACTCTGACTTTAGAGGGGATTGCCTGTTGGACTCAAGGATGAACTTAACAGATGAAGAGAACTTTGTGGTCAAAGGTCAGGGTCACTGTGACATTATGACCACCCCATTCTTATGAATGCAATATCTCAGAAAATACCTTAAAGGTAATTTGTTCAAATATCTGCTTTTAGCAAAAAAAGGTCAAAGGTCACTGTGACCACACAAAACATGCTTTTAGCCATAACTCAAGAATTTATGTACAAACCATGACAAAATTTCACACAAATATCTAATATGAAAAAATGGTAACGTGACACTTACTTAGGTCAAAAAGGTCAAAGGTCAGCATCACTGTGACATCATAATGTTGTTGAAATTAAAAAAAAAAATCTTTTATGGATGACATAACAACCCTGATCACAAAAGCATCATCCACCAGATGCCTGCTGGAGAAGCTTCAATCTGTTAATCCATCCTTATCAAGAAGCATCTCCAAAGGATCACCAAAGGAAAGTGTCCATGAAAAGGCTCCTCATTAGCCAAGGACCCATTTCAACAGTATCCGAGAAACCTAACAAAGGCCTTGGGAGATGCCATGACACAAGCCTAAATGAATACAGGCAGATCAAGCTGTTGCAGCAGAATGCAGTTAGGGGCCTTGACACAATTGATCAGTCCATGCTCCTCAGCAAATTAAAGCCATGGTGCCCGAAGTTTGGCATGCTGCCTCTACTGATATGGCCACTGACAATTGTTGACATCATGTTGAAACGATGGAGAGAACAATCAGCTCCTACATGAGGAAACGACTACGAGTCCCAAAATGTCTGAGTGACATCAGTCTGTGTGGACATGGCATTCTTGACCTGCTTTTCTCAAGTCTTGTAGAGGAGTTTAAATGCAAGTAAGATTGGAGTTGACCCTCTCAGAGTCTCACAACACAACCATATATGGCTGTTGCACCATCCCTGACAACAGGATGTAAAAGGTCCCCAAAATAAGCTGTACAACAGGTAAAGTCAGCACTTCAGCAGGTTTCTCTACAGCACTGTAGTCAAGCTGACAGAGAGTCATTGCACTTCGAGCCTCATATTCCTGTAACCCTCAGTAGTAATGATTTTATGACCTTTTTAATGACAAATTTTACTCATTAGAGATACAATTCATCACTTCCTAATTTCAACTAATACTGATTTATCTTCTGACAGAGGAGCCTTAGAAACAGCTGTTGGACCAAATAATTATTTATACTGCTTCTGTCCCACTGACCTTCAACAACTAAACTCATTGATCTCTTCATCTCAACCAACAACATGCCTCTTAGACCCTATCCCAACTAAGCTGTAGCCCTCTGTTTTGGTGAAGGGAGTTTATCTGAAGGGAGTCGATTTACCAGTCAATGTTCTAACCCTCACCAATGGTCACAAGCTATGGATTGTGACCAAAAGAACAAGAATGTGAATACAAGCGGCCGAAATAAGTAGAGCTCAGACATCCGGGAGGAGCTCAAAGGAGAGTCGCTATAAAATAAATAACATCGGGAGACCGCCGATCCCGTCCCCGTTGCTGTCCAGTGTTCACTCTCTGGGCAACAAGATGGACCTACTTCAACTGAGGCTGGGGGTTTCACGTGAGATGAGGAACTGTGCGGTGCTTTGTCTGACAGAAACATGGCTCAAAGAGAACATGCCGGACCCAGTCTTCCAAATCGACGGCCGGCTTCTCTTCCGAGTGGACCGTAACCAGCTCTCGGGGAAAGCCCGCGGGGGCGGACTATGCGTCTACGTTGATAAAGCTTGGTGTACAAACTGGGAAGGCGGATATAAAAGTCTTTATTCTCTGAGTGGGTGAGAGCTGTGTGGACCACAGAAGATATGGCATCCTCTGTGGATCGGTTCTTCCTGTATGCCTATTGGTGTGGGTAGTCGATGTAGTCTTTGATGTGGGCCATGACCAGTCTCTCAAAGCATTTCATGACTATTGGGGTGAGGGCTACTGGCCGATAGTCATTCAGGCTCGTCACTGTGGAGGTTTTGGGGATGTGGATGAACATTTGAAACTGTTTTTTTTTTTTTTATTTAGGACCGTGAACTAGATGTGGATATGTGGGAATGCTCTAAATTCTTTTATGTGTAATAGTATTAATCAAACACTAGAGGTCTCTATATGTCCACAGTGTTTTAAATTGTTTCTAGTCTGACATAAAGTCTACACAGAGCAGAGAGACTCTATTATCATCTATCAACAATCTTTTTTTTCTGTTCTTTTTTCCAAGTCAAGTGAAAATGTATTAGTTAGTATTAGTTTAATACTTACTGTACTTCTACACCAGGGAGCACATTACTAGCAAATTCTTTCACTATATGAATCAACAGGTTATATAACAAAAAGCCCCACCTGTTTTATCCATCCAGTCAAAAATATGTTTTTCTTGTTGCTGAATGTTTAAGTTTCTTTGTGAAGAATGTGACATTATAAGGGTGTTCTCCCATTCATTTTCTCTGGATTGATAGAAAATAGGATTTTATGAGACAGAAACCAGTCCTGGTCCTTTATTCAGCATGCACAAATTCAATTCAATTCAGTTCAATTCAGTTTATTTATATAGCGCCAATTCACAACAAAAGTCCCATAACCCATAACCCAGACCCATAACAGTCACAACAAATATAGTTGTTTGAATATATATGAAGAAAATACACACACACACACACACACACACACACACACACACACGGGAATTTGGTTTGTATGCATATGACATCATAGCATTCTTGTTAATGACTATGGATTGCTCATGTGTTGACCTCTCAGCAACTCAAAGGTCGGTATTGATCCCTCATTGATTTGCTATTCAAAGTTGATGATAACTTATTGATCGCAGAGCAAATGTTGATTGGATGCCTACTATTGATGTCAGTCAGTTAGAAAAGCTATTTATAAAATGTGTCCCATAACAGTTTACTGATTATGTCCGTAGTCACTGTAATCAGCATGCTTACTGAGGGCTCTCGCTCATGAGAGATGACTGGTGACGGTTCTTTCTGACTGCACCAACAACTAATGCTTTCTATGTGAACATGGCTTTATGAATTAAAATAAGCATAAAGTAACATGGAAGCATTCAGCATTCATTGTCCCAGAGGCTGTGTTGGTCGTCTTTCACTGTGACAGGCTACATGCGATAGTACAAACAACAATCCTTTCTGACGTCACAATTAATGGGTTGATAACATGTGGCTTACCATTAGATTGTCTCTGTTCTGTTTCAAAGCCTCACAAGAAAGAAAATCTCTTAGCAGTGGAATTTAATACTGTAAAGTAAAGATGACAAATTTTATTACCCTTAAATAGACTGATTTAAGAACTCACACAAACACAAAACAGACATCGCTACATCCTTTTCTCTGAGGTCATTAGGGGGTACTGAGATGATAATTAAAAAGCAGGGCAAAGAGGGAAAGAAAAATGATAATCTGATAATGCACAAACCATCTTCATCATCCCCCTGCCCATGCTGTCAGACAATCAGTATCTCCTGAGAGATGAGGATGGTGAATGTGCCTGTGCTCCATTCATTATGGATGGATATCCCCCAGTGCTTTCAAGCAGTGTCAGATGTGCGTTTTCCTCTCTATTTCTGAACCCAGCTCATATGTGATGCAAATGTGGCATAAAGGCTGGAGCCTGAGTCACGGAAGAGACTGCATTTCAGTGATGAGTCAAACTCTCAGACAAGATTTTATTAACGAAAATAATTGTTGCTTATTGGCTGGATCTCATGTTAAGCTTTCCTCAGAGGGTGAACCATCCACACACAGCACAGAATGTGTGAATTATGCAATAACACCTTTGCCCAACTGATGTATATCTGAATAGTTTGTAGAATTGATAGTGTGTAACATCCATCCATCCATTTCATCCATTTTCTATACCGCTTATCCGTCAGGGTCGCGGGGGAGCTGGAGCCTATCCCAGCTGACTACGGGCGAGAGGCGGGGTTCACCCTGGACTGGTCGCCAGTCAATCACAGGGGCCAACACACAAAGACAAACAACCACACACTCTCACACTCACACCTAGGGGCAATGTAGAGTAGCCAATTAACCTAATGTGCATGTTTTTGGTATTGTGGGAGGAAGCCGGAGTACCTGGAGAAAACCCACGCAG
The DNA here is from genome assembly GCF_020382885.2 of Scatophagus argus. NCBI lineage: Eukaryota > Metazoa > Chordata > Actinopteri > Scatophagidae > Scatophagus > Scatophagus argus. The sequence goes on along the minus strand of NC_058508.1, from coordinate 2,659,992 downwards.
GCACAGGGAGAACATGCAAACTCCACATAGAAGGGCCCAGACCGGGATTCGAACCTGGAACCCTCTTGCTATGAGGCGACAGTGCTAACCACTGCACCACCGTGCCGCCCTAGTGTGTAACAATAGTTTTTAATTAATTTATGTGCTGTCATTTATTTGAAGTATATATTACGTACTTACTGATGAATTTTGTACTGTTTATGTTCACGGATGTGTAATAAAACTGGATGCCGGATTTTAAATTACTCACCTGGCGCATACACAACAACCCTTTTCTTGATTCCAGGTTTACTTCCTTAGCATGTAGCCCTCTCAATATGCACAGAGCACTGACCTCCACCGCTCTTTGGATTTTCTCACTTTGTAAAGTTGGTTGTGCTATGCAATTGCTCTGATTGTCTGTGTGTGTTTGTATTAAAGGTACATTAAAACCAGACAGGAAAGGATACCAAAATCAGCAAACATCACCTTTGAATTAACTCTTACAATTCACTCTTTCTCCTTCACTCTCACTCTTGGATAACTTTCCCTTGAGTAGAGACATGAGAAGCTGTTTAATCACGTCCTTGTAGGAGGCGATCAGTAGCCCTCCCAGACAGAGCACTGGTTCATGCTGGGTTCTTGGCATGCATCACTGAGTCTACTGGGTCACAGGGTGTTTGTTCTTGTGTGCTTCTGTGTGTGAGTGGGAGAGAGAGAGAGAGATAGAGATGTTACGTATGTCCTTACATAACTGACAAAGCAGCAGAGACAGACTAAGTCAATGGGGTTAGTGGAAAATTCGAGAGTGAAAGTTTGAGATCAGGCTCAAAGACATCAACTGCATTACTGAGTATGTATTTCATGGACAGTTAGAAGGGACAGTTCAACCCAAAATCAAAATGCTTATTTTTCTCTTATCTGTTTTGGTATTTATCCATCTAGATGGTTGTGGTGTGAGTTGCAGAATCTTAGAGATGTCTGCCTTCTCTGGAATAACAAACTCTGTGCCTCAGTTTCCGACTAATCCAGACTCGAATCAGATTTAGATAAAAAAAACAAAACAAAACAAAAAAAAAACGCAGGGAGTTGGGTGAGGGGAACATGTATTGGAAAAATGGTGTAAGCCTTCCAAATAAATTTGCGCAGATTCAAAAGCATGTCTGTGAGTCTACGCAGGAATTAGTCCCTTATAAGCTGACAGAGATGCTGACAACCCTTAGCAAAAAGTAGTTCATTTTGTTAAGTATGCTTGAGTATAAGTATAAGTATAGCAAGTATACTATGGAGCATGTACTTGTAGTGTACTAGAAAGTATATTTAATACTTCTTCAAACTAAATTGGAACATTTTTAACTTTATAAAAGTGTACTTATTAAGTACACTTAATAAGGTGTCTAGTCTACAAAAGTACACTTTCAAGCATACCACAAGTACACTCATCTATATACTGCCATTGTACAAGATTAAAAACTGTTACTGCTGTCTGGCCTGACATGATTAAAACAAAATGTGTTCTTGTTGAAACAGATGCTGTGTACATAACACCATTGCCAAACCCTTATGAAAGGGACTAGAACTTGATCAATGAAGTCAAGTCAAATGTTTCTCTGCTTTTGTGTATGTTTTTAAGGTACATAAAGATAATGCAATTGAGCACACATACTATTTACTGTAAACTTTTAAACTCCAGCACTATATGACCTTGAACATGTAAGTTTATAACAGGGGTAATACCTCAAAGCAAATGTGTGTAGTGGAAAACGGTTTTATTCTGCTAAATTAAATGTAAGCATGAGTCAGTGACTTGACCTTATTCTGTACATGGTATAATGATATAAATCTTATCATTTCTTTTCAGTTTATCCATCCATCCATCCATTTTCTATACCGCTTATCCGTCAGGGTCACAGGTAGCTGGAGCCTATCCCAGCTGACTACGGGCGAGAGGCGGGGTTCACCCTGGACTGGTCGCCAGTCAATCGCAGGGCCAACACACAACCACATGCACTCACACTCACAGCTAAGGACAATGTAGAGTAGCCAATTTACCTAATGTGCATGTTTTTGGGACTGTGGGAGGAAGCCAGCGTACCCGGAGATGTTCTCCCTGTGCCTGCATGGCCTACATGGCACAGGGAGAACATGCAAAGTCCACACAGCAGGGCCCAGACCAGGATTCAAACCTGGAACCCTCTTGCTATGACACGACAGCGTTAACCACTACACCACCATGGAATTGGATCCTCCTGGGGCCTGACTGACAAAGGTCTTGAAATAAAAATTCATGTTGTTATTTGTACCAAAACAAAGCTAGATAAATCTGCTAAGTCACTGATCAGCATCCTGATGAATCACATACGTTTATGTAAGTATATTTCATGATCTATTGAGGGAAGTGAAATCTGTTTAAAATTGGTTTGCAAGAAATATTTCTTGTTGAGAGCACTAAAGAGCTCTTGAAGATCCCATGATCTTTAATGCAAGATGACACATTGCTTTTATCCAGTTACATAAGTCAGCCTGTTTGACCTCAGGCAGACCACTCTATTTGTATGTGTCTGTGTGTGCGTGCGTGTGTGTCACCATGTGTGTGACCATTCATCCATCCTATCACTTAAAGCCTAATACACAAAGTTTTGTAAGTATTCACTGGCCCATGGCTTGACTTCCTCCTCTGCCTCTGTGTGTCTCCTTCCACCGCTCTCTGTGCTTTCATTTGCCTTTTTATCTTCCATCTCTTTGCATTTATCTCTGTCCTGCCATCCCTCATTACATTCTTTTGATAGATGGGATAGTTTGGATAAGGAGATGGATGAAGGCGTGCAAATTTAACTGATAAAGGAATCGAAAGAGGCAGCTGACCTGTTTCCTGACAACGTTAAAAGTGGGAACAGTTTCTTTTCTCTGCGCTTCATTCATCATCAGTGTCCTTCATCTATCATTTTCTCTTACATGTAACTCCACATCTCTTCCTCTCTCCTTTTTCTGTGCTTCAGTGAGTCTATTCATAAATGAAAACAAATTAGTGCCCTCACAGACTTGCACACAGGTCTACCCTTCCTTCAAATGACCTCATTAGAATTACAGAAGTCAAACACCATAAGCCCTATTTATATCTCTTAACTTCCTTCTCACAATGTTGTTCTCCCTCTCTGCCTCATCATACTATATTTCTCTGTCTGTTGGACACAGATTAATATCTCCACTACTCATCTAATGGATGTATCGTGAAGAAATTCAAACCTTCACTGCCCCAGGATGAATTGCTGTTACTTCAGTGATCATCTTACTTTTAATGTAGCATCTTTTAATGCACCATCAGTCACAGATTTGACATATCCTGTGAAATATGACATCTGCAGGGGACAAGGTAAACACAGGGTTGTACAATGAACTGCAAGATGTAGTCCATTTATGCATTTATGAAAAGAAAATTTGTTGTTCCTAAATAATGAATCCTACTGACTGAGTGGAGCACATTCGTGGTTTTGAGTTTTGACAGCAGTTTAATGGTGCAATTTGTAAGATATAGCCTGAATTTTTGTTAAAACATTCAAAAAATGATCATTATCACCAGAATGTGAAGAAATGTGAATTTATATCAAAGATGTCTATGTATTATGTTGCAGAGATATTTACTTAAGTTACCTGGACAGTGGTCTTGTCTCTGATCCTCATCACCTCCATACTGTATCCTGCAGTCAAATTGATCTCTGCTGGTTTTGGAGTCTGTCCAGCCCCAAGCTAGTGTCCAGTTCCAGTCTAGTGTCCAGTCATGTTCAGTGGGAGGCTGCAGCGCCCAGTTGAGCTGCCTGCAGTGGCTCCCTCTGTGATGGCCAGCCCTAACTATAAACTTTATCAAAAAGGAAAGTTTTAAGTCTACTCTTGAACATAGTGACGGTGTCTGCCCCCTGGACCAAAGCCAGAAGAGTGTTCCATTCTGCATCTTTCTGAGACAGGAAGTATCTAATTTTTGCAATGTTGCATCAGTGAAAGAAGTCCATCCATCCATCCATTTTCAATACCGCTCAGGGTCGCGGGGGAGCTGTAGCCTATCCCAGCTGGCTACGGGCGAGAGGTGGGGTTCACCCTGGACTGGTTGCCAGTCAATCACAGGGCCAACACACAAAGACAGACAACCACACACTCTCACACTCACACCTAGGGACAATGTAGAGTAGCCATTTAACCTAATGTGCATGTTTTTGGTATTGTGGGAGGAAGCCGGAGTACCCGGAGAAAACCCACGCAGGCACAGGGAGAACATGCAAACTCCACATAGAAGGGCCCAGACCGGGATTCGAACCTGGAACCCTCTTGCTATGAGGCAACAGTGCTTGGTGAAAAAAGTCATCCCTTGAAATTTGTTTTATGTATGAATTAAAGGACATATCCTGCTCAAAGATAACTCCCAGAATCCTTGTGGTGGGGCTTGCTCTAAACCCAGACTGGAAATCTCAAATAAACTATTACTATGTAGAAAGTCATGTAACTGATTACTAACTGTTTTCTCAAGGAAAAGCAGAGAGAAGGTTAGATGTCGGCCTATTTGCCCAAAACCTTTAGACTGCGAGTACGCTTTTTAGGGAGAGGTTTGATTACAGCTACTTTAAATGATTAAGGTACATTGCCTCTTAGTAGAGACAGATTTATCATATCTAGTAGAGAACTGCTAACTAAGATTAAAACTTAACACGGTTTAGATGGGAGGGGTTCAAGTGTTGTGTTGTTTGTTTTGATGAAAGGGTTATTGAGCTTGACTGGTGAAGGTCAATGGGAGAAAAGCAGTCTAGATGATTATCAGGTCCTACAGCTGTTGTCAAGGTTCCTGTTTTTGAAAGTAGACTAGTACCAGTTGAGGGCAGGAGGTAATGAATTTTGTCTTTAATGAGTTAAAATTTGTCATTAAAAAAAGGTTAATGCTGCTGAGGGTTTTAAGACTACAAAACTAGATAGAGTTATGGATTCTTTGTCAGAGTGGCTACTGTGCTGAAAAGAACCTGGGGTTGTCTTTATTTTCCTCAATTAACACACAGTCTTAAATCATACAGGAAAGCTCTATGGAATGCCAGAGCAACTTATTACTATTTTGCCAAACCCAGTGAATTTTTTTTTTTAATTTCTAATTGTTATGAGTTTTGCTATGATTTGGAGTTCTTGTTCGCAGCGTACCCATGAAAGTACAGACAACTGTCACTGGATTATTTTGATACTCATCCTCAGGCAGGTTCTGTCTGCATTTATGGACATTTATTCACAATGGAGAGAGATAATGATATTCTTGGGAAGTGTAAGTCCCATTAAATGATATCCTTCGGTTTTCATCTCCCTGTGTTAAGACAGTTCTCCTCCACCTTCTGTATCTGGATGATACAGAACTGTACTTTTTAAAAGTACAGTTTTTACTGGACTATGTGAAATGTTTTCCATGTGTGAGTACGAACATACCTATTCATCTATACCCATAGTAGAAAAAATGGAATTATAATGTAAAGTTTAATCAAAAAAATTACTTTCTTAATGAAGTTTACCAGCTAAGAGAGAAACTTAGATTAAAAGCTCCAATCAGATGGGATTAGCTTTACAGGAAATAGGCGTAAAGCTCCTTGGTTATTTAACCATTGTCAAATTACAGGATTTGATCTGTATAGATGGGAACATATTCAGCAGTACAAACCAAAACCAGAAAGCCTCCCTTCAGGGGATTGAGGGGCACACAAAAACACTGTGTGAGGTGAACTGCAACCAGAAATTGCCAAGATTCACAACTGAATCTTAAATGTTACATGTTACAGCTGTAACACATTTGTTTTCTCTTGCTGCGTAGATCTCATCATGTCATCAAGGGGGAATGTTGGGTTCTCTGTATTACAATTTAATTAAAGAGTTTGGTCTAGACCTGCTCTAATTGGAAAGTGTCATGAGATAACTTAGATATATAAATAAACTGAATTGAATTGAATTGAAATCCTGTCAGCACGTGGCCAGTAAAAATAAAATTCCAGGGGTATTGTTTGAATATAAAGTTGTCTTTGTATGCTGTGGAGCTAAAATCCAAGATCAAATGTAAGTGAACTGAACAGAAAAAAAAGCAACATAAAAAAATAGCTCGTATTTATATTCTGCATTTATTTACAGTATGGCAAAATGGTGTTGTTTATCTGCATGTACTTATTTTATGGATCAATATGATGACAGAAAAAGGTACACTGTTATGCACTGAAAATATGATGACAAAAATATGTGGCAGTGAAAATAAGCTTCCTCTAAGGAAAACTCTAGGGATTCTCAAGCTGTCAGTGCTTCATGATGATTATTGCAAGTAAACAGAATGTGTACAGAAATTCCCATGGTAAGCTCCCAGGATCTCCTCAGACAATTGTTTTTTCCTGGAATATCTGACTAGTCCCATGTCAATGTTTCCCAAAAACAGCTCTATAATCATGTGTGTTAGCTGGAAATGTTGTTGACAGAACAGGGAACAATGGAAGTGGGGAAAAAACAGTAACATAAAATAAATTATTTAGTTTCACTGTAACATCTCCTGAAAAGGTCTGAATATATTCCCAAATATATGTGTACACAGAGAGCTGTAGATACCACAAACACATATTGGTTCTGTTTATATTACTTTCAGGAGTAATTGGATATACATATACGTGCACTTCAGCGAAAGCAGTGAAAATGACACTCATGTTAGTCAACAGTCTGATTGTGGATTTTCACCTTAACAACTCAAAGTGCTGACAGAATATGTACCAACAAGTGGGAGCTCAAATGATGGAACAAACACACCCAGCAACCATCAGATGAGAAGAGTCTCTTCAGAGCTGCAACAACTCATGTAGTGCTGAATGCTGACATGAAGCCCACGCAGAAACCCACTCACCAACACATTTACCTCAACCCACTTAGCAGTCAGTCAGTGTGAGAGGCACCCATCGATCCCTGCGTAGGCATACAGCGGCACGTGCATGCAATCGCAGAGAAAGGAGAAGAAAACGAGTTTTGAGTGTGTATGGGCCATATGTTTGTGTGTATGTGGGTGGAGGTCAGAGAAAAACACAGTACGAGTGGTTTCTTGAAATCTAAATTTGTCTTAAAAGTGAAACTCCAAGGCGTGCTGCTCCGAACGCTGACCAAGTTCAAAGTTGTGGTAAAGCTCTGTTCAAGGCCTTCGTGTCCAAACCCAAAACGGCTTATTTTCAGGGATGGGTGGACATTTGCTGCAGGCAAAGAAACAAAGTGACAACAGTAAGCACTCTTGCTCCTCTGGTATAGTCTTCGATGCATGAAAGGCCACATTGTTGGGTGTCTTTTTTGTGGCTTCTTTAAAGGGTGGTTCAAATGGTTCTTTTGCTTCTCAGAGAAACTAACTTCCACTCTTCCAGCATGGCCTTCAACATCAAATACAGCAACAATGACTAATGCCAGCCCCAGACTAGAGGAAATTTGAGCACTTTTAGTCCAATTAACCCTGCAGGGTTGTTCCTGATTCAAGGCAAGTCTGAACAGATTATGTGGCCAAATTATCCTGTAATGTAAGGCTTTTACATAATTTTAATGTTACCGACTTGTTCACAATGTTCTTGACATCAAATACTGAATATCATGTTTGATATTTACAACTTGAAATCCTATAATGCAGTGTTTGCCAAACTTTTAGCCCCATCAGATATTCTGGCTGGCTCGTGGCAGAGGTTATTGAATCCAGCGCACAAAGCATGAATGATCAGTAGTGTTATCTGATCTGTTGCCACAATTGGCAGGACAACATAATTAGTCAGTGATTTCCAAAACCACCGCAAATCATTATCGAAAAAGTAAATCATTGTAGTGTTTTTGTGGTCCTCAATCTAGTCAGACAAACCTAACGTTTGTTAAAAGTGTTTAAAAACTTCTTTCCTTATGTTTTTCTAAACTAGACACATTAAGTTAGTTTCAGCCAAGATGATGAGGTATCATTGTTAGAGATCGTGTGTTTTAAGGGAAGCCTGGAAATACTCCCTGGATATAACAGCAAACTATTCTTAGAGCCTGCTGAAAGGAGCCAAAAACTCAAATGAGTTATTTTAAGATTTTACACATGAAATTGGATGTAATCTTACAACATTTCAATTCACAAGTGAACTGATAACAGTGTCCAACCTTATGAAAGTGTTTCAGCCAGTTCAGAATCACTGTAAGAAACATTTTCACAAGAAAGCATCAGTGGCTTCATGGTAAGACTTCACAAAACAAGAAGACATAACACAACATAGCTTTAAACACTGTGTGGTAGTGAGTGGTTGAGGTCCCTGTCATCAAACCCAGCCAAGTTATGCATCATCCCCTGCTGAAGAGTTTGGGAGCCCTTTAGTAGGTTAATGGACTGTTGCAACACTTCAGAAAGTCAAGTTGGGCTTCTGAGCCGTCTGAAACTGTCTCATGCTCACTCAGTGCTGTTTAGGAGACTGAGAGCTGGACTCACTATGAACAAAGCAGCATAAGATAATCATCCCGGCCCTTAATGTTTTATCATTTATCTTTTTTTTTCTGTGATGCATAAACCATTTTGATATTCTATGTTTTTAGGTCAGGGAACAAAATTTTCAGTCTACTGATTAATCATGACTTTTTTAAAAAGTAATGTTTGTTAAAAAAAAATATATAATGGTGCATTTACATCAAAATCTCATTCTTTTCTCTTCCTATACAACATTAAACTATTTTTGATGTATACTGAAATCTACTAACACCATTTCATTAATTTCTCCCTCATTCACATTTCCTGATATAATGCAGTCAAAGATTCTCTACAAGAACAGTTGCAGCATTGGTATGAAACACTGAAAATAAATATATTTATATGCACTGTACAAAAAATGCCAAAACCAAAGCCAAACTATCCCAAAGCCCAGTGCTGTCAGTGTCATATGGATCAAGAGACTGTGCAGTAGTGACTGAGTCAAGTATCACTCGGCTGTCAGTCATTATTTCACAAAAGGAATACTTGAACATACATTAGTGTGATAAAAACTACCTAATATGACAGAAAAAATATGAAGGAAAAAATTATTTGACATGATGCAAAGTTTTACTCTGGCTCCTGCCCTGCCTACCAACATGGAGGAGTTCATCAGGAGGTCACCAGTCGTGATGTTTTGGCTTCACTTTTTGAGAGCTCTCATGTCTCATATCATCTTTATATACAGTTGTTGGCATGACATGGTACATGCTTCCTGTCTCCTAAGTGGGCGTGGTCACCCTTTCCCGCCTCCCTTCTGGGCATTTTAAACACTAACACATTGCTATTGCTTGTCAGTGTCAGACAAATACAGCAGTAGATACAGTCAAAAATGTTTGTACATTAGTTTTGCTTTCACTTTTAACTGCTAACTTAATATGCTCACTACAGATCTCCATGTCTTGCAAGTGTGCTGAGGCAAGTACAGGTCTCAAATAAGGTTTATGTTCTCCTTCTGTTTTCTCTATCTGAAGAATGCGTTTTAGTTTGATAGTGTTCAGAAGGTAAGTGGCAAATGAAAAAAACTGGTTTAGTACTTACTTTGGTGACTATGGGGGAAAGCATCTGTGCTTGTGTTTGCTTTTCCCATTGAAATAAAGAGGCTTCGGACCTGTCACTGGTCTTCTAAACGGGGGTGGCTGTGGTGAAACCCACATGACAGCAAATACAGGAAATGACATGAATCCATCTTGTTTCTGAACTGCCTCTGATGCCAGTCAGGGACGTGTAGGTGGAGGAGGCAGGAGCCAAGATTTTGGATTTGATTTAAGTCAAACCTTGTCCACATATTCTACGCTCTAACTTCTGAGAAATATTTTTATCATGTTGAGTAGTAAGTTTATATTTGTAGATGTATTGCCATATTCTTTATATCTTTTTGTGGTTGGCTGGTGGTGGGTAGTGTGTTTGTGTGTTGTTCTCACACAGAGGAAACCTGACTCCAAATGGGCATCACGTTATGAGTCACACAGGCACTCAGTCTGATGCTGCTCAGTTAGCAAAGTTGTTTTTTTTAAAGAATATAATAATAATAATTAAAAAAAAATTCTTTATGTTGGCATTCATCACAGAGCAATTTCTGCTTCCATCTCATACACAAAGACTGACAGAGCCTGAAGGAGTTGTTAGTGGAAAGAGTTTTAAGGGTTTGATCGATACTCAGGCGGTAGGCATGACGCTGGGTAATGACTTTGGTTCTTATGTATTCCACTGTAGTGTAAGAGATATGCTACTGATCACTGCACATACAAACATAAACGTTTGTAAAACTACCACACTTGCTTTACCACCATACACATAAGTATATTTAGGGACACAAATTATGTTCTCATTGAAAACACTGGGATTTAGTAATTTATGTATGTATGGTAAGTTTAATTACTGTGACGAAAGACATTTTCAGAGCTGCAGGATTTTTGCTGAAGGGTCCTGTTGCTGAGCTCTGACATAGCTGTACACAAATTTGAAAAAAAAAAATGCTTTATTCGATTACTGAGGTGTGACAAACAATCCCATCACTGAAACCCACTACGCAAGGACTCCATTGCAGGCACACTCATCTCCCAGGATGCCCTGTCCTGACATAATGAGCCTGGGCCCAAAGCCAAGACTGAATTTATACAGTTTGGCTCCCAAGCTGCAAAAGTTTTGGAACCCTTGGGGCATGACCTCACAAATGTTGTTGAGAGTAATTAGTTCATTTAAATTCACAGCAGCCCCACTGACTTGTACATCTGGGAGGCAGATGCCCTTTTATGTTCGCTCTTTAAAACTCAAAGAGCAGGATGGTGACTGTTGTGGTTACTGTCAGCTCTGATTCATATGTGCTCATAAAGGCAATATTTGATGTGTAAAACTAAACGATTTACTATGTGATGTACCCTGTTACATTGTACACTGTGTTTCTTCTATCTTTCTACCTATTCATTCAGTTGTTCTGCCATTCAGTTCAGAATGGCCTGTTACTAAGCTTGGCACAATCACATAGCTGCAAGGACTTCTCTGTATTTTTAATGGTCTTTCACGCTTTCAGGTTGGAAAAAGTCCTCTTTTCAAAGAGATGTTATATTGTACATGGAGAACAAAACACTGTATGAAGGCTCAACCACACTGACAGCTGAAAGGGCAGAAAGAGACAAAGATACCTCTGAACAGTTAGATAAGGAACTAAAATCAGTCATCAGAAGAGCTTCTAACAAGCTGGAATTAACAAGCGTGTTGCTTCAGCAAAGCTATTCTTTCAAACAGGAGTTGAGGATTAGTGTCAAGTTAGCACTAATGGAACTGGAGTGTCTACTGGAGGTATAAACTCAGACTGTCAGCATCACCTACAGCCAATGACAGAACAGTAACAGCTGACAGAAGGGAAACAATTTAATTTCAGTTGAACTTAAATCACTGATTCAGGATGCGACTTTCAATTGAAATAAGTAACTTGTTATACAACAAAGCTCAGGTGCACATATGAGACTGGCTGAGCTTGTGAAACAGATTCTCTCTCTCTCTCTCTCTCTCTCTCTCTCTCTCTCTCTCTCTCTCTCTCTCTATCTCTTTGCTTTGCCACACAACTAGTTGATTCCTTATGAGAAACAGACTAAATGTCAATGAGTGCAGATTCAATGATTTCCCATTTGTCTTCACACTCCATTACAGTTCAGCTGTTTAGAAATTTTCTCTTTGAGGGTAATTAAACTCTCCGCTTTAGCTCTGCGCTCATGTCCTCTAAATGGAATTCTTAATCAACTCTGGGCTACATTAATTACGGCATTAATCACGTTATTCTAGGCATGTTATTAAAAATGTATGTCTTTCTCTGTTTACAGTCTGTATGTCAAGTGCAGCGAGGATATTAGGCCCTGAAAACAAGGTGGGTGGCAGTGCAATTTAATCATTAATCATTGTTATTAATCATTTATAAATGAAGTGCTATTAACATGCTTTTTGTAAAGATCATTATTTGTCCTTTCTTTAATCATTGTCCTTCAGTCGCTCCTTTCCTAGCACAGTATTTTATTACACATGCAATGTGTTTCTTTTCACTCCCTCAGGTCGCCTTTGGTATCAGGTAACACGCTGAAGACGTCACACTATTCTCTGAAGGAGGGCCTGTTCCTCAGTGGCAGCAGAGTACGCTAATTAGAAACCGTTTTGCATTAATGTTTTTGCTCCTGGGATTAGATCTACCATTATTCATGATCTTTATTTTCTCAAGTATTAACATGATGTATGATGTGTTGCTCTCTATGCAAAAGAACAGATTAAAGTTGCTTGCTCCAGGACAATGACTGCATGTGACTCTCTCTCTCTGTCTCACTCTCTCTCTCTCTCTGTCTCACTCTCTCTCTCTCTCTCTCTCTCTCTCTCTCTCTCAGAGATCCTTTATGTCTCAGATGATCATGCCCAGTTTTGATGATGAGCGTTTTGTGTTATTTAGTGTTTTTACATATATTAGAATATTATGTACTCTCTCTCTCTCTCTCTCTCTCTCTCTCTCTCTCTCGCTGATGTGTATGGTAGATTGAAAGACAGGGAAAAGCATTTCGCTTGGCACAAGAATGCCTTAGAATGGGTACAAACCACACAACCCTGTAGTCACAGGATCTCATTTCCAAAAGTTAGACTATTAGGCGCAATAAATTGAGTGAAGTACATGTACAGGACCTGTTCACATGACATCTGCTGTAGCATACAGCACAGCAGGGAAACCTAAAAGATCTAGTCAACTTGCAACTTCCGGCGCCAATGCGAGCTCTGTCCAGTTGTGCTTTTTGTCTTAAATTTCCAATCAATCTCCAATCAAGTATCTATCTATCTATCTATCTATCTATCTATCTATCTATCTATCTATCTATCTATCAACTTTAAAGCTATCATCAGTATTTTATTTAAGCAATAAATCAAATAACTATCTCTAACTGTGTGTTTCTATACTACTATGTTTCTCATAGTAGTATGGAGCTGCTGCTATTGGGCTCTCAGTAAAAGATGTCCGTCATGGGAGTTGTCTTCATTGTTAAACAAAAGAAAATCTATCTGATGAAACTCCTGCAGAAATGTTCACAGAAGAATTTTATGAGTTTTTAAAAGTTTTATTCAGACTTGAACTTTTTTTTTGAAAAATTTGATAATATAATGTAAGTAAGCAACTCAACAAAATATATAACAAAGCTCAAGTTGTTTTAAGACATTTTGATGCCTTATTGTTGTTATGCACATACCCTAGCGCAGACCAACACTCGATTATACAGTTGTCATTAGCTCACATCAGCTTATGTACTTATGCTTATTAATGTAGTGTGAGCTCTGTGTGAAGTCAAATAAGTGATTCTGTGGATGGGAACATCATGGAACAGTTATAATTCCTATCTTTTTGCACATGCTTCAGTGTCCAGTTTCCCTGCAGTAGTCTCTACAGTGAAGTTGAAGATATTTTTAGGCAGAGGTTCCTGGATTACAGAGTGCTGTTTGAGTGGTTGCTGGACTACAAGGCCACCACTAAACCTCAAGGCAGCAGTCCAGTACCAAATGGCACGTAGGCCTCTGAAAATGATGAGTTGAGCGGGGATGAGCTTAAAGCTGCATAGGTTCTTCTTCTTCTTTTTCTTTACGTGTGAGTGCATTCTGTTGTTGTGTAAAAGTGTTTAGGCCTCTGGCATGGACAGTGTGTGTGTATGGGTCAGACGGTGTCCGTTCAGACTGCGAGCACAAATCCAATTTTAGTATATCCAGATCATAGATATTGATATTAGAAAGTCTACAGTGAAAAACAAAACAAAAACAAAAAAGAGAAATGCAAATTTTGCAATATGCAATTTCCCAAACCCCAAAAAGATGTGTTCAAGTGGCTTCTTTTGTCCAACCACCAGTCCAAAAGTCAAAAACTCCTGATTTAATAACATAAATGCAACAGAAAAGCAGCAAATCCTTACATTTAATTTAATTTCTTTAAGATGGAACCTGCAAATGTTTGACAAATTTCGCTTGATAATTAACAATTACAAGATTATCAAATTAGTTGGCATCTAATTTTCCTTTCTATTAATTAATTTTATCCAGCCGCAGGCACGTTCATGTGAAGGGGTTGGAGATGTTGATAGCAAATAGTAACATCACGCATACATGACCATGAAATTAACATTCTCCAGGGAACAACAAGCCAGGGACACCAGCCTTGCTCAGTCCCCTTCCCTGATTACAAAAACCAGGTTTCTGGTTTACATGACAGCATCCAATTGTAACTAGATTAAAGGGCTGATATGAGGTGTTCAGTTGTCATATCTTGCAACCCATGTTCTAGCTATGCTAAGCTAGGCAAGCCACATCCTGAGTCCAGCCCTGTACTTAATGCATGCACATAAAACCGCTGTTAGTGCTCTCATCTCACTCTTGGAAAAATGGCAAATTATATTTCAAAATATTTTGAAGTACTCAATAACTCTGCCAAAGCATGAAAAATATTTCATCCCCAAATGTTCACCCTGACACCCAGGTCCATGCAAACATGCTTGATGGACATTACATTTAAGGGTCATCACTCCAGGCTTTTCTCATTCCAACTCACCGTACTTCATTTTTCACCCATTTTAGAGGTGACTGAGTGTAGTTATTTCTATATGAAGTACTCATACCAACACGTACCAACACGCACAGAGCTGTGACACACTGTGAATCATACAGACTGTATCATGATGCTGAACTTCAGTTTTGTCCTCTGACCCTCCACAGGCTGACTCAATCAATACACCATCACGCTCACCATCTCAGTCTCACTTTTTCTCTTTATCACTATGTCAGGTTCCTTCCAAGTGATTTGTTCAAGGCAAAATGAAATGAAATACAACAGAAATAGCTTTGTGTTTCATAAAATCCTATCTAATATTTTTAACCCAGACAGTAACACAACTCTGTGAGTTGGTCAGTTCATTTTGGTCCATAAAAGAGTTTTTCTGGTTGTGAGGCATATCCCCTGCATGGACGAAGATGTGACAAATACTGTGTGAAGGAAAGGGACAGGACAGGGGCATGCAAATGTATTGAAAATAGGAATTGTTGTTACTGACAGCCACAGTGGAAACAGGAACTGCTAATGGCTAAATCATCAATTTGCAAAAATGTAAACAAATACAGACTGAAAAAAATACATACTTCAGAATGTCCTTCAGATATAAAGACATTAAATCAGTGACTGGCAGTAGGCCCATAAGTGAGAGACATCTGAAGAGAATACTTTTTGCAAAATTGCAAGGCTGAATTAATTAGCAACTGGGCGCAGTACTACTGTATCCTCTTCTGGCAGGTGTCTCGGAGGATCTCCCAAACAAGCCCCAAGTCTCTTTGTAGACTTTGTATTTCTGTCCAGCTTGACGTGGCATTTGTTAAAAAAAAAAAAAAGGAGTGTATTTTAAGAGGACCAGAGCTCCCAAAGCTCCTCTGGGACACTTCTGACTGTGATGCAGCTCTGGGGCTCTGTTTTGAAACCAGTGGACATAGAGACAAAAATCAATTATTTGCAAATGTTAGCAAGCTAACATGCTAACCTGAGATAGATAGATAGATAGATAGATAGATAGATAGATAAAAGGCTAAACATTGTACCTGCTAAACATCAGCATGTTAGCATTGTCATTAAAAAAATAAATGATTGACTGTTTTTTTCACATATAAATTAAAATTCTCACATATAAAAAAATATATATATTCACATTTGAATTACATATGTGAAATTAATTATTTTTCTAAAAATATTTGAAAAATATTTTTCCTAACAGTGGCATTTTAAATAAGCATCGTCGTTGCGTTTATCTCTGAGCAGTTACTTCTAAATTTCTGCCTCTCTTTGTTCACACACACACACACACACACACATGCAGCGGGACACGCTTGTATTTGCAGCCATCCCAGAGGATATCAGTTCATCTCACAGCCCATAAACCAAAGCTCATTAAAAATTCTTTGGAAAAAAGCATAATCCTTTTAGCTTCTTGTGCAGAAAGGCCATATGGATGAGGACACTGATGAACTTGATGTATATTTAATCCTGTTTTCCAGAGGCAGGTTTTTTGTTCCATTGGATCAAAGCTAATAATCTGCTTTAATGTCCAGAGAGAAGGAAAAGCGCAGAACTACAACTGCCACAAAATTCACCAGCACAAAAAACGGATTGAACATTTGGATTTTATTTTATTTTTATTGCCCTATTTTCCTCATAGAGTTTGCATCTCGTGTTATGTCATATTTCATAAGATGTTTTAGTGTTTTTGTGCAGACAGTGGATTTAAGATAAAAAATAAAATTGTACATATATGAACATTTTTATATTACACAACTGTGTTGTGCTGATGGAATGAATGCAGTGGAAATCATTAGGCTGAAATTACCATGTGATCTAATAGAAGTCAGGTCATAGAAGAAGTCATCAGCATTTAGTCATTTGAGATTCTGTCATAATGTAAGTACATAAATACAGGCTTTTAATTGAGAATATATGCCAATCATTAACTATAAATGATTAACTAATATTTATGCAAATATCACTAAATTCTGCTGCGTGCATGGAGAAATGTCATTCCCATGTTGAGTATTTGTTGAGCAGACAATCTGTGATCCTTTTGTAACAACCATGTTTCCCTGAAATTATGTTTATGCAGCAAGTTAGCCAGTTATAATATATATTGGAGGGGACACATTGCCCACAATATTTGCATATGACCTTGACCAAATGCCAGTTCACAGCATTTTAGTTTTACTGATTCAGTCAAAGTAGGTGAGAGTTTTGAGCCAGTGGGCTGTACAAGCATGTGAATGGCATAACAGGAATGGACAGTCAGATGTCAGCTATCTAAGTGTCTCTCTCTCTCATTTTTCCCTCCTGTCTTTCTCGTGCTCTCTGATGTCATCACTGTGTAAGGCAGATGAATGAATGGATGGATGGATGGACAGATGAGTTCCTGATCCAGTAAAGTGGGTCAGTGTCCCATGAGAGAAGCTCACTTTCTGATCTCATCGCTTTCCCTTAACACTCTGCCATTCTCTTCTCTTCTCTTCTCTCTCTCTCTCCCTCTCTCTTCCACAATGTGACCGTGACCTCAGCTTGCTCTTGCTCTAACATCACTCTCTACAATTACACATGCAAGCAGCAGAATCTTCTGAGAAAATATGCAAGTGCCAACGTGAGCTGAAAGAAGGAAAAAAAGAATACAATTGTCCAGCTTCAAATTTAAAGTTATGTTACTGGTAAATTGGTGGGAGTATCTTCACGTAGGGTGGACTGATATGTGAACCACTAGACCTTTTGGTTGTTCTAACCACTGAAGCACAGACTGAGCCAGAGAAACTGCTTTTCACAAGGCAACAATTAGCCAAATGCTAGGCCCTGGCGAACTGGAAAGCCTATAAAAGCAGAGAGCCCAGACAAATTTTGCTCATAAAGTATAACTTGCAGGGGGATTTTTAGTTGCGTTTGAGTTGCTGGAGGAGTACAGTACATGAATATGCAACACAATTGAAAGTTACAAAGGTGTAGAGAGGTTCAGACTCACAGATTCCCTGTAATACTCTCCATTGCAAGTCAGATTTTTATATTTTGATAAAAATGGCTTCCCATAAGAGTGTATAAATTTAATATGTGTATATGGAGTGAAAATGTGGTGCAGAGAGAACTTTCAGTGCAGCTTTTATTGTCGGAAAAAGCACTACAGTTTGTCAGCAATGCCTTCCACAGATTAAATAAAGTTAAATATATCCAATTATAAAACCATGTGTGTGTGTGTGTGTCTGTGTGTGTTCTAACTAAATTTAATTAGGCTTCAAATTTCATTGTATCATATGCATCTAATTCTAACAACACAAAGAGTAAAGCTGATCCTGTCGTGGGTATTAATGAAAACACTGCTTTGTAAAATTAAAAAAACAAAAAACTCAGAGAAGGATATCCCAAAACTGACCACAGAAACTGAATACATAGCTTCAGACCAGCAGAGGTAGACCTCAAACGGTCTATATAAGCTTTTGCATAACACATTTGTGAATGAGTGCATGCATAAAAATATAAGAGGTGAAGAGGGATGAGATTTGAGTGTCTGATGGAATTGAGTATGACAGCCTCTCTCCCATGAGAGACTGAACCCAACCAGATCATCCATTAATCCATCCTTCTGTGTAATAACAGTGACTTCAGAGGGAGAGAGAATGAGAACAGAGATGGAAACAGATACAGACGGAAATTTGGAAGAGAGCAACTAAATGAGTGTGTGAGTGACTGAATAGGATGGTGAGTGATATCACTGATTGTCAAAGTGAATGACAAAACAGAACACAAAGAAGACAGAAATAAACGAACCAATATCTTTAATGTCGTTAATTTATATAAATCTAGTTGTTGTTGTGATACACTGACAAAGAAATATTTGATCCAACACAATTTGTTTGTAATTGTAGAATGGAAACTCGTCCTCAAGTCACAGAATTCTGGGGAATCTCAGAATTTCCAGAATCAACACGGGTTAGGACGTCTGCATCAGTGTTACAAAACAAACATCCACTGAAACAATTCATAATGTTTCGAATCCAAAGAACAGTTGAGCTCCATGAGATGCAACTGCATGCAAGGTATGCCAGAAGGTGGCCCACTAGTTTCCTATTGCAGAGCAATGGCATACTAGCATCTCTGATTCAGCTGATTTGCCATTTTGGTTCATGTTTAAATATATAAACAACCATTTGGGGGTGGCACAGTGGTTAGCACTGTCATCTCATAGCATGAGGGTTCCAGGTTCGAATCCCGGTCTGGGCCCTTCTATGTGGAGTTTGCATGTTCTCCCTGTTCTCCCCTGGCTTCCTCCCACAATACCAAAAACATGCACATTAGGTTAATTGGCTACTCTGCATTGCCCCTAAGTGTGAGTGTGAGAGTGTGTGGTTGTTTGTCTTTGTGTGTTGGCCCTGTGATTGACTGGCGATCAGTCCAGGGTGAACCCCGCCTCTCACCTGTAGTCAGCTGGGATAGGCTCCAGCTCCCCCGTGACCCTGACGGATAAGCGGTATAGAAAATGGATGGATGAACAACCATTGGATGGATTTCCATGAACTTTTGACCAGACATTCATGAGGGGATAAATCTTACTCACTTTAGTGATTCCCTGCCTTTTCCTGTAACACTATTTTGAGGATGACATTTGTACCTCATTGTGTCCTCACCAACGGGTGATTCAGCTTCAGCAACTGTTTATCTCCATGAAACAGTTACTAATATTTACATAAAAAAGTGTCTGGTGTAAATATGGCCACAGGCCATATCAAGTGACAGGCCTGCAACGGTGTATTCTTTCTTATTCTTATTGCTTGCATGCATCTGTTAGAGAGTGAGACCTCTTTTCTCTGTGAGGATCTGTGTTAATTGCAAGGTACTGGCAGTGAGGATTGGCTGTGGTCCAGTGAGAGCACAGAGATCTAGAGATCTCTCACACAATTCTAAACTGGGACGTTGCAGATGGAAACACATTAATATGGATTCTTCAAACATGGACTGTTGCCATTTGTTCCCTTTGAATGTTCCAAGATATTATGTCTGAAAATGTGGACTGTTATACTCACATTTAAATGAAATTGTGTCCTCTTGCTAGGTTTGAGTTGGTGGGTTTGGCCACTTGGTAACAACTCCCCCAAAAAATATAGGACATGCAAGAGAGGTTTTCTAAACTCTTTTAAATTTTCTCTGTTGTATTATGTTCATCTTATTGTCGTTTGATTGTATTTCATCTTTTTTTTTTTAGCATTTTCCTTGTTCAATCAAAGATGGGATAAATGCAGAGGAAAATATCCAGTGTTTGTAGAAAAAAAAAAGCTGCTGATATGCAAGTAGTGGACAAAAATACTGAGATAATGAGAATAAAGAGGGTGAATTCTTCAGGGCTTGGTTTTATTAAACTGTGGTTTGGGGGTCATTACGGGGTTGTTGATCTTATATAGGGTTGTCCCCATGTGACTTAGTCTGGGCTTCTGTTTTTGTAAGGGGCTTCTGTTTGTAGGCCATACACTACAGATTCAGGACCAGCCTGTAAGCTGTAAAACTGTAACTGCACCAATTTAATGAGTTCTGTGGAGTTCTGTGGCCTGAAGATGCAGAAATTAAGTCTGGCTTTGGGATTTACAGAGTATGAGGCCTCTACCATAACTATAAAATGTATGTACGTTTAAACCATATCATTTAGACCGTAGGATGATCAGGCCATGACCACATGTTGTTCAAACAGGAGAGACTTCATTCCAGCTCATTGCTAACTTGTTTTCCAAGTACAACATGCTTCTAAATGAAAAAATAGCAGTCAGCTGATTAAGAAGAAGCAGGAAGACAAAGAGATATTGCCCTCGGATGTTAAATTGCTATCACACAGTAGCCAGTGGGTTCCACGATAGCTTTACCATGGGTGCAGATCCAGCGTTCCCTGAACCCAACCTCTTCCCACTTCTCCCCTCTGGTACATACAGAGCATTGCACACTCCAAACCCCAAACTTCCCAGTTGTTAATCCGATCAAGCATCTGCAAAATGTGCTGTGCAAGTCCAATTCATGGAGCCTTCCCACCTTCCCAAAATTGTTGTGACTGATCAGTGCAAGTGTTTATTTGTTTGTTTGTTTTTTTTACTGTCCCAGATTTTGAAGATGTCTGTCTCATCCCTTATAGTCTTAATACCACATTAAGAAAACATCAGAATCGACCTTTGCCTTCCATTATGCACCTTTTCTTCCTTACAGCAGGATGCAAAAGCAGGCAAAAAACCATCATACAGAAAACAGAATTAAAGTGAACAGGGATGCCTTTTGGCCATTTCATTTATTGCAGTAATCTCATCGTTATATAGAGTACATCTCAGTGATGTTATGTAATATCATACTCAGAACAGCTTTGTCTGACCTCACTTGTGCCCAGCTGAAACTCCAGGGATGGATGGACTTCACTGTTAACCTAAATTGCATTTGAATTAATCATGAACTTCCTGTGACAGAGCAGCTGGCTGAGTTAACTGGTCGACCTTGGTAGTAAGATGTGTGTGTCGTACACACACACACTCACATATGCAGGAAACAAAAAATAAGAGTAGACAGCAGGGAGCTAGAGGAGGTCAGTACCCACTGTGTACTTGACTTTTCATTTTTTCTGTGTGTGTGTGTGTGTGCGCGCCCTGAATTGATGAGACTCCTGGCCCCATTATACTATAACGAGCAGAAACACAACTCTGTCTAAAACCTCAACAATACAATACACTTCTAATCCACATCTAATGTTACATTACCTGCTCGTGTGAATGCAGCAGTTTTGTTAAGGCTAAACGCTGGTTAAGTGCACCATCTGACAACACAGTCTGTCTCTGATTCAGGTTGAGTCAGCTTCTATTTCACCCCTCTGAATCTCTCCCCCAGAGTGCCACGTATTAGGGTAAGTTTTTCCCCTGCATTTATTACAGTACATTTTCAATTTTACTTTGTGGAGAAAATTCTAAATATCTTTCTCTCTTTTTTTTTAAATTGGGACTTCCTACCCAAGCTATTGTACTCTTGAGTGAATATGTTTAAACGTTTGTCTGTTACTTCCGCTGCTGCCTGTGCGTTGCTGTAAAGCTGAGCGGACAATAATCCTACTGCTTACATCACTCAGGTTCAGTTCAGTTCAATTCATTTATATGACACCAAATCACAACAAAACGCTGAGATTAAAGTGATTTCATGGAACAGGGTTTATATATTCCCTCCCCATTTTAGATGTGTTTTAGATGTGCAGTAAAGGACAAAAGCAGGTGACTTTAGTCATGTGACCTAAGGTGACAGTTTGGTGAGGTTTAAGCAACAAAGTTTGGGTTCACTTTTGGTTTGGGTTAAAATTAGCCACTTAAGTATGTATGGAACGTAAGCATAAGTTAAAATAGTTCAGTGTTTACTTTGGTTTCACACAGGACACAAACACTGGTCTCAAATTCTGTGTAAATATTTGCGCCTGTATGCAGCATAAAACTCTAGGCACCACTTTCTCTGCTTTATTTCAGTTTTATTTACAGTTAACATTCTAATAAAAAAAATGTAGCATTCAAACATAAACATGTCTTTATCAAGGAAACTAAACATTTAGATGCTTTAGATAGAATAAGTGGACTGGGACATAAATCCTCTTGGAGAAGAAAAAGATAAGCATCCACATCCAAATCTACACATCCACTGTGCTATTCAGGTCTGTTCCATGAGCTCACTTCCTGGAAGGAAAATGTAGTTCTCTCACTTGTCATACACAGGCTATTTGCATTTGTGAAATAATACTGACTTTAGGAAAGTGTGAAATGCAAACTAGTCGCTAAGGGTTGCATAGACCAGTTTGCATATCTTTACACTCTGTTTAGCTGTATTGATCTGCTTGGCTTTTGTGTTCAGTAGTAAACACCAGTTATACCATGTTCTGAGGGAATACTCAAGTCTCATTCTGCTATAGGGTGTCACTCAGTTCTACTAAGTAGGGGTCCATTATCAGGAATAATCAACAGACTCCTTGACATTAAACATAGAACGACATAAAAAAAATCTGAATATCAATGCTGAGTGTAGTCCTGCAGTGTCTCATCCTCACCACAGGATGGCGAGCGTAACACAAAACACACTGCCTCTCTGCACTTAGTCTGTAAACTAGAACATAAACAATCACCTCACATCTCATTCGCTACTCAAACTTGCTATTTCAGACTGTGACAAAAAGTTGACAAGAATTATCATTTGTTCATAAAAGTCTCGAGGCTGACTGGGGCACAGTAAGTCTTGTTAAACTAGAATTATATTTACTTTTTGTGAACGACACACAACGTCACTGGATTTGACTCTTGTTGGCATAACGTTAGCTTTCTGGCTCATAGCTGAGCCACAGCTGAGAAAACTAGAAACACCTCCTGTTGCCAAGTCATACCTAAGGTTTGTTCCATTTGCCTGAGCAGTGAACGTTTACATTTCACTGGAACACTATGGGATTAGAATGACTGTTCTGGGTATTAGTCAGATCCTCAGGCGTGCCGTGGGAAACAGATTCACAGCTTTTGAAAAACGTTAAAGTTTTACAGCAAAAAAGAAACGCATTCAAATGTAAATTGACAGTCTCAGTTTTTTTTTCTTTGGTAAGCGACCATGGTATAAGCGAGTTACCTTTGAGGTGTCCATAGCAGGGAATGAATAGATGAAATGGAGGCCAAAAGTGTCAGATGCACAGCTTCCAATTGCTTCCACCTCAGGTGTACCTGCACATGTTGCACTGCTATTTAAGCAACCATTAAGGGCAAATCTAAATGACTTTAGCTTGGACAAGGATCTGTCTTTCCTCTTTCTTCTGGATCCAACCTGTTCTAAACAGTGGAAAGGTGACTAAATTCTGTTGTAAAGAATTATTATGTCCCACAGGCAGTGTTTTTACTAACAAGTATTATATCAGTCATGTGTATCAAAGTGTGATATCTTGTGTCTCCTTTGTGACACAGAGCCCCACTGTGGTACAGGCCACAATGCCCTTGCTGGAGCGGTTTGCTGCATTAGATCAGAACTTGCCCAGGCCCATCTGTGTTGTGCAGAAGACCAAAACTCTTCTTACACAGATATCATGCAGTACCATCGCAATGAAAACCCTTTGTTATTCTTTTCTTTTCTTTACTGAACAAACCTACACCGCCTCAGTGTGTGATTTTAGATAGCAAGGCGATATCCCACAAGCAAAAGACGAGTGAAATGTAACACAACAGCATCAGTGTCTAGTGTGAGATATAACATGCCAAGCACTTTCTAAACCATGGGATAGCATGGCAGTATGAATCATTTACCACCCCTGTTATGTGCTGGTTAATCTCATCCTGAGTTCCCAGACCTCACACTGTTTCCCCCATTTAAGAGACATTTTCAGTTGCTGTTCTTCTTCTTGAGTTTGCTGATAAAACAAACTACAGTGTGGAGCCATGGGACGATGTGAAGAGACACAATGCGCTTTGGCAGACAATCATGAGATGTTCTTGATTCTGCATCCCTGTCTCTCTCACATGGCAAAAGGTGTTGGTAAAGGTCAGCATGGCATGACAGTGCAAAGGATGTATGACTTGAATGGGAATTTATACACTAGTTTATAGCAATGGTATGTTATTTTAGGTATTGAACATAAATGGATTTTGAAAAATGAATGTTTTGACACTTTTTATGTCAAAGCAATAAAAAGTGATCCACAGTTTAGTTCTCATTGACTTTTGTGTGCTGGCTGTGTGAAGAACTGATACTATCTTGTGTACACTTAACGTGTTGTGCACAGCTGTTGCTCTCATGCTCTCAGAGAAGCACTGTTCTTCTCTTTATACCAGACTATGGTGGTTCACACACACAGCCTCCATGTCCCCACCATGCAGTTACACAACGCACTGACGTTCTCTAGTAAATTCAGCTGTCATTTTCAAACTATGTTGAAGTGTTTGAACCGAGCATCTCTCTCTGTCTGGCCGTCATTACAGCTACAACTCTCCACAAATCATTCAGAGGCTCATTCACTTGCTTGTTCAGTAAAATATAAGATAAACCAAAACTGCTCCTTTAGTGAACATCTGAAAGATGTGCATGGTTTGCAACATCCTTTAATCATACACTCATTCATACAAATATAAATCACAACAGAGAGAAAATAACAACTGAGCCCAGCTGTGCTCCAGCTGTTTTGTTGCTTCTTCTTCTTCTTCACTGCAAATTTTGTTATTTTCTTTTTCTGTCCAAATGCTGTTGACATTGAGTAACATTACTTGCAGATACACGACATTACTCAGTTCTTTTATTTAGAGCTAAATCACATCAAAAAAATGTCATGACACTGTCCAAATAGAGCAGGTCTAGACTGAAAACATCTTAATCTGTGCAATCAACCACAGAAACCCACACCAACTTGCTATCATGTGTTTTCCTTTCCTTTTTTTGTACCTTCAATACAATCTGTCCAGCAATCGTTACTGTGAAGTCTATGTATAGCCACCGTGCTCTAAGGACAGGACAGAACCTGCTGTTATGCTTGCTGTTGAAGACGATCAAGATTAAGCGTAAATGTGATGCGTGACATGTGTGTGTGTGTGTGTGTGTGTGTGTGCATAAGTGGGATGCTATACACGTAAACATGTGACTAAACAAAACAAGACAGGACAGGACAGGGCAGGATGAGAGGCTGTGGGTGGTGATGTTTGCATGGGTGTAGTAGTTGTTTTAGATTTAGATTATTTGCAATTATGTTTATATGTACAAACATGAATACTGTGAGACAAGCCACCCCAAAGCTCTTGCACCACAGTAAACTAGTTAGCAGACACGTGATGAGGACGGAACATAAATCTGTGCCATGCAGTCAGCACTGCAGCTTGTTTGTTCAGTTTTCTGTTCAAAAGTTTCCCACGGACAACCAGGTCACCGGTGTGCCTTTGACGTGATAGCCTGCCATATCTTCCCGCTCCCGTGTCACAGAGCTCCATTGTTGTTTCAAAACTGTTGAAATGCATCAGTGAGCCACACTGTTGCACACCACATACCCTGCTGTCACAAATGCCCACTATAGGACCAAGTGTGGATTAAAGGAGCTATCTGTGAATTTAAAGGTATTTCCATAAATAAAGAGGGCAGGATTTTAACAGAATAACTGCTGACAATCTACAGCAGCACCTATGCTTCTTGCTGTAGTTCTGTCTGGCTGTTGCTATAGCTGTGGAGCTAGTGGTTATATCTGACTGGATTATAGGCCTACCAGCACTGCATCCAGTCAGGCGCATCACAACATCCCAGCACATACCAAAGTAACGACAGGTTTAGAATTTATTTGTTTTATGTTTCACTGTCCTGTTAAAGATCTGTGTCATCGCATCTGTAAACCTAATCAAGAAAATGACCGCAAGCTACCGTCTTCACTAATTTGCAATATTTTTCTTTTCATGATCTGTTAGTTTCCCTCTTAACTTTTATTTTATGCATGTGAAAATAGTCTGAGAGAGTAGGAGAGTCTGTCAGCAAGAAATCTTTTAAATAATTTATTGTCATTTCCATTTAGTCGCATGTGAGGCTGAAAATTCCTGAGCATCAGGTATATTAAGTTTCATAATTCAATTTTTCCCTGAAACATTGAGTCTAATAAATTATTTCCAGTATTTGAAAGACGTGTAGTTAAATAATGAATTGACATTAACAAATTATTTATTTCATTTATTTATTAACAAATAAATAATTCTAAAAGCATTCTGCCCGTAGAGATGATTCCTGTTGCAGCTTGTTGTGCATGTATGTATGTTTGTTAAACAGGCAACAGTTCACAGACAGATAGTGGCACTCTGTGCCTTTGTTAGTGTCAGCATAGCACACATGTACAGACACACACTATGGCAGGGATTCAAAGGTGCCTCCTAAAGGTAGCTCCAGTGTTTCATAACCTTCCACAGCCATGTGACACAGACCAACTAAGTACCTCAGCCAAAGAAACATTTTGGCATTAATGCACTGATAACATTTGGAAGTGATACAACCATCCATGTTTTGTATATGATTTTATTATGTTTTTAAAGGAATCAATACCAAGTAAATAACTTGTGAGAATCAATGTGTCAAGTCATTAGCTGACCCATCCCTACAGCTTAATCCAGCACTGTGACATTGACTTGTCGGTTTGAACTGCTCGTTTGGACATGTTTTCTTTTTCTCGTGTAAGACTTTCTCTCGGCTGGATTTTCCTTGGTGTTAGTGCCTCTTAACCTTTGTACCAGAGCTCTTATGGGACCACAGTTAACACTCAAAAGTGTGGCTTCACTTGATAAAATAAAACAGCGAGGCAAAGTACAATGCGTTTGGGAAGCGAATTAGCTATAAGTCAGGTTGCACAAAAAATTCAGCCAAACATTCAAGGCCATACTGCATCGACCGTCAGCATCTGATAGCCCAAGTGTGTTGTTCAGTATGTCAGTCAAGGAGGAAAGAAAGCATAATGGGACCATGTCGTCACCAGTGTATCTCAAGTCTGTGCACTTAAGTCCAAAGACTAAGTTTGTGCAACTTCAAATTCTGAAAGATGTTAGAAACTGCTTGATCTGTCTGTAATTTTTGACATGCAACATTTTGCATACTTCGATATGATCATTGTTAAGGTAGTTTGTTTACGAGGTGCACTTGAATGTAGCTGTTGGCACCCATGCGTCTTGCCATACAAAGCGATGCAGATTTCAATTAACAAGGTGTACCTGAATGCCCCATGAGTTCCCTGTGTTTGTATCAAAGTCTGATGCAATCAGACAGCAGAAGACAGGAGCAACATGCCCATAAATGACACCAAAGCACAAAGATAGTCTCAGCAAAGTTATTTTGTACGTGACTATTTTGTTTTTTGTCTTTCTTTAATGTTTGTTTCTTATTCGCCTGTGTGGCCAATGGCCTTCTCACTCATTAAACAGAAAATTTAACTCCATTTGGCACTTGGCAGATGTTAATTTAAGATTTAAGTAATACACTTTTTGATCTTTGGTCTTACAGGAAAGTATCAATTGTCAAAAGGTTAAAGTCCAAGTGAAGTCACAAGTCATTGATGTCAAGGCTCAAGTTGATTTTCAAATCTTATTTTAATTCATCAAGTCGAGTTGAAAGTGATCACATTTGTGAGATGAATCTGACTTGGACTCGAATGACGTTTGGTGTTACAGGATTGGAAAATGAAGTGATAACTGCCTGATGAACAGAGTCTACCTGTATCTTCATCTGCATCTGAGGAGCAGCGAGAAAACTCTTTCACTGCACGTCACTGAAGGCACCATCAGTGTGAGCTGTGTTACTGTCAGCTAAAGGAATGTGACTGTGTCTCCACCACAACTTAAATGTACACTACTTACACTGTGGCAAATGCTAGTTATTACTGCTGTTGTTGCAGACAACACAGAGAGGAGTTGTGGTCAGGAGGTGGATGATAGGAAGTCGAAAGCACAAAAACAGGCAAACACACACATGAATTTAGTCACACACACACACACACACACACATATACAAACAGGAAATAACACACTGAATCATAAAGAATTCATTTTCAACCTGTCTCCAGAAGACAACAACAAAAAACAAACAAACAAACAAACAATGCAACACACAAAGCAAGGATCCAAACAATGATGGACATGTTAGAGGAAGTGTGTGCATTCAGGGTACTCTTATTGTTTAGGGTTTGTGGTGTGCTTCTGCCTTCATCTGAATATGTGTATATTTTGCGTGCTTAATGTATTCCTATTGTTTTGAGGGTTGTTATTTATAGCCATGATGACCCAGTGACAGTGTTTGTGTGGTTTGGAAGGACAAACACAGCAAACACTGACCATCTGAGCTAAACTTAGGAGCTCAATGTTTATCACTGCTATGCGTTGTCTAATAGTTTGGTTTGTCCTTCCTCAGTTCATGAAGACATGTCGCAGCTGAGTCTAAGTTTGCAATTGTTGGCTGTTGATTTCAGTTTCCTGTTTTTTCCTTCCTCTACTCTGTGAACATATTCTTTTGTAAAATAATATTTTTACATTTGAGCCAAAGTATAGTCTCCTGAGATCTTGAAGTTCATGAGGGAGTGTGTAATCATCAGTGTGAGAAAGCTGAGCCTGAAGACGAAGCTGTCACCTTCCCACCTCTCTGGGTGGTGTACTACCCTTTCTTTCTGTTTTGCCTACACATGCAGTAGTACTCCAAACACCTGGAAACATACACTGATTTGCTCCACTTTATTGCATTGATCTGCTCCATCTTTTAGTCTGATGGTTGCATGGGGGTCCAGTATGATTGGCAGCTGAGCTTATTCAGCATAACTCAAACTTATTGAAAGAGCGATGACCAGGCAGTGATTATGAAGATTCATAAAATCAACTGACCCTCAATAATGCTTTAAACACCTGTATCCTGAATATTACTGTATTTAAATGGAGGAAGGAATGTATGCCTGCTATTTTCAGATATAATATTTCCAAGTTTCTGTGAGGCAGCAGACATGAACCGACTGAGTGTGGCCTGCTGGATCACTTTAAGATGAAAATGAGACATTTTCTCCTCATTTGGACTGGGATTCAGTCACAGTATGGCCACCAAAATTTTGATCTGCTAAATCATTTGGCCTCATTCAGCACATGAGTTGAGGGAGGTCACAGTATATTTTCCTTTGGAATTTCAACTTGAATATTTATTTTTTGAATGTCTGGCCATAAATTCCATCAGTCATGATACCATTGCACTAGACTGGGTATTCAGACAATATCCAAATTAAAACTAACTTCATTGTGGGGCTCGAACTATCCTGAGCAGAAGAACAATCTGCTGCAGCAGTGACAGCAAAGACAAACCTGGTCAGTGGCTTTATTCTGTCCAGAGCCCATGTTTCATTCCCACCCCACTAATAATTACAACCACTATTATCTATCTTATCAGCTATTACCTTCCTGTGAACTGTGGCTGGTCTTCCTGTAATTATAACCCACTTGCCAGTTGCAACTGCAGAAGAACCCAGATGTAGAAATACGACTGACTGTAAATTACTGATGTACAGCTGATATTTGTAAGTAAAACTGAAAGTTCAAATACCTGCTGTAATTCCTCATAACACAATTACTGTCAATGAGGTGTGTGAGTGCGTGTTGGCGGGGGATGGGGAGCTTATTGTAATTTTCTGGAAATGTTCTGTTTTGTACTTGGGAACGTGTACACTTGGCCGTCAGTAGAGGTGTTGTGGCGAATGTTTGTGTGTTCAGTAAGAAAGAAACCTGCAGTGTAACATCAAGCAGATCAACGGCAGACTTGACTGTATTTAAAGGGACTTCCTCTTCCTGTCCGCTGGCTTCAAACGGCATAATCACACAAAGGCAGGTTTTTGATAGAGAACTTAATTAAGGCTTAGGGTATCCACCACACTGGGAGAGAGGACAGGACAGGAAGTGGATGGGAATGGAAATCCAAGGGGACTTCTGAGAGGAAAGGGCAGAGCGATGGGGGGGGGGGGGCTCAGACACTGTGTATGTCTGTGTGTGTGTGTGTCTGTGTGTGTGTGTGTGTGTGTGTGTGTGGTAGAGGTCAGAGGCCGCACCATCAGTGCATAACAGAGAGGATGAACAGAAGGTTTGAGAGTAAGGGTGGTACTGCAAGGGTGAGGGGAGGTACAGAGTAGAATGTGTGTGTGTGTGTGTGTGTGTGTGTGTGTGTCGAACGGCATCATGCATTAATGAACCACCTAAAAACAACAAAGGGTAAACTGTGACCTTGAGCCTGTGAATGGTTCATCCTTGTGTGTGTGTGTGTGTGTGTGTGTGTGTGTGTGTGTGTGTGTGTGTGTGTGTGTGTGTGTGTGCACAGGAAGAAAGGTGTCATATTTTTTCATAGCCTTTAACCCCTGCGTCTTTGTCTGTCACTCATAATGAGCCCAGCACTGCTTAGCATTTAGGCTCAGCTGGGTTCACTCAACACATTTACGACCTAATCTGTCTGTCTGTCTATCTGTCTGTCACAGTAACAGACATGGCTGCATGCATGTTTCAGGTCTATTCATCTGTTCTATTCTCAGTATATTACATATACATATACATACATATATTACATATACATCACATATACAACACATTGAGTACAAGTGAAAAGGTTTATTAAGTGATTACATTACATTTTATTTGTGTTTTACACAGCACTCCAAATTCAGTGAATCGATAATCAGTAGTTTTCCATTTCATCATTTTACATCATGGTGAAATATTGTGTTGATGGAGGTTGTCCACAACAATAGGCACAATGATTAATGTTAGCTAGCATTAGCATCCTGTTTTGTAAAAAATACCATATGAGAATGCATAACCAATATCCTCAGTTTGTTAACATTAGAACTCTGAAGTTACCACTGGGTGAATCCATACGCACAGAAAATACATCCCTGATTGTACCAAATGGAACATTACATAAAACATAAATAATAACAGAATGTAATCATTTGCTAATCCTTCTCAGCTGAGATTCAAAGATTCATATATGTCATGAGTGTTTGGGAACTGAAACTGCTGAAGTTCTGAGTGTGAAATCCTTACCAATTAGTAATTTGGAGACAGGCCTGGACTGTAGGCAGGTGAGTATTGTATCTGTTCTCTTTCACTATAAAGACACAGAACAAAACTAGGCAGAAGAAAACAGAGCACCACAGTTGTCCTTTTTCACTCGAATGTGTCATCCTTCATGAAGAGGACGACGGACTGGAGAGAAAAACCAAATGACGTATAGACATTACTGATATCTGTGACCACATGAACTAGTCAGAAGACAGCTAATTTGTGTGTTTCCCGTGGGACTCTCTGAGAGTCCTCTTCCTGTGCCTGCCTCAACTAACTACAGTTCAGGGATTTACAGTGGAGACCGCACAAAATGATGCTCTGTGACTGTGGGAAATGTGCATCTGTTTTCTTGAGGCCCCTTTCTGCTCAAGTTGATTTAGACAGCCTCAATCGGACGAGAAAAGCGAAGCAAATGGCTGAAATAACAGTCACGCTAAGAGTGTGTGTTTAAACAAAACGAAAATCCTGATGGGATTTTGGAAGGTTTAATTGTTCCACTGAGAGCATATGTCATTTGCCCAGGTGCTTGGAGAACTGTGATTATTGACAATTTCAACTTATGTAACGTACAGAATGGGGCACATTTTGAACATTTATTGCATATACTCAAGAAACCAAGCAAGAGTAAGAACCGGGAAAATGAAGGATGACAAGGGACTGGTTGATTCAGCAGAACAAAACAGGCAGAGTATCATTCCTCATATTTCATCATCCTTTCCTGTAAAGTGATACACACACAACAAGTATGTCAGTAAGTTCAATAAAAGACAGCATGTAATCATTAGATTAAAGTAAGGATTCAGGCATTTTGATGAATGTAGCTGGAAATTGAACCTTTTTGCACCTGGAATGAGAAAAAAAAAATAACCGTGCTCTCTTAAAACTGAATGAATGACCACTGGGGAACAAAATATATGAAAATAGTGATCAGTTTCAGATAAATATTTGAGAGTTACAATTCTGAACTAGCAGCTGTGTTGTGATGTTTATATTCAAGTCCAGACATTATCACAAGCAAGTTTCCAAGAAGTCACAAAGCCAGTTCAGTACAGTACAGAGTCAACATCATGACACAACATCAAGACAAAATGATCAGTGCATGAGTCATGCTTCTCGCAAATTTCTGTAAATGTGATTCTGGTGTGTTTATCTTACAATGTCTCACTGTCCTGGAGACTGTCTCTGTACCTTTTCCTATCCTGCATTCTGCTGCTGCTGCAGATCCTGGGAGGCCGTGTGTATCTGAACACCTTGGTTTGTCTTTCCCTCTGGCTAGCACTGATGTCATATACTCTGCCACACGGTCTGACAGCAGGGGACTGAAATATGCAGCGAAGCTCACACACTCACACTCTAAACTAAACAGTACGATTACACCCAGCTATTATCTTACTGCAGTGGAGCCTCGGTGGGGTCTAATCACAGGGAGACAAGGGTGGCTTCTCCGCCCCAGTCTAAACACTGCAAGGAAATAACTGATATTTTTGGCAACTGTGTCAGGGTGGAAGGCAAGGACAGTCTATTAGTATGGCCACACACACATACACAACACAGTTATTTTTGCTCACTGAGCAAAGGTTGGTGTAAGGATGGTACTTTCAGAAGGTGCTAGTGATTTAATGGAGTCCACGAAAGCTTAAGGTGCAGTCTGGTCTGACCAAATGTGGTATAAATGACACGTAAATGTCTTAAGTTATTTTGCATGTTACTACAACTCATTTCTTGTTTTTCAAATGTCATGTCAATGCCATCAGAATTACACCATTTTAGGTGCGAATGTTATTGATAAAAATGTAAGGTGACATAGCATAATGAGTGAGGAACTCTGCACATGCAGGACATTTAGGCGGCGGCGGGTGAGTCAAACACAGGACTTTCACCCAGGAGACCAGACTTCAGTCCTAACCAAATAGCAGGTCACATGACCAAAACAGCAAAGGTCAGATGACAAAGGTTACCTGACTTCAACCTAGACTCCATGTCTGAAACACATAAAATGTGGAGTGTGTTTAATTACACGCAAAAAGCTTAAAATGTTTGAAAGGACACTCAAAATGTTCTTAAAAGTGGTGTTCTTTTAATTTAACCAATTCGTGAGATCACATTGTAAGGTGAGGTTTATTTTTTTTCTGAACCAGGTTAAAGTTCCCTCATAAGGAGCTTAGTATTCCCTCACATCAGTGTACATCTGTCATATTTGATAGAAGCAGCAGGTTCAAATCCATCTTGGCCAAAGTCACTATCATAGGTGCTAAGGCTAGCTAAGTTAACCAGAGCCATAGCTATGACAAATTGAGTTTGCAGGTGAAAATAAACAAGCTGCAATCACCACATTTAACACTTTGATATGTATATAAAGCCTGTCACCTCTTGGAGGTAGGTTATTTTTGTTGGATTTGATGAACATCTCTTAACATTTGAGCTGCTCGGATCATCAGGTCATTTCATTCATGTTCCCTGGCCAGCTTTACATTTCACGTTCACATTCATTTCTCTCTTTCTCTGGTTTTCTCTCTTTCTTTCTGTACTCTAAGTTGCTCTCTCAGAACTTTGTACAGAAACTGGGCATGAAATGTGTTATGACATCATTTGATTGGTATATTTAAAAGCATCAGTTGCTGTACCCAACCCTGCTCGACACAAAGACATTTTTACTCAAACTTCTTCTGTGATACTGTGAAAACAGAACATAGTTTTACAACCATCAGAGATGCTTGTCCCATAAGAGCCATCTCCTTGTCTATCTCTCACAGGTCATATCGGTGAAATCTCCCCCCTCCCTGTCTTCCCTGCGTACTTTTATCACCTCCAAAAATAGTCTTACTCTTGGTTCCCCCGTATCTGTCTCTTTCCATCTCTCGTTTCTCTTTCAGTGCTTCTCACTCTCCTTTATCTCATCACATCTGTCTCCTTCCCTCCCCTGTGCCTTCTCTCCTTCCCTGCTTTTCCTTCCCTCACTAACTCCCCCCCCGCATCCTGTTGTATATTTCACTCTCCTCCTCCATATTTCCCTCCCTTTCCTACCTCACTCTCCCTGCTTCACCCTCTCCTCCTCCCTTTCTTGTTGTTTTCCTCTTCCTAATTGCTGTATTAGCTATTCTTGGCATCTTGTTCTCCTCCTAATTACAACTCCCCTTTCCTTCTCTCTCATTTTCCTGCACAGAAAAAAAAAGAACTTGCTGTGAAAATATGAGCTTGCATTAAATCTTCACCATCTGAGTGCCACTGCCTGGAGCAAAACAACCTAAGCTCTTCCTATTGCACATTTATCAGTGTATAGTCTTATGATTTACATCGTCTACACGTCTTTTCCTTTCTGTGGAGCTGCCGTAACTCAGTATAATGAGGATGTGTATAAGCTATATCAGTGTTTTCTTTACAGGTTAAAAATCACAGAAGGAAGCAGACAGTGAATGTAACAGCTATATTTATTTTGTTATTTTTAATTACATGTAGCTTGTTAAATGTGACTGTAGTTACTGCCCAGCACTGGACCATGACTGTTTAACTATGACACTACCTTTAATTGGCTAATACAGTTGACTTTATTTTCTTTCTGAAGTGCTCAACATAAATAAATAAATATGACTCTGTCCAATAAATTAGAATTATATGAATAAATTCTAGAAATAATGAAATTGTTCATTACTATTTTTAAACAGTTTTTATTTCCAAAGTCTGTCTTGGCAGTCCTTGCAGCACTTTTCCCGGTGATGCTTTAGTTCACAATGCACATTTTCATCACAAAGTCTGTCTGTCATCCGGTCCAAAAACACAACCAGCCACATAACTGTCTCTGTCCTGTTTATCATTGAAATTGCTGGACTTGATTAGAACTGCCTGGAGAAAGTCTGCAGTACTCCCTTGCTACAATGACAGCCACATGTATATGTGTGTCCGTGTGCCAACTTCCTTGCAAAATTGATAAGCTGCAGGCCACTACATTTAAGGAGGACCTTATGTGAATTTCTGTTGAACTCTTACCTTGTGTGTCAGTGTGTCTGCACAGTGATTACAGATCAGATTCCAGGATTATTGAGTTCCTAGGGCCAAGAGGATCAGGAAAAGCCACTGCAGATCACCATGACATTGGACTTTCTCGATGTGGGTTTTAAAGTAAAAGCAATACCTTTAAACTGCAACAATGGAGTAGGCCCAGCTTTATTTCTATGTGTTTCAAATCACAGTGGATCTCTTGCTTTTTAATTGCTAATTGAAAGTGTTTTCAATGAAGGGGACACATTTCCAGGGTGATGGTGATATTTAAAAACATAAATATTAAAAAAGAAAAAAGACTGTTGTTCACTTAAGCTGCCCACACTGAAGGCAGGGGATGGCCTCGCTAACGTTGCTCCACTGTGGCCTTGAGCCACTGCCTCGTCAGGATGCACTGGTGGCTTAATACCTTGCATGGTCTTCTAATTGGCCCTGATCTAATAAACCACTGATGTCACTGCTCGCCAGCCAAGTTTCCGGGATTAAAGTGACACAGCACTCGCTCTTTGATTTACTCAAAGGTTATTGGCTGAGCTTGTGTGGAGAGGTTGGAATGAGTCAGCACTTCCAACTCTGAGGTTATGATGAAGAGCTGGAAAACACCGCATTGTAGTATCCACAGTATCCTGAGGTCTGGTTCACACGTGAGACTAAGATGGAGATTTATCTCAGACTGGTTCAGTGTCAGCAGTAATGCAGGGGTTGCATTTGACCGTTGTGGTGAAGAGCGAGCTGAGCCTGAGTGTACACTCAGTTTTACACTGACCTTACCTTTACCTTAATGACTGGAAGTACGAGATTGCAGCATGTCAGCGTGGCTGGGTTGGATTAGTGCATGTCGATGTCGATCTGGGAGGAAGCACATTACCAGGTTTAGTGCCAGAGCACATCAGCGCAGCAGTAAAGTGATTTAGCTGCTGACATTAGTGGCAGCTTTGCTTTTGCATTTTTTGGTGAATTGTTGAAGGAAGATTGCTAAAGGAGTAATTTTTTTTGGTCAGTTGGTCAGCTGGTACAGAAATATCTCGACGTTAGCATTGCCATTGGTCTTATACACAACACTGTCAACACAAAGGCCTATTAGTAGCACATTATGTCACTTTTTTATTGTTAAAAATAATATAGTTCTTTAACCCTTTACTTGTAATCTGTTAACCCATCAGCTCATTAATTGATTGAGCGATTGATTTTTGGGGGGACTGTTAAGGTAGTTCATTATTAACAATTGTGAACAATGAATGTGGAGTTGTTCATTTTTATCTGTGTGAACTAAACACACAAATGCACACACACACACACACACGTACACAAAGGCCATCATTCACCTTTCATCGATCTAAACCATCTCTTAAAATACTGAAGCTATTCATGTTAAAAATGCAGGTGTGTGACTGCCAGACTCTACACAGCCTTCTTTCCTTATCACACTGAGGTTGCAAAATGTGTAAAATCATGACAAAACAGTAGAAGCACCAAGATACCTCACACACTAATCGCATGATTACAGGGAAGGTAATTTTGGAACATAATTGGTCCTGAAACCAGGCTACACTGGAGGACAATGGAGCTTATGTGTACAAGATTGTATGTGTGTGTGTGTGTGCGTCGACTTGTGGCTTCTCCTGTTCTTTCGCTCCTCTTCCAGGTGTGTCAAACAAAGAGGGTTCTGTTCAGAAATTCACATCTGAGCAGCAAATCACAAAAAATCGTAAGTAACGGAGATTAGAGAGGGAGAGCAAGAAGAGCAGTCTCTGTTGGATGCCAGTGACGACAAGCTGTATCTCACAAGTCATTCTGAGCAGCTGACAACTTCAAGTCCAGATGACATTTGAATTTCGCTTGCTTTTTTGCATTGCGCAGAATTTGTGGAAATGGCATCAGTGGTCCAGGCCTTTGAGTGGTTATATCTCATGCCAGTGGCTGACTTATATCAAATATCTGAGGTCAGGAGATGTGTTTTAAGGCATTAAAAGACACACATCATTCACTTGCTGTCAACAAGCACACATGGCAATGTTTATGTATGGTTAGTGAGTCAACTGTCCATTTACAGAATTCAACATTTCAGAGGGCCTATTGTTGTGGAAGCTAGCCAGGTAGGTTATCTAGCTTCAGTTCTCATCAGAAAAAACAATAACATTTGTTATTTAGAAATGCTAACATGACGAACTTGTTTATCTTTTTCTGACAAGCGACTGGCTGTTGTCTCTGAGAAACAAAGGCTGGCTACCCCAACCTTTGACACTGTATCATTTAGTCAAACCACATGAGGAAGAGGTCATGGAGGATGGTGAGTTCGCTGTCTGGCTTCGACACTGAAGACTGCAGTTTGTATTCTGACTCCTACCAACACTAAATGTTGCTGCATATATATATTACACAAGGGGGTACCAATAGTCCTATCCCAGGCAATCTTGTTTCCAGAATAAATGTTGTCAATGTACATTTTGGCAAATTAGTAATAATTAATAGTAAACAGTAAACTGATGTTTGATATGGTGAAACTTTCACTGTCCTGAAGGCCTGGTTAGTTTCAGGCACCAAAAACATGTGGTAAGAGTGAGGAAAAAAATCAGCTTTTGCTTTAAAATACCTGCATGTGCCACCATGTTTTTGGTGCCACAGAAACAACTCTAAAAGGCTCAAATGGTGAATAGATGAAAGTCACGTCTGTGACCCTTAGTCACTCTGTATACTACGCTGGGTTGAGCAGTTGCTCTGATCACCTCATATAAACAGAGCTAATTTAAAGCCCAGTGTGTTTCATCCAGAATTTAAAGGGTACCTTCTCATCTATCTAATACAATTGCAAGGGGACGGGACAAAATGGCAGTAGCTGGTGCTCTGGGAATGAAACTGAACTAATAGTGGAGATGGCAGTGGGCAGGGTCTCAAACTCAAACTTAATCACAATCTACATTGGCATCATAAACTTAAAACACATGCTGCCAGTCACAGGCCTTTTTGCCACATGGACCCATTGTATGGTCACATGGCTGCTGTCAGCTACATACAACAGCTTTATAAATCAAGCTTTAGTTTCTTGTAACAAGGACCACCATCTTTCCCTTGTCCTAACCAAGTCAACCTATATATACTATATCAGATGAATTATTTCTCCAATGATCATTTGAATTATGAAGGCCCTGACAAACAACACAGATATTCA
Source organism: Scatophagus argus (assembly GCF_020382885.2). Classification (NCBI taxonomy): domain Eukaryota; kingdom Metazoa; phylum Chordata; class Actinopteri; family Scatophagidae; genus Scatophagus; species Scatophagus argus. The sequence continues at coordinate 2,621,722 of NC_058508.1, read as the reverse complement.
CTTGTCTCTTTCCATGTCAACATCTTGCTCAGATACTCAAAGGAAAAGGGATTCTTTTAATATCAGTGATTGCACTACAAAGCTAATTATAACATGTTTTTTTTTTGGGATCTGTGAATTTGTTGAAGGATTTTGGCTGCTCTGCCAGAGGTTAAATTAATTTTGGGGTTTTTTTTGTCAAGCAGATTTTCAGTTTCAAAGCTGTTTTCATGTGCAAAGATCTGAGGTTAAAGAAACACCAAGAGAAACATGGCCAGAGGCAACACACACAAGCTTATCCAATGAAAAATGACTGTAACCAACTCGGCAGTACATCATTTACATCCTCTGCTGCTAAGCCTTTGGGCTATAAACAGAGAGCTCGGCATTCAGACATGAAAATTACACTGAACCCAGAACACTTCACGCTATTATAAGGTAATAAAGTGATATTAGAGTAGAATCTTTAGATTACATTAGTTTATGTTTCTGATAACTTTATTGTCACTTGTACAGAGAATACACACTGAGACACTGAAATGTTGTTTAGCATCTTAAGAAACGTGCAGTGGTAATACATAGAACAAACAGTGAGGGGTAGATATGAATACACAAAGTATGAACATGAGCAGTAGTTACAGTGGGTAATTCTCTGTGCAGCACTGAGCTTAGCACACACTAATTTCTCCAGTAACGTATTGTAAACTGTCATTGATTTGATGTCAGGGAAGAATTACTCATAAATCATTTTTACGAGCGTAAAACAAACAGACCTACAATTTTACGCAGTCACATAACAATCTCATCTGAATCAGAGGATATTTTGTGCACCCAAAGTACACTCATTAGACCATGATGCACTGTAAGACATGTGCATTGGTTCAAAACTCTTACTGGTTACACTGTGTAACACGTGGCGATGCGACAGTTTCCAATGTGTTCTCTGAAATGAAGTGAAATGAACTATGGGTAATGTAGGAAATTCAAAACAAACATAGAGCAAATCAGGGAAGTTGAGCGATTTCATTTTGTTGAATTCACCCTCAGTAGATATTTGCTTTGAGAGTTTGTTGCAGTTGCAGTAACAATAAGTGATCCTCTTTAGTGCAGGTGTTCTGAATCTTATTGCAGATTTGATATGACAGTTTCAATACAGCAAATTAGTTTTGGAGGAGGAAATATTCTGCTGCAGTTGGCTGAAATTTTTATTATTTTATTTTTATTAACTTTTGTTGTCATTTGGCGCTATATAAATAAATTGGTGTAAATTGAATTGAATGTCTACTGCTTGGTTCGCCAAAGTTATAACAAATATTGCAATAACTAGACTTGAGTTTTTATCTAATACAATTATAATACAATACAATTATAATAATCACATTTTTATTTTGCCAGTATGTTGGTTTAAGGCCAAATATCCACATTTATGAACCATCTGTAACTTTGTGTTTTATCAACAGTTCTAAATTACATACCGCAATTTCACATCATGCTAAATTATTGTGTGTGAGCACACTGCAGAAACTTAGTCAGACCAAAAAAAATCAGATCAGTCCCACAATTCTTATTATCCTTATTTATATTATATATATATTATATTATACTATATTATTTATAAGCCAAAAACATATATACTGCCTTTACGCTCAACATGGGATGTATTGACTTTTTTACCATTTCCTCTCAAATACATCTGTGAAAGCAAATATAGCAGTATATAAACATAAGGTATATCTATCACCAAGCTGTTTGTATGTGTGCCTGTGTTTTTATGACTGTGTTCCGTATTCCTGTGTGTTTTTTAAATAAATGTGTGTGTGTGTGTGTGTGTGTGTGTGTGTGTGTGTGTGTGTGTGTGTTTTACTGGGTACTCATCTGCTTGTTGAATCAAGACTGAATATGTCAGCGACGGTCTAGACTGTTCGGATGATCTAGGCTGTTTTTCCACTCTACTGATGCACAAACCAGACTACCCACTGAGCCAACAGGAAAAAATCATTCATCCCCATCGGACACAGATCATTTTAGCATTCACCACTCACGTTAAATTCCCACATATCCAAATAAATGTCTAACAGTGATTTAGCAAAACTGAATATATACTATAGGAAGGAAATGCATATGTGCTTGCAGCTGAAAATTTGAGTTAGAGTTCAAACATTTGAAACATTGGAAATACTGGGGGAAAAAAAGCATTGTTGGGTGGTAGGAGTGCACCAAGTAAAGGTATTATTTCTACATGCAATATAATGGAAGCATCATTGTTTTGTGTAGTGTGGTGCGGTAGCATACACACAGGCTAAATCTCCTACAAGCATTTGTGAAGCCTTCTACTGCAGATTGAAATAAAACTGCTGAGGATCAGTAAGTGACACCACCACCATATGTGTCTGGTATGTGTAGCCAACAGAGGCATTTCTGTATGAGGGTGACATCATGCACCAACGCTTGGGTTGATGCCGACCGCATCTCTGCTGCAGGGAATTGCAGACACACAAGCTTAGGTTTGTTCGATGGAAATATTGGCAGAGTGAGCACAGAGAGGAACTGATCCTGGAGATCTGTTTCTTTTGCTACTGTGGTTTGAGCTGAGTTAATAAAGTTAATGAGTTATAGTTTATCTTTTAAGTGCATAAGTCTAAACTGAGCATATCCATGAAACACACACACGCACACATATGTGCATGCAAACAAAGCTTTTTGTCATTATGTGGAGCATTTTTATTTTCTTTTCAGTGCAGCTGATGAAAAACACATCAAGCTTATTTCCCTTTCAAATTGGAAGGTGTCCAGCCATGCCATCGGTTCAGAACTGGCAGAAACCAGTGGGACCCAGGGACAGCCATCTACTGTCCGGAGAAGTCTGGCCAGAAGTGGTCTTCATGGAAGAATTGCAGCCAAAAAGCCACCTCCAACATGGAAACAAGGTCAAGCGACTCAACTATACACAAAATCATAGGAACTGGGGTGCAGAGTCAAAATTTGTAATATTTGGCTGCAACAGAAGGCAGTTTGTTCACCGAAGGGCTGGAGAGCAGCACAATAATGAGTGTCTGCAGGCAACAGTGAAGCATGGTGGAGGTTGCTTTCAAGTTTGGGGCTGTATTTCTGCAAATGGAGTTGGGGATTTGGTCAGGGTTAATGGTGTCCTCAATGCTGAGAAATACAGGCAGATACTTATCCATCATGCAACACCATCAGGAAGGCATATGATTGGCACTAAGTTTATTCTGCAGCAGGACAACAACCCCAAACATACAGCCAATGTCATTAAGAACTATCTTCAGGGTGAAGAAGAACAAGAAGTTCTAGAAGTGATGGTATGGCCCCCACAGAGCCCTGACCTCAACATCATAGAGTCTGTCTGGGATTGAATGAAGAAACAGGATTTGAGGAGGCCTACTTCCACAGAAGATCTGTGCTTACTTCTCCAAGTTGTTTGGAACAACCTACGGGCGAGTTCCCTCAAAAGCTGTGTGCAAGTGTGTCTTGAATAGTTGATGCTGTTTTGAAGGCAAAGGGCAGTCACACCAAATATTGATTTGATTTTAGATTCCTCTTCTGTTCATTCACTGCATATTGTTAATTGATGAACATAAACGACTAACACTTCCATTTTTGAAAGCATTCTTAGTTTACAGCATTTTTTCACACCTGCCTAAAACTTTTGCACAGTACTGTACGCTCTTTTGTTAAGGTGAATTTTAAGGCTTTTAAATAAAGATTGTAAGCTGAGCAAATATGTGAAGTGAAGGAATGAACAAACGCTTTGTGCTTCAGACATAGAAGTTCCTCATCTGGCTGTTGCTGAGCAGATTCCACTGCATACTATTCTGGTGCTCTCCTACTACTCATGAATGATTGATAGCCAGTGCCATCATGTCTCCCTGCATTATGGTGGACACAAACCTGAAAAAAACTCATGTTTGGTACTATGCGGCTACAGATAGAAAACAGTATTTCTAAAGGACTGGAACAGGGACTGAAGCAGGTTGGACAGTATAGCAAGGAAAGTGCCACAGTTCATAAGGTTCAGGCTAAAATTCTGTGAAAGAACCACAAACAGTTTCAGTCGAGGCTTGCGTGCAGCTGTGCATATAATCAAAAAAAGGGTCATGCCATGTAAAGTGACAGAAATAGTTTTCTCAAGAATGAATATCTGTTCGACCCAGTATTTCTGCACACATTTCCACACTAATATTAGTATTATAACTGAAAATTTACTGAAAAGTATAGTATAGTTCTTCCTGATGTTGGAAAAGTCAGAGGACCACCAAAGATAATGTGATTCATCCCCTGGGAACCATGAATGCCATGAATGTTACCACCTGATCGTGCGTCTGAGTTTGTATTTGTGTACTCAGAGGCAGTACTGCAGTATTCTGAAATTTGCTGCTTCTTTGTTTGTATGCACAGAAAATCTGGTTTTGCCTTTTGTCACCAGCTCATGTGATTTATTAGACCTCTGCTCTCAGTTTTCTCTCAAGTGCTGAGTGGAGCTGTAGCACGTGGGAGCTGGATTACCCGTGACTGCTCTCACCCGTGGCATCCTTTCAGCAAGACACAGACATTTACACAACCATGCTCCATATGTACTGCGTGTGTGTATGTGTGTGTGAGAAGCAAACGGCCATCTGTGAGCTGCTACAGATAATTGTGTGAGGTCTTTCAACACCTCCTGCTGCATGTTTAACACACATAACACACTGGGATTATAATGTAGCATGTGAGAAATATCAGATATCAAATGTCTGTGGTTCAGATTTCACAGGAAGATGTAGGTACTGTAGCGACTGCAGAAGTCGCCTCAACTATTTACAGGCTTTTAGTCTTTGCTGGGGAAATCTGGTGATTTGTGGTAATTGTAGAGTTCATCAGAGATCTTAATCTGGTACAGACCAATCATGTCTGTGATTCCTGCAAACCCTCTGTGAAGACTGCTATCATGTGATAATGTTAAACCTAGGAAAAGATTTGGTATGTCAAATGGAGTATGCCAAAACTACCAGGAAGTCCTCCTGCATCTGGTCCCATTTTGCAGTATACAAGCCTGCATGCTTTTCAAAGTCAAAGTCAACTTTATGGTCAGTTCTGCCATATGTGCAGCACATACAGAGGATTGCATTACTCTAAGACCCACAGTGCAGTAGTAGAACAAAAAAAAAAGTAAAAAATATATAAAATATAAAAAAAGCTAAGGGGATGCAAAATAAACTAAGTAGGATAAAAGTCAAAATATAAATATTTTCCAGCTGTTCTGACACACAATCATCTGTGTAGATCCATCACATGCTGAGAGAGCATTGACAGACGGCAGCTCACTGGCTGCATTCCAAATCACATGATTTGTCTTTTTACTTTGAATTTTCTGAGACTGTAGCAGATATATGAGCAAGAGGGTCAAAGGTGCAATGTTATGATGAAGTAGTGTGTCCCAATGGTATGCCTATTGCATGCAACAGTAAATCACTTGTAAGGGCAGCTGCAATATATACTAAAATTAAAAATAAAGTGTATGCAATTTGGAATGCAGCCTACATGAAGAAGCTGTGATATCTCATCCTGTAGTCACTAGTGGTTCAAGCTCCAACAGTGGACCCTACATATCTCATAATGCAACCCTTTATTACTCACCTCCAGTTTATAATACAGTCTGTCTGTTTAAAACCCGAAGTCTCGAGCCTACACAAGCAGAGATAACTCTGATGACATGACCACAAGAGCATCTCACAGTACTCCCCAAAACAAGTGAACCGAATTCCACGTATAAAACTGATACGGTGCTCATTTAATTAGCTAGCTTTAGTGGTGTAGTTTTGATCTTTTGAGGGACCCAGGCTAGCTGTTTCCCCCCATTTCTAGTGTATGCTACGCTTAAAATGTCCTGACTCCAGATCTGTTCTTACACACAGATTATAAAATGATATCCACCTAAACATATCATTCTCAACAAAAAAAATTAACATATCTTGTCAAAATGGGAGACTGATTTATGATATTTCCATTTCTGTTTGACTATTTCTTGTCTTTTTGTGTGAGTCTTGGGTCACTGAGGGTTAACCATCCTCTCTCCTGTGAATCTGTGTTTATGCTGGCATTCTGACAGGTGTAACAGGAGCCTCTCAGTGGCTCTCTGCCCTCTCGCACCTGATGAAGACAATACAACACATTGTGCTGCAAAGTCACTTTCGTGTGGACGCCTGTCAGCAGCTTACCGTGAGTGTGCGGGTGAAAGGTCTACACATAATGCTGGATGTCGTTCAACCTTGTCGTGTATGTTTCGTAATAGTTTTCTGACATGTTTGCTGTGAACATGTGTGAATTGCTCTAGATGCAGTACTGGAAGGAACACATAAACCCAGATACCATAAAATGTAACAGCTGCAGAGTTTCTGCTGGACTCAGACCAAAGTGTGACTGTTAATGTGTCACTCTGCTCCACTCTATCATTTTCTAGACTCTTTGTACACAGACAGCCAGTAGTTACATGCTGAAATATGATGACATTTGAATTCCCAAAGCACAATGGAGTCTTTTGTTTTGTTTTTTTGTGGCCTCAATGTCGCTGCTACATTAGGCACATGGGTATGTTTTACTTTTAAAACAGCATTTTTACAGCCATCTCAGTGTGTATTTTAGAAGAAATAATCTCATGCACCTAAATTCACAGCACCCATTCCATCAGTCAGTTTGTTTATTTTATATAGCACCTTATACAATCAAAATTCAATCAAAATAGATGCTTTACGGAGACCCAGAGGCTGAACCCCCGAGCAAGCAGACAGTGGCAAGGAAAAACTCCCTTTTAACAGGAAGAAACCTTGAGCAGGACCCTGCTTGCAAGGAAGAACTATCCTTCTGATAGTCCATCAATATATGGCTAAAATACACATTTTAAAAAACACATTTTCATAATACATACCGGTACTCCCAGTTTTCATGTCAATGATGCTAGCCCGCATACTACCAGTACACTCTTTTTTGTTTCTCTTGTTGCAAAATATGGTCAGAATTCAAACGTATCTCTAAAAGTCTACTATACTGTCTGCTGTTGTTATATAGCTACCTTTAGAGCAGTTAGCTGTGGAGATTGTGGCGCTATATATATATTAAGCTAATCTCTCTTGAATTCAGAAGGCATACGGTTGTGTTTTTCTATTTAGTAAGGGAAACAGGTGTAAGAATATTTAGGTACAGTTCAGATATCAAACAGCTGACTAAACTCCATAGAACCATTCTGCTACTGTAGTACAAGCACTTGATTGTTCCATGAAGTTTCCTCAGAAGTCTGATGTTCTGTATTTTTCTTATCAATAAATCCCATGTGTACGCTGAATCCAACAGTGAATGTATCTGCTAGAAGGTCTTGTGTGCTTGTGTTCTGTGTTTGTATCATCTTTTGTTTTTCTCTCTCTCTCTCCCTTTGTCTCTTCATATCTGCCCTCATTGTGTTACAGACTCAAGGCTGTCAGCTTCTGTTTTGACTGGAACACATCTTGTTTTTGGGACACCGCAGAGCCGGTTTCTATATCTGACAACAGTAGCACATTGTGCTGGTAAACATACACAGGAAAAATCTTCTGTTACCGTGTTGAGTTTTTATTTTCCTGGGACCCTCAAGTTTTGAGTCTTTGAGGTGCGGATATTATATTTGGATTTCCAAAGCTGCCCCTACAGTGTAACACTATAGTGGGAGAAAAGATTCATCAAGATAAAACAGCAATACAGGTCTGAACAGTTTCAAGAATGCACTGATCTGATAGCATGTAAACTATTAGCACCGAAACCTGTATGCAATTTAACAGATTATTCACTGCAAAAGTAGCCAATGGAATCGGAAAGGCACACAAACTTAAAGCGCATCACCAAACTTGCATTTGTCCTTTGCTTTACCGCATTGGGTGGCAGAGGAAATGCCGGGAGTACAGCAACATCATAATATTCTCATCTTTTCAGTGCAAGACTACACCAAAGACCACGTTTGTTTAGAGCTTCAAAGAAAAACTGACTCCTGGTAGTTTGGTGTTAAGCAGGGCTGGCAAAATGTCAACAATTATGCAAACTTTTACACTGGACAATCCCACCTGTAAAACAACAACGGGTACAGTTTGCAAGGCTTTAGTTTTGAGGCGTGGCACCTGGGTTGCAACCATAGCAATCTTACAAAGCATCTGAAGACGCATCACGCGGAAGAGCACAAAAAGTTAACTGGGGCAAAGGTGGCAAAAAGCAAATATTTTATTTTGAAGTGGAGGTTGCCAACATGTAACTGAATTGTAAGATTTTTAATAATTATACTAACTTATATTGTACATAATTTATTATCTGTATATGAATATCCCAAATAGCATATACTTCAGCATAACAGTGTTGTCTTTCTAACAATGACAATGTGGGCATTAAGCTGTGATGCTGCGTTGCACTTCACCTTCACCTTCGAGGCTTTTACACATCAGGGACAAGACAAATAAACAACAGGTAAACGTAAACTGCTCCAGTGACTTTGGGACACAGGGTAGGACAGGAAATTGTTAAAAATAAAAAATAATAAAATAAATAAAACAAAAAAACAGCAGCAGGTTGCAGAGCTCTGAGCTCTCACCCACTATCAAACTATCTGACCAGCAGCTCCAATGTTCTGCAAAGTAATAGTACAGTTTTAGTAGGGAAGAGAGTACAGATGATATAACAGCTTCAGCTATATGATTCCCCTCACAATCCCCCAGCCCACCCCACCCCCCCCCTCCTGCCCCGTCCCACACATGGTGGGCTCCGCCTGCTGAGACTGCAATTACGGCAGGAGATTAAATTAAGACGGGGGCCGGAGGGGATATTTAGGTGTATAAAACACAAACAAAAAAGGAATCTGGCTGTGAATAAAAATGTTCTCATCATAGAAAATCCACAAGTCTTCAGTCCTCCTCCCTACATCAGTCCCTCCTCTGTTTCCCTCCCTTCCTTCCTCTCTCTTCCCTCTTTACATCTCTGGTACCGTTCTCTCTGACTAAACAGGCTAAACAAACCCCATAAAAACATGGCTCTCTTCCACACAATGGAATTCAAGTGTTTATGAGCAGGCCCATTAAATGTCAGGGCTCTAATTGCAACGGCAACAGAAGACTGAGACAAAGAGCAGAGGGCAGCAGAGGAGAATAGGAGGTGTTACCTCTCAGTGAGGGGCCATAAAGCTGTGGCATCAGGGTCCCTCACTTTACGACCTCTGGGATTTACAGACTTTAGAGGGGACAGGTCAGTGTCTACAGCAGAACGATCAATGTGGCGTTCTTGCCATTTTAAGACTAGGCCTGGGTGTGTGTGATTTAGGGTTCATCAAAGGTCACAGGGAGCTCTCAGAGAGGGTGAAGCCAGCCAAGAAACCGTTTGTCTGCTGTGTTGTTAGTGGGCCTTGTTCTCTGTGAGGAAACCATACTAATTACTTTTCCACAGGAAACAGGATGTCTCACTTCACAGCAGTGTGTGTGTTGGAGAGCATAAACAAGCAGGGTTTGAACCCGTGCAGGGATTCCTTATTGATTTTCAATTTCACACGTTTGCAATTTATTCTGCTTTCAGGAGTCCGCTTGGTGGACGCATTCCACACGTGCACAGAAGTAGCCTGTCGTAGTGTAAAGGACACAAAAACAACATGACTGTCAATCCAAAATGATGGTGATCTCACTCCACGGATCATCAACCAGCAGGAAGTGAATGCTCACAGTATCTACTGAGACAGACACAACACTCACAAACATCCACACACCACATTGTAGTCCAAAGCATTGTAGTCCATTGCAAGCCCATTGGACTTGATGATATTGAGCGTCAGGGTAAAGTCGCTGCACATGTGATGAAGTTCTCTATCAGTCATTACATGTATTATGTAAATCTGGACAGGCATGGATGTAAACTTGCAGCTTAACTGATGCACAGATGTGTACAACTGCTAGGACTTCACTAAGTTTAAAAAAGAAAAATATTACCAGCCCTGTTTCCAAACTACTTTTTTTTTTTTTTTTTTCAAGAAGGATCATATGAGCTGGTGACATATGTTCCCTTGTATATATTGGTTAAGGCATTGGTCTTGATCTCCAGTTGGAAGTTCCCTGCGCAGATCCAAGTGCATTTAAGTGCTGGTTTAAAGCTTAGAGTAAAAATAAATCTCTCAGTCTCACTCTCAGTCAGGAAATCCCATGAAAAGATCCAAACCGATGGTGAATATATCTAAGTATGCATGTGCATCAAAGTCTGCTCTGTCTTTATCCTATAAGGCATAGAGCTCTACTGCTGTCCAAAAAATATTAGAAACACATTAGTGAGCCACACTGTTGCACCGGGTCACGTGTTCCTTCATTACCATAAACACATACTGTTTATTTAGTCTCAGTCACACACACACACACACAGAGTCACCACCCTGCTGCCACAAATACTCACTAGAACACCAAATGTGGATTAATATGCAGCATAAAGTAGTCCCCAACAAAAACTACAATGATCAGCTATTTCAGGAAAAAATGTTTTTCAAATGAGACTATATTTGTGACTTGTGTGAAGATTTATGTCTTCAGTAGGAACCAATAAGCTCTGAGGTGAGAGTCACAGACAGGGAAGGGAAGTCAGTGAGACGCATTAACATATTGTTGGTTTTGGTATTTTCATGGGATTTACTGACAATGAAAACATAAATACAGCACAATGGATTGACGGCACAAATAAAACACAATCCAAGCCAGTGGTGAGCCTGTCCAACAACTCAGAAGCTGTCTCTCAGCCTGATGGTGACGTCATAGAACAGGTATGGTGGATGGACTTTCACCTATTCACCCATTTCCACACAGATGGCAGAGATGCTGACCTGCTCATAATACAAAGCAATACAGAGATTCCTATGCCAAGTGCTCAATATTTCACAATATTTCTGTGCTTGCACATTCACTCATACACTCACACACTAATTGAGGAGCCATCAGGAGTAATTTCGGAGTTCACTATCTTCTGGCATGCAGTGGGAGTGGTGATCTGGTGATCAAAACACTGATCTTCAAATTAAGAGGACAATCTGCTCTACCTCCTGAGCTGTAGTCGCGCTAATACACAGTTAGACCTACTGTGAAGTTTTGAAATTATAATACAAGTAGTAAAGCGAGATTTGAGGTTTGAGTAGTTTAATTTGACAGGAGAAACACTTGTGATATATTAGTGGCGGAGCTAAACAAAACAATTTTGCCATTTTTTTTTTGTTAGGTCTGAAATGCTTTCTAGAGACAGACAGATGGAGAAAAAAAGAAAGAACAAGAGATAAAAAGCATGCAAGTTCAAAGAAGTAAAAGGATAAAAGAGGGTGAAACAGGGTGCAAAATCAAAAAGAGTGAGACAGAGTGAGACTGTGGATGATGTTTCAGAAAACAGAGGCAGACTCATGCATATGTGCACTCTGGGCTGCAGGCTGTCACTTTGCCTTTCATCTACCATCAAATCAATCGCACTCACCTGTACCTTTCTGCTTCCTGTGGAAGGCACTGGGAGCAGGACTGAACATGTGTTCATGAGCAGACTGTATGCGCATATTTGTGTATATATACAGGTATGTGTGCGTGTGTGTGTGTGTGTGTGTGTGTGTGTGTGTGCAGTAGGGTGGCTTACACACTTACTTTTTATTTACTTATCTCTACTTATTTACATAAACACACAATTATGTCACCTGCTGTGTACAGAGTACATAATTACATCAGCGTTTGTCACAAGTAAATAGCACAGACACACAAAGTCCGTCTCTTCAATGGACAGACAGTGTTGTGCCCCTAAAACTGTTTGTTTATCCAACACTGAGGTATATGGGTAAGGACTGTGCGTGTGCTTATAGGGTGCACTTTATTCATGAACAAGCAAGAAATTAATCAAACACATTCAAAATATGCCACACTGAGCTAAATGGATCTAAAAACTCATGGAAACACATCAAACCTCAAACTAAACTATAACAACCAGAATAAGATGATTAAAAAAAAATTATTCGCTGAAGTCTGAGGTATGTTAACTGAAATTTCATTTGTTTTTTCATGTTAACTAAAAAAGGCAATGGAATTGTACTATCTACCATTGTACAATTGAGAAAATATATAATTTATTCTGGTTTGAGAATTGCATAAATCTCCTATTTATAAAATTGCATGAATGGCAAAGGAACCATTACACAGGGGTGTAATGGTTCCTGGTCTTTAACCAATCAGATTTCAGAATCCTCGCTGTCAGCATTCTTCTGTCCTCTGATTGGTCGGTCAGAGCAAAAGTCACAGCCAAGTGCGACTAGCAAGTTCTGAACTGCTGCAGATGACGTACATGGCACAGTTGCTGTTGTATTGTAGAGGTTTGGAATTGTCTTAACTGTGTTTCTTGTTGTATTAGTAAAGGTAATTATCCTCAACACATGAAATTCCTCTCTCTCTAATACCACGCCTTGTCATATTGTGATTCTGGATAGTATCTGTTTTGTTTTTTTATAACTGTGACGTGACAGTGGTTGTATTAAGAGGTGGTATGTCCCCACTGGAGGCCCACCTACCAAATGCACGGCCCTCCACTGCTTATACTGCAGGCTCAGTATAGATCAGAGAAGGCCATAGATATAGTGAGTGCCAGATTATATGAGGCAGGGTTGAAGGGCTGTGAGGCATGTAGACATAAACAGCAGTCCTGCTACATTCCCTGAATTCCAGCAGCGCTCCGTCCACCTCGTGCCTTACACCTGCTGCTGCTCACCAACAACAACGCAAACTGCAGACCAGAACTTTGTGTTCCACCAGCCTCTTCTTCAGACATGTTCTGACATGGGGTGGTTTTCACACCTGGTAAACAGCTTACCAATTTTTAGTTTTGGTTTTGAATCATCTTAAATTTGAAATTGTTTCTTATTTTAGATTTAGTTCGAAAATTGTTGACAATGAATAAATGTTGTAAACTGGGGATTATGTTGAAATTTTTCATTTATTTCTCCTTATGTTGGGTGAGTTTTGGAAAATTAATGAATGGATTACTAACACCATTACTAACTATTCGGTCAATATTTAGAGCAATTGCGTTCCTTACCTCTCACAGATAATGGTTCAGTTAGGATAATGTTGAATTCAATGGATCTGCTGGCTCACAGACAGCTTTTTTATTTATAAATTTCATACCTGCTGACACTCTGGTTTCTACATTTATCATTAAGCTTATTTATTTGAGGCACACACTCACAAACATACAAACACACAGCTACACACTGTGCTTTTATATCTATGTGTTTTCTCAGCCCCCCCAAGGCTGGAGCCCTTTGTTTTGTTCTGCTCAGTCTGTCTGACTCATCTTTTCCCCGAACAACAGACCTGCTGTCTTACCACCACGCACCACAGTCCACACACACACACACACACACGTACATGCACATGCACACACACAACCACACACAAACTCCTGCTTTCAAAAGCCACGTACACGATGAGCACACATGTGCATCCACAACAGTATATCAGTATAATGACATGTCAGTGTGGAGTTTTCCTGTGAACCCTCTTACACACACACACACACACACACACAAAGATTGTGCATACTGCCATAGGGCTAACAGCAGTAAAACAAATCATCCGTCTACCTGGCAGAACAATCAAGCAAAACACACACACACACACACGCACAGAGTTTCTCATGTGGGAAACAGCTGTTGAAACCTTTAGTGATGTAATAACAAAAACCGTTTAAAGCTAAATCTGAACTTTTATATGAAGTGTGTGGCAATGTGTGTGTGTGTGTGTGTGTGTGTGTGTGTGTGTGTGGTTTTGACCATCTTTTTCCAGACAGCTGGCAAACAGAGATGAGGCACTTCGGTTTTGCTTTACTGCATCATTCACAAGAATGATTTTGCTAGCAGGAATAAAAATTCTTCCAGTCACTGTGAAATATTTGGTTCTAATTAATAATGGAGAAATTCAAGTAAAATCAAAAAGTCTGAAAAAAGTCAGGTCATTTTTGTCACACACAGAACTTTTAAACCTGTTGGAACCAATGCTAACGTCATTTAATGCCTCTTGGACCTGATCCTCTCCTCTCCTGTTTTGTGGACATTAATGTGCAATGTGAGTTTTAGTTTGTGGTATAATCTTGATTTGTACTTGGAAGCACTGGTGAACAATATGAATATGTTCATATAGTTAATATAGCAGGCTTTGCTAAATAGCATCATAAAGGTTATTTGTTATCTCACAGGGGATAGTCAACATTTGAAACTGATGCTCCATTTCATGTCGTCTCTGTGGTCTCTTCTGGTCATGAGGTGTGTAATTCAGTGGACTCAGATCATATAGCAAAATTAGTTCTGGTTTCATTCACTTTCTGTAATGAGCTACATGGTAGAAAAAGTTAAACCATCATAAACCGACTGAATGACTGAATACAGCAGCAAAGAGCAGCACTACCGTTGTAGCCACTGAACAACCAAAATCCCTAACCTGGGGCTTCAAATAGATCTGAAGTTTTAAGACCTTAGAATTTCAGAGCTGTGAGGCCATCACTTTGGGTTGCGTGAATCCTACTGACTCTGGTGACTTTTCCTCTAGAAGGTTCTCATGTTTCTGTTTCTGTTTTGTTTTTTTTTTCCTAAGAAAAGTGAGTTCATACCATAATTAAACAACACAGCCTAATGAAGCCAGCAAGTCTGACTGACTAAATTACTCATCCTTGTATGACACATTAAAGGCATAACATGCAGGAACTGCTGATCGTAAGGTCACTGGTTCGATTCCCCCACCGGACGGGCAGGAAAAATTTGAGTGTGGTGGAGTGATAATGTCCCCACCCACCATTGCAAGGCACTTAACCCCCAATATGCTCCCCGGGCGCTTGATGCAACCCACTGCTCCTGTGTGTTTCACTGCGTGTTGCGTGTGTTTTACAGATGGGTTAAATGCAGAGAAGTAATTTCCCAGCTTGGGATTAATAAAGTAACTGAAATTAAATTAAAAAAAAAAAGCCATGTGCTTATTTCAAGATAATGATTGTAAGATAATGGCCATTTTTGGCTTCCATACCAATGTAATGATTTTCTGTCAGCACTGCTGCCTCCACCCCAAAGAGAAGA
The DNA here is from genome assembly GCF_020382885.2 of Scatophagus argus. Lineage (NCBI taxonomy): Eukaryota > Metazoa > Chordata > Actinopteri > Scatophagidae > Scatophagus > Scatophagus argus. The sequence goes on along the minus strand of NC_058508.1, from coordinate 2,606,628 downwards.
GACAGTGCAGTGTGAGGGCACAGCAGTCTCCTCAGTTGCCTTCTGTTCCAGCTAGAACTGACCTGAACTGACTGGATAACCACCCCCACTCCCACGCATTCATCCTGGCACTGGGCTTGGTTGTTAGGTAATTGTTGCATGTCTATGACTCCCATCTCTTTCCCCAGAGGGCAAAGAGATGGGAGGGGACACAGTGATGGAGAGTCCACTTGATCTTTTCAGATGAGTTGATAAAGTGTCTGTCTACAATACACTGTCCTTTTACTGCTGTGAAGTACAAATGTCTCATTTAATTGTTATAAATTCTGTGGCCTCATTTACCAGTTGTACCTCATTTACAGCTTCAACTAAAAAAAATAAGTCTAAAACCGTAAAACACACACCATAAGAATCCAACCTCGTCCCACCCTTGCTTGTGAATGACTACACTTTTCGAGGATGCCCCTTTCACACCCAATCATGATAATATCCCCTGTCACCAATAAATCTGTTTAACAATGTGCAATAATCCCCCATCTCCTAATGCAATACAGCAACTTTTTACTGCTAGCAATTTGAAAGTAATAAAATATGAAATGAAAATACTGCTTTTGTGCAGTTTCTTTAAAGAAAAAAGTGCAAATATTTTTGACTTTGTATATTTGCACTTCTGTTTTGCTATTCTCGTGCCGCAGTGACAATGAGAATTTCCCCACTGTGGAAAACTCCAAATGGGTGGATGGAGACATGCTATACTTTAGGGGTTTAAAACAAGAAAACAAACAGATCCTGGTGCAACACATTAACAGTGAGTTAAATCAATGCAGTCACCACAAAATAAAAGTCATTTCAGAACAGAACAGCCTAAAGAAAAATGCTAAAGAGGAGGTCAAAATAAAGAGGCTGCTGTTCCATTCAGTTTTCTCTCTGAAAGGTTCGCTGGAATTGGATTGACACATTTACTCAAACTCAATGGCAAACATGAGTTTGACAAGATAAACATGTATGGACATGTGAACATTCTGTTACCACACTGTAAGAGAGAGAATGACAATAAGCAATAAACAGTCTCAATACAAGGTCCTCTGTAGCTGTTCATAAAAAAATAAAGATTCAGTATAAATAAAAGCAAATCACAAACAAGATTTTACTGTATTTAAACGTGAATGAACACTAGACCAATTCAAAATGATCAAAAAACCCCATTTGGCCACAAAAGGGAATGTTTGATGTTTCTTTAGATATAAGCACGTCATTGTTTTAGATAGTCAAGCTTTATTTCTCTCAGGTCCCGTTTTTGTTGTCCAGTCTGTGACATGAATTAATGATCTGTGTACTCATCTAACATTTCTCACATGCTGCCATTTTGTCCAGGCCTCTCTTGTAAAAAAAAAAAAAAAAAAAAAAGGTTTCCGATTACTAAATTCAATCTGCTCAGAAAAGATTTTTCAGGCTGCTCACAATATGAACCATTAATATAACATTTTAAAGAGGGTGCTTGGATGTTTGTGAGTAAACTGAGAACAGGCCCTCTGTAAATGTGGGCTCACTGACAGTCAGTTTGACAATAAATGCTCTTTCTTGGCACCCAGGTTATGTATGAGCTGTCGTCAGCACTTCACCCAGGCAAATGTGCATCCTATCTGAGACTTAATGAACACTGATCTGCATCCCTTGAGGCATGGTGCTGAATATCAGGACAGGCCTGTTTTTTATTCACCTGCATTCAGCTGAGGTGGGTGTGGAGCTGCTGGGGTGGAATAAACCTTTGACGTCAGTCCAGTTGTTGCCTCCTCTCTTCTTCTCTTTGTGATATACTGACTGTACACAGCCAGTGGAGGGAGTGAAAAAAGAGAACAAGCTGAACAACATAGTAGGGGAGAGCTGTCATACCAGAGCAGTGTTACCTGAGTAACTTGAATGAACTAGATTTTTCTGCCTCACACACACATGCTGTGCTACTGGCTTCTTTAAATGTAACATGAAGACAGTGTTTTCCTGTGTTTTTAATTAGAAAAAGTTTTGTCAATGTAGATAACATCGTTTCTCAGATGTTTAGGTCTTCCAGTCACATAACAGAATAAGACTCAAAACCATCATCATCATCACATTGACTTGTAATAGCTTGAGAAGGCTTGAGGCTTTTTGACGTGATGGTGCTAAGCCCTGCACCACCGTGCCGCCCTACAACCCATATCTCATGTCAGTTGAAGGAATACATCAACATTGTGAAGAAAATGCTTATTCAGTCTAGTTAAGATCAATACCACCCTCATATTTGATAGATATAAGGCTGGAGCTGTCAGTTAGCTTAGCACAAAAAACTAAGGCAAACCAACTAAGACCACTGATAAGTTGATTCCAAAGTATGAATATTTTTTACATCTGACTAATTTAAGGGCAACAAAATTAGAATAAATGAATGGAGATCTCAGAAATTCCATCTCCAGAGTATACGCTTTTGGAATAAACTGCATGTCACTGAAAAATTTCTGTTTACAGGAGCGGCAGTTTAGACTAGTTCTAGTCGAGAAAATAAAACACAGATACCAAAGAATGTGTGAATGGCCCTGTAAGATAAGCAGATAGATGCTTCCGTGAGGGTGTGTGATGTGATTCATTGCCTGAAATGTGTCGGAGAAGCACATAGCTTAAATTCTCGACATGTTTGTCTGTAACTCTGAGGTCCTTCTCTGGGATAGCCTTTTGCTTTGTTGGCCTATGAATTAACACAACAAGTTGAACCAGAAGACACCAAGAAGGATTCAGTCTGCGTGTGTGACGGCTACAAAGAACAGCTTAAATTGTTGATTTAATTAAAGGAAATAAATATAGATTTGATGATGCATTTACGTGATATAGAAGAGGGCCTATAGACAGTTTAATATGAAGAAATGGAAACTGTATGAACACTGTGAAAAACTACTAAGGTAGTGTGTGTGTCAGTATAATGCCCTCTGATATAATATATTATATATTATTTATAAAATATTTGTGGTAATGGTGGCACGGTGGTGCAGTGGTTAGCACTGTCGCCTCATAGCAAGAGGGTTCCAGGTTTGAATCCTGGTCTGGGCCCTTCTATGTGGAGTTTGCATGTTCTCCCTGTGCCTGCGTGGGTTTTCTCCGGGTACTCCGGCTTCCTCCCACAATCCCAAAAACATGCACATTAGGTTAATTGGCTACTCTAAATTGCCCCTAGGTGTGAGTGTGAGAGTGTGTGGTTGTCTGTCTTTGTGTGTTGGCCCTGCAATTGACTGGCGACCAGTCCAGGGTGAACCCCGCCTCTCGCCCGTAGTCAGCTGGGATAGGCTCCAGCTCCCCCGTGACCCTGACGGATAAGCGGAATAGATGGATAGATGGACGTTTTGGGTACAGCTACCTGCTGTAGCTGGGGGAGTCTCACCCAATAAGACACGCACAAGGCAATGTCAGATTGATAATTTCTGATGCCCTCTCTAATGTTTGTAAAAGTGATGAGCAAAGTACAACCTCTCTTAAAATCTGCCTTCCCACAAACTTCAGAATGTCTGTTGGGGTTACAAAGGTCAGTTTGGACAGGGTCTCCAGTGCTCCCACCACTGAGGTACATCAGCTACATCTGCTCCACCCGGGATGACATGGTTCTGTCAATCCTAACAAAGATCAGATGGATGTTACCACATGATCTCCTCACTAGTGCTGCTGAGTGAGACTGTTGATATTGCAGGAGGACAGCTTTGCAAGGTGTTTCAGCCTCAGGGCTCCAAAGTGTCAGCTCACCTCACCCCAGCTGCTCCAGTCCAGGGCAACTTCGACCTGGCTGTAACTGAGGAGCAGCTATCAACCGCTGAACTCTGTTGTTGTGTCTCCTCTGACAGCTAGTCCAACACCCCCTGCTGAATCTGCATCCAAAATCGAGTGCAAATGAAAAGCCCAGCCTGTAGAGAGACCACCGAAGAACCAGACTGTGCTGCAGTTCAGACACCTGTGACAACCCCTTCTGAACCTCCATCTATTCAGGTTCAGGCCAGAGAGGATGTGAATGAAAAGCTCAGTGTTACAGAGGACTCAGAAGAGGAGAGGAGAGCTGTGGGTTTCTTCCACTGGCTTTCTTAGTCACTGTGCTGTTGCCTTGCAAACCCTGACGCAGAGACTGAATGACTCTCTTGGTGTAACAAATAAAATGACATTTTAAAATAATTGTGGTTATGTGTCAGAATGTTAGTCTACCAGCATTCTCTTATTTTATATTCATTCTCATGTTCTGGTTATGGTTTGGGGTAAAGGAAGTTTACATACATTATTTACAAGATGTAAGTTAAATACAGTACGTGTGTTAACTCGCTGACGCAACAGTCAACAGGTCAGCGTTGACGTTTGGTTTCACACAAGTGACAAACACTGGTTTCCCGGGTGAGGGTGGCCTCTGTGATCCATCCATCACCCTAACAGCCTCCATGTGCACTTTTTTATACTGTAGCACCTAAAATGGCATCGAAAATAAATAAATGCATTGTCATAACACATGAAATGACTTAAGGCACTGGTGTTTTGGTCATATGCTATTGATATTATGTTGTGCTAAGTTGTTAACTTTGTCCCATCTGTACTGTAGTTTATTTTATTGAATTCATTCTAGTATTTTCTATTGGCACTATGTTTTTAACTTTATGCTATCTGTGTTGTAATTTACTCTTCTTGTACAACACCTTATAACCTTGTTTAAAAAGGTGCCATAAATAAACAAGACAGGTGAGACAAGACAATAGGATGCCCATAGGTGGGAAATGTAAAAAACATCCAGGCAAATTGGAAAGTCATTCCATGATATGTCACACTTGTTTTTTGCTTTTTTGTAAAATATATATATTTTGGTGTTGTGTGATGTTGTCCAATGAAACAACTAAGTGGTTTTCTGTCTGTCTGTCTGTTTGTAAGCAATTCTACACAATGCCGCTAGTGCAAAATTGCATTAAAAAGCAGCTAAAACCCTGAGAGGGTTTGTCTTAGCTGAGAATGGAGGTTTTGGTGACATTATGTTTTGGATGCATTCTATTTTGTTCTATTTTTTAGAGGCATGTCTCATTTGAAATGGCGCATGAAGCCCGTGCCTCCTTTAAACCCGCAAAGCTCGGGTGGACTGACAAACATGTAGATACTCATCAAACTCACCACAGAGCTTTCTGCAATTAGTGTGCTGTTCTGAAGGAGGAACTGCAGGGAGGAGCAGAGAAAACAGCAACTAATCTCTGTATGAGAGCAATATTATTCAGTGACTGATGTGTCCAGGACTATTTGTCTTAATGTAAGAATGGTGACTGATCACAGAATCAGTTCTTACAGTTAGGATGCAGTGCTGCTGTCTGTTACATACATGAAAATGTATCTAAAAGTATGATTCTTTGCATGTAATGTGCATGAGGAGTGAGAGAAGTAAGGTACAAAGTTATATGGAGACTGAATAAAACATAAAGCACAGTTAGAGCTGGACATCTGGTCGGGGTTTGGTCCTGATCCTGATCCTGATCCTGCGGTGAGGTTTGCTGACATCCTTACCAGGGTAAACTGAGAGTGAGAGAGAGAGAGAGAGAGAGAGAGAGAGAGAGAGAGAGAGAGAGAGAGAGAGCGAGATTTAGCCTCGACCACAGCTAATGGGAGACAGCTTGCCACTGCTTAGTGAGCCCTGACCTGTGTGCAACTCATTTTGAAAATTTCACATGAACAAACATGTGCTGGTAACATAGATTTATATATCTGTATATAATGTATATAACTGTAAAGTAAAACTGAGTTGTTAGAGTACAAAACATGCAAATGTCACTAAGACATAAGTCAGCTTAGTTCCATTAACTACACCGCTAAATAGCACATCCACTATGTTACATTACACAGATGCTAAATAAAGTAAAATTTTAGTTGTGGTGTTACACCCTCCTGCCATCCAAACACCAAAACAATAAGAAATCAGCTGAGTCTTTTCTTTCTTTCTTTCTCTGGAGAGAAAGTGGTATACAGCATGTGTGGTGGAGGGGAGAGACAGGCAAACAAAGCTGAGACAGAGACAGATAACCACAAACAGCAGACGGGATCAGACTCCTCAGTTTGAGAGAAAAAGTTAAGGACTGACAAATGAAAGGACAGAGGTGAGAGACACTGCCTTACTGACACCAGTCTGGAGGAAAGAGACGAGAAGGCGCCAAAAGGAGGTGAAAACAGCAGAGTATTAAAGACAGAGGAGCATGAAGAAGGAGAACAGGCTCATGAAAAGTGAGAAACGTAATGACAACACAGTAAATCAAGTAATCAAGTGTGAGTAAGTGGAAGCTGACTGTCGCTGGCTTCAGACTTTTCATGTGGAGGGTTTTCCTGTTCGTTCTGCCGACTCACTGATCCTGCTGCTTATCGCTCCAACAGCTGAGTCACAGCAGGAGGGAGCCTCCAATCAGGATAATTGGATTGACCGAGCACTAAGTGGGCATGGGAGGGTTTAGATCAGTGATTTGATTGCCCAATCTCCAAAATAAATGTTTACATTTCATCCCATTTGATGTGTCCACAGCTTACAATGTTCACATTTTATTCTGGTGACTGAGCTGGATTTAAAGACTGTAGGGAGATGGGACAGATGCAATGTCATGAAACATCTTCTTAGCAACATTCCCTCTGTGACCCAACATGGGAAATACACATTCGGCACAACTACGTGTTTATAAATAGAATATAGAATAGTGTCTTTATTCTCACCGTACAAAGTACAAGGAGATTGAAATATAACTTTTGCAGTGAACAAATCTTCCATTGTCTTGTACTGTATAGTGCTGATTTACAACAATTAAAGAACATGCATCATTTATCACAATATTCTATTAATAACATGTGAAATGTGAAAATCAATATGTTACCTTCAAATAAATTCAAGTCCAATCATATTCTAACCTAATCATTTAAACATGTGAACTATTTCGTGTGAAGTCAAAACAAAAGGTCTAAAGTTGAGATTTGGATGAAACAACCAGATGCCACATGTTAAATACCAGATGTAGCTTGACTGGTGTCATGTTAAACTCACGAGCATTCAGAGACTCCTGTGAGACAGAAAGCAGGAAGAACACCCACAGCATATGGCTCTCAGCATAAAGTGGGCTTGGGGATTAAGCTGCAGATCTTAGCATGTGGCAAAGGGCAGGTTGATGGGGGTTGGGCAGTGATCAAACCTTCTTTATGTACAGTTCTGGGAGTGGGTGAATGGACTGCTTGTGGGGGTTACAGTATTGTCATACCATTATAAAGTTACATTGTGGGATAGGAGTTTTGTGGATGCAGAATGTTGTTAACATAGGCACAAAGTAGAATTTAAACTCAGTACTGGAATTCCCAAAGCCTTGTCCTGTTTTATGAATTTGCTCCCACTGTCTAAAAGAACTGAAGAATCTGCCTCCTTCTACCTTCATCACACTATTATTTCTGTTACTTTTCTTGTGAACAGTAGTAGTGCAATGCACCTTAATGTGTTTTTTTTTGTTTTTTTTACATTTCTATACATGTTTTATCATGTGATGATTTTTCAAGGATTCAAGGAGCTTTATTGTCATTTCACACATGTAGAAACATGAGGAAACATTAGTTTCCCTGGTCCCGGTATAAGCCCAATAACCTACAAAATACCTAATGCTCTTCATATAAAACAACACTATGTAAATATAAAAACAACCAGAATAAAAAAAGATATAAACAGTGAACAGGGATGGCAACTATATTTACAGCGGTATTACAGTATTGTGCAAATGAAGGGATAGTGCAAATGAAACGAGTAGTGCGTAGTTCTGTGCAAAATGGCTGCATTGTGCAATGTTCAGCACGCTTGTAATGCTCCATAAAGAAAAGATTTTACTCGGATTTTTTTTCTTCTTTTGCTTATGCTTAGCCACCCCTTTAACACATCTGTCACGAAGTCGCCAGATAATTCACTTTGAATGAAAATGAAAATGACCTCTTTTATGCATTTCTAAGTGGTGCAAACATGTATACAACACCAGAATGTGGACACACCATGTCTGACTGGACTTTTTTAAGAAATCAAGCAGCCTAGCTTTGAACTTTCTCACAAAATTGTTACATTTCTGATAATTTACTTCTCTGTGTCAGGACATGCTATTTCAAAGGAGAACTGTGATGGATCAAAGACGCAGCTTTCCTCCACCTCGTGTAGAATATCACCAGATTTATTCTTTAGATCTTTGCTGTTGCCTTTCTCACACAAAGACCAAACTGTCTGTCAGGATTTAGCCATAATGCCAGGTAGGAAACAGAGGCAGCATCAGAAAGACCTGAGTCAGTAAACAGACAAGATGTCTCAAGTCTCAAGACATCTGAGCCATTCCATGTAGTCCTTTACCTAACCAAATTTAAGAACAGCGGTTTGTTCTAGAAACTACACTTGCTACTGAAACTCCACTTGCCAGTATGTGTGTTTGAAGGTTTCATGGTCCACTGATGACATAAAAGTTGCGGGTGGTCCCCAGTCAGCAAGGGTCACATGTATGAGTAGACTATTGTTGGTGTGAGTATCACAGTCAAGTGATGAGGGTTAACCACAGGGGGGGAGGGTTGGGTACCAGTGTTTGGTATCAGAAAACGGCCCAGACAAGTCATGTAGGTGGGGGGCTGGGCTGCTGGAGGAAGGCTTTAACATTCCCATGTGACTGACCTTTACTGGCTGAATACCAGAGGGTCACCATTACAAGACTACAGCATTGATAGCAGTGATGAGCAGCTGATAGTTATCACACAGGAGCTCCTTTTGGCCAGTAAAAATTTTTAGCCTGCCATCGTGAGCTAATCTGGTGAATTGTGAGGATAACTTTGTGAGAAACACTGGTCTGTAACTGGAGAATATTTTCAGCAGGTGGAGTTGCCCAACAGAGATTTTTATATACATACAATGTGTTGATATTTGATTTAAATCAACAGTAGTCCACAAAGTGTTGCCTGTGAAGTGGAATACTGACTTTCTCTGGCACTGTATCGTATCCCTCCATTATAGATTTTTATTGTGTGTCTGTGTCTCTGTTTGCCTGTAAAGTGTGTTTGTTTGAAGCCTATCTTGCCCATAGCCTTGCTTTGATTTATCCTTCAAATATTTATGAAAGACCAAACCTCTCATGTTTGATTCTTGGCATTCTGTGCACACATAACAAATACTTCCATAAATCCACACACTAGAACAATGTGCCTTGATAATTATAACATGAGGAGGAGTACAGCACATGCAAACGGTCTTGGTGTACACTGAGTTTATTCCATTGTGTGACCTTCTGCCCTTATGTAGAACACACTATTGGAAATTCAAGGCTGAAGAAGACATGTACTGTATATTTATTCAAATTGATGTTATATTAACATATATGTGAGGTTCCTGACATCACAATAAGTAAAACATGAGGAGCTAGTTGGTTCACACTGGAAAAGCAGGGGACTGATATGAGCCTGAGCACTACAGCACACTAGCATTATATGTCACAATAAGGAGGGAGTGTCACGAGACATACAAAGAGAGACAGGCAATAACAGAGAGGTGTGTTGGAAAAATAATGGAATGACCTACTGAGAAAACTCCAGCCTGAGGACACTGACATGAAACCTGTCTGATGAGCATATGGACATAAACACTGCTATAGAACGTCCAGTCCAGCTTTACACCTTACACATCCTCAGTCTCAGAACTCGAGGGGTAGTGTTTCGTGTCAGGGTGAGGGGCGACGCTGACGCTGGACACTGATGGGACACGTCTTCAGGTTGAGTCCCGCAGGGGACACTTTCTCTGCTGACGCTGTCAAATAAACTCTTACAGTTAGAACTGACTCTTATGCTGATATTTCTTTCTTTCCTTTGATAATGGCCATTTCAATATTAATTAAAACAATATGATCCAGACACCATATGTATTATTCACTTTTTAAATAGTTTTAGCTAACAAATAAAAATAAAATATATTTAGATGTGATGTCAATGTTGCAACACAATTATTTGTCCATACTGTCTATACAGTCATGGAAATTAATTTTTTTTTGTACTGTCACTTCTTAAGCTGTAAATACTTAAGTATAAAAACCAACAATTGCTCAGCATTTGTCAATCACATCCTCAGCAGTGATTTGTGCCTCCAGTTCACTGCAGGCAGTGCAGAATGTGATAGCATTCCTGATGCATTTGAACATGTTCTGACGACAGTGAATACAGCATTAGTTTGCACCTGTCATACATCATTACGCCCAAACGCATCTTAACTTTTAATGATATTCCTACAACTCAAATCCTAAATCAGTGTGGAGTCAGTGTGGGGATGAGTACTGGTGTACTCGATCGAGATGGCGGAATTTGTCCAACATATTGAGCACTTAAATGTTTTATTTAATAATCATATACTGACCTTGTTTTATATTAAAATTTAAAATTTTTGATACAGTGGTGTAGCTGCTATCTGTATGTGAATGTCTGTTCAGGTCCATATAGGAAAAAAAAGAAAAGGATAGACGACATTCAGTGACTTCAGTCAGACACCACTCAGTCTAATGTGACAGACAGAATGGTGACTTGCACACGCAAGAGCGATGCTTGGATCTTAACATATCTTGACAAAATAAACTAAAACGAATTAACCATTTGTGTATTGAGCATAATGAGAAAACAGCACAGACGTAACACATCACCTCATTAGCTTGCAAAGTCAGCATGCGCCGTCGTGTTTCCACCAGGGGCAGAGAAGATTAACCAGCTCATCAGGACGTGGTGACTGGAGATACGCTCTCGTTAAAACCCGGAGAAAGGAGGAAGCTTCGATGAGCTAATGGTGTTTGTTGTTTCCATTACAGCAAACAACTAAGAGTGGATAAGATGTATGTAGAAAGAGCTGAGTCAACAAGTGGTGTTTTAGGTGTGCTGATTACTCTGACCTCAGCCACATTTTCACTTCTGCGCTCACTACAGACCGTAATCTGTAGTTAGATATAATTAAATAAAGAGACATGTTTACAGAAAATAATGCCAAAATTACTCAATAATTTATTCATATGTGAACATTTTACAAAACAAAAGGACACAATGTAAAATCACCTTGTTTGAAATTGACCAACCAAATCATTCAGCCAAATCTGATATACATGAGACTTGAGACAAAGCAACAACTTTGGTGGAGAGTGAAAAACAAACAATTTAAACTTGCAGGGCTGGATTCAGCAGGCTCACTGTGTCAGTCTGTAAACGTCACATCTTTAACTGTAGTCCCAGTGGCAGACCTAACCGAATACTTACTAACCTAGATTAATCATAATAGTCTTCTTTTGATCAACAAAAGTATTGTCTTAATATTCCCAAGCAGGTATCTGGGTGAACATCATGCAACATAATGATTTAGAACAAAGTGTGACATTTAAACTTAGTGAAAGGAACAGAAACAATGCTTGGTCCAGGTTTCTCTTGGCACTACAGTTTGTACGAGTAGTCGTACAAAATATCCTTCAGTATTGGAGTGAGTGCATCAGTGAATGTTCATCTTATATTGCACAGGTTTTCCTCTGCAGCTGTAAGTCTCTTAGCCATTCTCCTTTAAAAGTTGGAGATGAGGACAGGGAAGAGTGCTCAAGAGCAGAAACAGTCCCACAGGAAGTAGATCTGTCCAAATGTCTAGAGGGTGAAGGTGTTAACAGACTTCAAAGCCACAGTTTGAACTTGCTTGAAGACATCCAAACTTGTCTGTGCGGCTGACAGGTCTTCTCTATGGGTTCACCCAATGAAGTTCCAAAAGTGTCACAGACATGTCTGCTGAGAAGGTCCTTAGACAAATAGTGGTTCAGAGAGTCACCTCGGCAATCTTCCGCCTCATCTCTTCTTTTTGCTGTGTCGGAGCATTTTCTTCCTCTTTAGGATCATGTCATAGAGCTTCTCCAGGCCAGGCTGCAGGCCCTGGCCATCCAGGGCTGAGCAGCCCTGCGTATGGTGCAGTGTGGATGAGCTCAACTCATGGAGAGACAACACCTTCTCCACCTGAAAGACAGACGCACAAGACGGTCACAACCTGACGCTCACTGTAGCAAATATGATCACCTTGAAGCCATAAATCACTGCAGACTGAGGATGTTTCACTATCATGTATCATGAATCATGTACACGCACACAAAATGAAGAAGCCAGATGAGTTTTGGGAAATTTTTCACAATTTTCTGCCATTTTGTAGACTAAACAATTAACCAAAGGTGTCCACAATCTACTTTAAAGGCAAATTGTGGCAATTGTCAAGTTTAAGTTCTCCATTTCCAAACTTCATTGACCAGCAGATGTGCACTACGCAAACAAACCAATAGAGTGACATAGCCAACTAGATGCTGATTAACTACTTAATGTGTGTCTGGCGTAGGTGACATGTAAACAATGCAACATGAGCACCATGGGGAGACAGCCTTGTGGATGACAACCGTGGACAAGGTCAAGTGAAAGACGGCTGAACGTTGTCCAGAAATGGCTTCTCACACACGTAGCACACGAGTTCATCCATGTGATCTACTGGAAATACTCTGTTTGGTTTAGACAATGGATGACACCTGAGTAGTGTGCAAGGGGGACTCACTTGATACGATACTTTCTGAGCTGATAACAATACTACGTGTATTTGGATGTACACACAGTATCACGGAAAGTGTGGAAAACAATAAAAAGCATGGAGCAGCTACTCTCCATGAAACGTCATCGACACGTCTCTCACTCATTCTCAACTCAAGAGAGCTGCTCTGTTCGCACATGGGCTCATTCTGCATTCACACACTGCTTGTCTGGGTGAGGTCCCGAAAACATCAGACTAGCAGTCGCATGAACACAGCAAAGTCTATAAAACATTTAAATCTAACAACAACAACAATGAATAATGATAATCATATCAAAGAGGAAAACCTTGAAATTGAAAAAATGTGGGTATTTTTTTAACTATGAAATCCTTATGGTTGTACCAAGCCTTTCATGTAACAATAACTACCTCTGAGGCTGACACGGCTCCTTCCAGGTCCTGTTTATTTGCCAGAACCAGCACTGGCACCCCCTGGTTCTCCGCCGACCGGGTGATACGATGGAGCTCGACTTTGGCCTCCTCCATGCGCTCCGGCTCAGCCGCATCCACCACAAACACCAGCCCGTCCGTCCTCCTGGTGTACGATTTCCAGAGGGGTCTCAGTTTCTCCTGACCGCCCACGTCCCACACCTGGAACGTGGTGGTATTGGTTTTGGAGTTCCCCATGGGTACTTTAATCCGCTCCATGTTGAAGCCTTTGGTGGGGATTGTCTCAACAAATTCCCGCAGCTTGAGTCTGTAGAGGAGGGCCGTTTTCCCCGCAGAGTCTAAACCAATCACCACTACGTGTAAAGACTGGAAGCCAGGGAGGAACGGGGTGGTGGGTGCAATTTCTGTTAACTGGTTCCCCATGTTTAGGTCCTGTAAAATAATCCCTCTAAATATTTACACAACTAAATGATTTCCTTTTGTGGGTCTTCCTTTTAAACTCCCACTAACTCACTGCTTTCCTGGGTCCTTGTCTCACTTGGGTTGTGTTTCTTTGGCAGCAAAAAAAAAAAGTGTGTTTCTGGAGACGCTTTGAAGAGGACAGGGAGGGGTGAATTTGTCTGGAGAACAGTTCACACTCCTGGCTTTGCTTCAAAGGCTGGTGCAGGAAGACAGTGTCTGTGTGGGGGGGGGGCCGGGGGCGACTGCAACCTGCAGTCACTGAGGACCTGAGTGAAAAGAGCAGAGGGGGAGGAAGACGTGAGTCAGCTATTTCAACAAGGGTACTAGGCTGTCAGGAATTAGGCTATATGAGACTTGGTGCAGACCTCAACGTGAAAAGGGCACCTTTACTGACTTTTCAAAAAAAAAAATGACACATAAGCAAGATGTTTACCAGCTTTTTAAAAGTTCAGTGCAGCAGACTTTTAAAATGAAAATGGTGTAATATTATTATGAGGTGGTAGTTGTTTATATATATATGTATATAAAAAAGACTGGGGTAAAAAGGTTTGTTGTGAACATTTGCACAGCAGAAGGCACTGACAGCAGCTGTAGTGTTTTCTCTTTCCAGCTGTATCCTGCACAAAAACCGACTTAGATCAAACACAGCCTCCAACAGCGAAGAAAGCCTGCAGTGGCTGGTCTGGACTTTGGTAGTGCCAGTCACAGCACACAGCTTCACATACGAGTAACAACAAATATGGAAAAAAAGAAACACATGCTTTAGGGTATTTGATAGTTTTTGCACAAAACAACAAGGTCCACTAGTTAGTGAGTTAAAATGAAAAGAAAAAGTATATTATTCTTCTCTCGGTAGTGTGCTTCGTGGCGGAATCTTCAAAGGATTGGTGTCGCGAGCGCTCCAACAAAGTGAACGCACAACAGATTATTTGGATTTCCGTTTTAAATAGTAAAATATATCTCACCTGGCAGCACTTCCAAACTCTTTAAACTAGTCAACATTGTTGCAGTGCGACGAATTTGTGAGAAATATCCAAGTTTCGACGAAAAAAATAATCCCGTAGTCGTTCTCCAGGCTAAAGCGTGCAAATCGCTCTGCTATCCTGCTTGTCCGGCGAACAGTGGCAGGAGCAGAGGGAGGCAGCGCCGGTAAAAACTCTCCCAACCCCCCGCTGCTGACGTAACGACAGAGGGAGGGACACCGGCAAAATGGAACAGACAGGCCCTTATCAAACTCCTGGTCGTCTTCTCAGGCTTGTGCAACCATTTGAGTCGACTTTATTTTGAAGAACATTTAAAAATGTTGCTGTTCGTGGACGTGTTCAACGTGATGTAAATTTAACTTGCAAATTTACTAAAAAAAAAAAATGTTTACCTCTGAATCGTAGAGAACAACAAAGGACAATGAAATGGAAATGGTCAGTTTAGCTAGACTACTTTTATTAGAAGTACTTTTTTTATGATTTGTCTTTTTGTTTTTCTTTTTGAATGAGCTCTCAGGCTCAGGCTGACCCGTGTGTGTGTGTGTGTGTGTGTGAATTAATGATTTTTCAAGGGTCATCAAGTGGATTACAGATGGCTGATGGAACATGGAATTTTTACTCTATGAATCAATGTCCATTAAATGGATTTCATTTTTTCAGAGGGTCTCTTACTGATTGAACTTTATCTCTCCAGAGAGCACATCATTTGTGACTACACAGAAGCCCCCCATCCCCTACTTTCCCACATCTTCTACATCATTATGTGGCAATATCACTGCACCCATTCACCAGTGTTATATTACTGTGACGCACTAATGGGAGGCTCTCGTAGTTTTTCTCTTAGTCAATGATTCTGTAGAGTGCCATGCTTTTTACAAAGGTGAGACTTTAATGATCTGACGACCCCCCCTCCCCATCCACGTCAATAGAAAGTGAAACCAATACTTCTGGATTTTGTTCCAGAAGAAAGAAAATCTCACTCAAAATCCCATGTGTTATGTATGAAAATACTAAAAATCCCACAAAAAGCCAGTGTTGGGACATAACCTTACCCGGCAATATGTTGTACATTTCACATACTTTGATAAAAGACGATGGCTCAATTGAATTTTTTTCTTTTTTTACAGCCCTTTAATGGGCACATTTTCCCACAAGCTCTAAGCGTGTGAGTTCAACAATGGTGGTGAGTCCATCAGGGCGTTGCAAGGCTGCAGTGAGTTCAGACATGTCCGTAATAACCGGTTTCACCTTCTACCTACAGAAGAGCTGATTTGTGTGAGAATATGTAAAGTAAATCAGAGCTGCATGCTTCATTTGTTGATATTACACAATTACTGAATGAAAGTGTGCATTGAGAGGCAGGAGTTAGTGGAATAGAGGCTAGTCCAGACATGATCCCTTGATTTTCGGTAGCAATTTTTCCTATGAAGAGCCTGCATCAACAACAGCTGGTAAGAAAAGGTGACAGTGCTTCTTCACCTCAGACTGTGATGTGTTGAAACTGAAAAGAGCTCTAATGGCCAACTGAAAAAGTTAGAGCAGCTTAGAGTGCTGGCAGGCCATCACAGGTCAGTATGAGCCATGTATGACATAATGGGTCTGCTGTATTGATTTGCATGATAATGGTCTATGTAGCTCTTTCCTTGATCCCCGACACTCATTATGATAATGATGTAGGTGTGTACAAATGTGTGTGTGTGTGTGAAAGAAGTGATGACCTTTCAGTCGACAGGCTGCTTGTTCAGGAAGCAGTAACAGAGGTGTTCTGAGGGGACAAAAAACTGATCATAATGTTCTCATTTTTTTTAAATGCTGTTTGATCCTGCTACAGAAATTAGCTGCTACTAGTACAGAAAGTAACAGCTAGAAATTTGAATAAAATAATGCTGCTGTCAGGTGATTTGCAGATATATATAAATCATGGAAGCTTCAGATACGTGTGTGTGTGTGAGAGAGAGAGACCAACTCAGATCTAGAGGCTGTTATCAGCTGCGTTGGGTGTGACCAGCATTGGCACTAGAGTGGAACAAGTAGCAGGTAGCATGACTACATCGTTAAAATATTTTATTACAAGTAGAAGTCCTGTAGTGTTAGCATGAAAATATATTTAGTACCAAAAGTAAAAGTAGTCATTATACATAATTATCAGTCTCGGGATAATATATGTTTGGCATAAAATTGTTGATGCATCAATCTAAAATTTTAATGTTGCAGGAGCTGAAGGAAGTATTGTACAAATTAGATAGACAGATAAATAGACAGATAGATAGAAAGATACTTTATTGATCCCGGGGGAAATTTAAGACAATGTAACAATGTCATCAGAGTCCTGGTTTTGGTTAAGGGATTTACTTTTTAAACATGTCAAATACTGTCAAGCCCTTAGAACAGAAGACAATCAAAACAATAAAAAAAAACATCTCTGGAAGACAATTTGCTGCGTGAGTAAAAGTTTGGGAAAAGCTGTCCTGTCGTCCACTGAATACTGAAGTAAACATCTTCTCCCACGTTTGTCTCAGGTTTACAAAGTAGATAATCTGGAATAATCTGCTCTCAGAAACCCGCATGGTTCAATGGTCCCACCTCACTGTGTGTGTGTGTGCGTGTGTGGTGTATGTGTGCCTCTCTGGGTGGTTCTGAGTACATGAGGGATCAGCTTCCTTGTCTTTCCTGCCCTCATCCAGAGGTGGTGAATTTGCTTACCTGATCCCAGTGCAGTCAGCTGCACAGGCCATCATTGCACAGGGTAGCAGCGCCCTCTGTTGTCTGCAGGAGGAATGGCGGCCCTAATGGATGATCAGACCTGATCAACACGACTGTAAGGTGAAAAAATGTGGTGTTGCAAGTTGTGACTTGTACATTTCTGTCACTT
The DNA here is from genome assembly GCF_020382885.2 of Scatophagus argus. Lineage (NCBI taxonomy): Eukaryota > Metazoa > Chordata > Actinopteri > Scatophagidae > Scatophagus > Scatophagus argus. The sequence goes on along the minus strand of NC_058508.1, from coordinate 2,589,305 downwards.
TATTCGGTTCTACAGTTCAAAAGAGGAGCTGAGGAGGGCAGAAATGTTTATCCTCTAAGAAAAACACACTGCAATTCACTGCAGATTTTTTATCCTCCATGCTCCTCATTCTGTGCCAAAAATATTTTCATGGCTAGTAGACAGGAGAAATAACTGCAGTGGCCAGTAAGATGGACTACTCTTTAATACTCCCCGATGTATTCTGGTGTAGGTTTATTAGTTACTGTGAATAGGGAAAATGTTTGAGAGAACAAACAAGGCCATAAACTCAGATCCACACAGAGAGCCACACACACACAGTGAGGTGGAGCCATTGTTAGTGAGCCACAGGAGGCAGGGAACAGTGATTTATCCTGCTTACCTTTCTGTTTCGGTCTTACAAAAGCTTCCCAGGAGAGTATTACGTTGCCTGGAAACTCTATTTAACAGGGTCAGAGATAGCAGAGAGGTAAAGAGAGACTGACACCTCAGCCTTCACCAGTCCTCTACTGAAGCCGCTGCAGCTGCCTTCTCTCCAGCACACAAGCCAGGTGAGCAAACACTCTTCTATACCTGCTCGCTATTCCTTGTTTTGGAATGAGTGGAAAATGAGTAATATTTTAATGAATTGACTTCAAAATAAAAAAACAACAACAACACAATGCTTTTGATCTACAGTTGATAGTAATAATAATGAACAATTTGAATATCACATGTCATACAAGAAATGCAGCTCAAAGTTCTTTACTCCAAAGAAGCTACATGCATCAAGTGCTTCACATAAAAGAGACACATGGGGAACATAAAAACAGGGACAGGAAATGAATGTCCATTTGATAATGATACAATGAAGAGTCATGAAAACAGGGATAGGATGCCATAATCAATGCAAAATGAGGTGGAAAAACAAGCATAAGTAAGGCTGAAATAACATACACAGAATGCAGATGAGTGAATACTAATTATAATAAAGTGAAAAACAGCATACACGCAATGAATGGAATCAAATAAAGCACAACATTTTAAAGGATGTGCAGCAGTTGGTTAAAAAAACTGTGTTAACTTTGATTTGCACAGAGGGTCGCAATCACATTTATGAATAATATATGAATTTCGTTATTGACACAAACTGACTGACAGAAGTTACATGTAACCATCTTGCAAACTAATGCAAGCTGGACGTACATGCATGACACAGTGATAAAGATAAGCACTCATCGTAATGTTAACAAGCTGGGCCTTACTGGCGAGTGGCCGTGACAGGTATCCGGTCTGTCCCAGGTGGCATGGAGAGCAGGTAACACAGGAAAGAGATCAGTAATCAGAGGAGCTGACAGCAGTGCTTGGGAGTTAAACTGTATCAGGTTAAATGGATATGATGCAGTTAGACGAGCAGGCGCATATCTAAATATTCATGTGGTGTCAGAAAAAAATATATTGTAAAGGCACCTCCTCACTTTTGACTTTTAATGTCAAACAGAAACTTAACACCAGGCTGAAAGTGTTGCACTGCCCTCTCTGGCTGAAAGTTTCACTGGGGTGTGGTCTGAGGTGAGCTCTGGATGTGAGCCAGATGGCATGTGGTTTCCAGTACATTTCAATAGGACAAAACAGCATCATAAACAATACAGGCTAATGGACACATGTTTCACATAAGCTTGTGCCCTGGCAACCCCTCAAAACTCAAAATAAAAGTTTTACAGATTGGGAGATGCACTTATTTGATTTTGTGCCCAAAGTTAGACAAGAGGATCAAGAGTGCAGCTCTGCAGAAAGTGTCTTGTCTGGTGGTTTGATGTGCCAAGTAATGCATCCAGATGTGGGACATGATCCCATTTTGAACCAGCAGGGTTCAGCAACCCAAAAATAAAAAAATCTTTATTTTTAAAATGACATTTAAATTTTGTCTTTTGTCCTTCAACAGTATGGCATGTTGATACTGTCACAGTTAGTATTTAATGGCCATGTTGCTGCCTTTTCATTGTCTCTTCTTAGTCTTAGAAAAACAATATGATGAACATATTTGGTCATATTTTTTGTTAATAATATTAACACTACTCAGGAGTCGTGGAGACCAATCTGGAGCTAAAAAGAGAGTGACCACCGAACTTAAATTTATTTGGTGAATACAAACATGACCCTGAAGGAATGCATTTACTGTACTAGATGAATGTGTGCTTAAGCAATTGTGTGCTAACACACTGTACACACCCATTAACAATGAAAGTTTGTTTTGCAGTTCTGTTGTTATATATTCTGCATTATTCTTGATGCCACCTAATGTGCGAGCGAACCACAAAGTTGTTTTAGTTACTTAACACATCACAGCACAGCACTGCTGGAGCCATGCAGTTTACAAAGTCAGATGATCCCATAGTGAATTTTGCTCTGTTAATGCCAGGATGTCAGCTATGCACTGGGAGGCCAGACGGCGTCAGAATGCTCTGGACCGCAGGATGGCCAGAGACCAGCAGCAGGTAAATAATGTGTTCTAGCTACTGATAAGAAAGATTGCCAGGTTTCTCAGGTACTGTACCTAAGTACGATTTGACGTAATCATCCTTTACCTGAGTCATTTCATTTGATTTCCACAGACACTGTTAGAGTGTCTCACTCTGCCTCCACATCCTGTCTTTAAAAGCTGGTTTTACTGCTTTTCAAGACGATATATAAAGATGCTCATATTTCTTGCCAATTTACTTTAAATTAATATTAAATGAGACATGTCACTGACTCTGTGTTTTTGGAGAGGAGAACGTGGAAGTGGGTCTTAAGCTGCCCCTGCTGTCTATATTTTCCTCAGAAATGGGAGAAGTAAAAGTACTGTGCAAAAGTACTAGCATCAAAATATACCAAAAGTGAAAGTATTCATCATGCAGGATGGCCCATTTCAGAATAATGTATATGTTATATCTGTGGTTTGTGATTAGTGATGCATTAATGTGTTGATCACTTTAAAGTTGCAAGGTAAAAGTGGACCGAGTTACTTTTTCTGCTGAGCTGAAATCTCAAAACAACTCGCGTACGTAAAGGCATAAAACTAACAAGATATTCTATTGTTAGACTTTCCAATAATCTAGCAATCCGGTGTCTCCTCGAGGTTAAGACATCTTGTGTTTGATCTTACAAAAACGCATCACCTGCCAAAACTCTGCTGGACACCAAACAAACAACAGGAACGTAGTGGACAGTGTTTCAGTAATTCAGCATCCAAATCAAAGTTTCTTTGGCAAATATTTGCATTTGACTTCTCATCTTTTAAACAGCTAAATATATCTTTACATATATAGCCTGATTCACAGACTGTGGTGGATCACACAACAGTGCAGCAGAATTAAGTTAACTTCCACGGTGCATGTAAGCATCTTTAGACGTTTCTTCAAAAACCGTCGTCGTATGATGTGTGCTGCTGATGGTGACGCAGCAGTCTGTCTCGTCTACTTTATTATTGAACAGCAGGGTTGATGGAAACTGAGTAGCGACATGTGACACCCCAGCATGGGGTCAAACTTGTTTCCTGTGTGAATCTGACAGCTTGCATCCTGTTACTGATTTCCAGGATGTGTTCAGGCGCAAAAAATGTGTTTGTTTCATTTGCATTTAATGGTTACGCATTATTATTGTTTCAAGACCTGAGTCAAATAGCATTAACATCAAATAACTACACACAAGACATAAATAAATCCAAAATCACTGATTTCACCAAGTCTTAAATTTATCTTCAGAAAATCTGTTTTGTTCCAAGATCATCTGAATGTAAAAACCAGATAGCAAAGTCACTGAAAAACACACTGCAACTGGATGCTGGTATTACTGGGTTACTGGGACACACAGAGCCGTGGCTCAGATGTCCTGAGGGGAGGGTTTCTTGGGAAATTTTACAAACTAAAGTTTCTGAAGCACTTTGATGCTTCTGAATTGTATCTTTATGTCTTTTGGTGTCACGAAAAGCTTGTGACGAAATAACTTATTATATTGTTCTAAGCGTCATTAGACTACATGTTATGAATAATGACTAAAAGGCAGAGGCAGGAAGAAAAGGATGCATCTTAAACAGAAATGATTCAGGATGAAATCATTGTGGGCTCACTCTTAAACACTAATGGATGCTTGATGTGCAAATGATTTGCATAAAAATATACATGGCTGACACAGTTAAAAAGAATCACTTCCTGATCAACTGCTTCACATTCATTGGTGGATTTATTAATGATTTAACTTCTGAAATCATGCAGTTTAGGGTCAGTTGTTTGGTCCACACCCTGGTTCAGATGACAGCTGTCACGCCATGTCAAATGAACTGTGGAAAGGTGGATTTCCTCAGGCATGGACACTCGCTCAGGCTCAACACCAGCGAACAGCCAGGGGAATGGACACTGTGGAGATAGTGGACTCTTATAAGTACCCAGGTGGTCACCTTGACAGCAGATTGGACTGGATGGACAACTCCACTGCACTGTTCAGGAAGCTCCAGAGCAGACTGTACCTGCTGAGGAGACTGAGGTCCTTTGGAGTACACGGGGGCACTTCTCAGGACCTTTGTCAAGTCTGTGATAGCATTAGCCCTGTTCTATGGAGTGGTCTGCTGAGCTCTACTGCAGACTGGAAGAGACTGGGAGAATCATCAGGTAGGAAAGCTCCATCCTAGAGAGACCTCTCAACTCCACTGTACAACCAGTGCTGCTCCCAGCAGACCCCATGCACGCCACCACAAAAGGAATCTCAGTCTTATGTTAAATAAATACGGATATAAAAATGTAACAATTTCACACGATGTATATAATAAAAACATATATAAAGCTTTTAAAATGTTTTTCCAAGATTACATATTTGTCAATTGCAAAAGTATGTGACCTTCTGGGATAAGCAGTTAATTTGAAAGTCAAATTTGAGTCCATCTGTTCAGAGGCGTGTCCAATCAATGGGATGAGACTCAGGTGTCATTCAGTGCCCTGTTTAATTTTAAAAATAAATAAATAAATAAAAAAAGAGGGAGTCAAAGTCTGATCTTCACAGTACATGTTTTTGGAAGTGTATGGTGGCACAGACAAAGTAGCTTTCTGAGGACTTTAAAAAAATATTTGTTGTCCCTCATCAGGCTGGAAAAAGTTACAAAACCATATTTGTAGAATTTGGACTCCACAAATTCACGGTCAGACAGATTGTGCACAATCCCCCCAAGGAGTAGTCCACCAACAAAGAAGCTACTCGTGTAACAGCCCGAGAGGTCACAAAGGAACCCAGGGTAACTACCGAGGAACTGATGATCATGAATCCACCATCAGGAGAATACTGAACAACAAAAGTGTGCATGACAGAGTGGCAAGGGGGAAATAAAACCCCCCAGCATCAGCATCATTCCAGCATCAGAACCTCATCCCATCCACATAGAGGAGGTAGTATCCCTTCTTGGGCCTGTTTTGTTGCCTCTGGACCAGGATGACTTGCTATTATTGATGGAACAATGAATTCTGAATTAATACCAGTGAATTCTAAAGGAAAATGTCAGGACATCTGTCAGTGAGGTGAATCTCAGGAGAAACTGGCAATTGAAATGTTGTAGAAGAACCTGAAACAAGCGGTTCATGTGAGGAAACCCACAAACGGTTCTATACTGAAGAATGGACTAAAATTGTAGACAACTGAACAGCAGTTACCAGAAATGTTTAGTTGCTGTAATTGCTGCACAAGGGGGGTCACACCAGATAGTGAAGCAATCGTTCACACACTTTTGCAACTCATATATATGTACTAATGGTTAATTTTCTTGAATAAATAAACTCACAAGTATAATATTTCTGTCTCATTTGTTTGATCGGGTTCTCTTTGTCTACTTTCATGACTTGTGTGAAAAGCCGTTGATGTTTTGAATCATTTTAAGAAATGTAGAAAACTCTAAAAAGGTCACAAACTGTTTAAGCACAAGGGCACAAGAAGAGCAAGAACATTTCGCTGATGTTCTGTGATTGGTTCTCATAAAGTAGAGATGTTTTATTCTCTAGTGTCTGTGTATTTGATTTAGTCTCTAATTATTTGGTAACACAGCACAGTATGTTCTTGTAACTATGCTCTTGTCCATTGTTTTCACTGTATTTGGATTGTTTATTTCTGTTTACCTCTCTTTACAGCTGCTACAGAGGGGCTCTGAGACCAGCCACAATTCAACTGAATCAAACATGACACAAGAGCAGACAGGTATCCTTATCTTTAACCTGGATATAATAACAAGGAACAAGACATATCTTTTTTTTTTTAGAAAGACTACATGTGAAACTGAGGTGAGAAGCCCATACACTTTTCCAGTAAAATAGTAATCATAATGTATTTGTGAATGGTACCTCAGTAGCTACAACATGCAGAAACCTTGTAAACATGCCCTCACCTGTTGCCATCTGTAAACGATCAGGTTAAAAGTGGGAATAAAACTGTGTCACACCATAGAGGGAGCCAAATCTCTGCATCGGAAACAGCTGTTTACATTTGATTGTCCACTAATTCATGTCCCACGATGACTACTGTACAGCTGTCCACACTCACTAATCCTGCTGCTTCCGCTGATCAGTGATGGTCTTTCGCTCTTCAGTGGTCTTGTCTTGTCTTGAGAGGGACTTTCCAGCAAGAATTTATTTCCAAACTCATGGCATAATATTGAGATTTTTTTTTTTTAACAGTCTAGATAAAGTAATAGCTCTCCTCTCATGAGATTTCAGAGCAAGACCTGTGTGTCCTGTAAGATAAGAATGTTAACAAAAAGGTTTCTCTCACTCAGGATCCTTTCCCTGATGTTATCAGACCCTGAGAATATCAGTCTGAGCCTGTGGGTGGCAAAAAGCACTTTCAGTGGCGTGTATCTTCGACAGTTGCCACAGAGGATTACATTGCAGCTGTTTCAGACTTTTAAAAAGCGTCCAGTGGCACTACAGGGCAAAGCTGAGAAAAGCAACTTTATGCAGTCTGACAAAGCGCCATATACTATTTATTCTGCTGATAATTTTGGTACATTTTTTGAATGTTTTAAACAAAAATTCTTACCACATCCTACAAATTGCACCTTCAAGTAAAGGATCTGAGTAGGCTACTTTCTTGAAGCACCGCTGTGCCAATATTATTATATTAATACCAGGTAGAAACACGGTTGTCATTGCCCCAACTAATTAGTCCAATAGCATTAGATGTATTTTTATAATATAATAGAATTTTGCGTATTTTGATAAGCAAACCAATAATTTTCCTTCTAAAAAGTGACAACAAATATGTAAACAAATTACCGTATTAACCGCTATCCTGCTCACTCGTCACTCATCTGAATCTCAGGTAAAGTTAGCAACAGTCTTCATCATCGTTCTGAACACTAATCACCAGACAGACTTGCGTATCCACAGACACACACACACACACACACACACACACACACACACACAAATGTCACAGTGGTTTGAAGGACTCATGAAGGGCCACACAAACTAGTCCACACTGTCGCAGATATCATCGGCCACATGCTGATGGTTGTCCTAGAAACTCGTCGTGTCGAAGTCCCATATGGTCTAGCGGTTAGGATTCCTGGTTTTCACCCAGGCGGCCCGGGTTCAACTCCCGGTATGGGAAGCTAATTATTTATGTGTGTAATTGAGCGCACTGTGCTTTTCCAGGAACGTGTTATTGGCCGGTTACTAAAACGATAAATTTGTTTGAAGATCGCACCTTGTTCACACAACACATGATGTAACTGAAAGTCTGTGTAGACAAGCCAGTTAGTGACATACTCCTTAAAAGTGCTTAGCAATGTCTAATTTAATTCAGTTTATTTATATAGCGCCAATTCACAACAAAAGTTATCTCATGACACTTTCCAATTAGAGCAGGTCTAGACCAAACTCTTTAATTAATTTATGCAATACAGAGAGCCCAACATTCCCCCAGGAGCAAGCACTTGACGACAGTGGATTTTGTCCTTAGTCACGGCTGAATATTACCTTTTCACGTTCTTTAACATAACCATTGTCCATAAATAAAACAATAACTTCTCAATTATCTTTTCTGAATGTCCTGATTAAGATGGCCATCGGGTTGCCTTCAGTATCTGTTGCCCATGTTTAACATTTTGCAGCCTAAAACAAGTGCATCACAGTGCAAAATGCATTTTAGTGAGTGAGAATGTAGTTTTGCAGAGTGAATGAGATCTGCAAACTATGTTCAACTACATGAACGCTGTTCAACATTGTTATTAGTCATTCTTGTGATTTTGCCAAAAATATTAGGCTAAATGTGTTAATAAATCAATCATTAATGTTTATTTCCAGCTGAAGGCCAGTGTCCCCACTGTAAGGGTGACTTAAAGACAACTGTCCACAACAGAGCCAGGGTCCCCAACAGATACTCAGTAAGTATGAGCACATTGCGTCTTTCTGCGACTGATAAAAGGATCACCTGTCTTTTTCAGTATATTCAGAGTATTTATGCCTGTTTATCTTACAGTCTTTACAGTACACCCAGCAGTGGTGAGGAAGTCAAGTGACAGCACTGTACTCTGACAATCTCGCTGGATCACTGGAACCGCATCAGTGTCATACAAACACCAGTTTCAACAGTTTATTCATGGGTTTACAGAAAGAAAAACAAAATGTGTATAAGAAACTACTTACAAAACTATTTTTCAATACAACACACATGGGCCAGCCCTCTCTAACTGTGCAGTTACTTTACAGCTGGTTCCACACACGTCTCCATAGTGAGACCACTTTTTCTAAAACATAGTAACGTAAGTAAAACACTTCGCGCAGATCTCAGGAATTGTTCTGTTCTTGATTTTGGGGGTCAACTGTTTAAATGATCTATTGTTACAGTAATTTTGTGTTCATTAGGTTTGAACATAAATGTAGCATAACTGGAGTTTAAAAGGCCCAGACTTGGTGGTGGTGGAGTGAGAAAACATGATGAATGATGAATTTTGAAAGATTAAGTGAATTAATTCATTCTGTGTGAAAGTGATTAAATGGATTCACGTTTTACTACCCAGTCAACTGTGAAGTTTTGAAAAGTGGAAAAAAACCCAATTGACCTTTGGCCTGTCTGTCCCTATGTGATAAGGCACTAAAAATGAATGTTTTTTCTCCCTGAATTTAAAGCATTACCTTTTATCATACCTTTGCTTAAAACTACCAAATTACTGTTAAACATGTTTTAAGTGTTATGACAATTGCCTTCAATTAAAATGTGCATTTACACAGTAAGTACAGTGATAAACAAAACTCATAGCAAAGCAATTCAACAGGGCTGTAACCATTTCTTTACAGAGCTGGCGTTGAACCTGGGGGCATTGTCATGTTGATATTGGAAATAAACTGGAATGAAGTTATACCAGTCAATACCAATATACAAATAAAGTTGACTTGACTTGACTTGACTTGACCAGAAGTTCAGTTTGCTCGGGTCATTCAAGAGCCAAAATTTTGGATTTATAACAGAAAGCATGCATGACAAGCAATAGATGTGGGGTATGAAAGTGTCTCATCCAGTTCTCGGCTAGAAAGCAAATGAACATATATCCCAAAGTGTTGAACTATTCCTTTAAACCCTAACTCTTTTCCATTTTAGCAGGGTGGCCTTGATTTTTTTTTTTCCTTTGAAGTATATGATGGTAGATGCTGATGAGGGTGTCGACTGTGGTTTGGTGTGTACTGAATCACCGAGTCTACATATTCTCATTACACTCTTAGTTCACATTACATAATATGTTGGTATTAGTTTAGTTAGTTTAGTTTAGTTTAATTTGCTTCTTAGTTTGTGGTCATTCAAACAAAACAATTAGCTAAACAATGCTAAAAGGCTCCGCAGGGTCAAGAGGAACCTCTGTAGGGTTAAGGGAATTGGTGAGGATTACCAGTTCTCAGGTGTTCAATTCAATTTCAATTTATTTCTATAGCACCTTATACAATCAAAATTGTCTCTAGATGCTCTACAGAAACCCAGAGCCTGAACCCCCGAGCAAGCAGACAGTGGCAAGGAAAAACTCCCTTTTAACAGGAAGAAACCTTGAGCAGGACCCGGCTTGCAAGGGAGAAGTATCCTGCTGATTGTTGGCTGGGTAAAGGTGGGGAAGAAGAGGTAGACAGGACAGAGAGGATGAAAGAGAGAATGACAGGTTGTTATAATTGGAATTCTGAAGACTATGTATTGTATGTATTTGTGTTTAGCTGATATGTTGTTTAAGTTAGTTATATTAGCACTACATAGAAGAACAACATGGGCAGATGTTGACAGTAGACACTGGGTTTGTCAGAGGGACTGATGCAGTTCAACATGTAGATCTGGATGGAGAGAGACCTGCAGAAAGATACAGAGAGAGAAAGAAAGGGAGGGAGAGACACAAAACTACGAGGAGAACTGGACACACAGTTAGTGACATAAAATAATGAATTATATGTTGATCTGATGAGGGGTCACTTAGTCATTTGAGCTGTTTTAGTATTTTATTGGAGAATGGGGACAATCATGTAGTTGTCGACATCCTGAGAGTACATGGCTTTGGTGCAGTTTTAACACTCATATTACAACACATTGTACCTTAGTTTTTCAGCTCATGAAAAATAAAATGCAAAATGTAGCGGTATAATGAAATGCACTTGTTAAGTAGTGATTTTCAGACAGTGATGATATCCTACAGCAACACAGTCACAACATTTTCACATAACATAACTTCTACAACAGGTCTGAAGTGACATCAGAGTATATTCACATCCTCAGTTCTGCCTCACTGTTGGGTTGGTCTCTTAACATCCGCTCAATGTCAAGTTGGGTTTTTTTAAGGTTTCTTCAACTTACATTTTTACCTGCAGAAGGATATAACTGTGATGTGGTGCATATGAAGGCATCCTTACTTGATATATTTGTTAAGATGGGGAGAAAAGTATTTCATTGACTCAGTCAGATTCATCCTCGCTGTCCAGGCCTCTTCATGCATCCATCCAGGGCGTTGCTGCTATCATAATATCTCTTACCCAGCATTTTAGCAGCACAGATCAAGGACAAAATAAAATTAAAAATACATTGCAGGTCAGCATATTCCTCCTGGAAGTATGTCCACAGTATTCATCTGTTCCTCTGTATGTTTGATGATCAAGGTGGCGGAGGTTGTACACTGTGTGATATGGTCCTGTTTGCTCCACAGTCGATGAACTCAAAAGTCTCCAAGGACAACTGCTCATAGTGGACCAGGTAGTGTATTGTCACAGACATCCTGCGGTAAAAGAAAAACATATCATCGCAGAACTATACTGACAGTGTTAATAAGTTGAAAATATGAGCGTCACAGGAACTTCAACCTGTCTACTGCCAGTTTATTTCACATTTATGTGGTGCAGTTTACCAAATTATTTAACCTTGAGCAAAGGACCACTTTGCACAGCTGGTGATCTAGCCTCAAGAGCAAATTTGATATAGGTCTGATAGGACCCATGGAAACACATTACTGAACACACAGGTATGATGATACTTACTGCAAGTGCAGATACAGAAGATGAACAGGCGAGAAAACTTCCTTACAGTAGTGACTGCAGAGAAAAGAGTGGTTAAAAAAAAACAACAACTAATGAATGGCTGTCTTTGTTATGCACAGTGTTTATACAACATTAAAGTCAATATTTACAATTCATGTTTTGAACTGATTAGGCAGATGTTAAAGAGACAGACAAGACACTGACAGGAGCAAATTACATACCAGAGAGACCCAATCTTTGACTTAACCACATATCAATCCATAGCTAAAGAGGCTCTGAATGAAATCTTTAGAGGATTATATTATCAGCTACAGATACAGTAAAGCCTTTTAACACCAAAATGACCATAAACGAGCTAAAAATAGTGGAATGTTTGATGTGGAGCATGAAGCATGAAGGCCAGTGACAGTGTTACACTGGTTACTTTTGATACTGCGTCTTTGACTTCAGTCTCTCTTTCAAACACAACACTGACTGAATGATGTTCAAGCGCTGTTTAAATGCAGATAGATGGACATTGTGCTGAAAGTGGGGTGTCCACCCACGCGTCTTGTTTACATCACAGCCAAATAGAGTTGGAGCCGATAAATACCCGTGACTATTGCACAGTCATTTGACACCAGATTCGATGCTAATTGTGCCCTTTCTCACTGAAGACAGTCTGGTGTGAGACTGGTAGTTTACCTAATACCACGGTCAGTCACCAGGATGGACATCACAAATGAGTACTGGAAGGAAGGGAAAAAGCAGAAGCAGTTCAAAACTGTTCATGACTCCAAAAGTATTCACATTGTTCACAGGTTACATTCATTAATGTCAATAAGAGTATTTTTCTGATACGTATATGACAAAGTGGCAAGTGGAAACAAAATCAACTGAAATATATAATGTTCCACCTTTTTTTATTACAGAAAAGTGGAGTTCAACTGATTGTATCAATCCATTTCTAATCCTCCACTGCTGGAATTATTTTCATAGAAGCTTCAGATTGAATTTTAGTAAAAGCGAATCTGCACGTGTTGATGTTTTAATGTAAACAGGTACGTATCCTGGCCAGCTTTCACTTTCATGGCAATCAGCGTCTGTATGAAAAATGTCAACACCAGCTTTAACTGACATGCTGCTGTATCTTGTGTCTCAGCTGCAAACTGCCATGTGTTGGTTTTTGCAGTAACTATTCTAAAGAGTCCTTTTGCTCAGATACAGAATACTGCACAGTCCTCCATCCCTCCATGATACTTTCTGTTACTGTGAGGCTGTGATCGCTCACCATTTTGACAGACAGAGGTTTGACAGAGGTGACGTTGCTAATGGTAACTCTTCCCACCAACGTGTCATAATTCAGGGCCTGCAAGGTCAGATTGTAGGCTTGCACCTCCACAAAGTTGTGGTTGGTGATGTTCAGGACATTCTGAAAAGAAACACAATTGTGATTTGAATAACAAATAATAAATCATCCTACAATGAGAGTAAGTTCTATTGTTGTTAAGAGTTTTAACAATCAAAAAAAAAAAAATTATTTATTTTGTAAATAAATATCAATCCTTCCATTCACACCTTTGCCAACAAAGCCTTCATTCCTCTTTATCACTACTGCTCACTCACCGTGACATTAATTTGGACGCCCTCCTGAGTAAAGTAAACAAAGGATGACTGGACGGCTACTGGAGAAAGAAGGACAGAGCGAGGAAAGAGGAAAAACAACACCAGGGAGCAGACCAGGAGGCACACACCAACAGACACAGCAACATACAGCTTCCTGAAAGAAAAGGGAGCAGATCAGAAGACCACATCAAGGCATCATCCATCCATGGCAGTCCAATGAAACAACCTGTCAGGATGCTGGGGTGGGGGGACCCATTCAGAACAACATAGTGACGTACGCATCAGCAGCAGGTCAACTTTCGCCTGATTAGTGTTTCTGTTTCCCTTCATGAACCAGCTCCTATTGATGACTTAATGGTAGTGGATGTCACAATAACACACATTTGACCTTTTGAATCTAAAACTCATGTTGCACTTTGACTGTGAGAAGTAACTGAAGTGAAGTCAAAATGCTTTTTACATTACAGGAGTTTAGTTCTTGGGTTCAAGGTAATTTCAGCATACCTGTGTGTGATCTGGCATAAGAAATATTCTGTCAGAAAAGTTGGGTTATATTCAGATATGAATGGGTCAAAATGAACCTCTGCATAGATGTACATAAAGAGTGTCGAGTATTTGCTTTCTCACGTGTGCCTGGGTCTCAGTCTCTGGTCATTACAGGGGATGACAGCCAGCAGTTTGTTCTCTTGACCTGTAACACACATGGTAAATGATTTAAAAGACAAGGTGACAAAGTGGGAGCAGATTTGATATTGCGAGAGGTTGGATACCCCCCATTATGGCATAGGGCCCAGTAAATTTATCAGTCAACCTCTACTTAACATAAAGCCACTGTTAAAGAAATTGTTGTATTCTTCAGCAGTCACACAATGTTCGTTTTGTAGCTTTTTCTTGTTGTTCAGCCAAAATACTTTTCCTCACACACAAAGCCCTAAATGGTCAAGCACCATCATATCTCAGCTCAAAGTACCCAATTATCCCACTAGAACTCATTTAAATTACTAGTATTTAAATGTGGACTGTAGTGTTGGGAAAAATTAATATTTGATCCGTACTTTAAGTACTTTAAGTTTTTAGTTTGTCCCGTCTCTCATCTGCTAACATGGTGCCAGGGTTTTCAGTTGCGGTCTCTTCTCTTCCTGGTGTGGTGTGGTGTGTGTGTGTGTGTATGCAGAGGTCGGCAGGACTGACTTACATTCTCCTCAGTCTTCTCACCTGCACAGCTGCACCTCATCTCTCCAATCCACCCCACCTCCTGCCTGCTGCTTTTTACGAGCATCTCTTCCTCTCCATTGTTGCCAGATTGTGCTTTACTACTCAGTGGTACAAACTCCAGGCTCTTGCGGGTATTTTTTGCCATGTTCAGGTTTTTAAGAATCCTAACATGTTTTTTTTTCTCTTGCGCTTTAAGGTTCACTGCTTCACTCCCTGTTGCCTTCCCAGCTGCGCCTTGTTCCTGAGATAACCTGTGTGTTTTCCCCCATCCCCTGGATTCCTTGCTGGATCTTCTGTTTGGACTATCTGATCACAGCTCCCCACACTCAACAGCCACCCACCATTGTATTTGGACTCTTTTCTTACCTCCCTCAAGTAACTCTTTGAGCAGAAATAAGTTAGTTAACTTATCTGCTTTGTGGGTGTGCATCTCCAGGAAAACCTTAATACAAGAAGGGGGGAGAGGTTTTATGAACTGTACTGCAGCCAGCCACTAGGGGGCAATCAAGATGTTTTGGCTTCGCTCTTAAAGAGCTCTTATGCTGTCCATATGTATGCACAGTCAATGAGATATACACTTAAAAAAAGAAAAATTCGAAGAAAAATTGACGAACAAATTTAGCAATAATAGACTAATTATTAGATTTTAAAGAATGTTCATCTTTAAAATAAAAACTAGAGCAGATGACACAGATGTGTGTATGTTGATGTGTGTGTGTCACCTCTGGGTATACGTCCAGTGCCCTGGCAGGTGGGACAGCCTGCTGTGTTTTCTGAGTTGCGTCTTTGTCTTGATGTCATCCTTCTCAGTTATAGAGTCACTGCTGTCTTTCCAACACCTGCTGTGTGGTGATCCTGACTTCCCAGTGGCCCAGTATTTATAAGTTACAGCTCCCATACCTTAAGAAACACAAACAATATTCCAGTTCAGGGAGGAAAAAATCTTCATTATGCCTTTAAGTATTCGAACTTTATTGTGAAGCACTTTATTGTCAAGTAATTATTTACACAGAATTTAAAGTACATTTGAAGCATTACATGTGTTTGTTAAAATCATGACTACTCTACTGATATGCTTTTCCTCATAAAATTACTTACTTAACTAACTTATCTTGAAATGTTACAACTTTTTGCAAAGTTACACCATAATTCATATAATATTGCACCTTTTACTTGGAAAACTGGTTTCATTCATTACATTTTTTTTCTTCTTACACATGAAGTTACACTTGTATTCCAATATTGTTTTTCTCAGAACTGATGTTAACTCAAAGATTGAACATTTCTGTTAATGTAAAACTTTATTTAAAAGATTTTCTTAAAATGATAGTAATTTATCTTGAAATGTATTAAAATATTTTAACTCTTTTTCATAATACTATGATTATTTTAATCTACATATATAAATCTAGATAGATAGATACTTTATTGATCAGAGGGAAATTCAAAAAATCTATTTTATTTAGACACCTAATACTTCACCATACAAAAGCAAAAACAAAAAACAACAAACACTATAATGCCATAGTGGCAGATTAAAGGAAAAGTTCAAACTTCAAGTCTGGCTTAAAACAATAATCACACTGAAACAGCATTGAACTACTGTTATCATTCATTCTGTTCATACTAAACCTTGGGATGTCTCTGCTTTTCTAATATAAGTGATGGGGAACAAAATCCACAGTCCTCCATCCAGGCACATCCAGCAAACAGCAGACAGACACAGTTAGAGACTAATTGGTGAACAGAGTGGAGCATTTTGCATCAGAGCCAGGTTTCTTTTTACTCATTAGTTCATGGAGATTAAATAAGAGCTAAAAGCGGGGTGAATACTGGACTCATCCAATGAACACAAACACAATTCCAAATGCTATGGAATGGGCTGTCATTGATGAAGGACAGCATCTTGCACAGCTGCTCAACTTTTCAACTACCAATTGTAAATTGCCTTTTATTTATCCATGTTTTTATTTCTCTTTCACCCATTCACAGACGACCATACAGTGGCAGCAGTATAACATACGGCTCTTTTTTCTCAGGAAGTTGAAATGGACTGGACTGTCTACTCAGCTGCTTGTGAACTTTTACAGGGCCACAATTGAAAGTATCCTGTGTCTCAGTGTGACTGTGTGGTATGGCAGTTGCACAGCACAGGACAGGAAGGACTTAGCCCGGGTGGTGAGGACAGCACAGGGGATTGTGGGCTGCAGTCTACCAGATCTGGACTCAGTTTACACTGCCCGAGTCCAGAAGAAGGCAAGACCCCACCCACCCGGGCAACGAACTGTTTGTACCGCTTCCACCAGGATGTCACGCAATAAGTTTGAGGAAGTTCTGATGTAGCATTTCAAAATAAAGGCCATTCAAAATCTGGGGTGGTCTGCTATCATGCTGAAGTGAGACTGGTCACTGGCAACAGGGCGTTTCCTTTTAATTGCACACTGAACACAGAGAACACATTTGACGATATTTTATCCCTTTTAATATTTTATTTATCTTGATTTATTTATTTGTTCATACATTTATTCAGTTATTATATTTATTTTATTTAATATAATAATAATAATAACAGTATTAGTAGTACAAAGTCTAACAAAGGTTACACTTGGTTTAACCAGTTGAGAGGTGTTTTGTTGAATATGGTGAGGACTTACTACAAGATTAACAATAGCAACAAAACTCACAATTAATTCATGACAGTACTCTGTTGAAGAACAGAGTAATAACAGTTCATGGACGGGACAGACAGATGTAAGATAAGGTTGCTTTGAGTTATTGATGGATATTTTGAATCTAATTATTTTCTAATAACCTTTTGCACCAACAAATATAAATAAATGTATTTACTCTTTCGTTCAACGATGTAAAGATTTATGACTAGTCCGGTGACACACTCCTGAGTCATAAAATGCAATAACCTTATCCCTTAAAGCTGGCACTGCCCAGACACCACACAGCGGAACCAACTACGCACTTTATATTTTATCGGCGTCATTTACTCTTCTAGCATATACAAACTACCTAAGACAGGTGTGTTGCACCAGCTCCCTAGAGAAAAAACAATGTACCCTTCCTCTCTTAAGGATTTGGAGAATTTCTTATTAACGTCTGGTTTAGGCTGATTTCTGCAGTGTTAAAACAAAACAAACAAACAAAAAAACAACGCAACAAGCTCATTTGGTCTAAATACCTCACCCGTAAGATATTGTTTTAAGTGTTGACAGCGTCTTCATCTCCACTCCTGCTAAAAATCCTCTTCTTGTTTGCTAAGCTTAGGTGTGGCGGTACGTGGTTCCGTCACCATCAGATCACACGGGCACAACAGACAAACGGCTCCTATCACAGCTTTCAAAATAAAACTCTCACTGGACTCACGTTTCAGTGCAGCAGGTCATTTCACCTTGTTTACTCTACATTTGCTGATACAGTGAGTAGGGTGTTCTGATTTGCTGTTACTTGTTATATACAATTTGTTTTTGGTCAAAATAAAATTTAAGTATCACGACCTGTGGTGGCAGGCTATCGCCAACTGTTAACAGTACTTCCGGGAGCATCGCACTAACACAAGACTGAACTCAGCTTGTAGGACAGAAAATCAAAAAAAAACTGAAAAAACATTTACTACCATTCATAAATAATTGAAAACTTATTCTTGCGTAAGATGAAATCGGCCTATTGTGAAATGACAACCATACATAAATCATCTTCAATAATCATCATCAAATTAGAATTAGATTTCCACTTTTTAATACATTTGACAAGCGCTGTGCTATATGTCATTCTTTGCAATTTTTATATTTTATGTGTGCATCCCCAGTTTATACTGTAATTACCGCTCTGCACATATATCTGGGCCATGTGCATGAATATGACCTCATTTTCTCTTTCTGTACAATCAGTAATGAGCTGTTTATGCCACTATTTTCCTTCTGACACTAGTGTAGTGAATTTGAAAAGCCGTAGATGAGGGCCCTCCCCATATTAATGCCTTTGGTGGTAATTGAGCTCTACTCCTTCCCCAACTATACTCTCCTGAGTGCAACCTCCAGCTGCTGTTCCTGTGCATTTTGGATTCTTGGTTTATATTCTCTAGTTAAAAGGATTCAAGTGACAAATGTCTATGTTTAGTCCCAAAACAAAAGTGCACATAAGTATAAAGACAAGGGTGTCCACATACTTCTGGCCCTACAGTCGATGAGAGGAATATGAATTGTTATCCAACAACTGTGCTTCCTTTTGTAACCAACGCTCATCTTTTAACAGATAGTCGTATGTCATCATGTCACTCAAAAGGAAAATGAGCCAGAAACTCCTCATGAGTATAGTGACTTTAATTAGAGACAGATTGATTTGTACATCATATCAATGTTCATAAAGTGCGACACAGAAGAAAAGCTCAAACAATCCAGCTTTTGTTTTCCACTTAAATACTTCACATACCCCAGATATGAAAATATTCTTCCAGACCGTCTCTCATGGAACACACACAAGTTAAAGCAAAATGACATACAGTGTGAAACATCTCACCTTCATCAGGTGCACATTCCAGTCAGGGTCCATTTCACCACGCAGGGGATTGGATTAGAGATGTGCAGCAGAGTTTCATTAATTACCTAAGGGGGAATCTAGAATGCTTGATGTCTTTTAAAGGGACTGTGGTGATTTTCAGTGAAATGAATGTGATGAAAAATGTACAAGAAACACTGGAATGCATGATATAAAGCTTAGGTAAACTGTGAAAGATGACACCTTTTATCCCATTAACTGTGTATATGGAGCAGAACTCAAAGCGAACACCTCCAAAACAAAATGATACTCCAAATTCCAATTTCCTTTTGAAATACAAGTCAGGGAAGCATGTTTACATTTGGGTTAGATTGTGATGTTTTCTTCACACCATTTATCATTATTTTGCTTTCAATGCAGTCCCTTAACATCATATAAACATGTGGGTAAGACTGGCTATATGACCTCAACAGTGACGTCTTTGTAATAAACCGTATTCTTAAAATTGTCAACAGCAGTATAACACTTTAGCCTCAACCTCGTGTGTAATTCTGGAAGATTATGGTTTTGCAAAATGATTTAAAATCTTCACCCAGGAAGGAATTTAAATATTTGGTTTTTGCGTGAGCTATAAAGATCACTCAGTTAAACTAAGGTCTGATGTGTAAAGTTCAAATAGCTCAGTAGTATGGGAAATACGCTAATTCGCTTTCTTACTGACAGAACTCTAAGAAAGAAAAGAAATGTGCAAATTCCTCAAATTTTATCGAATTACTCCTTTTAACTGCATTGCAGTGTTTTATTTGACTTTGAAAAAACAAGCAATTTAGCAATGTATGCACAACATTCATTATAATCCTACACAAGTGCTGTTTTATGACGTTATTTCTTCAACTACAACCCCAAGTCCTCTCAGTGGCAAACAAAAACAGAATCTTCAATCAATCTGTTCACATTTTTTTTTGTTTGTTTTTACAGAGGAAAACACTAACATACACATACAGCAGAGCAAATTTAACCACCACACAATAAGCCTAAAAATACAACATCCACAGCTCATTTTTTTTTTAAATTTCCAAACAGCCTTCAAAGCATTCGAAGCAAAAACACTTTAACAATCTTAACTTAAACTAAAGAAGTTAACTGATAGTCATCGGCTCTGTATATATTCATACATTTGTGAAAGGGACAAAAAAAACAAAACACATTTTCACATTGTTACACACTGTTTTTCCCAGTTTAGGATTGGAATGACCTTACTGTAACTGTACATGCTCTTAATGTGCTCTACCAAAGGAATTAAAGGTCCTTCTGTAGTATCAGTCCCCACACCTGGCTGCTTTGAAGAAGCACAACACAGTTGACAGGAATGCAAAATATATGAACACATATGAGCTCTGCTGAAGGCATTCAACTCAACATAGCCGAAACCTTTCTTAAGTCATTAAATGTATCCATTTGTGTCAGTCTGATTTGTGGAGATCATAATAAATAGAAAAAACAGTGAAAAGCTTATCTTAATTCTTAAATGAAGTTCTCAATATGCTTCAGTAAGGAATTTATTGGATTTGTGGCTCAGATAATTTGGTCAGGACTCACTGACGGTATATAAAGATTAACGATGTGATAGTTCCTCAGAAGTGAAGCTAAAACATCTTGATTACTATGGTTACCATATCATTTGCATAAGTATTTATTTATTTTATTTATTTATTGTTGCTTCATAAATACGAAGTACCAAATCTACTATTATAAATAAAACCACAGCGGAGTTGGCCCTCTTTCCAATGGGAGAACCGGAGAAGGCTGAGATGAACAATGTTTGTAACTGAATGCTACAAACTATTTCGTTTGAAGCATACTGAGACTTTCAGTCTGACCAGGAGGTTCAGGGACCACAGAATCCAGCTAACATGTTCAAGACAACCAAGAGGTCCAGTCAAAGGGGAAATAGGAAGTCTGCTATATTTGGAAATAGGAAGTGAGTTTATATTGAATGAACTGTGTTCAGTAAAGCCCTGGTCAGGCCAAAGATTTGCAAGCTGAAACTTGAAACTACTCAAAATGTGCCCCAGGCAACGCCATGAGTCATCCTGAGTCGAGCTGATAAACACCAATTCACACCCCGCAACTTTTTCAGGCAACATTTGTCTTGTGTTGTAAATCTTTGGTCTGAACTGTTTTTGAGCTTGTAAGTGCAAACACTTCCTCTAAATCCCAAGTTTATGGTGGAATATTTCTCTTCTTTCAGTAGCTATTCTACTTATCCACACCAGGTTATGCATTCAGAACTGAGAGGTGGGGAAAAACCATATATATGTACTCTGGTGATATGGACAGAAGAAAATATTGTTGTTATTATTATCATCACTAATAATAACAACAACAATAATAACGTCATGCTCTATGATACTTGAACCGAAATGAGTACAGATAATCACTTTGCGCCAAGGCTCATGATATACTTGCTTTCACCAACATTAATGTGTGGGCAAGTGGCTCCAACATAAGCTGCATCGTTCACACAGTGCAGCAGATTTGTGTGATCAGGGGTGTATATGTGTATGTTCTACCTCACAATACTGATATATATCCTGAGCAAGTGGGTTTTCCAACACAAATCAACAGACATCAAAAGATAAAATAACCAGATGAGAACGTCTGCTTTTGGCTTATCCAGTCACTTATGAAGCTATGTTCTTACTGCTTAAAGTTCACATTCATCACAAGTCATATAAAGACCTAATACTGTTATAATGCAGTCATACCTTTTGATTTGCAACAATGGCCATAAAAGCCAAACTTAATTTGTAAAATGTTAGTGTATGTATGTTAGTGTATATAACAGGAACACTGAAGTCATGCGCTAGCCTAAAATTAAGACCAGAATCAGTTTTGCACCTGCATCTGTAAGTGAAAACCTGACAGGTACTGCAAAATTTGAGACTTGGTATCAAGTTGAGCACCAAAGTCAATACTTTTGAGAATAGCCTGAAGCTGAAGCTTTACGTAGCAATTGGCCTAAACTCTGTGTAAAGTGGGCTTTGAGTTCTGGTGGTCCAGGCCGTGTGATACCTGTGCCCGAGTAGCAGATTAGGTCCAAATTCATCTTGTTGAATAAGATCACTGACATTAGTTTCTGTTCTAAGCCTTCCATCTTTGTTGCTGTCATTTGTGTGACACTGACCTTACATCACATCCTGTTCATGAGCTTCACTAGCTTTCACAGCTCACGGCAATCGGGAAGCACACAACAGATATGCCAAAAGACCCACTGTGTTCCCACAAACACGCAGGTAATAGCAAGTACATCAGCGCTCTGAGCTATGTGGTGTATGGCAAAAGCACACCATAGGTTAATTGTGGATTTTTTTTTAAAATCTGTGACTGACTGGCATGTGAACACATGGTGTGATCAAATGGTCAGGTACCAAAGTGACCTGTGATGTGTACCTCCTCATAACTGTAAATGTGGATACTCTCTCTATATTGTCTTGCTGCTTTGTGCTATCCAGGGAAAAAAAAGGGGCAAAGAACGAAGGTCCAATGTGTAGCATTTCAATGCTAACAGATTCTAACCATATTTTGATAAGAATACATTTGCCTCATCTATCCTCTAAGCTGCGTCTAACATTAACTGTAATATCTTTACATTACCTTATAGTGTGGAAGTGAAACAGTTCGGTATTTGAAGGTAACACAGCTTCATATTAGCATACTGTGTCACATTAAAATACATTTTTGCTGTTACTGATGACTTTTTTTTATTAGTTTTATACTTCTCCTTGCCTGTCAAAACAAATGGAGCAATACCCTCTTTGCAGGCAAGAGTAGGGCTCATGAGATATGTGGTCTTAATTTTGGGAAAGGCTAAATGCTACACATAGCTCCTTTGAGAATTAAGGAATATGTTTCTTTCTTCATCTCTCTTAAATCGCTATGTAAGGCAGCCTTGCACCTACAGACAGTGGGTGTGTGACGGTCTAGTACAGCATCCCAGAGAGTTTGATGGAATGTCTCCAAATACAGTGTAAGAGAAGAATGATCTCCATTCAACTGGACCAATCAGAGAAGAGATGTGCAGACAGAGGAAGTTAAAAAGGTAGATGAGCAGAATTGGATTTCTCCCTTTCCTCTTCTTATTTTTTCATCCCTAATTTCATCCCCTTCTATCTCATTTTTTCCTCTTCCTACACTTCTTTGCTCTCTCTCTCTCTCTCTCTCTCTCATCAGTAGCGTGTAGAGTACCAGTCATTGTCGGTCATCTGAACAAGCTCGTTGACCACATCCAGCAGGTTGTAGTTGTATTTGGTCAGCAGCCGCTGGTTCAGCGGCCGGTCCCCAAAACCCATCTCCACCAACACAGCCATCATAGTTTCCTGGGTGGACGCGTCCACTGGAGGCTGCAAAGAAATATATATAAATAAAACCAAACATGTCACCACATACAAACAGACCACGATAACGACTGACCATTCGCTAAACCCCTTCCTTTTATTAACTGTTTAGTCAGAGAAATCATAACATGGTGCAGAATATGGAAGCAAGTCAGGGTCCGTGACATATTGAGCTTGTCAAATGATGCTCACAAATAGTTTGACAGACTGCAGCTATATATCAACATTTGACTGCATGTGAAAAAATGCACACAAATGCAAATTACCTATGATTGACCTTTTTAAAGGGCACCATAATGATAAAAAAATTCAGATGCTGTGGTAAGGAGACTCAGGTCTCCCTACAGTTTTCCAAAGTGCTCCTAAAAATATTAGTAACAGCAGCCCTGCAGCTGTCCTCGTGTCGTTGTTGAAGATACACATTATTCATGTTTTAAATCAACAGGAAAAGTTGTATCAGGAAAATGTCAGATAGGTTTTAGTATCAGCAGATATTAGATATTAATGGAAGTCAAAGTAGTCAGGAGCAAAACAACTGATTTCTAGTTTTACATTAAGAGGACTGTGATCTTCTTAACTACACAGATGTAAGACATAATGTCTTATGTCTTGTTCAATACAAACTGCTTGCCGACCTGTGTGGGGCCTTGTCCAGTGAACAAGGCTTTGTATGCAGAAGCAGCTACAGACAGAGCTCCTTTCATCAGGCCGCTGGTGATGCCTGGGTGCCTGAGGACACACAACAGAAGTCAGGTTTAAAATGTGGCTAAAATGTGACTGTGAAAGCCTCGGCTACATCTCTCACTCAGCATTTCTCTGGAAATGATAAAGACACTTTTTTTTTTCAAAACTACTTCGGTTTTCTTCAAAGTGAAGATGGCTGTAAAACATCTGCCCTATCATGGCTTTCCAGAAAGATGGCGCTGGCTTTGTGCCCCATACCTGAGCTCTAGTTGAAGTCACTACAGTAGATTACAGTTTCCTTTCTAAACATTTCACTTAAGTCCTTGGATGATTAATGCACTGATAGAACACATCCTATTTAGGCAATAATTTGGTCTCCTTCACAGTGTCACACCAACATTTCAAACAGCGAAGTTTCACTGTGAAATCAATGAATTCCAATAGAGTCACTACAATTCGAGGATTCACTGACAGCTGACTGCTGGTTCCTATCGATGTCACCAGCACAAGATGGCTGTGCTCGTATCTGGGATATTTTGGCTTCCCTTCTGTACAGTGGGAGGACGTGGAAATGGGTTGTCTACCTTTATACACATCAATGATGTTTTCTGGCTGGCTAGCATGTTTGTAGTTAGCTTGTCAGCTACAAGAGCTCACCAACTAGCCTTCACCAAGCTTTTAGAACAAAATACTATTGATGAATTGTGCTGTACTGCTTTCTGGTGTGACCAGGTCTTAATGCAAGAGAGCATCATTTCAACAGTTTTATTAACACCCAGTGGGGCCTTGATGCAGCCGGCAGTACAATAGACCTGTTTTCTTTATTCAAACTGCTAATGGTCTAGCATTTTTTCTTTCTTTTATTCATGAGAGTAACATTGTGTTGTTTAGTAGACCTGATTTCTCTAGAACATAGGCAGTGCTTTATATAACCCTTTAAGGCGTGTGAGAGAGTGACCTGGGGTCTTCAGAGCTGTCTTCCTCTGCATCTTCAGTAGCTTCTGTATCATCTGTCCGAGTTTGCTGAGAACCAGAGGCTGTGAGACAACAACAACAAAAAAATCACTTTATCTTGGACACTGTCACACACCAATTCAGTTTCAAACACACAATGTTCAGTCTGTATTCACATCTACGCATCTCAACATCTGTGAATCATTTGGCAGTGTCACATGAATAAGCAGGTGCTCAGTTCACAGCTTCACAGTGCTTACCATCCTCAGTCTGGTACAGTTCAGAGCCCTCTGCGCCTTCCCCGGCAGCCGGGTCAGCTTCTGTTTCTCCACTGCTCTCTGGACTGTTCAACATCAAGAAGAAAACACTTGTAAAACCACAAGCCAAGTGGCAACCCTAAAAAAATCCCACAAAAAAAATCCATCCATTTTCTATACCGCTTATCCGTCAGGGTCGTGGGGGAGCTGGAGCCTATCCCAGCTGACTACGGGCGAGAGGCGGGGTACACCCTGGACTGGTCGCCAGTCAATCGCAGGGCCAACACACAAAGACAGACAACCACACACTCTCACACTCACACCTAGGGGCAATTTAGAGTAGCCAATTAACCTAATGTGCATGTTTTTGGTATTGTGGGAGGAAGCCGGAGTACCCGGAGAAAACCCACGCAGGCACAGGGAGAACATGCAAACTCCACATAGAAGGGCCCAGACCGGGATTTGAACCTGGAACCCTCTTGCTATGAGGCGACAGTGCTAACCACTGCACCACCGTGCCACCCAAAATCAATACAATGCCTTAAAATAAAAAAATAAATAAAGCTGGAAATGTGTTATCAGTATTTAGATACTAACAAAAGAGGAAGTAAAGCAAGTTGTCACTCAGTGTCAAACCTGAAGAGAATTCTCACTAACTCTGCTCTGGTCAACACTGCAGAGCCTTTCAACCAGCAAGTGGGCCGTTTCAAATAAAAGCATACAGTTGGAAAATTTCAGTTCATTTCCGCTGCTGTATTTGTAATGCACCTTCATACTGACCTGGGTGTGACAGTGGCTTTGGGCGGTGCCACCACCTCAGGTGTCAGTGGCTCATCGTCCAGCGTCTGAGACGTACAAAGCATGTCGTTGGCGCTGCTGGTGCCTGACATCCCCGCCCCTGGAGCTGCCGCGGCTTCATCCGCCTCACCCAGCTGTCCCTCTGGGGTGATGCTGCCCGAGTGGTCAGGAGATGCAGGTTCTGGGTCTGTGGGGCTCTTAACTGGGATGTCACCAGGCTGGGACAGCGCAGAGCTACAATAGTGAGAATGAAGGAGCATGTAAATGTGTGATGACTAAGATAAAACTAAGCCGCGGTGGTCTGAGGTGTCATTTTCTCTGGCCTTTTGATTGCTTATTGTACTTTCTGAAAGCACCACAGATTTCCATGACGAGCCAACAACAAAGTCACGTACCTGTACATGGACTCCCCTAGTGGCCGACTGGTGTCAAAGCAGTCAGGGAGTATGATGATGTAGTCCTCCGAGGAGGTGGAGGAGGAGCGACTCCTCGTCCCCTCTCTCTTCTCCTCTGTCTCTTTCTCCTTGTTCTCCTGTGGCTTCTTCATTTTCTCCACGTGGGACTCTTCATCTCCATCTGGGATGGGAACAAGAAAACTGAGACAGGGCATCTTCTCTAATCCCACCACAAAGTCACCACAGTTTCACAAGCTCGTTAACCTCTACGGACAAGATTATTGTTTTAAAATGCTGCTTAAAGATCTAACAGGTGTGATGATTCACTGCTTCAATCATATCACACTGGATACTAAGTCCATGACTGCGAGCCATTATGAATTTCAGTCATCATGGCCTGATGTTATTTACAGTTCATCTGTCGCCCCCCCAGGATTCTGTACAGTGTCTTTGGCTACTAAACACCAGATATAGTAGCTGAACATGTTTTGTTTACAGGCAGGATGATAACAAATCCTACCTTGACAACAAGAAGGAAGTTTACAGTCATGGCTGTTGTAGTTTGCCCAAACACCAAGATCAAACAAACAAGACACAACTTGTTAATTCCTGAGCTTTAGAGGTGCTGGTAGGTTTATGAGCAGAGACAGTCTAGATGTTTCCTCTTGATTTTCCAGTTCTGTGCTTAAAACAGACTGATGTCAACATCTGCCTTCAGAAACTTGCCTAAATGAGTCATGAAGGTAATGAATGAGCCATACAGATAAAACAAAATGAAAAATAACAGGCTGTCCCGCTGTTGGTCTTATGTCTTTTGTTTTTGTGCTGTTCACTGACAGTGACAGTTACGACTAAAAAGCTTTGATGAAAAATATTCACTTATTCGCCTTTTTTTGGTGACATAAACAAGACTAAAAAACAGATAAAAAGTTACTATACTGATATTGTCGAACTTAATATTAAGGGTGTACGAGAATGTTGATCCACTTAACTATAGCTGTGTTATGTGTTGTGATGTATCGAGTCTCAAAAACACTGAACTGATTTAGTTTACGTGCTAACCACATGGCTGTGGTTCACTTTGTGCTGTTTAAACCACTGGCAGCTAGACAGCAGTTTAGTCTTCAGCCAACATCAACTAAGAGAGATCACACAGCCCTAACCAGTATGGACCAATTCAGTTAAAATGCTTGATAAATGACTTTACATAGAACTACATATCCTTAACAACTTTATCAAAGCTCAGGTTTACCTGGACAACTAGATGTTAGCATTAAAGTTATATTCAGACTGCTGCTTTGTGTAAAGCATATGCAGAAAAGATAGATACTCAATAAGCTTAAAAACACAATGAGTTGGCCGAGTCAAAGTTGTTTTCCATGTCTTTATATAATTTCTCCTTTTCCTTGATTCTGTTGTCATCTCTGCAAATGGACTAAACATTATCAATACAACAACAGGAATGAAAATAAACATCCCATCTCTGTAGTCTCACAGTGATCTGTTTAAATAGTGTTTTGTCACTCAGGTGTGTGAAATTGAAGTGTCTTTGTATAAATCCAGCCAATCACTGCCCATACAATGAACAAAGTGGAGCAAGGTCATTGCCATGGTTCCTATGCGGTATGGAAAAGTATCCAATTTGGTTTTAGTAAGGGATGTGTTTCAGATTTTCTACCTAGAAATATTTGTAAACAAACACTGTGATTGGTTCTACTAAACTGTATGTACCATAGTAACCACTAGACAATAACTTTAGATTCAAACTAGAGCTACAAGTCTTTCGTCAAGTAGAGTCTACTTGTGTCATCAAACGAACAACTCTAACTCAAGTCTCAGTTGACCACTCTGTCACCTGTGGTTGAGTACTCCTGCAGTGTGGAGGCCCTGGGTAGAGCGTGGAGCGGAGTCGGTGCTGAGCTGGGCCCAGGTCCTGGTGTTGGGGCCACAGACAGGGGAGCAGGCAGGGAGGCTTTCAGCGGGGGAGGGAGGGAAGCTTTGAGTGTAGCCGGCGGTTTCAGGGCATTTTTTGAACTGTTGGGGCTGCTTTCAGGGCTGTCCTCCGTTCTCGCCGTTTTACTCTTCACACAGGAAGAAGAGGAGCCTCCCTGAGCAGCCGGACGCACCACTGAGAGCAGACAGGAATTCCACTGTTAGACACTGGACTCTGAAACTCTTGGTGCGTTCCATTTGTACTCATAAGTCATGTCTCGAGTTCCATACCTGGAAGTGACAAATGGGACGCCCCCCAATGTCAGAATACCAACTCATCAACTTGGTCGACCTCAGAGGACACCGAGTTTGCTAACCAAGATAGCTGGCCAGAGCACAGACTGTAGTAACAGCTGTGTTGTTCATGTTTTTTAGTGTCCAATTTAGTAAGCAGCACACACAATACTGTCTTACTGCCGCCTATAGGCATGTAGCTATGGTGAGATACCGCATAACGTGTTGTTTATCAACGGGCGCTGCCAACTTGGCTTGTAACCAGTCGATGTCGGCTGGTTACAAATTTTGTGGAAAATAAAACACATCCAACTTTTTAATACACGCCACTCCAGTCCAGAGATACGACTTACGAGTGCAAATGGAACGCACCGTTTTCTCTTTCAGTCACAGGCAGACAAAGGCAGAGAGAAAGAAATCTCTTTAACACTTTGTAAGAAGACCACATCTATAGTGCCGTACAGGGGCTTTCATAGTGTATTATAATGCATTAATAGCGCCTTATGGCAACACTCACAAACACAGATAATACTTTCTGATGCACAGTCACAAAACGTTGATGTGAACGTAGATGTGACCTATAATGAATAAGTTCAATTGTATTATGGATACTCTTGACTAGTTACAAACACGAGACGGACTCATAGCAGGCCAAAATAGTCCCTGCAGTATCTTAAGTTAACCATTGTATGTGTTACATATTGATGCCTCTATAATAATGTATGCTTAATTATAAAGTTTCATTGTTGCTTTTATTGATTCAAAAATTCCAAGTTTGACATGTGACATCAGACATGTAACCCCTGCTAACTGACCTTTACCTGTCCCTGGGCGAGACCCTCTCAGAGGGGTATGGTCAGGTGCCTCCTCTAGGGTCATCGAACGAATCACAGTCTCGCAAACAAACTGAGTCCCGCTGATGTCATCCTCGCCTTCCTCCTGAGCTGGGACTCCTCCCCCTTCCGCTTCAGGTCCCGCTCCATGAGCGACATCTGGGGACCCGTAACAGGTGGACAAATGTTAGGACATACAGTTTAGTGTGTGTGTGTGTGTGTGCGTGGTCATTTCTATACACAGAACCAAAAAAGTGACAAAAAGTGACTGCTGCACACTGACTCTGTTCTTACCCTAACCACTCATCATTACTTCCGCCTAGACCTGTGAACCCAACCAATGGAGGCAATGACTATTACCAAATCAGAGGCGGAGCATCATGGGTCATTCCTTCATCTTCTTAGGAAAAGATAACTGGCAACCACTTCAATAAATTCAGAAATCACAACAAAAAGCAACACCAAGTGTGCCCAAGCTGTGTTCAGCACTGTGTCCTGTGGTAACACATTTGTTGTTGTTGTGTGTATTTGCAGTGCGTTTCAATAACGTGTGTATCTACAGCATTTTTGTGTACTTGGGTGTGCTGTGTGTATTTGCATCATCTTTTCATTGCATTTGTTGTCAAACTGGTGAAGATGTTGTCATAATTTTCTTGTGTTTATCAGTTTCTACACCCGCTTATCCGTCAGGGTCATGGAGCGGGGTTGGTGCGAGGTTGGAGCCTATCCCAGACGCGGGGTACACCCTGGACTGGTCGCCAGTCAATCACAGGGCCAACACACAAAGACAGACAATCACACACACTCACACATAGGGGCAATGCAGCGTAGCCAGTCTAAGCCTAGTCTCTGTGCATGTTTTTGGGATTGTGGGAGGAAGCTGGAGTACCTGGAGAAAACCCACGCAGACACAGGGACAACAAACTCCGTGCAGAAGGGCCCAGACCCGGACTCAAACCCAGAACCCTCTTGCTGTGAGGTGGCAGTGCTAATGACCGCACCACCGTGCAGTCAGTTAATAAGCAACTGCCTGTCAAAAAATACCCAAAGCTGTACGACCAGGCAGGTCTTTACTATTTTGACTCCAACAGAAGGAACAGCACTTGGAAATATGAGCTCAGAACTTGGGATACCTTGCTGAAAAGGATGAAAGCAGCATCACTGGTGTTTTCCTTGTATTTTTAGACACAATCTGCCCCTAAGGCTCCTGGGAGCTTTAAAACAAATACAAATCAGAACGACCATTACCCATGATACTATTGATGACTTCAGTCTCTTCCTGGATGAGACCCAAAGAGGGACTGCTCTTGTCCTGCAGGTGTCCATCTTGAGGCAGAGGAGACATGCATGGAGTCATGTCTGGACAGACAACAGGTGACACAGACAGGAAATTTACCGAACTCAAGTGTGTTTATCAGTCAGGTCTCTGCAATTACCAGCATGTTACATTGAACAATATGCATCTGTGGAGGAAACTGGCTTTCACTCTGGTTTACACCATCAACAACTGGAATACGCTAGAATTTTTCTTACCAGCAGGGGTGTTGTTTGGGACATTCTCCAGTTCTTGGACAATGTTGATGTCCAACAGCTCAAAGGACAGAAGATCCTGAGAGATCAGAAACAACAGAGAGACAATTAAAAATGCTTTTGAGCTACATTGTGGGGAATGAAGGACCTCAGTTATGGCTAAAAATGCGTTTTGGACAGACAACCTGAAAACATAAAGCTTTTAGCGACAGCTGGCATGGAAGCATCTCATTTCGTGACGGAATGACTTTTGCAGCATTAGCAAAAATGCATGGAGACATAATTACAATCATAATAATCACTTATGAAGCAGCATAGATTCTTTTAAATGCATGAAAATTCATTACACTTTACTGATCACCAACAACAAAACATTTACACATACAGTGCCAACTTGATAGTGCAGGGACTGTTAGAGCATACTGTGGGTCCTTATTACAGATGATTGCTGAGGTGAGTATAGGTAGTCATAATGTATTATTAGCCTCTGTCACTGAACCTCTAGTTTATATCTAGTCAAGAGCATACATAACACTCCTGAACTAATAATTTATTATAAGTGACATCTATAGTGTTCAGAGATGCATCAGAAAGCATGTGTGTTGTACGTGTGAGTGCAGTAGTACGTATATGTTTAGTTATAAAGCATTATGAACACCCCATAATGCACTATAGATGTGGTCTTCACTGAAAGTCAAGCCAGTTTTTCTACCCTGTGCTTTTTTTTTTTTTCACTACAATAAAGCATCAGCGTGTGTCACACCTTAGTCAAACGTGTGATTGTGTGCCAGTGATAATGAAGTTAATTACACAGTTTCATAAACATACAAAAACAGCTGCTACAACAACAGCGTCATACGTTACACAAGAGGATTTTACATGTTGGAAAAAAGATACCCTGATATCAGATCAGTAACTGGTATTGGCTAATGCCAGGTTAGGAAATAAAATTGGTGCAACCCCAGAAATAAACCTTTGTTCTAGCCTTAGTCCATGTGTACAGCAGTGTAATGATTGCAGATTATTACCTGTGCAGTGAGCAGGTCTACAGAGGGGATGTAGTACTCCTCTTGGTCCACTGACATTAATGGTTGCTCTCTGGAAGATGCACAGGCTTTTCCATCCTTTGCCACTGGGTTCTTACCCTACAGACAAAGTCAAATCATTCCAATTAGATACTGCACACACATCTACAGTGTGTCTCTATTTGTGCACTTAATGTGCACATCTATGGCTAATCTAAACATATTTATTCACATTCATTATATCAATTTCATTTTTTAAAATCATCTAATTCCCATCATATCGTTTCTGTTTTCACTCATCCAGCCATTTGTTCTACCTGAGGTGTGACGCAGGGTGACACAAGTATCCCATCAGCCATCATGGGCGCTGGGGCCAGAGGATCGACCACAATACTGCACCAGACCCTGGGTCCAAACTGCTCTCCAGCGTGGGCCAGACGCCAGTGGGAGGTGTAGGAGCCCTCCACAGAGGGAGCACAGAGCGCTACATTCACTATGCCAACCTGGACATACAGAGAGTATCATCATCAGCATCTCTAGGAAGCAGTGAGAATACAGTACAAATGACAGAACACTATGCTGTTGACATTATTCATGCAATTTAGTGCTACAAAGAGAAACAAAGGAGGGCAAGCTAACTGACAACTACAGGATACTTTTCCAGGTTGCCTTCTCACCTGTCCTGGCTGGAGGAAGGGAACAGACACTTCTCTCCAACGGTCCCCAGATCCCACCGCCAGGTTTCCCCACATGAACTTCAGCTGCAGGGAGCAAACAAGGCAAAAGATGAAGCACTCTTATCAGAGGTTGTTTATTTTTCTGTCTCTGTCTGATAAAGTTCAGACAGTTCATTTTGGGGTCACTAGGGTGGCAAGAGTTCTGCGCCATCCATACATGATGGTTTACTTGAAAAGAGAAGCGCCTTTCTAAAAAGCTCCAATATTTTCATCTCTTTAAGAGCTTGAAGTGACTGCACAAAAAGGCAGAGCACTCTGAACAAAAACCCTAGGTGCAGCACTTTTTCCTCTAGGCAGCTGCTGTATATACTTTCTCCTCACTGGGAACAACTGAAAAAAAGCCACTGGTGCTATATAGGAACAGACCTCAGAGACTAGCTAGTGAGACATCTGCTATGCTGCTAGACATTTCACTTTAAAGTTGGTTAAAGTTGTAAAGGTTCATCTTCTGACAACTACAAGCACTGGTACAAAATGTATTAATAATCTATTCAATATATGCTGAGATATTTCAATCTGGAACAAAGTGATGTACAGACACTGACCAATGCTACCATCACCAAACCTGAGCCGCTAGCGTGGCTAAGCCTGTAAAAATGCTAATGACCAATATGATAAATGACTAAATCTAGATTAAGTTATTCATGGTGTCCAGAACATTATATATTTTTGGTCCCACTGTGACCTGTTGCCCAGCACCACTATTAGCTCAAAATTTCTTTGCACTCGAGAAGATGAACCTTACTTATTTAAATGACTGCATGAGAAAAGAGCAGACTGGACAACAGTTGACTTCTTTACCTTGGTATCTGCACTCCAGCTGACTGTTCCAGTGTTCCTCATCTTCCAGTACTTGATAAACTTGGTTCCGGGACGCAGTCGGGTTCCATCAGGAAGGTTCTCATCCAAAAATGCAGCTGTCATGGCTGGAGCCACCAAGGGACAGGGGCGCTTTGGACGTCTGGGAAAGAAATGAAGAACTTCATTTTTCATTGTTCTCCCAGCATATTCAGATCAGCCTATATTTAAAAAATGCACCTGGAATTACCTAAAAGAGTGGTTCACAACCTTTTTGTCAGCTGCTACCCAACAGCCCTGTCAGATGAACTCATGTAACCCCAGTAACTTTTATTTCAAACATTTATCCACATACCTTTTAGCAAGTTATTTCAGGTTTTTATCAATTATTTTCAGGAATTTCACCACTTATCCCTTAGTTTACTTTTAGTTAACATTTTTAACTGGTTTATCTATTACTTTTAACTGTCAATTTATCCATTTATTCATCATTTTAGGTTAGCATTTTTGACTGACTATTATACAGGTGCACGAACTTTTCCTTTGGAGGGACACATCTGAAAGGTTATGCTGGGCCCTGGGTAAAAGTTAAACCTATAACTGTATTGTTATTATGCACCCACCATGCTCACATTCTGAAAAAATATTTAATAATCAGGGATCATACATATTTAAAGAGCATTTCATCTCACAAATGAGAAAACAGCACAAACTGCAATATCATTTATTCAATTCTCGCTAGAAACACTGGGCGAGTAAACAGAGCCTTTTGGTGGGCAAACTTTGGTACATGGGCCCCACGTTGAGCAGATCAGTTTATCCATTTATCCTTTAATTTAAAATAACTGTTTTTAATGGTTGTCCAGTACTTTTAGTTAGCGTTTTTAACTGTTTCTCCTCTACTTTTTGCAATATATTTCAAATATTTATCAGTATTTTTACAACAGTTCTATTTCTATGCTTGCTCCCTTGCTAACCTTCATACACTTCTAAAACATTGCGTTCAGGTGTTACAGCTTTTAGACTATAATTTTAATGTAACTGAATTTATAATCAATACTTTTTAAAATTTCTTGATCTACTCCACAATCTTTCCCCAAACCCTCAGGCAATTGCAGATGTGTCCATCTGTGGGAATTACTGAGCTAAAACACCTCTTCTTGTGTGTACTCCACGAATTTGGATCTTTTTCTTTCGAACTTACTCAGGACTGTTATGCTGGGTGGCTCGAGGCTGCAGAAGGACAGGGGAGGAGCTTCCATCTCTGTTGGAGGAGCTCCACTGTATGCCCCGCCGCTCCATCCTCAGCTGTTTGCGGATCTCTTTGACCTCTGCCTTCAGCAGACGCTTCTCTGCTTTCAGCCGTTGTTTCTCTGCCTTGCGGAAACTGCGGTCACCTCGCCTGTAGAACCTGGAGCAGCCGTACAAAAATGGGAAAGAGATGAATATAACGTCATGAAAATTAACACAAAAGAGACCCCGGTTTGAGCCAGAGAGTGCCATGACAACAGTGACCTCCTTAAAATGTAAAATGTCCCATCACTACAGCCTGGCTGCACCCAACAACCCCCCATAAAAACTGGGGGCCTTGCATAAAATTAGTAATGATATTATCTAAACGTTTGATGTTAAGAAGACAATGGCTGTATTGTCAGATTAAGCTCAAGAAATCCCTTTTAGAAAGCCTTCACATGCTTAATGCTGTATAATCATCTATTTGAACTCAAACCGTGTCCTTTTCCTCAGCCAAACCAAGCAGTTACATTATCTAAACCTGACCAAACTGGGACAGAAAGTGGAAAATAATCATTTTTAAAAAAATCTTGACATTAATAAGTAGGCTAAGTCTAAAAGAGTAAAAAAGTAAAAGGTACATCACATTCTAGTAAATAGAAGCGGTAATGATGTCATCTTAAAGTATAAGTGCGGTGTTTAGAAGACACTGGCTGCTGTATTGTCAGAGTAGCAGCAGCTTTGACAATAATGTTTACATGCTTTTCATAATTATTATTATTGTTATTTTCAGCGCAAGGATTTCATTTGTAACAGAGTATCTTTAAATTCTACTTTCGCTACACCACTATTCGAAATATAATTTTATAGGCGATTCTTTGTATATGTCACTATCAACCAGCCAGTTGTAAAGCGTGTTGCTTAGGTGTTAATATTAGTCGCATTATATGATATAGATTTATGTGTGGAATCTTGTTCTCTTCATTTCAACACACATCATTCAAGCTCTGTTGAGAAGTAAGAAGTCTTTTGCTCAATATTACAAATAGAGAAAATACTGTTCTTGAAATGGAATAAATAAATAAATGAAGCAGAATTAAAGTAAAATCGCGGTGTCGTACCTGCTGTGGTCCGGGGCAGGTGATCCGTGCTCTGGGATGGACAGAGGAGTCCTGGCTCTCACCAGATTGTGGCTGGGATCATGAGAGAAACTGCAGGGCTCACACAGTGTACAGGAAGTACATACACTGACAAGCAGAGAAGGGGCAGAAAGAGAAAGAGAAAGCAAAGCAGCTGCGTCATGTCAACACTATTGCTCTTTCCATTCTTTCTTTTCATTCTTTGGAGTTTCCCAATGTTCCTATCAGGCTTGAACTTTGATGACACCTTCCCAGAATAAAACACACTTCAACTTAGAACTCTTGCAACATTTACAACTTTTAAAACGTAGAACAAAGGTATCACTCATATGTAAGGTATACTAGAGATATAAGAATGAGGTGGCAGAAGGGGAGTCAAGCTAGAGGCATATTGTATATCATTTTTGTATAGAAGATTTACACAATCGGTGGACACCCAAGATTAGTGTCACCAACTGAGTATCTGCCCAAATGTGTAATGGTTACTATATGCCCTTTTTGTTATGATTTCACAGTGAAGCTGACCTTTGACCTTCTGGATATAAAATGTCATCACTTCATCATTTTATCCTATTAGACGTTTGTGTGAAATTCAGTCATAATTAGTGCATGAATTCTTAAGTTATGGCTAAAAAACAAAAAGTCAAAATATCCCAAAATATCCCAAAATAGATATTTTTCTACCATCATCTCTACAATCTAACTCATAATATTCACATGCCAGCTGTGATTGGAAATGCACTTTAAATTTGCTATTTTCTGGAAAGTTGGTTACAATATGTAGCACCTACTGATGGTAGATTAGCCCGTTGGCTGTTGACAACACACACCTGCACTGGTAGCCTCCTCCAGTGGTCTGACCCCTGCAGGAGGAGCAGGGAGGAGTGGAGGAGGATGGAGCTCCAGGAAGAGCAGAAGAAGAAACCTCAGGGACCTGCTGAGCCCCCGCTCCTCCTACTGCATCCCCTCTACCTCCCCCTCCTCCTCCTCCTCCTCCTGCTGATCCTCCTCCTCCTCCTCCTCCTCCCCCCAGAGGCTTGTGGATGCAGCACTGCCCAGAGAACTCCCTGCAGATCTTCTCCACCGCCTCACGTACCACCTGGTCCTTAAACTGAAAGGAGAGTGGGAGAGAGAGGGGGCAAGAAGACGGGAAGAGAGCGCTCACTTCTGTTCGATCCGTCAGAACATGTCGCAGTCAGTCGCTCCAAAAAAATCTGACACTTGTCACCTCCATCGGGTTGTTCTTACCTTCTCCATGTAAGAGGTGAACCAGGCTGGAGGAGTTTTGTCTTCTTCTCTGGTACCCTTCACTTCTTTCATTATTACCTGATCAACAGAGAGAATATTCCTTCAAAATTAGCGTTGAAACAACTTTGTGTAGAACTTTTATGTAACTGTTATCATCTTTCTAATTATTATTTTCTGACGGTCTATGATCATGCTAACCTATGCTGCTGAATATTCTTAATGTCAATCTATGAGTGTGTTCACTGTGGCTTCACTGCATTACTGCCCTGATGAAACAGTTTGAGGAATTAAAGGGACACTCCCGAATCTACCGTACCTGCCAACACTCTGACTACTGACCAGTCAGTCAACTGGAAAATATGGGTCATCATTCCTGAAGGGTGCTGACAACATAGAAATTTCCACAGGTTGGTAGAATCACTTTGCCCTCCATAATGCTGTCAGATATCAAAGAAATGTTTTGACACAGCCATTGTAGTACAAACATTAACCGTGCTCTGTTTCTGTTATTCCTGACAGGAATAAAGCTTTAATTTATTTCTCCCGCTATTTCTATTCCTGCCAGTTGTACTACCTTTTCAGCCTACTCTGTATTTGGTCTCTTTAAGCAGTTTTGGCAGAAATAAATCAAACTGCGATCACTTGTAAGCTGATGACGCAATTCAGATTCAAATATCCCTGAAAGTTTTAGGTTTATTCATTCCTCAATATATTACACATCATTCTGAGATTTAAGCCATTTATTTATTTTGGCATTACATATTTGAATATATAATCTAGATTACGGATGCACAATATTGGATTTTTTGCCAATATCTGATATGCTTTTTCAAAAGGTACATATTCACTTGGCAAATAAGAAAATTACTTAATCAACAGTCTGCTTCAGTGCACATAATTACAGTGTCATCAGGCTGTCATACTGCATTTTTGGCTTTTCTTTGTCCTTTCCTGTGATACACAACTTCTTGCGCATGTAAAAGGTCTGCAAAGTTGCAACGGTCAAAGTCCGCCTGCAACGCCTCATCAAGTGTCCAGCCTTTACCTATGTTACTCATCTATGTCACTGAATAACACAACACATCCCCCAAACAAGCCAAAATACGCCAAACTGCAGGTGACAGAAAACTACAGCATATCATGATTATTTCTGCTTCATGGCTCTGAGTTGATGTTGTCCTTCTCATCGATGAAAGTCGGCGTAGGAGACTTGATGAAGAACTCTCAGTCGTGCTCTGAGAGTAGAAGGAAGGAATTTAAGATGCTTAATAAACATGGGCCCCGTGGTATGGCTAATAAATGAAGACCCTGGTTCTTTCCAAAAAGCTGTTAAACTAAACTGAAAATATAAAACTCTGCATATCTGAGAGCAGACCAAAAACACCACGGACGAATATAGATGCTGTCACACTGAGAGAGAGCAAACCAACCAAGGCCTCACCAGGCACAGTCAGTCTCTTATGAACTGCTTTGTTTGTCAGTTCTGCACTCTCTGGACAAATCAACGATTTTAAGCTGTGACGCTAAGCTGAGGTGAGTCATGAAATATCAATCACAGGCCTTCAACATGCTGTTTTTTCTTTGCTCCACAGATTATTTTGAAAACTAAGGTTCAATAAAATACATCAGTGCTGTTTTGCTGTGAAGCTCCAGAAATGTTTTGTTGACTAAGAAACTGCAGCCAACTTTCAATCAGCACAGGGGCGGTGAGCTGACAATAACAGAATTATCACTTTTGGGTGAGTATTAACACTCATCACGGCCTAGATCAGCCCACTGCTTTTAAAAGTTAGCAACTCAAGACAAGCATGTCATCAGTAAAAAAAACCTTCAAGCGAGGAGCCCTGTTGTAAAGGAGATGAAAGTCCCAAATCATGACCAACAAATCCTTAGCCAAGTCACAAGTCATTAGGTTTAATATTTGTCCTTTCAAATAGAAATAATGTATTGTGTCAAAATAATGTACTGTGACGAATGATATATCATTTATATCAATGAGGGTCAGCTAAATGACAGAAACATATCACTGTCTAAGGCAATACGGTCAACACGTCTCAAAAAAAGCTTGAACAAAACTGAATATCAGGAGAAATTACTGCAGGACTGTTGGATGAGTCTGGGTTAGCATTAGCTACATGCATCTGTTAAACTGACAGCTGAGTAATTAAATGCTATCAATTTGGGGAAATCAATTAAATATATTGCATCCATTCATTAAGTCATTTATTAAGTATTCTGAGGGAATGAATGACTCATCAATAACCCTTGGAAGTCCAATAGTGCTAGATAGCAATGGTGAGATGTATACTTTCCCAAGTTTGATGAGTGGCAGCTGAGGTATCATAATAAAAATATGATAAATAAAAAAAAGAAACGCCCAGTACTCCCAATATGACCTGCCATGTGTTATGTTCTTACCATTCCCTGTTCTGGCACTGCAGCCTGGACTTTGCGGCTGACAACCTGTGCCAGAGCGGGACAGTGCTGTGGGGGTCTGAAGCCCCTCTTGGGCTCTGTGCCACTGGCTTTAGTGGTGGGGACCCTCGCCGGCTGGCCCCGAGTCTCATACACGTTCATGTGCAGTCGGTTCCCCTGCCTTGCTGCACTCTGAAAAAAAAGGGTGAATGGGTTAGTCTCCCCTTCTGCTAATTTTTAAATCAATTCTGAAGGTCACCCAAGCTGCATCTTTCTTCTGATAACAACAAAAATGCTTTGTGAGAGTTCTCTATGACAACTCTGGAAGTACGGCGGTATTCAGCTCCTTTGAGTCACTTACAATGTAGGAAACAACTTTCACTTAGGGGACAAGTGTTATTTATAAGTGTTAGTGTGAAATGTTTTGTTTGTAACATTAAGCAGGTCGCACGCCCGTCAATAGCCCATCTATGAAGGCCCTCAGTCGCTTATACTGACATCATCACAGTGAAATGTTGCTTCACGAAAAACAAGCATCTGTTAATAATGATAACAACCCCACACATCATTAACAACATTTCCTCTAAGACATTGCTGAAGAATAATTAATATTATTATCATATTATAATCTACAAAATATTTTTTTGGATTATGCTTAAATTTACATATTGAATTATGCGCA
The DNA here is from genome assembly GCF_020382885.2 of Scatophagus argus. Taxonomy (NCBI): domain Eukaryota; kingdom Metazoa; phylum Chordata; class Actinopteri; family Scatophagidae; genus Scatophagus; species Scatophagus argus. Next base: position 2,549,154 of record NC_058508.1, on the reverse strand, counting down.
ACATTGACTGTTTTCTGAGTGTTGACTTACTTTAAGTCTATTCAAATAGTCTCCGCTGATTCATACCAGAAAATAGATGTATGAACCATTACGACTATCTAACAAATACAGGGCTCGCACATGATTAAGTCTCATCTTAGCTATTAGCTTTGTCTTTACACCATCACCGTTGTCGTATTTTATGTGTGAGCATATGTGAGCTAATCTCTACTATACAGTACTTCTTTGTTTCGCTTAAGCACATCAGTGCGAACAGTAACAGAACTTCATATCAACTTGCCTTCAAAGCCTCCTCATACTCCACTGGAATAAAAGCAGAAACATTCATTATTAATACAGCATGAACATACAAGTCACTCAAGTCTCAAATGTCATGAAATGACAACGACTAACTGTCATAGGACTAATGACTGTTTGCTTACCTTGACTGTTAATGGACACCTAAAAGAAGGAAGGGGAAGATTTTTTAGATTTATATTTTATTCATCATAGTTAGTATACTATGCATGTGAAAACAGTTGAATAAAGTCTTCTGTGGCTCTGAAGCTTTGTCATATTATCTGGGCATATAACGGGCTGGTGTGCACTGGCAAAATATAGAATACAGAATGGTATAATAATATTTTGAATTTTGCTTTCATTCGTCTATAATCTCCAGAAGGAAGAGGACTCGCTGGGTTATTGTTACCTTAAAATAATGAAAGTAAGTAGCTATCTACAGAAAGAGAGGGTACTCTTCCACGAAGTTCACCGTGTTTCTACAGTAGCCCAGAGCAGACAAACCAAACACTGGCTCTAGAGGGTCTTTGGGTTTTTTTGGGTTTTTTTTTACCAGTTTTTATGGCTACTGTAATGGAGGGTGTGACAAGAGGTGTTTATCTGCAACCTCACCACTAGGAGACACTAAATCCTGCATATTGGAGATTTAACAGGCAGGGAAGGTTTATGGAAAGACAGCTCTACAAGTTGATATGTAGGATGCAGTACTTTTTGCTCAGTTATGCCAGCCTCTATTACACCAGTTCTGACAATTTCTTTTTTGATTTATCACCCAAATCTTTAGGGCACACCTTTATAGTTACAGGAAACCCTGCTGAAAAGTTTGGCAATATTACTCTCTAACTGACCTCATTATAACAATATTTATATATTTGATAAAGTCGTTCCTCCATACAGACTGTCAATTTTCACTATAGTACAACAAAGAATCTAACTACACTCGCCTTTGTGCATAACCAGTCAGTTTACTGTGGGTTCATTTCAGCTGGATAGTTTAGTGTAAAGTGTATAGTAAAGTAAACAGCAACAGCCAGAGGAAGAACAAAGTCTCTCACCTCCTCATTCTCCTCATCGAAATATGTCAGCTGAAGACTGCACAGGCCAAAAGAGCGCTTTACCTGTACACAAAACAGATACGCGCACACACAAAGAGAGAGAGACAGACAGAGAGAGGGAGAGGGAGAGAAATCAAATAAGGACAGAGGACGGTGGGTCAACTGTTTGGAATGGACATGTAATATATCATTAGACAGTTATTCATTCGGATGAATTCAGTGACTGAAGTGTGTGTATGTGTGTAAGTTTGTGTGTCTCTCACTTTATGAAAGCTGGACATTTTACCTGAGCGACATTCACTCTGTTGTCACTCTCTGTTTCTCTTTAGAAAGCTTTATCAGGTCTATCAGGTGAAAAACAGACGACGCTAAACCTGCACAACACTAAACCACTTGCATTACTCTCGTTGGTAAAACAACAACTCAAAGTGAAGTCTGACGCCTGTGACTCAGCAGCACTCAGACAAATGAACTCTCCCAGACAGCTGCAGCCAAGAGAGATGGGCCATAAATTCTAAGATGCAGGGCTCCCAACCAATATTTCACCTTCAATCATGACCCTGGCTGCTCATAGTACCACAGTTTAAAAAACAGGTCTCCTGGTCCTTTGCCCTCACAGTTTTGAGTGGCTCCAGGTTCATTCTAGCTCACTGGTACATTATTAGCTCATTTTCACTGCAGGAAATTAACAAGACATCATGTACCATGAAGTCAATGGCACAGATCTCTGTATGATTGCAGGGTTAATTCTGGGAAATAAATGTATGTTGTGGAGGTGACACCAAATCCAAGTTTCCAGGGGTTTGTAGCTGTGCTGTCAATCATGACTAGTCAAGCAGATGTAACAGCAGAAATGACTACAACAAGCACACTGTCTGATGTGGAAACACAACACAGCCAAACTGCAGAGGGCAGCCTATGGACAAAATAAGAATAAACACAAAAAAGGATCAAGCTACAAAAAAAAAAAATAAAACACAAAGTGTTTGAACACTTTGAATGCCATTTTGGGTCAGTATTGCTTTTAACCTGTTGACCCTCACATGGCTTCATACTAAGCAGCCCAAAGTAAGCTTCAGACAACATTTGGCTATTACCTCAACAACAGTGTAGCTCCCTGAGATGTGGCTTGTGCTATCAATGGTGACTCATCAGCCACATGGCTTTGAATGGCAGCCATACACACACTGAATCTGCTGTCCACACATGCAGGGTGAATGTGGCCCTGGCCTCTGTTTTTCTTCACCATGCACTTCTCAGACTGTATGATCATGGTTATGGATGTAGCCACACAACATAAGTTATTTAATAAACTGTTTCTTTTGTCAACTGTGTGAATGGTTCAAGGCAAACTGGTTGGTTTCTCTGTATTATGAATATGGTCTGTAGGCTAACACAGTACACTGCAGTAACGCACAACAGACACATGTGGCGGCCAAACGATACCAAGATCAATCTTTTAAATGTCTCTCTAATTCAAGATGCGTAGCAGAGCCCAGGAAATATACAAGCAAAATGTCCATGGAAGTCACGCTGACTCTGAAATATCCTATAGACAATTAACCAAAGTTCAAAGTTATTAGTCCAGCTCTGATGTAGTAATATTTTTGAAAATGCTAAGAACTGTATAGAGTCCCTAAATACTCCTATTGTTGATGTTGTATGTTTTCATTTGCTGGTGTTTGACAGCAGAACCCTAGGACAGGTAGCCTTATATGGTAATTTGGGGACAGTGATTGTGCTAATGCTTACAGGCGAACATTTTTTTTTTTTTCAATTGATAACCAACAAAGACTTGCTTCTCATGGCTGATAATTTCACATTTCTGTATTTAAAAAGGAGTTAATACCTTGTAGTTGATCAACATCTGAGGATCATAAATTCGATGTAGTAAGATTGATTTTTTTTTTATATCATTTTGGTGGCTTCGTTTGGTGGTGGAGACAACAAATCTCAAGAATATTTTCTGGAGAGAGGCCATCAATAATATCAATGAACATGACCAATTTAACCCTAGCTAGCTAAACTAGCTTGTTCAAGCTAACTACTTCTAAGTATGGATCCAGTTGGGGACAAGTTCATTCGCTTGTGGTGGTTAATACGGCCTGGTTACATTTTAAACCTTTTATTATGTTGGTGGGTAAACTTATGTCAGAAAAAAATCTGTGAACTGTAGCCCAATAGCAGCAAAAGTTTAACTTTATTTCCGTTTAATTTCATTTCTCAAATTCTACTATGAGACAACTAAACAAGGTACAAGGGGGTCATAAAACCTTCCAAAAGCGTTTAAATGTGAATTACTTTAAACGTGTAGTTGGCTTCTATTTCATATATGTTTTCAACTACATCATTTATTAAGAGTAGATGACTATGTAATTATTTATTAGAAATAAGTTAGTGGTTGGAATAACTTCACGTCTTCCATGCCCTCCCTTCATGAGCATAGTTAAAACAGGAGTCTCTAGCTAGCAGTGGGACTTTCATATGTTTCACAAGACCACACTACACCACTGGGCCGGCCTATGGCTTGACTCAGTTCCAGCTAATACACCACAGGAATACATTTCAAATGCTGCATGTGTGATTCAAAGTGCTCAGACCAATTATGCTGAGCTGCTAAACACTGTTTCCATGACAACAAAACACTATAATAATCCTGTAAAGACTGCGGTGTATCCTCCCTGTTCTCTAGAACTCTGTCATCTCTGTGCTGTCTGTCTGTTGGCACATTTCACATCTTTAAATGTCTCACAGGACATGATGGCAATGCTACAGTATGTCAATAGCATCTCTTTGATAGCATATCTGGAACGTGTGGGTTATTCGCCTAAGCGTTAACACACCACTCCGATGGGACACACCAATGTCATCGATCAGTAGTCACTGTAAATGAGTGTACGATAAGAGCGGGATATGTGCAAAGATCGCCTGGGTTTGAGAACAGGCCTCTCTTACCATGGCCTCCATCGAATCCCAGCTCTTGGTGTCGGATCCCGACAGGAGGAAATTTTTGGAATTTCCCCTGAAATTCACCCTCAGGTTGATGTAGAAGTCCATGGCGTCGCCCGTCTGTGCCTTTAACACATATTACACTCGACGGTTACAGAACGTTTTCCCCGACCAACGAAGGCTATTTGGGTTAATCTCGCCAATTCGCTCCACTGTGACTTATCCGACAGGGGATGAGGCGTATTTTGTGTTTACATCAGCGTCCTGGACACGCCCACCCTGCACCATGTGTCCGGAACAAAGATCGCTACTTCCGCTTGTACGGAAAAACAAAAGCAGAGCTGTCAAGTACAGCGCGTAGGGGATGTTTCTTTTCTTAGGATGGCTAAGGAATTACAACTACAAGCGTTACGATACGGCAGGCTAACGTCAAATATCAATGAAGTTCAATTATAATATTATGATTGATGCGTGAAACCAAAATGGCGAATCCCTTAAACTGGTGTGTATGCCGCAAATACTTAAATAATAATACAGAAAGATATTTCATGATAAAGAAACATAAACATAAAAAAACATAAACAAAATTAGCAGACTTCATAAGCCCCCATTCATTATAATTCATTATTCACGTATAAGAGAGCGGAAGTTCTTCCTATATCACAGTTTCTTTGTACCTAACTGGAGGCAACGAGTGGCCTACTTGTCAATAGGAAGCATACTAGGGCAGATCGTTCCTTCGCCATCCTAGAACACGAAAATAGTCGAAGCGCTGTTACTTGTGACCAGGGTTGTAGCACTGCCTTGAATCTAGCTAATACTGCCATTGCAAACACAACAATTACACACGCATTAGAATATTTTTTATCAGTAACATTATCATCAGTAATCAGATACTCAAGAAAAGTAGCTTATCCACAAAGACAGAAAATAATTAAAAAATGCACAAAAATATGTCCAAAAAGCAAAATACATATGATGTGATAAAGCTCTAAAGTGTACACCTACTGAATTCAAGTTTCTCCATCCCTAGATGGTTCTGTACCCTGTCTTTTACAAATTTTGCTTGTAAATGCAAGAACAGAGCATTAACAGACATTAATATGGGAGGGGGGGGGATCTGGTTATTAGATGGAGACTCCTTCTTGAATTCAGCGTTTTAGATGAAAGTTATCCTCACCGAATATGATTTGACTGATTGTATTTTTAACTGCTCACATGCACCTATTCAAACGCTCCCGATGGCTTCTCAGTGCTCAAATTACTTTCGAATTATGTTTACTTTCCTGAGTAAACAAGGCAGGGTGGATAATATAATACCCGTAAGGCTTTACTGTAGACACCAATATCTTGAATGTTCAGCCACAGTATGCAATGACATATTAACATATGTACATGCAGTAGTAAAAAGTAACTAAGTACATCAAATCAAGTACTGTACTTGTACAAGTATATTTTTGAGGTGGTAGTACTTTGATTTTTTTTTTTTTTTATGTTATTTCATACTCCTACTTTACTGCACAGGTCTGCAAGTTTCCACGAGTTCCATCAAAGGCATTTTGATGGAACTCATCCAATATTTCCAAAAAGATTACAGAGAAGTGCAAAATGTGTGAAATTTCATGATTGACAACTGAGTGCTGCTCGTGAGTGGGTCAGACACCTGCTCTGCACTTTATCTGGCCTACACCACCCACTCTCTCACTCATTTCCACTTGACACCTGCAGATACTTGCCTGGACAATTACCACACACTCTTTGCCAAATTGTCAAAGTCGCCAGGCGACTGAGGTACAGATCTGTTCCTGTATTTTTTTCTTTTTTACTTGTTCTGGAGTCACCTGGATTTTGCACTTCTCTCCTGGTGTTCACTCTTGCCTGCTTCATAAACCTGTAAGCCTTAAATCTTATTTTTTGTGAATAAATTACTGATCTCCATACATGTTTTCATTCTGTTTGTGCCTGTGTGAATCACGTCAAAGACAGTTTTTCATCCCATGGCAACATCCCCTTTTCTTTTCAGGATAAGAAAATATTTACAAAAATCAATGCAGTTGATGAGGTAAAACATGGACTATATCATCTTTATACTTTTTTCAAGGAGCATTGTTATTAGCTCAATGAGGCCTAAACCAGGACAAACAGATGAGACCAGAAGGTCATAAAAGAACATGTCCATATGATTTTGGCCATACATTAAACCCACTGCTTCAGCAGTATATGACATAATGCACCCATCCAGCAGTACATGTTATGCAAACACACCTGCCTCATAACAGCTTCCGTCTCTTGAATCCCAGTGCTGCAGTGACACAGTATGGAACAATAGATACAGTAGCCAGAGGCACAGTGGCACTTTTACAAAATGACAGCAGGTAGAATAAGGCTCCGACGTGGACAGGTGGCCTAAAAGCAGTGTCGAATAACTGCAGCAGCACCAGGGTTGCACTTAAACAGATCAGTCTGTAGATGGCGCCCTCAGTCCCCTTTGCAAATACCACTCTGTTGGTGTGTGCATGCAAAGGATAGTGAAGCCCCAGGCCCAGACCCAATAGAGTTCCAGTGTTCCTAAACAAGCTGGCTAAGGGACTGGTGTCCACACTGACCCACTCTGGTTGGTGGCACCAGCACCGAGCCTTCTCCACACTCCAGAGGAGATCGATGCCTGCCAGCTGGAGGAACAGGTACAAGAGGAGAGCCAGGGAGAGGAGGAGCAGTGAGGTGAACAGGTAAGATCGTAGGCCAGCCTTGTAGATATGCTGGGTCCTGCTTAGTGATTCTGCTACCAGGATACCTGGGAGAGAAGAGGTTGGTTTTTCATTCCTTAATTTATTCCTTAATGGTGTTACAGTTTACTGTGGAATAACATGTAAATACGTTTTTAAACCTTGATTTGACATGTTTTGATAATATTATACTCAGTCATGCAAGAGAGGAGACAGGATGTATTATAGGCATCCATTTCTGCTATCATGTGACCACTATGACAAAAAAAAATAGTATGATATAATGTAAACACAATTATAATGAGAATATGATCTTGTATTGGCAAGAATGCCTGCAGCACATTTTGCTAGCAGCATGTAACTACCACAGTGTTCTTCAAAGTTTCTGCAAGTTACAAATTCTGAAAAAGAGTCTCAAAAGTCTTTAAAAGTGAAAATTATGCAAAGTTATTTCCTAATTATGATTTCAAGTTACCAATACTGCAAAATATCTGCAAATTAGTGAAAATCCCACCAGCCTCAGCTGACAATGTTGACTCTGGTTTGGGCTGCGTTACAAGTCCTACACATCAACTTATCATTATCATTGTCATTATGATTACATTAGCATGTAGCTCAAAACACAATTATGTTTATGTATGGCTTCACAGCATCACTAGCATGGCTGTAGACTCTTAGCCTTGTTTGTTTTCATACAAGTGAGTGGTCTTCTATATATAACATATATATTAATGTACAAAAAAGAATAATATTTGCATGCTTTGCTGGTGGGATTTAAGAAATTATTAACAATAGCAGTTATTTAACAGATTTCTTTTAGATTATTTCAGATCTGAGTCTTGCTTTGGCTATGGCAGTTAAACAAGAATACCTCAAAAATGTAATATCTGTCATTTCCCAACTTTTATCATGACTTGAAGGGAGCAATATGTGCTCTGTCCATACCTATGACAACTCCTGTGATGACCTGGTGTGGGAAATGAGCAGCGACAAAGACCCTGGAAATGCACACACACACCTGTACACACCAGAACAGCGTCCACAATGAGACACGCATACACCTGTGGGACAGATACATGTTACTACCCTGACATTCAGTGCACAGAAGAGTTATACAGTGAATAAAGGTGATCTTACCATCTTCTGATTTGATGTCCTTCTTCCTTCAGTACTAAGGCAAAGAGTGATGACATCATGGTGTAGTAGACTGCTGCAGTTCCCATGGCATGACCCGATGGACTTCCTGTCAAGGGAGGAAGTAAGATTTTTCTTTTTTTTTTTTTTTTCATTTACTTTTTATTGATTCCATTCAGCATTATTCCATTCACATACAAGTAGAACCTACAAATGCTTCACACCAGGGTTCATAAATCTAAACAGACTAAAATAAAAATAAAACTTAAATCGGTATATTACATATGAGAACATTTTTCTCTACCATCCTCAATCTTATTCCCCCCCTGTACAGACTGTTCACTCCTGATGAAGGAAAATGCCGAATACAATCCTTTATACGTTGAACATTTAACATGTGTAGCCAGAACCAAGGGGGTCCATAAGATACATTGTTTTTACCAAATGAAATCAGTTCTAAATGGTGTTACAAAGTCCACCCAGTTATTCCATAAGACCTTGAATTTTTCTGATTGTAATCTAACTGAGAAAGTCAACTTTTCCATTATAAAAATATTATGCATCACTTCAACCCAATCCTCAATTTTAGGTACCTCCGTTTTTAGCCATTTCCTGGTGATGGCTTTTTTACCCGCCACTAACATTGTCCTGAATAAATATTTATCCCCTGAGCTAGTTATTCTCTGGTTGCCTGTTCCCAAGTACAAACCCACAAATGTAAACGGAAGGTCCACTTTCAGAATTTTCTCCATGCTTTTCTTTAACTCTTGCCAATAAGTTATGATAGAGGCGCACTCCCAGAAAATATGAAAATGATTCGCCCGATCTTCTCCACATAGTCTCCAACATCTCGTATCTATAGATTTGTGTTGTGCTGGTGTACTAAAGTATCTGACTATATTTTGCCAGCCATATTCTCTCCATGAGAGGGAACATGTTGTCTTCCATTGCTGTTCATTGATCTCTTCCCACTCCTCTTCTGATAACCTCTCTCCCCCCTCCCTCTCCCACTTCTCTTTTATATAGAATGTATTATAGCCCTTTAAATTCTCCACCTCTTTATACAATTTTGAGATTAATTTCTTGCCCTGATCCGATTCATATGCTAAAACAAATATTTTAATAATTCCTGATTCTACCTCATCCACACTAGACTTTTTTATAGTCTTCTCCATATAATGCCGCATCTGTAAATATCTGTAAAAATCCTGTTTTTTCAAGCCAAATTGATCCTTTAGGTCTTGAAAACTTTTAATCGTCTTCTTCTTAAAAAGCTCCCAAAATATTGTTGGACCCCGTCCCCATCTACTGAAGCTCCCATCCAATGTATTAGGTGTAAAATCCGAATCATGTGCAATCCATCGCAGTAGCCTGCTCTGCTCTGTCAGGTTATTCTTTGATATAATCTCAAGCCAAATATTAAGAGATACTCCTAACCATGGATTTAGCTCCTCATTAAGATGTTTTCTCAGTTTTTTGTCATTTATTATAGCTTGTATTGGAATACTGGATGTGTGGCCTTCAATGTCTTTCCATCTCGCCCTGTAGGCAGGACTACACAGGGTCCACATAGTTTTTAGTTGGGCGGCCTGATAATAGCTCTTAAGGCAGGGTAGGGCTAGTCCTCCTTTAACTCTGGGAAGTTGAAGAGTTGCGTATCTTATCCGTGGTCTTTTTCCTTGCCAAATGTAACGAGAGATGATTCTGTCCCATTCTATAAATTCTTTATCTGTTACTTTTACTGGCAGACTTTGGAATAAATACAAGAACCTTGGGAGAACATTCATTTTGATCACCTCTACCCTTGAAATTAGACTTGTGAACGGGATTAAGTTCCATCTTACAATATCTGATTTTATTTTTGAAATCAATGGATCATAGTTTATAGACTTCAGTTGATCTAAGTCCTGAGGTAGATTCACTCCCAAATATTTCATGGATTTTGAATCCCACTTTAGTTTGAAGCGTTCTCTAATAGTTTGATCTGGAGCATAGTTAAAAGTGAGGACCTGTGTCTTTTTCACATTCAATTTATAGCCTGACAATAGGCCAAAGTCCTCAAGAGTTGACATGAGTGCCAGAAGAGATTCAGTGGGTTGCGTCAGATATACTAATACATCATCTGCGAATAGTGCTATTTTCTGTTCATCCCCCTCTATGTCTATCCCTTTTATTTCTTCATTTTGTTTTATCCATTGGCTCAGAGGCTCCAAGTAAATTGCAAAGAGGAGAGGGCTAATTGAGCAGCCTTGACGACACCCGCGTTCTAGTGTGAAAGAGTTCGATAGGTTGCCATTTATCTTTATCCTAGCTGTGGGTTTATTATATAGAGATTGAATAGTTTTAATAAATACTTCATGAAAACCAAATTGTTCCAGCACGACATACAGAAAATCCCACCTGACAGAATCGAATGCCTTTTCTGCATCTAATCCCACCACTATTGCTTCTAAATTTTTTTTTATGATGTTTTGCATTACATGTAATGTGCGCCGGATATTGTCCTGTGTCTGCCTATGTTTTATAAATCCTGTCTGGTCTTGATGGATTATATCTGGTAAAATAGTTTCTAATCGTCGGGCTAGGATGGCGGTGAAAAGTCTGTAATCTTGATTAAGCACGCTCACTGGTCTATAATTAGAACATTCCAATTTGTCTTTTCCTTCTTTAGGAATAACTGAAATGAAAGCTTCCCTCCAGGAGTATGGAATTTCTCCTTTTTTTAGCACCCAGTTAAATGTATTTTTTAGCAGGGGGATCAATGATTCCCTAAATATTTTGTAGAACTCTGATGTGTATCCATCCGTGCCCGGTGCCTTATTTGTCTTCAGCTTTGAAATTGCTGAGCTAATTTCTTCTGTTGAGATTTCCTTTGTCAGAGCTGAGTTATGATCTTCAGTTACCTTTGGCAAATTTAAAGAGTCCAACAGTGAGATTATCTGGTTCTTACTATCTATGTCTGGTTGGGAGTAGAGATTTTTGTAGTACCTTTCAAAACATGCATGTATCTCTTCTGTCTTATACTTCATCAAATTAGTGACAGAATCCCTAATTTTATATATATTACTAATTGCCCTTTGCTTTTTTAATTTATAGGCCAGCAGCTTTGTAGATTTACTTCCTGCTTCGTAGTACCTCTGTTTCAAATACATCAACTTTTTTTGAATCTCCTGTGCTAGGATGTCATTAATCTCTGTTTTAACCCTATTGATTGCTAGGCTAATTTTCTCATCTACTCTATTTTTTTGTTGCTCTTCTAGTTTCTTAAGCTCTGCTTCTAGTTTATTACGTCTATCCTGTTTTTGCCTTTTCAGATATGCTGATTTAGCTATTAATTTCCCTCTAATTACCGCTTTACATGCATCCCACAGCACTGATGGAGACACCTCACCATTATCATTTTCCCTTACGTATGTCTGAATTTCTTTAACAAACTCCTCCTTCATTTGTCCTTTCAAAACATTTATGTTCAGCCTCCATAGTGTTGTTTTTATTTCTCTTGACATAACTAAAGTCATATATATCGGACTATGGTCTGATAAGTCCCTTATTCCAATTTCACATTTTTCAATCCTGTAACTGTCCCTCTTATATATATAAAAAATAATCTATCCTTGAATATGTTGAGTGAGGGGATGAGAAAAATGTGTAATCTTTTCCTTTAGGATTTAATTCTCTCCATACATCAATTACTCCTAACTCTGCCATTAGCCCCCTGAACTTCTTGCCAATTGTGGACCTCTGTATGCCGCTCGCCGAGCCGTCGAGTTGTGGATTTAGTCTGAGATTTAGGTCTCCTCCCCAAATCAAAATACCCTCCCCCTCTGTTGTCATCAAGTCGAATATTTGCCTGTAAAATAACCAGTCTGCCCCTGGGGGTGCATATACATTTAGAATAGTGACTAATTCTCCCTCTAACCTCCCCTTAATTAATATAAACCTTCCCTGTTTATCCGATACTTCTGAGAGTTTTTCAAAAATAGTTTTCCCTGATATTACAATGGCCACTCCTCTTCTACGACCTGTTCTATAGGAAGAAGAAAATACCTGATTAAAACCATTTCTTTTAAGCTTTTCATGCTCCCTCTCTGACAGGTGAGTCTCCTGCAGCAGAACTACTCCCACCCCTTCTTTCTTCATTTTACCTAATATTTTGGACCTTTTCATTGGGTTGAGTATCCCATTTACATTATATGATGCAATCTTTAATAGTTTTTTCTTCTGGGTAGCCATGTTCATTGATTTTCCAGCTCCTCCCTCCTCTGCTTCCCCCTTATGCTACACAGCTGGCAAACTGCCATAAACATTAAGTAACCAAACATAGAAACAAAAACAATTACTGATAAACTAGTGATTAACAAGAGAACTTCCTTGCGTGGGGTCTGCATTTTGACCCTAGCTGAGTCCTGATGACAGGTCCACTCTGAGGGATATGCCCTTCCACCTAGGGGAAGTGGGCCCTCTACGCTGTAGTCATTGTCCATGTGTCCAACAGCTCAACGAAAAAACAGTCATAAAAAGAAAGAAACTAAAGCTCTATAGAAAAATAAAATAAAACCCTCCCCGACTTTTTTTAACGTCATGTAGAGGAAATCACCACTAGACAATGGACAAATAAAACTTAAATATAAGATTGCCTATTTCTCACCTTACTCTTGTGCAGAACCTGGAAGTAAGATTTTTCAGAGACAGACCAAAGTTGATACTGAATTAATTGACACATCACTCCCAAGGTGCAGTCCTACCTGGGCCAGTTTCACAGGTCATGGGAAACTGTTCTATCATTGGCTGAGAGGAATTTCCATAGTAATCTGTCTCCTGGACCCACCAATAGGGACGTTCTCCAAACAGAAGCCTTAATAAAAATGGTGTCATGGACATATCTAATGAGACCTGCATCATTGCCGTTATCATAAACATCATCATTATTGTCATCATCCTAGTTCCACTACTCACCATTTCAGCATCAGGTTGACCCAGTCTCCCACTACTGCCACCCACACCAGTTTGATAGCTTCACTTTGCTGTACATGGAACCATATGGGGAACAACAGGAAGAAGGTGTTGCGTAGGTCCGTTGCAATAGAGACTGACAGGAAGTAGCCCTGGCTGTGACTGAAGTGGGTCTGCAGATAGTATGTACTACTCACACCGGAGCTGTGGAGCAGGTCCATTACCACTACAGGAGGGTGGAGGGTAGATAAAGCGGAACATTTCTACACCAAATTAGTCCATGTGTGTGTCTCAGTGCCGACTGAACAATGTTTGAGCGATGCAATCATACTCACCGAGTTTTCTAATGAGATCCCAGTTTGTGCATGTTCTTCTTAACAAATTCAGTTTGGATGTGGGCTGCCCAATCAACAAATCAGTCCTCTACTGCTGCTATAAACGACAACTGTATCAGTGTATTTGTAGTATGTGTGTTAAGAGATTGTGTCCCTAATTTAAGTGGTCTCAAAGGTGTCTGCTGAGATGCCGGATGACTGTTGAGATGTCCTCATGCTAGTATGTGTGTTTTAATATGATGTAGTATTTATTAAAAGTATTTGCAAAAAAGAAAAAAAAACCTGGATCAGTTTTTCTTTGTGTCTGATGAATGGATCATGAGTGACTGTGTGTGTGTGAGTGTATGTGTGCAGTTCTGTGCTGCTAGTCAGACACACAGTCTCTTTTATATTCAAACAGATCATCTGGACTTTGGACTGTAGTGAGAGGGACAACACAAGGGGTTGGGGAGGGGAGGGGAGGGGAGGGAGGGCAGTCATTTATGTATTCTGTCTCTTTTTTGCTTGTCCCAAAGTGTAGTAAGAGAACAATTACAGTTAAGGACTCATGAAAAGACAAGTGAAACTGATAACCAAAAGATCATCAAGACCTAACATCTGCACTGGATTATTTACACCATAATACTGTATGAGTATTATATTAATAATGCAACATTAATATTAATACTATAAGTATATGGTATTTTACCAGATTCTTAATACTAACATCATTTCTAAGACTAATTATTATGTTATTTGTGAACAAGATGAATGAAAGCAAGAGAAAGTATCAGGAAGCATGAACCAGAGAGGGTTAACAGTGAGGATACTGAAAAACAAATACTGTAGTCTTCAGGTTGACTGGCACTGTGTGTGACACTGTTCCACCCAGCCACAAGTTTCCACTGTGACACAGGATCAGGCCACGTCGTGATTTATCACATGGCTGAGGAGGAACACACGTATGCATGCATGCGTGCCCATGTGTAAACACATCTGCCGGTCTACAAACACATGCAAGGATGCACAGTGATAGTGTGTGACAGAGCATCTCCGCTGACTTCACAGCACTCTCACACCCTTTTTCAGAATCATCCTCATGTCTTTTTTTTTCTTCACAGCCCTCAAATGGCACTCTCCACTTCTCTACTTTCTTTCTGCCTCATGTAATCTACCAAACTCATACTTTCGCCCTCCATCAAACCTTAAAGTATCATTTCATTGAATTTAATAAAACAAAGAAAGAGAAACATGATAGTGTCTCAATGAGAGCTTTTTGCATAAATGTGCACAAACATACAACAAAAGCATATCAAATGTTTTCTGGTCGTGGTTTATAGCTTTCCCAGACATCCACACTCAAAGGAAGAGCAAGAAACCTGCTCTCACAGAGTGGCGTGAGACCCCAGATGTACAGTATCAAATAAAAGAACTGGATACAATTATCAATTCATTCCTATGAAAGTTTCTCATTGATGGAATTTACCCAAAAAACTGAGACAGCAGAGGAGAGAGACACCAATGGATGCAACCTCCAGATCATCTCCTGGCGGCTGACTCTATTATAGCTACTGAATCCATGAAAGCAGACGGAACCAAGATCAAACTAAAAACTTAAGTACACATCAAATCATTTTTTCTGCAGTTAATACTGCGCTCATGACATTTCTGGGTGTCAAACTGGGTGTGTGGCACTGTGTAGGCCCTAGCCAATAACAGCGTAAGGTCGAGATTTGACCAAGATACAAGCTACAGACCAGGTTACAACCATTGGTTTCTCTCTCCTCTGCTGTCTAGCTCTGTCATGAAGACCTGCAAGTCTGTCTGCCTGAGCTGCATAGAGACAGGCAGTCATGTCTTAGTTTTAGTTTTTAGTTAGCACACAGCTGAGTCTGATTCCCGGTAAGGTTTGTCTTGTTTCTTGAGTATTTTATCTCATGACAGCATTGTTTCTATATGCTATGTGCTTTGTCCGTCAATCTAAAATATTTATTGTTCCCAAGAGAGGAGTAAATAATATCCTCATTGTCTTTTGGCCGCTTGCCATTGGCTGCCTGGTGCTGTTTGGATGTTTAGGATCAAGACTTGGACCCGAACGATGACACAACCATGCCATGGAATTGATGTTTTCACTTTGCATCAGCGATTGGATTGTTGATCACTAAAATGTTTGCTAATTAGCACCAAATACAAAGTACAGCAGGGGCTGATGGGAATGTCATTAGTTCTGCAGGTATTTAGTCATAAACCAAAGAACAAAGTATTTGACAAATGATCATTTTGACTTGGGGGTGGGGAAGGTGGGGGCACCTCAATCACCAAACAAACAATTTATGCTGATCAGAGCGTAGTTCAGCCGTCCTATTTTAAAACTCACAACAATACAGCCACCAGTGTTTTGATACACTGACCTCATTAAGTCCAACCCTTCTAACCCCTACCATCACCTTCTTAGACACATACATTACAGTATGTACAGTAGCTAATGGGTCATGAACCATATGGCTACCAACACACTGCTACAGGTTGATTTGACTGCAAAATTAGGTCACAGAAACACACAGAAGCACACATGTTTAAAGTTGACAGCAAACTTATTGCCAGGGTTGCTGTGTTTGTCTACTGCTGTAATCTTTGTCCATGGGTGAAGGCACCACTCACAATGATGAGCAGTTATTTAAAATTGCAGATATTATATCTGTTAGAATATAGACAGGAGCTATGTTGTTTTGGAAACTCCTCATGTAAAAATCACAGTCCTAGCTTCTATAATAGTGATGTGTCGTCACGAATCAGCTGTTCGAAACGTCTCTTTTTCCCGACTCGGGAGTAACAAGTCCTCATAGATGTGACAAGTCTTCCCTACTGCTAAGGTGAGTGTGATTTGCGACGATATAAGACCATGTGTAACACACTACTGTGCAACTCTTACATCAAATGTAACAAGTTAATTGCTGTATTAACCTAGTCCTGTGAGAGGAGTGGAGCACACAGAAAATTACAGTGCACACACACACTATAGCTGGGTTAAACTCCAGCATTCACGGCGACTGGGTCTATGTTGTTTCAGTAAGTGTGAGTGAGTGACAGGATTGATACTCAGTTGCCAACTTGAGTTGAGTAGATCTGAAACAGGAAGAGTTAGTGCTTCTGAGCAAGTGCCCATGAGGAACAGAACTGGGCTTTGAAACCAATCTGACGGTGGACAAATGTGTAGCGTGACTTCAATTTCCCAATCACTCTGGGGTTCAAAAGCATTTTTTCCTGTACACACTTATAGAAGGGAATGACTGGAATACAACAGTGAGCAGTTTCACTATCCGAATTTGATCCAAAACCTTTGCAAAGTATAGAAGATGCGCACAATTAAATCATTTTATCCCATGGTCCCTGAAAGTGAGTCCCATTGCATACTGAGTGGTGTGATCAAACATCACGGAGCAGCAAGTTACTGTTGAAGACACTGGTGATTGATGACACAGAGTTTCCAGTCCTTCTTATCGTTAACAGTTTAGCAACAGAGTCAAGGTGAAGGTTTACCACACTCATCATGTTTAATTGGTGCACCATTATTTAATGCATACACACACTCACATATAGTAAATGCATGCAGTGCAGCAAGGTAACATGCTAATGGTGAGCATGTTAACATCCAGTATATATTAATGTGCAAGTATATAATATAACTTCTGTACAAGTCTGTACACAAGTCATTGACAAATTTGAAGTACAAATACATCAGCCCAGTACACTAAAACCCACCTGGAGACCGACACCCCAACAGATCATGTGACAGTGAGTGTACTATAGTAACCTGCCCCAGTATAATGTGATGTAATGGGAATGATAATAAAATCATATCTGCATCATTATATATCTTTGTTATTTACACTGGGTCAGGTCGGATTGTGTTGTGCTTTAACAGTTCACTATATGCTAATTCAACACAGTAGGCTACATTCTCAAGTCTAAAATATAACTGAACAACCAAAGTATTTTCCAAAGAAAACTGAACACTAATAAGTAAGACAACTGCAAGATAGGACAGCTATTTCCATTTCTAATGCTCCATCCCTATCAAAATTATCTACAAGTATCAGTTTAAGATTCAAATTAAAACTGAAGAGTAAAGGAACAAATACCTTTTTGCAGCTTTTCTTCCTACATTGAATCTGTCTGAGCTGATCTCACAGACGAAACACGATGAGTACTGTGTTTAGTAACCATTCTAATGGTTTTATTCCTGGGACTTTGCTGCTAACTCGGTCAGTTAATTATGTTCGAAGGAGTTTCCAAAGAAAAGCAAAAGGGATCGGGGCTGGAGTACTTCCAGTTAGAAACTCATCTTTGGAGCACACACTTTGGACATTTTTAACAATTTATTAAAAAAGTTTTATTATTTCACAATAGTACAAGTAATGTAATTAGTAATTAGCAACAAGTCAAAGAAAAGCAAGGAAAAAGAAGACTGCTAGCAAGCCATAGGTTTATTGAACACATAGAAACTGCTTTGGCTGCTGCTGCTCACTGGATCCCTAATGCTACTTTCATGCCTACAGAAGTAGGAGGTTGATTCATAATTAAAATCATCGTAACTGAATTGAAATTGAACTGAATTGTAACTCGCTGAATTTTCAAATGATTTTCAGGCAGTCTGTTACAAACAACAGATGTGTAATTATAATAGAGGATTACAAATATACTTTTTTTTATACCAAAATACTTTATCTTATTTAGATAGTAATAGTAGTAGGTCACTTTAGTGGCATTAAAACAGATTTGACATTTATAGTAGATTTTTTAGGACTATGCAACACAGTAACACACATGGCTATATAGCTGATTGAAAAATCACATGTGCAGCTTCTTACTGATATATTACATTCGTAAAAAAAATTGTTTCTTTACCTACCATATGCTATCTTAATTAATCAGGACAATCACTCTTAACTTTATGTTGGATTAAGAGAGGGATTACTTACTATGATATATCAATTTATACAGTAAAAATTAATATATTAAATATATTAAAATATTGTTAAAACTGTAAAATGCTCTGTGAAATATTATTTCCTGTTTCTTGGTTTAGTCGTTAGCCTTTTGTTAGAACTTCCAAAAGCAACATGTTCTTCTTTTGGGTGAAATACAAAAGTACATTTCATACCAACTTATAGCATGTCAGGGAAAGGGTTGTTCATCTCTGTGTGATGTAGGAGTTCTTCTTTGTTTGTCTTGGGATTAACAGGCTCTCGAACAGGATACCACAGGACCAACAGACGCTGAATATGTTGAAGACAGAAAAAAGGACAATGAGCAAGACACAGTGTATATTAGTGGCAATAAAACTTATTTCAAAGGTAAAGCAGTCTAAAAAGACTAAGCAGGATATGTTGGTCCTCAGACCTGCCTGAGGCTGCCCTCAGTGAGGCAGATCTTGCCAACAGCCCAGATGGGTATTGCGACCATAGAGGACAAGGCGATGGCCCAGCCCAGAGGATAGGCCCAGTCCGGGTACGTATAGCCTCCGCTGGATGTCAGGGGTTGGTAGTCCAGAAATGAGCAGATGAAGCAAACCTTGACAGAAAAGCAGAGGAAAAAACTAGTACCTACAGGACTAGGACAAACAGGCTGCAGAAACAATGTGTGGTGCCCCAGCTCTTTATGGAAGTAAACCTTTTGTTGATACTGTTGAGCTGCATAGACCAATACATGATGGTATAACACGGGCCAGCTTGAACAACTTGTCCATCCTGGGACAACTTATAGTGAAGAGGGAGCTGAGCCGAAAGGCGAGGATCTCGATTTATCAGTCAATCTACGTTCCTACTCTCACCTATGGTTATGAACTTTGAGTCATGACCACAAGAATGAGATCTCGGATACAAGTGGTTGAAATGAGCTTCCTCTGCAGGGTGGCGGGGCGCTCCCTTAGAGATAGGGTGAGGAGCTCTGTCACCCGGGAGGAGCTCTGAGTAGAGCTGCTGCTCCTCCACATTGAAAGGAGCCAGTTGAGGTGGCTCGGGCATCTGTCTCGGATGCCCCCTGGACGCCTTCCTGGGGAGGTGTTCTGGGTATGCGCCACCGGGAGGAGGCCCCGAGGAAGACCCAGGACACACTGGAGGGACTATGTCACTTGGCTGGCCTGGGAACACCTTGGGCTCCATCTGAAACAGCTGGAGGAAGTGTCCAGGGAGAGGGAAGTCTGGGTAGCCCTACTCAGGCTGCTGCCACTGCGACTCGGTTCCGGATAAAGCGGAAGAAAATGGATGGATGGATGGATGGAGCAAAGACTACAAGATCTTTCTGTTTTCCTTTCTACAAAAGTAAAAGACAGCATTCATTAGGCTACTGTAAAGTGTGAAATCTGGACCAAAGAGGAGTCCCCACACACCTCCACAAATCAGGCTCCAGCTGTGTAAACTGTGTGCATTGCTGGTTTACAATGTGGATGTAGTCACTGTCTAATTTCATAGCTGTCAATACGCTTCTTGTTGAAAATATGGCCCCAGTGCCAACCAGCACCTGGACCATCTCCATCCGACCTGCAACCTCCTCAAAGAAAAATGAAATGATCCCCAAAAAATCAGTAGAAGTCAGCATCATGTTTATGATGACTACAGTGAGTTTCTATTGATGTTTAATTTGATCCCAATAGGGAGTGCTGTCTATATTTCTACTGAACTCTTGTTTTTGCGGTTGTGAAGCCAGAGTCAAGACTATACATGAACACTTCCACAAATTGAAGAGCTGACTCTGAGTGTTGTATTTTTAACAGAGAATGAACATCGAAATATTTTGTCATGAGTCTCAGAACAAAGGCAGTAAGTTTGATATGTAAAGGGAACATCAAGGAACACAACATCAAGAGATAAAAAGCCCTTCCAACTTAATGACCAAGCAGAATACTTTTACAAAGGAGTCGACCACTCAATTGCAGTTTCTGGACCTTCATTTACTTTAGCTAAGTCAGTATGGCCAGCTGGGAAAAGATGTTTCCCACCCCTGGATGAGAACCAAGAAAACAATGACGGTAGGACAGGAGGTAGAACTGAAAATTCCTGCCTAACTTGATTGTCTCTATGCCTTGAAAGCATATGGATTCTCTGTTGAGACAAGCTGATGAAATGACTTCTCAGTCAATCTTGCTTTCCCTGCCATCAACTTCAACAAATAATAATTCAGCCAAATCACTGAAACAAGATGATGCTCCTATATATAAAAATCAAAATGTCAATGTTCAAAATGAATAGATGTTAGTTTACACAATCCATGGTAAAAAATAAACATGACAAATATGATGATATGTTCCATTTTTACATGATCTGAGAAATATACCTGTGTGTGCAGGTAAATATAAATAGCAAGATGTCTCTGCATTGAAAAGGTTTAAAGGAAAAAATTCAAATAAGTGTCATAATCAAGTTGCCTTCTAGAAAATGAAGTTGTGTTTCAGTGAGTCTGGTTGGAAACTGTCAAAGGAAGGCAAACATTACAAACTTATACAAACTGGGGCTTTGTCTGGTATAACATCTTTTATTGACTCAAATTTTGATTAAGCAACTAAATCATCTCAAGTCAGAAATTTCCTACACAAACCAAACTGCCAAACTGCCTTCTACCTCAGAGTAAGGCTTGAGAGTCATATATGAAGCCTCCTACACTTAATATAATCAGGTCACTTAAAAGGTGTTGTAGATGTCTGACAGGTTTTTTTTTTTAAATGTTATTTTAAAAAGCTGATTGTCATCAAGCCCAAAACATCTTCCCCTCAGGATATCTTTGCCCGATTTTCATCTCCTAGTGACTCCCAGTAGATGAGGACTCAAGTGTGCTGAATACTGACCAACGTAGGAGTGATTTTTTAGGTACTGACATTTGATAGAATGAACTTTTGTACTTGATACTTTGTGTTTTGTGCCAGTATCTTACAGTGTGTAACTCACCGTGCAGATCAGAGGGGTAAAGTAAAGCCAGCACAGTTTGAAAACAACCCATGGTCTCTGTCCTGTCGTAGTTTCAAATGCATCACACATCCTTTCAGCTCCTGCATGATAATTATGGTTTGTTAGAAACAACACCTGATTATGTAAAGGTGTAAGTAAAGTATATGTCAGACTCAATTCAATTCAATGTAAAGCCACAACATAACAAAAGTTATCTTGTGACATTTTTCAAACAGAGCAGGTTGGGGGTGGTGGAGGTAGAGATGTCTGGAACTACAAGTAATGATAATAATGATATCTATAATAGCTGTTGTAATAATAATAATAATAATAATAATACTAGTGATCAAAATTTCACTTTAATACTTCAGCAACCTCAAAATCTTGCTGCAGTGATGTAGAAGTGTACTCCCAGCTGCATAAGTACACCATGACATCAGCGTTTGGTTTGGTTACGAGTATAAAACCCAACACTTATGTTTTGAGTGATCAGAGGTGCACACACACGAAGCTTTCAGGCACAGTGAAACACTGCTGCTAAGTGACTTCTCAAACCTGCAAAATGTGAGGAGGGAATGCAAATGTGCATGAAGTGATCACTGTGGCAGACAACAGCAGTCTAGTCTCTCCTTCACTTGCTAGCTCAGTGGCCATTCTTTCTCTCACTCTGCCCTCCTCTTGTCTGCACCATCAAACTTGTCATCCTTTTTTAGGCTTATCTGGAAGTTGAACTCCATACATCAAAAACATACCTACAACTGGGACATTTGTGGGTACAGGAACTATGGCAGAGGAGCTCAGATTAGTTAATCTCTTGCCAGACCACTCTCATGTCTGTGCACTAAATATGAAGCACCAGCCCATTAGCCTAGTTTACTGGAAACAGCTGGCCTGGCTTTATAAATATGACTTCAGCATTTTTATAAGTTATTGGTTGAGTCATGGCTCTAAAAGAATTATTTGTTCTTTAACGGCATCAGCTTTTTAACACTGAGCTGTCAAAGAGCCTACCTGGTGCTCCAGATAGCATATCCTTTATTGATTAGGTTTCACTTACAAGCTAATTTGGTCTACGGTAATTTGTTGGAAACCCATCCCACAAAGCAATTTATCTTGGTGCAGCACCCAGTCTGCCTATGACTTCCTGCACTGGCAGTGAACATTTTCACTGGATGTAAATTGGTGTGAAATCGTCAAATATGAGTGTAATAACTTGAACACTAGATTGAAATGTAGAATCTGCTAATTCAGGTGAAAGATAGCTAAACAGTACTGTTACATCTGGTAGATTACAGAACATGATGGTGATAGCACTTACCAAAAGCCCAGCTAACAGCCAGACACTGGGTCAGAGACACAAACAATATACATGCTCCATTGGCGCCATAGTAGTCAATGAGCTGGAACAGGTACACTCCTCCCTGGACAGCAAAGAACCGGCACATACATGTAGAGTCACTTTAAAATGCTCTCCCAATATGAGGACATGATGAGTGCTAGTTGGTGTGTTTTGTAACACCTGAGTGGCAAGAGGGATCTCCAGGAAGAAGAAGACAGTGCAGAAGACGACAAGGAAGATTTCTCTGCGCCAAGGTCGGCGCATTTGTCCTGGGAACATGTCAATCACTGATGACGTTATCGTTTCTAAACCTGCAAACTAACACACAAACAGACAGAGAAGATAACACCTTCAAGTCATTAGCAAACAGGCAGAGTGTAGAGCCTGACCATGTCCTCATTTTCACTCCATAAGTAGCTGCTTTAATCAAGGACCGATGAAACCACTTGGTGCTGGGTTATTATTGAGGTTCTTGTGGCTCAGTGGTGCAATCACTTTCTCTAGTAAGCACTAATCACAGCCACAGCCTTTAAATACCATTAACCTAAAACAAGCACATCATCTGTTCTGGACACATCTTCAAATTGGTTACACTCTTGTAATGGAGATGTCAAGCCAGCATATGTGTCTGTAAAAGAGATAGTAGTTAGCTGTACAAATAATGCATATTGTAATGACTTTAAGAGTAAAACCATTTTTGCAAGAAACATTTGAAAGGTAGAAATGATACACAGGATTAACAAGCCCCATTCGCTGAATGTGGAGAAGTGTGTATGGTTTGTAGCACCTTCCATGTGATATAATCAAGGTAACACAGTGAATGACCATAAATGGTATTGAACTCTGGTGGGAGGATTTTTGATGACGACTGCAGGGATTTAATGAAGTGAAAAAGAAGTTCTTCATAACGTATAAAGTAACTGTGGACAACAGGCACCCTCAGAATCATTTACATTCATTTGTGTGTAAATGCAGACTCACTTAACATGGTGATTTAAATGGGAGAGTATTTTCCTCTTACTGACAAAATCATCACATTAGCAGACTGGCATATTTCCAGAAACAGACGTGTTTCTGAGCTGTATATTGTTAGTGCAAAGTCTAACTCACTATTTCCACCAACTCAGATTGTCCTGCTTCATCTTAATGAACCTCACACCTGTTTGGTACTGTCCTGCCACCTGAGCACAAAACCAAGAAGACACAGCAAATCAAGGTCAGCAGTCAGAGTACTGCTGTGAAGACTGGCTCCAGTGTCTGCATCATGCAATGAACAGCATGCAGGTTTTTATACATGAGACTAACCAGCACATATTAATGGTACACCTGAGGAAAAACAGCTTGTTACAGTCAAAGGTCTAAACTTCATCTTCTTATTACTATTTCTTCATGGTATTTTAATCTTTCTTTGGTCCAAACAAGTTGTCCTGTTCTCTGGATTCCTATAATCACTTTCTTTTTCTTCTCCATGACAGAAGGGAAAATTCTGATGAAAATGTAATTTTCCTTTATTTTATCTGTTGTTCCACCTCCATCACCTCACCTCACCTCTCCTTGGTTTGGAGCAACAGGGCCTTCCATAGAAAATTTAAAAAAAACATGCCATAGCTATAGCTTTTTTTCATCTGAAACATCTCCTTTTTTGTACTTGCCTTTGCCTGATCCAGTCAGAATTCCTTTGATTCTCTGGCAGCTGTGTTTTGAAATAACATGCTGCCGACTTGGCATATCCATCTGTTCCCAGATGAGATGATCCAAACAAGCGGTAGCTTTTATTTTGCACCTGTTTTCTTGTGCTAATATGAGAAACTGGGTGCAAAACATGCAAAATAAAACATTATAATTGGTCAACTGCCTGCATCTAATCCTAAAGTTTTCTGAAATTCTAGAGTTGTTAACTCTTTCAGGAGCAACATTTCCAAAACGAGTTCTCCATTAATTCCTCTTGTCAGGATTCACACTTTAAGCTAAATTAAACGTTTCCATTTAATTCATATATTCAATTCATTACAAGAAGACTATGTGCTGTCAGTCACTTAATGATACTTTATGATTTATTAATTTCCATTCAGTTGGTTGGCCCCATCATTTTAAAACATGTCTTTTGTTTATGTCTAATTTTAACTCTGTTTTTCACCAAGCTAAATATTTTACACATCAGACCGTCTGATCTTATCTTATGGACACTGTTGGGTCCATCTATCAAATCACCTTTAAGGAATCGCATCATGGATGCCACTTTCTAATGCCAAGTAAAGCCTGGTTTCAATGCATGTCTCTTACCAATTTTTACATTGCTTTTATTGAGCTCTTTTACGTTTTCCATTTTAATAATCATGTTGCTTTATGAGTTATACATGGACTGAAAATAGATCTCAATAGATGTAGCGTTTCTTCCTTCAAGCAAGAACAGAACATCATATCACATCATAACAGAATATCCATAGTTTGATTTAAGTTAAGGAGTTAAGAATCTGCAAGTTTATTTTTTATTGACCTGCCAGCCACCTAGAAGAATTATTTTCTCCAGGTTATACTCCCTTTATAGGTGTTTAAATATATGTGCAAGTGGATGTTTATTTAAACACCTTTACTACTTGGTCTTACCACTGTGTCCAGCCCCAACATGATGAGCATAAGGAAGAAGCAGACAGCCCAAATCTGAGGCAGGGGCATCATGGCTACAGCCTGAGGAAAAGCAATGAATGCCAGTCCAGGGCCTGGGGAACAGAAGGTACATTTCAATTATTGTCTTCTCCACTTGCTTTGTATTAGATTTTTGTCCTTTGTCAGCAAATATGTGAGGGTCGAGCTTATTCTAACATCTAACACATAATAGTTTTGGCCTTTAAATAATACCTGAGTCAACCACCAAATTGATGGAAACTCCCTGTTGGTGGGCCATGAACCCTAGAGCTGAGAAGACTGCAAAGCCAGCAACAAAGCTGGTGCAACTGTTGAGCAAACACAACCACAGACTGTCTCTGCGTACACACACAAACACACACAGAGAGCTTAGTATACAGGCCAGAACTGAGTGGGAGATTGTACTAAATATCCTCAGACAAGGCTGTCCTTCGGTCAGACCTCAGGTGAAGGGCAGACAGCTACAACCATCCTTAAACTGTTTGTCTCACCCCACTGCCAAAACTTTTATACTGCCCCTCGACATAACTATTCCCACAGATAGTTTTGGACTGGGGAAATCAATTTCTGGGATTTATAAATGAAACTGTATTATTAGTATCCTTATATATTAGCTTGGTTATTAGTTAAGATGCAGTCATAAATCTTTACATTAGTTCATCTGTTTACCAAGATCTTACAGTTAAGATCCTACCAGTTAAGGAATCAGTTTAGTCCATCAGAAGTGCTAGTTGTGAATCAGAACCCAGCAATAACTGAACATTTTTATCAGTTCTCTCATTTGTATAATGGTAGCTGGACAGTAAGAGGATAAGGCAAGAGAACTTGAAAAATTGAAATTGAAGTTAGAAATTATGCCCTGGGTTGGAGTTATGCTTCTGAGGAGGCATTTTCAATCCATGCGCTTGCTTCACAAGAGATGCGACCTGAGAAGCTTTCCAACCCCTGATATGGAGCAGCATGTGGAAAACCCATCACTGAATTAACAACACCAGCACAAGAATGGACTTTATAAAAAGTGTGGTTAGTGTGTTAAGCAAAACTCCAATAATACTACTTCCACAGTGTGTTAGTGGAATTATTGATCACATGACCTACCTGTAACAGTTGTTCTCAACTTTATTGTAGCTGCCCAGGGTGATTAAGGTTCCTGATGCAACACCATAGGAGAAGAGGACCTGCTGACAAGCCTCTATCCACACCTGATTAACAGAGATGAAAAATTCCATGTTATTAGGACACATCAGTGTAGAGGTTATTGTTAATCTAATCCCTTTAGTCAGGGCATTTTTGTTCATCTCCAGTGATAACTGTTCCCAGGTAGGTGAGACACACAATTCAACATAAAAAAACACTTTTTCTTTCACAAATACTACTTCACAAACCGGACACTTAAAATCTGCATGAATTGTCCAAGGTGTCTCACCTGAAGGTCTGCCAGACGAGAGAGATCTGGATACAGGTAATAGACCACACCCTGCCAAGCTCCTGGCAACGTCAACCCCCTGATCAGCAGGATGGCCAGCATCACGTAGGGGAACACAGCCGTGAAATACACCACCTGAAATTTCACAGCTTTTTTTGAGCACATGTCTTGTTACGTAGCTGAAGCCTGTATGTTTTCAATTCACACTTCAACAATCCCTCTGGGCAGTGCTGTTGGTAATAGAAACAAAATCTAAAGCTAATACTACCATGATGTCGTGTTGACAAAATGGAAGTTGTAAACAAGTCTAAGTTTTCATGAATCTAAAGACAAGGTTTTGTCCATTTGTGCTCTGCTTTCCTGTATTCTCTTTTCATACTTGTGACAGTTGGGGTGTTTCTTCATGTTGTTTTCTGCTTGCCAGAGATGGTTTTTACCTTTTCGGGTGTAAAGACTTTTACAGTCAGTATTAGTTTGATGTAAACCTTATTGACACAGACATAGTGTCTAGAAAAAAAGTAAAGCAACTACTATGCTCCAAACACTAAATCCAGCATGTGTTTTGACTGTGTGTGGACCCTTTCACATTACAATTGCCAGCAAAGACAAAACATTTGCTGAACTAACAGAAGACGATTCACAGAATTTTGTAGGTGACCTTGAATGACTGAGCGAAGTCTTTCTGCTGCCTACCAAGACAAGGACAGAGACAGATTGCTGCGAGCTGACTTCTGGCCTGTCCTGGGAACATTCACAAGTGCCTTATGGTCCAGACCCAAAAAATATCAGTAAGAGTTCACTGTACTTTGTACATAATCAGTTGCGTAACACCTAACCATCTGTCACATTTTCTCCAGTATGTGTAGCATCCCTCTCACTTTGACATTAAATGCTTTTCAGTATCCGATACGTGTACAGTATGTGCATGCATGAGTGTTGTCAGCCTATGTGCCTAAGTGCAAAAATGGAATTGTTCCAAACCGAACTGAATGGAATTTGATTGTTTTTATTGTATCTGAATCTTAAAGGCAGCGTTCACAGACCTTTCCTGTGGAGCGCACTCCTTTCCAGATGCAGAAGTAGCAGACCACCCAGCAGGCCAGGAGACACAGCAGCAGTTCCCACTTTACTGTACCAGCATCCTCTAATCCCCCAGACATGGACAGCACTCCTCTTCTGTATGGAGACACCAGATATACAGTGATGATGACACACATGAAGAATTACCAGATTGAAAATGAAAAGAATCCATTGCTGATGAGTTCGACTCACTCCCAGAACTCAGAGACTGAAGACTTGGTGAGATTTCCGGATGTCCAGTTTACCATCAGGTTGCTGTTGTGTATTTCAGTCCTGTTTGCAGAGGTGAGGTCCACACATCTATCTGTAAAGTGAAGTCAGCCCCACAGCTGGTTAACTGTCCTTACAACTTTTGGAATCACAACAATCTTTGATGTTGCTGAAGAAGATTGTGAGCCAGTAAATATGGAAACAACGCAGGTTTCCAGCTGTTACAAAAATGAGCTTTGCAGATCTTCTTTATAAGGAAGGAAATTCATTCCATACATTTGTTTGTTAGGCCTCAAGGATACATCAAATGAGTTATAGTGAGTAACACTAAAGTAAACTCCACAGGGCTTCTTTAGCTTTTGGGGAATTGGAAACCAACTTCAGTCTCCTGTTTTAAAGCCATACAATTTGTAGACCAATCCAACATCCCTATGCAACTTTTTGTCTGTACAAAATGCTCTGACAGTCCAATAGTTGTTGAAATATTTCACTATGGACAAAACTGGTGTGTAGCTGACGGATCTGTTTTCTCTTCTTTCTTTCTGTGTTTCTTTCTGCCAATAACCTCTTTAAATTGGCAGGTTAGCACTCCTTTAGAGGTGTTATCTGCCACTGGCTGCCCACAAGACAGGTCATTTTCCTGGAAGAATACAGACTGTTCATCTACATTCTACTCCCCTTCTTCTTTCTATAGCATATTTGATAATAAAGTTGACTTGACTTGAATTAAGTTGATTTTCTGCATGTTTTACCTTGTCCTCGTGCAGCCTTTATTTAGCTGATGTTATTCCATTCAGATTCAGACTGCAGTGCTGAAAGTCATACAGTAATAATACAGGTCTGACCTAGTAAGACTGCCATTATGACTTCTAAATTAAAGTGGAAAGTGGACCTGGATGCTCATTCTGATATGAACCAAACCCCATACTAACCTGTGTTCCAGGGATTGTTACAGGTGGCCCAGGGCAGAGGGTCTTGAAAACAATAGAAGAGGTACAGGAGAGCCCAGGCTAGTACAATAATGTATAGTCTGGAATACAGCTGGATAATTATGATAGAATAGCCTGTTCCTGGAGAGAGAAAACATCCAAAACAACCCAGTTTAAGCTCTAATTTCATACAGCACCATTGGATGGAGAAGCCAAACTGGGTCCCAAAAAAAAAAACAAAGAAAAAGAAAACCAACACAGATTGTTAAAATGGATAATGCATACTGAAAATGAAATGGAATTGCATACTGTGTGCTTGCATATGTTTGCTCTGCTTTCCTTGTGATCAAAAACTTGTATAGCAGGTTAATTCTCCTGACACTGTCCTTGACTGACGCACTCCGCAGGAATGGGTTCAATACTGAGTTTCACTATGCTGTACTGTGTATGGATCTACATGACATAGAATGATTCATCATGCCCTGTGACTGACTGGCGACCTGTCCTGGGTGGACCCTGCCTCTCGCCCGTAGTTAGCTGAGATAGACTCCAGACCCCCCCTGACCCTGATGGATAAGCACTATAGAAAATGGATGGATGGATGTATGATTCATCATCATCATCATCATTATCATCATCTTCTTCTTCTTAACCTTAACACACAGAATTTCTATGCCATTTTGGATGATGTAATGTCTTAACTTTAAATGGTTAATGTATTCAACAGCACAAAGATAAAGAACCAATATGGTATTCAAAATTCACAGAATAACAACATTTGCAAAATTCATTAACCAGAAAATATGATTACCTTTTGCCAGTGGGCAGATCTTATTCCAGCAGGTGATGGCACCCTCCTGCATGTACTGACCAATCACAGTCTCCAGCAGGAAAAGTGGCAGGCCACACAGTAAAGCAAAGAAACAGTAAGGCAACAGGAAGACACCTGCACACACAGAAATACACCTGAGACTGTAATGGAATAAGGACTGGAGTGGTGTTCTTAAAGCGAGGGAGTAAATCAGTGTACGGCTGCCACAACTACTTTCGTTGTGGGTCAACCCGGGATTACTTTCCCAATTAATTTAAGCAATAAAAGAAGAGTGAAAAATGTCCATAATAATTAGGGTTAATTAGAAACAGTTAGGTAAATATTTTGAATTAGAGAAAATATTTAGCTTTAATATATTTTAATAATTATCTTTCTTTTACATGTTAATATTAAAAGTGCAAGGAAGTCGTCTGAAGCTCACCCAGAATGCTGGAATCCCAAAACCTTCCTGCACCCAATGGGACAGGTGAAGAAGTTTGAGGAACATAATGGCCCCACTTCAGAAGAGTGAAGAAACCCATTCCCTGTCATGCATGTTGGAGAGTCTTCTACAGACTGCAGACCACTAGTGTGTAGCCTCCAGTGGGCATCTTCATGGATGGCAACATCCAGGGCCCTGCCAATAACCTCTTTAAATTGGCAGGTTAGTGCTGAAGTTAGAAAGCTGAATTAGTGAATTCTTACTGAATTATTGGCAGGTTAGTTCTCCAGTGGCAGGTAGCACCTCCTGGAGACCTCCAAGACAGGTCATTTTCCTGGAAGAAGACAGACTGTTCATCTGCATTCTTCTACCCTTCTTCTTTCTATAGCATATTTGATAATAAAGTTGACTTGACTTGATGTACTTTATCTCAATTTTACTTAAGTACTTTTACTTAACTTTACTGTTTAGTTATGAGAAGGTGGTCTTTCATTTAGATAGGACAAATATATATAACATTATATAACCAGGAAACCTTGTGTGTATTTCTTTTCTCCATGGACATGTGAGACTGAGGCCATGATGTGTAGGCTTCAAAAGCTGACGGACTGTTCAATATATAGGCAGAAGAAAAAAGAAAGACAAAAAAGTGAAATACTATCTGAGGTATGATACGTTTGTAGATGTGGCAAGTTTTTTGTTAAATGGAAACTCCACAACCTACACAATGTCCCTGTTGGGTTGCCATTTTTGACACTGCTGCTACCACCAGGGAAGGGACCAGCAGCAAGGTAAATTCAATTTGTTACCATATTCCATTTACATGTAAATATGGAAGCAACCTGTTTGCATTCAGCATACTGGATTCTAACTGACATACATAGCACTAGGCTACCATAAGACTGTACAACTTCTTGATGACATGTATAAGAGGAAATATGATTTTTATTGATAATTTATAATTTCAGACATTTTGTAACATAAATATATTGATTAATTTTTTTGTGCTTTTCTAGTCAATAAGCCCATGCAATTTTAAAAGCAATATTTTCTTCCAAGAAAATAATTAATTTTAGATGCTTTCCTGGTGGCAAATACCCTGTGATATGTGTATGTAGTATATGTACTCCAGAAAGTACAATAACTGGAATTATACACAGCATGCATGCAAAATTGTGCTATATTTTAAGACTGTTAGTTGATATATGTTGCAGTTATGAGGAGAACAAAATAGAGAATGTAATGTGATCGATTTATTTTTGACCAAAAAAAAAATATATATATATATTTTACATTGTCTCCTTACAGGTCCATATAACAACCTTACTATGATGTTATCATTGCCACACATTTAAGACAAGACAAGACAATTATTTTAATTTTATTGAGGAAATTTTGGTTTATGCATTTTACTAAGCATAGTTGAATTTGTTTAGTCTTATTTTCACTAAAAGGATGTTTTTAGAGAAAACTTTGACTGTATGATACATTTTTTTCCTCCATCTTTTTTTTAAAAAATGTTCAGATATTTCAGTTGTTTAAACAATTTTAAGTAATATAAACAAATTAAATCATTTTTTATCCTGAAGTAATAATTGGTGCAATAGAGGGTTATCTGTGTTCTCCTGCACAGACTGAACAGTTTACTCATGTTCTCAAACTGATATGATTATTTCCAACTTGCAGCTTCTTTTGCACAATCCACATCTGATTTGTCTTAATAGATTTTAAGTTTCTTTTCTGTTTTATTATTTTGCTTCATGATATCACGGAAAAATCAATAATTCATTATTACCTTTAGCTATAAAGACCTCATCATATAACATGTTAAAGTATACGGATTTCCAGCTCACCTCCTCCATTCTTATAGCACAGGTAGGGGAACCTCCACACATTGCCCAGGCCCACCACATTGCCCGCTGATGCCAGAATATATTCCCTTTTCTTCCTCCACTGTTCCCTCTTTTCCACCTTGGTCTCCATCTCAGTGTTACCTCTTTACCTCCTTGATTGGTATGAGCAGTGCACACCCCTCTCAGCCGGGATTTATACTCATCTGCAAACACAGTTCTGACTGTTTGGCTCAAGGCAAGTGTAGCAAGTCATGTGTATGTAAATATATATGTATCTATCTATCTATCTATAGATAGATAGAAATTCAATCATCCAGTAGCCCATTACAGCAGTGTAGGTTAGTCAAAAAGTAAGCAAACAAACAACCAAACAAGGTCAAACTGTTAGTAGGAAAAATAGACTAACAGTACACTAAATAAAATAAAATACACTACATAAAGTACCATAGAGTGCAGAGGAAGCAGGTCGACCAGATTGACTGTGTGTATAAAATAATAGACTAAAAAAGTTACAGTGTAAGCTGTAATTACATCCAAAATATATACCTATATATACACATATATCAACACAAATTACATAAATTATTGTTCCACTTCTGTGAGGCAGAAAATTTAAATTGTGGGATTAGTATGATGAATTTCAATTTTGATCATACAGAGCTTACTTGATCTATACTTAAAGAGACATGTTGCTAAGACATGTTGTCATACACATCGTCATAAAGAAAACAACAGTATATAATGCCATCCCAATCATAAAAGTGCATTGAGAGGTTTGGACAGTGGAGGACAAATCACACCAGTGTAGTCCATGATGGATAAAAAGACTGAGTGGACAATTTGCTTTCTGCACTTACTTTGCTTTCTGAACATGTCTTAATTCTGTGAAAGATGCAAGTTTTGC
This sequence comes from Scatophagus argus, assembly GCF_020382885.2. NCBI lineage: Eukaryota > Metazoa > Chordata > Actinopteri > Scatophagidae > Scatophagus > Scatophagus argus. The sequence goes on along the minus strand of NC_058508.1, from coordinate 2,516,161 downwards.
TTTGAACAATGAAATGGGTAAGATGGCTAATTCTTGAGTTTTATTTTTAGAATTGTATATTATATTCCATGTTATTATAATAGAGGCTAATTTGGACAGGCACTGCCCCCAACACCCCTCACACCAGATGGTCCCATCTGGTCAGGAATGGGAGCCCAACCCCAACAAGGGAGAGAGATAACAGACCACAACAAGTGGTTCCAAATAGAAATGCAGCAGAGAGAACTGTCGATGAGACCTTGATACAGACAAACAACAGAAAAAAAAAACAACTGAACTGTCCTAAAAGGACATGTTAGTCTGCAAAGGTATCAACAGCTACTTAGGCAACCAAGGCCACAGTGAATACAAGAAACAGTAGCCACTGACTGAATGAATGGAAGAAACAGCCACACACATTGCAACAAAGTCACTACAGTTTGACCCTATTACTAAATACAATATATATTCAAATTTCAAGGTTTTTATCAAACGTGTCCGGTATTCTGTCTGAGAACAAAACAAATCTATTCATAACACAAACCTACTAAAAGTTGGCTAACTAATTCAACTTACTAACACAGTGACAGATGTGACAGAGATGTGATGGGATGTGACAGAGTAAAGCTTTCTTGCTCTTCTATTTACCTTGATAGCCTTGTACACTGAATACCAGGGGGGATAGTGAATGGTAGGGTGGCGGTGGTGCAGTGGCTTGCACTGTCGCCTCATAGTAAAAGGGTTCCAGGTTCGAATCCCAGTGGTTTGCATGTTCTCCCTGTGCCTGCGTGGGTTTTCTCCGGGTACTCTGACTTCCTCCCACAATACCAAAAACATGCACATTAGGTTAATTGGCTACTCTACATTGCCCCTAGGTGTGAGTGTGAGAGTGTGTGGTTGTCTGTCTTTGTGTGTTGGCCCTGCGATTGACTGGCGACCAGTCCAGGGTGAAGCCCGTCTCTCACCCGTAGTCAGCTGGGATAGGCTCCAGCCCCCTGCGACACTGACGGATAAGCGGTATGGAAAACAGATGGATGGATGGATAGTGAATGGTGGATCTGCCACTGAACTCATCACAAACCAATGTGTCAGGCTGCTGGGATGTGGAGGCACTGTTGGAATATTCGTCCACCGACTGCAGAACATATCACTCATTCATTTTACCAGGGTAAGGATGACGTAGAATTATGTGAAAATGATTTAATCATTTTCCAAAACCTGGTTTACTTTCCTTTACTTTCAGATAAGTGCGGAGACACAAAATTATGATTTGGCATTTTGGATAATAGCGACTCACTCATTATTACATAATATATTACCATCATGTAATATATTAGTAACTTCTGAACAGAATTATTATTCCTATTATTCCTGTTTTTGACTCTGACTTGACTCTTTGGCTTCACTTTTGACTTACATTCATTCACAATTACTTGAACTGTGACTGTGGCCACTGATGAGGGCTTTCAAGGAGCTGAAGTGAGGAAGATGTCAGCAGACCATATGTTGTCTTACTGCATACATTATGCATACATTATTTACTGAATTGGTTAACTAAGGAGAATCAAGATGAACAAAATACAAGTGTAATGAGCTTGTCTGTTTTTATTTTTTTTTATTTTAAGCATTTATTTCATTTCTTTCAAACAATTTTTATTTAAACTTTTTATTTCAAGCTTTTAATGCTCATTGCTTTTAAGGTGGTTTATGGCTTCTTGTGCTTGTATTTATGTGCTATATAAATAAAGCTGACTTGCATATATAAGTCCTCCAGTTATTAGCATAAACTATGGATTTTTAAATGATTGAATATTTAGTTCAAACGTTATTTCTCAGGTTCCTTTTTTTGTAAACCCTGAAGCTCCTTGACAAGGACACCTGGTCTTCTGCTGAGACCACACTTTTACTTCCTATCCACCCTGACTCCATCTAACCTCAGACATAAAGAATGGAATGTTTATGCATCTGCTTGATAACTAGAGATTAAATGTACTCTTGGTGCATAAGAGACTAGCCTGAGAGAGCAGACTACAGACTGACAGCCAACCAAATTGAAATCACACATCAGTTTTACCTAAAATACGCTTAATTTGCATGAACCTTGAAAAATAATTCTAAAAGAAAAATACTGAAGTGAAATCTATTAGCCTCCTAATCATCCCTCTAAAGCAGTCCTATAGTACTAGACAAGTTGTCGAATATCCCGAAACTTCCAAACCTCAAATTGGGACAACTGAAGTTTCATCCAAACAAAACATAAAACTAAATCACAAATGGCTTAATCGAAAGAAAGAGTGAAATGAAAATGAATCAACCGTTTATTGTTGAGGTTCTATCTGTGTATATACATAGCAGCATCAAAGAGAGGAGCCCAAGAGACTCTGAATGCATTCTTATATTTTCAGTTCATTCATGGGTTTCAGTTCCAGAGTCCAGAGTGGCAGCATAAAAAGTCAGTTTCAGTGGATCCATGAAGGAGTACATCTCTGCTTTGCTATGTGGAGGAGGCACTGCTGACTGCAACATAGCTCTGTCCGACGAGAGGAAGAGGTGGGCATTTTCCAAAATGTACCGCATGTACCTTACCCTGGGCTGACAATGTTCTGTGACCTCTTTCAGTCAACATTTCAGGGGGATAACAGAGCCTGTTTCCATGCATTCTCATAAACCACACCAGGTCAACAAGTTCAATGCAATGCCTCACCTTACCTCCTAGACCTATATTTTAGAAGAATAATACTGACTATTGGCAAATACAGTGAAGAACACAAATGCACCATTGTGTAAATTTTATCATTACGTGGTAATGAGGCCAAATTAGACACATCAGTCAAAATCAGAACTGAAGCCAGAACACCATTGCATAGGTATGTAGCTTTAAAGATATAAATGCATTTTTGAGATATAAACTATTACTGGCAGCAGCAGGAAGATCCTGTTCTAGAAGCGACTCAGTAAGTTACATGTTAATGCCTTTAATTGGGCTCGGTGGAAAAAATAGATCAAATCAATCAGATCAAACTGGTCAAACTGTAGAAAGAACAGGTCCATCGTCAGTTGTAGCTCATCTGAAGTGTTCCTCTGTGTGTGAGGTACATACACCATAGTCCCTCCTGTATGTGTGGTTTGAATGTGAATTCTTAGTGGAGCCCCTCCCTCTGCTGTAGTCTGAACCACTGAGAGGAGAGGACAGTGACAATGTGTCATTATAGATTAAACTAGCCTCTGGTCACAAGGTCATTAAGATTAGCTCAACTTAATACATTATATCATTTACTTTTGCCTCAGTTTCATCAATATGTTAAACTTTTGCACTATTGATGCATGGTTTTTACTAGTATGAGGCTGTGAATCAGCCAGGAACCACATATAGCAGCAGAGGCTTGTTTTTCAGTCTGGTCTGGGTGTTTTGTCTTCTGCAGCTCTATTTTGGAACTCCTAATCAACAGGGCATTTGCAATTTTTATCCCTATCCCTTTATCCTATTTCTGAGCACAAAACATCATCATGCTTTCGACTTTCATCTGTGCCCATTATGGAAAGAGTACTAGGCCCTTTTTTATTCCAGCATGACTGTGCTCCAGTGCACAAAGCAAAGCGCCATAAAGACATGGTTGGATGAGTTTGGTGTGGAAGAATATGACTGGTCTACACAGAGTTCTGACCACAGAAGAATCGCAATATGATTTATTTCTGACAAGACAAAGAAAAGACTATTATTGATAGCAAATCTTCCTCTGAGTGGGAAGCTCAAATGTTGTATTGCTGTGTTCCAGGTTTCAAGTCAATTGCTGTAATTTCGCTGCATCACCATTGACAGCAATGACGATGTTTTAAAAATAAAACATATTTGATATCCCATTAATACAATTACAAAAGCTAATTTCAACATTTCACCACTTCTTAAATAACATTCCAGTTTAATAGCGTACAGTTGTACTTATGCAATACAATGGTAAAGGTGAAGAGTAACTCTGAAATATCAGCGCACGTCTTGAACACAAGCTTGCAATGCAGCAGGCACCTCTTACCAGCATTAATGACGCACAAAATACTCACTGCTGAAGTGCTTAGAACACACTTTTGTGTTGGATGAAATCTGAATTAACATTACACAGAAATACGTTTTCCAGTGAGCATAATAGCACATAACATTATAATTTAACAGTGTGTTTTGCAATGTGTCCCCTATAATTGTGGGCAGGCCAACAGCAACCTTTGCCAGGCTGAAAATAATGTCCAAAAAAATTTCAAATATTCAAATGTTCCTTTATTTTGAAATTTAATTTAGCTGGTTTGTTTCTGGCTTCTTTTCTCTCCACTGATACTCCCTCCTTTGTGTTACTAGTGTTAGCAGTGCAGAAGTCACAGATGATGTAAATTCTATCATGATTGCTACAAGGTCCATGCAGCGCAATCACTTAGTCATGTTTCAGTTCATCTAGGGTGACAATCTTCCCCGGAGTCTGTTCTGAACTGTTTATGGACTGAACTATGACACCTATCACAGTGCTGCACAACCTTGCATTAACCATTGCAATGCCTGATTATGCCTGGATGTGGCCTTACATTGCCATTTTGGCACTGGAACGTATAGTGTGGAAGGATTTTGGACATTGCTTCTATCATCTTCCATCTCCTAGCACTGGAGGCAAACACTATCATGGGAAACACTCAGACAGATTCCTGAGGCTTAGATACTGTTCCCACAGTGATGTTTAAAACCTTCAAGGACTAAGCAGTTGAAGGACTTCTCATCCACGTTGGTGATTATTTTGTGAAGGTCAGGTTTGTTTAAAAAGTCAAAAATGAACAACTGCAAAATTCAGCAAGGTGCATTCACATTACAGTGGAAAAACAAGGGTTTGGTCAGCACTATATTTACCACTCTAGAACTCCTGGTGGTGCTGTAGCACACTAAACTGTGACATTGTAGGTGTAATGCTAAAGTACTAATGTGGTCAAAACCATTTGTAAAAGACATACAAAGGTCAGGACATTTATTCATATATATATTTATATATATATATATGAATAATAAATATATATATGAATAAATGTCACATATATTCATGTATTTTATACTTTCAGTCATGATTTGAAGTTAGTTCACTGTTTTATTTCATAGTTTTTGTCTCCTTGTGTCTTGTTTACCTTTCATTTCCTATCTGAGGTTACCATTACATGTCAATTTAACACTTGGGCTCTTTTACAGAATTAAAAAAAGAAGAAGAAAAAAGCAGAGAAATGTAAAAATACTTTGATAGTAATGTATTTCTGGCTGGCATAAGCAGACCTACATGATTTAGCTTAATTTATTGCCCCAAATCTGTAAATAACATGTCTGATGATTTCACTTTGTTTAAGTATGTATGTATTTATTTATTGTGTTTAATTTATTTAATCAATTTGCAGTCACTTGTCTAACTATTCTGCACTGTCAGCCCGGATGTTATCTGTAAATAAACAATTAAATTATAATGTACATAAATGATTAAAGTTTGACTGCATTACTATCAAATGAAAGAATAATTTACAGATTTCAGTAGGCTCCCTCCAAATACGTCACTTGCCCTCAAATCAGCCAATCATAAATTTCAATTGCAATAGCCAGGTTTCAACCTGTAAAGGGCAGTCGCTATGCATATTTGTAACAAAATGTAAATTAATAATATTTTGCTCTACTAAATTCATTTTCAGCAGAAAAAGTGGTTTAGGGGTTTAGTTACTCTTTAAATAAAGCAGATTAAAATTGGTAAATTTTGGTCATGACCACATCTCTTTATGCTGAAGGAGAAGCCATAGGTTCAATAAGTATTTTCCACAACAATTTGAATATTACTCTTAATGACAACTTCAATCTGACATCCTTCTGAGCTTAATTTAACAAAAACTGGTTTAATATCCAGAAAGAGATGATGTGACGTTACATGCAGTATTTGGCTCCGTGCACCTTTCTTCTACTGCCACTTAAGCTGAGAGTACCACACCAGGCTAGTTCAAGTTTTGGTGCACAGCCAGACAGTTCAGTTTTCCTGTTTTCCCCTCTGAAAATGGATGCCATGTTTTAAACTAAACCAGTTTGATGGGTAGTTTTCATTTGCTAGCTAATTTAGCAGCCTCCCTCACTGGAAGAATTGTCAGTGGGCTGTATAAATGTTGTTACAAGTTTGACTATTTTCCCTCATTCTTTGTGCACGCTTGTGTAAACCCAAGACAGCGCCCTGCACCAAGCTTGGCAATGCAGGAGGAACTGCGGCACACAGAGGAGAGGCACAAACACAAAATAACTTTGCTCCAGAGACTGCATTTCCAACTAAATGCCAGATAATGACCCCTCTCACCCCCATAAACTGTCACTGCTGTACCGTTAACACATCAACCACGCCTGCTCCAGCACAATGCCCACAACAGTCTGTGCCAAAGTTCATGCAGTGTGTGCCACAACCTATCCAGGCCAGCTATGGAGTTCCAGCCCCAGATTATAACTCACATATACCCCATGATGCGGCGCTGTCACAAAGCCAAAAGCATAAGTTGTGCAAATGTAGCTGACATGGTGTGAGAGGAGCCAGATCTTCACCCCGTTGCTCTTCCTGCATTGTGTGTGACAGCCTATGGACATTAGTGATTATGAACACTATGGACAAAAAGAGAGAACATCCATACTAGAGCTTTGATGGGTTAGGTTCATATAGGGACTTTCTTTCTTTCGGTTTGAGAACTGTGCAAGGACCAACCACTGGACAAAAAGCACCATGGCAGCTCAGCTTAAATACAGTTTGACTGGTGCAGCTGCCGTTGTCGTTAAGAAAAAACCCAAATCTGCTAGGTGGAGCAATCGGCGAATTGTAGAGGATGCAGAAACTGCCTTTGGGTTGTGTTTAGAGCATGCAACAGGCATCAGCATCAAACTGAGATAGAAGGTCTGAAAACTGGGAGGCCTTGCACATCCTCAGAGATGATATATATATGAAAAAGTCTCCATTGTGTATGCAAACTACCCAGGTACTCGAGTGAAATGTTCACCGATGCCCTGAGAGACACAGATGTGGTGCAGAGGCTATTGGAGGAGCAGCAGTGTACCATAGCGGTGGCCTCTGAAATTGTACACAGGTACGAGGTGACCAGGAGGGCTGCCAGAGCAGTTATGCAGCTGATGCGGCCATGTACACATGGGGCAGTTACACAGGATGCCCGAATAGCTATGGTTCATGAATCCGCTAACAGCGAAGTGTATGAAATGCACACTGAGCCATCAGGGAGGATGCCAGAGAGAGATAGACAGCAACAGCCCAACCAAACAGCTATGCCAAGGCTAGCCCTAGAGACATTATATGCCACAACTGCTCTCGTGTTGGATATTTGCCCTTCCCCTTGTCAACCATGACAGAATCCCAAGGGGGCCAGTTCAGTCCAACCCACAGTACAAGCAATATATGCATCCCATATTTCCATATGATATATGCATTCACTCATACATGGACTACAGATCTGTGCCTTATTAGCCTCTGGTGCAAGGAGAAACATGCTGCCTCTCCATCTTTTCAACTCCATCCCCACTGAATCCAGTCCCCAGATACTATCACCTGATGCACAGATTCTCCAGGACGGCCTGGTCCTGAGGGCCTTGCCTTCTTAGAAGCTGTCTGTGCACACTGGAAGCAGAGTAACACCTAACCCTAACTACTGGGTTGAAAACAACTCAAATTGGGTTGTTTCTCACCCAGGTGCTGAGTCACTATTGGACAGCAAACGTATTTGGTTAGAATAACCTAGCACGATGGGTTGGTAATTTAACCAAACATGTGGGTAGCTTAATCAACCCAGATGTTGGGTTTCTCTGACAGGGATGTTGGGTAACAGTCACCCAGAAAATGACCTTTTGACCCGATAATGGTTTACATTAACCTCTTAAGTTGGGTTTATTTGACCCATCAGTTATGTTGAATTATGTTATGCTTTTTTTAGATTGTGGGTTATAAACATCTAAGCCATTTAAAGAAACAACCAGGTTTAAAGAATATAATACTGACAATTTTGAACAAATTACTCACTAAGTACTTAATCTATCACTACTTTGTATTTTTACACTTTTTTTCAGGAGCCAAAACAACAAAGTTGTGGAAATTTTAGAAAATTTTTATAATATCTGGACCGAATGGCCCAGAGACATAATGTCTCTTTTCACTGCTATGCAGATGACACACAGATATGAGGTGAGAGATACATGAGGTGGTCAAGTACATCTTCAACCTGAGTTTCAGTCTGAAGAAGGTCCCTGTCCTGTCGAAAACCTCCTGTTTTCCAGTTCCTAAGACTGCACATCCCAAGGAGTCAAACCACTACAGGCCTGTCGCCTTGACCTCCCACCTGATGAAGACCATGGAGAGGCTCATCCTCAGTCACCTTCGCTCTGTGGTGATTACAGCGATGGACACGCTGCAGTTTGCATACAGGCCAAACATCGGGGTGGATGACACTGTCATCTACCTGCTGCACCAGGCGCTGACTCACCTGGAGAGTGCTGGGAGCGCTGTGACAATCATGTTTTTTGACTTCCCAAGTGCATTCAACACAATTCAACCGGTGCTGCTGACAGGGAAGCTGGAGAGAGCAGGAGTGGACGGACATTTGGCTGCTTGGATCATTGACTATCCTAGCCTCCCTTCACTGGCTGCCAGTCTGTTTTAGAATTGATTTTAAGAAGTTACTGATCACTTTTAAAGAACGTCTCGGTCTGGCTCCAAGTTATATAACAGAATTGTTGACCCCCTATGAACCAGCCCAAAGCCTGAGATCCTCAGGCCTTAGTTATACTTAGTCCTTAGTTATACCTCACTAAATTCTTGAGGCTCTCATGTTGGCTCTTTGATGGCATTGTTACAATATCAAAAGAGAGAGCGAAAAAAAAAAAACACAAAGCACTTCCTGTAACAGTGAGAGCTTTCAAACTAAAAGTCCTGAAATTCAAAATAAAATTCAAAATAAAAGTACTAGAACTCCAACTCCATCTTGTGGCCTTTTAGTGTAATTCCAACAACTTACTTGAGAATAATGTTCAATTTATATGGGTTACATACTGCAAGAGTATATTCAGACATGGTCACATGGTCTATCATTTGTTGGTGAAAATCTTGAGATTGGATTTTTTGTGGATTTTTTTTGTTTGTTTTAAAGCATACTGTGAAATTGTATTTACTGTTTATGAACCGTACACAACATTGTTGAGTTTGAATCTTCCTTGCATATTGTTATCTGTGCCAGAGCTGAGCAATCTAGAAATATCTCCTGTTGTATCTAAGGTTTGTCCTATTTACTGGAATCATGAACAACATATCATTACGTCGGCATGATTGTTTCAGGTATTAGTCAGTTCTGCGGGTATTACCAGAAGTATGTGTTTGTACAGTTTGAAAGATGATTCCAACTAAAAATTCCGGAGTGGCATTTTTGGACTTCCCTGCATATGTTAGGTAATTCTTTCAAACAGAAGGGTATGCCACAAAATGCTTAATATGCATATGAGTACAAGTTAAATGTAAACAGCTGTATTGACGAAACTAAAAATGTAGAACTGATACATTTTCAGATGCACTTTTCAGATGCACATGTGACAGTTGACTGAAAAACATGACTGGAAGGCTGGAATGTTAACTTTAGGAACTAAAAGACGTACTAACCATAACCTGTCCAACTAACATCAGGTGGATACATGACTGAATTAATGTTAGAAGAAGGCGTTTCCTATCCCTATTTCAAATCCCTGTTCCTAAATACAACATTTAGTTACTTGATTAATCATTTTCTTCTTGCATTTTCACATGCACATGATTAAATGTCTCTTCCACCAACATAACCCACAAGTTTAGGGTTCTGATGTCTTTCAGATATAGTGACGTTTCGTTCGTGAACGATTCGTTCAATATGAACTCATCTTTTATATGACTCTGGAGTACTAAGTCCTCTCAGTGAGCGATTCGTTCATTTTCATGCAGTACCTTCTCTCGCTACATGACAGGCAGCTGCATAAGCTCAGTCAGAAGGACAGGAAACAGAAATGATTAGTTCACGACTCACTCAACTCACTCATCACGGATCGAATCGTAGCTCAGCTACAGGCTGTGGACTGAGAAACGAACAAGGAAATGACTGATGTCTGATATCTGACGGTCATTCATTTGTCACGTGACACCTGACATACATTATTTATTCATCAAATCATAATTAATTAGTGGTCTTCTGTTCTTGTAGATGTGTATAGTGTATATAATGTAAAGTGTGTTTGTAAGTGTGTTTATAAATAAATACTTCTGAAAATTATATCAACATATTGATTGTCATAATCTGCCGTAAAATAATAAAATCTAATAATAATTATAATAATAATAACAAATATAAAAATAACAACAATAATAATGTCACGTTTTGAACACAATAAATGCACCATGTAAACATTTTGGGGAACTTATTAATAGTTATTTTTTGTTTTTATCGTCTCACTAATTGTCAAAATGAGTTTTCCATTCACTTGTCCTCTACCAGCTGTAACGTGACAGGCAGTGCAGGCTGTGTAAGAAGCAATTTGTTCTCGTTCTCGTTCATCGTTCACAGCTCAGGCTGTGTGGCGAGCAGTACGTTCATTCTTGCTCACGTTCATCGTTCTTGTTCAGCATTCGTGAACGATGCTGTAAGTTCGAACAGTACGTTCGTTCTCGGATCGGATTCAGTTGTCCTGTGACAGGTACCTCGTCACTGTCGTGCTGTTAAACAACAATGGCAGGGAGGATGCAGGACACAAGTCACTTTATTGTGGTGTGTATTTACTTTCACAGGTTTTCACATGGTTTGAATTGCTTGTGGAATTTTGTGTATTATACTTTGTCAGCTGAAGCAAACCATGTTGCCTTTTGTATTTAGTGTTTGTGAACCGCGGCCTTTTTTACAACACCCACAACAGGGCTACAGCGCCACCTGCTGTACAAATGAACAAAATGACTAAAAAAAAAGATTTTTTACTGTTCGAGAGTTAACGATCTGATTTAGTAAAAAGAGTCAAACTCGCCACCACTATTCAGATATTGTAGTAAATACTGACAAGCCCAGCTTGTATTTAACAATGCAGTCAGTGTGTGTGTTATTTAATACAACATAGGTTGTGCAATGTTTGGTGGAAATTCAAGTTCATACACTGTATTTTTTAATTTATATTTTTTTCAAAGATTTTTATTTTTATTTTTAAACTAGAAATTTCTCCTGTTGCCAAGTTGTATCTAAGGTTTGTCCTATTTACTGGAATAGTGAACAACATATCATACAATTTATTTTTTAATGTATATTTTTTTAAAGATTTTTTTTAAAGGTTATTTATTTTACAGTCAGTTTGTTTGTTTTTAATGTATTATTTGTTTTTTTGTGTGTGTTTGTTTGTTTGTTTTTTGTTTTGTTTTGGGTTTTTTTTTTTTTTTTTTTTTTTTTTTTTTTATTTTTAGTGTTATTATTGTGGGTGGAAACCGGAGCACCCGGAGAAAACCCTGACATACATGGGGAAAACATGCAAACTCCACACGGAAAGGTCCGGCCTGAACCAAAGCTGATCCACTATTGGAGGGGGCCATTTAAGTCTTAAAAGAATTGCATCATGTTGGTCTCCTGCCATTTTTTAATCAACCTGGTTTGTGCAGTGCCATACCTGGGCAATGGCGCTCCTATCTCTGGCAAACGGTATTCAGAACAGCAGTGTTGTTCTGCAGGAGTTTCTTTGGTGGAAATAGGTGGGAGGAGAGTCGGGTTCGACTTGCTCTGTTGCAAATTCTGCTCGGTGGACTGGCTTCTTTCAGTGGTCAATGCAACCAATGATTTACCTGACTCCTTAAAGCAGTATTGGGATGGAGAATGGTGTTGCTCTGCAGTATTTCTGCTCTCCTGGCATTTTTTAATAAACCTGTTTTGTGGCGTGCCATACCTGGGCAATGGCGCACCTACCTCTGGCGAATGGTGTTCAGAATGGCAGTGTTGTCCTGTAGGAGTTTCTTTGGTGGAAATAGGTGGGAGGAGAGTCGGGTTCGACTTGCTCTGTTGCAAATTCTGCTCGGTGGACTGGCTTCTTTCAGTGGCCAATCCAACCAATGACTTACCTGACTCCTGAGGACAGGTTTTAGATGGAGGCCAGCATTGCTCTGCAGTATTTCTCCAACTGTTTGGTGGGGGATGTTTTGATATAATTTAATGTACATTGCAATAAAAGAAAAGTGGTAGCCAGCATGATGCTATGATAATGCTGAAACTCTCCAGAGATTCACAGAAAATTTGCCAACAAAAGGTATCAGTTGGGATCCAAAAACACTTCGTAAATCATCACCTTGACAAAACGAAGAAAAGCAACAGAATCCACTTGTAAAATCTAAAAAAATCTTGAACTTGACTGAGGTCTACTTCACCAAATTCTTGTGGCTCTCACTCTGGCTCTTTAATGGCGTTGTTACAATATCAAGAGAGAGGGGGAAAAAGTACTTCCTGTAACAATGAGAGTTCTGAAATTCAAAATAAAAGTACTTGAACTCAAACATCTTGCACCCACACCTCTTAGTGTAACTGCAACAACTCTAGAATAATTTGAAATTTATATGGGTTACATACCACTATGTAACCATGGAGCATTTTACAGTATTTAACACTATGGTGTTAAGAAATGTTAGAATGTGGACATATGTAAACAATAAACAAAACAAAACAAAAAAAGAACAAATAAAAAACAAAAATAAATTCAGGAAAAAAAGGAAGCTAAAAGAATTGTAAAACAAAAATGACACTTATACCATGGCCTGTGGGAATATGGGATTCTGAATGGCTGATAATGGACAATGAAATTGTTTACCATACTAAATTAATGTGCTCACTGGTGACACCGTGACATTAAAAGTAAATGACATGAAACAACAATTTGAATATCAGCCCTGACATTTCTTGTTGATATTCAGATCCTTCAGTGCCTCGTTCTATCCATAGGATGGCGTTTGTAACAAACAATATACTGTCATAATCTGATTTAAATCTGTTACGACTCAGTACAGCTACTACCATTATTGTTACTACTACTGTTATCAAAATCACCAAAATACCTTCTGTATACTTCATTGTCATTATCATTATCTACATTTCCGATACTTCTGGTATTATTACTGCTGCTATGCATCTCTGCTTGTGTGCTCCTTCTCTCACACCCCACCCCCTCTGCCTCTCTCCCTTGCTCTCTCTCTCTCTCTCTCTCTCTCCCTCTCTCTCAACCCAACTGGTCAGATGGCCGCCCATCTTGAGCCGGGGTCTGCTCCGAGGATTTTGCCTTCTAAAAGGCAGTTTTTCCTCGCCACTGTCGCCAAGTGCTTGCTCAAGGGGGAATGTTGGGCTCTCTGTATTACAATTTAATTAAAGAGTTTGGTCTAGACCTGCTCAAATTGGAAAGTGTCATGAGATAACTTTTGTTGTGAATTGGCGCTATATAAATAAACACAATCATGTCACTTTTTCGAATTTTTAAAAGATAATAACACAACAGGTTTGCTTTATGCCTGTGATCCTTCAATATGTTTCAATTTTGGTACTGCAAAGTGATTATTCTGCTCTCTGCCATTGCAGAATATCTAAAGTGTGAGAGCAGCTCTCTCTTCCTGTCAAAATGTGTAAAGGCAGATAACTGTCTGTAATCATCTCATCCTTTCCCAGTGGTTCCCAGTCAATGTTGTGTATCTAACTTGCTGAAAATAAAACACAGTACAACCAGTATAAAGCCCAAGTAAGTCCTCCTCAAATGGATCTATAGAGGAAAAAGAACTGAAATGTAAACAGTTATGTGGATAGGAATCAGCAGAAGGAGGTTTGTGAGGTTAAAATGACGAAAGTCTTGGGGACAAAAAGCAGATGCAGAAGTCTGCTCTGTAAAAGGACTGAGTGGAGGAGTGTAGAAGACTAAAGCACAACAACACAGATATAAATCAAGTGCACACAGTTTGTATATCTTTTTGTTCAACTCCAGTTCTTTCCACTGTGGAAAGAAGGGAGGACATGAAAGTAAATATTATTCATGAAAAAAATAATTAAATCATGTAGTAAAGCAAAGAGTCTACACAATGCCCCATCAAATCCAATGCTTTCTTAATATGAAGGAAGAGACAAGGGATTGTCACTAGAGATTTATAATATCTTTACATATTTTACTCAAGTCAAACCCATGTTACCACAACCTAATAAATACTAAAACAAAAACTAACTGATGCTCAAACAAACAACTGTTTGTGTGTATAAAACACACAAAGTTAAACTACAAGCTACATGCGTAGCCTGCCCCAAAAAATTCAGTTGCAATAGCTGGGTTTCAACCGGTAGAGGACAGACATGATGCATATTTATAACACAAAAAGCAAAATTCAAATACTTTGCAATAAAATGTCAATATTTAGACCTGGATCAATCAGTAGTAACACCATTAAATATCTATTTGAATTGATTTTCAGCATAGAAAAAGGTGGTTTAGGAGGTTTAGATTGTTTAGTTAAAAAGCACAGACTTGACCCAGAGGTTTTAAGCAATTATAGATCAGTATCTCATCTTCCATTTCTCTCCAAGATCCTTGATAGAACAGTTGCCAATCAGCTATGTGACTTTCTTCATAGTAATAGCTTCTTTGAGGATTTTCAATCTGGCTTTAGAGCTCATCATAGCACAGAGACGGCATTGGACAAAGTCACAAATGACCTTCTATTGTTATCAGACGAGGGACTTATCTCTGTCCTTGTACTGTTAGACCTTAGTGCTGCATTTGCACTAATTGGCATTGCACCTAATTGGCATTAAAGGAACTGCATTAAACTGGTTTCAGCTGTTCATGTTGATGATGCATTGTCCATATTCACAAAAGTTAGTCGTGGAGGATCAAGGGGGCTCAAGGGGGAATGTTGGGTTCTCTGTAATATAAAATTTTTATTAAAGAGTTTGGTCTAGGTCTGCTCTAATTGGAAGTTGTCATGATTTCATAATTTTGTTGTGAATTGGCACTATAAAAATAAACTGAATTGAATTGAATCATGGGAGGTCCCCTGGCAGTCTACAGCAGCATAACTAGGGGCCAGCCTAGGACAGCCCTAACAATAAGCTTTATCAAAAAGGAAAGACTACTCTGAAGACAATGTCTGCCTCCTGGACTGAAACTGGAAAATGATTCCATCGGAAAGGAGCTTGATAATTAAAGGCTCTGGGTCATGTTCTATTTTTGGTGACACTTTGAAACTCAAGTAACCCTGCACCCTGGGAGCATTGAGTTCTGGTTGGATAGTAAGGTACTATGGGCTCTTTGCGATAAGAGGGTACTTGACCATTTAGAGCTTTGTATGTGAGGACGATAATTTTAAACTCTATTCTGAATTTTAGAGGCAAGTAGGCCACTGTAGAGAAAGCAATACAGGAGAAATAAGATCTGTAATATCAGTTTTTCTCAGTACACATGCAGCAGCATTCTGGATTAGTCGGAGAGTCTTTAGGGACTTATAGGGGCTACCTGATAACAGGGAGTTACAATAGTCCAGTCTGGAGGTAATAAATGCATGGACTAGTTTTTATGCATCTTTTTGAGAAAGAATGGGCCTAATTTTTGCAATGTTGTGAAGGTGAAAGAAGGCAGTCCTTGAAATGTGAGCTATGTGTGAGTTAAAGGACATATCCTGGTGAAAAATAACAGTAGGGCTGGATACCAAGGTAATGTCATCCAGGGTAGCTATATCACTAGATGATTTGTTTCTAAGATGTTTAGGGCCAAGCAGAATAACTTCAGTTTTGTCTGAGTCTAGAGGTAGAAAATTGCCAGTCAACCAGGATTTTATGTCTTTAAGACATGCCTTGAGTTTATTCAACTGATTGGCTTCTTCTGATTTCATCGATGAATAAAATTTGTCTGAGCACAGAAACTTTGGGGACTCCTTAACTAACTTTTTTGTGTATGGAGGGTTCATCATTAAGATGAACAAACTGAGATCGATCTGATAAAAAAGACTCAAAGCAGCCTAATATAGTTGGTAATGGTCAATAGTATCAAATGCAGTGCTAAGGTCTAACAATAGGAGTACAGAGATGAGACCCTCATCTGATTCAAGTAGAGGGCCATTTGAGACTTTGACCAGTAGCGTCTCTATAAAACCATACTGGAAATCCTCAAATAAACAAAGCTGATAAGCGATTGTTTTCTCCAGGATCTCAGATGGTAAGAGAAGGTTAAATATTGGTCTATAGTTATTTGGAATGTGATCTGGTGTTGTTGTGCTTTGTTTTGCCTCTTCCTGGTTTTCCAGTGATTCGTCTGTTCCTGTGTGTGTGAGCTTACCTTACTTCTCATCAGCCATGCCACTACTTAAGGCCAGCTCTCCCAGTCTACCATTGCCAGATTATACTGTTTCCCAAGTGGTATTTGGTCAGGCCTGCTGCATTTTTTTTTGCCTTGCTATTTTTCGTGTTGCTGAATCTAACTAGTTTCTCTGTGTCCAGGTTCACTTGCCTGCCTCTGCCTGCTCTACTCTGGCCCTGGATTTCTGGTTTGTCTTTGGATTGAAACACCCTGTTGGAATCATGGATCCTAGTTTACTCTTTCGTGTTTTGGACTTTTTTGCACTGACCTGTCACCAAGACCTGGGTTGTTTTTTGTTGGACGTTTTGGACCTTTTCAGTGAACTGCTTGTGTTTGAAACTCATTTTGTTAAGTAAAAGCATATTAATGTTGATTTGGTTGATTTGGAGTCAATTTTTAGTTTTAAACCCAATAGTTTCCCAAAACCTCATGATCAAGAGTAGGCTTTTTATGAAGAGATTTCATTACAGCTACTTTAAAGCACTGTGGTACATTACAGACTGATTGATCTTATAGGAAGTGCTAAGTAGGGGTAAAACTCCTTTGAGCAACTTAGTTGGGATGGGGTCTAAGAGGCATGTTGTTGGTTTGGAGAAATGTAGAGATTTCTCTCTAGAGACATATAAAAGATAGAGAAAGAAATCTATAACCAAATAATCACAAAAAACTCATAGCCTATATCTGAGGTAAAAACAACTTTTAAAAAAAAACAAAAAAACAAAAAAAAAACTCATCAAACTAACTGTTTACATTTTTGCAAGCTACAGGAGTACTCTAATCCTGAGATCTGAAGAGAAAGAGCAACAGAGAAACTCAAACTACTTTCATATAGGCTATAGTATTTACATAGTTTCAGCCTACTGACTATATGCAGAAACCTAGTACTGTTAGCGGAAGAGCATACATGGTAATGAATTACAATATAATTCAGTATATCTGCCTTTTCCCTGATGAACTGAATAAGTTGCTAAATTTGTCGCTAGTCTCTTCTTAGAAATAAGAGGGTCTGAAAAGTCACCAAATTTGGCAACACTAACTACTGCAGTGCTTTTAAAAATAAGAGTAACTATTTACAACTGTTCCCACAATGTATTTATGGAACCTTGTCTGCGGTGGAGCTACATCAGAACGCAGAGAAGAAGTGTAGAGAAGTGTAGAAGATTAAAAGAAATACACCTGAACATTGAAGAATGTCGGCAAAAGAACTGTTAACTAAGTTTATACATTCTGTAGTCTCTACTAATTTAGCTGGCCTGTTTATCCCAGGTTTCAGTGCTAATCCAAAAATACAGAGGAGTGTAAGTCAAGTATATTTACTTGAGCATGCATATGCTTTTTGAGTAACTGTACCTGTCAGAATCTGACCGTTTTCTCCCCATGTTTCCATTTGTTCTCCTGTGTCTTTGTGTTTTTTGTTTCTCTGCCAGATTGTTTTATCATTCTCCTAGGTAACAATGTCAGGCCAAGTACTCTTTGTGCAGCTTTTTGTGATCTTTTGCCTTTTTTTTTTTTTTTACTAATTTTTGCTTCTTTGTCTCAGTTCCACTCCAGCTTCCCTCCACTGTTTCTCTGCACCCAGCTCCTCCTCATGGTTTCCCCTGAATTGTTTGTTTTACCTTGGTTCCCTGGACTCTCAGGGTTCACTGTTGGCTGCAGCACATTGCCTTACCTGCCACACTAATGCATGGACTCTTGTATCATTGACCTTAATCTTTGGATTTTGCAAGTACTGACCTCTTGTATAAACTTTTTAGTTACCTTACTTGAGTATTAATATTTTTGGAATCCAGATCAAGCCTCACTAAAGTTCAGCTCAGTCTATGAAATGTGTACCACTTGGTTCATATCCCCAAAGGCAATGAAGGATAGACCACCTTCAACACTGCTTTGCGTCATCGAGTACTTGGCCATGCCCTTCGGTCTCAGTGCTCCCACAGTATTCCAAGCTCTGGTAACTGAGGTAATTAGGGATTTCCTAAATAGATTTGTTTCTTTACCTGGACAACGTTCTCATCTTTCTCTTGAGAAACATGTTTAGTCTCTGCTTTTGGGGTCCGTTAAACGTAACCTTAACAGCAACAGACAAATGACTGGACTTGGACTTTTGACCAAAGACTTGAGTTTCGACTTGGACTCTAGCTCTAGCTTGCAACTTGCAAAAAATGACTTGAGAGCACCTCTGTCACTAGTTAACCAGTATAGTAACCTACTAAGAACATGTTACTATAGTTGACTATAGTATTTTAAATCTGAATTTAGTCACAGTAACCCTTTTTACAGTTAGCCACAATATCCCTTTATACACTGTGTGCACAATTACCAGGCAAGTTGTACAACAACTACAACTACAGTGCTCTTGACAAACCAAAAAATTAATAAACCTCAAACCTGAATATTTAAGGAAGTAAAAGAGAGGTTTTGTCTTTCTTGGAGAATATCTATGTGTGCACATTTATTGGGCAATTGTTATTGCGCAGAATTTTTATGCAGCTAAATGAAAAAATGTGACCAACATAACCACCCTTCTTTTCAATAACAGTCATAAGCCAGTCATGGAGTCTGTCTCTGTTTCTTGATCTGTTGATGATCAGCTTTTTTTGTGCAGTAGCAACCACAGCCTCCCAGACACTGTTCAGAGAGGTGTACGTTTTTCCTTCACCATAAATCTGGTCCATCAAGAGTCACTCTCATCTCAACAGTCCATAAAACCTTTGAGAAATCTGCCTTCGGTTATTTCTTGGCCTAGTCTTAACGTTTCAACTTATGTGTCTTGTTCAGTGGTGGTCGGGTTTCTGCCCTCCTCACCTTGGCCATATCTCTGAGCACTGAACACCATGAGCACTGAACCACCACTTCTGGGCACTCCAGGTAGGCTGCAGTTCTGGAATACGACAGGACTGGAGGATAATGGGTTCCTGGTAGCTTCATGCTTGATTCTTTTCAAATCTTTGTCAGTTAATTTGCGTTTTTTTTTTTTTTTTCTCAACACGTTTCTTGCGGCCCTGGCTATTTGCAACAAAATGTTTGATGGCTCTGTGATCACGCCCCAATATCTCAGCAATTTCAAGAGTGCTGCATCCCTCTAAAAGACTTTATATATATATATATAATTTTTTACTTTTTGGAGTCAATTAAATGACTTTTTTGGCCTATTTTGCCTGAGGAAAAGAAGCTGTCTAATAATTATGCACACTTTGATTATAGGGTGTTGACCTCCTTAGGCCACACTCTCCCTCATTACACAAATACACATCACCTGATGTGCTTAAATTCAATAAGCATTCAACTTTATACAGCTTGGAGTTGGAAAATAAACATAAAAATAATGATATGGTCACAATATTCACTTGCCTAATAATTGTGCACACTTTGTATAACTCATGAACATGAGCATGAGAAGAAAACAAACAATGAAGAGCCAGTCTGGCCTGTTCTCTATAGAGGTAATTATTTAATATGAATATATTGCATGGTTATTGCAGAAAAATGCACACCATAAATATCAAACTTTATGTTCTAATTAAAATCTTAAGGATTCAAATATTAATAGGCTGAGTTGTGAAATCCATGGAAAAAAGAGTTTTGAAGAAAAGGAAAAAGCGCACGGCTTGGAGCTCAGCATCTTGTTCACTGACTGAGGCTCATTTCATACATGAAGAGAAGAGGTGGAGGACTTTCAGTATTTATGAGGGAAACCCAACACTTGCTGCAGCTTCAGCTGAACTGAGCTGACACCAAACCAAACTATGTAAGTATAAATGAATGCATGAGAGTACAAGACAGCAACTGATATATAGTACATTCCCAGCACAGAGGGAGATCTTTGATGATCTGAGCAGATGGAGCTGAGACTCAGACTGAGTGTGTCCAGAAAAAAGCTGGAATGTATGGAGAGCAAAAGGTCAATCTAAACAGCCATTTATAAAGCTTAAGTGGGAACAGACGGGCGTGTGTGTGTCTGCGTGAAACAGTGCATGCCTGAACGAGTGTTAATTTGAACTGTATGTGTAAGATCAGGGGGTCTGTGAAAGTGTGTTACCAGTGTGTGTATATGTATGTGTGTCTGTATTTACTACTTGACTTGAGCAGTGCAGTTATCCATCTGGAAGTCTATAAACATTCCCAAATGCATGTTTGGGTTTGCTCGTCAGAGAGTTAGCAGCCCTCTCCTTCCTCTCAGCATTCTTTAAACATTTACGGCAACCAACTACAGAGTTGTTCTCAGGTCCGCTGCCATCACATGCCAATCAAAAAGGATGCGCCCTGCCAGAAGATCACGCGCAACAATTACATGGCTATTATTAATTACTGATTAAAATTATTTCTTCAGGTCAAAATTGGTTTCTGACATGCAAGAAATGAGAACAGAACCACTAAATCATGAGACAGGAAAGAGAACGGAGAAAGCAAACACGGGGTCAAATGGTCACTTCAAGATGACACTGGTGTGAGAACAAAGAAATGGAGCAAAAAACGGATATGAAATGGATAAATACTCACTGATGACATTCAACATCATATATATCTTCATGGATTTATTTAAGTGTCTCCAAAAAGACATTTCAGTTGAAGCCTGGGTTAGGTACAGCTAATGATTAGCTTCTGAGCAAAAGAACCATGCAGCGTTCTAGTGAAATTGAACTTTAGTAATGCTATGTTATATACGACAGCACTGACCCCCTGTGTCAGATTTTTCTTCTCAATCCAGTTCATTACCTGGAAATGATGCGCTTCAGTGATACACCTTTATTTTCAATTGATGTTAAACATCACTTCTGTTTTTTCAGACTGCATGGCACATTCCACTAGTCTGAACAGAGTTTACTTGACCAGTACAAGCATTAATGTCCATACCTGAAACGTTTAAGGTTAAAAATCCGTGCCTCTCTGACACTCTAAGCTGCACACAGTCTGTGCACCAAGTTGACGCTAACTTTGGCTCAACTCGTTTGTAGGTTAGGATTGACTCACCGTTCATCACTTACGGGGTTTTAACAGACAGCTGAATTGTCCGCAGAAGTCTCCCCTCTCTCTTCAGGTACCAATTAAAACCAGTAAAGACACTGAGGAATGAAGTTTCACCTTAAAAATCAGCATCTCTCTAACACTATTCCATGGACACAGGACATCCGGGGAAGGCTGTGATCCAGGTTTCTGCTAACCTTAACTCAGCTTGTTTCTTTGATAACTTAAGATGCAGACGTCAGAACTGGCTGTTTTCCCATTCCGTGTGAGGCGGAGGAGGCTGGCCACCATTTGGTGCACATCACATAAATCAACAATCATTCAATCATCAATCAATCTGTGTTTTTCAGGCCACAGGCAACCTAACTACTGTTTCATTTTAATGTATGGGAAGTAATTGGTGAAAGACTGTGGTTATGGCAAATAAACTATGATTTAGACACTTTTTTTTAAAAAAAAAAAAACCCTTTTGTCAAAGCTCTGAGCACTGCAAATTAAATTCCAGTTGCATTAGACAGAGTAATAATCTTACAGAAAGATATCTAAGATCCCACAAATCAGTTATCTCTCCCCAGGAAAAAATATACAAATGTGTCATTTAAATGAGCCAACCTTTAAAGTTTCTAACATTAATTTGTGCATCAGTGTGATATAATGGTTAAGACATCTAAACTGAATGACAGTCCCTGTGGGGTAATAACTCAAATAATCCTCTCATAGGGAGAGAATTCACAAAAACTGACTAAATGACTTACAGTGAGGCTACTCACTGCTGGGGCCAGTGCTTCTCTGTAGCTTCAGGGGTCGCTCTGATTTCCCTTCATTGACAAATGATCAAAACTTATCCACATAGTAATTTTCAGATGAAACCAAAGCAGGGAACTAAGCTAACTAAGTTTTATTATCCTGCTAACTGACCCACAGTATCCTATCTCTGTTGTCTTCTGCCCATCACTTTAGTTGCAGAGCTTGACTGGTGTTTTCACTGGTTTCACTGGGAGCTGTGGTCCTGAATGTGTTTTGCTGTGCTTCTCCTCCCTGACTGTTGTCAGCAGAGCTATTGCTGCTAAAAGGCAGAATGAAATCTTTTAAACTTAAAAGAACTTGGAGCCAAACCACGGCCACAACGACAGTTTTGGTCAAAATTGAGTTATGAATGTACTTGAAGTTTTCAAATGTTTGTTTTATCTTACCAAATTGTTTATTTTGCCAAAGTTCCATCTTACCCTAAAAACTTACTGTACACTATGTGAGGCAATGTAATTGGAAAACCCAAGACAAACCGAAGTAGGTGCTTTCTACATTGGTTTCTAAGAGAGATGGTTACTGCATTCTGTGACAAATATCCAAACTGTTCTTGAGGACAAAGGAGTGAATCTTGAAAACCAGACATTCTTATTTACTTCATCTGTGTATTATCTGCTAATCATACTAGACAGGAATAATAGGATCAGGACTGGACAGAATAGGACTCTCTTTCTGAGGCTCAAACACAGCAGAGCTTTCTGCTGGTGTCTGAAATAAAAGCACTGAGGATCAGTAAATCACCACCACCATACACAGATGGTATGGCCAGCAGAAGCACTTCTGTATGAAAAACCCACTGTACACTGCCTGCTTAGACCAGCAGACAGACATACAGTTAGAGATATCATGTAGAATTTAGCAGAGAAGAGGCAGATATTTAAGTAGCAGATACCAGATACTAAATGTGACTGAATTACATGCATCAGATGGACAAAAAGTTCAAATGACTGATAATGTTGTTTTGTCTGCTAGATGTGTCAACAGGTAGCTGCTTGCAGACATGTTCACCATATCAACGTGAAAAGTAATGATATGTCAATGATGTGGTCACAACTTGTTTCTACCTCCTCTAAACTGCCAAAAAAATCAGTTGTTGCAACTTTAATATTACACCATTGAGTGTGTAAATAGTGAAAAATAAAGTCAATGCAGAAGAGCCTTAAACCTTCTCGGATCACCTCTCTTGTCCAAATATAGTCACATCTGGCTACAAAAAACCAAGATGCAATGACCATAATGCCAGACTGGAGACTTAAAAACAGTAGTGCATAAACCAGTGGGTGAAGTCACACAGTGCTTACACTTGTGTGTGTGCACATGAGGAGTTTAGTTCCAAATGTATATCAAAAAGGACATGCATAGTAATGTAGCTCACGTAAAAAGAATCAACAATATTTGTGGATAAGTAAATATAATTAAGATATTTATCCAAGGCTGGCCTTACTGTTTTTACTCTGGGTCACAACTTGTTTTTCTCTTCTCTGAAAAATCCCAAGGCTATCAAACACATCAGAATGTGGGAGAGAATGCTGGCTGCGAGCTTAATCTGACAAGAACATTTCCCACCAGGCCAGCAGGAAGCATGGCAGGTCAAGAGTAGGCCAATTAGAGCTGACTTCCTTTACTGAGTGACCTGCCAGGACCTGGAAGAAACAACAACGGGGGACCCGTCAATTGTCGGTCCTGTACGTCTAGTTTCACTGATAGGAGAGGGGTCATCTAGTGAAAGGGCAGGGAGAGCTAAAAACACATAAGTCACAGATTACACAAAAGACATATCAAAGATGTTAAATATGGGGCCATGTTTCACTGTTTAACAGAAACCCAGTGTTCCATCAAATGTATCTCATTGTATATCAACATATCAACAGTCATGTGAAGATGAAGCCTATGCCTCCACCATTTTTCTACATCATTGTGTGTTTCAGTAATCCTGCATACTGTAAACCCAGATATGTTGATTGTACTAAAACCATTTGTGTCAAGTGATTGCCTCAAATGGTTTAAGTAACGGACAGTAGAGAAAACTTAAATGTAAAATAGTCAGAATTTAACATTTTTAAATTATATACCCTTAAATGGTTTAAATAATAACAATAGGAAAAAAACTGTGTAAAAGTAGTACAGTCAGAACTTAGTATTATAAGTCAAATACACTGAAAATTCTAGTTTTATTAAAACTTTGAATATATTAAATTCATTCATTCATTTTCTCATAATGCTTATCTGTCAGGGTCACAGGGGAGCCTATCCCAGCTAACTACGGGCGAGAGGTGGAGTTCACTCTGGACTGGTCGCCGGTCATTTGCAGGGCTGACACACAAAGACAAACAATCACACACTCACACACACCTAGGGGCAAATGTAAAGTAGCCAATTAACCTAATGTATGCATGTAATGCATGTTTTTGGGGACTTTGGGAGGACACCAGGGAACCTTCTTTTATTACAATGCAGTACATTTTATTTAGACACACAACAAAGCAACAATTATGTATTAACAATGATGCTGTGTGAAATACCAGGTGCAAATCCAAAATAACAGTAAGATCTTGTTTACAGAATATTATCAAAATGGGTCTTTGCCAACAGTTACAACAGTATGTTCTTATTTTTTGCTGCAGATATTACCTTACAGTACCTTTCTATGATGCGGCAAACAGAACATGTGCATTGAATTATGAAACGATTTACTTTCAAATGGAACCACTTGCTCTGTGAACAAGTATGAAAAATAACAACAACACTGACCATGTATACTGTCTGCTTTGTGTGCCACACAACAAAACAGGCATTAAGAACAACTATGCAGTTAGAACCAGAGTTGTTTCAAAAAACTGCAACTCTCCTCTGTGTCCTCTGTAGAATTATTTCAGTAAAACGAACAACACTAGACACATGCAGTACAAGAAGTATCACATACAAAATGAGCACCTGCAAGAATATTTGCTCCATTGAGTGCAATGTATTTGTACAACAGTCCAGACACGGACATGGAGAATTGTGTCATGAGCATAAATGTGTCTTACACTGCAAGATCATTCTTCAGCTTTTGAACCTTGGGAGGTAGCTCACTTCGACCAAAATTTAGCATTACCTGCTGAATGAAGGTAAATGTGTTTTTTAAGCACTTCGGGTCCTGCTGGTGGAGTGCTTAGGTAGAGCCAAACAAGAGGCACATTGCCTGAGGTAGGCTGGTGAGTGCTTCTGTTACAAGGCTGCTCCCTAGGATGATCCCTACTCTTGAGGGGTTTAGTTGTAGCGATGCTTGCTGTGCTTGCAACATTGGTGTCCTCATAGCAGATGATTCCCACTGGAATGTCCACGGAGTCTCCCTCATTAAGATTCTATAAAACCATGCTGTTCTAATGAGGTTGAAGAGGTTGAAGAACTTTCTCATAACCACACTGTTTGATTGTGGAGGTGTTGCAGAGTAGAGCAAACTGAATAGAGTTTAGTGCTGATCTGTACTTGACAGGTACATTAGCAATAACCCAATACACTGTACACATTTTGTGTTTCTGCTTTGATTTTCCCAAAGAATTGGATACTTCAAAGTCATGAAGATATAGTATCAGTGCAACTGTGAACTGATTCACTGAAAGACAGCAATTTTCCTTAAAGTGCTCTCACGGCATATGAGGAACATGCACCTTTTCTGACATTGCTTTATCTATAATTCTGAAACAGCACAGATCTTTTCTTTTACAACTAATTCATCCACATCTGGATAATGTTTCTTAAGTACTGCCTTGGCATTACTGTACAGTAATAGCTGTAATAGGTCATGTATTTGGCAAAGGTGTTGTATCACTTCCTGTACAGCAATCTCTGGAATATGCAGAATAGTTTGCATTTTCAAGAACAGAGATGCTAGATTATGTTCAAGCTGTTTTCCTAAACCACAAAGCTCATTGCAGGCTTCTTCTATGACCTCTAGGTCTTCTGTTTCAGAAGTTGCTCTTCATGGGCTGCTTCATCACAAGCATCATTGGTTATACTGGCAATTATTTCAGATTTGAAATTATGCTCTGAAGTATGCTCTCTATGTGTTTTACTTTTGTGTGCATTGAAAGTGGAGAATGCACTGCTCTGAAATGTACGGTCTTTATAAGGACAATCAACTTTGTGATTTACTTTTAAGTGAGTACTCCACAGATGAGCAAAGTATTCAGTTTCAGTGCAGGGTTCAAGAAATTCACATGACAAACAGCAAAACTTCATTTGAGAGTCTACAGCTTGCAGTTGATCCACACTTCTGGTGTGAAAGCGGGATAAATGACTATGGAGTGCACTGAGAGACTTGACTGTACGCATACATTCCTGATGCAACGAGGAAAGGGCTCAGTTCTTGCATAAATCCCATGTTTTTGCCTATAATGTTTAAAAAGCTGTGCTCTCTTCTCACAGATGGCAGGGAAGGAATTTTAATATGGCTTTAAACATAAACACAAATAATAGGGCAAATTAGACTAATGTGAAAAGTGGGCATTGAAATTTTTTCAAAACTACATTGAATAATTTGAATTTTACACTGCTGTTCCAAAACTGTATGTAGAAAACACACAAGTAGAGAGAACTACTCAATAATCACAATGCTGCAATTGTCCAACACTCAAAATTTACATAAGGCAACCACAAATTTACACACATTCAAATGTACACATTTCAAACTAGAAGTTCCAGCAGTTTCTAATACTTGACTAGGGAAAACAATTGTTTGGTACCCTCTTTACAGCAGGCAAATGTCCTTTAAATGTGTCCAAATTTGCTAAAAACAGAAAAATACAAGATACAAGATAGGTTTATTTGTCACACACACAATCATACACGATACAATGTGCAGTAAAATTTTCTTTGTCCCTGCTACCAAAAATAGGTAAGTAAAATACAATGAGTAAAATTATAATATTATATTATTAATATTATAAATATTATATATATTATATCTGAGGTAGAACAGATGCTGCCTGGCCTTCTTAACAGTCCTGTTAATGTGCAGTGTCCAGGACAGGTCCCGTGTGATGGTCACACCGAGGTATTTAAAACTGTCCACCCTCTCCACCTCAGACCCACCGATGCAGAGTGGACGGATGTCCCCCTGCTGCTTCTTCCTGTAGTCCACAATAAGCACCTTAGATTTGCTGACGTTCAGCAGGAGGTTATTCTCCCGGCACCAGCTCTCCAGGTGGATGACCTCCTTCCTGTAGGCCTTTTCCTGACAGAAAACGTATTGTTCAAGGAGCATGGAAAGTGCAAAGACCTTAAATTGCTCTGTGAAAATTAGAAAATGGCACAACTTTCTCTGAAACCTCCAACGGACAAGCACAGACTTGTGTTGAGTTTTGAACCAATTACAACAGAGCAGCACTGTGGCCTGAGGTAAAACTTGATGGTCTAAGTTTGTTAAACTTACAAAAATGAGTATACCCGATGACTGTCTCATACACTCTTCATACACTCATACTGTTTCAGCAATGCAATAAAACTGATTGTTTAAAGTGGTATTAACTCAAACCGTTTGCATAGAATGAACGCAGTGTATTGGACAAGTGAAAATGTGTGCTTTGGTGTGCATTCCATAGGTGTATGTCAGCTTTGTGAGATAGTCTGGGATTCTATTTGAGCTAAAACAATGTTCACACAACACTCGTCTTTTCTCTTTCATTAATCTTTAGATTAATGATTATTTGTTGTTTTAGTAGCGTGGGTAAAATTTAAACAGTCTGCGTAAAAGTATAGTGGCCCGTAGCTGACCAGAGGCTGTGTTAAACCGCTGTTCCATAACTGTTCATTCAAGAGGTAGGGAGGGGCAGAAGTATATGGAATCCATGAGAAGGAGGTGGGACAAGACAAAGTTGTCGGGCGGGCCACTCATTTCCAAAACCGTCTGCTCCTGCACGGAGCTCATTCCTCTCCTCTCTTTCTCCAAGGTCGTGCGTAATGGTAGAGCGGAGAATGAACTCTCTCGTGAAATGGGCGCTCATCCTCTTTGTCCTCTTCTCCATTATTCTCAACATTGTTCTGATCGGGATCCACTCAAGCAGGGTGCACAAATGTTCCGCTCAGCGTGTCCACCCGCTGCGGGGCAAACACGACGAGCGCAGCCTTGTGTTCGCTGACCTCACTTTGGAGGAGTATTTGCAGGTTCAGGACTACATGGTCAAACAGAAAAATTTGAAAATATCCACCAATCAGATCACTAAGCCATCGGAAAATTTTTTGTTTTTAATTGACCTGTCTTTGCCCAGGAAAGCAGACGTGCTGGCTTACCTGGACGGGAAAGGTGACAAACCGTCTAGAGAGGCAACGGTGGTGGTCTTCGACGGCACACTTGGCCAGATTAAAGAGTATGCAGTGGGACCTCTCCCCAAACCACGATACATAAGAGATGTCACCAGGGAGAGGTACAATATGGAGCTGCCTATCACTGCGCGCACGGTCACCGTCGGGGAATACGCGCTGCTTTTCGGTTTTTTGAAGGATGCGGTCTTCTCCAAACTGCAGAAGCTAATGAAGGAGAGCTTCGACGTAGATAAGGACAGGACGTTGAACGCGTTCGAACAAATGCCCCGCGGGGTCAAGTCCGGGGACAGAAAGACCTGGATATCTTTCTTCAGGGATATGAGCGGTATGTACATCCACCCGGTGGGCTTTGAGGTGTTAGTTAACCACGAGAGCGTAAACGAGTCCCAATGGACGGTGGAGCGGCTCCTTTACAACGGCCAATACTTCAACACCACAGAAGAACTTCAGCAGAAATACGACCAGGGCTCTATTAAGAAAATAGTTTACAAGGAGTCGCCTGACTATGGTTCACTGAAACCCAAGCAGAAGCCTCTGCAGGTCGGTCCGCAGCAGTTTTACCCCGAGGGGAAGCGCTATAGCGTTAGTAACAACCATGTCTTGTACATGGACTGGAGCTTCGCTTTCGGACTGAGCTCTCTCACGGGCATGAGGGTTTTTGATGTTCGTTTCAAGGGTGAGAGGATAGCGTATGAGCTGAGCGTGCAGGAGGCCATGTCGGTGTACGGTTCTGTGACTCCCGGGATGATCCTGACTAAGTTCTTGGACACAAGCATCGGCATAGGGCGCTTCGCGCACGAACTGACCCGTGGCGTGGATTGCCCTTATGAAGCCACCTACGTGGACACATACCGCTACATCGATGTCCCTGCCCCGGTCAGATTTAGGAACTCCATCTGTATCTTTGAGCACAACATGGGTCAGCCCTTGCGGAGGCACTTCTCTGACTTTTTCCACAACAGTTACGGGGGGATGGTGAACAGCGCCTTGGTATTCAGGACCATCACAGCTATAGGAAACTACGACTACATGTGGGATTTCATCTTCTACCAGAACGGAGTAGTGGAGGCTAAGGTGCACGCAACCGGCTACATCTCTTCGTCCTACCTGGTGGAGGGTAGTCTGAAACACGGACACCAGGTGGCGGAGAAGGTTCTGGGGAACATCCACACCCACTTCATCAACTTCAAGGTGGACCTGGATGTGTTGGGTGAGTGGCAGTACAGCATGTTAACCTGTTGATCTGCAGGTCATAGAGTATTTAGTCTGAATATAAAGTTTTATCAACACAAACAGAGGGCTCCAGTATCATATTACTATACCTGTGTAGTTATTAAACCAATGAGGCCTCTGTCATGGCTAAGGGATTTCATCGTAGAGCCGTAGCCACCATGTGCTCCCTCAGCTCTTTTGACCCAACACAGAAAGACTGAGTTGAGCTGAGCTGAATGCATTGCACTGATTCGCACAGCTCGGCTCTCTCTCTCCGTCACACACACACACACACACACACACACACACACACACACACACATCTTGTCACTGGAGCTGTCTGTGAATAGCCTCTGGTGTCAGAGCAGTCGATGGCTTCTCACGTCAAAAGTCCTTCCTCCGCAGTTCTTGACAAAAAAGTTTGTTTTTAATCTTATTTAATTAAACTTTGTGGCACCAGTTTGTCGAAGGTCCTTTTCTATTCCAGCATGACTGTGCCCCAGTGCACAAAGCAGAGCTCCTTAAAGACATGGTTGGATGAGTTTTTGGTGTGTATGAACATGACTGGCCCGCACAGAGCCCTTGACCTCAACCCCATCCAACACCTTAGGGATGAACTGGCCTTTTAGTCCAACATCAGTGTCTGACCTCACAAATGCTCTGCTGCATGAATGGCCAAAAATTCCCACAGAAGAATCTTGTGGAAAGTCTCCCCACAAGGGTGGAAGCTGTTATAGCTGCAAAGCTGTCTGTGTACTGAGAATGTGGTGTCATTAAAGTCCCTGTTGGTGTAATTTTCATGTCAGAATCAGACTCAGAATCAGCTTTATTGGCCAAGTATGCACACACATACAAAGAATTTGACTCTGGTTTCTCTTTGCTTGCAGAACTTACATAGAAATACATAAAACTAGAACAGGAGTGAACAGCAAAAGTAATTTAGAAAGTAATTAAATAGTGAGTAGATAAAGTGACAATGAGAGAAGTGCAGAAGAATAAGTAATTTGTACTGGGTGGACAGGCGATGGGTGAGTATGTGAATTGTGATTGCTACACAACTTGTGTCTATATGGTGTATTTCATTGCATGTCAGAGGTTCATATTGTAAAGCTCTAGTTATCTGTAAACACACATATATAATATATACAAATACTTCATAAAATGTGACGTTTTGTTATTAACCCATGACTTGCCCAACAGTATAAACAAGTATATCTTAAACGCTGGTCGATTAATCAGTTAGCCAACAGATGGAAAATTAATTGGAAACCATTTTGAAAATCATTTTTCATGTAATAATATTACATGATTCCAGTTTCTCAAATGTTATCATTTTCTAATTTTAATTATTTTTAATAACTTGTAGTGTGTTTTTAATGTCATTTTAATTTTGCGGTTTGGTTTGTTGGTCAAACAAAACTAACATTTAGAACATGCCACTTTGGAACATTATAATATAATATAATATAATAACTACTGTTCATGGCCAAATATTGTCTAAACTAAGCTACTGCTTTGAAGTGTGTATTTCATTTCATGCATGCAACACATGTTCACAAACACCGTGCTTATCTTTGCTAATATCCAGTTCTAAACACAGTTACACAGTAATAAATAGTAGTATTTGACTGCATGCATGGCACACTAACACATTAATTTAACCTTGCAGTCATTTTTGACATCAAAGTGAACACAAATTTACCAGACTGCTCTTCCTGCAATTCACGCTAATGGTGTTTTGTTTTTTTTTTCCTTTTCTGCTTCATCCTCTCATGACGTCTGAGCTAAACAGTGAAACCGTAAAACCAAACCAATGAGCTGACGGACTCTAAAACATTTAGGCTAAGGTGTACTTAGTTGGCAATTATTCATGGGTTTATTAGTACAAGATTCATTTGTCATATTACACTTAGTCATTTGTTCCACTGTAGACCTCAAAATATTGATCAGCACAGCTTTAAATTTGTTTTAAAATGAAATAAAAAAAAAACACCTGAGATGAACCTACAGAAACATATTTACTGCAGCTCTGTCTGAAAACTACAATACAAAGTAAGTATTAATACACGTATGTTTATATCATTTCCTGTGCAGGAGTGAAGAATTTTTTTCAGACCAAAGACATGGAATATGTCAATGTGTCGCTGCCATGGATGCCTGATCACTTTGCTATGGTCCCTCAGCTGGTGGAGAAGCAACTCAAAACAGAAAAGGTCTGCCTTATTCCTCTTTCGCTTTTTGAAATATTCAATTTCATTCAGGTTTTGTTTAACAGCCTTTAAAAGGATATGAACAGAAATTACTAACATTGTGCAACAAAGGTCATGAGTAGTTCACTCAGGCTTTCTACAATGTGGAGATGACATCAAGAGCTCTTTGCAAAGGCACCGCTAACGTTTATTGTGACATTTGTGCAGGAGGCCGCTCTGCGTTATGACACTAAGACTCCTCGCTATCTCCACATTGCCAGCCAACAGACCAACCGCTGGGGTCACCAGCGCTCGTACAGGCTGCAGGTGCTCAGCTTTGCTGGGGAGCACCTCCCAGAGAGCCAGGGTGAGGAGAGGGCCATGTCCTGGGCCAGGTGAGATCGCACAGCCGCAAAGTAAAAAAAAAAAAATCAATTCAATTTATTTATAATCACAACAAAAGTTATCTCATGACAGTTTCCAAACAGAGAAGATCTAGACCATAGTCTTTAATTTAGTCTTTATTACAGAGGCCCAACATTCCTCGGTGAGCAAGCAGGCCTTGGAGAAAGAGAGGAGAGGAATGAGCTCCGTGCAGGAGCAGACGGTTTTGGAAATGAGTGCCAAGGAAAACCTTTTTGGAAGGGAGAAATCTCAGCCTGCCTTGACCAGTTGGGTTGAGAAAGAGAGTGGTAGGGAGGGGGCGGGGAGGACTGAGGGAGAGAGCATGGGAGACAGGGGTCACACAGACAGAGATATGCAGCAATAGAGTAGCAACAGAGTACAGGAACTATAGGTAATAATAGTAATGATCATATGTACAGTAGCAGCTCTAATAATAACAATAATGATAATAATAATTAAAAAAAGTAGCAGTGGCAGTAGTAGTAGTAATAATAATCATGTAGAAATAACACTAAATGATAATAATTGCAGTTGTGTCAAGTAGGACCACAGCAGGAGGTTAAGTTAAAGATTAAGATTAACTATGACTCACGGGAATCTGCAAGACGAGAGAGCACAAAGCCTCCGGGGAAGAAGCCGTTAGTAACATGCATTAATGGGACATCAATGTGTGGAAGGAGAATTAGAACAAGAGAGAGAAGCTCAGTGCATCATGGGAGATTCCCCAGCAGTCTAAGCTTACGTTAGCCTAACTAGGGGCCCTAATTTAAGTGTTAAGCAAGATGTGTTTGTAGGTGATCTACAAATATGACCTCCTGGACATTGAATCTAAACAAGGGGTCCATTTTTATATAAATAATTCCAGTGAAAATCACAGTCAGTACTTGAAGCATGACTGAAACGTAACAATGAGAGGACGAAGCTCCCTGTGGACAGGAAAGACCTTTAGTCAGGCTGTATGTTTGTGTTTCTGTGTGGATGGTTTTTTTTCATTGTGGAGACAGGAAGACACATATGATCTTTTTCATTAATTGTTGGTCACAGACAGTTTCTATTTATATGCTGTCACTGGGGCACATTATGAAAACGCGACATCAAAGTTCAGTGATATGCAGACGACACATTCCTGGGGGCCTGGTGACAAGCACAAGTGGGAGTATTGTTCTCGAGTAGCAAAGCCATAGTACAGAAATATTAGTTAAAAGTGCATTTTTACTCAGTACTTAGTATAACTTTAGAATGTACTTAAAGTACCAAAGGTAAAAGCGTGTGAATTCTGAATAATGAATATTATAACTGTTGATATGTGAAAGTACTCATCACTTTAATCTTGACGCTAGTAAAGGTGGTTTAAGTACTTTATATCATATGTGTCTTCTACTTTATCTACATATTTCCACCCCTGGTGATAGCACTAATATATCTTGCAATCTAATATGTGGCTCTAACTTTTAATTTAAAAACTGATGACAGTGGCACAGTCATTTTTGTCTCTCCTCACTAACTCCTGATCACATTCAGAATTGATTTGAAAACTCTGTTGATAACTTTTAAAACAAGACTATGCAACATTTTTTTAGAAAATAATAGTTGACTTTTCCAGATGAAGCTTAATGTTGAGTCTGTTTCACAATCGAGAACCCAAATGCAGACATGGACACAAGGTACAGAATCAACAAACTGAATTTTAATAAACTTGCTCCATCAGTCAATAAAACACACCATTCATCTTACATATGTTAGTGGTCCCAGGGTTGGTACAGTAAGCAAGTACAGTTGGCACTTAGTAACAAAGAGAAAATCACATCAAATACGGACAAAATGCAACAGTAATGGAGATACGCATGCTCAGACCTTCGTCCAGGTTGATTCTCTTTGATGCACAATAAACAATTCAAAATATCCAAAATATTTCTAAAGTTCATATGTGAGACCTAGTGCATAAGAAATCTCAAAATTCACTTATTCCATAATTCCTCACGTAATAGTCTCATAGCTTTAGCTATCCAAAATCCATGTTGTACCCCTTACAATTTATCTGCTTTATACAATATTCCATTATAAATGATCACATGTAAATAGAATCAAGTAGTGCTACTATAATGTTACAGTGCAAGTTACTTCATTACTTAACTGTATGAAGCACGAAACTCCTGAAATAAAACTTGGGCACTTAGTTGGACACAACTGTTATTCAGATTTAAACAGAAAATATTTTCAGTGGAAAAGTGTGAGGTTAAACCTATTGTTCACAGTAATGTTTCACCTTTAAACTGCACACATGACAAACATTTCCCATGAATGAAGCGCAATTCTCTATCTCTATTCTACAGTATGACAAGTGCAACTATTTTTCATAAGGAATTTGGCAATATAAACATTTCTCTTTAAGCTCTTATATGTGCAAGAATCCAAATACAAAGATAAAGCATAGGATTCTGGGAATGTAGATACACTCCTGTTTAAACAGATATTACTAAGCGAGTTTGCTAGCTTTGTCGCTTTTTTCTCATGTGCTACTGACTAGAACTGCAACAGTTGCTAGTGAAACATAAATTAATTTTCAACTATCTCAATCTCTTCTTCAAATCTTTAAACTCTAATGAAGTGTTTCAGTCATTTTTTTAAAGCAAAAATGATCAGCTTTTCTGTCTGATTGATAAACTTTTTCTGTTTTCAGCTGAAGCTTTCATGTTGCACTGAAAATGTCCCGAAAAAGGTGAATAAAACAGGCTCATTAAGAAACTTTATGAACTGGCGAGTGTTCCATTCTGAATGACTTGGAAGCTCTTGGTACTAGTTACAGCACCACCAATAGGCCTGCTCCATCAGCTGCCAGTTACCGAGGCACCAATGTGCCAGTGGATGTGAATTTAAAACTACCGAATGGACTAAATGTGGGCCAGGTCTTGACTGCATCAGTGGAGCTAAATAAATGCTCATCTTTGGTGTTCCTTCTCATTATCCTCTTTAATCTGTGGTTAATAATATAATTAGTAATAATGTTATTAGTTTTTTATTGTAGTTTGCATTGAAATGTATGTATATACAGTAAACTGCATATATTATATTTGTGTACAATTTGATTTGTATCAATAGCTACATAACTACATCTCTCTCTGCCTCTCGTGTCTGTCTGCAGGTATAAGGTTGCCATCACAAAACATAAAGACTTAGAGCGGACCAGTAGCAGTCTATACAGTCAAAACAACATCTGGACTCCAGCTGTCGACTTCAGCAAGTACATTGAAGATAACGAAAGCATTGAAGACGAGGTGTGTTGAGACAGAATCTGCATGTAAAAATGTATATAATACAAACATATAGTGTAAATTTGATACTGGATAACTTAGCTGAAGGAATTTGCTTGATGTGTATGAAAATATGCCTGCAGGACCTGGTTGCCTGGGTGACCACTGGGTTCCTTCACATCCCCCACTCCGAGGACATTCCCAACACAGCAACAGTGGGTAATGGGGGTGGGGTCCTGCTGCGACCTCACAACTACTTTAATGAGGACCCATCTATCCACTCTGCTGATGGGGTGTACATCGGCCCAGGCTCTGAGGAGAGCTGCGAGTACAACAGGATGGCCTGCTTTGCTCGAGAGACCTGCAGCCCCGTGCTGGAACCCTTTACCTACCATGGCTTCAATGGGGTGATGAAGTTTGAGGATTGGTCTGATTGATTTGCTGAGCACCTCTGGATAATGGTTTTAGAGCCCTAATGAATACAGAATGGGGTTATCAAGAGGCTTGTGTCAATGTTATTGTTGTAGAGGCAGTATGGGACAGAATATGAAATGCGCTACATGTGTTTTAAAGCTGCACCAGGCAATACATTGTCTCTTTGGACAGAACCAGGCTATGCTGTTTCCCCATGCTTCTAGTCTTTATGCTTAGCTAGGCTAACCACGTCCTGATTCCAGTTCGCTACTACCCTAAGAATGCAGATATGAAATAGTGACAAGGAAATTATGAATCAAAAGTTCGGAGTGAAATTCACTCTGAAATAGCAGCAGTTACGGGTGCCCAGAGGCAGGTTGCATGTGCAGCTATAAGCTCCATTGTGTTTGTTGTCATCTTTTGCCTCATTAACTCAAAGAATCCATGCCAAAGAATGTTACATTGCATTATATTTTGTCCCTGTGATGGATTAGTTATCTCAGCTGATTTTTAAGTCTATGAGTGACTACTTACATGCAGTAGTAGTATAAGTGATTTGAATCCAGGTCTGGATGAACATTTAAGGGGACTTGATCAAAAACAAGCTACAGGCCAATTAATCCCAAATGAATTGCCACACAGTGGATCATTCTGGGCTCCAGGGTTAGCTACCCAGTTGTTAATCCTGCCTTGGCACAGTTCACAGTTAGACAATTAGAGTGCTTCATAACATGCAAGTTGGGAAGCAGTCGAAAAGAGTATGATATGTAACTTCAATGTTACAATACTAATCTGGAAATCTGAGTGATAATATATCTGATAAAACATCTGTCAAAGTTAGGTTACCCCACATAGTTTAGTTCTATCGCTACATTTAAGCGGTCTGAGATTAAAGTGACAATAAGGACAACACTACCTTGCCTGATTACATTTAATTTTCTTTACAGATGATGGTTGCTACCTGCAATTTACTCACTAGCGCTTTTAAACTCAGAGGAAATTATTGTTATTATTAAAAAGGCCGCTCTTATACTTATTTTTCTTAGTGTTAACTAAAAAAAGTCTACAAAAAAGTCTATATTGTTTAGTTTTTTAAAAAAATGGTGATTTCCTGATACAGCTGCTTACTGTAATAGTAGTAATAGTTTAAATATAATACCTGCTCACATTGCAAGTTATAAAATAAAATAAATAAAACCCAAGCCAACACAATTAATCTTTTATTACCTGACTTACTTTTACTGACAAGACTATACACTACAGGCTGATATTTTATCAGTAATAACTGCTGCCTTGGATGTATTACTGTGTTTTTTTCTAGACCATATGATGTAATTCTCAAAAATGTGCTTTGAGTTATGGTTTTGCAAGTGAAGAAGCTGACTGTCATCATTTCAGTAATTTCTGAAATCATTTCTGCCTCTATGCCAACATTGTCTTTTTGATGTGAAGTTAAAATGTGTGCAAATGGTGCTGGGGAAAGTCACAGCTCTTTGTTTTCGCCCTCTGTGTTTCTTACTGATGAACCAGCCTAATGTAAACATTGTGAGCTGACATTGTACAGTCAGCTATGTGTAAATGTGTGCACTAACAAATATGGCTTTCAGTCCAAAGTAGGATCACTCGCTAATGCGGCTCAAGGTTGGGGCTACTGTACATTTGAATGGTATCTGATCCATTTCATATATATATGTTTGACTGGGCCACAATAAAGCAGGCCAGCCCTCTAAATGTTAAAATCAGTCTGATTGTTGGAGTTCCTCCAGCAGCCTTTGCTTGAATAGGAGCAAATAACCCTGACTGATGCTTTAAGCTTTATTTATGCTCACTTGAGACACTATGACAAAGGTCTGCACAGATGATGTGTGAGTGATGCACATGCACAGTGGCTGGTTGCAGTATTTCAGAAATGCAAGCGCGAGTCACGATTAGTCAATTATTGTGAAGTGAATAAGAAAAAGTCCACTGGCTGCTAGGCTACTTTATGCAAAGTAAAATGCCATAGACTTAAGCTTGTAATGATGACGGAAAACATTTGTCATTTTGTCTAAAGCTTGACAGTTACTATTGAGCCATATTCTATACTTATACAAAAGTTTCCTGTTTTTAAGCCATGTTTCGTTGTGTATTAGTGGAATACATTTAAAGTAAACTCTACCACACCATTTACAATTATGTACTTTATTGTTTATTGTTGTTTACGAAAGCTGTGGCAGCTTCTTCTGCACCTGATTCTGTTAAAAGGCCATATGATATCATCTCATACTGAATCATACCATATCGCAGAATATGTTTTCAGTTCAGACTGCCATATCAGCAAATATCGCGTCATTGTCCAAAGAATCAGTATAATATTGCATCGTAATAAAACATGCGAGACACACAGTGTTAACAAGTCTACGACTGTTACCAGAACAATCCTTCAAACCAAATATGGCTGCACACTCTATACAGCTGCTCAGTGCAGAGAAAAAATTGTGCTATTTATGGACATAATTAT
Source organism: Scatophagus argus (assembly GCF_020382885.2). Taxonomy (NCBI): domain Eukaryota; kingdom Metazoa; phylum Chordata; class Actinopteri; family Scatophagidae; genus Scatophagus; species Scatophagus argus. The sequence goes on along the minus strand of NC_058508.1, from coordinate 2,477,743 downwards.
TGCTGTTAGAGAATCACTGTAAAGATAGAAGTCAAGTAATTGAAATGACAAATGTCTTCTAAAGAAGCAAAGGTTGAATATCTTATGAACAATTTAAATCTGCTGACTAAATATTATTGAGTCTAATGTAGATTTTTAACATAACTTAACATAACATAACAGCTTTTTTAAACAAAATGATCAGCTCTTTAAAATCCTTTAAACAAAGTTATACTAAAAGTTCATTCATTACGTCTTAAGCTATTTGCTTTTACTTCTAGCAGTCATGTTCTTAGTGGGTTTGTATGGAACAAATTGGGAGGTGCATGACAACATGCTGCACTGCTTGTGAAGCCTTTGTGTTTGACAAAAGACGCGCAGTGATGTCCCTCGTGACATAAACGCCCCCCCCCCCTCAGGACGCTGTGGTGAGCATAAACAAAGTTTTACAGTCCTCACTTGGGTTTTCAGAAGCACATTGACCACACGCAGCTCCCGTGTACTAGGGTTCTGTCTAGTCTTGTTTTTACAATATATCCTGAGGAATGTTGTTGGTCTTGTTGTTTCCTCTCAAAATAAAAGAGATTATTTGTTGAAAAAAGGGTCTAGAGGTCTGCATTTGGTCTTTGGTCTACACACGCACACACACGCACACACACGCACACACACACACCATATGCATAATGGGAACAGATTCAGAGAATAAGTGCAAGTTAAGTTCAGTGATCGTTTCAGTGATCGTTTGAGTTTATATGTCTTTGACGCGTGAAACACGGCAGGAGAGTCGAGTGAAATGTTTCTGTTAAAGCTTTTGCTCTGTCTTGAACTTGTTAGAGAACGACAGCGGCAGGATGTGAAAAACAAAGTAGAGCAGGGCTCCCACGAGACAAAATACAGCCTTTTTTGGTAAGTCCATCTGTATTTTACCCAGCTGTAGACCCTTGTTTGGAGGTCAGGGTTGCGGGTGGCACACGTGACTTTCAGCCAGGAGACTGGAACTTGGACTCCGCGTCCTGTGTGAGGGGAAACATGGTACCAATCTTTCCTTAAACCTAACCATCTTGTCATTGTTCCTAAGCTTAATAAAAGTAGCTTCCCATGTTCATCTGATTATTATTGTATGTCATTAGTGCATATTTAATACTGTTGCATCAGTGTATAGGCAGCATTTTACTGCTGCATGAGATGTCAAGAGATGATTAATGGAAAATGTTAGTTAATAGTCTTCAGTCTTCAGAATCAGAAAATCTTACTGAGATCAAGACAAGGCAACGTGTCTGTATACTTTTTAATGCAGCAATTTAAAATGCTTTGCATAAGACCAAAGTCTAAGACACTAAGACAAAGTATAAAGGAGGGAAAATGGAATGTAGACTTGAGAGTAAAACCAGATAAGACAACAATAAGCTCATATTTCATTTCAAAGACACTTTACAGTGGTTTAAAAAAAACACTTACATAACTAGGTTAAAACTATATACAGAGGATAAAACAAACAGACAAACAACAAACCGAAAAGCAAAACACAGTGAAAAGTAAGAATTAATCACACGTTAAAAGCAATTCTGAACAGGTGGGTTTTGACAAGAGATTTGAATCTGGGGAGGTTCACAGTTCCAGCGGGAGGGGGGCAACGGTGGAAAACCTCCGTCTCCCCAGGTCCGGTACTTAATAAAATGTAGTGTAATAAAACAGCAAATCAGACATGTATATTTTTTAGTGCTTTAAAAAACCAACATAATTTTTTTTAATTCACTTCTCTGGCACACAACAGGCTGGTGGAAAGATAAGAGAACTGAGTGACCTTTGTCAGAGGTCAAGTGAGGGCATCTGCAACAATATCACAGGAGCTTTGGACCACGAGGAGGAAAAGGAAATTATTAGGTCAGGATGGCCATCGGAATCGGAGCCAGGTGAGCGGAACCGCACTTAGCAGCCTTTATGGACATCGTGACAGAGGCGAAGAGAAAAGACCACAGTGATGTAGGAAGCTGAGAAGAGAAAATGAGAGAAGGACTGAGCAAGAGTCCAGACAGGACTAAATCTCAGACTGGCTTTTAGTTGCTGATGCGGGCAATTCTAAGATAGACGTGGAGCTGGCCTTCTTGCTGCTGGACTAGCCAGTGGTATTAGCTGACTTGCTAAGTTACGTTTTGTGTTGCTGTACATGCTTGATGTTTTGGCTGTGTTTGTAAAGTTGTTGCCCATTTCAGTAGTTTTTGGAATTTTTTATTTTTTTGCACCGCTCCATAAAGTTGATGTGAAGCTATTTGTCTGAATTACTGCAAGTGAAAATTTTTGATCTGCTGGTGTCACTAGATGGAAAAGCAGAGGAATACCAAAGTCAGTAGAATTAGCAAATTCTACTGATGGGGGAAATCTAAAGTAACTCGAGTCACAAATGTCACAGCAACTGACCCAGCATCTCCATGGTTAATGCCTCGCCCCAAACACTTATTTCTGTCAGATCATATTAAATGGGGGGAACAGGCCAAAACAAAGAAAACATACAGAAGGAGAGTGAGAGCAGTATTTAGTCTCTGAAAAGAAGAATCTAGCATGAGAATCATGTTACAAATCATAAATCACAGCTGTTTTCATTCCAATAAGGTCCAATAATGCTCCAGCCTCTGCTCATGAGACTTAAACACATAAGCCAAAAGTTCATTTGAGAATTGCCTTGGACTAGTGCTGGAATTCCTGGAAGCTGTTTGCTTTCTTTGTACAACCCATAACCCTGGATGGATGTGTGTGTGTGTGTGTGTGTGTGTGTGACTAGCATCGTTTTGATGCACGTCTCTGCTTGCCTGTGTACGTGCATGGGTACGAAGACTTTCCAAACTGCGAGTAGCATTGAGCATGATAACAAACAGCACACAGTGTTAACACTTCTTTTCCTGGACAGTTTCCTATCAGATACAACAGTGACTTTGAGACGGAGGGGTAATCACAAAGAGAGTAAAACAAAGGCAACAGCAACAAACAGAAAGCCCCTTGCTTTTGCTTGTAACATGCAACTCTGTGTGAAGCTGCTGCACAATCTCATGTCTTGCAAATATACTCCCACTGCCTATCAGAGGAAACTACAGAGAAAACATGATATGATCATATTGCAAATGCTGCCTGTTTGTATATCTCATACTATAAATAACTGTAACTTTACCAATCTATTCAATCTTTCAGGAAATAAAGTATTAAATTAGGTTTATGTTATCAATATGCAGGGGAAACGCTTCTTTTTGTTTGCAACTAGCGATAGTACACTCCTAGGACAGTCCTCTCTCTTAAACACAATATCAGCCATTGCCAGCTCCACCATCCCGTCTGACAGGTGGCGATAAATGTGACAAAAAGGAGCAGTCAATAGCAAGATACAACGCAAAGTGTATTTGCATTGATAAAACTAGGGCTGTCAAAAATTGTTACAAACAGGGACAAAACAAACACACAGGGAAAGAGAAAATACAGGACAACACAGGAAAACATGGGGAACAATCATAATATTGTCACAGAAATTCCAGAAATTGAAATACATTTTAAAATAACGCTCTCGGTCAAATTCATCTTTAGCTTCGTTTATGGTGTCACCTTTTTGTCATGCAGGCCGGTGGACATGTATGTGACCATAAGTGCAGAAAAAGAACAATCATAGTTAATAGTGAAAGACAACTAGATGAACTGATAAACAAAAGATCCAAGAGACCTAACATATGTGTTGGATTATTTACAGAATATTATCATGTGTGTATCTAGACAGAAAACAGTAGTAATTATTAAGCTGCCAATATACAAGTTTTTCTTTTCATAAACATGTCATCACAAAGTAAATGCACAATGGAATCAGAATCAGAATCAGAAAAGACTTTATTGCCATGTAAGTGAAGAGGTTTCACATTACTAGGAATTTGTCTTGGTGATTGGTGCATACATAGAACATAACAGTAACATATGATTGAAGAATAAAATAAAATAAAAAATAAAAATAAAATAGAGTAAGGTAACACAAAATAAAATAAGTGAAATAAATATTTTTCTGGAGGTAGTTCAAAGTAAGGTAGTGCAGGGTGGAGTATAGTGCAAGTGGGTGAGGTAGACAGTGCAAATGAACAGCAGGTGGACAGTGAATGAGCAAAATCAATTGCTAAGGTGCAGGGCAGCATGTTAGTCAGTTGGCGTTCAACAGTCTAACAGCGCAGGGGAAGAAACTGTTCTTGTGGCGTGAGGTTTTGGTCCGAATGGACCGTAACCTCCTGCCTGAAGGGAGTTTTACAAAGAGTCCATGTCCAGGGTGAGAAGGGTCAGCTGTGATCCGACCTGCACGCCTCAGAGTCCTGGAGGTGTACAGGTCTTGGAGAGATGGAAGGCTGCAGCCGATCACCTTCTCAGCGGAGCGCACAGCACGCTGACGCTGACGAATGACTATAAAAGAATTACTATGCATTTTGTCTCCAAGGAAAAAATTCACGCAGCCAGCACTCAGCACCCAGCAGCCCAGCTATTTTCATGTCTTTATTTTAAACTCAATGCATGAATAAACTCACACTTTTGTCCTGTGTTGTTGGTAGTTGCTACTTTAAGGAAAAATGAAAATGTCTCAGTTGTCTTATGTACAAGTGACAAGTGATAACACAAGTTTTTGTTGATTTGCCATTTATGGTGTAGCTTGACCACTTGTCATTTTTCCCTTCCTGAAAACAGTATCGCAGAGGAAGGAAACCCAGCACAATGGCTGGCCAGCAGGAGGCTTATCAGTGTCCGCATTCAACTGCTGCAGGAAATGTAGTCCTCGCTACTTGCTACATTGTGTTTTATTTAGTGTAACGTTCCCAATATGAACTGTCTGTTTACCAGATTTATCAGCTAGTTCAACCACATACATGAAGAAATTGACTACCAGTACTTGTTTACACAGTACAGTTATGAACAGCTATACTGTAGGATTCAGTGGAAAAGGCTCTGCTCTTCGAGGAAGTTCTCAAAGACGCGACAATGATGTTTCTGCTGGCCAAGCTGTAACAAATACAGACATGAGCACAAATCTTCATAATTAAATCAATATTACCAAAACGCTGGAGCTGTGGAAGCAAGCCTTGTTGGCATAAAGGTATCAGCGGGTTAATGAAGGGTCGCAGAACTGTAGGTTTATGGGCCAACAAATGGGTGCCATTAGCTTGTTGTTACTCTCCTAAATTAAAATATGTTTTGTTTTTTTTTTTTGCTTGTTTGTTTTAGCATATTTAACAACAGCAAATCTAACAACACATATATTTAGTTTTTCCAAATGTGTATTGGTCAGCCTCAGAAACAAGGTCTCTAAGCAAAAGATGGTTGCATTCTTCTCAGCTCTTTGATGAAAATTTTGTTTCCATGCAAAAAGGATGTTTAAAAGCTGTTTTGCTGAATTCATGTTTCTGACCAAAACATTTGACATATTCATACCTCATCAGTGATTCACATTGTGAGCACTTAAGTTGAGCACATTGCTGTCTTGAGGCAGCACAAAGCGATTGCACCATTGACCAACAAAAACCTGGTCCGGAGTCAGTGAGGGAGGGATTTTCCTGCTGTTTAAAGTTCGCAGTATTGTGATGATATACCTTTATCAGCAGGTTTAGAAAATACACACACAACATACTTGTTGATTCACACCTGCATGGACATTTCATTAAACCTTTACCAGTGCTACCAGGATGGCTGCTTTACTCCAAACACTCACTGTATGAATCTGTGTGTGAGCTTTCAGATGTGTAGAAGAACACTTGAGTTAACATTACATCCTGCCCAATACTGTTGATATGTTAGGAGGTTTATTTAAATCTCAAAAAGGTTTAGAAAGGTTTAGAAAGTGATGCACTTTGGTCCTTTGGCGTTGGACCATATAGACCTATTGAGTCTGTGCATGCAGCACGCTTCTCAACCTCTGAATCACTGCTCACATCTCATGTTTTTGTTCAGTCAGTTGACCAATCAGAGTTTTGTAAGCAGTATTAAAAAACTGGTTATCATCTTCTAGTGGCTAGATGAGCTAATATATGCATGAAATGGTGAGTGAAAACCCACAAAAATGAGCATGGAAGCTGTACAGCCTGTAAGAAGACTTACAGAAAAAACAACTATTGGCATATTTCATTGAATGTCATATTTCATCAACCATGGAGCTAACTGCTTCTAGCAACTGCCAGCTAAGACCACAGGAAAAACACTGGCCCATGATGTGGCTTCAGAGTAGTTGCAGATCTCATGACACACACTGACCTAAAAAATTGTTCTCGCATACACAAGCACCACAAAGAAACTGCTGTAAAACCTTCAATTTTTTTTCTGACTGTCACAAACACTGTGAAATGACTCTGTATTATCCACTTTTTAGTAAAGTTTTTTTTTTAAGTTCTTGAAGAGAGATCCATGTGTGGCAGCCAGTAGGAAGTCATTAGTCCACTGCATCAGACTATTCATCACGTGTACGCATTTTGTAGACTTCTCAACAGCAATGTAGCAATTACATTTAGTCACATTTGTAATGTTCCTTCCTCGCTCTCCGACTCTCTCCTGGATGCAGTTCCATATACAAGGAAACGGACTAAAAAATAATCATAGCTGGACAGGAAGCTCAATCTCACTCCCTCCCTGGAAACTGTAGAGACTGTTGCAGCAGTGTATTTTAGGAAAGGCTACATTTAGGAACAAACAAAAAACTTTTTTTTTTTTTTTTTTGCTTGAATTGATTAAACTGCATTTTTGTACAGTGTACGTGATAGCCTCTGCCAGCATGCTTGCACTGTTCCTTTATCACTTTGCTAAAAATAAAAATATAAATCCACATTTTATATACACTTTAAAGTCAGCCCCTAACTTCAATTTCCTTGTTCAACAGTACTGTAAGGTGCAAAAGCACCAGGATTCAATATTACATTATGAGGAGGTCAGTTATTCTGCACAGCACAATAAAACTAGTAAAAAGCTCTTGTTCAAAGACTCCAGAGCTTGCATGTGGGAGTTTAGTCTCACTGCATGAAGCAAACCAGATGGGGCCACTTCACGACCAGCAGTAAATCCCTCTTGCCCTGTTCTTTCAAGGAATAATGATCTGTTCCTTCATATACTTATAAGGACTTACAAACCCCACACAGGTGTTTTCACTTATTCTACCCAATCAAACCTCTTCCCACCCTGAAGTTAGGTTAAGATGGGATTTGATGAACCAATAAGAATGATTATTCCAGGTGAATGGCCATTGCCTGTTGATGCTGAATGTGGGAAAAGTGCAAAATGTGCAAGATGGAAATTAGCTCATCTGTCACCCGAACAAAGTTGCACTCCACATGGGACCAAGATGCAAATTTGTTTTGCTGTCAAAAGTGAATGATTTACTTGTCCCTTTAGTTAGACAGAAAGGAAGTAAACAGGAGGTGAATATTTGACAATGGTCATTTTTCATATGTGTGACCATGCTGTAAGCTGTAACTCAAAACTAATAGGAGGTTTAGATGGATGCCCATCATGCACAGCCTGTGCACATCCACACAGGCCTCAGAGAAAGCCTAATCATGTTTAAAAAGTGCAAACATCTGTGTGGGTGCAGTATGGCCTTTGCAAGCAACAATAAAACAGCTGTATGTAGCCACACACACACACACACACACACACACACACACTGCTGTGGAGAAGGGTTATCCCACAGGGCTTTAAAGTGTCTTTAAAGTAAAAAGAGTTGTCCTACATCATATTTTCCAAGGGACATTTCACCAAAGTGCATTGTGAAAAGGGGATAAGTTATGCCAGGGTCGACTGTCAGCCCAGGGCTATCCTCAGCCTTGGGCTAAGAACATGCAGAGTCAAAAGCCCATTACTCTATTACACATCTGATTATGAATCAACACATGATCCCAGTCTCACTGCTGTGTAGGAACCATTTTGTTTTGAAATCCATCAGTTTGCTTGATCATTTGAGCAACCCTGTCTGACAGATGCATTATGGGAGACAGCAGTGGAGTATTCAGAGAGGCCAGCCTGGAATAGAAGCGTCCCAGTATTAGCGTGTCTGTACCTGAAGTGTCACCTCCTTAAGCTCCACACTGCCACCTATTTTGCACACCAAAGGTCTTTTTCTCTAGGATGCAGTATCATCTCTAAGTATAACTAAACAACAAGAAATAAAAGGATGGGGTAGAAAACAATCTTCATGTCAAGGGCATGAACACTCCCTGTGTTACACCCTGATAGCATTTGGTTGCAACACAGTTAAATAACTACAGCTGTTTTCTAAAGCCCTTACTAAAGCTCTCTGTATCATAGATGAGAAGTAGGCCCCTTGACAATTTTATGCCGACCAGGGGAGGACTGAGTGGAGATAAGTTTAACATTCCATATTTTTCCCAGGACAATGGTGTTCCCAGAAAGCACCCAGAAGCAAGAGCTGAATACAGGGAACCTTTCCTGCGTGCGTCAGGCAAAATAGAAAAAGAAATCATTCCAAAACAGGATAAATACTGGAAGAGCATCCACAAGACCAAAACTCCAGATCACCCAGGCAGGAAGAGAAGCCAGTGGGAACCTCTGAACTACTTCAGTTCTGGTGAAGCAGCAGATGTAAGAAAAGGCAACGGACGTGTTCTTTGTCACAGCGGTTGGGATACTCATGGGAAAATGGACCGAGGTCAGGTCCCAGCATGCTGAAGAGCCAAAACTCAAGGTTACATGTCAGAAAGCAGGATCCCACAACAGCTCTTCACAGCTGAGCGGGGAGCAGCTGAAATGTCTGTATGTAAGACAGACAGAGTCAGATGGGGTGTTTTTTAAATACATTTCTACTTTCTTCTTTCTTACTACAGAACTCGCCAGCTGTTTTACATGAAAAACTGTTTTGTCTGTTTTTAATTTTTAATTCAGGAGTGGTACATCCAAATGCCACTTTCTCAATGTGTCTGGAAATATGAAATGCATTCTTGTTTGCAGATGAGGCTCAAATTCCTTGGCAGTATCTCCTGATTTATTTCTTTTGTTTTTATTCAGTTGACATGGATCAACTTCAGGTTCAGAGATTAGCCATGATGGTATAGCTGACCAACAGGCTGGAGGGCACACATTAATATAATTAATACTCATTTCCTCTTTCTAAAGTTTGTTTACGCCTTTGTTGCCTTTGTGTGGAGAACAGCTACAGCTGTAGAGAACAACTTGGCAATGTTGGAGACTAGCTTGGCTCTGGTGATGTAATATTTGGAGATCTGATGCTACATCTGACTCCACCGTCGCCAGTGCTTTGACATTTTCTCTTCTTACAGATAGATTTACTGTCACACATGGATAACATTTCTTCAACAGTTTGACAAACTAAAAGAAGGTTTCTCTGACTTTGGTTTAACCATCATGTTATATGAATGATACATGGTTGTGTACTGTATGCACTGTACCTGATTTTCATTATCTCATATATTTTACATGCAGACGGGTGGCACGATTGCCTCATAACAAGAGGGTTCCAGGTTCGAAGCCCAGTCCGGGCTCTTTGGTTCAGAGTTTGCATGTTCTCCCTGTGCCTGCGTGGGTTTTCTCCGAGTACTCCAGCTTCTTCCCACAAACCTCAAGATGCTGAACAATAAAATATCACAAATAAATATAATCAAACTATAAATAAAATGAACTCTTGTGCCCTATTAAAAGAAATTGCATGTAAATAAATACAAACATTTGGCACAGTAATGGAATCGTGCATTCCTTAACAGGCTATATACTACCAGTCCAGTTTCCACAGTTGTTGAGCCTTGTCCACACATCAGTAAGTTGATAATGTAATCATTATGACAGGCCAACTGTACATGCAACTTCATCTCCACTTACAAACTGCTGTGTAGTCACCTTTTGTGAAGGAGGCTGAAAAACGTGACGGATTTGATGTTAATAGACAGGAGCCACAGTATTTCTTGTAAGTGATTTAGTTTAATTAATGGAGACATGCACTTTATGTGATCTCAGAGGGTTTTTTCTCTGACTTATGACCCCAGCCTATCTAGAGCTGCTATGTAAGCTGGTGGCACCACGTAATTCTCTCACTTTGCCTGAGGGACAGATGAGAAGTTTGTTTCACACATCCATCCATCCATTTTCTATATCGCTTATCCATCACGGTTGCGGGGGAGCTGGAGCCTATCCCAGCTGACTATGGGCAAGAGGCGGGGTTCACCCTGGACTGGTCGCCAGTCAATCGCATCACACACAAAGAGAGACAACCACACACTCTCACACTCTCACCTAGGGGCAATGTAGAGAAGCCAATTAACCTAATGTGCATGTTTTTGGTATTGTGGGAGGAAGCCGGAGTACCAGGAGAAAACCCACGCAGGCACAGGAAGAACATGCAAACTCCACATAGAAGAGCCCAGACCGGGATTCAAACCTGTAACCTTCTTGCTATGAGGCAACTGTCAATTAAATATAAGACTATAGCCAGCACCTGGTTTGCATGGTACAAAGGGTGGAAGCAGGGGGAAACTGCTACCCTAGCGCTGTGCAAAGGAAACAAAAAGAAGTTTTTTCATTTTTTCACCACCTCTAACTTCACCGCCTGACAGCTGCTCAATGTCAAGCAATAGAAATGGCATGTGTAATCCCTTAAGTGAAATGGCAAAAGGTTGGTGTCTTCACAAAATCTAATTGAAAAATTGATAGTTTGCTCTTCTGTGTTAATTCCTATTAGTTAATGCTCCTTTACAAGTGCTTCACATTTCTTCCACAAGTGAAAAAAGTATCAAATGTTGGCCAGTCAAGAGTGCCTAATTGGAAAAAGAGTTAATAAGAGTTTTGTTTTTCATTTCTTTTCTCTTTTTGTTTTTCCCATAATGTGTAGCAATTGCACTTTGTTGCCAAACCAGTCACCCAGTTCCAGCCTCATGAAGTCTGTTTGCGTGATTAGATCACTGCCAGCAGTGTAAGCTTTCAAACATTCTGGGATATTGTTAACTGACTGCAGACCACTCGCTCCCTTGTTATCAGAGCCAATAGCTGTGGAGCATGTTAGTGCTGCCCCCAAGAGTCAAACACAGTGACTACACTAACTACTTCCATTCACCACATTTCCATATAGAACAGGGTAAAACACTGGTGAGAGGAGCCAGAGAGTCTTGTGATGTGCTCACTTGAACTGCTCTGAAATAATGTGTTAACAATGGGTCAGTTCTGCAACTTTAATCCAGTTGTTTTAAATGACGGAAAATGCCCTTTTTCTGATGAGCCAATGAGGCCTTCTACTTAGAACTCATTACTGTGCGAACTTCTGAGCAACAAGGTTGCATACCTCTGTCACATCATGTGTTCACATACTTGTCAGCAATGGAGTCAGGTTGTGCTCAGGTCCACAGGAACTATTAACTGCCTGCCTGTAATGCAACTAATGAGCTCAACAGCTCCACACATCCACTCCTCCTACATTCAAACATGTACTAAAATGTACCCTTTGCCATGTATATCCACTGTTAAAGAGGCACTCTAGAAATGTTCTGGGTCTTTAGTCCCAAGTATAAGTCAAAATCCTGCATGTCCCATGATACAATGTGTATAAAACAGAAATCAGAAAATACGACCAATTAGTGACACTTCTTTCTCAATTTCTATTTCTACTCTTACATGAGATTAAACTATAGATTAATAGTCCAGTTCCGGTGTGAAGGTGTACCTGCTGGGAATCTTTGATGTCTAAGTAAATTATTTATTATTATGTTTTCTGTGGACTTTGTGATAAAGTGTGTCACGTTAAATATCACTGCACCGTTATGGCAATAGAGATGTTAATAATTACAGCCTCTAACTGTGCCATCATTGCATCATCTGTTGTGTTTTCTGTAGTATTTGCTTTGGAGCAGATGTGTCCAGTGATATTCTCTGAAGGTGATCTGCCAAATTTTCACCACAAGATGGCATGTTGTTCTTCAGAGAAGGACAAGATTACTGGCTCAACAAGAAACCTGGATCATACAGTCCTGTGACTAAATATTGCTTATTGAAAGTGATACTTGTTATGCCTCCCTAGCCAGCTACCTCCACCAAACCTATTTCACACAGTGAATCCCAAACCTTGCCTTTCATGTCTCCTTTAGACACTGCAAGTACTCCCTCCTGAATCCTGACATCCCTGAAGCATCAGAGCACTCTTATTTCCTTTTTTGTTGTCAAATGAATCTGATTCACAGACCTTTCTGACAACACTTGTCTCAACATATTAATCACTTGTGGAACTCATAACACTGAAATGGTTTCCTTCCAGCAATTATTGCAGTTAAGTGTTATGTTGTCACCTGGTTATAATTTAGTTTTAGTCTTTAGAGGAAGAGCCAGTCAGTTTCAGTTTTAGTCATTTGGTTATTGTCCCATGAAGGCAAACCTTGTGTTGAGAATTTTTCCCACAGGGTTGCTATGAGGCGACAGTGCTAACCATTGCACCACCGTGCCGCCGAATGTCAGAAATAAAAGGGATATTTATTTGTTTATGTTTTTATAACAGTTACATTGCAGTAGTTTTGATATGTCTGCGCCACTATGAAGGGTTGTGAAAATTAATTTTAATGACTTTAACCTACAGACATCCTGAAGTTGTCGGTATGGCTCAAGACTATGCCAAGATCCTGAGAGAGAAGCATCAAGAACTTAAATCATGATTAGAAATCACAAATTAATTTAATTGTTTTAATAGGCCACACTGTCCCAATTGAAACAATGTACAAAGTGATGTAGGTCTATTTAAACATTTTAATGATCAATAGGATGTGAGTGTTTCTGTGACTTCCTGTACAGAATTGTAGAAACTTGTCCGCGCACACAGCTGCAGGCTCCGGTCCGTTTCGTAAATCTTAAATTCCGGCCTACAGAAGCAGAACGAAATCCGAAAAATATAAATGGAACAATTGCTATATTTGGAATAATACTACTAATAATATAGAAATATTTCCCTGGCGAAACAATCAATAAAATCCAGCACACCTCTTACTGTAGCTCAGGGTACTACATTAATTATTAATTCATCTGTTTTTATCACTGCTACATTCCATCAATATTCAGATAATCCACGAATCAGTAAAGACAGGAGGACACAAAAAGTTCGATCAAAAGCAAAGTAGAGCGCACATTGGAGGTACATGCACAGTAGTAACAGCCAATGAGCTTGAAGGAACTGTAGTCATGTTTCTACACGGATGCATTTAAGTCAAGGACAGTCGTCGGTCGCCGCCCATAGTAGATCAGAACAATTTACTTCGAGCGGGACTCCACATAAGTCAACTTTCTGTGTCTCTCGAATCGTCTGTTCAAGAGTGTTCGTTTTGAAGAAACACTGAGACTGACTTAGTTAGTTAGTGAGCCGGTAGCATTCTTATTGTTTATCTGTCATCGTCGCCTTAAGGTTTTTATCTGAAAGTGAACGAGCAGACTTATCGAGGAAAGTTTCTCTCTGAGTGTTTTGTTTTTCTAAGTGTTTTTGTAAACCATGGCGTGTGAAGGAAACGGCATGTCAGGTAAGCTTGATAAGTTAAATTGTCGAAGCGTAAGTTAACATTTATCATTTTCACTGCTGTTTGTTTTTTTTAATGGCCGGCTGCTGTACTAACTGGGTAACGCAGCAGTGATGAAACCAGAGGTTATTACAACCATACAACCGTGTATTCATGTTGGCTTTATTTCTCCACAGACCAGAGGATAGGAGAAGCCCTCATCAAAGAGTAAGTTTCCTTTTTCTCTTATATCATTTTATTCTTTTTTTTCTTTTTCTTTTTACATTGAAGGCACCGCAGTGGTCGAAACTGATGAAAAAAAGGCAAACATTCCAAAATAAACGAGGAGATAATTGATAGTTTTGACAAAATTGATTTAAAAAAAACTGCAACATCATGAAATACAGAAAGAGAATCAAGTTATTTTGCTGCCTTTTGCTACTTTGTATCAACATCACTAATGACGACAGAAAGAGAAAAGGAAGCCGAAACGAACCCTGAAACGAAATTTAAAAGCGTGAATAGATGTTTTGTTTTATTTTTGGAAACAAACATCAAAGCCTGAGGACAAGCTCTTTCCTTCATCAGTAAGCTGTTGTTAGTTTCACTTCCGCTTTCTAAGCACGTCACTTGGTTGGTGTTGCAGGTTAGTTAAACAATTAAACAACATTTTCAAACTCTGCGTTGTTAAATGCGTTATGTAAAGCCAGTTTCACTTTCATTTCACGGTAATCACAGTTATGCTTTTAGGATAAATCCCACCACTCGTGATCTACCTGTTGTACCTGTGTTGTGCAGTGACTCATGTACACCAAGGAAGACAATAAAGGCTGCTGGAGTGTGTGTGTGTATGATGTTTTCATGGCTGTGATAGCCTCTGGAATGTTTCTTCATGTTTGGGATGAGACATGGTGCAGGTATCATCCATCCATCTTTCCATGAGCTACCTGTACACCTACTTATCTTAGCAATAGTAAGCAGTAGCTCAAGATTACACTGGTCAGTATATTTTTGGATCTAGCTGCGATTTCTGGCCATATTTTTAAAGTTAAGTTTGTTACACATGTTTAGGCCTGCATAACCCGTAGCCTTAGAGAGGCACAGCGTGTAGTCAGATAGGAAGTCAGGTCCTTCATTCTGGTAAAGGGTGGTATGCGGGGTTGTGGTTTCCTTATCAATTTGATATTTAAATCAACTTGATTTTGTATACAGGCGCATGGTTTACCACCTTGTGAAGCACATGATTGTGTAAAGAATATTACTGTGTGTGCTCAGGAACACACTGTACAGCTGTTGTGAATAAATAGTTCATTTGCAAACAATAGACATTTCGAGCATGCCTGCATTGCATTCCGGCTGCGATGTGGTTTCATCTTGCTTTGAAAATAGACCAGATTCTCTCGCTCTGTTTCACTTCTTGACTGCCTCAGTCTCTGTGCTGGACACACCTTACATTAATAATAGTCCAGCTGCTTCTTGGTCCCTTCTGAATCGCTCCGGAATTTTATTGAATTGGACTTGGAAAGTCCTTAAATTTCTTGTTTAAAGGTGTGGGAACCCTGTTTAACATCCTGGTCCCTTGCAGGGTCATAGAGGAGGAGCTGAAGGACGTGCCCCCAGAGGATATCCCACCTCTCACCCCAACTGTTAGACAGCAAATAAAGAGTGAGCAGGAGCAGAAGATGGTGACCCAGTTGGGCAAAATGATCCGCATCATTGGCGACAGAGTTAAAGATGACCAGGAGTTCCAAGAGTGAGTCCCCCAGTCGCTTCAGAGCCTCAGAGCTCATGTAATAGTACTGAAGTCTTGCTGGCTTTTGTGTGGCATAAGTGCTCCTCAGATTGTTTTCTCAACAAAACTTTTTTTTTTAGGTGTCTCTGTCCTCTATCTCTCTTTTCTAGTGCAATAGATGGGGTGGCTTGTTGTCCTGGCTCTAGGTGGGACAGATTTAAGGAGGTGGCAGACAAAGTGTTCGAACACGGGATCACCTGGGAGAGGATTGCTGTGCTCTTCTATGTCGCCGGCAAGCTGGCTGTCAAGGTGGGTTAACGTCTGTTTGCTGCAGATCAGAATGGACTGTGGATGTACCAATCGGTTTCCAGATCTTTGATGACATCTTTGTTGTTGAATGGTTATTAGAGTGCAGTCTCAGATATTCTCAGGTATTGGCTCTGCACCACAGGATGCTGCCTCCCTGTGTTTTGTTGAGATATACTAGAGTAGAGAATTGTGCACATGGTGTTGCTATATGACTGCAGCCGAATTCCACAAGAGAGAACTTTCAGTAATGAGATGGTTGCTAATGTTACGTTACAAACTACAGCTCTTCAGTACAAAGCCTTGTTTTGATCCCCGTTGCTTATTGTATCTCTTTCAAAGCAAAAGCACTCTTCATGCTTCATTTCTTAAAAGAACATTTAATGTGGAACATTTGCATAAATGTGTTGAGGAAAACTCACACATCACATACATACAGGTTCCCGCTAATGCCATGGATGCATATGACGCCACAGCCCCCCCTTCCTCGGCAGGTCAGACCACAACTTGGTCATGATGACTCCCAAGTATGTCCCTCTTGTGAAGAGGCAGCCTGTGTACACCAGGACAGTGAGGAGGTGGTGAGGAGGCACTGCAGGACTGCTTCGAGTCAACAGACTGGGATCTACTCTGTGAGCCTCATGGGGAGGACATTGATATGATGACTGACTGCATCACCCAGTACATCAGATTCTGTGAGGACACCATCATGCCAGTCCGGACCGTGCACTGCTACTCCAATAACAAGCCCTGGATCACCAGTGACCTGAAGGTGCTTCTGAACAAGAAGAAGAAGAAGACTTTCAGGTCTGGAGACAGACAGGAGCAGAGGAGGGTGCAGCATGGACACTGTGAGGATCACATTCTTTGATTTCTCCAGTGCTTTCAACACCATTCAGCCTCTGCTACTGGGTGAGAATCTGAACTGACTACTTGACAGGCAGGCCACAGTTTGTCCGGCTGGGACACGTCCTGTCTGATGTGGTGGTCAGTGATGTAGGAGCTCCACAGGGAGCTGTGCTTTCTCCCTTTATCTTCACCTTATACACCACTGACTGTCAGTACAACTCTGAGTCATGTCACCTGCAAAAGTTTTCTGATGACACAGCTGTTGTCGGGTGTATTAGAGAGGGAGAGGAGGGCGAGTACAGGACACTGGTGGACAACTTTGTGGAGTGGTCTGAGCAGAATCACCTGGGACTGAATGTCAGCAAGACCAAAGAGATGGTGATCGATTTCAGGAGGAAGAGGACGCCTTCACAGCCGCTATGGATCAGGGGGGAGGTGGTGGAGGACTTCAGATACCTGGGAGTGGTGATCGGTAATAGACTGGACTAAACAAGAAGGGGATGAGCAGACTCTATTTCCTGAGGAAGCTGAGATCCTTCAACGTGTGCAGCAAGATGTTGGAGATCTTCTACCAGTCTGTTGTTGCCAGCGCCATTTTCTTTGCTGTGGTGTGTTGGGGCAGCAGCATCAGAGCCAGTGACACTAAAAGACTTGATAAGATCATCAAGAAGGCTGACTCTGTACTCAGTCTCAGGCTGGAGCCTTTTGAGACCGTGGTGGAGAGGAGGATGCTGAACAAACTGTTATCCATCATGGACAATGAACAGCACCCTCTCCACCACACAGTAGACAGACAGCGGAGCACCTTCTCCCACAGGCTGCTACAGGGACAGATACAGGAAATCTTTCCTGCTACATGCCATCACACTGTATAATAACAGCTAAACTCTGGTCATAACATACAGTCACTACACACTTTATATGTTTTACTCACTCAGTTCACTACACCTTACACTCTACTGGCACTTTACACTCTACCTCTACTTTATTTTGCACTACTATGTATACTTGAAATGCAGGCACTGACATCTTTGCTTAAGTCGCACTAGACTGATGTCTTATTTTATTTGTTATTTTGATGTTAAACATTAGATTTGACTGATTGTTCTTAAAAAAATGAAAACATGATGTGTCACAGTTGTCTTGATGTGGGTCTAATTGTGGTTATTCTACATTCTCAATAATGGGCTGAATGGGAGCAGCTGCTGGGTCAAGTGCAACACCTAGTGGTAAAACTGTATACCAGTCCAATATAAAAACCAGTCACATGGCTGCACTGGCTCACACACTTCATATTGAAACCACGTTCTTGTTTTTGGTAAGACAGGACAAGGGAGATAAGTTATGGATGGGCTCTTATAGCACAGGCTGTTGGTGAGCGTAGCAGAAGCTGATATGCAGAGATGATGGTTGGACTGTTGAGTGGGCCGTGTTAATGAGATGAGACTGTCTGTCAAGGCTGTGGGACCGGCCGCTATAGTTTAGCTTTAGCGGATAGTATAGACAATATGGAGGAGCTGAAGGCTGATTAAAGGTAACCTGGTAAAGGTGACCTGTCTTGAGTGCTGCTCACCAGCTTTATAATGGCAGTTATCTCTGTCTGTTACAGTTTGTGACATTTTTTCCAGTGATTGTAAGTGATGTCCGGAGTTCAGCAGCATCACCTTGTTTATAAAACTTGTGCTTTGGCTGTGTGTGTGTTTGTCCATCAGATGGTGGAGGCTCACCTTCCTCAGTCAGTGAGGGAAATCCTGGTTTGGACTGTGGATTTTTTCCGAAACAATCTACTGGGATGGATTCGCGAACATGGAGGATGGGTATGTTACTCCTGTTTTCACGGTGACCTTTGTTCATGCAGCACGTTGTATGGCATTATACAGCTGTGTAGATGAAGCCATGTTTATTATTTATTTCCAGGGAAATGGATGGCGTTGCTCAGTGATTGATATTTTATATGTGAGTGGGTAATGACAAGGAAGATGTTTAGCTACCGAGTTAGCTACCTAGTTCAATATAAATACACTAAGTCTAGCTTTCTTTAAGTTTTTTTTTTTATTGCTTTTTAAGACAAGATTTGTGACCTTCCTGTGGCTACCTGGAACATGGTATCCCTGCCTGACATGAATAGTTTCAGGTTGTTAAGTTCCTGTGAAGGAAAAGGTCTGAGAGTTTCCACACGAGATTGCAGGCTGAATGCTGCAGGCTGGAAAGGCTTGATGTCCACCAGAAACATTTCTAAATGCACAGTGTGACACAGATTCATGAGCAAACGAGGGAGGAAGGAAGGAACGCAAGCAGGAAATTGTGGTCGAGAGAGCTAGCAAGTCAATATGAGAAATAAAACTTTATTGGCTTATAGTTTCATGGTAGTTAATGCTCTAAAGAAGAGAATGCTAGCACCAGCAACGGCACAGTCAGTTCAGAATCAGCTGCAGTACAACAGAGTAGCAATACAATTACAACAATGTACTAAAAACAAATGTACAAGTCTGTGAATCAGTTTAAAAAAAAAACAAAGTCATTTGCATTTAAAGCATACACATTGTGTTTCACATTGTGACATGCCACATGATCAGAGCTGTCTCTCCACAGATCAACAGTTTCTCTGAGCTGGCGGTGGTGCCCATGCACGGCGTGTCATCAATCAGCTCCCACAGCTACGGCCTCGTCCTTATCTTCATTGCTGGCCTGGCTATAGGAAGCCTCATCACCTGGAGAATGACCAGGCAGCTCTGAGGCGTACATACACACACACACACACACACACACACACACACACACACACAGAGGCACACATATACTCCAGACCAGCAAATTTCTGGGCATTTACCAAATAGGTGGTGTTTGTCTTAACCATATTATGTTTACCAGAGGGTTTATTATTCAGGGTTGTCATGTAATTTCCCAAACCCTCTCACGCACTCTACATTTTTATTCTCTCTTATGTATGCAAACGTAAGCACAGCGCACTGTACCATGCAAAACACATTATGTAATATAGGTTGACCCAGGAGTCATTATGAAACAGAAACCCAAAGTGCCAATTTTAGCTTCATTAAGGCTTCTTGTTTGGTGGCAGTAACTTACTCGTCCATATTTGTGTGACCATCCTCATATACGTGTGTCATAAATATTCCACCAACAGCTGCCACTGAGAAGGACTGATAATGTATTTTTGTTAGGGAGTAAAAAAAAAATATAAATATCAATATATCGGCCAATGTACTTTAACCGCAACCTGAATATATACAGAATATCTATATAAAAGCCACTATTGCCCAATAAAATGGGCTGAGCCATGTATTGGTTGGGTTCTCATCCCATTTCCCTTATTTGATCACTTCCTGATTCTTGCATGAGCCAGCTGATTCTTGTCTGGTCGGTTGTCAAGAAGAACATTTAAATTTTTTGCTCTGAGGAGAAATTAGGGAAACCTTCTCGCAGGGGATGTGGACTACTGACACCTGCAAGGCCGCGGCTCTCATGACTGCCTGAAACCACACACTTTCAGAAATATTCTTACACATGTATACTTAAGTTCAACATTATTTTATCACGAGTAAATACAAAACCGTTTATCATTTCTGCATTAAGGATCAGCATTTAACAGTTTTCTCCCTCATTCTTGTGTGTCTGACTCCCAAGTTATCAATAATAACATGCATGCTGCCAGATTAGCTCAGTAGCCATAGAGCCTGCTAAAGCCTTGCAGATCATAGTGGTGCACTGAAAATCTCCATCTCTCAAAAGTCTTATGTCAAATAAAGACACCCCTTTATTGGAAATCTGTTATAAACTGGACATTAAAATATCATAAGTCCTCCATTTAGATAAGGAAAATGGGGGGGGGGGGGGGGGTAAATGACCTCAGGAATAGAAATAGGGAGCAATCCATCTTAAAGAAAGACAGACAAAGGATGCCATGTGTACAGAGCAGACCAGCAAAATTACAGCATGAACAATCATGCACATGCAAGGCCTGAAGTAATCAAATAATAAGCGTGTAAGTGAAGATGAAAAGATGAGCATTTTTGAGTTTGGATCTAAATGCTACCACACTATAATGCAACACTTAACCACATACATACTGGTACAAATAACAGAAACTCAGGTATCATATCACATGGTTACATTTCATTCCTTTCCAATGTGGGCTTCCATTTAGTTGACAAACAGTAAATCTGTGTTAACTGTAAGCCTGATTAACAAAAGACAGTCATTAAATGTCTTATCTAATCCTGTATCATGGATAATATTATGGTCAGAGACGGTAGTCATCAATAAACATGTTCACTATTGTCTATAGGTGTCATTTCCAGTCACATATGGTACTGAACACAGCACAGCAGGTAGAAACTGATGTCAGATATATTTACATAGTTTTGATGTCAGCTGATCAGACATTCTCATCCTAACCTGGATTTTTAAATACTGAACTCGCAGATTGAATATCAACAAATCATGCACATAAACACACAGTGACTTCTGTTTTAGTTGCCGGTGTACTGAAGAGTTTTAGTGTAAAATGAAAGGATAGTGCCAAATGTGATTTCATGTGTTCATGGACAGAATGGCAGATGAAGCATTTGATCAGGGCTGCCCTAAGTGGAGCCTGTGTGTCAACGTTTTCCCCCCACTGATGTTTCTAAAATTCATTTTTAAAAATTTTAATATAAATTGTATATATTTTTTGTCATGTCTAAATGCAATATATAGAATCCGTATTGATTAATGATTTTTTTAAATAATCTGAACACAGTGGGCAGTGGGACCCTTTTGTATTTTGTACGGGAAGACTTGGGATCAGAGTGTTATTTTGTATTTAAACGATACTGTGCAAAAGTTGCTTGAATTTGGCCAGTGGCCCTCCAGGGGAAAAAAAATTATATATATATATATTTTTGTGTTCTGCTGATGTTGAATATCCCCACCAGCAGCCTATTGATGAATTTTCCTCCCAGTAAAATGTCTCATGTGCGCTGAGTGTCTGAACAGTTTCATATTTATCTTCGATTTTATTTTAAACCTGCATTACTTCTAGTCTTTGAAAGGTGTCTTATGAACAGGAAGTGAATGAATTTCTACCTACAACCTCTGCATTCCTCTGTTTACACTTAGAGAGGTTTACAGTTTATTTGCACAAAAAGTGATGTTGAGGATTTCCTTGTCTTGACAGGAGAATCTCTGCCCTGTCAGTGTAACTTTGCAATATATGATGTGTATTGTAGATCAAGTAATGGAATGTTAAATCCGTGTTTTCTCCAGTTGTTGCCTTTACCTTTGGTTGAATGAATACTTTTCACCAAAGATGGAGGAAAATTGAAATACAATACAAATGTGGAGATCATTAAGAAACAGTGTCTCATTACTGAGTTTGTCCACCAAAGAGTTGACTTTTATACTATAAAATGTCCCACTCACTGTTCACTATTCAATTAAAGGGATTCTTCCATCACAAATGTTTCCTTGAGTTTTTCCCTCTTTTTTTTTTTCCTTTTCATTGTGTTAACTCAGAGTTACACAGAACAAATATCACTCACCCATCATGTCTTTTAAGTTTTTTTGTTTTTTTTTCTTTAGCTCAAACCATTCCTCTCATGCTCATAGTCATCGGTTACCATTGGCAAGGTGCAAAAATGATCACCAAGACTTTTTGGTGCAACTGGCGAAAACAAGATGAGGAAAACTGAAATTAAAGATAAATTGGATAAGTAATAATAGAAACGTAGGTAATTTCATGAATAATGTAATTCAAAATGCTTCACATAACACAAAGAGATGCTGGATCATAAGATACCAGAATCAGACCTGCTGGCACTCCATCTTCATATACATCAAAAGGGTTGTTGTCTTGTAACTTATAATTAAGTGATTTTTAGCTTTGGATAGACATTGGAAGATGCTTGCCTAGTCAGCCTATATGTGAGGGTAGTCAGCTGGATGACACCCATCACACCTCCTGTACATTAAGGTAGGAACATCCATCATATCTTTTCAAAATGGCATCCCAGGTTTCATCTGACATGTCCAGTTTCAGTTTCCCGATCTGCTTTGATTTAATTGAAGGAGGACTTTATTATTATTTATATTTTTCATAGCATTCTCATCAGAATTTTTTCACACCTGCCTAAAACTTTTGCACAGTCCTGTATACCTGAGAACATTTCTGTTTCTCTGCACAGTTTGTGTGATTGACAGTGGACAGGAGAAAAGATCCTTAATTGTGAATGGCGTTATCCTCTTAGACAGAAAATTGGCAATATGTGGGGAACCCTGAATTTTGAGATTCTGCTCTGCCTGTTTACTGTACGTGACATGTTTTTGGAGCTTAAGGTTCTCATGCTTTTGCAAACATCAAATAAACCAAGGGCTCAACATGGCATAGTTTGAGACACTGATTCATGTTGGTTTAACAATGACATTGACAGACAGACAGTAATTAAAAACAGAGAGAGGACTGAATGTGTCAACCTTTCTCAGCTGTGCTGTCTTACACTGATAGAAGATAACTGTAAGAGGCATATACAAACAGTAAAACACAACCTACCAGTATTTACAGTGTTAAGTAAAAAAATAAAAAAAATCCAAATAAGTCTATATGCTTTTGTAAGAGTCAGTTTCTGTGTGTGCAGTTGGTGGATATGTCTCCTTATGGAAGAAGGTAACAGCCACATAGCCTCTGGTTCTGTCTGTTCTGGAGCTGGTGTAAAAATCAACAGCACATGGTCATACTAATCATAACTTGAGGGACTCTAGTGTAAATAGTCTTTTTCTTTTCTGTACTGTGTACAGCTGCAGGTACTTTGCACCCTCTATATCCTGTTTGCTGCTGTAACACTGTAATTTCTCAGTTATGGGACTAATAAAGGATTATCTTATCCTATCTGGAACCCTCTTGCTATGAGGCGACAGTGTGTAGCAAAGTTCATGATAATCAAATCATCAAATACTTGATGAGTTGTCTAAATCAAAGTGGTGCATGGACAGACCAAGAATGTCTGACAAATAAAAACCAACTATCTACGTCTGGAAAACACACTGTCACAGTGTGACATGTAATGAACCTGTAAGATCACTCTAAATATACAGTGTGTGGAGGGCTTTGGATGAGAGCCCAGAAAAGAATGCCATTTACAGTCTTTCTGTCATTCTCTTACTCCTCTGTTTCTTCTGTCTGTGTTTTCCTTTTAAAAACAACCCTCTTCCTTCACGAGTGCATTAGATCAGCCTAGTTAAATGGTCTTTGAACTGAAATAAACTCGAGTCCTCCTCCTTCCTGTCATTTTCCTACATTCCCTGTGCTAAGAATAAGCTCTATCAAGCTCATGTGTGATTTGGCTTAACATAATTATACCCGTACACCGCATTCTCTCTTTATCTCTCTCTCCCGCACTCCTTCGCTCCCTGGTGTCTCCTGTGGTCCTATAAACGGGAGACAATTAGCAGGGAAGGGTAGTTTTATTAATTAGCCAGTAACAAGGGATGAGCAAAAGAAGGATTGATTGATGGATGGAAGGGTGATGGAGGTAGAATGTAAAAATGTTCACTGCTGTTAAGGGGGTCTGTGGTCAGATGTACTGCAGGCAACGTTCAGTTAAGCCTCCCGACATCTTCACATCACTTTTTCTTAAAAGAGATATGCAGGGTGAGAATGCATTACAAAATCTTTTCATTTCTACATTATAAAAACACTAGCGGGACGAATCTTTTATACATTTCCACCCAGGAATCACACTCCTGTCATTCATTTGAACGAGAGGCTCTGCACCTCACATTGGAGGAGATGAGACGAAGGACTCCACCAATGAACTTAAACCTGCTTCAGCTTTTGTCAGTACAATGTGATGTCATCCTGGTAAATTATCAATTCCTCTGTGATACGAATGGCCCAGTTCTAGTGTGTACTGTGGTGAACATCCAGGGATTATTATCACTGTGATGATAACACTCCTAAAATGTAAAATCCTTTCTCAGAATATTATAAACTGTTGTACTGTCTTTTGCATATGATAAAGCCCTGACACACATGCATCATTTATAACCTGTTGTAAGGGGACTGCTTAAGGGCAAATCATTTAAATGATTTCACTTGGTGCCAACAACACATTTCAAACAAGTAGGAACAGGGGCAACAAAAGACTGGTCAAAAAACACCAGTTTAGAACTTTCCACAGGTAAGCAGGTTTATTGATGACAAGTGATAGTATTAGTGATTGGATATTAAAGCTCAGTAATCCACAAGAAAGGTTTACAACTTTGTCAAACACGTGATTGTGTAAAAGATATTTCTACACAAGCTCAGGAATGCTTTACGAAAATGACATCTGTGAGCATGATTCATTTGCAAATATATAGAATAACTTAAGTTTGGGGAACTGCACTTCAGTTTGAAGCGACGACGTGTCAGGGTTCTTCAGTTCCCAGGTATTAAAACCCCTGGTTTGTGGCAGAGACCACCACTTCTGTTGAGGGAAGGTTGTCCCAAGTGGACATGCACCCCTCTGTCAAACCATCTGTCTTCCCTGTCCATGTGAACATTATCGTCCTCAAATGAATGTCCCTTCTCATTTAGATGCAGATGGACTGCAGAATCCCGAGCAGTGGGGTTGGCCTGTGTTGGGCCATGTGCTTGTGGAGCAGTTGAGTACAGCTCATTGAGGTTTTCACTACACTGCATCGCATATATGATGTCCAGTTGCCCCAGTTTAAGCTCTTCTATGCAAGATTAACTGGATAACTGGAGAATTTACAGACATGTTGATTTGCAACTAAATGGATTGTTTTTTATTAATTTTGATGCAGTATCCCAGCTTTTTTTAAATTAGGCTTGTATGAGTTCACATCCATTTATGTACCTTGTTTCAGGCAGCAGTCTGAAGCAGGTTTTAATTGCATTTTCAGTCATGGAAACTGAGTTTGTGTATGGGTGAGGTTGTCCGCCTGTCTGTCTGTGCTCATTCATTATGAATTCCTCAGCAGTCCTGCCTGTCTCCATGCTCATTTATTATGGCTGTGCAGTGGTAAAACACTGGTAGGGGCATCCTGTGCTATGTTCAAGTCAAGTAAGTCTCAGGTGATGTAACATGCCCTCTGGCAGCCATCTTGAAAATCCACAGCTCTTGAAAACATAATCTGTAAAGAGCTAATGGCATTTCTTTTAATTGACTGTCTCAGCAAGAAATCATGTATTTCATGACTGAAAGTTAAATAAAAAATAGGGCATTGTGGTAGGAAGTAACTGCTATTGTGTAGTTTTAATTGCGGTAATTATCACAGTATCTGACAATGAACACAAGAGGGAGCTCCTCTGCACCACACACTTGTGGACCGGACATAGCAGCATGTGGCTGCCACCATGACCACCATGACCGTGATACACTCTGTAAAGCAAGTTCATCCAACTGAAAGGTTTTAACCTTCAGAAAATTTCAGAACTAATGAATAATGAATTGACTTTTAGTCATTTGCCATGAAATAAGAAGTATGAATGAATTTATAGATTTGTGTTCATTTAACTCATTAAATTAAGTCTCTGGAGGGAACACTGGCATTAGCTGATGTACCTCCCAACAGTTACTGTTTGGCAAACTGTCCAGAGACTCTTTTGTAGCTTAATGAAAACAGACATGATGTAAACCTGCTGTGTGCCTTTAAAGGAACATTAACTCATTACATATTACTTAAACATAAATTAGTCCAAACAACTTCAGCATTCAACAAACTACCAATAACGCAGTGAACAAACCAGCCCACAAAATGTCAATGCATCAAAGTCAAAGTGTCAAAGCATTACTGTGTGCATTACTGAATTTCACTACCAGTGTAAGTGAACTTAAAGTTATCAGACTTTTTTATTATTATTTGTTTAGTGAACTTAACTTTTCACTCAGCTTTTCAAGTTGATTTCAGTTACATTTTAGTGGTGCGGCTGAGAACATTTTCCTTTGTCTTTTTTTTTCTTGTTTTTCTTGTTATTAATCCATACAAAATTATTCAGTGTTCAGAGGAAACCCTTGTTATTCCAATGTACAGCATCACTTTATTTTACAAGAAATGTTATAACCACTAAAACAACAACAACAACAAAAAAAAACACTCAGTTCCATACCTAAACAGGAGACATTTTAGCCTACATCCGTTTGAAGAACTGACAGTGACCTTTTATTGTTTCGGAGGGGGCATACGAACAGCAAGAAGGAGGGAGAGGAGGAGGGAGGGGAGACTGCAGTGTTTTGGTTTCTTGTAGTTCTCTCATTTGGCCCTTAGATGTCCCCATGTACCACACTGCAGTATAACAAATCCAGGAACAGATGCAGAAACTGCACTGCACTGCACAAAGTGTGTGTGTGCGTGTGTGTGTGTGTGTGTGTGTGTGTACAAGAGATGCCAAGAGACATTCAGGTGCAGACTATCTTTCCGTAGCAACAATGCAGTTTTATGCCCTTGAACTTCCCTCAGTCACTGATGCAATAGGTTCCTTTCTTTCTCTGGTGTTGTTGTGGGAATGGTTCTGGGAAATATACATACTTGCTTTATTTCCAGGGGTGAGATGAGAAGATGGTCGCACAGAGCCGGAGTCAATACATTGCCAACCTAGAGCAGCAGAAAGACTGGAAGCTCAAGGGGAATAGATTACACTTACCAAAAATGTCACAGCTCACTAATTAACAAATCGTATCTTGTGTATGTAATTTGTTTGCTTGTGGCTGGCGCGTTTGGCCAGGACCAGGCACAGTGACATTTTTACCTCAGTGCTGAGACTAAAACGGAAACCTGAATTCACTATCCCCGTCAAGCAAAACATGCTATCACCAGAGACACTGCTTCCAGTCTTCTGCTAAGGTTAATCGCATCCTGCTTCCAGCTCTGTACTTAACATACAGACATAAGGCTGATTCTGATGCTCTGATCTCCCTCCTGAAAAGAAACCAAATGAATATTTGTCAAAATGTTCAATCATTCTTTTGATTTATAAAATAATCTGTGTTAAAACATGTCATTCTCAGCTGCCCCCCCCCCCCCTTTTTCCTAAGCTGTGAATGCTGTACCAACAGTGTTCTTGTGCTTTTTTGCTTGCTGCACTCTACCTATTTTCTTCCCCCCACCCCTCCACACACACACACACACACACAATTTTCCTGTTTATTTATTTTGCTAAGTCAGCTCACCAACCTATTTATCACTGTCTCCTACTCCCCTGTCTCTCTTCTTTCAACCCCCCCTCCAACCAGCGTATTCAAATTTACTTTATTTGCAGGGCCATTATTAAGCACAGTATTGTCAGAGCAGGGTTAACAAGAATTACATTATTATTATACATATTTAGAATGTAAATAATAATAATAATAAAGTGGTTGGTTCATTACAATGCTTCAGACATGAGATTAAGGTCAGTTCAATGTCATATTTTCTCAAATTTTTGGGGTCATGTCCCCCTTTGGAAACCAAAAACATCAGAGCTCTCTTGTTGTATCCAGATGAATCATACAAACATGTGGAACTGATAGTGTTTATGATCCTCTTTTCCAGTTCCTTTCCAGACAGTTCAGGTCAAGGTTATAATTTTCCAAAATTGCTGACATTTCTCTGCCTTACTGTTGCAAATTTAATGTCCATAATGTTACATGGCAATGAGAATAAAAGCCAACCGCAATCAGCAGGAGGTCTGCTGAAGGCAAAAACTTGCTTTATGAATTAACAAAAGTACTCATTTACAGTAAGCAAGGCTCTTTGACCTCTCCTCTTCCATCAAATCAAACAACAGACCAAAGAGAGAGAAAGGGAAATATCTTGCGTTATGTACAATTTACAAAATATAATTACTACTTTGTTATATAACAGTCAGTGTGTTTTTCTCGCGTCTTTTTGAATGTTGCTGCCTGCCAACATGGGCCATAACATTCAATATTCTACATAACTTGTAGTATTAACCACTCAGAATTCTTAGTAACATTCTTACATGTTGCAAAACTGAAGACATACAATCTTTATTGATTGATTTAGATTTTTGATTATTATTTTTTCTTGATGATGATGATGAAGATGATGATGATTTGCTATAACATTTAAAATTATACTAGAATCTTTTGTTTGATTCTTTCTCGACTGGCACAGCTGTCTTAGACTTATTGCTTTGAATAAAACCAGCTTTGGTGTATTGGTAGATAGGATTATAAAGACTACATAATCCTCTTTCCCCTGAGGTTCCAATTACAGCAAGTTTAAACCTTGACCAAGGTAAGATGGCTGCCATATGGTTGCATCCCTGAGTGGCAAGTCTTAATGAACATAACTGTTTTTACCATTCTTGTGAAGCCACCTTGGAAACAGCTTTAACAATGCACACGCCAGATGTACCGGCAGGTACACAAGCTGACAGGCAGGTATGCTGTCTAATCGTTTTATATGGGCTGGGTGAAATGACTGGGGCCAGCGACAGCCTCAGAAAGCACATTTTTCTTTTGTTTGTTTCATTTTTTTGTCAGAGCACTTGATTTATTCATTGCTGTCAGGATGTAAAAGATGTTTTGTTTGTTTTGTTTTTTTGTATTTTTCATCAGAGAGTCAGTAATGTATGTTATTATGTTAATGCTGCCACTGCAGACTTTTGGCTCCTTAGCCTATGTGTTCAGATCTCACCGCAAGTCAACAAAAATACATGTATAATAGCTGACCCAGAATGCTAAGAACGGTAAGTTCTAAGTATGTTTAGCATTTCCTCTGGTTTTCTGCCATTCAGATATTTCTGAGTTCATGAGGGGCACATGAAGGCATCCTCTTCCTACACGTGTGCCACACAGACAGAGACAGCTTTTCCTATAAATGACTCTACCACAACGTAAAGTCAATGGGCAGAGCGGGAACCAGGAAGTTCTAGTGTTGTTGCATTATTTGTTGCATTGTGGGTAACACAGGCACCTGTTTTGAGAAGGAATAGAAAAGACAATATCTCTGGGTCAGCTGCATTGATTTTGATCCTGTTGATATATTCCCTTGTAAATCTGTCAGTGTCGGGGAAGTTCAATGCTAAAGAAGTGGATTACTTTTTTAACAAAATAGTATTACAACAATATTACCATATGATCTAATCAAGTGTGTTTGTGTGCGTTTTATGTCTCAGCCTAACCAAACCTTAACTACAGACAGGCAGATGATAAATACACACACACGCACACACACACACACACACACACAGTCCCAGTGTACTGGTGCAATGTCAGAACAAACACAGGTCTCTCCAGGTTGACTTTGTCTCATCCTGTCCATGTGTGTACTTTATATTTGTGTACTTTGTATGCATGTGTCCCCTCCTCTATCACTTCCATACTGCAAAGAGCTTCGTAGTTCCTTCGTCAGCATGTTAACTTAATTAGCTGAGTGTGTGTGTGAGCGTGTGTGCATGTGCTAATGCGTTGTCCATCTCTTTGAAGGTTTGTGCACAGCTCTGTGTTTGTGAAAGTGGATGTGTGTGCTTGTAAGAGGCGTGTATGAAGGAGAGTACACGTGTTCATGTACGTGAGTGTGTGACAAGAACAAACAGTCATGACCAGCCCTTCAGTCATTTCTAGTTACAAAAAGAGGTGAAAGAGGAGAAAGGAGGAGGGGGTGTGTGTGACAAGTGGGGTTAGAGAAGACTGACTGCACAATACATGCTTATGATACTGGATTGTATTTATAAACAGTGAATACTGTAGTTAAACTATCTGTTTTGTAGAGTTTTAGTTACTTAAAAAAATGAGTATACATTTGACATAAATGTAGGATTTTCATTGACTTATCATAAAATCTTTTGCATTAACTCAAAAATATATTGTTGCAAAAATCTATGCATGTTAGGATGTCAAGGGTTTTTTTTTCTGTGTTTTTTTTCCCATTTGTTCTCCTCCTCCTATTTCCTATATCCTGTTTGTGAATGTGTGTGTGTGTGTGGGTGTGTTGTGTGCCTCTCAAGGCCAATCCAGAGCAGAGCTGGGCAGTCCTATGGTCCTCCAGTCACATTCTCCCCTGCACACCTGTGTCTCATCCTGCCAATCAACTCACTCCTGCTGCTACGTATTTAAGGACCAATATTCTCATCCAGTCTTTGCCCAATTATACCATCACCTCAGCGTTATTCTTGTGGGTCTCTTGACAAAATATTTTGATGACTGCAGCTTTTCATGTTTTATCCAGTTTGAAAACTAGATGCAAAGTGCAATGACAGCCTAGAGAGGCTAACTCCACCATAGGAATGATTCATATTGAAGAGCACTTGGAAGACTTGTCCCTTTGTTTTCCATTAACACAATGTATGCAATTTGAAGCACTGCATTAGACAAAGTTGATGGAAATGGCATAACTCTCTCTCTCTCTCTCTCTCTCTCTCTCTCACACACACACACACACAAAACCCTTACTTAATTTTGCCAACATTTTTATGCCGTTTTCAGAGAGAGAGAGAGTTAATGTACTTGAAGGGAGATGGAAACTTTCAGAATAATTTCCGATGCAGTGAACTTTTCATTCATATTACTGATCAGTTGTTCCTGCTGAGGGAAAGAGACATTATGTCCATGTGTATGTGGTTATGGACTAATTCTTGTTCAGGTTTGCTGCCCAGACACTGCCTCTCCTGCTCAGCCTGCCCTGGACTTGACTGTTGCTGAACTAAAAAAGAAGCTCAAAAAGCAAAAGAGACTTGCGCCGTGGTATAATACTGAGGTTCACATATTAAAGTGAAATGTGCAAAAATTTGAAAGAAAATGACGTTCCTCCAAACTCACAGAATCTCACTCAATCTAGCAAGACAGCCTTAGATGGTACAGGCAGGCTCTACGGACTGCCAGAGCAGCCTATTACTCAAAATTAACCGAGGATAACAAGAATAACCCCAGGTTTCTGTTCAGCACTGTAGCCAGGCTGACAGAGAGCCATAGTGCCATCAAGCCTTGTATCCCTGTGACCCTCAGCAGCAATGACTTTATGACCTTTTTTAATGACAAGATCTTAAACATTACAGACAAAATTCAACACCTACTGACCTCAGCAGGTACTGATCTACCATCAAACACTGGAACCTTAGCAACAGCAGTGGAACCAGATAATTATTTTGCCTGCTTTTCTCCCATTGACCTTCACCAGTGTCTTAGACCCCATCCCAACTAAGCTGCTCAAAGAAGTTTTACCCTTACTTAGACATGATCAATCTGTCCCTAATAACAGATTGTTCATCAGATGTTTTATAGACCAATATTTAAGAACAGTCGCAATCAGCTACTTGGCTTTCTTCATAGCAATAGTTTGTTTGAGAATTTTCAATCTGGCTTTAGAGCTCATCATAGCACAGAGACGGCATTGGTCAAAGTCACAAATGACCTTCTATTGGCATCAGACAAGGGATTTATCTCTGTCCTTGTACTGTTAGACCTTAGTGCTGCATTTGACACCATTGACCATTCTATCTTTTTACACAGATTGGAACACCTAATTGGGAACTGCCTTAAGCTGGTTTCAGTCCTATTTATCAGATCGATCTCAATTTGTTCATGTTAATTATGCATCGTCCACACTCACAAAAGTTAGTCACAGAGTTCCCCAAGGTTCTGCACTCGGGCCAATACTATTCATCCTTTATATGCTCTCCATCACTTATATTATTAGGAAACACATTTTCACTGTTATGCAAATGACACACATATATACTTGTCAATGAAACCAGATGAAACAAAACAGCTAGCCAAACTTCAGGAATGTCTTAAAGACATAAAAACCTGGATAACTTTCAATTTTCTGCTTCTAAAAACTGAAGTCGTATAAAGCCCTGAAGAGCCAGGAGCCATCCCAGTTGTGGCATTTGATGGAGTTGAGGTCAGGAATCATTGAAATCATGAAAAGTCATCATGAAAAGTTCTTTCACACTAGACTCATCCAACCATGTCTTTATGGAGCTTTGCTTTGTGCACTGGGGCACAGTCATGCTGGAATAGAAAAGGGCCTTCAACAAACTGTTGCCACAAAGTTGGAAGCATAGCATTGTCCAAAATGTCTTGGTGTGCTGAAGCATTAAGATTTCCCTTCACTGGAAGTAAGAGGCCAAGCCCAACCCCTGAAAACCATTCCCATACTACAGCTGAATTCAGTAATAAAGAGGTGTCTCCTAATACTTTTGTCCAGATAGTGTATATCCAGAGAAGATTAGCTGTGTTGGTGTTGGTGCTGTCCATGGTTCCTTTCCTTGGAACAGGAGTGATGAGGAAAACTCTGCTGAGCATGTTTGTCCTGTGTGCTCTCAGCACCATGGACAGCACCAACACAGCACGTCTGCTGCTCACAGCGCTATGTTGAGCTGTGATCTGCAATAGTCCTGATGTTCATTCATGTTCATCATTTTGGAGACTGCATTGTGCTAGTTAGTGTTATTAGTTTTTGTTTGATTATGATTATAACACGCACACACATACATACATACACACAGCTATACACATCTTGAGGGCAGAGGGGTGGGAAAAGAAGCAGAGGAGAGGGAGCTCGGATGGGGAGAAAAGCTGCTGAATACTAAGGTGAGCAGAGATGAGGAGATTGAGAGACTGAGAAGGAGAGAGAAAGAGGGCCAGAGAGTTCAGCCAATTTTCAGATTCGATCACATGTTCTTATGGGGAGTCTTCCAATGCAGAGGGGATGAGGGGTGAGAGAGTGCGAGTAAGGGGAGGAGGGTGAGAGTGGACAAAGGGGCGAATGGGAGATAAAGAGAGTGAGAGATAAATAGGCTGACTGCTTCCACTGCAGTGAAAATAAAACCATTCACCATACGGTGCAATGTCAGTATATGTCAATAAATGAATATATAGATAGAATATATATTCTCATGTGTTTTAAGCGATTAAACAAACCTGACGGTGCATTTTCAGTTAATCAGAGGGGTTTTTAGGAGCGTGAAGGTCACTGAACTGAACGTGTGCTCCTTCAAAATTCAATACATGACAAAAGCCCGAACTACACAGCAGCAGTGTCAATGTGTTTCTTTATGCCCCTTCTGTTGTTTAGTAAAATACTGTCTCCATTAGACTTGATCCTCACAACCCTCATCCATACATACATGTACTGTGATGTGTTCACCATCAGCTCATCAGGTATGTAAGGCTGCTGGGCTGGGAGGGGATGAAATGTGCTGAAACACCACTGCTACCACCAGCAACTGGTTAGCTTATCTTATCTAGCATAAAGGGACTGGAAAGAGTTGACCTGGCGCTATTCACAGGTAACAAAATCCATCTACCAGTGCCTCTAAAGCTCACTTGTTCAAGATATTGCAACATGCTGTAATGCAATGGGGTCCCGTCATCAGTGTGAGGTTGCCAGCTAATCAGCGCACATGTGGTAAGTCACCCACATCACCAAAAAGAGCTTTCTTCTGTTTAACATTGTGAAAATGTGTATTTTTAACCCAAACCATCATGTTTTCCTAAATGTATCTCAGAAAGTTGAGATGCTGCTGGACTTTCCTGGCGATGGAGCTGTTATTGAGGGACCAGGTCACGATCTCCGTAGTGGAGTCGTCAGTGTTCAGTGGAGAGTGGTCACCCTGGCCTCTCCTAAAGTCAACAACCATCTCTTTTGTCTTTTCCACATTCAGAGACAGGTTATTGGCTCTGCACCAGGCTGTTAGCTGTTTCACCTCCTTTCTGTATGCTGACTTGTCGTTATTGCTGATGAGACCCACCACAGTTGTGTCATCAGCAAACTTGATGATTTAATGTGGTTCAAGCTGTGCATTGCTGCACAGTCATGCGTCAGCAGAGTGAACATCAGTGGACTGAGCACACAGACCTGTGGGGCCCCAGTGCCCAGTATGGCGTGTCTGAGGTCTCCCTGTCAGGAAGTCCAGGATCCAATTACAGATGAAGTTGTTAAGGCCCAGCAGGCTCACCTTGCCAATCAGATGTTGTGGAATGATTGCACTAAAGGCTGAGCTGTAGTCCAAGAACAGTATATGCACGCATGTGTCCTTATTATCCAGGTGGGTAAGGGCCAGGTGCAGGGAGGTGGCAATGGCATCATCTGTTGAGCAGTTAGCATGATACATGAACTTCAGGGCATCCAAAGAGGGAGGCAGCAGGGTTTGATATGCCTCACGACCAGCCTCTCAAAGCACTTCATTATGATGGATGTGAGTGTGACGGGATGGTAGTCATGGAGGCAGGACACGGGGGACTTCTTTGGCACAGGGACAATTGTAGTTGACTTGAGGCATGTAGGAATGACAGCACTGCTCAGGGAAATGTTGAAGATGTCAGTGAAGACATCTGCTAGCTGTTCTGCACATGAGGACTCTGCCAGGAATGTTGTCTGATCAGTCGGCTTTCCGTGAGTTAACTCTACATGGAGGTTTCCCCACATCAGCCATGGTCAGACCGAGCACCTGGTCAGTGGGAGTAGGGGTTGACTTGATGATGACCTGGATGCCCTGCCACCTGCACCAAGTATCACTGCTGTCCTCTAAATGGCAGTGGATGCCCTGGGCCCACCTTGCTTCTCTGATGGCCCAGAACAGTTTGGCCCTTGCTGTTCTTAGGGCTGCCCTGTCACCATCTTTGAAGGCTGAGTCTCTGGACTTAAGTATCAATCACACATACCTCTACGGCCATCCATGGCTTCTGGTTGGGGCGTGTGGTGACGATCTTGGAGAAAGTCACGTCATTGACGCATTGACTGATGTAGCTGGTCAACGGCCATACAAAAGTCCAGAATCCAGGGTTCAAAATCCAATCTGTGGTTAGGCTTGGGCAACAAAAGCACTTTAGGCTGGGAAAAGATATTTTGTGAAGTAGTAACAACATTTAATTGTTTGGATTTATGTACAAAGGCATGAATTTTCTATTTTTACTGGTGCTGACAATCACAAAATAATTGGAAAATTCATGCCTGTGTACACAAATGCTACTGATTATATTTTGTCATATATAGTTTTATATATATATACGTTGTGACATACATGTGAGTGGTTTAGGGTATTCTACTGACTGAAGCCATAGTAATGTGTGTGTGTGTGTGTATGTGGATTTGTAGTGGAACCTAGCACGGTGCTGCAGGCTGCTACATACCAACACAGCATATTAGCTCTGCATTAAAGACAGAGAGCAAGAGAGAAAGAGAGAGAGAGGCAGGGGGACAAGCAGCAGGAATGATATAGAGAGGTGGAGGGAGAAATGGAGAGAATACACTGTGAGAGAAAAAGAGAGAGAAAATAGGAGAGCGCTAATGATCTGATGGTCTGCAGTCTTTTCTCCCCATTTTGTGGAGCTCAGCAAATACTTGTTCTGCTTCTGGTCTCTCTCTCTCTCTCTCTCTCTCTCTCTCTCTCTCTCTCTCTCTCCCTTTCTTGCTGGTGGTGGAGGGACTGTCTTGGAGAGGCACAGAGAGAGAGAGAAAGAGAGAGAGAGAGGGACTG
Organism: Scatophagus argus; assembly: GCF_020382885.2. NCBI lineage: Eukaryota > Metazoa > Chordata > Actinopteri > Scatophagidae > Scatophagus > Scatophagus argus. The sequence goes on along the minus strand of NC_058508.1, from coordinate 2,441,973 downwards.
GGCGGTGGGCGTGAAACACTCTATCATATCCCTCCTGCTCCCTTCTAATTGAGCCAAGTGTTTTAGTAGATTGAAAGACAGTGTGGAGGAAGGGAGTGATGCAGCAGAGAGAGAGAGAGAGGGGACAGATGAGAGCTTTGGTAAAGGAGACTCATTTTCATGCAGGACACTAGACCAAATCTTACAGTGCTGAGGCACTGGCACTCTGAGTATTTCAGTTCATTTGAGAAACGTTACTTTTACATGTATATTTACTTGACTACACAGAGTACATATCAGGGATGTTTTATCACCCACAACATTAAAAAAAACTGCTGACATGTAAACAAATCAATAATTTAACCCTCTGAAAGGAACTGTTTCACAGAATGAGCAGCATTAAGTACAGTTCAATGTTATGTATGTATCTGGACTCGGTTCTGGCTTGTCTTAATAACTTATATGAATTTCAAGGATCGATATAAATTGTTTGTGTTTTACAGCACTGGGTTACACAACAAACTGAAAGTGTGTAGTCTCTGTCATGCCACACACATATAAACGGGTAATTCCATTTAGAGTAGAATAGTAGAAAAAATAAAACGTGACAATATATACAGTTACTCATGCATAAAAATACATACACACATAGGAATTAACTCTGTAGTGCATTTTTTAAAATTCAATATTATGGTTGACATCTACATCTGATTAACATTGTCAATAACTTTGTGTTTGAACAAGCATTATTGCTCAAGACACAAAGACTGCCTCCACTCGCCCTGCATGAGTCCTGCACAGCTCAGAACAGCTTGTTTCGAGATGTTCTGCTTGAGACGGGTTTCTGTTAACATGGGAGCACAACAGTCTTTGATTTTCCATTGCTCGGCCCGTCTGAGTTCCATTTCGTCCATTCCATTTTCCAGCGGCTGGACATTAGCCAGGAGCAGCATTGAATCCAAGCTGGACTAGCATTGTTCCCATCCTGGATCTCTTTTCTCTCAAACCCAGGGCAGTTGAATGGGTCTAAAGGTCTTGTGGGCAGTGATCATCCTAAAACATCCACTGCTCTTGATCCAAATCCTTCTCCAGTGCCAGTGAGTGTATTTCTCTCATATGTAATTGGTTTTTCAGCGACAAAGATAAAAAGCAACACATTAAAAAGGAGATGAAGTCTGAAGGAGCTACCAGCTGTTGTATCTGCTTGCACCACTGACGCCATTCAAACTCAATAACTGCATTGAGGGTTCAGTGCCACCCGCGACAGTTGTGACTGCTTTATACAAATACAATAATGTGTGCAGCTTTCTCCAATGCTGACACTGTGATGTGGAGACAGGGCTAGCTATGCAACACTAGCTCAACACTTTTGACAGAACTAAGCTAAGTTTGTACTTAAGAACAGCTGCTGCAACTGCTTCCTGTAGGTCATGTCAATCTCCCACAAACAGTACTGTGCTCCGTTAGCCCAGAAGCAATGTTGAGGCTAAGATGATCAAATCCATCTTACAAACCCTCTTAAGCTTAAGAGACATTTTTCAAAACACTTGTTATTTAAAATAAATGATGGTAGACATAACACTTTCAATGGAGAGCACATCTATAGTGCATTATGGGGGCATTCTTAGTGAAGTACAAGCATCCATAATGCTTTACTCATAAACACATACAGTAATACTTTATGGTGCACTATATCAGTAGTCATAAAACAGTATATATATGACTTATAATGAATTATAAGAGTCTTATGGATGCTCTTGACCAGTTTGACTGATGGGGCTTATAATGCATTAAGACTAATTATCCTCACTACACACCTCATCAATCAACAGTATTAAGGACTCACAGTATGTTATAAAAGTCCATGCCATATAATGCGGCATAGTAACATTTAAATGCATGGAATTGCATTACACTTGACTTGGCACCAACAATGAATTGTTATGGTGACGTCTGCATTACAGATACATCGATTATGTACTTCACTTTACTTAATACATACAGTCAGAACTTGTGACGCTGCTCCTGAATGGGAGCGACCCCTGCAGCAGTTCCAATGGTGAAAAGTCTGAAGAACGGAGGCTGTCACAGTTACTGTTCAACAATGGGTGTGATGTTCACGTGTCCATATATTAGGCCCTGTGGTTTGCCGTTATCGCTGCAACTGAAAATCGTTTCCGCCGCTTTTCAGTTCAAGTGTGTGTTATTTCTATGCAGTTTCGTCTAAGGATTCAGCCGTTTGACAGTACCAGAGAGCCAAATGCGCTGAGTAAAACGGAATCTGTTCAGCAACAACGACAGTTTTAACTTTAATTACATCTAATGATCCAGTTACATGAATTCAGTCAGTCAATCGGGCAGTCAGCCATTCAGCGGTAAATGTACTGATTCATAAAATCCGCAACCCACATTCCCTATACACATGCTTGCGCACTTGCAGACCCGCTCTCTCTCTTTCTCTCTCTCTCCCTTTCCATCTGACACACAAACACACACACTGCAAGAGAGAGAGAAAGAGAGAGACTCCTCCTTCCCCCCCTCTACTCTCTCCTCCTCTCAGTTGCCCCTGTGACTCCTTGCCGGGACGGTATAACAGTAGCCTACAGAGCAGGGGCAGGCGGTGGATGGAGAGGGGCAGTAGCCGCAGCAGCAGCAGTCGGGCGCATCGACCGAAGCATGCTCCAGCGCAGTCATGACTTGCTCGGCGTCAGATAGCGAGAAGATCGTGATCAACTGCGGCGGGATCCGACACGAGACCTACCGGAGCACCCTCAAGACGCTGCCAGGCACACGTTTGTCTTGGCTGACCGAGCCCGATGCCTACAGTAACTTCGACTACGACCCCAAGTCCGACGAGTTCTTCTTCGACCGCCACCCGGCCACCTTCGCCTTCATCCTCAATTACTACCGCACCGGCAAGCTCCACTGCCCCAACGATGTATGCGGGCCGCTCTTTGAGGAGGAGCTCGCCTTCTGGGGCATCGATGAGACGGACGTGGAGGCGTGCTGCTGGATGAACTACCGGCAGCACCGCGACGCCGAGGAAGCCCTAGACAGCTTCGAGACCCCTGAGCCGGACGCACCAGAGGATGACCCGGCGCTCACGGGCGGCGCAGACGGCGACCTGAAGCGGCTGTGCATGCAGGAGGACGGCCGCAGGGCCACGTGGTGGGAGGTGTGGCAGCCCACTATATGGGCGCTCTTCGAGGACCCCTACTCCTCCAAGTACGCACGGGTGAGTGGCCGGACAAGTGTCTATTCGTTCCTTCTGGCGCGCGCTCACATACCCTTGTTTGGCACTGCTCTGGCCACTGCGCATTGTTGCGCGTAAAGTTAGCGCTAAAGTGTTTTGGAGGTGGGTGATGATGTTAAACTCACTGGAGTGTTTTTTCCCCAAGCAGACCAACAATACAAGACAGGGATAGATAGATCTGCGTCTGTGCGTTCCCCTGGCTTCTTTCTTCTAAATGCGTCTGTCTTTCTCTTCTTATTCCTGTGCACTACGCTCTGCTCATCAGCTGGCTCCTCTCTTCTGCTTCACTGGTGCTGCTCTTCTGTCCTTCTAATCTCTCCTACTGATGTCGTCCTGTCAAGTTCTGTGCTGCTTTACAGCACAGAGGTGAATTCTGTATGGTTCAGAAAAGCACAAAGAGCATGTCTCAGTATCCTGATGGTCTCAGTTTGTGTCCCCTATGTACCCCTGATTTCTACCTGGCTTCTCCCAGAATATTTAAAACATACAAAGTGGTGGGTGGCAGCAGCATGTGGAGACTTGACAGTGTAGTACAGTATCTGACAACAGGGTGTCAGGGGTGGTATGGGAGACAAGGGAGACTGACACACACACACACACAAAAAATATTGTGTTTTATGATACTTTATCAGTTCTCAAAAACACTGTGTCAACTTTTAATCTTTTGTTTACATGCAAAGATAAATTTTGTGTTGTGTTGCTAAATAGCAGTGTTGTAATCTGACCAATACCGCACAGACTTTGGTTCCATATTACATCATCAGCACAATGATGGTAGCGCTTGTATCTGGGATATTTTGGCTTCGGTTTTGGACAGTGGGACGAAGCGGAGACGCATCACGCATCTTTACATGTGTCAGTGGAAGCTTTGGCTAAATCCATGCCTCCAAGGCTGCGGCTTTCCTTGTATGGATATGGAGGTCCAAGCGAGGACAGAGAGTGTTAAGGAAAGTAATGTTAGCTAGTGTTGGTTCTCCTTAACTTAGCCGTTGATGCAGTCCTAAGTCACTGAACACTGTTTTGAAGTTTCAGTTCCGAAAGTTTTTAGGAACCGCGTCGACTTTCATTATGATCACGGTGGAAGACAAAGAGAGCCAGTGCTATACTTTTGACTTACCAGAATTCGGGTTCATTTCCCCTTTCAACTTCACGGAAATGCGCACAAGTTAGTTTTGAGTAGCATAACAAGTAAATTGTGTATCATCAGAAAAGTCACCCACACTGGGAATAATTAGTATATATGAGTATTTCCAATAAGTTAGTGGTTCATTCTTCCTATGCTTGTCCACCTTTCTCCTGCTGTTCTATTTTTTTCTCATGACCTTTTTTTCTGCATTTACTGTCTTGCATCATTTCTCTGATTTCTACCTATAAACTCAATTTTTCTCTCTTTTCACTTTTCCTCTCCTAGCTTTATCCCTTTCCTGTCCTTGTGTGGTCGGTCCTCTCAACAGTGCCTCCCTCTGCTTAATTGTCTCCAAAAATCTATGGCGATTTGCAGAGCCAGAGGCTTTAGTGCTGATGTGGATCACTAGAAGCTGAGGTGTATTTTCTGTGGACACTGCCACATGCACAGAGACAGCATATTGATTTAGTCACTCTCTGTGACTTAAGATGGAGCAATACAATCACAGAGACATATACCACACGCACATACACACACACACATGCAAATAAAGCTTAAAACACTGTTCGCCCACCAAGGATCCATAGAACCTTTTCAACCTATGCACTGAGTCTGGAAAATTTTTAAAATGAATATTTGTATATCTTGATTTGCTGTTTGCTTGATTTGCTTGTTAAAATGATTTATTATCAACAATCATTATTGTACTGCAAAAGACACTGAATGCATGTGTCTGTAATTTTATTTTTTCCTTTCTGCACGGCAACGAGAATATAATAGTAAATTTCATCATCTGTCTAAAATTGGAATTTTTCCAAAACTGGGACTGAAAGGAAGCACTGATGCACTAACGTGTCCTGACCTTTGAGTACGTCATTTCTTGTTTAGCAGAAATGAAGAACGGCAACGGACTGCTTACTTAGGTCATGTTTTCACGCAGCAAGCTAAATTACACCGTGTGTCATGTGTGGTTTTCATAAAAAGTTTCCAAATTGCTGTTGCCCATGAGGCATGCCAGCTCATCAAAAGGGATGCAGTTCTGAAAGAATGCTGAGAACCACTCGTTTAAGAGAAAGCATGAAAAAATTAAACGGCCAAACAAGGGATACAAAGACAGGTCAAAAAAGACAAACATGCCACTAGGGTGTTGTCACGGTGTAGGGGTTTGTGAAGCATCAGTGTGACATCTGAGGTCACTTTGAAAGTGTTGTAGTCAATAGTTTCGGTGCCAGCCTGGTGACATAAAGATAGGTTGGAAGGGGTGGGGGCCCACAGCAGCAGTAGCAGTACCAGCAACGGTGCTCAGGTGGGCTGAGGTCATATGACCTGCTCGGTTTTAGCTGATTAGCTCAGTGGAGAACACCAGGGGCGAAGCTGCCTGCCAACATCTTGGCTGAAAAAAACAATTAAATAAAAATTAGAAGAAAAAAAAGAATGATTATTGGTTCAGTTCATGCACCAGCCATTAAGTAACATCCTTAAAATAACAGGATTTTCAATTTCTTTCCTTGTCCACCAGGTTTCTTGTCTCTTGTCTTCTGCTCTTCAGTCTGCACAGTCCTCCCCCTTTCTTTCTCTCCCCATCATCACCACTGACAGCTCGTGTTGCTTTATTACCACGATTTCAGAGCTGAGTGCCGGATTGCTTATTATCGCTATTCAGCCCCCCGCCCCCCCCACAACTCTCCTACATGTCCTCTCCCTCCACCCCCCCTTCTCTTTAGTTCTCTGCTTGTGCTATAGCGTAATACTGCAGTCCCTGTAGTAGCTGACTGCGCTCTAGTCTGCTGCAGAGATGGAGGGAGGGAGACACAGAGAGAGGGTAGGGGGTGACAGGATGGGAGGTGGTTTTGGTGAGGGTGATAGTGATAGTGAAATGAATTCAGGGTAAGAAGCAGTAGAGGAAGAAGAAGATGAACAAGATGGGGGTCACTTTCTGCATCCCCTCATTTTTGTTCCTGCTGCCCTTCTGTTTTTTTCATTTCTGCTGAGCTCGGCAGGCTGGGATCCTCGTATCCGTTTATCGATCAGGCAGTACGTCTCAGCTCGCCTCTTTCAGGTGGACGTCTCAGCTCAATGGTGCTCCTTTGTAAGCAAAACCTTCCCACACACACATTCCTCCTCTCTCCCTCTCTTTCTCCCCTCTCTCGCTCTCTCTCTCTGTCTCACTCCATCCTTTTGCTCAGCGGGATGTGATGGCAATTCCCATTCCCCCAAGGAGAGAAACAAACACCAACACAGTGGGAACACACATCTACGCTACACTTGCGCACATTTAGTGGACCACCAAACGCAGCAATTGTGGCCTTGCTAATGTCATTTTGACCTCCTTTTCACAGGCATGATTACATATGTGAGTCAATAAGCTAAGCTGGGTCCTGCTAGCATAAATCTACATCTGTACTGACAGCGGATGTGGCTAGTTTCACATGATGTGATTCTAACTAACTAGACATTGTTGTCCCTTCTTACATGCAGGATGGGACAATTGTTGCGGTCATTTTAAGATGCAGGAATATTTGTATGTTAACAACGGATATGTGTAATTCTGAAGGTGTCGTACATAGTGACAAATTCACTGATAATTCTCATCCACACTACAGTCCCCCTCAGCATCACAGAGCATTTTAGCCTCTTTTGGCAGCTGTTTTCTATACCTGCCAACACCAAACAGCAGACAGACCAATTTAGTGACTAGCTGGTGGACACAGAGGAGCATTAAACACTCTTCCCATCCAGACTATTGTACACCTTGATACCACATGTTACCATTAAGAGTGTCACCAAGTAAACAGAGCTATTCAGACAGATAATATTAGCTCAGTGTAATTTATAAATAGTTCTAAGAGCTAAAACTGAAGAATACACAGCAGAAACAGCTTGTTTAAAATAGTGCATAAGATAGTAGTCTACTATTGTCTAGCAATTGACACTAATTTGTAGTAGTAGATATCGACCTATGTGGATAATAGTTTTAAAAAACATTCTTTTTTGAAATGAACTCATTTGGAAGATAATGAATACTTATTTCACTCTACAGGATTGTGGGGTACATCAGCTAAAACGGGTTGGAAAAATCTGCAGCGTATTTCTGCTTCAAATCTTTAAGATAAGCAAAGCAAGGTCTATTACATAAACTGCTGAACTATTCCTTTAAGAGCTAAGGTGAGACAGATGGTCAGTAGGTGGAAACTGGCCCAATTTATTAACCGATTCACCCAAAAACAAAGACTTGGCCAGTGTTATTTATGGAGCAGGAACATTGGTTCTGACCTTCAGTATGGAACAATGGCGATTTTCTCTCTTGAATTTTTTGGTATCTTTCCTCCTGAGTTTAAGAGTTTTAGCACAGCCCTCTCCCCCCTCCCTCTCTAGTGGTTTCATTGCGCTATAGGCTGTATATCCACCAGGGTCCCCCTTCCCCCTCTGTGCTTTTCAGGATAATGCTGCGACAGAGCTTTCTTTATGTGTCGCCCATCGCAGGAGAGGGAGCGCGAGAGAGAGAGAGAGAGAGAGAGAGAGAGGCTTAGAAAGAGAGAGGTGTGAATGTAATAGGAGAAGCTGCAGAGGAGGAAAGAGGGACACAACACTATATTTGATGACATGTCAAGAAATAAAACATTTAACCTCTGAGTGATCTCCACTGTCCTCTCGTCTTTGCAGGGGTCAATAATACAGTCAGCGAACATACACACGCATACACACATGCTGGCTAAATGCAGAGACTCGCACACTTGTGCAAAAGAGCTAATTGAGCATAGAAAACGGCATGTGCAGTAAGCCTCGAGCTTCACACAGCCTAATACACTCACACACGCAGCAGATTACTGCAGAATGATCTGCTGTGACGTGTGTGTGTGTGTGTGTGTGTGAGTGAGCGAGCGTTGTGAGAAATGCAGCTGATCTCCCTCTACCGTACTGGCTGGATTTGAACAATATTACCTCCTCACTGGTTTAGTGGCCATGTTTACACCCTAAATAGCAGGGATTTAAGAAAACAAAAGGTGCAGTGCAGATTGCAACAACAAAGCTTCTTGAAACAGATTCCAGAAGTGTTCACAGTATCTACATAGTTCCAACATATAACACATCTCTTGTTGTTCTTTATTTTTTTTATGTTGTTAATAAACCTGTTAAAAGGCCTGAACCAACAATGTATGCAGCAGTGCAATACCTCTGTACTCTGTTACATTCAGCCCCAAGCCAATTTATTCCAACTGAAGACCTATAAGACATGGCTAAAAGACAGATGTGTTCTACTACCAACCATGCAACACAACCTCCTATTTATGAAAAACTCATAGAGTGAGTTAGCCACAGGCATTCTTCGTATGGCCATCAGGTAAAGGTAAGCAGATGTTGTTTCAAGCATTTGAACAAGCTACTGATGTTTTAATTTTTCAGTTTTGGACTAAAGTAGCCTGAAATGATACCAAGTAGGAATCTCACTTTCTCTCTCTCTCTCTCTCTCTCTCTCTCACTCACTCTCTCTCATCACTTTATCTTCAAGGGTTTCTATGGAAGGAAATCGGAAAGTTTCTTTCAGCTCTGCAGCTGTTATGTGTGCTAAGCTGTCTCCTCATAGTCCTAACAGCTAATAACACCATATGCTCTGCTTCAGGCTGCTGTTAGCAAATAACAACAACTGTGAGCAACACATCAGTCACATACACATGTATAGGCCCATGCACTCATACACACTTTCATTTGTTATGGCTGAGCAGGTGCTTAATGCTCTCCAGCAGAATGGACCTGCCACCAACAACAACAGCAGCCTCAGACATTAGCTCTGTTACATCCAGCCTGAAGGAGCCAAAAATAAACCTCTTATTCACACTCACTTATTGTTAACTTGCAAGATGAAACACAGGACAGTTATTGACTCAGACAGCTATGAACTATGAACAACTGGTATCTTAAATTAAAAAGTGGGGAATATCACAGTTCCAAAGAGTTAGGAAAAAGTTAGTGATGGGTTAAGGGCTGGCATAGTACAAAAACAAGTTTCATCATGAGACAATATTACGCCGATCAGCCATAACCATATAAGCACCCACCTAATATTGAGTAGGTCCACCTTTTTGCTGCCAAAACAACCCTGATATATGCTGTGGTATCTGGCACCAAGCTGTCAGTAGTTGATCCATGAAGTCCTGTAAATTGTGAGGTTGAGCCCCCATGGATCGGACTTTTTCAAGCTTGTCCCACAACTGCTTGATTGGATTGAGATCTGGAGAATCTGGAGGCTAAGTCAACACATCAGACTCATTGTGGTGTTCCTCAATCCATTCTTGAACCATTTTTGCATTGTGGCAGGGTGCATTACCCTGCTGAAAGAGGCCACTGCCATCAGAGAATACCATTTCCATGAAGGGATGCACTTGGTCAGCAACAATGTTTAGGGAGGTAATACACGTCAAAGTAACATCCACATGAATGGCAGTACTCAAGGTTTTCCAGCAGAACATTGCCCAAAGCATCACTCTGCCTTTGTTGGCTTGCCTTCTTCCCATAGTGCATCCTGGTGCCATGTCTTCCCCAGGTAAGCACCCAGTTATCCGCATGATGGAAAAGAAAATGTGATGCATCGGACCAGACCTTCTTCCATTGCTTCATGGTCCAGTTCTGATGCTTACGTACCCAATGCAAAAAGCACGTACCGATGCACTATGTGTGTTATGACACCTTTCTGTCAGAACCAGCATTAACTTTTTTAGGAATTTGACCCACAGTAGCTCTTCTATTGGATTGGACAACACAGGCCAGCCTTTGCTCACCACGTACATCAGTAAACCTTGGCTGCCCATTACCCTGTTGCTGGTTTTCTTTCCTTGGCCATGTTTTGGCAGGTCCTGACTACTGCAGACCAGGAACAAAAGAGCTGCAGCTCTGGAAATGCTCTGACCCAATCATTTAGCCATCATAAGTTGTCCCTTGTCAAAGTCGCTCAAATTTTATGCTTGCCCTTTTTTTCTGTTTCCAAAACATGAACGTCAAGGACAGAATGTTCAGTCTGTTTTTTATCTGGCTGCCATTACCTTCCGGGCCCTAGCAAGACACGCCATGGGAATTTTAAAATAAAGGTGTGTCTTAAAGATGATGATGAATGTCATTTTCACATTGCATTAATGATTCTTAATTAGCAATCACTGAATCAATCAGCTGATCCAGGCCACCCCTGTTACACTCCGGCAGAATAAGTAGAACATAAAGAATGGAAGAATACTTACATTAGCGAGTCAAAATGATGGCATACGGCCTTAGTATAGTTTAGCAAAGTACTGTGTAGATATGTTGTGTGACAAAGTCGCACTCATCTATTGTCAACCCTCTTCATTAAGAAAGCATTCACTGACACATAAAAAAACGGTAGTTGTGCGAAGAATAAAAACACAGAGCTGGACAGACATTTGCACCTGTCCAGTCACTGCATAAAGTGGCCATGACAGCTTCTATAGTGCCATCATCAGGCCAGAATTTTATTTGTCCAAAACTTAGGTTTATGGACAAGTACCTACATGACTAATGATGTTCCCGGCAGCCTCAGCTGTACTTTGTTTTGCTGCTAATTGGCATTCTAACATGAAAACCAAGATACTACCATGTGAAACATTATACACTGGCGTCATCATTGTGATTGTACAAACAGCACAAGTACGCTCAAAACAATTCCCCAAAACGCAACACAATCACAGCATACACTATTTGAAACCATCCCAGTGAGTCTCTTTGAAGAGGCGCGAATATTTTAGTGTTCATGTAATAAACTCAGTTGAGAACCGTGATAATGTTCATACATGTCAAATTCTTTAAAATACCCACTGTGTGTGGTTCATTCTGTGTGCAGTGGTGTTTGGCGGGCGTCAGAGGATCCTGAATGGAGTGCTCACAGTGCATGAATCCTGTCAGTGTGCTGAGCCACTGCTGAGAGAGCTGATAGAGAGGGTGTAGGTTTCAGGTAAATGAGCTGCCCTATGAAAAATGAAAAGCTTTACATGTGCTGTTTGTTCCCCTGTGGTGCCATTCAGCTGAAGTGGCTAATGTGGGTCGCTGGCACCAAGCAGTGATATGAAAATAGAAGCATTGTTGGAGGTGAAGAAGTGCTGAATCAACTTAAGAATGCAGTTTTAATTTAGGAGTGCTTCTTTTTCTGGCAATTGTTTTGTTGGCGCTTTCAGATGGTGAAGCAGCTGCTGAAGTAGAGGTTGTCCAGTGCTGAAGTGCTGAAATAGTGTACAGGCAGCAATTTCACGTTGGGTTTGAGATCCTTTTGGAAATTAAATTCAGCCACTTCTAAGTGGAAGGATGACATGTTTCAGCACTGTCAACATCCTACCCAACTGACTCATGTCACATCACTGGGATGAGGTGCAGTTCGCTTTGCCTGAGGCCGGGCTGGATCATGTCAGACCTCCAGGGTTCCCAGTTTTACCAGTTTTTTGCAATAACGTGATTGATCAATATGATTTTTAAGTTTGTTCAATACTCCATCCATCCATTTTCTATACCGCTTATCCATCAGGGTCGCGGGGGAGCTGGAGCCTATCCCAGCTGACTACGGGCGAGAGGCGGGGTTCACCCTGGACTGGTCGCCAGTCAATCGCAGGGCCAACACACAAAGACAGACAACCACACACTCTCACACTCACACCTAGGGGCAATGTAGAGTAGCCAATTAATCTAATGTGCATGTTTTTGGTATTGTGGGAGGAAGCCGGAGTTTTGTTCAATACTATTCATGAGAAAAGTACAGTGTTATCTGAAATGATTCAGGCCTTATGGTGACTCTGTGTGAATCTGGTGACCCTGTCTTGTAAAGTGGGCCTTTCTCAACTTCTGATCTTTGGACCTTTTATTCTTCCATTTGGCAGTTTAGTTTTCTGAAATGTGTACACTGGTGGAAAAAGTACTTAGATCTTCTACTTAAGTAAAAGTAGCAAAATCACAGTATAGAAACACTTTTTTACAAGTAAAAGTCATGCATTTCAAATTTTGCTGAAGTAAGTACAAAACTACATACATATACAGTACAGCACAATACACTTCAAATATCAAAAGTAAAAGTTCTCTTCATGGAGATGGCATATTTCAGAATAATGGATATTATAATTATTGATGCATTCATGTGTTCATCACTTAAAAGCTGAAGCTGGTAAAGCTGGTTTAATTATTTTTTCTAGTTTATTTCGCGCTCTTGATCTATAATATTACATCATAATTCCTTTATTGATTATATTTTGTTTTATTTAACTAAATCTGCAAAGTCACTTAAGTTGTCAAATAAATGTAAAGGAGTAAAAAGTACAATATTTGCCTCTGAATTGCAGTGGAGAAGAAGTGTTAAGCAACAGAAAATGGAAAAACCCAATTAGGTAATTGCAAAGAGATTACACCAGAATCACTCAGCGCACACTGTCTACATGATTAATTGGGCTGATTTCAAATCTAGAATGAGTTGAAATCTTGACTATCAAAGTTACACACCTTTTGTCTCTTGCAGACATGTGTAGTGGCATCACTCAAGAAAACTGTCTCCTTAAACCAAACAGATGTATTCTGCATTCTGCAACTTGAGATGATGTGTGAGCGAGCAGTAAGAAAGCAGTGCGGTAAACCTCTGCTTTACAGCCGGGCTGGAACCACAGCTGTGTCCTGTAGCAGCTAGAAACGTGTAATGCTAAATTTCACGTACACACACTAGCACATCACAGGGAAAGCTCTGCGTATGTATCAATTCTCACTCACTCTCTCTCTCTCTCACACACACACACACACTTTATTTATTCATGACAAACATGACATTTGAAGAGCTTTCTCAAGGGAGGTATTGACCCGAGGAAGCCTTTCATAGTCATTTGACCAAACCAACACGCTTTAACACTCACTACAAGCCTCTGGCCCCACACACCACATCACTGAATTACAGAATACGGTTCCCACACTCATTCTGTGGGTGACATTAAAAGCATGATATACTGTAGACATCTTCATTGGTAATGATAAAGGACATAGTGAGAGAGAACCACTTGGAAATTCATTCCTGTCGTATATGTTTTTAATATTCAGATTGTATTAGAAGGTTAGATGTTCTTATGTTGTTATATTGTTCTTATTGTGTGCCATGAGAAGCTGTGTAAGCTGAATTTAATTGGAGTAATCTCAGGATTTTACAAAGAATTCCTCCTTAGGGGGATTGGAGGAAGAAGTAGTGCCGCAGCATGAGAATGGACATGAAAATAAAAATCTTCCTCCTCAAGTAGCCAAAAACCCATTCAAGGATCCCTGCCACCCCTCCACCTCTACTACTTTCTTCCCATCTAAATATAGACTTGTTTGACTGTCATTTCACCACACACACACCTCCTTCCCCACATGGGAAGGAGGTGTTACAGCGCCTCTGATGCACGCTCATGGAGACAAGCCCCTGGTGCAGTGTCACACACACACAAACACACACACAGCTCGACTCCTTGCTGTGGAGAGGAACACCCTGCAGCAGTGTTCATTGGTGGAGCTCTGTAGGGGGTGCTGTAGCAAACAGCAGGAATTAAATGATTAAATATCAACACTTCAACACTTCATAATCATATTAAGACAAAATTTAAGAACAAAATTAAACCAAAGTGCAGTCTAAAACCCTATTAAACTTTAAGCTGCAGTGATCAAAATATTATTCTATATTATATATACTATATTAACAATGGCTTAAATGACGTGTATGCATAATGTGAATAGGGTTGTTTTTTGTAACAAATCTACAGAGAATTATGAACAATCCTAAACTATATATGTGTATGTACATATGTATATATGTTCAATGTTTTGGTTCTTCAGGCTGCAGTTGCATTGTTTTTGTTCAGTCTTATGGCTCTCATCAACCTAGTTTCAATAAATCTATTGTACACTTGCCACTTTCCACCAAACAGCAGACAGACACAATTAGACACTAACTGGTGAACATAATGGAGCATTTAGCAGCTATAAAGTCAGATGTACTGTATTTCTGGAGGTAAAAGGAGGCTTACATCACATCTGGTGTACAGAAACATTACTCCATATGAATGGTAATGTTGCTCTTTGCCTCCTGGATGTGCATGTATAATTTTTAAGTTTTGTTCCCAATGGCAAAAAACAAACAAACAAGCCCCGCTAACCCACCCACCCAATGCAGCTTTAAACTACTTAAAACAGTTTCCCACGTGTTAGCATGATGTTCATATGTAACTCAACTTATCTCTGTGTCTGAACGCTGCCTCACAGAGCTGCAAGCATGGCTATGTATCAAAACATATGCCAGTCAAATTAGCTGTTCTATAAAGCACAAACTTCTTCTTCTGTCCTCCCTTGTTCTATAGTGAGGTCTATTGAATGCAACCTGGAGGGGAATCCACTCCAAGTTGTCCCAGAAACATACTGACTGTTGATTGTTAATAGGTGGATGTTGTTGCCTTTGGACAGCACGAGGCTTGCTGTTTCCACCCTATTTCCAGTCTTTGTGCTAAGCTAAGCTAACTGAATGACTGTAGCCTCATACTGAACAGACAGATATGAGAGTGGCATTGATCTTCTCATCTCACTTTTGTTTTAAAACTAGTTTACATACTCAGTGGAACAAAAACAGAAAGAAAAATCCAGAAATCCAGAGGAAGATAAGAAGGATGGGTAAAGACTCTGCTGCTGAGAAAAGTAGTCTTCTTTATGGCTAGAGTTGTGGTAGCACAGTGTTTAGCGCTGTCGCCTCACAGCAAGATGCTTCCAGGCTCAAGTTCAGCTCTGGGCCCTTCTATGTGGAGTTTGCATGTTCTCCCTGTGTTTGCAGGGTTTTTCTTCAGGTACTCAGACTTCCTCCCACAGTCCCAAAAACATGTACGTTAAGTTAACTGGCTATTCTACATTGCGACCTAGGTGTAAGTGGGTGGCTTTCTTCCTCCAAGAAAAAGAGTAGGACATAAACAATGGGGGAAGTGAGAAAAGAAGGTCCATTTTACCTCCTGTCTTTTAACATTACTGCAAAGTCGGCTGTTTCTCTCTCTCTCTCTCTCTCACACACACACACATACACACACACGGCTTCAATCTTTATGCTCTGCATCGATAATATGATGATTTCTATCGAGCTTTCCTAATGTTCAAGTCTTTCACGCATACTCTTGATTGATTGTTTTTTTTTGTTTGTGTGTGTGTGTGTGTGTGTGTGCATACAGTATCTACATACTACATACAGACAAAATGTGATTGAAGATAAGGAGATGACAAAAGTGTAATGCTGCAGCACATGGTTGAGAAAGTGACAAAAATACAGAGGAGAGGAAACTGGGGGACAAGCAGATGCATATGCAGAGGCAATGAGAGAGGGAGGTAAAGGAGGGATTATATCGTGTGAAACGAAGAAGGGAGAAGAACCTGCTGGGAATTCTGTGAGGGAAAAGAGGATGAAGGAATCGCTCCTCTTTAAATCTCCACTTAAATCTTGACAATTTACATTCCCCTGATTTATTCCTCTCTTCCCTTTTACTTTATGTCCTGAAATCCTCTGATGTACCATTTTGACTTTTGTTTCCATTTCAGTGTTATGCTGAGCTCTGTGCGGCAGTATGTGTGTGTGTGTGTGTGTGTGTGTTATTTGATGTTGAAGATGAAATAGGTTGCTGACTTCTACTTTGCAAACATACGCATAATCAGATTGCGCTCAGCTTCCCTGTGAATGTGCCGAATACCCATTACATTTCAGTCCCGACAGGAGCAGGTCCAAGTTTGAAAGAGTTGAAGTTAAATGAATTAAAACCAGAGTGCAGCCATGTTAGCAGCTGTTGGAGACTGCAGCTTACTTTGACACAGCGGTGGTTTGAGCATGGTTTCATTTTGCTAACATTTTTGATAATGCACTGATAATGTTTCTGATGTTTAGCAGGTAATGCTCAACATGTTTGCAGTCCAAGTTTAGCATTTTAATATGCTAATTAGATGTGTCAGTTAGCATAAACACAAAGTACAGCTGAGGCTGATTAATTTTGCATAGCAAGGAGCAGTCTGTAAATGTTAGTAATGGAAAGTATATGGATGCTTCTAATAGGTGTGTTCAAGAGGATGCACATAACTGAGCAATTTTGGCTGATTTTGAGAAAGTCTGAATCTTAAATTGCTTTCTACCCGCTGCCTTGTGCCTGTGTTTTGTTTTTGGACTTGTAAAGCCCGAGAATCCACTCTCACATAAGTCTGTTGCAGTGCGCTTGTACGTATCAGTGGGCCGAAGCTCTTCATCAGACTGGTAGTAGCTAGGCTAGCAGCACCTGTTTTGCTGCTAGCATCCTGATCTGTGGTAGACAGAGGAAGAGCAAACTGGGTCACTGTCACTGGGAGATGTATCCTCCATAGTTCCTCTGCTCGTGGTAGCAGTTCATGTCTCTGTGGACGGCAGATTAACTGTTTTTAACCCTTTATCCATTTTCACACAGCAACCAGAATGAGTGCTACTACTCTGCAATGTGAGGGAGCTAGCTGTTATGTTTTGACTTCCTGTAGCTATTTTTGGCAGCGTAATTATTTTTCTGAACACAAAAGAGTGTCATTTTGGCAGTACATGGGCTTTTCAGATGATTTTAGATTGCCTATAAAGAGGTCAGTTTGAAAATGTTAATGAGTGTAAACATGCTTTTTTTTCACGTACCTTCTATGCCATTTCATACCCAAGCTTGCGAATAGCAGTTCTAATTAAAAGTACCAAAACAGCAATTTAAATATACCTTCAAAACTCTATCAAATTTTAATTTAAGTAAATGCACGTATTATCAAAAAAACGCATCAAAAGTAAAAGTACTCATTTTGTAAAAAATGTCCCCATATGTATACATATGAAGAAAAAAATATACATTTGAAAATGGATGGATGGATGGAACTCTTGAGCAACCTTTAAAGGGGCAATCTTCCCTTGTCCCACCTTCCTGATAGCCAACTTACATGTCATTAAATCTGTTTTTTGGGGGTTTTTTTTGTATGATTGTGTTAATGTTATGTCTCTTTTAATCATTTAAAAGTTTTTTTAGTATCAACATATTTAAAATAATCACAATTATGCACTGAAGTTGGGTCCCACAACATGCAAGCTGGATGAATATCTTTTTTTTAACTGTTCATTACCTGTTTTTCGTAAATACATGACAGAAAATGATAACATAACGCCTTTTTTTTAAAGTATTGATGTCTAAATTGTCCTCCAATTCTGGAGACCTTCCTTCTTTGTAGTTATACAAAAAGAATTATACAAGCAAAGTGCCATAATATTCTGTTGTATTGGAGAGAAGTCAGACATCTCTATAGCTGAAATGTGCACAACTCTGTTGCTTGCACCAAAACAGTCTAGATGGATTAACAGCACTGCAAGTCTTATGATTCTGGGGTGGTTGTCTCTTTAAACAAAACATATAAGAGGTTCAGAGGGAATTTGTCTCTTTAATGGAATTGCTAACAGTACGTACATAATAAATGTGATGAGACGCATGGTAAACATTATTTTCTAAAGATCATCAAAAGCAATGGTGCGCCTATGTACAACATCACTGTAGACTTTTAAGGACAGTCTCAAAATAAAACACTAAATTTGAGGTTAAAATGCTAACTTTCAGCTTTAAAGTTACCTTTAGAGTTACACGGTGTTCAGATACATATTGTGTGAACAGTGTGGGATTTGTTGGCCTTCTTTTTGGGACAATGCAGCACGACAGTCACGATAAATGTACTGCCAAGGATATATTTTTATTACCGAACAGCGGAATGATTAAGTCACCTTACCTCAGTCGAGGAAAGTATCTCTTTCACTACAGAAGACAACACTGATAAACCCCATAGTGATTGTCCTATGAGCTCTGGTTTTGTAAATGTTCTTTAGCTTGCTAGATGTTCAAATATGTTCACAAACCATGAACTCTTTGCCTGCCCTTTGATCAAGAGTCTTTGTCTGCTGGAAACTGTGTCCTGTGGGGGCTGAAATTGGCTGATATCTGATGAATTTGCCAGAACTCCTCCTATTTAGGGGGAGAGGATAGCAGAGGAGAGGAGAGGACTCAGCAAAAGAGAGGAACGTTTTAGCAAGGACAAATGTGAATGGCACTGTAGAGTACTGCAGCCATCAGGGAGAACAGGAGAACTAAGCAGAAAAAGTGCACTACCTTCTGTTTGCCTACCTCATCTCAGAGAGATGTGTGGGTGGAGGTGTGTATTCTTTCTTTCTTTCTTTCTTACTTTCTTTCTTTACCTTGTCCCCCTGCATGATATCATATTCCATTATCCTGTTCTCATTCTTGTTGTCCCTGAGGTCTTGTGCTGTTCTTAAATCACTCATGGGACTCATAGCTCGCAAAGAGACACACACACGAGCGTACACATCTCCTTCTAACACTATACCCTATTTTTGATTCTACAATGTTCTTTAGCCTATGTGTTTGACAGAATGAAGGAAGGAAAGAAGGAAGGAAGGAAGGAAATTTAAAAAGAAAGAAAAGCAGTGAAGACAGAAAAAGAAAGAAAGGAAGGAAGAAGGAAGTGAACAGTCAGACCAGTCAAAGACAGGAAGCCAGCTAGTTAATGTACCTCTAGGCATTTTTTTACATCAGTGTACGATGCAGTTGTAATGTACTGCGTTGGAAAGTGCACCAGAAAAATTGTGAACAAAAGAGCTGTGCAATTCATTTCCTCTTCTCTCACTAATGCAAATCAACAGAAGCCTCAGAGCAGTTTGCTTTTTGATGCTGTGGCAGATAGCTGACATCTTCTTCCCTTTGTGGAGACTCCATCCTGACCTCAGGGCTAAACTCAAGCACTAGCCTTCCTTCCATTATTTACTTTATGTATGTATTTCTGTCTCATGTGAGTTTGTTTTTGTCTGTCAGAAAGGGGAAGGAGATCTTTTAATGATGTTTCTGAACATCTTTCAGATATCTGTGGGAAATTTTTTTTTTTGCAGGTCTCCATTTGTTTGTTCATATGGACATATGTCAGACATCACAAATGCAGTTTTAAGTAAATGCATAACATGTTTTTACTGCATAGGCTGTTTTTGGAAAACAGGAACCTTTGAACTGTACCCTCAGTTGTAGGAACCAGGGTTTTAGCTCCTTAGCCTTAAGGTGTTTTCACACTTGTAGTTCTGTGCATTTGGTCTGGAACAAGGGAGAAAAATTCTGTGTTGTTGCATTTTAGTTCTGGTCCAGTACAGACTGACAGTTCCACCCATTGAGTGGACAGGTAACCGTGCAACCTGCATTCTTAGTCTCTTCCTGACGGCACTGCTTACTGCTTCCGATGTGTTTATTTATGTTCCAGAGCTCATGGAGAAATAAATCATTATAAGCATTATTAGTATTATTAGAGTGCAAATTGACCACATGTTAAGGAAATGACAGGTAGAGTCAGAAAGAAAAGTCTTTAATGATTCAGGATTCCATCAGTTAGCAGTAGCGATAGCAACATGGTTACAGCTAGCAGCAAGAAACAACTATACAATGCCAAATGGAACAAAAAACTCTTATCTCAGTACTGTGATAGAGGCAAACACATGGTTATGTAGGCAAGTTTAGCTACTTGTACCCCTGGTTTTGAAACAGCTGCCCAAATGAGCCAAGTGGATGAGGGCTGCCTTGGAATTTGGAAAGCCTTTAGGCTCATCAGTTTAAGGTTTTCCACATGTGGCAAACTGTACAAAGAGAGTCAGACACACTGTGAGACAACATGAAGGACAAAGGACAGTTCACACTAACAAGCATAGGAGAAAAAGAAGTACAGACAGAGGTGAAACGTGGGGAGATTTTTGAAATGGGTTGATAGAAGGAAATGAAAGATGTGAAAACACCCACACACACACACACACACACACAAATACCCAAGCATATTCTCTCATGTGTCTTGGTGTAGCTGATGAAATACAGAAGTAATCGCCATATTGCAGGTGCTGTGCGGAAGAACCCCTTTTAACTTTGAAAAAGTCACCTTGTTAAACTGTCCTGTTTAAGTGGAAGATGCACCAAATGACAATGAAAGGGTGAGTGAGTTTGTATTACAATGAGTTGATGACAAAAAAAAAAAACAAAAATGGTTCAAGAGGAATTTTGTTGGCTACCTCTGTTGGCTGACGTGTATAAAAACAGACGGTCTCCACTTCCTGCCACTGTACAAAAGTGAAGCCAAAATATCCTCAATATGAATGATGAATGATGTGATAACAACTATCTAAAATGACAGAAACCATTTTACAAAAAATGGATTTGACATGTAGTTTTTGTTTTTAATTTGGCCCATGTCCTATCTGCTAACATGGAGGGGGGAGGAAGTTATGACCTTTACTGGAACATGCCACCTGGAGGAGATCAAGATGTTGGGCCTTTACTTCAGTTGTACCTAACAGCCCAATAATATTCCAATATTTTTGGTTCATTATAATGTGGCGGAAGAACTCAGTACACTACGTCATTAATTACCTACACCACAGTGCAGTATCAATGGTAAAAACAGCTGTATTCTTTTCCTGTTATATGGGGTGGCCCTGGGTTAAGAGGTAGAGCAGTGAACCATTAAACAGAAAGTTGGTGGTTTGATCCTTGGCCCCTGCAGTCCACATGTCAAAGTGTCTTAAGGCAAGATACTCAACCCCAAACTTGCTCATATTGGCTCCTCCATTGGTGTTTGAATGGCTATCTTGATTTCCTGATTTCCCAGTGGATCTGCCACCAGAAAGAAAAGATAAAAAAAAAAACACTACAACCATATTTGGTAAGTTTTTTATTCAAAAAGCAATCTGTACAGCCTGAGGTTGTAGCTCAAGGTACGCTGTCCAGGTAAAATTAATTTAAAAAGGTAAATATGTTGCTAATGGTTAAAAGAATCTACTGATAAGGGACAGGGAAAACGATGTGAACAAGATTCATCTACATACCATTGCTTGTCCATTCAGCCTAAAAACACAACCAGCTGCTCGGTCTCTGGGGCTCCACAGTACTCACTGGAGATGTGTGTGTGTGTGTGTGTGTGTGTGTGTGGGTCAGTGGGTTGATGGCTGAGCTACATCCCCAGTCTTGCACCTGCACCAGTTCTCTTTTTGTTGTTGCGAAGTCTCAAGACAAAAGGAACATGTTCAAGCTTTTTCACTCTCAGTCTTGATATTATGTCGCCTTACACACACACACACACACACACACACACACACATATATATACATATACACAGTTAGTGAGTATTTGTGCTGAAATCTGCAGGGATCTCAGTTATTTTACTGCCCTGTTGATAATTCTACTGCTTCTGTTTTTTTACAAGCTAAGAACGGCCACACAGATAAAACAACATACAAACACACATGGACAGAAAGGAGATCAATACATGACCTTAGCAGAGTGGTCTCCTCAGTTGATGACCTCATCTAACCGGCCAGTGAAAACATCAATACAGGGCAGGCAGGCGGGGCCAAGCTGTCAATCATTATAGTGGGAGGCATTTTCCAGTCATCCAGTCCCCTTTCATGTAGCCGTCCTCAATCTGTGCTGCATTATTATGGACAATTCCCTCTTAAAAGCTAATACAACTACATAAGAAAACTGCAGCAATTCAACAATTCAAAATAATTAAATAACAACTGAAAAGGGCAGGCAAGCTTTATTTTCTGCTGCAGCAACATTTAACTCAATATAAGGCCCGGCAGAGTCTTTAGCATGGCTGTAGGGACATAATCTTGGCTTTAAAGATTTCTGTCTTCAGTAGAAAACAGTTGATCTGAAGGTGAAAGTCACAGAAAGATCAGAGAAGTATTGAGAGACGGAGTCACTTTTCTTAATGAGAACATGAGTATGGATTAATGACAGCCTTTTTCTTTAATCTGAAGAGTGTCACTCTCCCTCTTAGCTATACGGAGTGCTTCAGCATCATTCAGTTCAATGTTTGACACTGTTTTGTTCAGGCTTACTACTCTCACCAGCCTCGTTCTCCAGCAGCAGCAACTTTTCAATGAAAAGTCATAGCAGTCATAGTGAGCTGGTTGTGTGAGAACTGATTAAAACTGGCATTTGTCAGGAGAATGAAACCAAAAACCAAAAACATCAGGTTTTGATATCATGAGAGAAAATCTTTTGAACTTATGCCCAAATTACAAATGATTCCATTGTATTACCCCATGCTGGTTTAAATTCAGGATGATGTAGCACAGGAGTAAAGTCAACTGTGTTGATTTAATTTTTAACACTCAGTTACTTTTTGCCTTTAGGTAAAGTTCCAGTGCACTTCAGCTTGTTGTGATAGAGCAGGAAGTTGTTCATCGTCCTACTTAGGGATGTTTCAGTAACTGTTGATGAGATTCAGGCTCTGTCCCATCAAATGGACATTGGCTTTTCTTTTCTATCTAAGTGATGTTGCAAAAGATTAAAAAAAAAAAAAAAAGATGTGCCAACCGACTATCAAAAGAACTATGGTGGGGGTGGTGTTGGGGTGGGGATCTATATGGTCACTACAGTAGCAGGAAGTGTCAGACAGCGCCCCTACAGACCTGCTCTTTCTCCATTAATTCACATTCTACTAGCGGCTACTTTTGGCCCTCGCTCTGAGCCTTGGCAGCCTGGGGCACTATTTGGCAGAGCTCCGTCCCTCCTAGTCAGTGTATGGGAGCCACGGTAGCTCTGCACTGAGCAAAGCACTGCAGCAATCTGTGGCCTGCAGCAGCGCTACAGCAGAACAGGAGGGGAAGGAGGGAGAAAGCCACTCACATTCTGCTGTCTCTCTCTGGAGAGTCGTACTTTTGTTGTCATTTTACTTTGACTTAGTCTTCTTTTGATTCATGTCATTCCAATACTATGTTGTTATGCATCTCTATCTATGTAACACCCACCTCCAATACACACACACACACACACAAACACTCTTGCCCTCCCTCTCTCTCTCTCTCTCTCTCTCAAAACCCAACCGGTCAAGGCAGATGGCCGCCCACACTGAGCCGGGGTCTGCTCTGAGGTTTCTGCCTTCAAAAAGGAAGTTTTTCCTCTCCATTGTTGCCGTTGTTGGGTTTTGCTAGCTCTCTCTAAAATTCAGATTAAACGTTTTGGTCAAGACCTGCTCTAACTGGAAAGTGTCATGAGACAACTGTTGTTGTGGCCTGGCGCTATATAAATAAATTAAAGTGAATGTTCTCAGAATGTCCTTTTTTCCTCTGTCACACAATACACACACTTGAAACCCTTTTTCGGCCTTTTCCGACTCAATCTTGATCCACACACACTTTGACTCTGCAGCAGGTTTTGCAGTGTGGCTTGGGGCTGTTTTAGTACTGCAGTCAGTGCACGGATGGATGCTTCGTGGCTTTGTGACAGCGCCTCCCCTCCTCCTCCTGCCTTCCTGTCTCAGTGTTCTACCTTGGACACCCGTTGGTCTGTGTCATTACAGCACAGAAGGGAACTCCAAGCATTACATTAGCCTGTAACTTGTCTTCTCTTCCTCCACCAGTCCTGCAACCTCTCCCTTCCCAATCTTTTCAAACACAAAATGTCTTTTTTCTCCCCTAGCTCAGACTGATGTTATTCTTCTCTCATACTGCAGTGGGATCCAAACTCTGCCTGACTGGCTGTATTTATGACTTATGGAGATGCATTGTGATTGATGGGATTTAATCCATCGATGGGATTTAATCTATTGATTTATAATGAAAAGACATCAAGGCTCTTTTGTTTTTCATCCAAAAGGGTCCCATCGATCCTCTTTCCTCCACCACCCCCATCCCTTGCTGATTCAGTGCAGCCCAGCTTTGCTTACGCATTCGTCTGGTGAAGGCCAGACGGCAATTACTATCAGAGTGCTTTGGGAGGTTTATGCAAGACTGAGGCCGGCTGGCTATAGTATGTCCACCTCCTTTGGGGGAGGTTGGTTGGTGGGGCATTGAAGAAAGTGCAGGAAGAAGTACGGTCATTTGTTTGATGTTCAGTATTTAATATATATTAGGGTTTTCACCACAATTACAAGGCTTAGGCACAGCACTTAAATGAAACACCCACAGCACTGTTTTGGGCACCAAGCCTAATTAATGTAAAATCAAATCAACTAAATAAATGACTTTTCCCAGAGCTAAGCGTTGTAGTTTTGCGGTTTTCATCATTAATCTTTTCAGGCATTTGTCTGCTTGCTTTACTTTCACAACTTTCTAAACACATACGTATGTATATTGAGAAGTTATTTTAGTTCATTTAAAGCCCACAAAGTACAAAAGTGACTCAATGCACTTAAACTATGGAATAGGTGAGTAAGAAAAAATGCGATTAAACGCTACTCTTACAACTAGCACCTTTTGAATTTATTTGTGTATATCCCCAAACAAATTAGCAAAAAAAATGAAATTATGACAAAATAATAGACACACAATAAACATGGAGCCCTCTGGACCCCTGAGGGTTGAGGACCCTGGGAAAGTCATCCACTTTTCTCTGTTGGGAAAAACTTCTTTTGGTAAAATAATGAAATGATGAGTCAACATATTGAGTTGACAAAACAAACAAACAAAATGGGAAGAACTCAGATGATTGATGAATTGTATAAGACATTTGCAAAAATGCAAAACTACATCTCAAGCTTTTCAATATTCAGTTGGTGAGAGCACGGTGAAAAGGCTGCAGTCATAGCCTCCTCCTGGCTGTAGCCGCCTGCCTCCCTGATCTCTCTCCAAGAACTTGGTGTCATTTGTGTGTCCTTGTGATCTTGACACTTGGAGACAGTCTCTTCTCGAAAGCTTTCATGGTGTTTCTCTCAGTTGTACACAAGAGATGGCAAGAGAGAGAGAGAGAGGTTTATACCCTGAACTGTGGAATGGATGTAAGACCTAAAACGTCCACTACTGCTGGTTTCAAAAGTTCTTTGTCACACCTCTGCGCTTGTTTGTTGCTTCTTGTTGTTGAAGTTGATGTTGCTGACAGCATGTCGCCATCTGTCAGCAACAGAGAGAGGTTGAGTTCGAGAAATGAGACCACTAACGTGTTGAGGGATGATGAAAATCATGAACTGCAGTGAGGATGAAGGCAGCCAGACAGGCGACTAGATAAAGAGCAAGAGATAAATGAGTGTAAACAGGGAAAATAAAGTGGAACAAGAGGGCAAGAGAAGAGGGAATACTCAAAGGGAGGTATGTTGAGACATCCCAGCTACTGTAGCACACTGACAGCCAATGCACTGCACCACTTCCGGCTGTCTGAAACAACACACAGCTACAAGACCACATACAGGTTGTCTCTCACCTGAACCTCACTCCCTCGCATATACACACAGCCTGTCCAGTAAGATTCTCGCTGACTTGGTAGAAATCACACCTCAGAATGTGTGTGTGTGTGTGTGCATGTGTGCAGAGGGATCCCAGCCAGTATAGTGCAACAGCATGCAAATCTTCAGTTGGGATATCTGTTGTGAAGTCACCTTTGCAGGGGACACTGTGTGTGTGTGTGTATGCATGTGTGTGCACGTGTGTGTGTGTGTCTTTCAGTCTTTTCTGCAGACTAAGAGAGGACACCCCGAATGCTGCGTCACTGCTACAGGAGAAACAGTGCATTGTGATTAAGTGGCTTTGTGTAGATGTCCAAAGTGTTGATGTTAAATGAAGGCAATTGAAGTAAGAACACTGTATGCACCATATTGACTGAAAAAGCTAAGTTCTCCTGCTGTGAAGCCATGCTGGAAGTCCCTGCATGTACCAGAATGCACTTCATGTGAGCTTCTGATGCCCAAGCTCACTGAGCAATAACTGCTTTGTGCTAATCAAAGCTACATAGCATTGCTTTAAGTCCTGCAGTTTTCACTGTATTGCTGCACTTTTTTTTTTTTTTGCACATTTAATGTAAATTCACCATATACATACTTGTACAATACTTGTTTATACATGCATACAAATATATTATATTTATTTTTATATTTTGGAAGCGACATTGGAGCAAATGCATCAACCCAATTTCTCCCAGGGATCAGTAAAGTATTTCTGATTCTGACGGACCATTTTTATTTTTATCATTATCTTTAGGGTATGGGTATCAAGTGAATTTACACACAGCAGCAATATACACAAACATAGCTGGAATCCAGGCACAAAAAAGACCTTTTGTTTAAGAACAACACTAACCTGCAAAGTGAACAGTGAAACAACTTAAAATATGATAAAACTTTCATCCATCCATCCATTTTCTATACCGCTTATCCATCTGGGTCTGACTACGGGCGAGAGGCGGGGTTCACCCTGAACTGGTCACTACACAATTGCAGGGCTGACACACAAAGACAGACAACCACACATGCACACACTCACACCTAGGGGCAAATGTAGAGTTAACCTACATACTAATTAACCTTAAAAAAAACGTGCATGTTTTTGGGATTGTTGGGAGTACCGGGAAACAAAAAAGCCGACAACAGATGTAGCTACAGCCTGTGCCTCCCTCTGCTGCGTTCATTCAGCATACTCCGGCTCAACAAAAATAAGACCGAATATCTGCGTCAACCAAAACACTGCCAAATGTTTCCATAACATACTCTGCACTAATATTTTGACATTTTATCAACAGGTTGCATTGTTTGTAATTTCCGTATAGCACAACACAACATCATTTGCTTGTACCTTCAAAAACAAGCATAGATCTATGGTGTAATAGAAACAATTAAGTTTGGTTTTATTTATGCACAAAAATCTTGATTTAAATTATTACTTTCTTATGTTTAGGGGACCTTCTTCATCCCAGCTATCAAAGCAAACCCACAAAGTTTAACCGTAATGATAAGAAACCAATTTTGAATTTCAGAAGGAAACAGAAAACAGGTCTTTTGTGTTAAAGTCCGATGTTTTGTTTGACATCCTTCCACTCCGACTTCTTTCCTAAGGAGACATCGTCATGCTACAAGAAAATCCCATTACGTCCTTTTTTGTTCCTTGTGGTCTCGAGCCAAAGTTGCACAGTCGCTGGAGGGAATTGTGACTTGAATGTAGTATTTGCTGAAATCAGCTGATTCTGTCACTTTTTGGAGACAGTCCTTATTTTAATGATCTTTGTGTAAAGCAGTGTATTTATTGCATTTTGTTTCTTGATTTCCTATACCTCTTGCATCATGTGTATGAAAAAATATCTAGCCAACAAATTTGATTTGAATTTGAGTTAAATTTGTAGGAAAAATCACTTTGACATTTGACGCTGGAGATAGGACAAGAAAACTCTCTGGTTGATGATAGGGAAAAATGGTGGTTTTGCTTTAAGTCAACATTTCCTGCCTTTTGCTCAAAGTCACTGGCCTTATGTAGCCACTTCCTGGAATCTTCACTTGTTGCCTGGCAACCTCACGGTGATGACAAGTCTTTCACACTTCAGTTTTTGAGCTGATTAAACAAATCTGTCTGGCTGTAACCATATTTATTATAGAGATAGGAGAATGGAAGCAAGCAAATTTCCCAAAACATTGAACTATTCCTCTCAAAGCATGCCCACAGATGTGAAGCGTGAAAAGTTTGCTCAGGATGTGAACCTCCTTCTCTAGTGTCCTGCGCTTTGTACACCCTCTTTCCAATAATTTAAATTGATAAATTGGGCAGTTCCGTTATCTAACAAAATATATTTGGCAATACAAATTGGTAGTATATAAACCTAATTTGTAGGAGACAGAGTACATGACCTTCTGTGTTTTATGTGAACAATCCTTTAATCTTGCTTATACTCACATGCAATATATTATCCATAGCACAGTAGCCTTTCCTCCTATTCTCTCTCTCTCTCTCTCTGTACTGACATATAGGTCAGTGTGGGATCAGTGTGATGAGTTTGGGCAGAGATCTCAATCCTGGTCAGGCTAAATGACTCTAATTAGAAGCTTGTTATCCCCTGGTCCAAGCTTGGATCAGTTTCTTTCTTGCTTCATCCCCTTCTTGCAGTCCCTTTCTTCTCTCATTTCCTCTATCATACCTCCCTTTCTTTACATCTCGCTCCCTTGCTGACTTGCACACTTGCTTTTTGCTGTTTGTCTTCATCCCTTCCCGCGTCCATCCCTCCCCTGCTCTCTCTCAGTATTGACATCATTAGCCAAGTACTTAGGTAATGAGTATTTTCTGAGTCACCGGAAGATGTTTTAATGTTTTAATGTTTATCTTTCCAATATGCTAACACAAGCAAACCTGTGTTAGACCACTTAAGTGCTTTTAACAAGCTTGTATGTTTTTGGTCAATGTTTGCTCTTATTTGTCGACTTTAGCTAATAGCTGTGTATTCACATGTCAGCAATATGTTTTGCTATTAGAGCTGTATTATTTGGCTTTTGTCCACCAGGGGGCATACAAGTTCAGAGACAAACAGCCCTTACATTTATTATTTATGACCACAGTTGTAGCTTGCATGTCAGCAATTGTCTACAGTTAGCAGACACAAAGAAACATTATTTTCTTCTTCATTAGTTTCTGACCATCTGTTGAATGTAAGTCCAATATTCACAAGTTTCTTCACCAGCTAACCGTTAAGTTCATGCTGGTTGGTTTTGACAAATATGCAAGCAGTCTGGGATCTTATATGAATAAATATTATCAATAATTTTGAATCATACTGTTCTACTGATAACAAGTCCAATAGTCACATTTTTATTAAACTTTTGTTTTGTCTCCACCAACCCCTGAAAAAACAGATTTGGCTTTTTAGCTGCTAACTGTGCTAGTTTCTTCACCATCTGGCTACTAGCTTGGTTTTGATGAATATGCTAACAAGTAATTGTGTATTTACGTATCCAGCTGAGAGATACTGAGAAATATTTGCAGTTATTCTAAGTGACGATTCCGTTCTCTTGATGCTTATAAGTCCAATATTCACACTTTAGCTTCTCTGCCAACTGCTGAAAAACAAAACAAAACAAAACTGAAAGCTGTTCAGCCTTACTCACCAGTTAGTCTAATGTTGTCTGTCTACCTTTTTTTATTTTTTATTTTTATTTTTTGCTTGGGCAGGTATCTTACCAAACATTAATATATGCTAAATAACTGTCTTGTGAAGCTATAAATGGCTGTGAAATGCACCAGCAAACAAGAGGTAAAGGTGACAAATAACCCCCAAAAAACTAAAAAGAAACATACACTGTAGAGTTGGGTAATATTTTGCTGGGTTTGTCAGTGTAATGGTCCATTTTAATTGCATATATAAAGAAAAGAACGAAAGAAAGACCTGAGAAGCGAACAAAAAAGAGGTTTGAAAAAGGACAAACAATACCAAGAGACCGACAGAAAAGGCTGAACACAAATGAAGGAGAAAGGTAGGAGAGGGACAGAAATAGAAGAGAAAATTGCAGAGACAGTCGGGAGAAAAGGTAGTCAGTGATGAAGAAGATAAAGAGAGAAATCTAAAGAAAGAGAGGAGATTGTCCAGGGGAGGAGGTAAGGAGAGAAATTTAGGTCATTCTTTAAGACTCGCAAGAGTAAAGGAGTGTAATGGAGGAGATGGAGCAGGGATGTATGAGGGTCAATTCTAGAGTGCAATTTAAAAAATAAAACACAAGGAAATCTATAAATGTATTACATTAATATGTAATCTAAAGTTGGCAAACCCTTACTCATTATAAAATCCAAGAAGTTAAAGTTGCAGTGATAATGTAAAATTGTAAAACACAAGATTTCAGTTCTGGTTGACTTGGCAACACATCTGATTTCTTATTACAGCAAATCCTATGTGAGCAGCTATTTGTCAGAAATATTGCAGAAGAAGAGGTACAGGTACAGAGTTATCTGTGCAGCCAAACAAACTCACAGTGTTTTATTAATAATGTATTGCTAAGTTACTGACAATGATAACAATTGCTTTTGGCACAAACCTCAGCAACAAATATAATGCATGTCCTGTGACTGGTTCACGATAAAAGCCAACGCGGGTCGCAGATGGAAATGTTGGCTTAGCATTAGATAAATTAAGTAGTTAACTTAATCCAGCTGTGATGGAACTGCAGAAGAGTGAAGAGGAAACAATAATGGTAGCTGATCAATAAGATCATATTACATACAGTAACATGGGATTATCTTATCCCATCAGTTCCTCAGTTCTGAAGATGATTTCAATCCACCACTAATGAAAACAATTATATAGAGAGATAAACTACACTGAATGTAAATACAATGAATGGCTATTGCTGACAAAATTCTAAGCATATATAGTTTCAAAAATGGAGTGTGGTTTCATCAAAAACAGAAATGACAAATGATTCCATTTTTCCAGTCAGCTGACCGGTCAGTTGTCTGGCTGTTGGCAGGTTTTTATCTCATCATCTGAAGTTGCTGCTCTCTGACATGGATACACATGTGGCACAGGTTAGCATGTTGATTTACCCCATTCAAAAATGAATCAGTTTCATGATGCTGGAAAACCTGAGCAAATGTAAAAGATAGCTGACCAGACCAGCAAGCAAAACCTAAAATTTAAATCAATTTTCTTTTATCCCTCAGCAGTGGTAGCTCAAGCCCTCTTTTCAACCAGTCAGACAATCACATTATTTTACCAGCCAACTATTATGCCAAATAATGGCTGGTTACCTGCCAAAGTGTCTGGCAAAGCAGACAGACTCACCAGCCAGATACGTTTGGCAAGCATTTGGCTTGTAGAAGGTGTTTCCCAATAAAGGATCTCATATGCCAGATCTAAATTTACTGAACGTGTTTCCATCCAAATAAAATGCTTGCAAAGCCTTGCAAAGGAAATATCATCCAACATGTTGTAGGATACACAAAGTACACCTGTAGCATGTACAAGAACTGTTTATGTTGGGGTTAGCTGTAAATGCTGATTATGTAGGAGGTTTGAGATGTTTAAAGAATTTAAAGAGAAAATGTTCTTTTTAACTGAATTTTTTTTTGCCCATTTTTTTGGATAAGAGGTAAAAGTAATCTAACCCAAACCTGGTTACACCCATGTTCACTTAGCAGTCCTCCACAAAAAACAAAAACAAACTAAGGTGATTGGGATGACAGATTGATCAGAAAACCATGTGAGTTAACACAAGAGACCACGCTTCATTTCCTGTTTCCAATCATGAGTCCTTGTTTTAAAGCATTGCCACATTGGTTTCTGAACCGAGTGTTTATTAAGTAAGGTCAGCATATGCTTATTTTGATAATGACCAAAAATGTTTTTTTAAAAATGGTTCAGCGTTCATTTAAAGAAGGAGGGATGGAAGATTGCCATTGAAGTTGTGAAATTAAATGATGGGACACTTATCCTGTGTATCCATCTGTATCTGCTTTTAATAACTCTCCAACACTCTGAAAATGCACAATAATTGTGTGTGTGTGTGTGTGTGTGTGCGCGCATGCACGCATGTGTGTATCCAGGGCAGCTCTAGATAGCAGTGTTAAATTAGACCATGATAATAAGCTGTGGGACTTGATGTGCTCCCAGAGGATTAGAGGAAGACTTCAACTGTCTGTCTTCATCACTGACCTGACACACACGCACACACACACACACACACACATTCATTACAGACATAGCATATACATGCATGGACTTGAACACACAAGTACAAATGCACTCTATGTGTACTTTGCATGATAGCAGACATGCACACACACACACACACACACACACACACACACACACACACACAGTGGAAAGTCGACCTTTATCACTGACCTAATAGACAGTTGCTATGTGAGATGTGAACATGCACACATGTATACATACACACAGGAAGTCGTTTTAAACATAGTTTGAGTAATTTTAAATGTAATTAAGTGGGTTAGGGATGTCAGTTATTTAACTATAGAGAATAGTTTTGACCGGTTACATATACAATAACATTTAGATTGACACACAGACACACACACACACACACACACACACACACATATATATATACACCGGTAATGGCTTCCCTAAAGCAGAACAGACAGAGATAAAAAAAAATTGATCATGTGTGTCTTTCACCACAAACATAGCTTGCTTTAACCATAAGCTAGCGAGCAACGGTGTATGTGTATGTATATGTGTCCCTTCTGATGAATTCATTACTCACTTTTATTTTTTCCCTGTTCTCTCTACATTCACAAAGTTAAGTACACTTCCCCTCCAGTGAGCAATCAACAAGGGCGAAGAGAGTCTAATTACAGGACACCACACTGCAGCTCAATGCTGCAGACAGGTTGAGAATGTGACGATGAGTGAGGATAAATCTGCTTTTTAATCCCAGAAGTAACTCTCTCCTCTTGCTGGTAAATGGCTCTGGACAAGAGTAGGATCCATCCATCCATTTTCTATACCGCTTGTCTGTCAGGGTCGCAGGCGAGAGGATTGGTTGCCAGTCAATCACAAGGCTGACAAACAAAGACAGACAACCACACACACACACACACACACACACTCACAATGTAGAGTGTAGGGGCGATGTAGAGTAGCCAATTAACCTAATGTTTTTTGGGACTGTGGGAGGAAGCCGGAGTACCCCGAGAAAACCTGTGTAGGCACAGTGAGAAAATGCAAACTCTGCACAGAAGGGCCCAGACCGGGATACAAACCTGGAACCCTGTTGCTGCGAGGTGATGGTGCTAACCACTGCACCACTGTGCTGCCCAGGAGCAGAACCTGGTTGTTTAATCCTGCAGAAGTCCCAAGCTCTTTCTTCCAGATCTCCCTGGCCCTCAGCATCTGAGCTCTGCCTCTCCCTTCCACTCCACTTACTTCAACACATGACACTCTGCAAAGCCCTGCAACAAACACAACTTTCTCACTGAAGTTGAATATTTTCAAGTCACATGAATACTCATTGCTTTGACTTTGGAGTAGTTGGGAACAGGGTGGTGCTGCTGAGAAATGGAAATGTGAGCACTGTACAGAAAACAACTGATAATACATTATGAATACATTATAATACATCATTTACCAGTTGAAAAGTGCATGTGTGAATCCATGAATGGTCATCTGAGGGGTGGAGGTCTGAATAAATGAATGTATGTATATAGTGCTCTTCACCCATTCACACACACTGTTACAATGGTGGCAGAGGATACCATGCAAGGCGCCACCTGCTCATCAGGTTAATGATGCTAACCATTCAAATGAAGACTCACACAGGGTATTCACACACCAATGGCTGTTGCCCCTCGTGGAGCAGATGGCTCAATGGCCATTTGGGGTTTTGTGTCTTGCCAAAGGACACTTCGACATCTAGACCCAGGGACTGAACCACTGACTTTCCAATTGGTGAACAACCGCTCTACCTCCTCAGCCACCACAGCCACCCCTGAATTGGATGAGAGATAGTGATCATATGCTGACAGAAAAAAGACCACTCAACCCGCGTGTGGCAGATGTACATACGCATCAATAGCCATTTGTTTAGGTTCAGTGATAGTTGAAATGTTTGCTTTCATAAATAGGTTGTTCATGTACCCACTTATTTTCTCTTCACATGCACTGTCTATTTTTTCTGTTTCTCATTCCAACACATGCACACACACATGCACACACACACATACACACACTCACACACACACAGATATCCTGTGTACCTCATTACTTTTACACTCTCCATCCATCATCCCTCCCACCCTTGGTCCTCTTTCCCTCCCTCTATCTCTCTGACTGTGCTGTTATCAATGGGATTGCTGCAGCTGGGACATTTGCACTGAATTACCACTATTTCTCCACTCTCCTTAATGTGTTATTGGTGCCCCCTACCTGAAAAGTCTAGGCATGACAACTGCTTTCCACATACTGCAATGTCCCAAACTTGCCCTCCATCAGCAGTCAGATGAACAACAAAATACTAATGACAGAAACTTAAGCTGGTAAGAAAAACGCAGACGTGACAGTTTCCTGGAGTGCTGCTTGACTGAAAAGAGATAATGATGTACTACTGATGCAAACTGTAATGCTTGTCTCCCCTGTCTCTGTTTCCTCTGCAGTATGTGGCATTTGGCTCACTCTTCTTCATCCTCCTCTCCATCTCCACCTTCTGCCTGGAGACCCACGAAGCCTTTAACACCATCTACAACAAAACGGAAAATGTCACCGTTGGCAACAAAACGCATGAGGAGGTACTGTGAAGTTTTATTGACTTTTTTTTGTAGTATAGATGATCTATTATATGATGATAGCATTAGCAAAACAATCCACAAAAATTTTTGTGCCTTGTAAAGTCATACAAAAATGCAGCAATTTGCAAACATAGTACATATTTGTGGATTGTCTTCCTTGGGTTACAACTAATAAAGTTCAATAAAAACTTCCATTAGATGAACCTTTTTTCTCTTTTTTCTGTATTAAAGGCTTAATGCACTGACTTTAAGAGGTCTTTTTCATGGGTTGACATTATTTCCTCAGAATTTTGGGGCTGGACTCAGTGTTGGGAAGGGCAAGAACTGAACTGTTTGCTGAACTGTTAGTGCTATTTAGCTTGAGTCAAAGGTAGTGCTGAAGGTTATTGGTGACAGGAGTTATTTAAGATCATCCCCATATGAGTTATGCTTTTTTATTATTATTTAACAGAAGCCAACTAATCCTTTATTTTTTCCTCTTACCCTGCAGATAGTGTATGAGGTAGTCACAGATGACTGGCTGACATATGTGGAGGGTGTCTGCGTCATTTGGTTCACCATTGAGGTGATGCTGCGCGTCATCTTCTGCCCTGACAAGGCAGAATTCTTCCGCAGCGCCCTTAACATCATAGACTTTGTGGCCATTGTGCCCTTTTACCTGGAGGTGGCACTGAGTGGCCTCTCCTCCAAAACAGCCAAAGATGTGCTAAGCTTCCTGCGTGTGGTGCGCTTTGTCCGTATCCTGCGTATATTCAAGCTGACCCGCCA
Organism: Scatophagus argus; assembly: GCF_020382885.2. Classification (NCBI taxonomy): domain Eukaryota; kingdom Metazoa; phylum Chordata; class Actinopteri; family Scatophagidae; genus Scatophagus; species Scatophagus argus. The sequence continues at coordinate 2,406,816 of NC_058508.1, read as the reverse complement.
CTTTGTTGGTTTACGGGTCCTGGGCCACACTCTGCGAGCAAGCACCAATGAGTTTCTGCTGCTTATCATCTTCCTGGCGCTGGGCGTCCTCATCTTTGCTACCATGATCTACTACGCCGAACGCATAGGCGCCGACCCAGATGATCCGACAGCTGCGGCCCATACCAATTTCAAGAACATCCCCATTGGCTTCTGGTGGGCCGTGGTGACCATGACAACGTTAGGATACGGGGACATGTACCCTGAAACATGGTCCGGAATGCTGGTGGGTGCCCTCTGCGCCTTGGCTGGTGTGCTGACCATTGCCATGCCCGTGCCCGTCATTGTCAACAACTTCGGAATGTACTACTCCCTAGCCATGGCCAAGCAGAAGCTCCCTAAGAAGAGGAACAAGCACATCCCCCGAGCACCACAGCCAGGCAGCCCCAACTACTGCAAGCCAGATGCTCTAGCTATGGCAACTGCTTCGCCACACAGGCTGATGGGCAATGTACTCGGGCCGGGTATGGTGGGATCTGGCAGTATGATGGGTACTGGAGACTGCCCACTGGCACAGGAGGAGATCATTGAGATCAACAGGGCAGGTGAGTGATGATAAAATAGTGAAATAACCCCAAAAAATACCTGAAAATGCCCAATGTGACATCTTCAGTTAACTTTTGTTGCTTTGCCTACATCTTAAAGCCCAATAATACTAACTGAACACTGACATGAAAGAGAGAAAAAAAGAGCAAATTTGAGAGTCTGGAAACAGAGAAGGTTTGATATTTTTGCTTGATAACTGATTTAAACAAATAACCCTTAACCACTATCATGTCTTACCCCAAGTCACCTAAATTAAGCGTGTTTGAATTTCGTTGTCAGTCACTAAAAAAGGCTTGATTTTCATTAGTGTTAAAACATGCACGAGAGGTCATTGGACGTGGTTTCTGCCTGGTGGTTGTTTTGGATATAGTTTGACATACTGTAGCTGAATGTTTTTGGGGGCCTTTTGACTCAAAGATGTGTCATCTCTTCTTAAGTTCTTATGGAATTCCACATTCTACAGCTAATCACTGGAGTGACCCTAACAAAAAATGATTATATGAAACTGTCCAAGTTTTTCACGTTGCTCATCAAATTGATGACCAGAAGTCATTTCAAGCACTGAATCGATGTGAGAAGTGTGTATCTAACAGGTTTTGAAGCTGTAAATAACTTGCTGATGTCCTCATTTAGTGGAGTACACTAAAATAGATTTTAATTTATGATGAGATGAGAAAGCTGAAAAAAAGTGCATTGCTTTCTCTTGTCAAACCCATTCCTTTGGTCTCACAGCCAGATGCTGTGCCACTAGTGCTGACATGTTCAGATAATCCTGGATTGGGTCTATATAGAAATTCATTATTTTCTGCCTGTCATAACACTGATCCAGGCCATCTCATTTCTGCTGTGCTGTTTTAATGGACATGTCCATCATCTGCACTGATGCTTGAGTGTGAGTGTGTGTGTGTGTGTGTGTGTGCAGCTTCTTGTTGTGTAACGTTTGTGTAGCTTCTTGCTGCTGGTGGTGGCGTGACAGTGTGTGCCTTCACAGGATTTAAAGTTGAGTAGACTTGAGACTGGCTTGCCACCACAGTGTATGGCAGCAAACAAATTATGTTTAATGCACTTAAAAACTTTAATTTAACTAAGCATCCACATGCACATTGTTGCAAATCATAGGTTCTTTCTTTCTGGTTCTGAGTGTCTTTCAAAACAGACACTCCTTATGTGTCAAGGCAGTATATGAGGATATAATAGATAGATAGATAGATAGATAGATAGATAGATAGATAGATAGATAGATAGATAGATAGATAGATAGATAGATAGATAGATAGATAGATAGATAGATAGATAGATAGATAGATAGATAGATAGATAGATAGATAGATAGATAGATAGATAGATGACTTTATTCATCCCCGAGGGGAAGTTAGGTTGTCATAGCAGTCCAGTATACTTCAATACAGTAAAACACACAATGACACAAAATACTGGGTATAAAATACACTAAAGTGCACTTGTATGAAAATAATGTAAAGTAAGTAACAGATGGAATAAACTCCAGCATCAATGGCTTCTTCAAGACCTCCTCTCTTATTTATTCTGTTGTTGTCTTGGTAATGCTCCATTCCCATCTATAAAGAGACTACTCTGTGGCGATACAGTGGTGTTTCTATCCATCTGTAAAGTAATGCACTTCCCTGCATTGAACACTAGGGGCACACATCCATAATTATGGACACAAAACTGTGGCTACAAGCCGCAAGTCTTCTTACTGGTTTATTGCGAGTAGTCATTTGTGTCATCTCTTTTTCTGTGTGTGTGTGTGTGTCTGCCCCCTCTAGCCTGTATGCAACTGTTGAGCTGTAAATCATATCAGATTAGATTTGACAGCTGCACTGAGAGCTACAAACACTGCTTCTCCTGTAGCCATCTCCTCTTTGTGTGTGTGTGTGTGTGCGCGCGTCTACAGTGTGCTCTGCTGCAGTGCGTTGGTCATGTGATCAGGATACCTATCACAAGGCACTAACATTCCTTCACACCTCCCTTGCTCCTCTTTCCCTCTCTCCTCTACCATTTTTCCATCTTCTCTTTGCCCTTTTTCTTTTTTTTTCACATTCTCCCCTTCTTTTTCATTTCCATTTTTCGGCTTCTGTTTCTCATCTCCAAATCTCTTCTCGTTGTCTGTCTCTGAATCGCTCCTCACCACCTCTGGTCTTATCTCCCTTTTCCATTTTTATTACTTTCATGCTCTTACCATCCCTTTTTCTCTCAATGGGTTTCCTCCCTATGCTGCTCCTCCTTGCTCACAACCATTAATCTTTTCTTCTTCCTCACTCTCTCTCCCTCAACTTTTCCCCTCCTCTTCTCCTTTTCACTACTCTCCTCTTCTCTCTCATCATCGCTTCCTCCCATCACTTTTCTCTTTCGTGTCTCCTTTCCTCTCCTCTTTTCTCCTACTCTCTCCTCTCCTGTTTGCTCCTCTTCTTTCTCTCATCCTGCCCTCCTATCTCCTCTCCTATCCTCGTTACCTTTACTCTCTTCAATGCAAATTTTCCTTCCTCTCTCCTTGTACGATTTCCCAATTTTCCTTGTTCTCCTTTCCCCCACACTATTCTCAATTTTGATATTTTTTCTTTTCATTACTACCACTGTTTTTTTCTGTACCTCCACTGCTACCCCACATCTCTGCCCCCTTCATCTCTTTGTTCCCCCTCCCGCAGACTCCAAACAGAATGGCGATGCAGCAGCCAATGCAGCGGCCCTAGCCAATGAGGACTGCCCCACCATCGATCAGGTCCTCGGGGATGAACGTAGCCCAGCCACTGGGGGCCTTGGCTCCACCACCAGCCGTGAGCGCTACCCACATGACCGGGCCTGCTTCCTGCTCAGTGCCGGGGAGTTCCAGCGCACAACGGACGGGAACGTTCGGAAAGGTAGGAGGGCAGAGGGGAGGAGGCAAAGGATGGAGGGGGGGTACTGGATTGACAGCATTGGGCTGTCGGTAGATCATCCTGATTGATATGTGCTGTCAGTGTGTGTAGTGTGCAACAACAGTCAGAAACACATGTTCCAAGCACACACATGTCCAATTACACACATACATACAGGGAGTGGACAAAATAATAGAACACCTAACAATATAAAATGTATTTTACAGGTGTTCAAGGTTTTGATCCACCTTCCTCTCCCTATTCAATGTGTTACACACCAGACACACATAAAGAACAAAGTAGATGCAAAAGCCAATACATCACACAGACAACATAAATAACATGTAGTGTATAATTGTATTTCAGAATAAAAGTGCTCAGGAGGCCTTTATGCTAAGTTAAAACTAAGGCTCAGCATACTCACAAACACATATATGACCCTTTCAACCCTTTGAGTGACAGCTCAGCATCACCATGAAGCTCACTCCCCTCATACTACTCAACATAATTAGCTTTTCCTCAACAAATACCATATCAACATCCAGTCCATGATACTGATATTTTATTGTCCAGTGATTCTTCTCGTTCACTCCTTCAAACCACAGCTGTACTAGAACTCCCCTTTTATCCTGCATGTGTACTGCAGAGGTACTGCAGAGGCTGCTGCAGCAGTGCCATCTGTGCTAATATTGAAGTGACTTGATTTACTGTATCACAAAGGTGTTAGCAGACACTTTTTTGCAGTCAAATAAGGCAGTATTGACATTGTGTAAATTCCTTATTTACTGAAGTGGGTGACCAGTCACTTGCAGGATAACAACGGTCTTCTGTGTGCGCTGCGTTCATCATAGCTGATACAGTTCTCTGTGTTCACCTGTGTACATACAGTTTCATTTCAAAACAGTCCTTTATTGAGATTTTCATGTCAACTGTGTTTTTTTTTTTTTTTGGATACAGATAAAACTGGTGTTGTTCTATTTTTTTATTATCAACAAATCCCGCAAAAAGACCGAAGACAACTAGCACCAGTTGTTTGTTTGAATTGCTTAAGTTACACATGCTTGCCTGACAAAAACATTAAATGGCCCTCCTCCATACGTGTGTGTAAAGGCAATTCTAGACATCGTCCCAACATGGTTGTCTGGATTTACACAGTCCAACTGTTCAATGAGAATTTGATCTGGAAAAAAGCATAACAGCAAAGCAACCGACCAACTGACCAGAAGAAGTCAACCATAGTTATTACCACTGCAAGACTTCATAGGGAGGTGAATTCAGTCACACTTCATACTATTTGAGGCTTTGTAGAGCTGGTATTAACAGGAAATTCAAATGAACTCTTACAGTAGTAGTTAAATCAGTTGAAACAATGTGTTCAAACAGCTGCTAAATGTTTGCAGGTAAGACACACCCAAGACACGGACCTGACAGGCAGGTACAGTGATGTCGTGACAAACTGACATTTTTTTTTACAAGGAGGTGGTTATGTGTTCAGTGGTGGAAATCCAAATGCAAACGCACAGTATACATTACAGTAAAGCAAACAGAAATCAGACAGCCTGTAATTCATTATGCCTGTTATGGTGGCTTAATGTTGTTTCACAGAGGACATCAGTTGGGCAGGAAGTGCTTCAGTGTGGCGCAGGACACACTTGTGTACACACTTCTAAAATAAATGTTGTCACGTGTGGCTCAGAACCCATCTGAATGGGATCTCAGTGATAGGATCTCATTGGCGTCCTCAGTGTCTTGGGTGCATTCAAATCTACACTCAACGCTGTCCAATGAGGAGGCATGTTAATACCAGGTCTGAACGGGTCCTTTGATTTTACTGCTACATGTACCGTAAACTGTATTTCACCATCCACCTGTTAGAGAATGGGATCAAATCATGGGATTTGTCGAAAATAATAAAAATACAGAGTACCTCCAGGCTTATCGCACTTCCTTGCAACATTTAAATGTTAGGAATATTGAAGTCTGTCTTTGGGTATTTTGTTTTGAAATGAAACTCTTCATGTGTAAATGTGTAGTATTTTGAATCTGATCTGGCAGAACAGGCAGATCAGATGAATGTCATCCTGTTCTCATTCATTTTAAGCTTATTCATCATTCTGCTCTGTGTCACTGTATAGATTATTTTTCTCATTCTCCTCATTAACTCTTCATCTTCCTTTCTCTCTCCTCCCGACACTCAATTCCTCCTCGTTTCTCCTCTCGCGTTTGCTTCTCACCCACCTCCTTCATTGACTTTTTCCTTCACCCTATTCTCCATTTCATTTCCGTGCTCACTCTGTCCTTTCTAACGTTCTTCCTCATCTTCTGTTTGCTCCTCTATATTTTTCTCCTATCACCTTGCCTACCGCCGCACTGACCTTCTAAAACTAAAATAATTAATTTTGTTTTCAAATACAACCCCTGTCCTTTTACCTTTAACACCCGATACACTCCTCTATACACTCTCCATGTGCTATTTCCCCTGATTCTCACACACAAAAAAACACTCCAAAATACACACCCGCGTCCAGAAGGTTCAGAGTCCAGCAGTGTGACATCCTTCCTGGGAGAGGAGTGGTTCAAGCCGGAGGGGCCTCTGCTACAGCAGGAGCTCGGTGTTAACTCCACCTCCTCCTGGATCAAACCGTAGAAACACTGAGGTAAAATTACACACAGTGAACAAAGCAACGAAAAACAGTCAGTAATATATCTGATTAGATCGTATTAGATTCAATTGAGTTTAATTATAATAATAAATTGGTTAAAGTAAACTGGACTAGACTACATCAGACAAGACTAAAACAAATTATTCCAGACTAAACCAGATTAGATTAGATTAATCAAAATTACATTTTTTGACAAATAATACTGGATTGAACCCTATTAAACTGGATTAGATTACATGTGATTATTGGAATGGATAACACTGGAATATTTTCCTGGACTGCATGGAACTAAAATGGGAAAAAAAAAATATGTTAGATTACATTAGACTAGACTAGACTGGATTATTGTTAGATACAATTCATTTAGAACAGACAGGACCAAATTTCATTTGAAGAAATGGGATTAGATCTTATATACATACATATGAATATACACACTATGTACAACTCAGTGTGTGAATGTGTGCACTGCTGCGTGCTACTAAGTAAGAAACAGAAGGCAAGAAAAGTTGAACTGACAGGAGGGAGTAAAGCACACAGCACGTTCAATACGACTTTATAGTTAAATGGATTAACTTAGATACTTAGAATACCATGAAGTGACAAAGTTGAAAAGCAGTTTTACCTGTGAATGCATAACATTGATTACAGGCATCTTTTACTCTAGTATATTGTACAAAACATCCTTTGACACAAATACAAATTACATACAGCTCTATAATAGAGATATCTATGGAGTTGTATTGGTGCCTCACTTTTGTGCATACATTGGGGACACCTTGAGAATGTCAGAAAATGATTTTTCTCCAGCACGCGAACTATTTTTGGTAGAGAAATTAGTACCACTTTTTACCATTACTGTCATATGATTTTAATAATTATTATATTTTACAAAGGTTCACAAATCCATGTCTCTAACCAAAAATGTATAAACTACTCCACGCACCAAATGTCTGTCAAGAAGCCTGGTCACGTTAGCATTCAGAACTCTCAACATAATGTGATTACTAAAGAATATTTTGAGATTTTATTTAGTAGATTTTTGTGTTTTATGTGAGTGTAATTCTATTTGTTTAGTTGGCATAATGCAAATGAAACAATCAAATCCAAGTATGATAAAGATTAACCTTAATTCTGAAAAATTAATCATTTATGTTTGGGGGACTTGCCTTTGTCTTCATGAGGAACGGGCCCCTGCATTGTCACTGTGTAAACAGTTTTATGTCCTCACAGTGTGTAATACACACGCACACACACACACACACACACACACAAATAGACACAAAGTGTGACTGTGTGACTAAATGCATGACTCTGTGTACTGTTTATTAGCCTGTTTGTCTGTGTGTGAGGGATCTGCCTTTCACCTCTCCGCCTGCAGTGTGTTAACAGGTCAAGGGTCTCAGCGTGGGTTGAAAGGTCAAAGTTCACAGTGCGGGTACATGTCTGATGCGTGCTGTTGCTGTTGTTGTTGTTATTTCGTTGTGTTACTGTCTCCTTCCCCAGGTTGTGTCAGGTCATGCGTTTGTATGTTGGCTCTTGTTGGTCTGTGTTACACTATCCATCTGTCTGTCTGTCTGTTTCTCTATTTTTTGTCCTTTGTTTGTGTCTGTCTGTATGTCTGTCCTTTTCTGTTTGTGTTTATATTTTATGTAGCTGTCTTCCCCTCCTCCTGCTCCTCCTCTTCCTCCTCCTTCTCCTCCTCTCACCCGGTCTCTTCTCACTCTGGTACTTACAGATAGGGGGGCACCACAAACCCTCACATTTCTCCCCAAAAGCACTTCACCTCCAAAGTCAAACTGGTTCCAAATGGGAGGTCTTATTACCAGACTGCTGTTGGGGAGATGGTGCCTAGTCTTTCTATACTTTGCTTTACATGTGGACAAAAGTTAAAGATACAAGAGCTTTGGTTTGCAGATTCTACAGTGTAGTTATTACCCTGTTGAGATCAGTTAAGTATTGTATTATTGGAAATCAAAAGCAAAATAGAAAGTGTTTTGCACCAGAGCTTTTTCACAAAAATATAACAAAATTATAAAAAAAAAAAAAAATGGGGATTCGATAAAATATGTTTGCTTTGGGTCTGGTGCCAGAGTGAAAGGGGCTGCTGTACACTGGTTGGCTTGATGTCCCGCCAGGCCAGTGAGAGCTGGTTGCTGATTTGTTGGTTGGTTGGATTCCTCTGTCCTCTCCTCTGGAACTGAGCTCAGGTCAGTTCTTACAGCACAGCCCACAGAGAGCACAGTAGCAGACTTGGCTCCAGTCATTGCACTATGGAATCAGACTGATTGGATCTTTCGTGAAACAATTTTGTGTATCTGATTTACAAAATGGTTTTATTGCCCTTTCAGTAGAAAACGATGTGTTTTGCAGCCAAGCGGTGTCTGACTCTCTGTCAGGCTGGACTGGAACACTGACCGCCGTAGTGCTTCGAAGGTCTGCGTTAGCTACGTTTTTTTTTTTTTATACAATTTAACAAATACAAAAACACACAATATAGAAGGTTCTTCAACAGACTGGCAGATATGTGCAGGCAGGGGGAAAGAAAGACAGACAAAATTTTAATCCCAAAAAGACACACACGTTTTCAGGTAAGTATTAGAATAACTTCGAAGGGCTGTGGTGACTAGCGCAATGGTGGCACTACCTGCTGTGCTGTGATGGCCTCTTAGCTTTCCTCTCTCTGCACTTGAAAAGCTAAAACCACTGGAAAAAACTATTCAAAACGTTTGCTTTATTTATCTTTTTCTCAATAAGTATTCTCGCATTTACAAAGATAAATCAAGCACACCTCACACACCTGTGTGTCCGCAGTTACACACATTTCAAAATGGTCGCCAGGCTTTTGCTTTAAAAGTGCCACCAGGGCTCTCTTCCAATCCCTCTGCAACACTCCTCTTTCCTTCCTTCCTCCCTCTCGCTGGCGTTATCACACATTGTCCTGTACGTGGATGGGATTAATGACAGATCTTTATGTCACTGCTGTCACTGTAATCCGATGTGATCAGAGCTGTGTTCGCGATGGGTGGAAAGAACGAAAGACTCAAGCATTTCGGAGTCATTCTGAAAAGGGCAGCATAGCACTGTTGTGCTCCTTTTCCTGTAGTGCAACATTTTCGCTCCTCTTCTTCTTCTGCTGCTTTTTCTTCCTGGCTCTCGTTCCTTTGTCTGTACAAGAAATAGGGCAGGGGCGTAAGCAACTACTTCTGGAAAGACTGAGATAAGGCAATAAAAATGTGACTGTAAGAAAAGTCTCTATTCGTGCAAAATTCTTCAACAAAAACTAAAGCTTCGCCCCTGCCAGAGGGACTCCTGTGGTTTCGAGCTTGGACATGGTTTTACGTTAATGTGCTGCTCTCACCTTTCGATGGTCCACAAGTCACAGGAGGTCAAACAACTGGGAGGATCTATCTATCTATCTATCTATCTATCTATCTATCTATCTATCTATCTATCTATCTATCTATCTATCTATCTATCTATCCATCAGAAGTATGCTGACATATTTCAAGTTTTTTTTTCACCTCAGTGAAATCATTATATTTCGATCTATTATGTTTCTATTATATTCTGTCATATTTATTTTATCAGTCCTAATCATTCTCTCTCTACTTTCTCATTGTTTCATCATTACCCCACCATCCCTCCTCTCTCTGTCTCTCTCTTTCCTTCTTTTACCTTTTTCCCTTTCTCATTATCTCCCTGCTGTTGCTTCAGAAACAGTGGACAGGGGAATTCTGGGACTTGGTGCAGCAAAGCATTTTGGGTCAAGACTAGGTGCATTATTGATTCATATTGATACAGTAGGCTGCAACTGACTAACCAGCCAGTAAAGCCAAAGGAAACAAATGGTGAGACTTGATGCCAGTTTAAAAAAAAAAAAAAGGAAAGGAAAGTGCCAAACAACACTTTTATGGGTCTAAGGAGTCAGATATGATTATTCATAATTTGAAAACCAAGCTCATGGATATGAACTGTAGGTGATAAAGAAGAACTTCTTTAGTAAATTAGTTACACAAACAATAAACCGGTAATCTTGTAATTGTCTAGATTGAATTTAAATGAAGAATATAAACTTTAGCATAAGTTTGAGTGAGAAAAATTGCCCGCAAACCATATTTACACATTATTTATTACACATTATATGTGTAATAAGTAAGGAGGATTATTGTTGTCTTCACAAAACATTGTATTGCAACATTTTCTCGTCCAGTGCCCATAATGGTTTGGTCAGGTTTAAGCAATTAAAACTACTTGATCAAAGTGGTGGCACACAAAGATTACTGAATCACTTCATGTTTTCCTCAGAGTAAGAAGTGCCAACTACCAAAAACATGAGTTTATTCATTCTTTTATTCTATAATGGAGACATAAAAGCAGATAGAAATCGTGCCATGCTGCCAGCTTCCACCAAGCAGCTTTCATTTTCCCAGAAGATTTCATGGTGAGTGTCAGACAGTGTGTCATTATTCTCTAGCTATTGCACTGCATAATCAACATTTACTTTATAAAGCTTCATCAAATCAAAAAAAAAAAAAAAAACTGTTGCTGTGTGACACCATTTCACCATTTAAACACCTGGCTCTACTATCAAAGGCAGACAATGTATGTCCAAATATCCAACACCACATCATTACAACATCATTATTCACATCACTGCAAAAGATTGTTTCTCAAGAAAGCACAGACATATGTCAATTAAAGTGTTTGAACAAATATATCAATGCAATCATGTTCCTCATGGGGCCAGTTTCCCCTGCACAGATTTCTTGAGATGCGCGTCAAGATCTGTTACAGTCGATCCCTACACACAAAAACATCTGACTTCTTTTCATTTTTGTCTTGATGGTTAAATCATGGTGAATAATTATGGAAATGCGCAAAACACAAAATCACTTATCAACTTATTACAGTTTTCCCTACAGGAACACAAATTCTGCCATTCACAAACTATTTGCCATAAGTATAATCTAAGACTTTTGTTGCCTAAACCCAACCAAACTGCCTGAAACCATGAAATAGTAAGTCAACTCACACAAATAATTATAAATAATCACCAGCTTTTGGTGGGACCCTCAACTGCTATACATTCGTGACTACCTGCTCACAGTAAGGCAGTCAGAGCTAGCATCGAGTCAAGGCAACAAGTGCTAGCAAATAACAAAACAGTAGTTCTAACCAATGGCGCCACAGTAGGGCAACTAAGACGAACAATCCCAGGGAAAAAAAAATTAACATGCAACATGGATAACTGCGAGGCAGGGTCAGGGTGTAACCTGGTCACTTAACGTGGGACAGTGATACAGAAATGCAATTTCAGTGAAGGTTAAAATGGATGTTTTGGATTGATGATGTTCAGTAGTCTCCTCTGACTATCATCGGAAGCTAGGAGTTTGAATTCCCTCATAGGCTTATAAACATGGGCTTTTTGTTAACCATAATCACAATTTTCAAACTTTAGCCAAGGCCTTTAATTCAATTCAATTCAATTTTATTTAAAGGGCCAGTTCATAACACAGTTATCTCATGACACTTTACAGGTGTGTAAACAACAACAACAACAACAAAAAAGCAACTAAAAAGAAGAGAATCAGAGAAAAACAGGTCCCAGGGCAAAACCCCACACTGAGTAAGCGTATAGCGACAGTGGCGAGGAAAAACTTCCTTTTAACAGGTAGAAACCTTGAGCAGAACCATCGCCTTTAGTTGCCTAACCATACACGTGAACTGATTTCCCCTTACTTTAGAAAGAGTGAATTTTAAAAGTATGGCTATTGGGTGCCAAAAAATGAATCTGAAGGTTGTCAATCAAACATTTGTCTGGCTGTAAATTATATCTACAAACCTGTCTGCAGACACACACAACTGTCTTTTTGTGACTCTGCAGCTTGTAGTGAGGAGGGAGAATGCCCTTCCTGCAAGAATGCAAAGAGAAGAACACTTCCTGCTCTCCTTCAGAAAGAAAAAAAAAACCTGCAGAGAGGTAGTTTTAGAGTGAATGTTGGTGCAGTGCCTCTAGTGCCTCCCAAGGCCAAGACTGCAAATTACGGCCTCCTCTTGACTGCATGAGTTTCAAAGGCAGCAGACACACTCTGCATAATGATACTGCAAATGTCTGTCTCCCCTTTTGTTGGGAGACTTAATCAAGGAGTGGGTGGAGGTCGAATAAAGGAATGAAATTTTGCTTTAATCACTCCCTCAGTTTGTATTTCATGCTCTCTCTGACTGCTGTCATGTCTCCCCTTCATTCTTCTTCCCATAATTCTCTTTCTCTTTGTCTTTTTCTTCTCCTCCTTGTTCTCAGTAGAAATAGTATTGATTCTCTTCATTGACAGACACCATAGGCCTCAGCTGACTCTTACTGAGAGTTACAGAGTCTTACTTAGAGGCTCATTGATGTAAGATGATATGTTACGTCATAGTAGCGGAGGGGCCTATTTCACTCCCTTCCCCCTTGAGTTTTATCACTCAAATGCAATTTAAAACCACTAATATATACTCTCTTTTCATCTGATTTCATTTCATTTATTTCTGATTCTCACACAGTCTGTTCTTCTTTCATTTTCCCCTTGTCCAACAAATGATCAATAGCCTTTAAGCTAGTACGTAATCATTATATCGTTATGGGTGGTCAGAATTCCCTGAGGCCTATTGGATTGCACTCGCATTATTTTATTTCCTCAGTGTTACAACAACAGTTGAGCCACAATGGTGTCAGCAGGGAAATCATGTTGACCAAGGAAATTGTGGATTATGTCTATAGAGCAGAAACTGTGAATATAAAAGAGGTAACCCTAGAATTATTTTACCTGTAATTTACTGTGGCTACACAGTTACTGTTACTCAAAAACTATGTAATGATCACCTAAAATCAGTCTGCATTATTATTGTATTCTTGGCTTACTCTGATCTTATTTTATAAGGTAATATAATATATAATGTAGGTTGTTCCAAACAAGTTGAGCATTGGACCCATAAATGCAGCAGTAAATCAGTAAACACGTAAAACTTGAGAGAAAAACACACACACACACACACACATTCATCACTTTGACAGCACAGTCACTGCAAACAGAAAACAAATAAGAAAGCAAGCAAATATTGAAACAATTGCAAGTCTTACCAAACACAGCAGAGGTTTCCAGTAAACACATGAAATTGATAAACATGATCTGGCAGCCAAAAGTGACCACTTCGTTGATGTGTAGTTAATTGAGATATAACTGCTCAACATTTAGAATTCTGCATATTCGTTTTTTTGTGGATGGGAATGTTGTGTAGTAGCAGTAACAATATTTTTAATGTTCATTGCCACAGATAATAACTCTCTAACTTTAACTCTCTAACTTTCTATTATCATTATGCACTATTTGGGCATTTACATAAAAGACTGAAGCTAAAGTAGAAGTTAAAGTTCACATCTGACTATTATCTTTGATAATCTTTATCTTATCTTTATTATCTGTGAAATACTGACTGAAAGATCGATTTACTCTTTTGTTTGTGTGGATAAACATTATCTTCATCACTAGATCATGTATATAAGTATATACAGTATTATTTGTTCAGGTTCTACAGCATGCTTCATCTTCTAAATGTTCTGCATGTGCATATCTATAGTGTTTGTCATGGTTATATATACAGTATATTCTTTCCTCTGTTCTGCTCCAATGTGTGTGTCTTTCCTCTTTGTCTCTTTCTTCTTTTTCTTATCTGAGTTGTGAATGAGCTATGTCACATATCACATATATACATGTCATATGTACAGTATGTATGTATGTATGTACTTTTTAACCTGTGGTTCAGTGTTGGTAATGTCATATTGCATTTTCATGTCTGTATTTGATGCAAATATTATTTCTTGACAATCTCAAATCCACATGTGCTTTCAGATAAATAAGTTATATGTACATGTGACCATTTTTGGTTCAATAAGTAAAAAAGCTTTTGCAATTATTTCCAAATACCAAAAGTATTGCTTATTTTGCTGTACACAGAAACACATGTTGATATGTTTTTTGCATGAAGATTGTTGTTGAAATAGTATTTGCCCTGGTTGATCATTTCTGTGTACATTTCCTCACCCCAAGCTTTCCCCTCCCCCTTTCTTAACCCACCCTCCCCATTGTTAAGTCATTCCTTGCACTGCTCGTTCCACCATCCTGTCCTCACACTTGATGTTTCTCAATATTCTTCCTTTCCCTCCCGAAATCCTATGACCACAGATAACTGATAAAACCCAGACCGGATATGGTTTATACTATAAATTCTATCAGATATTGTCTAAAAGTATCAAATTTAAAGAATAAGTCTGTTGATATTCTATACTTTTCGCCGTTAAAAGAAGAAAAATGTTGCTCTTCTGAACATGCATACGGTGCAAACTGCTTTAAGGTGTGCAAAATGCATTAATTTATTATATAGGATGTTAGAAGTTAAAAAGCTGCATTGCTCTATATTATATTGTTGTAATTAATTATTAGACCACATTGTGTTCTCTGAAGTCATAGAATTGTGATTTCTTTGTCTTATACTTGCAAAAATTACTAGCTTTAAAAACATTTTTCATTTAGTGGACATGGTTTGGATCCTGCAGCTGTGTTATGTCCTTCCACACTAATGTTTTATTATAATGGGTATGGTCTGTAGGGGGCGTGGTTTGTAGGTTCTGCAAGGCCACAGCTGGACCCTTCTCAGGCTTAGAGGGAAATGCTATCATGCATGCTAACATTCTCACAATGAAAACATTAAAGTTTAGGACATTTTTTTTTCTTTTTTCTTTTTTTTTTTTTTTTACAGTGGTTTCAATTTTTCTAACATTTTGACATACTTCAATTTGCTTATTAGCACTGAACGCAGTAGTACAGTGGAGGTTGATGGGAGGGTATTTGGCAGGTAGTTCGGACTGATGACGTTTTTTTTTGACCTGATGATGGTATTAGATAAAAAGTCCACCAAAGTTATCACAATTCAGCAAGAAAGTATCGACATATCATTTTCATGAGATTTGTAAGTCTAACACAAGACCACACTCTGTGGTATTTATGACGCAGTATTGACACAACATAACAAACAACTGAATCATTTCAGTCTTTTTACCTAAAATGTCCATTCACAAATTTGCTTTAGTAATTTTCGAGTGTTGTACAGTAATTTACTTACCTCCTGTGCAGAGTCAAAAAACAATCTCCTTGCCAAGTCACTTCTGGTGTGAACAAACCATTACACTCCATCCAATTCACTATCACCTGTGCTTCTACTTCCTCCTTCCTTTTACTTCCTCCTCTACCTTTTCCCATCATCCATTCTCCCTCCCTCCCTTCTTTCCCTTTCCCCTTCCTTCATATTTCCCCATCCCATTCTAACAGTGGTGTGTCCATCCCATCCTCAGGCTATCCTCCTCAATCTCTCCCCCTGCGTTGTGTTACTAAAGTCTGACTGAGTGGAGGTATGTACGACAAGTCACCGTCACAGCACAGCTAACGTTCACCCAGCACGCCATGAGCGCTTGCTTAGCTTCTCGCTTTGGCTATGAAGTGACTCAATCAGAAATGAGTTTGATTTTCGAAAACACGGAAGTGTTCTGGAGCCAGAAATAATCTCACTGGTTGACTAAGCTCTTTTAGTTTATTCATGCATGAATTATTAACTCACAAAGTACAATTTTTAATGTGAGTTTTAAATTTCAAACAACTGTAAAATCATGTCAATAACCTTTTTTAATAGGTTATTTTTGTATTTTTGAGTCATGTAATTTGTGTTAAAGCTCAGGAAAGTGTTAGTCTTAGAAAACCAGATAAGCATATTTTTATTTCATATTTTCATATTTTTCCTCATTTATCTTTCTTCTTCATTGGTCCACTCCAATGCACATTGTACGCACATTATATAAAGGGTATAGTCTGCTACATTTTATTTATTAAGACGGAATCTAACTGTGGCATTAAGCATAATATACCCCTTGGTGTATAACTTACACAGGAGTGGGCATATGTGTTGTCACTAACAGAAACCAGTATAGGAGAAAATATACTGTACAGTATGGAAAAAACATCTTGTTTCATTGGAAAATGATGCCCAAGTCTACATGCGATTAACCTGTGTCTACTCTTCTGACAGGCAGATTTGAATACAAGTACACATATGTACATGCATATTTAGCACTGCAGTTATTTTCGTAATGAGAAATAACAGAGCATTCACCGCTGCTATAACTGGTAGCCCAAATTAGATAAAATATGCACTGAAGTGGACACACCTATTTTACAAAGAGCAAATCGGCATATTACTGCTTTTAGTGGATCAAGCATTACACATCTGGTCACACCCAATCAGCATTGTCACAAAAGGTGATTCCCATCAGCCATCAGGGGCAAAATACCTGCAGCACTGACCTCAGGCATGTGAAACATACTACAAAGTTTCATTTAACAAAGACAATGATGGTTTTCCAGCTGCATGGTGACACTTGCTCAAATGCTCAGTGGTAATCACTGTAATTTAATAGCTGAGAATCTGGGGTTTAAAAATCGGTCCAGTGGGGCAAAAATGACTCTGACTTCATATCCCAACTGAATTTGGACAAGAATTTCATCAGTGTGTGTCACAGGTATATCAGACTTCTCTTTACATCCACTTCTTCTGCTCTTATTCTGACTTTGAAAATGTTTAGTTGTTGCAAGTTTGGAAAGTACAGAAAGCAACATTATGGAAATGTAACCTTCAATGACCAACAACACTGAAACAAAGTCCAGAAAGAGTTCTTTTGGCATTCATTTACTGACCTGTTTCTTTATATAAGCAGTTTGTGATGTGAAAGACTAAAGTTATACACTTTAGATATGTTAAAGATGTGTATTCATAGATTTGTGTATGTGTAATATGAATGAGACTAGCTAAGTTAGCAAAATGTTTTTATATATATATTTATCATTTTTTATTTAATCATGTAGTCTCATTGAGGGCTATATCACTTTTTCTTCTTCAACCTAAAGATGTCCATCTAACCGAGTGATACAGAGAGCAGTGAATCGTACAAAACATGTGATTTGTGAAATGTAATGCACTGTGATACACAGGGTTAATACAGAATATATCCAGAGTCAAGGACAGACATAAAGCTTGACTGCACAACAGGAGGAAGACAGACATTCTTTAAATCCTTCTAAGAAGAATTTTTAATTTTTGAGTCATGCTGAATATGAATTTGCACCCTTGAATGTACACCACTATGGGAAATGAACTGTGTTTTAAAACATTAGTGGACAGCACTGGTTAAAAGCATGGAAGCCCTTGTCATGCAAGTAACATTACCATTAAAATGTTACCGTTTAACATTAGCATGATATTTCATCCAACGCTTATCCCTCATGGTCACAGGGGGCTGGAGCCTATCCCAGCTGACTACGGGCGAGAGGCGGGGTACAGTTGCCAGTCAGTCACAGGGCTGACACCCAAAGACAGACAACCACACATAAGAGCAAATGTAGAGCAGTGAATTAATATGTTTTTGGGATTGTGGGAGAAAGCCAGAATATGCATGTAAACTCCACACAGAAGGGCCCAGTCCAGGATTTGAACCTGGAACCTTCTTGCTGTGAGGCAACAGTGTTAACCACTGCACCACCGTGCCACCAGGCATGAAATTCCTACATGTTAAAAGCAGCGACAAATTCATTCTGCTTTTAAACATCAAAACATTAAAATTCTGAAAGTTTTCCAGACACTGATGTTTTCATATCAGAGATGACTGTAGTGTCCAAAGCTTCTCTCAAAAGAACCCTGTCAGTGCAGGATTTATCATGTTGCTTATTGATCACACAGGATCATAAATAAATAAGTTAATAAAATATAACCAAATTAGAAGCATTTTGTTTTTTCCATCCAAAGCCACCAGTCTGCACCTCTATTAGCTGTTATGAGTAAGACACTGAAGCTCTAAACATGTCAGACTGATCGCCAAAGTACTGATCACAGAGTCTAACAAACCTTTGTGCTCTTCATTAAAACACACTTCAGAAACACGTCAATTAAAGAAGCACCGGTAGACTCACAACCCACAGGTCAGGCGGGTTTCGATTACTTGGAAAGATCACAAGTTCAAGCTGGCAGGCTAATACATGACAACCTATTCAAAACTGAAGAACTGTTTGGAAGAATGTGTTTATTTAGCTTAGACCTTCCCACGAAAGAATGAGGAACAAGGCAGATCTTTAGCTGCTCCCAACAGCAAGATCAGAACCTTAGAGCGCACTGTTTAGTAACGCTCAGTAAAGACTATTGCATAAATATAATGCGTAAAGTTGGAGATGAGCCTGGGTTAAAGCCAATGTATTAAAGCATGTTTTGGATTGAGCTGAGGCTCTCATTAGGTCAGGTTATTATTAAAAAACAGTATCTAGCGGATACTGATTGTACCACTAACGAAACACACAACAAGCCCAGATCTAAAGAGATCCCACACAATACTGAAAAAGCAATTACAATACTGTAAGAGTTCTCCGTTTACCGCCTTGTGCAGTAAATGATTAAAGCCACTGAAGTCACTGAAGTTTATAGAAGACATTTCATCGGTTGAAGCAGCAGGTTAATACAACATGAAGCAACTTCAAAAGCCATAAGCATGACATGACATTGAAGTGGCATATCATAGCTGAAGCTGCCTAATACTGCTGCTGCTGCTGCAGAGCAAATTGCAAACAGGAGCTTATTGTAGATGCACCTTTTAGCTTGACTTTGTGCACAGAGCCACACGCGCAGCCGCTGGATTTGACTCTTTATCACTGACATGTAAGTGCTGATCAATAATGTATTTTGTCTTTATTTGTTAGTAGTAAATGCCAGTCAGGCAGATCTGTGCTCAATCAGAATCATATTCACAAGATCTCCAGTGATAGTAGCCCTGATCAGGGATTACAGCTGCTGTATGTAAGAAACTGTAGCTTATTGATCCCAATCAATCTGCCCTTCTTCTGTGTGAGAGTGTGTGTGTGTGTGTGTGTGTGTGTGTGCGTGTGTGTCCCAATCAGCTAAGAGCTGCAGTGCTACTGATTTATTCCTGTGGTTATAGGACTTGACATTGCCAACACAGCCAAACAGAACATAACATGTGCTTTTACACACACATACACAGTTGTATTTCCATCACTTTTGGGGACCTTACATAGACTTACATTCATTTTCTGGAGGCTTAACCACCACTTAACCATAACAATAAACATTATTTACCTAATCCTAACCCTTACCTTAACCTAACCGCAACCTCCACCTAACCTTAAAGCAAGCCTTTACCCTAATATTTAATGATTTATGTTGTGGTCACTTGTATTTTGTCCCCATAAGTAAGGCAGGTCCTCACAACATGACTGTGTAAACAGATTCTGTCCCCTCAACTACAGGAATACGGGTCCACACACACGCACACACACACACACACATGCACAAAGCATATCTGAAGCTGATATGACATTGGCCATTCATTTCAGAATGTTGACTACTTACACACAGTGAACACACAATGAGACTTTTTCAGTATTTTTCAATATGAGGCCTAATGTCCAAGACTTAGGTATTTCTACATTTTAACCCACATGCATACACATAAGCACACACTATATACACAGTGCATTAGTGTTTAGAACATGATGACCCAGATCTGTCACTGTGGTAGCCAGCACCATGACTGCCTGCTGAGGTTTAATGGGAATGTCACAGAGAGCTCCTCCTCAACCAGTTTAGCAAAAGCTAACACCACAGACTTCATACTTAAGATTGTGTGTACTGTATCATCCTACTATAGCACTATATACTGAGACCATGGTTGGATACTGTGCCACTAATTCGCTAGTGCTTACTGTCTAAAAGACAACAGGAAATGGCCATCAGGAGGATGGCTGCAACCCAAAATGAAATGTGATGGTGGTGTGTATATATTTAGTAAGTGTAATTTTTATAGTTTAAGGTGGATTGGAGAGTTTTAAATTCACTATAAAAAATATGTTTTATTGTTTTCACCTTGACAATAACTAACATCGATAATAACTTAGATACCACATACCTCCACCAAGGCCAACAGGCTACTCTTCTGTGAGATATAAATTTGCAAACACAACCACTAAATTCTACTTATATTTTTATATGTCAGATGTCAAAATATGGGTGTGCGTACCTGAAGTGTCAGGATCACCCCTCAGTCATTTCTTATGATTCTGCATGTGTATTAATTTTTTGCTGTGTATGAGGGCATTGGCTGTTGGCCTTACTGGACTTGTAGACACTACATCACATGCTACCGTTAAATCCCTTTCTTGGTCTCCGTAACAGCTCTATGTGTTTGTTTGACGTGCTCTTCGTCTGATTTGACACAAGCACTACTAGCTAGGCTTGAAGTGTTAGCCCAATCCTACTTGATCTGTCAAAACAAAAAAAATAATTCATGTGATTCAGATCTGCACATCTCACACATCCCCACACATCTCCACCTAGCTAGTGATGTCTGGCCACCACAATTATTTTAGTTCTTAAATGTAATAAACATTCTTGATTATTGCCCTCATGCGATCAGATCTCTTTATGCACATTAGAAAGGCTGACCAATGCTGACAAACACTATCTGCCCCAAGTCAAGGAGGCTGATGCAGGATAGTAATGAAGGATAGGAGAGGGATTGCTATAACATGCAAGGCAAGGATCATGTGCCAGCAGAGCCAAAGGCACCCATAGGCTACTTTTTTGGTAACTGGCAAAACAATCACTAATGTACCAACAGTACACCATTCTTTTGATCATATCAGATGGTCTTCCTCAGCAGATGGAGTCTGTCCAGTAGTCGTGGAATTGTTGCGCAAATTTCTATTTCCCTGAGGACTTCAAGGAGTTAACCATATTGTGTTAAATGTTGAGATATATTAATCCCATCACGGATCTCACTGAGCTAGCTATTGGATTGCAATTGCAGACAGCGTCTTCCAGTCAGCACGTTACATTGGTGCATCTAGTACAGACACCATGAACAATGAAATTTGAATACAGCATTGGAAGCGGGGCTCTGTTGATTCTAATGAAAGCTTGTCAACCACTGATAAAATTACCCAGATCTTCTTCATAGCTTCAGTACTGTGTGGTGCCTAACGATATTTGCTCCAGAGACCTGTGCTGGCTGACTGGCCTATTTCTAATTTGATTTGGTGGTCTGACAAACAGTCAGTTCATGAAATTCAGTGCCCCAGCTTTGAGTCTTTAGATATATGGAAGTGGGTGTGGTTTGCAAAATATGTCTTAATGTCATAATCTTAATGAGTCAATATAACCCTTCTTATTAGATGATGTATTGTTGTTCCAAAGTGGCACAGTTTGGGAGAGCAACATCTTCCAGAACTTTCTGAAAATGCAATGGGAGCATGAACTGTACAATTGCTAGAAATGTGTACCTTGGATGTTATTGGATACAATTAACCTTCATTCTGCTTTGTATCGAAAAACACATTTATTTCAAGATGTTTCCAACTCTGATTTTGCATCAGTTCTGTGGAATGACTCTCTGAAGAGAACGCTAAAGTAGGTTAATCAAGCTGAGTGCAAATAAATAAATAAATAAACTGTGACTTTGAGAAACCCTTCACCAAATATACCTTTTAGTAATTTCCCATTTTAATTTAAGGTATGTATATCCATTTGTTCCATTCTCGTGTACACAATATCTCAGAAACGCGTCAAGGTAATTTATTCAGATTTGGCACAAATGTCCACTTGGACTCAAGGATGATCTGATTAGATTTTGGCGGTCAAGGGTCACTTTGATCTGATAAAACACATTTTTAAGTATAACTCAAGAATTCATGCACTATTTATGGCAAAATTTCACATGAATGTCTAATAGGATAAAATGATGAAGTGACAACATTCATTCAACATTCATTCTCTCATAATTAGATTTATGATAATTAAAAAAAAATAATAATTAAAAAGAAAATCCAACTAAACTGATTTGGTTCTTCACTCTCTGAGTCCATCACAGCACAGCACTCTGTGGGAGCCCTTACGCACAGCATTCAGATTGAGATTTTATTTCCTTGGTTGTTTAAGGATTTGTGTCTTAATACAAAAATATAGATAATTCTGGGAAACAAATGTTGTGATCAAATGTCAGACAGGTGTTAAAACATATTTAAGGTTTAATCACGTTGAAAGGTAACCTGATTCTTATGCTTCAACTTGCCTATCAAAAGGCCACAGAAAAAAAGCCTCAGCTGTGTGTGTGTTTAGCGCTAAAATGCAGATATAACATGCAAATATGCTAACACGCGAAGCTAAGATGTTGAGTTTATATGCTAGGAAATATTATACCTGCTAAACATCAGCCTGTTGGCACTGTTAGCATGCTGGTGTTAGCGTTAGCATGGGCATGTTTTAAACTTTTTTTAAACTTTCAAATTGAAAATCAAACTTTAAAACGTTTTGTCTTAAGTCTGTCTCTCTGTCTCTCTGTCTAACTGACTGTTCCTTGTTAACAGGAGCCTGTAGTTCTTACTGGCAGACCGGATAAACAACCTGGACTCTGAGATTATATTGTCCTCAATGAAGTGAAGTTTCTTTTTGAAGATCGGAGTGTTAACATGTAGACGTAGGATTGTGTGTATTTCTAGCGGTGCTCAGCTCCAGATGATTTGCCCACCTCAGCTGCTCCGGCTTTCCCAAAAGTCATTAAACCACCAAGACTGGTTGTGTTTGCCGTTCCTGAACAAAGTGTACCATCACTTATGTGCTTTTGGGAATCTCAGAGCAGATAGTCCAGTGGATGTACAAGTGCAAAAGTCTTGTGGGATGAGTTTAGATGAAAGAGGTTTCTGTGTGTCCACTGGACTAGTACATCCTCCCTCCCTTACATAGTTCATGCTGGCGCTGCAGAGCGCCACCCCTAGGTGTCTAAGGGATATTGTGATAGCTGATTTTCGTAACCAATATTCCTGTTTTGTCCTGTCTCTGTCTGTCTGTCCATCTGTTTGTCCCTTCGTCCATCTGTCTGTCTTTTTCTAACTACCTCCTTTGATCTAAAATATTTTACTTGGTTTGGGCTGTTAATTTTGAGTCATTATCTTTATTTTTCTCAACTTTGTTTCATTTTCAAATGCTTGTAACTGTAACAAATGGTTTATATTTGCTATTTCTAATGTGCAATGCTGTCACAACATAACATAAATGAATATATGTTCCAATATCCAATAACACATATTCCTGACATTTCAACTTCTTGACATATCATGAAAACATTAATGCTGACTGTGTCATTTGCTAATAATGACCCTTCATTACCCCGCGCTAACCTCTGCCCTTTTACCTGTGCTTGTCATCTTCATGTAGCCACGGGTTATGAGAAGTCGCGCAGCCTCAATAATATCTCCGGGATGACGGGTGCCCCACTGCGCCTCACCCCCATCACCAACTCCACCTTTGAGCCCTTTGAGCCGCCTGGCCTGAGGCGATGCCACTCCCCCATTCCCTCCATCTTGTAGCATAGGCAGCAGGGAAACACAAACAACAAAATGCCAACAACAACAGCAACAATAACATTGTTTTTTTTTTCTGGGGAACAAGCAAAAGCATCAACATGAAAGTGTCTCATGATTCATCCTGACTGCTCTTTCATTTCCATTACTCATGTTTTCTTCTTGACAGAGACAACAATGAATTAGAATTCTTCTAGGCTTCAGTTTTAAAATGACAGAATAGCTAAACCTTACTGATTAAGCCGAGATAGATGCTTAAGCAAATGTATTTTAAAGTATCCAAACACACACTAACAAACCTGCCTTACTAACAGGGATAGAGTCTAGGTTAGTTTAGACTGACATGATAGCTGAGTTAGCTTACCTCTAGCTTTCCCTGTGCTACTTCTTGCCTGTATCTCGACTGCACTTGCACTTCAATGCTTTAAGTGATACTTAAGAGTAGCTATGAATAAGAGACTTTTCTAATATTAAGCCTCAGAATGCACACATTCACACACACACACACACACACACACACACAAACATAATACTGCAGCATGCATATTTTCACTTGAGAACCTCCAGCATATGAACAAATAGTATGTTATACCTACAAGTAGACCGAAAAAATAAAGGCAATTTTGTACACTTCAAGTCAAAAGCATATTTCTGAAAAGGAAAACTGTAGCACCTCTGCACCTTTGCAAAACGTCATGTAGGCTGTAGATGCTCAGTTACTTGTTACACTGAGATGAAACAGTTCTCTCACACACATGTGCAAACTTGCAACAGACACATAGTTTGTTCTCAACGTGTCCCTTCAGTGCAAGGTGTCAGGAGAGCGGGAACTCATCACCTCCATAAGCAGCTTATAAAAGCCTCCTCCTCTTTCTCCTGCTTCCTCTTCAGACTTCAGATCCAACATGCTCTGTTACAACATTCACAGGATTTACTGTATTTTTATACTGCGAACAGCAAAGAACAGGTGTGAAAAAGCAAAAGGACGTCTCTGTCAGGGTGGGATGTGGGTCGCAAGACAGTGGTTCCTAACCTGAAGCCCCAGAGGAATAAGCCCGAAGCAGTGGAAGATGTGCCAAATTATACGGAATTGGGTAAAATAAATTTATAAAACACAAAATTAGTTTTGTTTGTAATTTTCTGGAAAATCTTACCTTTGTAAGCCCCTAAAGTGTATTCAAAAAAGTCATCATATGTATACCTACACAAACATACTTGGCCTTTATGAACATCAGCTGCAGACAGAACCAGTTCTGTTTTATTAATTGTATTTCATTATGATGTAATTAGTTAATCAGCAGTTGCAAACTTAGTCTATATTTATAGTTACAGAGTGCAATGTAAATTTCAGGATAAATTAAGCTGAATTAACCCTGTGGTCCACTGATATACAGGTAATTCTAACCACACTCAATTAAAGTTCCTCCTCCTCTACAGTTATGTGAATATTTGCTATTCGTTCATCGAGATAAAAAGTTTGCGGAGCTGTCCTGATTTGAGAAGCTCTGGTGTGTTGGTTTTTAGGGGTCACAGACTGAAAAAGTTGGGAATCACTGTCTAAGGGGACTGTTTGATGTCAAAGAAGGAATGGGATAGAAAGCAGAGTTAGTATTGGTTGAGCTATCACTCGACTAACACAGCAGAGCAAAAACCAGCCAAAGCAAAATGAAACAAATAAACGTTAGCTCAGCATTCATCGTGAATTGATCTTTAGCCACACAACTGATCTTTAGACACTGAAAGCAGAGGGTCTGGTTGTTACCACACCATCACTCCTCACCTGCTCTCCATACACCCTCAGCTAAAGGCTGAGCTGCAAGAGGAAGGCGGAGATCACTTCTCATTTCTTTGTGCTGTTTTCATTTAGTCACTATGGTTTAAATGAACAGAACAAAGAATGTTTTTCTGCTTTCTTTTTGAGATTGAGATCTATATTCTCATGTTGAGTACATATCTGCTCAGGATGTGGTTAGCCTAGCTTAGTGTAAAGAGTGGTAGAAGGAAGAAACAGTTATGACAGTGTTATAGCACTGAATGCTGTCTCTA
Organism: Scatophagus argus; assembly: GCF_020382885.2. Lineage (NCBI taxonomy): Eukaryota > Metazoa > Chordata > Actinopteri > Scatophagidae > Scatophagus > Scatophagus argus. The sequence goes on along the minus strand of NC_058508.1, from coordinate 2,381,142 downwards.
GAGGGACAATAGCCGGGTGCAGTGACTTTCCACACTTTTTGGAGTCGTGTTGTCACACTGAAGTTGCCAGGTTTGTACCATCATACCTTTACAGAGCAAACATGCTCATTAACCATATTATCTGGCAACTCCCTCAATTCCCAAAGACATTGCACTGAGCAATTGTCGCTGAGATATCCCAACACATAACTCACTTTATAAAGTGTATTTTTACATTTCTATTTGACTAGAGTTACTAAGTTGTTGTTTTTTTAACAGAATCAGGTGAATTGTTTCCCCCTGCTTCCAGTCTTTGTGCTGGCTAGGTTAACCATGTCCTGACTCCAGCTTTGTACTTAACGCAGTGAGACTGATATTCCTCTTGTCACATCATTCTCTGAAAGAAATCAAATTAGCATTTCCAAAAATGTTAAACTAATCCTTTAAGGTGGCGGGATAATTGGCTATCTCTTCATTTGGGAAAAAAAATGTTTTGGACATAGCAGCTCAGCCTGAGCATGAGAAATATTCACCCCGCCACCATCACCACCACCACCACCGGCAGCGTTACTACTTGCGCTGACTCCAGTGTGACTTAGCAGCCAGTGGCAATATTTTTAGTTTTCTCCCTTTTTTGGCTTCTCTTTCTTTCCCTGTTTTTGCCCAATCCTCCTTACCCCCCACCCTCCTCTTCTGTCTGTCCATCTCTTCTTTGTTTCGGCTTCGGCTGCTCAGTAGGAGGCACGGTCAACGGCTACTGGAGCGACAGCCCATGGTAGAAGAAGAGCGGACGACAAACACCGTGTGGAAAGACGAGGGGGAACATGACAAAAGATACAGCATACAAACATAGAAATATGCAATATAGATAAATGAAACAGCTTCGGTTGTATCTGTGTGTTTCTGTTCGGATATGTTGTATCTGAGTCACACATGACGAGTGTGCAGGTTGTTTGTGTGTGCATGTGTGTGTGTGCCCAGACCTGCATCTACCTCTGTACTAAGATGCACAAAATGTCAAGTTGGAAAACTTATCCTTTCTTTTTGCTTCCACAAGAAAGAAAGGAAATATTCATTTTAGTTTTGATGTTTATTATTACCAATCAGTATGATCACATGATGATGCCATCTTTCTGTCAGCAAGTGTACTTTGGTTTTTAATAATCTCTTTTTCTTTTAAATGTTTTTGTTTGTTTCTGATGTTGCAGAAATGTATTTGATTTCAGAAGAACAGTGTTGCACTTAGTCATCTTTGCAGGCAGTCATTATGTGTCTGTTGGTTAGGTGTCATATCCGTTGAAATCCTGTCCTCACTCTCGCTCTCACCTTCCTTTTCTCCCAAAGTAACACAGAGCTTTCAGCTTGCATTCCTTTTGATTTGCATTAAATTCCAAAAAAGAGAAAAACTATCACTAATCACTCAGTGAACACAGACTCTGTTTAGTGAATAGGACAATAGTGACTTAATTGTGCAGAGGAAGTTTAACAAGCACTGTCTCTTTCTCTAAAAAAGAAGTGACCCACAGATTTGTTTTCAGAGGAAAATGTTGATTTTGTGCTCTGAAGCATCTCCTTCCTGTTACGTTTTAACATTCCAGCTGGGAGTGTTGGGAGGTGAAAGTACCAAATGTCTTTTTGTGCGAGGAGCAGATGATTGTGTGTTTTAAGAATTAGTTCAACATTTTGGGAGAAAAACAATAATTCACATTCTTGCCAAGTGTTAGATGAGAAAATTCAGTCAGTTTAATGTCAGTACGCTATGTTTATAACCAGAAAATAATTACCCGGCTTAAATTTGAGATGGAGGCATTGGGTAATAGCTAGCCTAGCTCTTTTCAAATGCAAAAATACCACACCACACTTCTAAGGCTTTCTAATTAGCAAGTTTTATCTCATTTGTTTAACATGTAGAACAAAAATGTATAAAAGAGCAATCACACAGTGATGGCAAAACCCCCTAAACCCACAGAAAAAAAAGGGTGTTGGACTTTGTAGGCTAGTTGTTTCCTCCTGCATCCAGTCTTTATGCTAAGCTAAAGTAAATATGACTAGAATCTCTTTCTACGGCACACGCATGAGATTAAATTAATTTCTTATCTCACCTGGCAAGAAAGCAAATAAGGATTTTTCTCAAAATATCAAGCTATTCTCTTAACCTTATGTGACCGAGATTTTGGGTCATGCAGGGTTTTCTGGTTCCTGTTTAGCCACAGACGTTCAACTGATTCCTGATTCATGTATGACTGAATGATTTAGTTTTAGGCCACTGGGAATTCAGGATTAAATTGTCAGAAAAAATATTTTTATCCTAAATGCACAGCAGGCACACACACACATACCAACTTAGGCTACTCTTGGGAGAATTACATGGACTTAGTTTTTCTGGAGACATATCTTAACTATAACTCTTAACATGGCAGTCCCCAATTAACTTATCTTGAATCTGAAACTCATCCCCAAAAGTAGCCTTAGTCATACCCACACAGACACACACACACATACATACATAGATGTGAAGACACACTCCACTATCCACTGAACATTTCTGTCATTTCTCACCATTTCGTTGTCTTCATATCCTCCTCTTCTTTCCCAACATCCACTTGTTTTTTAGTGTGTCTGTCACTTTCCCTCAGGCCACTGCTTTTTTCATGATGATGTACATATGTAAAGTTTATGTTGTAATCTGCATGGGTTTTCATCACAAGCAATAAGGATAATGATATGAGTAATAATGCGAGGAGGTCTGATAAGATTTTAGCTTCATGAATGTGTACATATAATGTTTAGACTACTAAGAGTGTGTATGGATGTGTGTTTATACGCATACATATGCACTAACAAAGCATGCAGGACAAAAAAATCTTCACCTCTTTGAATGCAAGGGGGCGGATGGGCTGACATTATGCATGCAAAATGCTATGATGCTGTTGGTCGAAAGAGACCACGTTAGGTACTGTAATGGGGCTGGGTGGGGGTGGGAAAGTTTATTTTTGCAGGATGGGGAGGGGTTTTGTTTCTAGTAGGTCTTGTATAGCTGCTTTCTTATTGATCTTGAGAGACTTACAATAAGAGAAACATATAAACAATCGTAGCTTATGATTTTTTCTTCTTTTTTTGCTTCTCTTTTCACAGAGAACTGTTCTGAAAGCCCTGCGCTTATCAGATATATGCAAAAAGAAGCAGTAACTGTGAACTAATGCTAAGACATGAAAAAAAAAAATCCAGCTTCTTCCATCATTGTCTCAACTCTTCTTCTGCAAGAGAGAGGCGAGACCCTTCTCCTCCCAAGATATGTCTTTACCAACATTCCCCTGTCCATTGTTATTGTTTGTCTTCTTTTTTGTTATCTTTCTTACTTCACTCTGTCCATGTCATATTCCATTTTCCTTCTGTCCTGTCCTATGCTTTACTCTTGCACCTAACTGCAGTGTGTTCAGAAGAAGGATACCTCAGCAATGTGAGAATGGAATGATTCAATGCAACCTCCCACCTAGGAGTTTTGATCAGGGCTTGATATATCTGCCAGGTGGCCTTTGACAAAACTGAGCTGCAGATCTCTTCTGAGCGAACCCACTCTATTGTGGTTCTTCATGTTAGTTTGGTCAAACCTTGTTGGAATGTAAATTTTAGGAATACTCACCATGAAAGAGTAACGCAGTATAGGTCCAAATTTAGGTTTAAGTCCCCATAAAGTTTAACCCTGGCTTCCTAAGCATTTTAGGTGCTAACTCTTTAAGACACACTCCAAATGGACTTGAAGAACCTTGCTAGCCTAGTAGTATGAAAGCCACAAAGAAATGCATAATATGACACGCTCTGTAAACCGGTATTCTCTTCCATCAGCAAAAATCTGATGTGGTGAAAACATAAATGTTGAGTCATCAAATATAAAATGATTTTATTGTTGGGGACAGTGCATACATCTGCAGAAGCGATGGCATATGGGTTTTCTGCAGGGACAATATGGAGAGTTTCATGCACAAATCATTTCAGTTTGCATTTCAATTTAATTTAATTTACGTTTATTAATCCCAAGCTGAAACACACACACGTGCAACATGCAGTGAAACACACACAGGAGCAGTGGGCTGCATCAAGCACCCAGGGAGCAAATTGGGGCTTAAGTGCCTTGCTCAAGGGCACATCAGCCAGCTAATAAAACATTATCACTCCACCACACTCAAATTTCTTCCTGCCCGTCCGGTGGGGGAATCGAATCACAAGCCAATTCTCCAACCTCTAGACCGCGGCTGCCCCCATGAGCTTTCCTTAACCTTCCCTAACCTTAACCATATGTGCCATGTTCCCCGAAAAAACTTTTAACAGGGAGAAAATGGAAGAAGGCTCAGCAAGAGTAACAGAAGAAGGATCTCTCTCCCAGGACAGACAGGCATGCGATAGATGTCATGTGTACAGAGTGTAGTCCAAAGTTTTGCAGAATCCTTCAACATCAACATTCTGGTCTGATCATCGGGTTGATTTAGGTGCAGTATGTTACCAAGCAAATTTGCAATTAATAAAATGCTCACAAAATTATTCCAACACTGTTTAATCTGTTATCTGTTAAAAGATGTTTTGCCTCAAAAGAGGTTGCATTGACTATCCAGTGAGGTACCACACTGCAGAGGCACCCTTTAAAAGTCAAATTACTGCTGGTTATTTAGCTTCTGCCCCTTGGTCCTAATGTTTCTCTTCTTTTCATCTGTTCACAACTCAGGTATCTCTTTCTCAATCTCTCCTTTGGCTCCCCATGTGTTCCTGTTCACCTATGTTTGCTCAAAGATGTATTCTGTGTGCGAGAGAGAGAGAGAGAGAGAAGAGAAAGAGTCAAGCTTTTCCTCTCTTTTTTGTGCTCTGTTTTGTGGCTCTCTTGCCTTCCCTACTTCAGAAATGCCATTTTGCTTTTCTTGTACAACTGCTTTTCCTGTTTTCTCCTTGTGTCGTCCCTCGTCTTTCCACCTCAATACCTGTATCCCTATCCCCGTAAGTGAGACGTTTTACCCCCAACACGCCATCCATCCCTCAGTACGGAGGTTTCTCACAGCAAAAACCAAAAAGGAATTGAGTGAAATTGGAGCACCTTTACACCTGAACAAAAAAAAAAAGATTGGCCAAACACTGGATTTCACCGAGGAGGAAGACAGGAATGGACTTTTAAATTAATGAAAAAAGACTGCAGTGATATAGCTGGGGAGGAGGGGAGAGTTGTGCTATGAAATGACGTGTTCTGAGTGGATTGTCAACCGAGCAGCATCTGAGGGAGGAGATGGAGGAGGAAAAGTTTGGGGAAGACAGAAAAGTGTGGTGATGAGGAGGAGGAGGAGGAGGAGAAAAGAAAGAAGCAAAATCACTTCTCCATGTAAGAATGTGTACCTCACTGTTGTTCCTGTGCACCATTTTGCTCTTCGTGTTGTGTCTCTTCACCCGTGTGTGGTTCTGTGTTGGTGTGACATGTTGTTTTATGTTACTTGTGGTTTTGTGCTGTTTGCCACACTCCATGTTTTCTTTTTCTTTTGTTTAGCCTTTGTGTGCACCACACCTGGGTCAAAAGCTTTTGCAAACATTACTGAAGGCTTGTTTTATCCCACACAGGTGCAAGTAGTTTGTCATTTGGGCAAACAGAAACTGCACCAAAGTGGACTTTATTATAAATGAACTAACCTGATGTAACAAAATGCTTGTCTGATGGAAGTGGGATCAAACAAAAAGATAAAAATCATTATTTGGCCAAGGTCTGGTCTGTACGTGTGCAGGACAAACCAACTGAGATGTTCCGCTCTCAGATTTTGGTCTGGATTTAGACCCAGTCCTGGCTGGCTGCAGTCCTCTGGTTTGAACTTTGACCCCCTGACATCTTTTGATTTCACTTAGTACATGACCTTGATGTCTTCTGGTCTCATCAGTTAATCAGGGCCAGAGATTTGTTATATCAGAGGACTGAGCAGCCCCTCGAGGACTGATCCAGATTGTGACGTGGATCTGTGTGTGTGAGTTACAGAGACAGAGAAATGTTAGTGTGTGTCACATTCAACTTCTGTGTTCTTGGTGTACTTGCATGTCAGCTGGGCTGGGCGAGCTTTATAGTGATGTGTCTTTTGTTTGCTTCAGTGGTGTGTTTGGCCTGTCATTTCCTTGCCTTAGTGTCCAGTATTAAGTTGCTGCAGTTTCCATTAGTAACCAACAAGTCTTTCATACAGAGCACCACTGGAAACTACAGATTAGGTTAGGAACACTCGGTCTGCCATTGTAGAAGTGTTTGTGTTTCTATATTCCTGCAACAACCTGCAAGGATTTTGTCTACAAAGTTGCCCAGCGGTGTTAAAGCAAGGAGGGTTTCTACAATGGCTAACACTATCATTCTCATCTAGAACGGCCTCTTTTCCAATAGCATCTTTGGGATTAAATCTGTTAATATCATAGCAATAGACAAACCAGGTGTCAACATTCTGTGTATTAATATTGACCTTTTTTTCCATTGGCCCATTTGTTTCATTTGCTCTGTTTTCCTGTTTTGTCATACAAAATATTAGAGGGAGTTAGCTGTGTAGATATAAAAAGCTCTTTCCAGGGTAAATAAAAGACAACGATTCAACTATTATACTAAATTTAAACAGAATTGTGAATATGGTGTTGCCAGTACAACATTTCGTAGTGTTGTACTGTAGACACAGTAGATCAATAACAGCTTATAGACACCTGAAATATGTCAACGAGACACTGCTTTTTATGTCAAGGGTCACAAATGTTAATAAATGAAAACACTCAAGGGAAGGATAATGTACCACATAAATGGTACATGTGACTCGTGTGGTAGAGAGCTCTAGAAGAAGGAGTCTGTGTTCTGTTTATTTTGTCAAACTTTACAGAAAGATATTACTGTCTATTGCATGGAAGGTACACCAACAAGTAGCCAGTACCCAGCCTTGATGCTTTTGGGAAACAGGCCCATATCTAATGTAAAATGGAAATGAAAACAATTGGTTGAATTATTTTTTTTTTCCTTTTTTTTTTGTGATGGTGGGTAAAATAATTGTCAGATTACTCATTTTGCCTCCTGAAATCTCCTAATGGGTGTTTTATTTATATATTATATATATATATATATATATATATATATATATATATATATATATATAGTTCTACAGGTAAAATTGGATTGGTCTCCCATCAGTTGTAAAATCTTTAATAGAAGCATTTTTGGTCAATTGATCAGATCAGGATCAGCTGTAGAATGATGTATCAGTGAGTTCTTAGTAACATGAAGATTTTAAACTAGTGACTTAGCTAAATCAGATTTCCCTATAAATTGTGAAAAAAAAAAGCTAAGCTAATAAGGTTCTAAGTGTGAGTAAAAACATCTGTAGCACTGTCCAATTGAGAGCATGAAACTAAAAAGGAAGTCACTGTAGCATCAGTAATTAGCATGACTGTCAGCTTTGGTGGTGAACAAGTTTTTTGCTTTTTTTCTTTGTAAATTTAAACATTTCTTATATACGTCTGCATACATAGACAAAATGTGTTTCACAGTTAGTAGAATTTATGCATCAGATATGCTCACCTGAAGTTATTTACTTTAGTAAAATGTCATTAGCACAACATTTGGTAATATTAGCTATGTTGTGTTATTTTTGTAAAACATTATTTAAATATTTAAATCTTTATCCTATTATCAAAGAGAATTTATCAAGTTTTTGGTCAGATAGGTCAACTGCAATTTATTTTAACATTTTTAACCTAGTATTCGTATATCAGGCGATGTTAGCTTTGCCAGCTAGTTTAGTTGGCAACACAACAACCCCACCAGGCAGTTAGTGGGAGTAATTTTTTCTTGACAAATAATCTTTCTGTTAAAAGTTAATGAGGAGCAACCTGTTTTAATTCAGTGATATGTAAATCTCCTCTCACTGAAAACTTGCCTTAGAACTTAGCCAAGATGCTGCAAATGACCATTTGTCTGAGCAGATGCCTTCTTAGGAAATAAAAAAATAACAAAAACTAAATAAATAAATAAACAACAACATTAATTTGCCTACCAGCATCATTGCACTGACTTACAGTATGTGCAAACTGGGCTTTGACCTTGATCTGCACCAGACTTGGATGTTTCTAAATCTACTTCAAATTTGGAACAAAATAACTGATTGGTATTTAACTAAATCAAATGTACCAAGTGCTTTATCTGAAATGTGTAAACCTTTCATCCCTGACTGTGTGGTGTTTCAGTCCGTCATGTCAAAACATGTTTGGATGATATTTTGTGGGTTGTGTGCTCACATGACAAATTCTTTCATGATTTATCTTTTTGACAAGCCTTTCGTCAGGGCATGATCAAACCCTATGCCATGGTCTGGTGTGTCAGGGTCAAGAGAACTATTCATTTCAAATCCTCACTAAATTCTCTTTTCTTTTTCCCTTTCAGTGCTGAGTTTCTAAACCCCTCTTTCCCTACAAGAAGAGGAAAACAATAAACTTTACACCGCTGCTCCTCCTTCTCTCCCAAAGTGATTGAGCATAGAAAACGAGAGGGAGATAGAGAGAAAGAGAAAAAAGAAGTTCCCAGTCCCATCCCACTCACAGGCCTGACCGTTTTCATCATCCGTGTGACGCACTCATATGCATCCTCGCTGATGATCCCGTTGAAGAACCACTGAAGAAAATATTTCTGATCACATTTTAGATGGATGGAAAACAGAACTGATTCTCAGAGCAAAACACAGCATGGATTCCGTTGTGATTCTCAGTGTAGCAGCCAGAGGGTCTATGACAGACTTGGATTTTGGAAGGATGTCCACAACTGTTTGTAATCTTATTGCTTTACTCTCTTTACTCTCACTCTTTTTGTTTCATAAAGCTGCATGCACAGCTGTTGATTTCCGGTGGTTTGTTGCGTCGTTTCAGCATTCGAAGCACTATGCAAGGTGAGGGGTGGTCCATCGTGGCATCTTAACGGCTCTGGCAGTCTGATTCAGTGTTGCTGCTGGCCTGCCATGCTAATCTCTGCTGAGCTGCAGGACCTCTGGCTGAAATCTTCTCATACATATCAGAAAACATCAGCCATATCACGTGTATATTTGACATGATCCTGTCCTTTTGATATCATCTGAATCTTCTGGGAGACAGTTAACATCTTGGGACTTCAAGTTCAACTGATCAAAGAGCCAGGTTAATCCACCTTGTGATGGAATTAACCCAAAGACACACAAATGGATGGAAGAAACTGGCCCTATTATCTGCTGAAAACAAAAGGTGTCCCTGAAAGGGTAGATCTTACTCTTTCTTTCTTCTCACTCTCTCTTTTCATCTTGAGTCTTTACAGTATGCTGACCGCCCCCTTCCCTGCACCTGAGCATCACTGCTGCTCCTCCTCTTTGGCAAAACTGCATGGCATGAACGAAACCAATTAAAATCTGGAGAAAGACAGTCAAAGACAGAATGGATGGATTAATGTGGGGAGAGAGAAGGGACGAAGTCTATGGGAAAGACCATAGACTGTAGTGTTCTTTTTCCCACCTAACAAGGTCAATGCAACGTCATTATCATCATCATTCAAGCTACTTTTTAACCCCCCTTAAATGGCCGCTATTATGTGCAAAACAGCATCTTCTGCAGCAAACTGCTCTCTCAGAAGACATGATGGATGAGGAGCTGCTTCCCCCTCTGAGGGAAGGGGGAGGGGAAGGTTGGGGGGGGGTTCTGCAGACCATACACTCTATACCTCTGGGGCAAGAAGAAAGAAGCTTTTTAAGGAAAGCAGGTAATCAGCAGGAATGGGACAACATCTTTGATAAACTATTCTAGGACAAATTAGAAATGACTGCAAATTAGAAATGCATTTTTATGACACTGTTTACCAGCATGAATATTCTGCATGACTTCTGCAAGCCATTCTGATCCCCACCCCCCCATGAATAACAGGGCTAGAAATTTGAGAAATTAAACATGAAAATTAATAAATAAAAAAAATATGTCATATGCATCAAATTTAAATATACAATTATGTTAAAGAATGATTTTATCCATTTTTTAATGACAAAATACAAATAAGAGAAAGGGGTTGCTTCATCAACCGTGCTTTTATTTTCTTTTATAAATATTAAAGAGTCCCCACGCCAATGTAAAATCCAAGAAGACTCTTCCCAACTTCTGCAAGTATTTATTCTGCTACTACAAGTTCGTCTACTACTACTACTTGCACTTCTCACCTGGCTGCTACTCTGCTTCTTCTTCTTCTTCTTCCTCTCCTCCTTCTCTTCCTTCTTCCTCTTGTAGCCTTTTACCAGAACCGTAACTCTTTCAATGGCAGCTGTATGTGTCACAATCTGGACCCAGGACTATCAAACTGGTGTTAAACTGAACTGTGCTGTCCACTCTGAGATGTCAACAATTCTGTGTATTTGAGATGATAATGTCCCTTTCCTCTGCACTTTTTCTTGACCTCGAATATAGGTAAAGTTATTTACCCCAATGATAATCCGGGAAGATATGTGCACTTCCTCAGGAGAAAAAAAAAAAAGATGGCTGCCTCATCATCCAGGGCTGTCCTTTCACTAACTTTATTTCTGATGAAAATATAATGTTTATTTTCCTTCATTTTTGTCATTTCTTTTTAGAATCAATTCAGTGTTATCATATAAGGATGGGGTTAATTAGGGTCATAATTATTAAATGTACATCTACATAAATACACCTGAAGTATGAAGAAAGAAAGAAAGAGAGAGAGAAGTCCCACATTTTTATTTACTTTGGTCTGTTATCAGGAATGTCATACTTATCTGCTTTCACCCCATCTCTTTTTTGTTAAATTAATACATTTAGTCCTAAAAATAAAACAAAGAATATAGCACACTCTTGAACTCACTTTAAGGTGTACAGGATTCTTGACGCGTCTGTTACTAAGACTTAACGATGTGCAGGAAACTGAAATTAAACTGAAATCAAATTTCTTTGAAAATGATGAGAATCAGCCTTAAACACAGCAATCTGTAACCATACAGTGTACGCTCCTCAATTCATGTCAAACACATACAACTTTCAAAGGGTTATTTAAGGGTATCGACTATGTGGGTACCAATTCAATTGGTGCCACATTTGGGTATGTGGAAGCACCTCTGGGTGAAACGATAAATGATAGATAGGAAAAACAGAGGAAAAACTGTTACTCCTCAAGAATAGATAATAGTTACACTTTTCAAAATTCAGCACAGACAATGCTGGCTGCAATATTTGTAACCATGATTCTTAATGACAGTTTGTATTTCTTATTTATTCCAGTATTGTGCTGATGTTTAAACTGATGATTCGTTTTACATTTTCATCCACTTCCAGGCACCAGAATCAGTTCTAAAGCAAATGGAACCCTTATCATAGCTCTTCTACACCACACACCCTTAGTCCTCACAGTGTGATCCATGATGTCCTTTGTGGAAGAAATGTCCATAGAAGGGCTTTTTTTGTTATTTTGACTTAAGGTTTGGCCAAGTAATAATATTTCAAACTTTTTTATATATGTAACAAACTGTGTCTGAACATGAGTAGCCCTGCTGACATGCCAAATAATTTTAGTAGCCTAACTTGTTCTGAAAACAATATATGGCATGTCTAGCTAAAACAGCAAATATACTAGAAGCCTGTAAATAAAGGGAGTGAAAACTGAACAAAGACAGACAAAGGTTCAACATGTGTTGTGGAGGCTCTGCAATTTATTAGCCTTCAAAGAGACTTGATTTAAAAGACTTAAAAGCTGTTTCCCATAAAAGAGATGCTTCAAAAGTGACATAGGTTGGTTCTGCACACTCTACAGTGCTGACGGATTGGCAGCATTTCCTGTGAGCTGCTGGTGAGAGGCAGCCATCTTGGCTCTATGTGTTCGAACAGGGTTGGTTTAGCAGGAGTATTTTTCTCACAATCTGTGGACAGATTTAGACAAACAGGATAAACAGAGGGGATATGCAGACAAATGGAAATACCTCTAAAGGTGACAAAAGCACTTTGAGTGGGACTGAAAGCTGGAAAGTGCTGAACAGATGTGTTATTACAAAAAAAGAAATACAGAAATTGTCTGGATTATCTGGTTTTGGATTGTGCTGGTACTTACTTATTTGTCTTCTCATGTCTCTGTTATGCATCTGATGAGTTTTTGGTTTTGTTTTATTGTTTTTAATTTCTCTGTATTAATTGGTATTTGTTCTGTGAGACCATGTATCCTGTGTAAACAAAGGGGGGATTACTGAACTGGGCCTACTGGAAAATACATTAGGGGACTTCTGTTCTAATGACATAGAGACACAAACTGCTTCAAGGAGAGAAAATTGTCTATATGTCTATATGTGTAGGTTATTCTTTTTGTGGCTGGCATGCAGTAGGGATATGACAAATATCAAACCAAAATATTCCTAAAGATAGAAAGATATCTTATGAAATGCTAACAGGTGATAGAAAATCTAAAACATTTACAAAAACTGTCCAGCCTAGTTGCAGACAAATCTCCAAATATTTCATGCTTTTCAGTAAAGGCTAAGAGAGTTTATTGCTATCTCACAGAGGCGCTCCCTGGGTGATAGACAGACAGGCATGCTTGCTCAGGGGGTTTCAATCCATTTGTGGACTGCACCCCTCAATTTATTTTTCATATGTACTGTGACATTTCAGTCATCAACAAATCGCTGGGCTGCATGGGCACAAAACGTTATTTAAGACAGAAATGAAAACCAACATTCTTTGTATCTGAAGGAATTCTTGACCCTGTAACTCTTCCCAAGTTATTTTTATATTGGCACTGATAACTTATTTAAGATGTGCCGACTTTACGTAGTTTAACTAAGACAGAAAGGCACACTAAAACATTCCATTAACTGTGATTATTTTACGTTATTGTACACACTCGGCAAGTTGGCTCTTAATGAATTGTGAATTTGGACAGGCACCAAATTGACAATGCGCTAGGTGTGTGTTTGTAAGTGTGAGGAAGCCCAGCCATGGTCTGGAAGAACAAAAGAAGAAGAAAATGGTGTCAGCGCACCTTTTTTCTTGTCATTTTGAAGTCAAGCTACAGTCTGCTCCGTATTTATTTTTGTGTCTGAGGTCTTGCAGGTCAGGGTATGAAAAGCAGACATAATCATATTTTTTTAACATTTTTTTTTTAATTTTTTGATCATATATTTTTTTAGCTTAATTAACATATTGTATTGCATTTGCAGCAGTGTGCAACCGTGCTAGCCAAATCTGATGACTTCAAGAGCATGTCTGAAACAGAATAAATGCCCCAGCTGCTTACATATGAAGTTAGATCTGCAATACGATGTGGGGACCAAAAAGATTACTATTCAATATCCATACCCTGTTCATAATTACAGTATGTCATCACACTCCACAGCAGAAATTTCACAGTGTGTTTCTTTTTTCACTCTTCTCTGTATCATATCATTCGAGGGGATTCTTAACAAATACCAGGATTGCAAAACTCAATTAGAATACAGGGCCTATCTCAGGAATACACTGTATCAAAAATCTGAGAATGCTGAGATGTAATGATGCTGCAGTATGTGTTTTCAGAAATGTTTCAAATGAACATAAAGACCAGTGAGTGAATCTGGATCCCTGTAATGCTACTTGAAACCTGGAAGTAGAGTCCTTTGCCATTTTGGTTTAAATGATGTTCCATTGTCCTCCCACACTACGCTAGATCTCACTGCTTCCAGGGTTTTCTTTTTTCATGTGGTACTGTACGTCATAATACTGGGAATCAGTTCTGATATTTCATATTACTTGTCTTCCTAATGGTATAAAGTACAGCTTCAGAAATGTCAAATATAACAATAGCCTACCATGTACTGTACTGTAGCTATACCACAGTGAACACAACTTACACAACTTCAGTCAGTGTCATTCATTTTGTTGATTTATATTTCTTTTTTTTTCTTCTCTTTATTGTCCTAAAACTGTAGTTTTTGGTTTGCAAGTCGTAAGTTTTGTATATTTTAACATATGCAATTATAATTCTTGAATTATGACCATGAAGATTATAACAGTGCATCGATAACGCTTTTGTTTTCAAGCATGCAGTGTACATAAAGAGAGCCTATGCACGCACCAGTTGGGCTACAGGCTTCATGTCATTGTGCTCTTGGAGAACAATTGGTCATGTGTCTCTGATGGGGTTTGAGGAAGGTTTAGACTTTTAACCTGGTCATACATCAGTCCCTGCAGAATTAAAGTGTGTAACTTGTATGGCCCTAACCCCTCACTGTGGATGCAAAATGCAAATGTATGGCAATAATATGCTGTGTGATTGAGCCAGCAATGTTGATAGACAATAGTAAAGATAAGAACTGCCCATTAAGTTGTCCTATGTATAACTACCTAAAGGCTGTGCAAATGAGGAGTTTTAAAGAAACAATTGCAAATGATGCATCTCAGATGTTATGTAGCATGGGGTACTCCTCTAATACACTGATCATGCATAAAGTTGGGAATCTTCTGAAAGACAGATAAACAAACAAACAAACAAACAAAGGACAAAGCATAGTCCCAAGCATGGGTCAAGCTACAAATAGGCTACATCCTTGAATTGCCTTGATGCAACTTGATAGTGACTGACAGCAGCCATTGTCATACATTTTCAGCCTGAAACTGTCCTGGGTCTGGCAGCTTTTGTGTTGTGTAGTCCCTACAATTACATAGGTTTGACATGAGTGGAGATCATATCATTGTGTCTAGAAGCTGCAAATGCTCATTGTGCTACAACAAGAAGCACACAAGTACAAAAATCAGAAATGGTTCCATTTTCAACCCTGTGGTGTCATTTTGAATATAATAGAGACTTATGGAACAGCAGGACAAGAAGAAGTATTGATGGCTGCACAGTTCTTGAAAGACAACTACAAACCTTGATTATTCCACTGCAGTGAAGTGGGGACAGAGCAATAATGGTAGAGGCTCTTTTTTAGGGACTGTGATTTTGGTTGTGTGTGTGTGTGTGTGTGTGTGTGTGTGTGTACGAATGTGTGTAAGAATGCCTGTGTTTGTCTGTATAAATGTAAGAGATGAATTGTGCTGTGCAGACTGAGCTAAGCCACACCCCTGTGAGATAACTGACAGCTGAGCTAACCGATAGTGCAACTTTACTTGAAAACCAACAATTAAACATATCAGACCACGTGAGTTAAAGCCTCTATGAATGTTATATGTCTAGCCACACCTCTGGTCAGTTATGTCACTGTTTTATCGTTTAAAGCTCCAGACACACCAAACCGAAATCAAAGCACAAAGGCTGATTGCGTCACCTTTCGCTGCCTTTGTCTGCGCCAAAAAAGTTGTACATGGACACATCATAAGGACTACAGCAAGTAGCATGTAGTGCACCTGCATGAGAGGAAGTAACACTCCATAACAGCAGGTGGCAGTAGTCTGTATTCATCACTGAAAAGGGGAAACCACAAGACTTCTTATATGAACCATAGTTATGATAAAGTAGTAGTAGTAGTAGTAGTAGTAGTACCTACGATTGTCATACCACTTTTGGTTTCTGTTTCAGTTCAGTTGGCCATGACTCAAAATATGACAATGAAAAGTGTGAAGCATCTTCTGTGTGCCCTCTTTGACTTTAGCCACTTGCTTGTCTTCCTCACTTCCTTGTCTGTTCTCGTACAACTGATTCACTTAGCCGAACAGCCAATCAGAGCGATTTCTCTCGCTGACAGGCTCTGCCACCATTTTAATATACTCATTTGGCTGAAACGCTGACACACTGCATAAACTATAGGCCATAGTCGTTTACTGACGGCCCAACATTGACGAACAACCTGCCTTCAGCCTGGTGAGTCAGGGCCATAACAGTAGAGGAAAACACATGTTGTGACATCATGGCATTTAATGCAGTCAGAGGTGAAACATGCAACTTGTGATTCATACAGCAGTTTGCTGGACTATGGATTATCCATTTACACATTGATAGACACAGCTAGACTCAAATTGACCCACAGTCACCAAGTGTTTGCTCTTGGGGAATTGTTGAGTCGCTCTTTATTAAAGACTAATTTAAAGAGTATCTAGAGGTCTAGACCTTCTCTGCTTGGAAAGTGTCATGAGATAACTTTTGTCGTGATTTGGCCCTATATAAATAGATGAAATTGAACTGAAATATAACTTGTATTTTTTTAAGTAATTGATTGAATTGTATTTTACAATTTTAAGCAAGCTGAGTAGTTTAGCTATACAGTATAACATAGTGGTGCCAGGCCAAAACTAGCTAACCTAGACCTTTGGCAAGAACCTCTTCACACAAGATGTGACCTTCAGCTGAGTCTTCTGGTCTTCTAAGAAGTGGACCTTTAGTTAATATTGGCTCAGTGGTTTGGCTTAGCTCTACTACATTGTCTGGATAAACCAGATACTTAACTGTACCCTAAAATCTTATTAAAATGTATTATTCAAAGTTTTAGCACCTTTGATTAAATTTACCAAAGCTAGCTAGTTTTTACCAAGCTCTACTAGCCTGCATTGTCTAGCCAGCTTAAAATCATAAATAAAATCTCATCTCTAGTCAAGCTAGTAAGCGGGTTGGCAGTTAT
This sequence comes from Scatophagus argus, assembly GCF_020382885.2. Taxonomy (NCBI): domain Eukaryota; kingdom Metazoa; phylum Chordata; class Actinopteri; family Scatophagidae; genus Scatophagus; species Scatophagus argus. The sequence goes on along the minus strand of NC_058508.1, from coordinate 2,364,592 downwards.
TCTTTTGTAAGATCAAAAATTGTAAGTCTGTTTCGAGATGAATGTTTGGTTGTAGTTCATGGCAGGCAAGTTGGGCTCTAAAACTCAAGTTTGTTTTTCTTGCAGCAACCCCTCATTTTCTCCAGCCCATGCTCTTCACCTCTCTCTCTCTCTCTCTCTCTCTGTCTCTCTCTCTCTCTCTCTGTCCTTTCCTCCTCTTCTTCCTTCTTCTCCTCCTCCTGCTATAGTTATATTGAGGAAGAAGCTCCTTTTTGCATCCCTTGTTCTTGTGTTTTTCTGTCTTATTTTTTTTTTGGAGATGAATTCTAAATGCATGCGTGGGAAACTTTAAAAATGATGACTCTAATTTATTTGTGAATGGCCATGTGGAGGGAAGCCTCTCCTCTGTCGAAGAAAAGCAAAGGTTCTCGTCTTCCCTTCTTCCTTTCTCTGTCAGGTTGAAAGATGTAGTGTTTGATAAAATCATTCTTTTTTTTTTAATTTGTTTCAGTTTCCATTCAGAATTTTCCCGAGCTTCTCAGGACCAGTTGAGGATTGGTGTTTGTTTGGAAAATCAAGCAGTGTGATCTTTAAGTCGCATTTGTCACCATGTCAGAGCATATGATAAAAATGTAAGAGGCTGCTGCTTTTGCAAATTTTCACTGAATCATCAGAGCTGAGGCATTGGAAAACTGTCTGTCCTGACATTTTCATACTTTTGAACACATAGTTGCTGCTCCTTCTCTTATTAATTTTTATTATGCTGCAGATTCTCCATAAACAGAAGTATAAATCATGGCATCATGCAAGTCAAGATGCAGTTATTCACTCTGGATTTTAATAGACACAATCGGATGTCACTGTCTACTGACCGACTGGTTAGTCAGTTGGTTGATGGTCCCACAACAAGGATAAATAGTTGGTTTGTGCCCACTGGAAGGAGGCAGAGAAAAAAAGAAAGATGGCAGAGAAAGAGCGATGAAAGGCTTCCCTCCATGAACGGGGTTTATTCTATAGACTGATGCTGGATATAATTTTATTGTCACTGGAGAGAGAATAATAAAACAAAATGAATCAAGAACTGTATAAAATATATTTCAATGGAATGTTTATTATTTACCTTTTCTATTTTTGAAACATGTAAAGAACAAAAAACTGGAATAATTCAAAAGCATTTGTGAAAAAGAGACTTATAAAAAAAAAAGTTCTGTTGTTAAAACTTATGAAAGTTTGACTGTGAATGCTGAATTACCTGAGCAACTCTTCTCCTTTAGGCCTACTGATAGGATAAATAAAAACAGACGAATAATAATTAAAAAAAAAACAAAAAAAAAAAAACACCAAACTACTGGGAAAAAGCGAACAAATTAAGTTTAAAGTGAAAAGCTCAAAAACTTAACAAAAAAAATAAAAGCTCATGTCAAAATTTCGCCTCTGTGTCCTGTCTTTTTGTAGCTACCTGCTGGTGAGGCGCAATTTCTGACACGCTGTTGCATTTATTAGCACAAATCACCATTCCCTTCCTACAGCACCCTCTAGTGGACACAAACAAGCACATCATTTGCAGCAACTGCTAGCTCACATTTCTCCATACTAAGTTACATTTTTGCTCAGACTATTTATGATACAATTTATGTGAAAGCAATGAAATGTGAGCCACAGTTTAGTCTTGTAGTGTTTTGGCAAGTGAATTAGAGGGTATTTCTTTAAGCATATAGATATGTGAACTAGTAATTGTAAAAAAAAAAACAAAAACAAACTCTACAACTATGATATATTTTATGCAGGTTATAATATGACTGTATTTTCTCAGCTACAACAGTAGCTGAACCTGAACCTGAACCTGAATAGATGGAGGTTCACAGGAGCGACCACTGAGAAGGTGATCAAGACCTTGATTAGGGTAAAAAGGAGGCTCTGTGGACACATCTATCTGATGTTTGTTAGGATAGGCAGAACTATGTCACTCCTGGTGGAGCAAGAGAAGGTGGCCTGATGTACCTCACTGGATAGAGCACTGAGGATCCTGACATTTAACTTAGTTTGTGGGCATATTTAAGTGGGGATGTTATGGAAGCAAACCCAGAAACCCTGCAGGACTGTTGAATCAAGATCAAAACAATTCACAATATATTACCCCTTCCCCAAGATGGACCGCTGTGGACCACTTTCTGGAGGTCCAAGATGCTGGATTTTACAAAAAAAAAAAAAAGAAAAAAACAAAAATGCATTTATATGCTCCACAACTGCTGGTGGAGGGGACAATGTTGAAAATTAAATATGCTAGGTTTTCTGCAACTGACTCCTTCCACTTTAGACCATGAAGGTCTGCAGGGTAAAAAAAAATAAAATTGTTTGCTATAAAAGGTACAAAATACGTTTTTAAAAGGAGACCTGTAATAAAGATGTCTAACCACATGGGGTCACTGGCCAGCCAATAATCATATAAATTAAAACAGACCTTCAAAAATTGCCTGTTTTTTCAAGCTTTCATGTCTTTATGGGTAACCAAGTATGCATAATGTGTATGTTAACAGATAAGAAAAGTCACTTCAGTTCTCCAGCTGATGGTTTGATAAGCATGGTGAGACTGCTTTAGTGCCGGCTCTCCATCACATTTAAGAAGGATGACATTAATATGCACTAATTTAACATACTCACATGAACTATGGATCAAGAATCAAGAGATGAGCCCCCTCCTGTTCACTCTGCTCACACATGACTGCTCAGCGCAACATCCGAGCTGCCTGATCGTGAAGTTTGCGGATGATACAGCTGTAGTTGGACGCATCGCCAACAGCGACGAGTCCAACTACAGGCAGGAGGTGGAACGCCTGGAGGGTTGGTGCAGAGAGAACAACCTCTGCATCAACGTGAAGAAAACCAAGGAGATGATCGTGGACTTCAGAAGAGGAAGACTCCCCCTTCCTCCCCTGTACATCTGAGGGACAGTGGTGGAAGTGGTCTCCAACTTCAGGTACCTGGACGACCTCACCTGGAGCAACAACACTTCCTGCCTCATCAGGAAGGCACACCAGCGCCTGTACTTCCTCAGGAGGCTGAGGCGTGCCGGACTGGGGAGTTCGGTCCTCACATCCTTCTACAGATGTGTGGTGGAGAGCGTCCTGTGCTCCTGCATCACTGTGTGGCACGACAGCTGCTCTGCAGCAGAGAAAAAAGCTCTGCAGAGGGTGGTGAAAGCTGCACAAAAGACTGTGGGACACAGCCTATCCACCACCACAGACATTTACACCTCCAGGTGCAGGAAAAGGGCCTCCTGCATCATGAAGGACCCCACCCACCCCTCACACAAACTGTTTGCCCCTCTCCCCTCAGGCAGGAGGCTGCGGAGCATCAAGAGCAGGACCACCAGACTGAGGAACAGCTTCTTCCCAGAAGCTGTGAGACTGTTGAACTCTGGAGGTCCTCTGTAGCCCCTGCTGCTACCCCATCACCCCCACACCACCACCACCACAACTCACTGTTGGGTTTTGGGTTTTTCTTCTGCTTTTTAGATCATAAAAACATGTGGACATCTGCTCTGGAAATCCAAAAGACAGTTCAAATTTTATAAACCGTGCCACAGAACTAGCGTCTGAGTAATTTTGTTTGCATTTGCTCATAAGGTGAGCAACCGATTCATCTCACAGCTCTGACTTTCAGCTAGCTAACTTTTTGCTGACAGAGCAGAATCAGTGGGTGAGCTCTTGTCGTCTAATAGTTTTACTTCCTCATAGTTTAGGTTCCCGCAGAACCCACTGCTGTAAATCATAATAAATTAACTGAAAAATCACAACAAAAAAAACACACACACAAAAAAAAAACAACAACATCTATAAAGCATTGTTATTACACCAAACTATGAAATACTTGCAACCTGATACATATGAGAAATATTAGTGTTTGTCTCTAGACACAACCGAGGTAAATGTACATGTTATGACACTGTCACTTTATGTCCAGCATTACATCTTGAGGACAGACTAGTGAAACAGCCATGAGTCCTCTTGAGTTTTTATACGTTTGTTTAAAATCAGAAATCATGTACAGATGGATTCAGAGCATGCTCACTGTGGACCACATTCTGCTCTAACAAGATGTCATCACACAGCTGGTTCAAGCTAGTCTGAATGGGTACGTGTGTATGTGTGCGTGTGTGTGTACAATCAGTTATATCAGACTGAGGTCAATGGCACTTCTGCTTACTCATGCATTTTGTACTTGATGCACTTTGGTTGTGCACTTTGGGGGTTTGGATATTATCAAGCTTTGTCTCACAGGACATGTTGACCGACATTTACAAAAAGAGACATAAAAAATAACAGATGTAAGAAGTCTGTCAATGGAAAGGGATGATGAACTTTTATGATCTCAGTGACTGTAGGTAGATAGATGCCTGTCTTTCATGCCCAGTTTTGAGTCTGATGGACCAATAGTACCTTAAATTTTCAATGTATTAAACAGGATTTTTCATCTAAACTTCATTATTCGTTTTAGCTTAATGATGTTTGTTTTTGGAACATCACAAGGAGAAAATTTTTAAATCATCAAAGGTCGGGATTGGTAATTTGTCAAATGTCTCTGTACTACCTCCTCATAAGGCATACTTTATAAACATATAAGTTGGAAAGAAGTGATTAAATGAATGGTCAGTAAATTGTGTAGGTGTAGAAAAATGCACAGTATCCAGAGAACATTTATGTATTAACAACCTATGCACAATTATTAGCATGGATTGTGTTTAGACCTCCTGCTGTGGTCCTGCTGGTCAAGGCAGATGGCTGTCCAACAAGAGCTGGGGTCTGCTCTGAGGTTTCTGCCTTGTAAAGGTTTTTTCTTGCCACTGTTGCCAAGTGCCTGCTCATGGGGGTTTTATTGGGTCTTTCTGCTCCAAAAATTAAATTGAAGAGCTTGGTTTCGACCTGTTTTAATTGGAGAGTATCATGAGACAGTTTTTGTTGTGATTAGGCGCTATATACAGTACCTCAACATTTTTTGTCTGTCAAATAATGAAAATGAAACTCTTCTCAGTGTTTAGGTAATGTGAATCACTTTAAAGTCAAATCACAATTTGAAAAAGTGCAATAAAGACTACTGTCACTAGGAAATTTTGCTAGCTAGAGATAATTTATGTTTATTTGTTGAGCTGCCTAATTATCTGGTTAATGTGCAACCACAAACATAAATAAATTTTATTAGAATTGTATGTGAAAGGCCAACACAAAGCAGCACACAATTGTGAAGTAGAAGGAAGATTATACGATTTCCAAATATTTTTTCCAAATACAAAACTGAAAATTGAGCATGCAAAAGTATTCAGCCCCCCTGAGTTAGTGCGTTGTGAAACCAAGTCTTTTGGGGTATGTCTCTACCAGCTTTGCACATCTACAGACTGAAATTTTTGCCCATTCTTCTTTACTAAACAGCTCATTTAGGTCTGGACTTTGACTGGTTCATTCTAACACATGGATATGTTTTGTTTTAAACCATTCCATTGTAGCTCTGGCTTTATGTTTAGGGTCGTTGTCCTGCAGGAAGATGAACCTTCGCCACAGTCTCAAGCCTTTTGCAGACGCCAACAGGTTTTCTTTCAAGATTGCCCTGTATTTGGCTCCATCCATCTTCCCATCAACCCTGACTAGCATCCCTGTCCCTGTTGAAGAACAGCACCTCCTCAGCATGATGCTGCTGCCACCACCATGTATGACAGTGGCGATGGTGTGTTCAGAGTGATGTGCAGTGTTAGTTTTCTGCCACACGTACCGTTTTGCTTCGAGGCCAAAATGTTCAATGTAGGTCTCATCAGACCAGAGCACCTTCTTCCACATGTTTGCTGTGTCCCCCACATGGCTTCTGGCAAACTGCAAACGAGACTTCTTATGGCTTTTTTTTCAATAACGGCTTTCTTTCACAGATTTGTGTAGTGCATTGCTAATGGTTGTCCTGTGGACAGATTCCCCCCACCTGAGCCGTGGATCTCTGCAGCTCCTCCAGAGTTACCATGGGCCTCTTGGCTGCATCTCTGATCAGTGCTCTCCTTGTTCAGCCTGTAAGTTTAGGCGGACGGCCATGTCTTGGTAGGTGTGTAGTTGTGCCATACTCGTTCCATTTCCAGATGATGGATTGAACAGTGCTCCATGAGATGTTCAAAGCTTGGGAAATCTTTTTGTAACCTAACCCTGCTTTAAACTTCTCCACAGCTTAATCCCTGACCTGTCTGGTGTGTTCCTTGGACTTCATGATGCTGTTTGCTCCCCCAACATTCTCTTAACACACTTCTGTGGCCCTCACAGAATAGCTGTATTTAGCTTTTACTGAGATTAGATTACACACAGATGGACTCCATTTAATCATCAGCAATCAGCAATCATCAGGTCACTTCTGACGGCAACTGGCTACACTCAGGGAAAAGGGGGCTGAATACTTTTGCACGCCGCACTTGTCAGGTTTTTTATTTGTAAAAAATTTGTAAATCATGTATAATTTTCCTTGTACTTCACAATTGTGTGCCACTTGGTGTTGGTCTTTCACATAAAATGCCCATAAAATTTATTTATGTTTGTTGTCGTGATGTGACAAAATGTAGAAAAGTTCCAGTTGTATGAATACTTTTGCAAGCCACTGTATATGAATTGAACTGAACTGAATTGAAATATGTGTCCTATACCATAGGTGTAATTTAGGTAGACTATGTGCAGAGGTAGTAAAATTTGTTTGTGTTGTGCAGCATGAACTGGTTAAAGCAAAAGCAGCCTTCTTCACAGTAGGACCAACTTTGCAGTGCAGTGATTAAGTGTTCCTAGTCTTTTCATGAGATTTGCTGACAATAAAAACTGCAGAGAAAGATCAGACTTATCCTCACATTAACACTGCCAGAGTGTTGATCTGAGGTTATTATAATAGATATTCAATGACCTACTTTTGGTCACCCCAACCTGCAACTTTAATGAATTTCTGGCGATTAACTAGAACTCAACCATTTATGACCTGACACTTTCATTCTGTTTTAGCAACAGCAGGTTGATCTCTTGTTCAGACACACACACACACGCAACCTGCGTGATAACTGAAAGTCCCACCAAACACACCCTACATGGTGGCCAAAGTCCCTGCAATGACCCGAGTACTGTTGTGAGCTATTCCAGGTCATCTACACAAAGAAACACAGACATGCACACAACCACACACACGTTATTGAACATCTGTCCATGAATGTGTTATACAACTCAGTCAATGACTGGGAGGCGTTCAGGTCTCTTACTTCCCCCCCTGCACAGTTCATGGCCTGTCAGTAAGAATACCATGTACCTGCTGCCACAAAACCTGAATCAGCAGAAACATCAAAGAGAAATACACCTTGAATAATAACAATGAAGACATAAGTTAAATTCATTTCACTGTGATTTATTTTCCAAATATTTCTTTATAAAAAATATAAATCTTCCAAAATGAACAGTTCACTCTAAAATACAGTAAAATACAGGCACTTCAGATAACACACAATAACACAGTGTCTGGGTCACGCATTGTGAATACACTAAGTGAATCTTAATATACAGTTTAACAAGCAATTTCCACAGTCACACACATATGCTACATGCCTTCAGCAATAAGCTTCCACACTATTATGTAAAGCTAATTAATGTATAACCATTACTGTCAACAGAAGACATGTTTACATAACTCTCTGGCAGTGTTACAGTTCCTGCTGAATTCAAACCAAATAATCCTTGATCCTTGTTCAGTAACTGAGCAGCTGAGTTCTGGATATTAGGTTAGTACAAGGCTAAAAACAAACATTGGAAAGGATTTGTTTGTGGTCAATTTCTATGCAAAAGGCACAGAAAAGAAAGAGTGTTGTGTTTCTTGCAGCAAAAATAACACACACCTCATTCAATTAAAAAAAAAAAAACAATTGCAGATTCTGTGTGAGGTCAGTAATGGAATATTATCAAGCTGGAAGACGTTGCTTTTTGTTCTAGCAAAACCCTTCAAAACCTTCCGCGACTTCTTTCTGCCATCTTACTGGTGCTTGGAGAGCTGACACCTATCGACACATTCAGTCAGCTGTTATTACAGGTAGCAAACATGTAGGCTCAAAGCAAAACGATGCCATAAAAAGACAAAGTACCTCAACATTTTTTGTCTGTCAAATAATTAGAAAATGAAACTCTTCTCAGTGTTTAGGTAATATGAACCACTTTAAAGTCAAATCACGATTTGAAAAAGTGCAATAAAGACAACTGTCACTAGGAGATTTTGCTAGCTAGAGACAATTTATGTTTATTTGTGAGCTGCCCAACTATCTGGTTAATCTGCATGCCAGCGTCTGTACTGCATCTTTTCATTGTTCGGAAACATCAGCAGAGTGACAAGTCTTTATGCACTTAAACAACTGGTCTGATTATTTCGAGTACCAGACATATATCTATTAGCTGGCTGGTGGGTCATACTAAGGCAGAGAGTGTAACAGTTGTTGAAATCTCCCAGTTGAACTATTAAGTAGGCCTACAACATAACTTTGTTTTGATCTTGTCACTGTGAAGATTCTGTATCTGGATGAAGCATCATCTCTGAAGCTAACATTAGCTCAAGCAGCATTATTATCTTATCATTATTAGCTTATCAAATATCAAACTCAGTCAGCTGTCATTGACCAGCAAGTTCCCATACAATTGAACAACTCTTCAGCTGTTATTAACCCGCTTTTTAATTGCTGGTTTAAGTCCTAATCCTAATATCTGTGAGCAGATGTAAGATATTATCTTCAAATCGTTCAGCCCTACCATCACTTCAATTCACTTATCCATCTCACTCTCCATCTTTCTGAATTTCTAGCACTGCGTATCGTAGACAGTCCACCATTTTGACTCAACTTTGCTCTTTACTTCCTTTACCTATGGCACACAAGAAAGCAGGAGGAAATACAGGAAAAAAAGCCACTTGCACCGATCAAGGAAGTTCCCAGACAATGTGGAAGCTCTTTGACCACTTGAGCTCCTATCCACCACTGGAAGAGATCTGGTCCCACAATGCCCTAACTTTGAAGGACATTTTACGGTCAACTTATAAGTGTTTGTGTCAGAAATCAAGTCAGTTAAAGATTGAATCACTTGGCCACACGGTAGATGGCCAAGTCCAGTGGCTCCTTGGAGGGAAGACACCAATCGTCAGCTTCCAAACTCAACTTGTAGTGACGCAGGGCGGTCTTGTTAAAAACTGGCAGCCTCTCCACCGAGTCTGTCGACAATGCCTACAGAGACAGACAGGGAACGTCAATGCAGGGATCATTTTCTGCATGTTCTGATCTTGATTTTACTCAGCCCCTGAACTAATTATTACATAGTTATAGTCATCTCATTGTTGACAGATTAACAGACTTGGATTTTTGATTTTAAGTGAGAACTGTTAACAAAGTCTTTAAGGTCAAACCAGCAAAGGTGCAGTCTTGTTCAATACCTGCACAATGCATGATATGATAAAATAAAATCACAATAAAATTGTCCATTTAATTATTTTTAGAATTTAAACACAAATGTACTTGCATCACAGGTACAGCTTTTATCCAACCAAACTGAAACACTACACTTTTGTTTTCGCCAAAAAGCTAATCATGAGTTTGATTCTCCTCTTTATTTCAAAATGAGAGGGCACTCTTACTCAAGGTTACTTTACCCAAGCAAACAAATTAGTCCTCCTGCTACATCTGAAGATTTAAGTTAGTTGGAAAAATTCATTGGATCCTTTTATTTGGCTGACATCATTTTGAATTAGTTAAGCCATGTTTAGAGAATCTTAATCTTACCTAACTATCAGACCATCCTTCTTTTATCAAGCAATATATGATGGTGTATGTACTGTATACTGTATATGTATATGTGTTTATATTACCTTCAGGTGTATGACAGCATCAGTCCCACTACCCTCCATAGAGTAGAGCTGTAAGTCTCCCTGGAAATAGCGAGCGTAGAGTCGCGAAATGGGCAGACCATAGCCAAACCCCGCCTGCACATCCACACATACACCCACACACATGTTATCTCTTCTCGTGCATTAATATTGTGTTCGAATGTGCGTGTTTGTGTGTAATCTGCTCACCAGTGGGGCTCTGTGTTTGTCGCCTATGGAGGGTCTGGGAGCTGTGGAGTACATGTAGCTGAACAGGCGCTCTGTCTTCCTGAAGGGAACTCCACCTCCTCTGTCACTCATCTAGAGAGAGAGAGAGAGACAGAGAATGTGGAGATTTTAAGTTCAGACATTAAGTTCAGACATTCCTCAGCTTGATATGATTTATCTTTATTAAAAACATGCAATTTTCCAGGAGGTTATACCCCCTGACTGGCTATACTTTCCCACTAAATGGCTACTCCATATCTTTGCGGAAAGCCCCAAACAATCTCTGAACAATAAAGGGCTGAATCATTACAATAGGGTGAGATCTCAGTTTGAAGAAAACACCTTTTAATTTCATTTTGGCGTTGACCTGTGTTTTATGTGTGTTTCTGTGTTAATGTATCTCCGCCCATAATAAACATTCAGTTTTGCCATAGCAGGCAATTACAGCAAAGGTTTCAAACAATGGTTAACGAGAGTTAATCCTTTCTGACTATGGAGACAGGGAGTGCCAGCAGCCAATAATGTCAATGAATGGGCTCTAAATATGGGTGAATGATCTTTCTTTGGTGATAATGAGGGATTATGGGTTTATGTAACCTAATTAAGCAGCTGAACGGAGGTGAGTCGGGGTGACAGGAACAACTGAGCAATGGATGGAAACACATCAATTCAGAAAAGGGATAAAAAAGAAAACTTTATTCACTCTTTCTTCTTGTAGCTTTATTTTTAAGATAATCATCACATAATCACCTTAGTTCACACATAATGTGTGTGTAACATACTAGAGAATTCTGTTTCTATTCTTGGTTTGATAATTCAGGGCTGTTCAGATAGCAGCTTTCTTGTTCTTTAAGCTTTCGTTGTACTAGAAAGCTTAGATAATTTTGTCTGAATATTCACTAATGCATTCTGGGATTTTATAGCCATGAATGAATGGTATTTGCCTGCCTTGCACTTCACTGCAACATTATCAGAAGAGTCAGAATTTCTTTCCACCTCTATTCCTCAAAATACCGCCCTTTCCTTTGTCCTTGCGTTTTGGTTTGTTAAAGTGGTTTCTGGTTTCCAGGGTGAAGTTCTTACAATGCACCAAATGGCAGTTAGTAAAACTCTCAGTCGTAGTTTTAGTTTATGTGCACGCTATGACCAAGCTGCTAACTTGTGACAAAGACATATGATGATTTAAGAATTGTTATTTCTGTATTTTCAGAAGAGTCACTCACCTTGATTGACAGGTCCTCCCCACCGAGGGCAATCATGACTTTGATGGGTGGGAGGGTCCTACTGGCCTCGTGAGTCTCAATGGTTGCTCTCATGGCATTCTACAGGGAGGAAACAAGGGGGGTTATCAGCTGTTGGCAACTAGAAGGTAGGATCACTGACCATATGTGAAGATGGAAGTTGGCTGCAGTATAGGTTTTTAAGACCCTCCCCTTCGTGTTAGCAGAGAGGACATAGGACAAAGAACTAAAAGTACACAATAAACGTTTTTTTGGTTGGTTTGTGTCATTTTATGTAGTTTCTAACACACTGTGTTCATTTCTCTAATTTTTTTAGTTGGTTGCTTTGCTGTTGCTGTTGAGGCTCATGGACAGTGTTTGGGGTGGTGAGTACTCATGTATTGTTAGGGGAACATTTTTACATATGAAAATCATTACACTCGTTTATATGTTTAGCACCATTCAGCACATGAAGATAGGTGCAAAATAAGACCGTTCTGAGCAAGTAACCTCTGAGCCTGTCATCATGATGCCACATCAGAGTTATCTTAAGCTAAGAGACTACAACCTTTTAACTGAAAGCCTGTGTTACAATGTTAGAAAGTTGGTGGTATTTCCCATCCTGACAGGGTCTAATAAAGAGCTGTTATGGAGTTGCATTATGGTAAATGCAGCATGCAGTGGTTTTGGATTTTGGCCCATGCTAGGGAGTACAGGTCTGGATATCTCTGCCTTTCCTGCTTCAGTTTCAACCATTAAACAAATCTCCTTTATGTACCCAAACTTTATGGATTTGCAATAGTAATTCACTGCAGTGGCCCTTAAAGTATCAAGTAGGCTCCTATACTACTGTATACAGTATCACAGAGTGTTTGTATTTTTTGTTGTTTACTGATGCAGTATTTTTTATTACCTTGAAGAGTTCAAAAAGCATGTGATACAGGTGAGAAGGGATGTATGAGATCTGGATGGGCTCTCTGATGTTGTTAGCTGGGAGAGGAGAAACAAATAACAGTCAGTACTCTATGCACACACACATTAAGCGGAGTTAGAAACTCTGAGCGTGTGTGTTGTCACAGTGTTTTGTGTGTGTCTCACCATTTATTTCCCTAAGCTCCAGCTCTGGTGCTCCCAGGTAATACTGCTCACACAGCAACTTTGCACTCTCATAGGCATCTAGAGAGAGACAGGGAGAAAAAACAACAACTGTATTCTTTGCCCTATATGGACATGATAAAACTGACATAAAGATAAACAGATATGATAAACGCAAGGTCGTCATCAGTATATTCACAATGGCTGATAAGTGTGTTGAATCACAACTGGTTGCTCTGACTCTTTCTGTTCAAACACTGAAACTGGGCCAAACTGGATGGGCAGCCTCTTAGCTCTGTCCCAGTTATCAAACTACTGAGGGGTTTTGTTCCTGTGTCAGACAAGTGCGATGATCACTGAACTAGTTCAGTTGAAATAACTGGTTGTGAAAATACATTTTTAATTGGCAGAAGGCGAATTTACTACCGTTTGGTCATAATTTATTTTAATTCTATTACTACTGTGTACAGCTACTACCATTATTATTGTTACTACTGTTGTTATCATAATCACCATAGTACTTTCTTTATACTTCGTCATTATCATTATCTATAGTTCCGATACTTCTGGTATTATTGCTGTTGGTTCCTTCTGTCACCCCCCACCCCTCAAGACATTTATTATTTGACTTCATAGTGTACTCATATTGTGCATAATCTGAAAACCTGGGACCAGTTATTTGTATTCTTCATTGAGTATAATGAGTACACTGAGTATAGTGTACATACAGTACACGATGCAAAGGTTATGGTGGGTGGGTGATCTGTTCTGGGATAGAACCAAAAAATGTTGCCCTGGAGGGCCAAGGCTATGGCTGCTAAAAATTGGTTCTTAAAATTTGCAAATAGTTTTGCAAAAAGTTAAATTACCAACCAATTAACATGCATGGAGAATTTGAAGACTCTAAGGATTTGGACACCTTGCCTACTTTGTGGTCCAGGCTGTATCAAGCTGCAACTCCAGAATCACCAAATAAAATACATTAAAAAATTCTTTTCTATTTTGTAACTTTTTAGATTGTTTTTATATGTATATGCATTTTATGTAAATGTCTTCATGTATGGAAAATGACTAGAATAAGAACATAATGGAATAAAGGTTAAGCGTCCGCTGACCTAATCACCCGCTAGTCAAATCTACCTCTACAGCCTCTCCTCTTTCTTCGTACCTCGTGCAACCTCTGTCACATCACACATGGAGTCGATACAGCCAATGGTGTTGGGGTGGGCAGGGTTTATGTTGCCGCTGAAAACAAGAGCTGCAGAAATAAATAGAAAGAGGAAATTAGTGATTATTCCTGCTACTACAACCATCACAAGGAGTAGCAGTTTGTGAGGTTTAGCGGATAACTAGCAGTTCATGAACCATATTACATTATCTGACTGTGTGATAATTGATTTCTGATCGTGTGTCAGGTTAATGCTATAGTTGGGTACCTTTTTTCCTGTACTTTACTCTCTCTTAATGAGAAAAATATCATTTCAGTTGTTAAAAAAAGTCACGTAAGTAACATTAGCATTGCTTCAGAAGAACACATATTTAGATATTTCTTTTGTATTTGACCAGGTTCCTCGGGTTAGATGTGCCTCTTTGACCAGGTTTGCATTTCACATTATATCAAGTCACATTACAGCTGAAGTGTAGTCACACTTTCAGGAGTAAAGTAGTCAGTCTTTCTCTATAAAGTGTACAAAAATTTGATTGATTGATTTAATGTGAATCAGTACTTGGTAGTACAATTTGGTCAGTACCCTTCAAGGAACCAAGTTTTGTATCCAACCTTAGCTGGTGCGGTCTAAACTGAAGCCAGTCCGGCTGCAAGGGTGTGTGATTGCTCACTGTGCTGGTTGATGAGCATGCGGATAGAGATGCGGCTGGTGTAGAAGCGGTCTAGAAAGTACTGGATGTTGTGGTCAGTAACGGCATCCTGCTGGCCAAAGGCATCTTTGTACTCAATCACTCCCTGAGCCATGGTGGGGACCACTTCATTGTGACGGTTCCTAATGGCTTCTAGGACCTCCACAAACCTGGGATTGGTGGGTGGAGGAGGGCAACAGAAAGAAGAGTGGAGGATATTAAGAACAGGGGAAGCATGTTAGGTTAGAGAAAAAAAGAGAAAAAGTAGAAGCAATGTTATCTTGTCCGCTTCTGTTTTTTGGATGTGTATGTTATACTCACGTCTCGAGTACTCTCTGGTCATCAGGACTCCTGTCCAGAAACTCGAGGATCTCCATTAAGCTCTGGATGTACCTGAGAGATCCCAAACACAAACACTGTCAGAGTCACTCCAGCATACCTGCTGTCTCAGGAGATAGTAGTAGCCAGAGTATTCCCATAATGAAAATTACATTATCAACTTATCTTACACAACCATCATCATTTTTCGCTGACCTTGATATTACCTGCTGTGATTACATTCATATTCATTTACATAAGAATGTCAACAAGATTTTAGCAAAGATATGTGGACAAGATATGCGTCATCAGCCACTATTCCCGCATCCAAAATTCATGACAGATGAGTGAGTGTGGAGTTGTCATGACAGGCCAAAGCTAGAGCTGGGTATATAGAAACACACACATTAACCCGACTTCAGCCTCATAGTATTACCAGTACACTCTGCAGGGCAGGCGAGCAAAGCAGAAAAACAGAGCGAGAGGGAGGGGAAAACAGAGAGGAGAACGTAAACACAACTATCCATCACCACTCCTGACAATGTGACTCTTTCCCCTGAAAATCCACCACCCAGCAGATCACGAGCAGCAGCATGCTCATCAGTTACCTCAGTCTGCTGTTTCTAACTAGACAGATCTGCTCTGTCAGTCTCTGTGCATTATCATGTCTTTAATAACCTAACTTGCCTTCATGCGGGTAGTGTAACAGGTAGTTTTTGTTTATTAAGAATGAGATATTACACCATAAATACTTCAGATTTTTGTGCACTCTTTTGAAAAATTAGGTTGAGAGAGTATTGAATTTGCTGTTTAGTATGAAAAATGGAAATTCAGCCAGGCAATCTATGAGTGTAGTGAGAAGCCATCTTCTGTAAGCAATTCAAAGAAAGACACCACAGCATGCCGTCAGGATTTTTAAGAGGGAGAACATCAAACCACATCATATATATATTTTACTGGTTTTAAACAACATCAACTTCAACATCGGCAATCACCAAGAATGAAATCAAAGGCCAAAGGTCACATGTCCATGACAAAAGATTGAGCAAACCTTTAATCAATTTTAAAGCATCAATTCAAAAAGTCTCGACCTTTTTTTAATCTCATGTGTCCACTCTGTATTAACTGAGTACAGTCATTCAGTATGTTCTTTATGTATTCTTAAATGAAAGTGGAAGCGGGACTTTGTTTATCACTTTTGCAGCGAGGCTGCTGCTCTGAACATGCTGTCCCCTTCAGCTGCAACAACATGCAGGCAGGATAAGGAAAAAGAAGAAGGCAGTTATGACGTTAGAGAAGGAACTGGGGCAAAGTTCGGCCACACTGCCTCCTCCTCCTCCTCCTCCTCCTGCCCCTTCCCAGCTCCCTGCTCTGTAATGTAATCTCTGATTATATCTGGGTCTGTAGTGCAGTGTTGACAAGCTATTCATAGCAACTGGATTAACACTGCAACTCTTAAAAATGAACTACTCTATGAACAAAGAGTTGAAACTGTTTCACAAGTCTGAAGGTTATTGTTAACCTCAGACCGGCGAGTATAAGACTGTGTCCTAATGGAAAACACGAGACTCTCCAAGAGTGGAAAGTCACATGTATTCTTGTCACTCATACTTTTTAAAATGAGTAATTTCAGATCACTTAGAAGGTTTTTCGAACACACGTTGCACACAGTTCCTTTTGCAATAACAAAAGTTAACAGCTTTTGTTTTTTACTTGAGATGGATTTTCTTTGCAGAAAAGCAGTAACAGATAAGGTCAGGCAGTAAACAAGTCGCTTGAGTCACCAGTCTGTAAGGTATTGCATCATCAAGTCAGTCACTCAGTGAGTGTTAAGTAGTCCATCTCTGTGTCTCACCAGCTCTGGACCATTTGGACAGACGGCGTGGCCAGCAGTCGATCTGGAAGCAAGTTGATCTCCTTCATGATGTTGGACAAACGGACAGGAAGCTCCTGACGAAGGAAGACAAACGAAGTGCGCTCGCAGGCATTGATCGAACCTGGAAAAGGGAACAATCAGATCTTGAATAAACGTGGATAATTACAACAAAACTAAGGGACTATGCAAAAATTATTAAAGCGGTAGCAGAGATAAACAGATAATCACCAACTAACTTTTTTTTGATAGAACAAAGTATTAACTGCATTGTATTTTTTTTTAAAAAAGGCTGAAATAAAATATGAATATACAATATTCCCTGCTCTTCCAAAAACATCAGACTGAAACAAGTCAGTGCCCTCACCCATAATCATTTTTCTACAATGTTATGTACAGTGTGCAATGTTACCATCACTAACACACAAGGCTTCACTGTACACTGACCCACTGTAGGTTTATTTGCACAATGCATACACAGAGTACACACTGACTGTAGTATAACGGAGTAACTGAACTCCAACCATTTGATGGATGCAGCATCCTTTAGCTCTTTCAATCTTATTTATGTGGAGTCTGCGTATAACACACAATCCATGTAAACTACGATCCAAATATACCAGCTAACCAATCCAATAACAGAAGAAAATCCATCATATATAGCCTACAGTATAAATAAACACATTAAACCAAACTATAAAATACTAACAATAATAGTTTCGCACGGACAAGAAGTGCAACTTTATCTATTACGAGATCAGCTGAAAACATGTCATGGATCTGCTGCAGGCACCCTGTAATAACAGTAATAATAGTAATAATAGTAATAATAGTAATAATGGATACGATACACTCACCGAAATCCAAGAACTGCTTCATTGACAGGGGAGAAGGAGAGAACTTGGAGAAATGCTCGATGTGTTTGGGCACGTTGGCCAGCGCTGCAGCCTTCATCAGCGACCGAACAAATTTCATTTTACTGGTCATCCTCAAAAAAAGCTGAATTCATCAAATTAAAAACAAGACATGGAGATGAAATGTAGCCCTAATGATAGTAAGGTAAAGTAGTCTAGAAAACGCTGCCGTTTGCAGTCTGAAACGCCGCACAGGACACTCTCGCTTAAGAACTAAGCTCAGCCAATGAGAGAGCGCGGTGGGCGGCAGCCATCGAATCAGATTCCAGGAATCCCTCCTACTTGTACTGTAGGAAGATAGTAAACAAGGAGGCGCGTGTCACATCTTGAGTTACATAACGTCTGAAAAAAACACAGCGTGCGTGAAAACTAACTGAAATCTTTTCTTTTTTTTTACATCAAAGTTATTAAATTACTGCTACAGAATGCTCTCAAAGAATAAAATGGATGTAAATATCCTCTCTTAACGATTGCTTCATGTGGCTGTTACAGTGTAGTGGTTTGTAGGACCCATAGTGTCAGTCTGTGCCTCTACATTCACGGTTGGGTAGTAACAGATTACATGTAAGTGAGATAATATAATCACATTACAAAAGCATGTGACCATAGTCAGTGCATTTCATTTGGGGGGAAAAACATTGTTATTATACTATAGATATTTTTGATAATCTCTTTAAAATATGGCCATTTTAAAATTTCAAACCTTTTCTCGTGAGTATGAATATGCCAGTTTTGTTATACTGCATATCAAAGCAAGTTACTCTTCTCAGTTTTGCTAATCGAGACTTAAAGGTACGCAGACACTGTTGCTTGTGCTGTTGGTAAAGATCCAGTTTAAAGGTTGAGCAAGCAAGAAAGAGTCCCAGTCCAAAGCTGACAGGTAGGGACATGGGAATGTGACTCTCTCTCACTTTTTGTAGTACACACACACAACACATCTATGTGCGCCGGTCGAGCTGACCGACTGTAAATGCTGAATATGCAAATGTGTGTATTTACACTGAAAATGCTGTGAGGTGTTGTTGTGAAACTCAAATTTTTGTGTTTGCATCCTTTTGTTTTTTAGCACAAGGTACAATATTTTCAGTGTTGTATTTTAGAATAATCAGATTAGATTCCTTTTCAGATGGATTACATGCCCCTTAATTCCAAAAATGCTACGTAATCTGTACATAGTTACTGACTACATTTCAAAGTAATCTTTTCTTTGCACTCACACAGCTAAGTATTTGATTTTCTGACTGGTTTCTGAGTTAGTAGATGCACAACACTATTTTTTAGAAGAAATTTTCAGACTCTTCTAATCACCTGGATGTAAATAAAGTAAATAATCCATATGTCACAAAATGAAAGAAGACCTTTAACCTGTTTCTGTATTAGTTAATTCAAGTAGACAGAAATAGCATACGTACTTGCTTGTTTTGTACAAAGATGTGTAATATTTACACACCTTTTTATGAAAATATATTTAATATTGGAGAGCAACATCAATATGTACATACAAATGTAACTGATAGTGAATTTTTTAGTTTTGGTTTAATTGGGATAATGTCCTTCATTGTCTCTTTAATCAGGAATTGTGGGACTTTTGAGGTTCAACAGTGTTGTTATGTTTGTTTCATTACGTGTCCAAGTGTACCAGCACACAGCAAGAGTTATGTCACACTCTGCACAAACATATTTATAGTTCCAGTGTTACAGAAGGGAAAGAGAGAACACACTATTTAACCAATAACAAGGTCAAGTACAGGATAGAGATACAGCACTGTCGCAGCGACTATGTCACCACATTCCTCAGCACACTGTACTGTAGTGTCTCCATCCCTCCAGCAGTGTTTCTCCACTGGTCTGCAGAGGAGGGATCAACAAAAAGAGGGAAGTTTGTATTCAAACGGCCATAACTTCCAATTGATTTGTCTAACTCAAGTGGCTGAATCTTCATATTAGCTCCTGTGGATGTGGCATATGAACTTATCTTCAGGTACAAGTGACTGCCTCTTACAGTGGAAATATTTTTTTAATAAAAAGAAAAGACATGGGGGCCTATTTTTATCACACAAGTGCGACAACAAGTTCTCGGCACATGGACTGTATGTGCATGTCCAAACACACCTTGCTTTTGGTTAATTTATTAATAAAATGCATCTGGGTGCACTATGCCCAAAGTGGTTGGGTGAAGTGGAAGATGTTAAGGAGGGTTGTTATTAACTCAAGGTGTTTTTAACATTGACTCTATATAAGAAGTGATGTGAGAGTTCCCCAAAAATGAAGCCAAAATATCTGGATGGCAAAACTAAAAACTCATACCCTTAAAATAAATTATCTCCGTTATTTCAGATAGTTCTTATCACAATAGGAAGAACAGGACGATGCTTACTTGATGGTTGCTAGTCACACATGATGGGATTGGCTGTCCCCAGGTTATTTGTATGGGAGGAAATAATAAATAGAGGCATGTAGCCTATCTAAACTATAGCTTTCATACAATTTGAGGGTAACACTTGTTTTATTATAAACTCACTGTGTAAAAAGAGCAAACACAGAAGAGACGGATCCTTACATTTTGACTTGAAAAACACGGACGTCCTCTGACCTCAGTGCCAAGTGTCTTACTTCCGAAATGACCCTTGTGGCCAACATTTTTAGGCAGCGGGATCTAACGAATGTGACAACCAACCCATATGATAACCATGAAAAGACACCACCTCTGTGGAAAATATCTAAATATTTTTCCCAGGTTATATTTTTTTTTCCCAGTATCACAGAGGCATCCTAACAAAGAAATTTTGGCACACTACTGAATGACCCACATCAGAGCGGACTGAAAAATAATCACAATACTGCCTGAAAAATAGGTAAGAATATGCTGTACACCTGCACACAACCTGCATGTTGTATATTCACACATGTTTATTCTTGGCTTTTTTTCCAACATAGTGAGTGCAGAAAATAGTGTAAATATAAAACCAAATAACTAACTATTAACAGCACCAGCTCTTCACGCTGTTTGTCTCCATGCCAGCCTGTGACGGACAGTAGCAGCCGTCTGTTGTGTACGTTCCCGGCATGTGTTTTTCTAGAGAGGAACATTCTCTGTCAGCTGCTAACGTTCAGTGTGTCTGGAAACACTCTGAGTGTGTAACCTGAGTGACAGCCTGTTGATTCCCTACATTTACTCACTGGGTCATTCTGTTTGAAGCTCTCTGTGTAAATAAATAACATCCTCAATGCATAAATAATTTTGTAATACCCGCTTTCTTTCTAAAATAAGTTTACTGTATTTTTGTTATTATCACCGGTAAAACAAAGCAAATTACCTGCTGTGGTGAGACAATAATGTTGTGTTCTATTCTGTATAAGGATGAAGACATTAATTATTTTCATTATTGTTTCTCACAGTCAATAAAATAATTGCTAAATTTATTAAATATGAAAAAAAATGTGAAAAAAATCTTCACTCTCCCAGAGCCAGGTCAAGTCAAACTCATTGGTCATATGGTTTTCAAAAACCTTTCACCATCTAAACCCTATGTTACATTTTGTTGTTGTTATAGACAACCTCTACAACAGACAAACAATGACCTTTCCCTAATATATCTTGTTTACAGTCCAATGGAAGCTTGCTTAAGTGTGTGGCAATGGGGGAGGGGGGGTGTATTACAGTTTAGATCCCTGCCAGGAACCCTCTGTCTCTCCATACACGTACACACACACATACACACACACACACACACGTACACAGTTGTATTTCCATCACTTATGGGGACATTACATAGACTTCCATTCATTTTCTGGAGGCTTAGCCACCACTTAACCATAACAATAAACATTACTTGCTTAATCCTAACCCTTACCTTAACCTAACCCTGACCTCCACCTAACCTTAAAGCAAGTCCACATCCTAATATTTAATGATTTACATTGCATTTTGTCCTCATAAATAAAAAAGGAATTAGACTCACCCACACACACACACACACACACACACACACACACACACGCACACACCTGTACTTTACATAGTAGGTATGCAAAGACTTGTTGCACTTGTAGCATGTGTGCACGTTCCTGATTCTGGCAAGGATAGTAAGACAGCAAATAAGCATATAGACAACCTCAACTGAGAAAGCCAACAGGCAAATGCTATGAGGTTAGTTAGCTA
The DNA here is from genome assembly GCF_020382885.2 of Scatophagus argus. Taxonomy (NCBI): domain Eukaryota; kingdom Metazoa; phylum Chordata; class Actinopteri; family Scatophagidae; genus Scatophagus; species Scatophagus argus. The sequence goes on along the minus strand of NC_058508.1, from coordinate 2,343,058 downwards.
AAATGAATACTTCAATTTTAACAATAAAGACATGAATAATCCAATCATAAATAGCTTCCAGCATACCTGTAACTGACCCAGAAGCTCACAGTGACAACACTGACACAGAAGCACTACTTTGGGGACTGCTTTCAAGGACCCCACAGTATCAGTAGCCATAATAAATGCTATTTCTTCATGAATAAGCTTTAGAAGGTGTAACCCGCTTTCAGTTTAAGTCATCATCAAATTCACATTCTGAATTTCCCAAGTGTGGGAGTAATAAAGGCCTATCTTATCTTATCTCAGTTTGTCTACGTGGACACGAAACACACATTGACGTGAGATCATTGATATCATTCAGTGTGACATCCTGGTGACACTTTCGTGAACATTATCTAACTTACTGATGCCAATTTTCCAAAATGTGACTAAACAGACCAAAAACATGGCTCGAAAGACTCAAAACAGAACACCAGTTTCTGTATGAAATACACCATATAATATTCTATAAAAGGCTGTAACTCACTAATAATAAAAAATGGTCAGCCTACAACACCTGCTCTGTTGTTGCCCTCTCTTTCCTTCTTTCTTTCTCATTTTGTTACTTTTTTTTTATCTCATCAGTCTACATTAAATACATTGTAATTACAAAGGGAAAACAGATCCAGAAATTTTGAAATTCTTGCCATGTTTTCTTTAACCAGGCAAGGTGAAGAGGCTGCCAGATACTAGACATGTGGGCAGCAAAAGCGAAATGAATAATTTACTCTTGGATGTTATTAATTTCTTTTGTGTGGGTATAGTTTAAGTAGTCTTTACATGAAAGAGACTGATCAGTTTACCTTTTACTAAAAATAATTGACGACCTGACTTAAAAGCCCATTATTAAAAAAAAATACACTTTTGTTTAACATTTTGTTTTTTTTACCTTTCCAAAAAAGTTCATTTTACTAAGGTCCCTACATGATGAATGTGGACACTTGGACAGAACTTCTGAAACACTCAAAGGTAGATTCTATTGGCCACATATGACGATGACTGAGGTAGAGCAGTATATCAAAATGTGTGAAAAATTACTAGTAACGGTCCTTTAGATCTTGTTTGCATTGATTTTCTGCAGATAGAGCCTGACAGGAAAGGGATTAGCAATGTACAAGTAGTAACAGACCATTTCACAAGATATGCACAAGAGTTTCCCACTAAAGATCAAAGAGCAATCACTGTTGCCAAAGTCTTGTGAGACAAATACTTTGTTCATTATGGTTTACCATCAAGGATACATTCAGACCAAGGTAGAGACGCTGAGCCTTGCCTAATCAAAGAACTTCTACCCACGCTTGGAATCCAGATGTCACATACTTCCCCTTATCATCCTCAGGGTGATGCTCCACTGGTACGTTTCAACCAAGCCCTTCTAGCAGTGCTTAGAACCCTAGAAACTGTAAAGAAACTAAACTGGAGCCAACATATCAGTAAGTTAGTACATGCATACAATTGCACAAAAAATGATGTTACAGGATACTCCCTATATTAATAATTAATATTTGGGAGAGCAGCAAGACCACCCATTGACTGATCTGTTTTGGTGCCACTCTTGAAGGACACAGTGAGTTATTCCACCTTCAGTATGTCATCCGGATGTGAAAAGAGTTGCAGCAAATATATCAGTTAGCAACTGAATCCGCAACCAAAAATCATCTAAGAAATAAATCACACTATTATCACTGTGAGAGATCCGCCATTGACTGAAGGTGACAGGGTCTTGGTGTGAAATGTTGGCCTTAAGGGGAAAAACAAACTGCAAGATCATTGGAACTCTACACCTTATGTCATAATCAAAAAGTTGCCTAACGTCCCTGCTTAAAGAGTCAAACCAGAATATGGTATGGGACCTGTTAACACTCTATATAGAGACCATGTCTTGCCAATTGGATATCTGGGCCGGATGCCAATGACCTCAGAAAATGCTGAAACAGTCAAGAGACAACCAGGCACAAGGGTGAAATATGTCTGTGAGCCTCAGAAATGTTACTTACCACCTGTCCCTGATTATGCTTCTTACTGATCTGACTCAGAGTATGAGGAAGTACAGCCATGTTGTTCCTTTGACTTAAATGAACTCAGCAGATATGTTTCACATCCATACCCACACTCTGTAAGACATGGACATCCTGCAGAGCAATCTTCTGACTTTAAAGACAGAGAACCCTAGTTGACATTTCAAAGTGAGGAATCAGTAAATGAAGCTACCTCTCATCAGTCAGAGGATGAGTTGGAAACTGTTGACACCAATGAGGAAACTGGTGTAGAACATGAAGCTCCCAACCATCACAAAACTACTGTGAAAGAAAGGACAATGACCACAAAGTCACAGCGAGAGACTAAACCAGTCATTCGCATTGACCTATGACCAGCCTGGACATTCTACTGAGGAGCCTGTGACTATCCTACATCATGGAATGGTCAATCAGTTGAACCTTAGTTCCCTAGACAAAGATATAACCAAAAATTCTACACTTCCCAAGAGACACTAAAAGTCAAAAAGAAACCTTCAACAACCTTAAGCAGGGAGATCAAGGTTAGATGAAGACATCTAGGGTGTGGTTGAAGCAGTGAGTGGGTTCATGCACATATTGACAGAAGCCAATTGTTTCTAGTATGGAATTGAATACAGAAGCCAAGCTATCATTAACCACATCTACGTGGATGTTAAAGTCACCAATAATTATAACTTTATCTGATTTAAGGACCCGGTTTGACAGGAACTCTGGAAATTCAGATAAGAATTCAGAGTATGGGCCTGGGGGATGGTAGAGTACAGCAAATAAGACTGGCTGACCTGTCCTACAGGTGGGATGATACGGACTAAGAACAAGGCTTTCAAATGAGTTATAGCCTGTGTTTGGTCTAGTAAAGACGGATAAGTAAGAGTCAAAGATCACTGCAACCCCACCTCCTTGACCAGAGCATCGAGGGGCATTAGCGTTAAAATGGCTCGGTGGAGTAGCCTCATTCAAGGAGACGTAATCATCCTCAGACAGCCAGGTTTCAGTTAGACAAAACAAATTAATATTTTTATCTGATATGAGCTCATGAATAAGTACAGCTTTTGAGGACAGGGACTGGATATTCAACAATCCACATTTAATTCTCCTATCCCATACAATAATAGCAGAGCGGCTAATTTTAATACGATTATCTTCAACAGCTCCTCTACTGCCTACATTAGTTTTAGGTCTAAATAAACGAGGAACAGACACAGTCTCAGACCATCTGACTGCTCATTGAAGGTCGTGAGTTCGACCTAATTTTACAAGTGCATTGCAAGTGAAAGTTCAGCAGGTTTTGACCTCAGTGCTCCCAAGCATCATTTCAGGCCTACAACAGGCTTATTTAATTTAATGGACATTTATTGTCTTTGCAGCAGGGTGAGTGGGTGTGAACGTAACTGAAGAGAGTATCAAAACAAAATTCCAGAAAGGTGTAAGAATACTAATTGGAAACATTTGATACATTGTTTATTTTTTATTTATTATTATTTTTGCCTTGACCCAATTTATTTAAATAAATTCTGATTTGCATCTAAAGTATTGTGTGTGGGTGTCGTACTTAAATTATATCAAGGTTAATTCGAGGATACAAAGGGATGTTAATAGTGAAATATAAATTGGAGACACCGTCAAATCAATTATAAATAAAATACCCAGGGCCCCGCCAACAGTACTACTACACCACGTTTAGTGTTAACAGCCACATAGCTGCATGAGTCGGGTGCTACATTTAATTGTATTAAGATCATTTTGCACTAATATTGCAACATTTAACATTACTCCAGAGTGCAAACCTTAGCACTGAAATACTCTAAGTCTAAGAAACCACTGCAACTACACATACGAGGGAGCCTGTAACAGTTTTCCTTGTTACACAGTCTTAACACGATGACAGTGCTTTGCATAGCAGGTCTACGCTGCCCTCTGCTGGTCAAGTCAAGTCAGGTCAAGTCAACTTTATTTGCATAGCCCATTTTCACAAGCAAGATGGGTCAAGACTGAAATGCAATACACTTAATATAACAATGCATTCATTTATTATAGAAAAAATAGTAAATATGTCATTGGTTCTTCATTCAACTATTGTTTTTATTTTTCATTTAGTCATTTTGTCAGTGTAAAAACATGACAATATGTTTAGTATTTCTTTTCATTACTTTTTGATGTGTTTTCTAATGAGGTATATAAAAGTCTACTGGCCCATCAGCCACGGCCTGGGGGTTGGAGAAGTGACTTGTGACTGGAGAGTTGCTGGTTTAATTCCCCCCAGACTGGCAGAAAAAAAAAGATTTCATTGTTATGGCACAGCTAAGGACAAACTGTATAAACAGCCTGTCTTAAAAGAGAAGCTGCCAGAATCCCATCAGTTTCCAGCTGTGTAGAATCCAGCTGTAGTCACTGTCTGATTTCAAAGCTGCAAATTCATTTCCTATTGACACTAGAAGAACCTTGAAAACAATGAAGGCAAGATGGGGGGTATAGTTGAAAATCCCTGCCTGATTTTATTGTTTCCACTTTGCCTTGTAGACTGTCTCTGCTGTGACAAGCTTCTGAACTGACAGCGCAGTGTGCCGCTGTCTTTCTTGTTTAAAGTCAACCTAGCTCGTCCAGCAGTCGATCTCTCACCCTCCCTGCCATAAACTTCATAAAATAATAATCCAGCCAGATCAACCAAAAATCACTTGTTCAAAAAAAACAAGAGTCATTCATTTCCCAGTCAAGAGCCCAAGACATTTCTGCAGGCCCTGGGCTCCAGCTGTCCCATCTTCATGAACTGGCAAGCCTTATAGCAGTCACCTTTTCCTTTGCCACCCCCTGCAGAAGAGACATCAGTGTCAGTAGAGCCTCAGTGCAGAGATAAACATGAAACAAGAAATCCACTGGATCTCAACCAAAAACAATGCCTTCTTCATCCAGACCTTCGACCTCTTCCACCCTAGCTGCACCTGCAATTCCAGTTTCTCTGGCTTAGTAAGGGTAGCAGAATTTCTGGTAGCTTTTGGTATTTACAGAGATGAAATCTGTTCAGTCCATCCTGACAGACAAGTAGAAGATGCTCATCTTGGTGACCTCAATCTCAGTTACGCCAGAAATGTGCTATATCAGTATGACAAGGCCAGCAAGGCAGCTCTCTACATTTACATCACACTGACTCCCTCTGTTGCCTTTTCTACCCAGCACCTCAGCTAAGGAAGCCATCACCTTTGCAAAACATTCCTGCTCCTCACATCCCCTATGGCCAGCCACAGCCAACAGGTTAAGTTGTTCAACAACATGCCCATGTGCAGCAATTTTAACAAAAGCGTCTGTACTTATCCAGGCTGCACTTTTCTCCACTTTCGCAGCATTTTGTTATTGGTGCAGTTCAAAAACACCTAGAGAGTTCATCTTTCCACTCCTAAAAATATCCCAGCTCTGGCCACAGAACAGTCAGTTCATCCAGACTCTGTATTTATGGATCATCTCTTTTCTGGTCTCCATCAGGGTATCTGGCTGGGGGTTGTTCATTCCCTGCTATGAAGGATCCACTTCAGCCCCAATTACTGGTGAAAGAATTAAATAAAGGCTCCGTAATTGACCCTTTGCTTCTCTTCCTTTCCCAGCGTTTCATAAAAGGTCTCATAGGCATTGCTACTAGGAAATACACAGGGAGGAAAAGCCTGTTCTGTGCCTGGTTATCGAGAACAGATATTACAGATGGCTGTTTTATTTTGTAGCGTTTCTCCTCTAGTCCTGTTTAGCTTTTTAGTTCTTGGCTTTGTCTGTCTTCACCTGTGTCTTGTCCCCATGTCTATTCCTTTTTGACTAAGTTTATTCATTTAAGTCTTTTGTTCACCTCACCCTCATGTTTCGTTTCTCAGAACTAAAAACAATCAGTCCAAAAACAAGTTAGGTTTTAGGCATCATACTTGACACTGCTGAAATGAAAGCTTCTCTTCCTAATGAGAAATTGTAGAGAATCCCTTAGATCATTCACTCTCTCACATCAACTGAAAAAAGAAAAAGAAAAAAATCAAAAACACACCTATTATTTCTTTCTTCTACTAATTTTGCTGTGCACAGTCCTTTATTTCTCTGCTTCTTGATTTGGTCTTGTCTGTCTTAAACCTGCACCACCAAATATCTATGGATGGGTTGCCAATCTGATTAAAAATTTTGGTCGATGTTGTCAGATAAGTGGAATGGCACTGTTGGCTAGAGGGTTCCGGGTTGAATTCCAGTCTGGGCCCTTCTGTGCAGTACCAAACCATATGATAATTTTCCCCTACATGCAGAGTTTGCATGTTCTCCCTGTGCCTGTGTGGGTTTTCTGTGGGAACCAGCTTCTTCCCACAGTCCCCAAAACATGCACATTGGGTTAACTGGCTACTCTACATTGTCTACAGGTGTGAGTGTATGAGCATGTGTCATTGTCTGTATTTGTGTGTCAGCCCTGTTTTTTTGATTTATTAAGATTTTATTGATGTTCATATTTTAAGCCTCAGACCTTTGGGACTTGCTTTCAGGAATTTAATTTAATGTTAGATGTTTTGATCCCCCTTTTTGCTCAGCAAAAATACTTAAAGGAATTTCTAAATGCTTCCCTTCCATGCCTGATAATAGATTGCCATCACACTTTCCATGTTGCAGAATATGATATGTTCCTTGTGAGGGCGTGTTTTCCCCTTACAATGATACTGAGTGTATTTCTTTTAACTGAATCAACAAATTCAGCTCCTCCTACAGTTCCTTTAATCTTGCGAAAGATATTTTATTTCATGAACTAACTTTCCACTTCAGCCATTATAGTTTATTCCTTAAATCCCGAACAATTTAATTCACAGATTACAGAAACTTGAAGTCCTGCATTTAAACTCAGATACATCTGCCAGGCCAGAACTGATGGAAGTTTACAACTAAATTTTGATTATTTGCTTTCCTGATTATTCTGATGAGACTCTGAGAGTTCTAGCATCTTTCAGTTTAAGCTGTCACTACAGAAATAGGTGGAGTGGAGTGGAGTGGAGGAGCATGCTCTCTATGATGAACTGGAAATGGCATCTATCTATCTGTGGATGGATGGAGATGCATGCTTAGCTGAATTAGAAGCCCTTTAGCCTTCTAAAAGGGCTCCAGAGTCCATTACACTTGTTTGGTTGTGTGTTTGCTTACTTTCTGACTAACCTACACTGCCGTAATGGGCTACTAGATGATTGAATTTCCCTCAGGATCAATAAAGTATCTATCTATCTACCTATCTACATCCACCTGACTCCTGCCTGAGTCATGAACAGATCTCAGCTGTCAGTCCTTTTTACAGATCCAAATAGCTAATTAAAACGAAACCTATCAGAAAACTTGAACATACATCAGCATGATAAGAAGTACCTTAAACAGTAAACGACCTTTGAGAAAAATGTGTCCGATGTGTTTTGAGTTTTTAGTTTAGACTCATGTCACTTCTGCTAACATGGAAGTGGATGGGGTATATGACCTATACTGCAGCCAGTCACCAGGGCACAAGGAATTTTCTGGGAGCTGAATCAAGGAAGACTTCAGGAGACCAGATGATGCACAAGTTATTTATTGAACAAAGCTTTATTAACTAAATGAATCAGAACAATACAAGGCAATATGTGCAGCATCATCGGATTCTGAGTCTTCCTCCAACGGTGTGTTTATAAATTAGGAGATTTCTCCAGTAAAGGCATAACAGCTGTGTTCTAAAATGACTGAATATTTATTGAATATTTAGTATAAACGTCACCTACATATCTCAAGTTCCTCAAGTTGCATGCTCTCTGAAACTGAGCCTCACTGTACAAGGACATACTGTCTCCTTCACTGGCCACTGTCCACTTCCCATCTCCTCTAAGCCACCTGATTTAGGACATTCTGATTATAAGCAACTGGATGTAAACTTTGGAGACATGCGCTCTTTGTGTAATCCGTTTTTCACTTTTAATATATTAAAAGGACTCCTCTTTTAATGTCCAAAATCTGCCTTATGTATATTTATACATTTCATTTCTCTTACAAAGCCTAAATGTGGTTCATTATTTTTTTGCCTTCTCAGTCTTACTGTCCTCTATATGTTAAATCCATTTGGTTGTGTTTTAGTATGTGATCATCTTCAGATCAAACAAAGTTAAAAATACAGATTTTGTCTTGGAGGAGGTGTTGCCTTTCTCTGGCACAAAGAGTGTATAAGCAAATCACCTTCTGATTGGCAAAATGTCCCCAGCCAGTATTTTGGGAGAAGTGAATTGTGCCTACCAATACTTGAGCTCGATTTCATTAGCGCTTCCCACAACAGTACCTCCACATCTGTGCAGCGTGATGCAGTGATATGTAATGACAATCTGAGTTTAGTGGCAGTTCTGCCATTCTCTATCAATATTGTTATTTAGGCTATCACATCTGCTGTCTTAAGTTAGTATGCTGAATTAGTTAGCCCTCTGAGTAGGCTCAGAAATTGTGTTGTGTATGGATTTGTTTTGTCCTGGGACAAAAAGAAGTGCCAGTCATGATGGATAACAGCTTTTCAAAACAACCGATGGACTGTGCTACCATTAAGAAGTCAGTGTTGAATTTGGGCATTTGGAAACTTTGCTGACTTTGTCGCATGTGTGTGCATGTGTGTGTATGTGAGACATCAACTACTGTTGCACACTCTCAGGTGACCCTGTTCTCTGGAAATAACGCCAATACATTTTGGCAGTAACAGGCTAGACTACTGAACTACAAGCACTTAGCACTTCCTGGACTTGTTGCATTCGCCTTGAGCCAAACTGTGTTTGCAGATGAGTATAAATCCTGGCTGAGAGGGGTGTGCACTGCTCATACCAATCAAGGAGGTAAAGCGGTAACACTGAGATGGAGACCAAGGTGGAAAAAAGGGAACAGTGGAGGAAGAAAAGGGAATATATTCTGGCATCAGCAGGCAATGTGGTGGGCCTGGGCAATGTGTGGAGGTTCCCCTACCTGTGCTATAAGAATGGAGGAGGTGAGCTGGAAGTCCGTATACTTTAACATGTTATATGATGGCAATTTCATGTAAATTACTGAAGAGGTCTTTATAGCTAAAGGTAATAATCCATTATTGATTTCTGCATGACATCTGCAGTATGTCAAGAAGCAAAATAGTTGGAAAAGTACTTAAAATCTATAAGATAAATCAAATGTGGATTGTGCAAAAGCTGCAAGTTGGAAATAAGGGTACGAGTTTGAAAACGTGCTAACCAGGGGCAGGGATATTCAGTATATACTATAGCTGCTTGTGGTTCTATGAGAAATAAAGTCATCATTCCAGTTAGATTTGCAAAAGATAGCACACAGATAAATGCGACTAGTAGCTAAAAGTAGTGACTACATGGTATTTTGGGGCAACAGAAGGACCCAGGAGCTTCTTATTTTCACAATAAGAAAAAAATGTAAATAACTGTCACTCCATAGTTTCAGGTCCAGTATGGAGATTGAGCAACATTCCCTGGCAACTTGAAGGAAAACTAGTCATGCAGGTTTTTAATAATACCTTTGTAGTTTCTCTGTCATCTTGAGACTGTCTCTCCACCCTGTCATATATTCTATATGTCTGTCCCAGAAGATCAGGAGTTTTTACAGAAACTGCCAGTGTACCCTTCGGCTATGCTAGGACCAGATGCAGTTAAGCTGTTAAGCAAGCACAGGAAAATGACCGCAGTGAGGGCCAAGGGCATCTGTATCTCGAGCTGCCGCTGATGCACTGCATTCACTTTCTTCTTCTGGAGAAGGCCAGGAAGTCTAAGCCGTGTCCTGTAGAAGAAGAAGAAGCTTGATCAGACCTCACCTGCTTCAACATTTGGGCAGGCTGTTTCATTCTGGAAACAACAAGAGCCTGGACCTTGTTTTGCGAGTGCACGGCCCAAAAGTGTCACAGAATGGCTAAAGGAGATGCCGAGAGAAGCTAAATGACTAAATCAAAAATTGAATAGCAAAGGCATTTTCCAAACAGTCTGGGCCCTTCTGTGTCAAGTTTATCTTCTCCCTGTACCTGCGTGGGTTTTCTCTGGGTACCAGGTTCCTCCCACAATACCAAAAACATGCACATTGGGTTAACTGGCTACTCTACATTGCCCCTAGGTGTGAGTGTGTGAGCATGTGTGGTTATCTGTCTTTGTGTGTCAGCTGCTCTGTTGTGAGCTGGGATAGGCTCTAGCCAACCCGCGACCCTGACAGATACAGTGGTATGGAAAATGGATGGATGACATATTCGATATTGTTGTCTTGGGCTTCATCTTGGGTGTCCATCATCTTCTCAAGAAGTGCCTTATGTAGAATATGTAATGGAGTGGAGAGTCTACAGAAGACACAGAATGTTTTTTTACACTCTCTATCTTCTGGTTACATTTTAAACTTGTTTGTCTGATGAGAACAATATCTCTCCAGTTGTTAGGGTGTAGCAAAGATGACATGCCAGCACAGGTGATTTATAGATGAACTGTAGGGCATGACCAGGCAAGCTGGTGAAATTTCCATACACTCTGACAAGAACGGAGATTATTCCCCTTACATATTGTCAAAATGGTGCAGCGTCACTGACTGAACCCCCCCTCGCAGCTGAACCCCGATACAGAGTCAAAAAGGGCAGGCAGGTGGAGGTCCTATAGTAATAGTCTTTAATTTAAATCAAAAGAACTCAAAATGGCACACTATTACTGTGGCTCTAGGATCAAGAAAAAAGTACAAAAAGCTATGGCAAAAACATGGCGAGATGAGACTTCCTGGCATGGACACATGAAGACAGAACAACAACCTGACAAAGAGTGACGGGAAAGACGAGGACCAAATAGACAACATAACGAGAGACAGGTGAAACACATTAAGGGAGGAGAAAGCAATCAAGATAAACCAAAGCAAAGTTACATGAAACAGACACACAGTGGAAGTAACGACACACATGAAACATGACACATGGACTCCAAAACCAAAAGACAAAACGCAAGGCGTGACACATATGAAACACGTATAAACAACTCATCCTGTGAAACAATATATGACTAAAACCATCATCAGGTTAAGATTTTTTTCATTGTGTTCAGTTTGTTCACAACTTTGGTTTATGATTAAATAACTGCAAAACTAATTGCATTCCCATCAGCCACAGCTGCAGTTTGTGTCTGGTGAAATTAGAAAATGTTAATATTAACATGTAAACAAGATAACTATTAAAAGATACTAAAGATAAATATTTTCTCACATTAAATATATTTCTATGACTCTTATAATTAACTTTTATTAGTATGAACATTTTTTGCTTTTTCACATATTTCACAGACAGATAGCTTATATGATTAATCAAGAAAGTAATCCCGGGTTAACCCACAACGAAAATAGTTGTGGCAGCTGTACACTAGATTACTCCCTCACTTTAAGAACACCAATCCAGTCCTTATTCCTTTACACAGTATCAATTGTCTCAGGTGTATTTCTGTGTGTGCAGGTGTCTTCCTGTTGCCTTACTGTTTCTTTGCTTTACTGTGTGGCCTGCCACTTTTCCTGCTGGAGACTGTGATTGGTCAGTACATGCAGGAGGGCGCCATCACCTGTTGGACCAAGGTCTGCCCACTGGCAAAAGGTAATCACATTTTCTGGTTAGTTAATTTTTCAAATTTGTTACTCTGAGAAATTCAAACGTGATGTGTGTTCTTTATCTGTGTGACATTTTGTGGGTTAAGGTGAGTACTTTCAGACATGAAAGTAACCAGATGTGAACAATGATCAGTTGGTGGAGTAGTGGCTTCAGGACACAAAGACTTCAGTACAAAGACAACTGAGACAACTGTTTAATGCAGTCCTTCTCAAATAGTAACCCTAACCCTAACCCAGTGCGATGCCAGGGGGGGCGCGTGTGACCCTGGGGAACATGCTTTTTTTTTGCCGTACTAGAATAAAGTGTAATTGCACATCCACTTCAGTAGTTGGCAGTGGCGCTCTCATTGTCAGAGTGTGTGCAGGGAGTATTAGCTCTATGGTGTAGCGGGTTTTTTGAAGCGAGCAGGCGATATGAAGTGCAGTAAACGAACCCTTAAGAGACAACAAGAAGAAATTTTTAACAGGGATGAAAAGAAAGGGAGAGAGAGATGAAGATAATGAGACAAAAGTAACTCGAGGAAATATGATGAAGCATATGTAGCGCTTGGCTTTACTGTGACTACAGTGGGAGTGTGTTTACTGTGTCTAAAAATGCTAGCAGCGGACAGCATGAAGCCAAATAAATTACATCCCAATCATGCTGATAAGCCGCTGGAGTTTTTTCAGCGACAACGTGCCGAACATTGCCAACAATCATCCCGCTTTGTGAATGCTACTTCAGTAAACCAGCGAGCACTGTTAGCATCATATTATTACATATTATTATTACTGTTATTTATAGTCGCGACGGAGAGTGGGTGGGGTGGGGGGGCGCGAATTGTTTTCTTCTTGCTGGGGGGGCGCAACAGAAAATAATTGAGAAGCACTGGTTTAATGTGACCTACGACTAGCCCGACTACAATGGAGATAAAAACTATTCACCCCTTGCATGTTTTCCCTTTTTATTGCTTTTATAATGGAATCACGGTCAATAGAATTAGTTTTTTGACAAGAATTTACAAAAAAAACACTTTCCTCTTCCTCTTCCTACTTGTGCTGCAAATCCTTGGTGCTATATCCTGGCTCATACAAACAGCACTGCATGTCCAACTGCAGCATTACTGTGCTGAAATCATTTCCCTCCATAGCTACAGGAAGACTGCCTTGTGCTGTGGTCCTGCAGTAATTTTGTAGCAGTGCAGTCGCCATGTGTATACATGCTCTGTCAAATTAGAGCTTAAACTGGGTTGTTTTGGATGTTTTCTCTCTCCAGGAACAGGCTATTCTATCATAATTATCCAGCTGTATTCCAGACTATACATTATTGTACTAGCCTGGGCTCTCCTGTACCTCATCTATTGTTTTCAAGACCCTTTGCCCTGGGCCACCTGCAACAATCCCTGGAACACAGGTCAGTATGGGATTAGGGTGGGACACATACAGACAAAAATGCATAGTCACAGCAATAATAACAGCAACAGTAACAGTAACCCATGACTCCTAATATCACCAACCCTGACACCTTCCGCCACTTGGCTGTACCTAGTAATTCTGTCCATAAAGCTTATGAACAGAATCGTGGTGAAGGGCAGCCCCAACCATAACTGGGAACAAGTTTGATTTATTTCCTGCAACGCGAACCAAGCTCTTACTCTGACATTGCAGCGGTTGGATGGCCTGTAGTAACAGGCCCTCCACCCCATATTCTCTGAGAACCCTGCACAGAATGCCTTGAGGGACTTGGTCATAAGCCACATAACACATGTAGACTGGTTGGGCAAACTCCAATGACCCCTCCAGTACCCTTGACAGGCTATAGAGCTGGTCCAGGGTTCCCAGGCCAAGGTGAAAACCACATTGTTCCTCTTGAATCTGAGGTTCAACTAACAAACAGACTCTCCTTTCCAGCACCCTGGCATAGATTTTCCTAGGGAGGCGAGAGAGAGAGAGAGAGAGAGAGAGAGCAGGAGAGCGACAGAGAGAGCAAGGGAGAGAGGCAGAGGGGGTGGGGTGTGAGAGAAGGAGCACACAAGCAGAGCTGCATAGCAGCAGTAATAATAGAAGTATCGAAATGTAGATAATGATAATGACAATGAAGTATACAGAAGGTATTATGGTGATTTTGATAACAATGGTAGTAACAATAATGGTAGTAGCTGTACTGAGTCTTAACAGATTTAAATCAGATTATGACTAAACAGTAGTAATTGCAGTAGGTTTTGAGCAGGACGACAGCAGGACCGCAGCAGGAGGTCCAGTCATGATCGCTAGGAATCTGCGGGACAAGAAAGCCCAGGGACTCCAGGGAAGAAGTTGAGTTAGTAATATGCATTAATGGGACATGAATGTGTGCAGAAGGAGAGGGAGAGGAAGAAAGAGCTCAGTGCATCATGGGAGGGCCCCCGGCAGTCTAAGCCTATAGCAGCATAACTAGGGGCCGGCCTAGGCCAGCCCTAACTATAAGCTTTATCAAAGAGGAAAGTTTTTAGTCTACTCTTAAATATAGAGAGGGTGTCCGCCTCCCGGACCGAAACCGGAAGATGGTTCCATAGTAGAGGAGCTTGATAACTAAAGGCTCTGGTTCCCAATCTACTTTTGAGGACTCTAGGAACCACAAGTAGCCCTGCATTTTGGGAACGCAAAGTTCTGGTGGGATAATAGGGTACTATTAACTCTTTAAGATAGGATGGTGCCTGACCGTTCAGGGCTTTATAAGTGAGGAGGAGAATTTTAAAATCTATCCTGAATTTTACAGGTAGCCAATGTAGAGAAGCCAGAACAGGAGAAATATGGTCTCTCATGCTGGTTCTTGTCAGTAGTCGTGCTGCAGCGTTCTGGATTAGCTGGAGAGTCTTTATGGATTTACTGGGGCAGCCTGATAGAAGGGAGTTACAGTAATCCAGTCTAGATGTAATGAATGCATGGACTAATTTTTCTGCATCTTTCTGACTCAGGATGTGCCTAATCTATTCTATCTAATGATATTTCGGAGGCGAAAGAATGCAGTCTTTGAAATATTTGCAATGTGCGAGTTAAAGGACATGTCCTGGTCAAAGATAACTCCTAGATTTCTTACAGTGGAGCTTGAGGCCACGGCTAAGCCATCTATCAATGCAATATCACTGCATAATTTATTTCTAAGGTGTTCGGGGCCCAGAACAATAACTTCGGTTTTGTCTGAATTTAGAAGTAGGAAGTTGCTGGTCATCCAGGTTTTTATGTCTTTAAGACATGCCTGAAGCTTGACTAGCTGATTTGTTTCAGCAGCCCAGTCGAAGCTCTGCCTTAGGTGGGAGTTGAAGACCGTCCTGACAGAGTCATCAGCCAGATCTTCCCAGCAAACCCTCACTACCAGGTGGTGAACAGTTGACACCTCTGCTCCTCTCTTCACACAAGTGTCCAGAACATACAGCCGCAGATCCGCTGATACAACTACAAAGTCTATCATCAACCTGTGACCGCGGGTGTCCTGGTGCCAAGTGCACTTGTGGACACCCTTATGTTCAAACATGGTGTTCATTATGGACAAACTAGCACAGAAGTCCAATAACCACTCAGGTTCAGATCAGGCAGACCGTTCCTCCCTGTCACACCTCTCCAGGTCACAGTGTCATTACGTGGGCACTGAAGTCCCCAGTAGAACTATGGAATTCCCAGTAGGGTCATCTTCCAGCATTCAGCAGTGGGGTTCTCTGCCCTTTGCTTCTCACCTGGAGCAACTCCAGAAAAGAGAGGAGTCCTGCCCTTCTCAAGGGGGTTGGTTCCCAAGCTGTGCTTAGAGGTGAGCCCAACTATATCTAGCCGGTATCTTTCCACCTCATGAACAAGCTCAGACTGGTGGAAAGATACCGCCTAGATATAACCGGTATCTTTGCACCCCACCAGTAAGGTGACATACTTCCACCAGTCTGAGCTTGTGTGACAGGGAGGACTATATCTAGCCGGTATCTTTCCACCTCATGGACAAGCTCAGACTCCTTCCCCACCAGTAAGGTGACATTCCATGTCCCAGAAACTAGCTTCAACAACCAGGGATCAGGCCACCAAGGTCCCTGCCTTAGTCTGCTGCCTAATCCACACTGCACCAGACCCCTCTGACTCCTCCTGTGAGTGGTGGGCCCACTGGAGGATAGACTCATTCCCCTGTTTGGGTCTGTGCCCAGCCAGGGGAAGGTCCAGCCACCAGGCGATCACAGAAGATCCCCTTACCAAGGCCTGACTCCGGGGCAGGGGTCCGGTAACCCTCCAGGCAGGGTACACCTTGTTTTTCCACTTAACCATCGTCTTCTTGAATCACGCTTTGTCTGGCCCCTCCCCCAGGACCAAACCAGGACCAGTTTGCCTAGGGAGACCCTACCAGGGGCAAACAGCCCCCGATAACATAGCTTCTAGGACCATGATAAGGGGGTGGTTCATGGTGCACTGAAATTAAATTAAATTAAGTTCAATTAATGATATAGTATGTAGCATTAAAATGACAAATATCATAAAACAGCTTAACATTCATGATACATTTTGTTGAGTTGTGTACTTCATTATTCTAAATGTTACAAAAATGTTAAAACCCAGAGAAATGCGTAATTTTATTCTAGAAAATGGTGCATTTTCATTTTGAGGGAGAGACCGTGAGTTAATGTGAACAAGAGCTTTAAACATTACCTCAATTGTGAACATGAGACACATCAGAAGGATTTTCATCAGAACTTCTTCTGTCTAACAATGAAGACAATAACTCCCATGATCCCACGCTGCTACTTACATCTTTTGTTTGTTTTTATTGAGACATTCCAAGCAGCAACTACATGTTTGTTTAAGTGTCAATATTTTTTGTTGAGACTGAAAATTATAACCAAAAGATTATAACAATCTGTTGACATGTTATTGAAATGGCAATCATTGTGACCATTTGCCTTCTTATCAACAGATAGATGTGTGGACCTCACCTCTGCAAACAGGACTGAAATACACAACAGCAACCTGATGGTAAACTGGACATCCGGAAATCTCACCAAGTCTTCAGCCTCTGAGTTCTGGGAGTGAGTCGAACTCATCAGCAATGGATTCTTTTCATTTTCAATCTGGTAATTCTTCATGTGTGTCATCATCACTGTATATCTGGTGTCTCCATACAGAAGAGGAGTGCTGTCCATGTCTGGGGGATTAGAGGAGGCTGGTACAGTAAAGTGGGAACTGTTGCTGTGTCTCCTGGCCTGCTGGGTGGTCTGCTACTTCTGCATCTGGAAAGGAGTGCGCTCCACAGGAAAGGTCTGTGAACGCTGCCTTTAAGATTCAGATACAATAAAAACAATGAAATTCCATTCAGTTCGGTTTGGAACAATTCCATTTTTGCACTTTATTTTCATCACATATGCTGACAACACTCATGCATGCACATACAGTACATGTATCGGATACTGAAAAGCATTTAATGTCAAAGTGAGAGGGATGCTACACATACTGGAGTAAATGTAACAGATGGTTAAGTGTTACACAACTGATTATGTACAAAGTACAGTGAACTCTTACTGATATTTTTTGGGTCTGGACCATAAGGCACTTGTGAATGTTCCCAGGGCAGGCCAGAAGTCAGCTCGCAGCAATTTGTCTCTGTCCTTGTCTTGATAGGCAGTAAAAAGAGAATGGTGCACTTTGCTCATTCAAGGTCATTCAAGGTCACCTACAAAATTCTGTGAATCGTCTTCTGTCAGTTCAGCAAATGTTTTGTCTTTGCTGGCAATTGTAATGTGAAAGGGTCCACACACAGTCAAAACACATGCTGGATTTAGTGTTTGGAGCATAGTAGTTGCTTTACTTTTTTTCTAGACACTATGTCTGTGTCAATAAGGTTTACATCAAACTAATACTGGCTGTAAAAGTCTTTACACCTGAAAAGGTAAAAAACGTCTCTGGCAAGCAGAAAACAACATGAAGAAACACCCCAACTGTCACGAGTAAGAAAAGAGAATACCGGAAAGCAGAGCACAAATGGACAAAACCTTGTCTTTAGATTCATGAAAACTTAGACTTCATGTTTACAACTCTCATTCTTCCCATTTTGTCAACACGACATCATGCCAGTATTAGCTTTAGATTTTGTTTCTGTTACCAACAGCACTGCCCAGAGGGATTGTTGAAGTGTGAACTGAAATCATACAGGCTTCAGCTACATAACAAGACATGTGCTAAAAAAAAAGGTGTGAAATTTCAGGTGGTGTATTTCACGGCTGTGTTCCCCTACGTGATGCTGGCCATCCTGCTGATCAGGGGGTTGACGTTGCCAGGAGCTTGGCAGGGTGTGGTCTATTACCTGTATCCAGATCTCTCTCGTCTGGCAGACCTTCAGGTGAGACACCTTGGACAATTCATGCAGATTTTGTGAACTAGTATTTCTGGAAAAAAAAAAAAAGTGTTTTTTTATGTTGAATTGTGTGTCTCACCTACCTGGGAACAGTTATCACTGGAGATGAACAAAAATGCCCTGACTAAAGGGATTAGTTTAGATTAACAATAACCTCTACACTGATGTGTCCTAATAACATGGAATTTTTCATCTCTGTTAATCAGGTGTGGATAGAGGCTTGCCAGCAGGTCCTCTTCTCCTATGGTGTTGCATCAGGAACCTTAATCACCCTGGGCAGCTACAATAAAGTTGAGAACAACTGTTACAGGTAGGTCATGTGATCAATAATTCCACTAACACACTGTGGAAGTAGTATTATTGGAGTTTTGCTTAACACACTAACCACACTTTTTATAAAATCCATTCTTGTGCTGTTTTAATGTTGTTAATTCAGTGATGGGTTTTCCACATGCTGCTCCATATCAGGGGTTGGAACGCTTCTCAGGTCGCATCTCTTGTGAAGCAAGTGCATGGATTGAAAATGCCTCCTCAGAAGCATAACTCCAACCCAGGGCATAATTTCTAACTTCAAACTCAATTTTAAAGTTCTCTTGCCTTATCCTCTTACTGTCCAGCTACCATTATACAAATGAGAGACCTGATAAAAATGTTGATATTTTCATCTGAGTGACCTTCAATTATTACTGAGTTCTGAAGCTACTTGACTAGCAAATAGCACTTCTGATGGAATGTACTGACCCATTAACTGGTGAGATCTTGGTAAATATATAATATATATATATATGTAAAAATTTATGATTGCGTCCTAACAAGGAATAAATGGATGCAGTGTATCTCAAATCTGTTCTTTTTTCAGTTAATTTTATAAATCCCAGAAATCTTGGACATTGGTTTCCCCAAATATTCTGCTCTGTACGCTAACTTCTGTGTGTGCGTGTGTGTTTGTGTGTCAGGGACAGTCTGTGGTTGTGTTTGCTCAACAGTTGCACCAGCTTTGTTGGTGGCTTTGCAGTTTTCTCAGCTCTAGGATTCATGGCCCATCAACAGGGAGTTCCCATCAATTTGGTGGTTGACTCAGGTATTATTTAAAGGCCAAAGCTATTATGTGTTAGATGTTAGAATAAGCTCAACCCTCACATATTTGCTGACAAATGACAAAAATCTAATACAAAGCAAATGTAGAAGACAATAATTGAAATGTACCTTCTGTTCCCCAGGCCCTGGGCTGGCATTCATTGCTTTTCCTCAGGCTGTAGCCATGATGCCCCTGCCTCAGCTGTGGGCTGTCTGCTTCTTCCTTATGCTCATCATGTTGGGGCTGGACACAGTGGTAAGACAAAAAAGATGATGGGTCGAAAGACCTTGTTGTAAGTAGCTTAACCTAGGAACTAATTTCTTTCAATATCACTATACAAAAGTAAGCATTCATCTACTCATGGATGAGTAACAGCAACCCAACTGTTGTCATTGTTGAATCATCTGTAAAAGCTGGAAAACTGTGGAGGAACGGAATTCACAATTGTCAGCTTTAACATACAGTTTGTTCTCCAATAGTCTCTCATAGTACCTAACAAACATGGATGACATGTTCTCCCTGTTTCCCAGAGAAGATCAGGTCATCTACGTACACAAACATAAATTTGGTGTAGCAAGTCTCTGTGCATGTCATTCAAGACAAGACAAGTCAAGTCAACTTTATTTGTATAGCCCATTTTTACAAGCAGTTTGTCTCAAAGGGCTTTACATAACATCACAGCAACGTCCTCTGCCCTTCGACCCTCACATCGACTAAGGAAAAACTCCCAGAAAACCTTTAACAGGGAAAAAATGGGAGAAACCTCAGGGTGAGCAACAGAGGAGGGATCCCTCACCCAGGACGTGCAATGGATGTTGTACAGGCAGGAAAGCAGTTAACAACATGAGATATGGGATAGATGGGGAATGTTCAGTCAGGGGAGAGCTGATGGAGTGAATGAACACAATAACTTCTGTTTTTCTGAATTAAGTAATAAGAAGTTAGAGGACATTCAGGACTTAATGACTTTCAGACAGTTTTCCAAATTGGTAAGGTGGCTTATCATCCCGTATCATCAGCATAACATTGAAAATTGATGAAGTACTTCCAGATAATATTCCGTAATGGAAGCATGTAGAGAGTGAAAAGTATCGGCCCTAATACTGAACCCTGAGGTACACCATAAGTCATCATAACTTTACTATACTTGGAGCAATTATGATTAATGTTAACAAATTGATACCTGATACTCAAAGGCATCTCAAGATGTGTTAAAGGCGGTCTTCCATTCATCACATTCCTTAATTTGCACAAGATGGGTTATATTGCATAAATCCTGCTTGGAGAACACTGTTGCCTCCTGAAAGGGTTAAAAAAAAAAGAAATAATCAAAGAAAGTGGATGTTTCTTCTTAACTGTGATATTGCTTAAACCACAGAAATCGATGCTTGATCTTAGAGATCTGTTTTTCTTGGTCATGAAAAAGAAACCTGCCCCTAGTCGTGAAGAGGACGGTCTGATTATGCCTGAGGGCACTGAACGGAAAGGAGCTCCATTAAGTCAATGTCACAATCATAAGGCCAGTGGGGAGGCAGAGACGAGGCTTTTTCTTTGCTGAAAAATTAGGTCATGTGGACAGATCAATGGGCTTAGAACTACATTTCTTCGGAGCAAAGTATCTAGGCTTAGCTAAAAACAAACCCTAGCTGACCGTCTCTTCCATCCATCTTGCTCCCCAGTGTTTGCTCCCTGGACAATAACAGGGCCTCATTCAACTTCAGCAGACTACATGGCATGCTTTCACAGAGATGTGGCTCAGTGAGTTCCAGATGCCTCCATTCAGCTAGATGGGCTCACCTCATCCGTGCCCACAGAAATGCAGCTCTGTGTGGTAGGGCTCATGATGGTGGCTTGTGTATTTTGATAAACACGGAATGTTGAGAAAAATCCTGTGCTTATTTCTAAATACTGTTCAGAGCTGCTGCAGTTTATCACTGTCAGAGGCAGATCATTTTATTTTCCACAGGAATTCACCACTGTCTTCATAGGCGATGTGTATATTCCCCCAGTGCTAATGCTAAAGCGGTACTGTGTGAATTCTATGGAATGCTCACCTTGACATACTGTTTATTGTTGCCAGAGATCTGCTCCCTAAATTTCATCAGCCTTAGCCTCACCTGAGACACTCAAGCATACAGACAACTTGTCAAACGTGCCAAATCGTCTTTGAGGCAGGCGAAAACCTTGCCAGTAGGAGCCATCTCTGCTCTGTTCAGGGAGGCTGTAACTGATGATGACTATCAATTTGGAGGAATACATGACATCAGTGACCAGCTGCATCAGCAAATGCATTGATGACATGACTATCTTCAAGATCATCACTACAAGCCCCAACCAAAAGCCATGGAAGACAGTGGAGGTGCATGTGCTACTGAAGACCAGAGACTCAGCCTTCAGAAATGGAGACAAGACAGCCCTAGAAACAGGAAGGGTCAAACTAGGGGCACAGCACACGTACGTCCACAGCCACTTCCAGGACAACGGCAACACTCTACACACGTGACCGTGCATCCAGGCCATCAGTAACTACAGGATGACTCCAAAGGCCTGTGACAGTGATGTCTCCCTCCCAGATGTGCTGAACCACTTCTATGCACAGTCTGAGGCACAGAAAACATGGTGGCAAGGAAGACCACCCCTCCTCCCTGCGACCAGGTGCTCTGTCTCTGTCTTTCCACAGCTGATGTGAGAAATAGAAACAGAACAGCACTATGTGATGTTAACCTCTAAAAGACTGCTGCTAGACAACATTCCTAGCAGAGTGCTCGGGGTATGTGTAGACCAGCTAGCAAATGTCTTCACTGACATCTGACAGCAGTGGTCAGTCTCATCAGCAATAACAATGAGTCAGCATACAGATAGGAGGTGAAACAGCTAACAGCCTGGTGTAGAGTCTACAACCTGTCTCTGAACATAGACAAAACTAAAGAAATGGGTGCTGACTTCAAAAGACACTGGGTGACCATACTCTGCAGATCACTGACAGATTATTAATGGAGATCATCCAGACCACCAAGTTTATTGGTGTTCACCTGGCAGAGAATCTCATCTGGTCCCTAAATATCAGCTCCATCACCAGAAAAGTCCAGCAGTCTCTCTGCTTTCTGAGAAAGCTAAGGAAAGCTCATCTTCCACCTCCAATTCTGGCCACATTTTATAGAGGGACTATAGAGAGCATCCTGAGCAGCTGCATCACTGCCTGGTTTGGGAATTACAATGTCCCAGACTGCAACTCCGCCACAGAGGATTGCGAGGACAGCTGAGAGGACCATCAGAGTCTCTCTCCCCTCCATCACAGACATTTACAATACACGCTGCATCCGCAAAGCCAACAGTATTGTGGATGACACCATACACCCCTCACACATGTTCTTCACACTCCTACCATCTGGAAGAAGGTACCGGAGCATTCGGTGCATTCATGTCTAAGCACTATCACCTAGCTGTTTGGCCTAAAAGAAAAGAATCCTACATCAAGTGGTTTCATTTGTCCTTGCATTTTGGCCATTAAAATACCTGTTGAATTTTTAAAAACCTGTTGACTTTATCGATGAACTATTTTCCATTCTAAATTAAAGCAGCTACTTATGGAGTGAAAATGAGGACATGGTCAGGCTCTCCACTCTGCATGTTTGCTAATGACTTGAAGGTGTTATCTTCTCTGTCTGTTTGTGTGTTAGTTTGCAGGTTTAGAAACGATAACGTCATCAGTGATTGACATGTTCCCAGGACAAATGCGCCGACCTTGGCGCAGAGAAATCTTCCTTGTCGTCTTCTGCACTGTCTTCTTCTTCCTGGAGATCCCTCTTGCCACTCAGGTGTTACAAAACACACCAACTAGCACTCATCATGTCCTCATATTGGGAGAGCATTTTAAAGTGACTCTACATGTATGTGCCGGTTCTTTGCTGTCCAGGGAGGAGTGTACCTGTTCCAGCTCATTGACTACTATGGTGCCAATGGAGCATGTATATTGTTTGTGTCTCTGACCCAGTGTCTGGCTGTTAGCTGGGCTTTTGGTAAGTGCTATCATCATCATGTTCCGTAATCTACCAGATGTAACAGTACTGTTTAGCTATCTTTCACCTGAATTAGCAGATTCTACATTTCAATCTAGTGTTCAAGTTATTACACTCATATTTGACGGTTTCACACCAATTTACAGCCAGTGAAAATGTTCACTGCCAGTGCAGGAAGTGTGGACTACCTGTGGCTGGTATTACATCTGTTAATAGATTAGAGAGTGGAGTGAAGCAAGATGGATGGAGAAAAAAGGTAGCAGAGGGCAAAGAGAGCAGCTCACTGAGACCAGCCAGGATTTTCTACATCACTGCAGCAAGATTTTGAGGTTGCTGAAGTATTAAAGTGAAGTTTTGACTATTATTATTGTTATTATTAATATTATTATTACAAAAGCTATTATAGATATCATTATTATCAATAGCTGTAGTTCCAGACATCTCTATCTCCACCACCCCCAACCTGCTCTGTTTGAAAAATGTCACAAGATAACTTTTGTTATGTTGTGGCTTTACATTGAATTGAATTGAATTGAATTGAGTCTGACATATACCATGCCTCTACACCAGCAGGTGTTGTTTCTAACAAACTGTAATTATCATGCAGGAGCTGAAAGGATGTGTGATGCAGTTGAAACTATGACAGGACAGAGACCATGGGTTGTTTTCAAACTGTGCTGGCTTTACTTTACCCCTCTGATCTGCACGGTGAGTTACACACTGTAAGAGACTGACACAAAACACAAAGTATCGAGTACAAAAGAGAGCAAGATAAACTGCTGGATGAGCAAGATTGACTGAGAAGTCATTTCATCAGCTTGTCTCAACAGAGAGTCCATATGCTTTCAAGGCATAGAGACAATCAAGTTAGGCAGGAATTTTCAGTTCTACCTCCTGTCCTACCGTCATTGTTTTCTTGGTTCTCATCCAGGAGTGGGAAACATCTTTTCCCAGCTGGCCATACTGACTTAGCTAAAGCAAATGAAGGTCCAGAAACTGGGCAATTGAGTGGTCAGCTCCTTTGTAAAAATATTCTGCTTGGTCATTAAGTTGGAAGAGCTTTTTATCTCTTGATGTTTTGTTCCTTGAATGCCGCGATGTTCCCTTTACATATCAAACTTACTGCCTTTGTTCTGAGACTCATGACAAAATATTTCAATGTTCACTCTCTGTTAAAAATACAACACTCAGAGTCAGATTTTTAGTTTTCGGCAGCATTCATCCTTACTCATGTCTTCACAACCACCAACATAACTTGACACTGGAGGTGAGTTACCAAGAGTCAACTTGAGGACTTAATCCAATAGAAATGTAGACTGCGCCCTCTTTTGGAATCAAGACAAATAGCAATACAGTATTCATTTGTCTGGAGAATTATTCACATAATGCTGTCTGAAATGTTGTTCTAGTTTTTATTGTATATTTAAATGTTCATTTTAATATTTAAAAAAAATGAAATAAATATTAAGAAAATATAAGTTGTTGTACATGCTGGCCTGTGTTATACCATCATGTATTGGTCTATGCAGCTCAACAGTATCAACAAAAGGTTTACTTCCATAAAGAGCTGGGGCACCACACATTGTTTCTGCAGCTTGTTCTCCTAGTCCTATAGGTACTAGTTTTTTCCTCTGCTTTTCCGTCAAGGTTTGCTTCATCTGCTCATTTCTGGACTACCAACCCCTGACATCCAGCGGGGGCTATATGTACCCGGACTGGGCCTATCCTCTGGGCTGGGCCATCGCCTTGTCCTCTATGGTCGCAATACCCATCTGGGCTGTTGGCAAGATCTGCCTCACTGAGGGCAGCCTCAGGCAGGTATGAGGACCAACATATCCTGCTTAGTCTTTTTAGACTACTTTACCTTTTAAATAAGTTTTATTGCCACTAATATACACTGTGTCTTGCTCATTGTCCTTTTTTCTGTCTTCAACGTATTCAGCGTCTGTTGGTCCTGTGGTATCCTGTTCGAGAGCCTGTTGATCCCAAGACAAACAAAGAAGAACTCCTAAATCACACAGAGATGAAGACAATCTCAGCCCCTCTCCATGACATAGTATAAGTTGGAATGAAATGTACTTCTGAATTTCAACTAAAAGAAGAGCATGTTTTTTAAGGTACCCATTTCCTTCCTAATAAAAATCTGGTAGGTTTTGGAACTTGCATTGCTTATACTTTTGCTTTCCAAGGATATACACTATATAGACAAAAGTATTCAGACACACTTCTTTGTATGGGCCTGTGTTTCAGGGTTTGGGCTAAGCCCCTTACTTCCAGTGAAGGGAAATCTTAATGCTTCAGCATACCAAGACATTTTGGATGCTATGCTTCCAATTCTGTGGTAAGAGTTTGCCAAAGGCCTTTTTCTATTCCAGCATGACTGTGCCCCAGTGCACAAAGCAGGATTCATAAAGACATGGTTGGATGAGTTTGGTGTGAAAGAACTCGACTGGCTTGCACAGAGCCCTGACCTCAACTCCATTGAACACCTTTGGGATGAACTGGAAGAGAGATTGCAAGCCAGGCTGTTTTGTCCAACATCAGCGCCTGACTGTGTGATTGGATGAGAAAGGCAAAGGGCGGGGCGAGTGTGAAGAAGGAAGTCTGTGTATGAGTTTTTGGGTGCATGTGAGGGTAGAGAGGCTGGGAAGGGCGCAGTACGAGCTAAAGCTGATGCAGACATTTCTGGGGTTGTTGTTTTGGCATGGTTGCGGCAGATAGTAACCGGTTATGTTCAATAAAGCAATGGTTTGCTGGCTAACTTCTCGTCCATCATTTCATCATGTCCTGCCGGACGCTACAATCATTAACTGACATAAATGTGTGTAGAAGGAGAGGGAGAGGAAGAGAGAGCTCATAACTAGGGGCCGGCCTAGGCCAGCCCTAACTATAAGCTTTATCAAAAAGGAAAGATTTAAGTCTACTCTTAAATGTAGAGAGGGTGTCCGCCTCCCGGACCGGAAGATGATTCCATAGTAGAGAAGCTTGATAACTAAAGGCTCTGGTTCCCAATCTACTTTTGAAGACTCTAGGAATGACAAGTAACCCTGCATCATGGGAATATAAGATTCTGTGGGGATAATAGGGTACAATCAACTCTTTAAGATATGATGGTGCCTGGCCATTCAGGGCTTCATATGTGAGGAGAAGAATTCTCAAAACTCTATCCTGGATTTTACAGGCAGCCAAAGTAGAGAAGCCAGTACAGGAGAAATATGATCTCTCATGCTGGTTCTTGTGAGTAATCATGCAGCAGTGTTCTGGATTAGCTGGAGAGTCTTTAGAGACTTATTGGGGCAGCCTGATTAAAGGGAGTTACAATAATCCAGTCTGGAAGTAATAAATGCATGGACTAACTTTTCTGCATTCAGAATGACTCAGAATGTGCCTAATTTTTGCAATATTGCGGAGGTCAAAGATTGCAGTCTTTGAAATGTGTGTTATGTGTGAGTTAGAACACCTTGTCATATGAAGACTCTCAGAATGCAAGTCTCAAGAGAATTTCTTAATGTCTCTTCTTTTATACCTTTGGTGTTAACAAAGCATGCCAGTGCTTTGTATTTTACTGTAGCATGTTTATGTCTAAAACCTAACTCAGAACCCCAGTTGTGATGTCAATTAGCTGAGGTCATTAACCAATATGTAAATTGTGTGTGGCAGGTTTCTTCTGGCCTGTTTCATAAACGTATACTGGAAAACCACCAGTAAAATAACAAAAAAACACGAGCGGAGGTAAGGGCTGAGTGGTCGTTCCCACACAAAACCTTACTGTTTAATGTTAAACAAGTGTTAGAAAGGCTTTGTTACAGAAGGTCTTTGTATTCAGCCAGACGCCATAAGGTATCTTGTGCACCTGGATGAGACGCACGAGGGCATGACACATCAGTATCTGACAAGTTAGGTTATGAATGTGGCGAGTATACGGATGTTTATGACTGCACAGTGATCCTATTGAATTAGGCCTGAGGAAATCAAGGTGCTTGTGGCTGAGGTGGCGGCTAGTGTGAGGACAGTGTTGAGTGCAGCAGTATGCAGAAAGTCACATCATTGTATACAGCCATCAGTGACTGCATCACACCTTAGCAAATCTTTAACTTTCAGTGTATCCGGCACCGGGGATATCATTTGAAAATGAAAGTTTGAACACAATTTATTTCTTTATTGAGGTTTTGTTATGGTAAACCTGACCTGCATTATAACTGGGACTCACAATGAGGATATGATATTACATCCTCTTATGTGTAGGTGGTGACGATTTGCAGGTTTATCTTTTTTTAATAGTAAGTACTAGATAGAATTAATATATCTTTACTGAAGAAACAAAAAGGGTTTTCATTCTGGCCCCTTTTCAAACCCAAATGATCAACAAAACATAAAAAATTGTTCAGCAAGTGTTTTACATTACTTCTGTTAAAGATATAGAGTGTTTGTAAAGGTCTTTTTATTGACTGTCCATAATGGAAAAAAACCCTTTTTTTTCCGTTATGGACTCACTTCTGTGATAACATATTCATATCCATCTGCCCAAATAAGAACATATACACTGATAACCACAGCTGACCAGAAATCCTCTAATAACATCCATCCATCCATTTTCTATTCCGCTTATCCGTCAGGGTCGCGGGGGAGCTGGAGCCTATCCCAGCTGACTGCGGGCGAGAGGCGGGGTTCACCCTGGACTGGTCGCCTGTCAATCACAGGACCGACACACAAAGACAGACAACCACACACTCTCACACTCACACATAGGGGCAATGTAGAGTAGCCAATTAACCTAATGTGCATGTTTTTGGTATTGTGGGAGGAAGCCGGAGTACCTGGAGAAAACCCACGCAGGCACAGGGAGAACATGCAAACTCCACATAGAAGGGCCCAGACTGGGATTCAAACCTGGAACCCTCTTGCTATGAGGCGACAGCGCTAACCACTGCACCACCGTGCCGCCCCTCTAATAACATAAGAAGTCAAAAATTCATAAGAAAAACAAACAAATCAGGTGATAGGTGGGGAAAAAGGGGGTCAGTGGGAGTAAGCTACTCTACTGCAGGGGGTTCTCAAAAAATGTCACGAGACAATGCTTGGTGACATTCACCATACATTTGCTCAACTCTGGGTTTAGGATAAATATTACAAAGGAGCTCTCTTAACATGGCTACATCACCATGGTAACTTGTGCTGCACACTTCCTGTAGGTTATGTTCAACATTTCGGATAAAACTTGCCATAAAAAGTACAGACTCTGCAACAAAGGTAAGATAAACCTTTATTAGTCGTGGTGCTGTGTAAATAGAGGGTCAGGATAGAGACGACCTTCAGGGTCATCAGCACCCATTTTAACTGCTTCCATCTGACCATCTCTGCCGAGCGGGTGTGCCAGATAATAACAGCATGTTTAACAACGTGGCCATTATTCGAAAAGAAAGAGCTCCTCATATGCCAGTGATGGGAATAAAACTATCTCATGATATGTTTATTCAAATGTATTTTCTCAAAAAAGAGGGGGGAAAGTCATAAGTACCTTTTTCTTCAATTGCTCAATTTCGTATTTAATTAAGCTTTATAATCTCAAACTCCTTTTTGAGATTATCAAACAAATCAGAAAAATCAGCTAGTATTAAGATACCGAAGTATTCATCAAGCAACAGAAGTATCTCAGTATATGTTCATGAATTGTGACATATTCTTTGAAAGTGATCTGTTAAACATCTACAGACAAAGAAAAACTGTTCAACTGTTGAATCTCATCTAATAAGCTCTTGAAAGGTTGCAAATATCCCATAAACTTGTGTGTTACCAAAGGTCATGATTTTGGTTGTGTTAATAAAAAAATCAGTTTGGGGGTTAGGGTTGAACAAGTAGTGCTTTACAATGTGTGGAGAATAATTGAAGAATTAAGTCCTGTTGTGCCAGTAGATATTTGCGAGACTAACGCAGTTTTACAGGAAAAAGTAATTTCCTACGTTTTTCCTTATAAAATTGTGACTCTTATTGCCTTAATATTTTCCCTTTTTTTTTTTTTTTACTTTAAATCAATAATCTCAGTTTTGTAATATTTTGCCTTTGTCTTGTCAATGTATTGCTTTTACCCAGTAACATCCTTTCTTTTTGAGTTTGACCTTTCAAACTTTCGATCTGTTTTTCTTCTTTCTTTTTTCCCTGACAGTGGCCCTACTTTCTGTTGCTGTTCATAAGGAAATTCTAGAAAATTCTAGAAATTGGGGTCACGCCACAGTGCCACATGGAGGGATTGAGACACACACACACACACACACAAGAAAAAGGCAGTTTCTTTGAGTCTGTTCAAACATATTTAATGCTTTTGGTAATATTTTAACAGGTACTCAACACAAATCATCCCCTTTAAGTGTTAAATGCATCTCTGTTGTTATTGAGGAAAACATATTAAGAAAATAGAGAATCAAAAAATATCAAACAATAAAATACAAAATCACACACACTTAGTCCACTGCTGTTTTTTTCACTGCCCTTGTCTCATTTGGTCATACACATTCACATAAAATTACAAGCCATAAATCACTACTACAACCACATAGTTATTTCATGTTATATCTGCATGTGGGTGCCCTCTGGGGAACTTTTAAAGGGGATCTTGTCTGGGTCCTGTTTTTCCTTCTTTTGGCATGATGGTTCCACATAAAAAAACCAAAACACTTCACATACTAATGGCACATTATGAACATTTTTCACTTGACAAGTGGCAAACAGATTCTGCATTTGAGGAGTGAGTGTGTGTTTTCTTTGGGTTTATGTACAAACTGGTATCCTGAAAGACACACAGACAGACAAGTAATCTATTTTCTCTGATAAACACATGTTGTGACCAGTAGAACTGACCAACTACACAGCAACAAAGGCCAAAAGCCATCATTATTGACTCTGCTGTCTCATGGTCGGTGATCTCCATGACAAGAATGCAGCATATGTTATGTACTTTGAGCAAATGTACAGTGAATGATGTTAGCCTTCATTAAAGCACTTGAACATACACTGCAGATGAGTGATGGCCACGCACTTTAGCATAAATGACATGGTGCCTCCCATGCTGATACACTGGCATGCACTGCTGAGTGAAAGAGGTGAGAGATAAAAAAAACCACAAAGCATTTTTAGGGATAAGGCTGATCATATTTTTGACTGTAAACAAATCTAATAAAAAGACTGAAAACAACGATTTACTGATTTGCTAACATGTATGATCTCTCTTCTTCCTCTGCGTCAAAGAGCTTCATTGTTGTCCAGAAGCTATCACACACACACATACGTTTGACTCGGTGACATGTTGCTTCATTATCATCATCATGAACACACACTTTAGTTATGTTCACTTTGTCTCCGTCACACATACACATGTCCATGCACATGTCCTCACCAGAGCACCAACTGTGGATTAATCCACCGCTGAAAACAGTCCCACCATAATGCATTATTTTCTCCTGTCTCAGTTACATTTGATTAAAAACAACAATGTCCAGCTGTTTCTGGAAATGAGTGAGCCTTTTTAAAAATGAAACCACATATTTATGAGCTGTTTCATGAGCTATTTATGTCTTCAGCAGTAACCAATAAGGTTGGAGATGAGAGCCACAGACTGAAACTCAAAGGTATTGAGAGACAGGCTAACACATTACATACATACATGTATGACTCTTGTATGATTACAGGTTCATTGTATAAACCCTGGGCTCTCTATAACTGTAGCATACAGAACAGTGAATCACACTGTAAAAGTCATGTGCCTTATTCTAAAGCAATATATAAAAAAAAAATTCTGACTACCTGGTGGTAGCCTGCCAGGGCTACCATTTTTTTTCTCCAGTAAATTTGAAATTTATTCACGAAGCTGAGCAATTGCCATCATAACACATATCAAATATACGTGTATAACAAATGTGAAATAAAAGAGCCAGTTTTGATACTTCATTTGGAAACATTATCAGAGATTCAGATTACTTTAAGGTAAAATATATTGTCAAATTTTGACAATAAAGTCAGCTGCAGGTCCCTAAAACAGTTTTGATCTGGCTCCTCAGCTGCTGCTATGCTGGGACACCTCTTCTACAGCTGAAATAAGAGGGGGCTAATCATAAACATGCCAATTACACAAACTGGGCAGGTCACCAAAATAAAATAAAACAAAGAGAAGATCATTACAAAATAAAGTAATCTCAAAAAAATTAAATAAAATTGAATAAAAAAACCTCAACATTAGGTTGTGTAAAAGGGGGGTGTACATTTGGTCTGTTTCCTTGTTTTGTACGACATGTCTGTCACAGATTTCAAGATTCAACAGGATAGTGCAAAGTATTTTTGCATATCCACCTGAAAATCACCCTTTTCTCATCCCTTTAGGAC
Organism: Scatophagus argus; assembly: GCF_020382885.2. Taxonomy (NCBI): domain Eukaryota; kingdom Metazoa; phylum Chordata; class Actinopteri; family Scatophagidae; genus Scatophagus; species Scatophagus argus. The sequence goes on along the minus strand of NC_058508.1, from coordinate 2,311,606 downwards.
AAGGTTGAGTGACCTTACTCATTTTCTCCATTTATCTTAGAGACGGGTCATTACAAGTCTACATCAGTGTTTTAAGGCATATGTCACTCAGAATTTATCTTTGTATGCAAAGAGTAGGCTTAAAGATCCTCAGCCTGCTTCGGTACAAGCAGTGGATTGCTGTTTTTGTTTCAGAGCAGTTCCAACTTGGCGGTAACTTATCCATAATGTGTGACTGACCAATGTAATCCCATCGTGGTGGCTTCATCGTCCCTCTCATCCCCATCAGAACACAATGCACTTCCTGCCCCCCTTTTTGACAGGCGGAGGGCAAAGAACTGCTCGGATGGCCTCATCAAAGACCGTCTTCAGCCCTCGCTGCGTCAGTGCAGAGCACTCCAGGTATTTGACAGCACCTGCCAGAGTAACCAGGGGATATATAAATATGGAGACACCAAACCATGCTGGAGGTTTTACATACATTTAAGTTTATTGAGTCCATGTGACAAAGTCTGCATTAGTTCATGCTGGTTTTATGTACTGACTTAAGGAATTTCCTTCAAAAGCGTAGAAGTCTTTTGAGTATATGCCACACTTTATATCTGCTATAAATAGTATAATATTACTAAGTATATTGCAGCTTAATCTTTACAAAAAAGTTGTGCAGCATTGAAATGTTGAATTAGAACTTAAATGTCAGTGTTAATTTGGCACAGCCCTAATATGTGTGTGTGTGTGTATGTGTGTGTGTGTGTGTATTTAAAAAAGATGAAAATGGAAAGAAAACCATGTTATGTTTTAAAGCACAAAAACTGCTTTTAATCTATTCGAGTGAAAAGTGAGAGTATACTTTATAGTATGTGCATCATCCATGCATAATAAACTCACCGAGTGTAAATAAATTCAAGGCATTTATGCACCCATATGTCTGTAGCATATCATTCAACACACACAGACACACACACACACACACACACACACACTGTCTGTACCTACCGATCTCCCTGGCCATGGCCAGGCCTTGTGGGTAGGTGATAGGAGAGAGCTTTTTGTCTCTCAGACGTTCAATGGCGTCCTTGTCATCACGCAGGTCAAGTTTGGTGCCCACCAGGATGATGGGAGTGTGCGGGCAGTGGTGACGGACCTCTGGATACCACTGCAAAGGATGACACACACGTCAGGGCTCAGTGACGGAGGAAGGAAAAACTGTGGCCATATTAACATACAGTGGTGGCCAAAATCCTTCCCAGCCAGCTGCTGAAGATTTGAAAGGCCATATCAAGTAGTCCAGAGATTAGTACCATAACATCAGCAGTGAGCTGGGACAAAATGTGGGCATTTGGGAGTAATGTGGAAATTTGGGATGTTCCAAAAATCAGACATTGTTGTTTAAGTCCACGTTGAAGATTGATTGATTGATTTTTTATTTTTTTTTGTTTTTAATTTTATTTACTTTATTAATCATGCAACATGCAGTGAAACACACAGCAGCAGTGGGCTGCTATTGTACAGGTGCCCAAACCAGCGACCCTCCGGTCACAAGCCGCTTCTCCAACCTCTAGGCCACGGCTGCCCCCATAAATGTCATGATATTACTGGTATTACTTGGTTCTGGCTTACCTAAAAAGGCTAATTATTTTAGAGAAGAAAACAAACGTGGTCACATTTGCATATAAAAACATAAAGAAAAAGATTTTTTTGTCATTTTGCGGCACACTAGTTTTTAGGACCACAATACGACCATGGATGTGCTCTTTTCAATATCAGCTCGACTTTGAGTTAGGCTGAGAGTGCACAGTGAGCACAGTTTTTCTCGTTTTCATTGTGATAACGAGCTGGGATCAGCACCTTGGCTCGGACGTTCTCAAAGGAGGCCGGGCTCACCAGAGAAAAGCATATCAGGAACACATCCTGCAAAGAGAGACGGCATACAGTCACAGACCAGGCACAGGAACATTTCACTGTCAAACATCCATGATGGGGATTTTTAAGAAGTGAAAGTTGCATTATGGGAATAAAGCAGTGCATTTTAAACATTTTCCTGCTTAGCAACATAGCTACATTTTGAACTATGAAAATCAGAACCCATATTTCAAAGTCACTTGTCATCCAGCTAAACAGAGAAGCGATTTTAAAAAGAAATGAGTAGGACAGAAACTCATCAAGCATGAAAAAAAGATGTGAACCCATTAGGAACTAGTGAGAAGGAATGCAGATTTCCCTCCATTCTGGTTTGTGACGGATTGTTAATCTAATATGGGAAGGGTTTCACATGATGACTGACAGAGGAGCATCACCAGTCCAGATCTGAAAAGTCACATGTTTCGCTGATCAAACTGTCAAACTAGGAGGTACTTATCAAAACTGAATCAAGATTCTGTTGATGCAATACCTCAGAAATGCATTTTAGTGTACTGTTCAACTGTAATTAACTTTTTTACTATAATTGGAGAAAGTTTGTGAACAGGATTTTCCTCCTGCCTGAAAATAGACCAAATAAAAATTATTAAAAAGTTAATTTTTTCAGTGTTTGGGGGTTTTTTTTGTGCTGGTAGTGCTAACTTGGTTAATTTCAATTCAATTCATTTTATTTCTATAGCACCTTATACAATCAAAATTGTCTCTAGATGCTTTACAGAGACCAAGAGCCTGAACCCCCGAGCAAGCAGACAGTGGCAAGGAAAAACTCCCTTTTAACAGGAAGAAACCTTGAGCAGGACCCAGCTTGCAAGGGAGAACTATCCTGCTGATAGTCGGCCAGAAGACCAGTAAAAGAGAGCAATGATCTACTACATGCACCGAAGATATGGAAGTGTGTGTGTGCACACACGTGTGTTAATATGCATTACCGTCTGAGGGTAAGACAGGGGGCGGAGCCTATCATAGTCTTCCTGTCCTGCTGTATCCCAGAGGCCCAGGTTGACCGGTTTCCCATCCACCATCACATTTGCAGAGTAGTTGTCAAAACTTAGAGAGAAACAAGATAATGTGATCCTGTGTGCAGTTTAAGTTCAGATTACACAAATGGCAGGACATTAAATGTCTGCACTTAACGCAGGTGTACTCACACAGTTGGGATGTACTCTCCAGGGAAGGCATTCGTGGTGTAGCTGATGAGCAGACATGTCTTACCCACAGCACTGGAGAAAACAGAGACGCATGCACGATAACAACAAGTGAGTTAGAAATCCTACAACATCCATCCACAGACTAATGGACACAATATATGAAATACAGTTAAAAGTTGAACGCTGGCAGGGATTATTTTTAATGTTATTATATGACAAATTCACTGTTTCATAAGTGGACTACTTTTACTAAGTAGACTCCCTCTTTTCTGATCTGCTTTTTAACTTGTCGATGAAAACTCAACACTCCTCCATCTTTCCCTTTTGTCTTGATGAATGCTGCAGGAGGAGCTGCATTAACAGTAGCTCAGGAGAGATAATAAGACATGCAAGACAGTGGATAGTGGATTACATCAGCGGAGACAGGACTGTTGTTCTTCATTTCATTTCAATTTATTTCTATATCACCTTATACAGTCTAAATTGTCTCTAGATGCTTTACAGAGACCCAGAGCCTGAACCCCCGAGCAAGGAGACAGTGGCAAGGAAAAACTCCCTTTTAACAGGAAGAAACCTTGAGCAGGACTCATATCAAATATTATCATTATTATTGTGTGAATATTGGCTTTTGCACTTAATAAAAGGTGTCACAACTGGCTTATAGTCCTTTCACACTGGACAACAAACCCATCAACACTCTCTCACACCGACTGGCAGTAATAGAAGCAGAAGTGTAGCTTTGAGTTGGTCTCTGTTCAAGCAGCATCGTTCAGTCACTGTTGAGTTTGAAAGAGACGCCGAAGTAAAAGATATATATATATATATATATATATATAAAAAAATTAAACATTAACCATTCTCAACAGAGATGGGGAAAAAAAAAAAGATAGCTCGCTCTGTAGCTTTTTCCACCATCAGCTCCGGAAATTTAAAAAAAAAACAAAACAATGTGTACAACCTGTTGCTTTCTACCGTTTGCCAGGGCGTTTGTGATGTTGAACGTGACACACCAGGAAAAAACAGAAAGAAAAACTCATCCACTGGCAATGGTTTTTTTTAGTGAATTTACCCACGGTTAAAAATTAAAAAACCTGCATATACATGCTAAGTTTAGTGTAAAAACGCAGCATGTTGCAATAAACACTCCAGTGAAGGATACTGGTCTCTATTTGTGATGATTAAATTGAGGCTTCAATACTCACTACAAGATCACTTAAGAGCAAAATGATAAATTTTGTTGACTTGTCAGAAGTTTTCTTTTCTTTTTTTTGGCCCCTCCATATATCTTGCTACACACAGTCCACCGGATAGAAGAAGGGAGGAAGTCCAAGGAAGATGGAGACGGAGAAAAGGAAGAGTGCACTCTGTTGATAATGACGGGCTAAAATTTGCAGAGAAGACATGTTTTTCTCTGTAGAACCTTTCAAAGATAAAAGGAAATTCGAAATGCTTTGCACGATGTTTAATGTATCGTGAAAATGATATTTAAAGAACAATGAGAAAGAAAATGGATGAGCGTTTAACACGGGTTACTGATGAGAAGAAGGATTCCCTGTCCTCATCATTACTAACTCCATCAGTGAATGTTTCCCATAATGAATAGCAGTTTCTCTGAGAGACTCACGATGTGTGGTTTACATGAACTGATGCTTGGGATAAAACGGGATAACTCGGTGAAGCAGGCAAAGGTGCAGCGAGAACGTCTATAGGCTTCCCGAGGAGGCCCTTGTTATAATGAGTTTAATAAACAATGTAGATTTATAGATCAAGTAAGATTTTAGCAAGAACAACTTTTGGTTGTGAAAAATGGTTTGGGGGCTTTAGTTTAGTTTAATTTGGTTGTTAACAGTTTTATTAAGTCATGACTAATGTTTTGTCACTGTGTTATTTCCTGCCTTTACGTCTATGCCGATTAATTTCACCTACGACTATTACGACTAGCCTCCTGTGTATGGTTTCAGGTTTGGGTCCATGCAGTAGCTCAACAACATGATTATTTCCTTTTAAGCTGCTTTAAACTTCTACTATACTGACTTCACTGCATGGGAACATTACGTTAATCTGGCAGCTGTGGTTACTTTGCAGATCTCCATACAATTTAGATACAAAAATGTGTATAACATGTGAAGAGCCTATACAATCTAATGCTTTATCTACACAACTGTATAGGAAGTAGTCATAATCTGCTATTTTCAGCACTTTACTGTACTACTTTAAGTCCATTTAGTTGCCATCTGTTACTTAAAATCCTGAATGCAGGATGTTTAACGGAACAGAGTACTTCACTAGTACTGTTACTTGTAAATGGAGTCTTTTGCCCCTATATCTACCTTTAGATGTCTGACTCCACTTTAAAAACTAAACAAGCTGCACTCGGATGGATAAATATACAAAGACAGATAATACATTGCAGCAGTTCCTCCTGATGGGAGTGTGTGTGTGTGTGTATCTGCTGAAGCATGACAGACCGGTGTGTGTAGGTGTGTGAAAACATTACATCATAGAAGAAGAGGACAACCACATCAGCCTCAGCACTCACATATACCTGTGTACAGCAAACACACATACACACACTATACAGGTGACCAATACAGCAGCAGAAAATCAACATAAAATACTTCAATAAAATCTGTAGTTCAAAGATAAACCTCACATGATCTTGAATGCTGCTGTTGTTTTGTTGCCACCCCCTGACAACCTGCCCTTCATTTCATCAGTTTCGTCGCTTTCATATCACAAAGGTAAGACATTTTACACCTGAAAGAGACCCCCCCCCCCCCCACACACACACACACACACACACACACCTCCTCGTGTGAATGTCTGCTTATACCCTCCCAACTCCAGCCCAGCCCCTCCTGCAACAATTGCCCTCTCACTCGTGGAAAAAGGCTCAACATTTCCATTCGTACAGACAATAAATTCTCACCCATCACCCACGACTACGCATTTGATGGCCTGCATTGAGAGAAGAGCGCTGCTGTCCAAAGGAAGAGTTAAGTGTTTGACAGCGTGCCGCCACCTGCCTTCTTCCCTGTCTTGAACCGTAGTAAGAAGCGGCTGGTACTGTGCGGGTGTACGGAGACCCTTGCCGGCTACAGACGAAGTATTCCGGAGGTAAACGAAGGCATTTAAAGGGCCAGTTAGCTGTCTTCGCTATTGCGTTTAGGTGCATTGACTGTATGTCAGTGTTAATGAGTTCAGTAGCGCATGCGCGAAAGTGTTCGTCTTGTGCAGCTGGATATGTTAACACCACATGGAGGAACCATACCAGAACTGAAATAAAGTCTTTAATTTGTTTCATCATGATTATGAGTATACTTATGCTGATTATTCTTTGTAACAGTGGTGTCACAACTACTAAGGTAACACAGGTCACAGGTGAGGGACCAAGAGTTAACTTGAGGTGTTTATTCCAATCCAAATGAAGACAACACTTCCTGTTGGAATTTATATGTCTCCACCCTTTCCACGTCTACCCCGTTGAGGTAGAGAGGGGCCGGATCTGCGTTTCAGCGGCAGGTTGCTCACTGAACAGTCTCATCCCTGTCAGAGATGAGCCCAAGGACTGTTGTGTTGTCAGAGAACTTGATGATTTTATTGGGCAAGTGAGCTGGTCTGCAATCATGTCTGTACAGAGCACACACCAGAGATGAGAGTGATGGAGGAGGAGATACAGGGGCCAGGTTTGACTCTCTGTGGGCAATCTGTGTATCACATACCTGGAGTATTCAGCTGGGCGCTCCAAACAGTCCCACAGCCTTCCTCGGATTCACTGACTTCAGCACACACCTCACCTCACGTTCCTTCAGTTCGTGGGTGGTGTGGATGCTGGCGTTGGGTGCGGGAACAGTGACTGATGACCTACTGACTTCAAAATGGGCAAAGAAGCGGTTTAGCCCCTCGGCCAGTAAAGCATCATTGAGCATGAGATGGTCCTCATTTTTTTCCTTGTCGGTCTTCTTTGCCTCCTCAATGCCTCTCTTCAGTTCAGATCTAACAGCACTGTACAGTGTTAAGTTTGAATCCAGGGCCATTCTACAGATCAGGGCCTCAGGATTAGGCAACAACAAGCAAAGACACAAAATGAAAACACTGAACTCTTTATTGCTTTAACTCCTTTAAGAATGTCCTACAGAGAAATCCAAAACACACCAACGGTCAAGCACAAACACTCCAATCACTCTGAGGAAGGCACAAAAATTAAGGAAAAGAATGGTCCTGTGGAAAGACTGCAGGCTTCAGTTTTGTGTTTAGTAGCACAAACACAGTGGAGCACACTGAGCAGCTTCACTGAGGCTGAAAATAAGCAACAAGCCAGGTTTCTGAATACAGACAGCTCTACAAACCCACACTCAATATCTCATACTGTAAAGTCATAACACACAGCAGATAAAAAATACAGTACCGAGTCAAAATGACACAATATTGTACTGGGTGTGACAGCACTGATTTAAGACATATTTGAATAACATAACAAAGACAATAAACACTGACTGTAATGATGGGTGTTCATCAGATTATATACAACAAACAGTAAATCACAAGCCCGAAATCAATGTTAAAGCCAGAACTGATGGGCAGGTCTCCACTGACTGGACTACCATAATGACCTGAAAACTGGAAAACATGAGGGAAAAGAATCGGCAGTGAGTAGAAGGTAGGGACGGTTAACCTACCCATCTATTACTATTACTTGTAATAATAATGAATCAGATGTTTTCAGATTAAATGTTTGCATTTGGCAGCACTCACTGTGTTGTGATTTTGTAGAAAAATCTTTATGCTCATGGAAGGTATTTGATCAAAGATGCATTTTGGTATTGGTGTAATATCTTGTGTTTCTCAAGTCTGATCAAAAAATTTGTCATATAAAGCAGAGACATGGGCTTGTAAAAGCTGTGGGAGTTTAAAAGGCCCACTGGGTTCAAACAAAAGAAGATCCTGAGTTGCATCATGGGATATGTAGGGTTGTTGGAGCTAAATATGTGTCTCCCTCAAACTTAAACATTTACAGCAAGTGTGTGTCTCTGCATTTTTTTGAGAATGAGTTACATCAATAATGTGTGTGCAACATTAAGCACTTTTGTGGTCCATTTGCAGATTAAGTAAGGACTGACGCCAACCTCCATAACCCATTTTTAAGTTCATTATTAAGACTTTTAAATATGGAAAATATCAGCATCATATTTGGCACAAGCTTGGTTGCGATGCTACTTTCAACAGGTACCTTGGCCTCGTGTGGCCTTTAAATGACAGGATAAGACAGAAACTATATAGACAAAAGTATTGGAATGGGGCCGTTTTTCAGGAGTTGGGCTTCACTCCTTACTTCTAATGAAGGGAAATCTTAATGTCAGCATACCAAGACATTTTGGACATTGCTATGCTTCCAACTTTGTGGCAACAGTTTGTTGAAGGCCCTTTTATATTCCAGCATGACTGTGCCCCAGTGCACAAAGCAAAGCTCAAAGACATGATTGAATGAGTTTGGTGTGGATGAACGTGACTGGCCCACACAGAGCCCTGAACTCAGAACCCACTGAACATTTTTGTGATGAACTGGAGCAGACACTGTGGGTCAGGTCTTTCCATCCAACATCAGGGTCTGACCACACAAATGCTCCACTGCATGAATGGGCCAAAAAAATTCCCACAGAAAACCTCCAAAATCTTGTTGCTGTCTATGCATTTAGAATGTGATGTCATTAAAGTCTCTGTTGATGTGATGGTCATGTGGCCCAATACTTTTGTGCATATAGTGTCGACCAAACTGAACTTCATAGCATACAAATCTTTTCCTTTTAATTGTATAGTATGTCACAAAATGTGCAAATATATAGTCATTTACTTTTAATATATAGTAACAAAGGTGTAAAAAGAACAACACAAGAACATTTGATGTCAGCAGAGTTAAAGGGATACCAGGACGTTCTGAATGTGTTGGGTATTTGTATTATCCTTTAACAAATACCAGCTCAACATGAGGGAATTTCACCCAGAAAAATAGAAAAAATAATATAATTTTTTAAAAATTAAAACGAAGACTTGTTACTGAAAATGTTATTATTCTAATTTACACTTTTACCAAATAAATGTTAAAAACAAAACAAATAACTGCATTTAAAAAGCAATCTAAGAGCTTTCAGTGAAATGTAACAGGTGTTAAACAGAAAGGCTAAAATGGAGCTGTTCGACTTGAAAGCTCAATTTAAAATAAGCAATAGGTGCTCAGAAAGGAAAACCATCAAACATAACATGAAAAATAGCCAACACTTAAGTTTAGCTGGTTATACTGAAAAATCATTGTGCACTTTGGGTTTGTTTTTTTCCCCCCTTATTTCTCTTCCATAAAAGTTCAAAAACATCCTCCATGTTGTAGGTGCACGGCTGGAACTTCGCTGGTGTGACAAGATGCAGTACATAAGTACATCTATCAATGTCAAGGCAACCCTTTAAGAAAGGTGTGTCCATCACATACACCAAGTCAATAAGTACAAAAAACAAACAAATGAAACAACTACAAAGAAGCCTTCAGAGTTTTACCGCCACACTATCTGTGTGGTTGTACTTGGTTACTGCAGTGCTTTAGGCTAAATGCTAAGAACACCATGCTAGTTTATCATCTTCGTTTAGCATGTTGGCATGCTAACACTTCCTAATCAGCACTAAGTACACCTGAAGCTGATGACAACGTTGTAAATTCAGAAGATATTTGGTCATTAACCAATGCACTGGACAAACTGAATAGTCAGGGGACGCCCAGCATCTTACAACAATTCTTTCTGAGGGGACTGTGGATGACCAAATTTCCTGGCCTATATATCTAAAAGTTGCTCAGACATTTCAGTACAGACTAAAGCGATGGACCAACACTGCCTTTCCCAGAACCCCATTGGTAGCGTGGCTAAAAACATTTCCACAACAACAGAGAGAGCATTAACACACACAAATAAACCTTTTGGTGTACCACTTCATATATACCACTACATAAAGCTTCCTCAGTCAGCATAAAACCATTTGTCATAGCGACTCCAGAGCGAACTAATAAACTAACTGAGCATTCACACCGTCAAAAGCTTTCACTTAAAGAAAAGAATACTGGGACAATATTTCAGGTTATTTTAGTTAGCTTACATATATTATTATTATCACCACCTGGAGTAAGCAAGGAGGGGATAATGTATTTGGTCGTGTGTGCGTGTCTGCAGCTAATCTTGAATACTACTGGTCCCATCAGCACATTTTTTATGACGGTGTGCTCAAGGACCTCTTGTAGTTGCAGGGAGTTGACAGCGTTTGAAAACCTGATTTACTGACTGTGCTCCGCTTCAGTGGCTGGCAGGGGATACAAAGTGATCAGCTGCTACTTTGGAATCTGACTGGACAGACAGCCTGCCCTGCACTCCTTGTTCCCCACCCACAAGTCCACACCTGGTGGAGATCTGCAAGCTTCTTATTATATCGTCTTACTCTGGCTCATCTTTTTACTTCTGTTTTTTCATCCAGGTCGCGGGGGAGCTGGAGCCTATCCCAGCTGACTACAGGTGAGAGTCGCGGTTCACCCTGGACTGGTCGCCAGTCAATCGCAGGGCCAACACACAAAGACAGACAATCACACACTCTCACACTCACACCTAGGGGCAATGTAGAGTAGCCAATTAACCTAATGTGCATGTTTTTGGTATTGTGGGAGGAAGCCGGAGTACCTGGAGAAAACCCACGCAGGCACAGGGAGAACATGCAAACTCCACATAGAAGGGCCCAGACCGGGATTCGAACCTGGAACCCTCTTCCAGGTGCACCACCAACAAGTTTCATTTTGTCTACAATATGTCAAGTCTTCTGTATATTTTATGATGTCCCTATTTTCTAGTTTAAATGTATTTCACTTTACTATCTTTACGTCCTGTTGAGATCATTACATTAGTTATGAGTTGTCACTTACTGTGAGCACAGTCACGCACACCATTCTTTCAAAACAAATCCTATCTTCTGAAAACATTAACATGAATAAATATGAAATTAAAAAAAAGAGGAGTGAGGAGTATTAAAGTGATCTGTGGAGATCAGATGGGTGTGGCAACATACTGTATGTGAGAGAGAGCAGAAGAGGGAACGTAAAGCAGGCGTACGTGCTGGTGGACCCTGCAGCGGAGACAAGCAGGGTCTGAGTGCCGACGAGCTCAGACAGAGAGGGAAACAAAGCTGTTGTACTGCTCAATGTTTCTCTTCAGGATGTCAGAGCAGGGGCCCAGAACTCGCTCGAATCGCGGCCTGTCCAATTTGACACACTTGAGGGGTCCGCATGCGGCAACAGTGGCAGCACGGGGCCGGTTCATCAGCAGGGCGATCTCGCCTGTGGGACAAAGAAGAGACAACCGGTTACACGAGTAAAAGGTTCACACAAGCATATGGTGTCCTTCTTTGTTATTTTAAAATATTTGGGTTATGTTTCCACAACATGCATTTAATTCTAGCTGCCCATACAGCCAGACAATGTCAGGAACTACCTGGTCACTCTGAGACGTGTCTGTCAGGGTCTTATGTTTGTCTGACTTACCAAAGTAATCTGATGGTCCCAGTCTGCCGACCTCCACAAACTCCTCTTCCTCTGACCGCCTCTGAAGCACCGCTGCTGTCCCCTGTGAGCACAGCAGAAACATCTTGAACTACATATCCCAGAAATCAAAAGCACTTTTCAGAAAACCCACATCCAAGATGCACTGTGGACGACGGATTATACATCCCAGTTTCTTTAGAAAATAATCCACTGGAGATGAAGCGTTCGTTGACTGTGCAAGTTTTCACACAAAATATTAAAGTTACTGAAAACTGTTTAGGTTAGGATCATTCAGTTATTTCTGTAGAGCGCCAAGATCTTAAAAAAGTGAAGTAGCAAAGGGCCAACATTTAGATTTCCCATGTTTGACGTGTAAAGCTAGAAATTTAAATGTGTTAAAATAATGCTGGTGAAGATCCGAACAAAGTCTGTTTCAATGTTCGAGTGCTTAGTCTTTAAACATCCCTCCACATTAGGTTCTTCTCAAGTGTAATGTTTTTACTGCAGATCAAAACTATGGGCTTAAACTATGAGCCAAAGCTATCCATACTAGTACTGACACTGTGTCAATTGCGTGACTGACACGATGAACAAACATCTTTTCTTTTTAAATAAACTTTATCCTATATGTTCCAGGGACAAGGGACAGATTACAGCTGTTAAAGGGCTGGGTTTAGCTCACAGGCAGCCAGTTGAATAGGACTGTTTTCAGTTCAATTTATGTTCCACTAATGCTAAAGATATTAACCTGATTAGAGACTACGAGATTAAATTGAGGGTAATCTCTTCTTTCACAAATAGTACGTTGCATACTGAAATTGACGTCCAGTCTGGGCTGACTGGTGGTTCCAGATCAAAATGTCTACCTCCAGGATGATGAAGAACTCATCACCAGGCTCTCCTTGCACGACAATTTTCTGGCCGTCCTCAAACTGCACGGTTTCCAAGGCGTCAGCCACGGTCAGACGCTCCCACTTATCCAGAGACTCTGTTCAGGAGCAACAGTCAGTCAACAAATCCACTCTTCAGGATGTATCAGGGCAACTGCAAAGTGACGAATAACAGCTGACAATCTCACCTAAAATGGACACTTTGCTCAGGAACTCCTCATACATCTTGCGCTTTCTCAAGGTGCTCCCCTAAAAATAAGAAAAGTCCAACAAGAACCTGATCATAACTCTGATGTATGATTAAAAATATCTGCATAACAACTCATGATTTCTCATTATTTTTCGGTCTGTTTTGTCATTTATCAGCGCTGCACAGCTTACCATCAGTATTCTCCTATAGCTTTCTCTGTCGATGCCCCACAGTTTAACATTGGACTTGGCCCGAACTGTAGCTGCACGAGGGGTCCCATAGATCAAAGCCAGTTCCCCAAAACTACCTCCCTCACCAATGCTGGTCACCCATTCATTGTTCACATAGACCTGAAAGAAGATGGACAGCAGAAACCTGTGACTGGCCAGGTTGGTGCTGAGACATGTTTAACATCCATGCATTATAGCCACAATTTGGCAAAATGATGCCAGTCTGATACAAGTCTTTAATATCTCAACAAGAGTACAAGATAAAAAAAAACCCCAAAACATTCAATGAAGAGCCAGTTAAGTGAAAATAGACTGTTTTTCTTCCGTTTTAGTCGGTCATGTGCCCTCAACTTTACACAAAGCTGAAAAGTCAAGAGAAGTAATACAAACATCAAATCTGCAATTATTTGCTTAAAATATTTCCATTATATGACATATCTGGAATACAACTGTGGTCAAGAAGTCCAAGCTCTCTATTGCTGATAAAGATGCATTAATATTTTTGACCACATGGGGGCAGCAGAACAGACTAAGATGGACAACATGTCTCCACTTTCTCCCCCTGTACAAAAATGAAGGTAAAATATCCCAGATACGAGCGCTGCCATCTTTGGCCAACAACGCTGCTCCCTCACACTCCTCTGACCCAGTCATGAGCAAGACTCAGCTGTCAATCATGATGTTTATGAGGTTATGACTTGTATTGGAGAAACATAAGAAAGAGATCTTACGTCCATCTCTCCTTGGTCGATAACATAGAAGTTGTCTCCCTCATCACCTGGAACATGAGCAGGAAGAACAGGAATCTCATGAATGAATCAACAGAAGAAAAACACAGCCATCTCCATGAACAGTTATGTTAAAACTCACCCTGCTGGATGACTGTTTCTCCCGCAATGTAGTTGACAGAAAACATTGCGTCAAAAATGTCACTGGAGGGGCAGAAAATCAACTGATCAGCTGGAGATGATTTGAAAAGGATTGTTAAGCCACCAAACTGACTGGTGTTACTACCTTTTCTCATTGTCGTCCAAATGGGCAAACAGTACGTTCTTCTCCATGGCTTTGGACAGGGCAGCCATGCTCTTGTAATCTTTTGGGATGACCTTTGGTGAGAAGAAGCTTGTTCACATTGTTGTGTTACATTTCAGTGAATATTAACAGTGCCATATCTCTGAATCAAAATCAATATTGCTATGACCACACAAGTCAAACAGCTGGCAACATGGGCAACATTATCATTCATTTGGAGTCTTATTTGTATCTATCTGCTGAATGTCAGTCCAATTTTTAGCTTGGATTTAGTCTCCAACAACTGACTAAATGCTCAACTATGTTCACCAGAACACGACTGAACCACAATTATCTCTACATGTCTGCTGCTTGGTACTGAGCAGGTAGTGTAAGGTGGGTTTATTAGAAAGTTTCAGTGAAAACAGCTGCCTGAAGAAAAAAAAATCTAAAATAGGCTGAAATCACTACCTCATCAATACAAGCATCATTATACATCAACAATACACATTTTATCAGTAAACAGTACAACAGTAAAGTGCAAGTTATAACCACTCACCTTTTTCACATAGGAGGCAGCGTCTTCCTCAGTGTACACCTCGGCACTGATGGCTCCTCTCCGGCTTCGACCCCTCACCACGGGGTTCATGGGTGGAGAAACTTCATCCTCATGGGAGTCTGATCGCAAACTAGACTTGAGCTGTGAAGTCACCTGCTGGGCCTCCTCCTGCCGGTACACAAAACCACGCCTCAGGCATTAAAAGAAAAATAGACTGCTTATACAGAAAGCATGAATGCTCCTCATGATGGACACATAAATCTGCTAATATAAAACAAACCATCCATCCATTTTCTATATCACTTTATGCATGCCAGATCATGGGGTGGCTGGAGCCTATCCCAGCTGACAGGGAGAGGCGGGGTACACCCTGGACTGGCTGCCAGTCAATCACAGGGCTGACAGTACTTTCAATACTATCAAATACATATATTGGTATCGTTAAAAAAAGCATCAATATTTCGATACTTTTTCAATACCAATATTACTGTGTAATCTATATCAAAATCGAGTTTATTCCTAAATTTACCTCCTTGGTATATAGATGCATAACAATAAACACTGTATTGCAAAATTTGCATTGAAAATATAAAGAAAGATGAAAACAAGTATCGCAAGTGGTTTGACTGCAAACACTGTGATTGAGACATGGAGATGCTGATGGCCTGAGAGACATATTTCCCATGCTTGACATGCAGTTAGACAGGACAGTGATCCACCAAGAAGTGGAGCCAGGCAAGCTCATGCAGGAGAGCTGAGATGATGGTATTAAAGCGCTGAAGTTCACAAAAGGGATTCCTGAGGAGTCCAGGCGCTGTACGATGAAGTGCAGAGCCATCGTCTACAGAACTTGTCGCCCTATGGGTCGACTGCACAAGTTCAGGACTCGGTTGGCAAACATTTGCAGTTGCTGGTCTTTTTCTTTGTGTCAGCTGCTAACTGCTGCTAATTGCTTTTTTAAATTCCCCCACACATAGCACATAATCAACACGTTACGCCCCTTTTCCCTTGTGTCATCTCACTCTTTTCACAAAGACATCAATTAGGCTATTTTACTACCTACACTGCCAGCTCAGAGGGGCAGCAAAAATGTAATTCCCATTTACACAAGATGGTAAAAAGCAATAGCAGCGCAACATTCCTGCTGACAACAGGGCGTGTAAAAGGAGCTTTTGTATTCCAAAGCATCATTTCCAAACACCACTTAGCTCAGCCTGACTCTACTCGCTTTACCAGGTACTTTTCTCTACTTCATTTTCCACTGCAGATGGTACCCCCTCAACGTAAGAAGGATTATTTTTTGCTGATCTTCCTCGCAACCCTACACTCTTTCACTTTTCCATCCATGCCTTTGCAAACTTAACTGTCCTGAGTTTGGCTATGGACCAGAGTTTGTCATTGTTATAGTTCACCCTGGTGCCTGATGATATACAGCAGTCCTCCAAGAGGCTGATGTATGGTGTCACAACCTCTGTGTAATCATCCAAAACTGTAGCACTTCTGAAAACATCAAAGTCAGTACAGTCCAAACATCCTCGAAGATCATTCATAACTTCAATGTTCTGTTTTAATGTCTTCACAACAGGTTAACACAGCTTTCATTTTTGTCTATATGGACGAATTAGGCGGACCATGACGAGGACAGAGTGACCCAGTGCAAGGCTGGGAATGGTGCGATTGGCACTGTTGACTGTAATCTAACAATGATCCAAAATATTCTCCACTCTGGTCAGGCATTTAATGAACTGCATTTGGGAAGTTTATAGCTGAGATCTCCTCTTGTTATAACAGAGGACAAAGGAGTATAGATTTATGTGCTCATGACACTGATGTCAGAGAGCCTTTACTGCCACATGTGTCAGCACCCACCTTCTCCAGTCTTTCAAAGTGGTCCCTGAGAAAGGCCATGGGCCGGTCAGGTCGGGCCGTGCACAGCTGGATGATGCAGTCCTTGAGCAGCAGCTGGATGTTGTGCTTCTGAACATACTGCTCACACTCCCGGAGGCTCTGTTCCTCCTCGCTGCTCGTACCGCTTGATGCCATCTTTGTCTTATGACCTGGAAAAAAAAAATGAGATGGAAACAAGAACAATGTTTAAAAGTAGCAGATCGACAGAAGGAAAGCTCCCATCCTCTACAAAAAAATGGGATGGTGATAATACATCATGACTAGGTGAAAAAATATATATATATATCTTCCACACATCAATGTTTGGTGTTAGTTTGGTTATGTACAGTCAGACCCTAAATAAATGTCCACTCCCAAATTTGAAAAAATAAGAACCGTTGCAGCAAAGGTTTATCATTGCCTACACCACGACTGATTATCAAATGAGAAAAGACTAATTACACTGGGGCCCCAGACCTCCATTATGTGTTAGTCGGCTGCACATAACTTCTAATTAACTTTTAATTAATTGTACATTTGTTTACAAATTTTCTGTCTTTGATTTTCTTGATAGGAACAATTAGGATACACAAAGCACAAAGAGAGTGTAGAGAGCAGGTTAAAGTGGGCATGACAAAAGGTTTTAGCTCAGGGGCCCACTAACAGTTCAATGAGCCCGGGCCAAAACGGAAATGGTATTTCTTTTTTTGTGTGTGTGTGTTTTTTACAGTAAATTACATTTACAAAAGTACTGTACTTTTGTGATTCTGCACATTCAGTTATGTTACTAAACGTTGGTGTATCCCTGTTTCCGCTTAAATAAAAGATAGAGCAATTAAGGGGGCTTCACAAACTATTCATTCAGAACTTGGCTTCAATAGTTGCCACTCGCTGTCCGAATTGCTGACTTTGAGGAAAAACAACAGCCCAAAAAATTGAAAACAGCTTTAAATACACATTTTTATGGTATGGTTTCAGATCCATACATATTTATTAATTACTTTGGCTTAGATATTCAGCCAAAGGCTATTATTTTTCGCGGATAAAGGAGGTGATGCTGGCCAATCGGCTAACAGCTTTTTTCCTGAAACTATTGTTATCATATTCGCCCTTAAAAATGCACAATGTGTCGACATTTTCGTTGTTACTTGCAGAACTTTTACTTGCATTTTTTAGGACCAATATACCTCATGCAGGTAGTAGCAACTTCAGCCGTAGTACCGATACAGTACCGTCCCCTGACGAGCTGGGTAGCCAGATACCCAAACAGTTAACGTGCTCCGTTAGCCACATGAGTGAGTTAGGTTAAATGTAACGTTTTAACTATATTAACTCTAGATTAGTTAGCTAACGTTACTTTACGTTATTTGCGTTTTTATTCTGCGTAGGTAGGAGGAGAACACTACCAGCTTGTTGGCTATACATGAAACGTGAGTCAATGCGACCCTAATGAGAAGTTACTGTTATTACACCTGAGAACTTCTCATGAATAGCCATCTTGGATACTCAACACTCACATTAGCTTTGCGAGCTAACTGTTAGCATCAACAGTCCCGAATCAAAACAATGCGAAAAACACAGACAAACAAAGAAGAAGCTTTTCAACAAATTCATCCACAAAAGTGTGACAACTAACTATTCATACTGCAAACTGGAAGAAAATCCTCACCAAACATGAAATGACGTGCGCCCTGCTTGTTTTTCTTCTTGAATGTAGAGAAGCACCACTTCCTCTTGGATTGTTTCAGAATAAAAGTGTCCCTTCAAAAACAGTGTAAAAGCCACAGAAACGACCTGTAAAATCGCAAATACAAATTCTATAAAATCACGACAAGCCCTCGCATTTGGTTAAAATATACTGAAAATGGAAACTGTTGCTTCTTTCGGGCGTAAAATCTTTTTGGTTTAAGCTTTAAGCCACTTTGGCGTTAACACAGTCAATCGTGAAAACAACTAGTCGATCAACAGTAGATAATTATTCGTCAATTATTTTAACGATTAACTGATGGTTTCAAAATATATATATATATATATATATATATATATATATATATGTGTGTGTGTGTATGAGGATTTTCTGCTCCCGTGTTTTTTGTGTAATGTCTGGGATTTTGGACTGTTGATCGGACAAAATAAATAAGTCAACGGCAAATTAATGGATAGTTGTTTGTTGCAGTCCAAAACATGTAAATTTCTTTTACATATTTATTTATTTATTTAGCTGTTTGCTAGAATAACTGGTTGTGTACATGTGTTTAGAGATCGCGGTTTATCACACGATCGCACAGCTCCAGAGGAGGTGCTTGCTCAACAGCTATTAGCAGACACACCCACCTTTCTTCACCTCCCTTCAGTGAAACCACTGCCTCATCCTTCACCCAGACTGCACAGCTCCATTCGTGTTGACTGGCCAGAGTCCACGGATACAGGCCTGCACCTCTCACCCCCTCCCTTCCACGACCACGAACTCAACCGGATCACATATATAGAGGACAGGTAAGTAATGACCTTAGCTCTTGTTGTTTTTATCTGGCCATAAAACTGGCCATCTTGTCAAAACAACTCTTAAGAAAAGTAATATTAAACTGCAGACATTCAGATCTGTCTAAAAGATGTTGCTTCTCATCAGTATTTATCTACTTACTTTTGTCCATTTTACAAGGCAGAGTAAAAACAACAGAAGTACTTCTATGTAAAAGGCTGATGTAAAATAGTGTCTTCTTTAGCTCAAAGCCTTTCAGACTGTTTTAAATTAACAAATCCAGGGTTTGTTCCCTCCGTTCACATTTAGGTTCGCATTAGAGGGCACAGAAAACTACAGACGTGACAGTAAAAGCATGTTTGCGCAGTGTGCACCACACCTGATAAAGGTGTACTCTTATCTCACAATCATTACTCACCTCGCTTCCAGTGACTTAAAGGAAGCATTGTTGCACACACTAAACTCATAAACACAAGCTGTGAGTGTGCCCATAAAGTGGATTAACCAGATCTTCAGATGAAACTTCCCATTATTCAACCAAATCTCTTGACAGGATTTTAGAACGCAAGTAAGTATGAAAATCTAAGACTTTCATCATGCGGATGGTTTCTCAGTGCAAAAACACAACAATCTAGCTGTGCTGTGCTAGCTTTTTTGAAAAAATCGTGTTTGTCTACAAAATGTCTCACTGTCCTCCTCCCTGCTCTCATCCTGGGACCCACAGCAGGACATCTACAGACCTGTTGTGACAGCAGCTACATTCCAGCAGCCTCTCCTGCCTCTGTACAGACATGTCACTCTACAGTTTTGGCCTGGAGCCACTCTCCTGCCACGCCTGGAACAAAGACAGGACACGTAGGTGAAACATCAACTTGGATGCGTTTCCTTTTATAGTAACGCATGCAGTTTGTGTGTGTAAGACATCACATTCCTGAATTCTTTCTCTATAACCTATGGGTTCCATAAAGGGTGGGACCACACTTTCAGTGCAGAATGCAGATACATTTTCTCCCTCCTCTAATTGCGTTAATGTTGCCTGGAGAACCACAGGGAATCTGATTATCAATACAGAAAATGGACTCAAAGAGCATTTCTTCATGTCTCTGACTGCACTTCAGTTCCGCTGCAGTTTTTGTACTTCGCATTACATTTATTGTTGGACTATCGATAAGGTGTTTTGCACACTGTACGTCAGACCTTGCTACCATTCTAATACATTTGTATTTCTACATAAACAGCGGTAACATTTTGTGCACATCTGTTTCTATAAAGAGATTGCAGTTAGTCCGAACAACAATGTGGTGAACGTCTATGAGAAGAAAGGCAAAGACTGGGTCAAGATCCACGAGCTGACTGAGCACAGTGGACGAATCACAGGTACAGTGCCTTACATCAGAAAACAACGACTGAAGGAAAGGTGGGGTGTGACGTGTTTGACAACATACTGAAGAATATGAAACAATGGGCCCTCATGGCCTTAAAGCTCATGGTCCCAAAAGTCTCCCAAAAGTCTCAGCTTTACTATGCGTCAACTGTTTCTTTGTAATTTAATGAAATGAAATTTGGAGAGTAAGGGTTTGTTTTTGACCTTGGTCATAATGATTTGCTAACAGGCTTCAGTCATTGTCATTCCGGTAGCTTCTTTCAGGAACTTTCAGTCATATCTCACAGTTTTCATCAGTGAATGGAGTTTGCTCAGTTGTCATCACTGTCATCATTGGGTCTAAGAGGGGCCAACAATTTAATCTAATTTGCGTTAGCATCCACAATCTACACACATTTCTGTTCTTCTCAGGTAAAATATGTTTCTTGCATCCTTTGACACTTGAATAGAGCTCCATCACTGTATCCACAGGCATTGACTGGGCCCCACAGTCCAATCGCATTGTGACTTGCGCCTCTGACCGCAATGCCTATGTATGGACCCTGAAGGATGGTGTATGGAAGCCCACGCTTGTCCTGGTGCGCATCAACCGCGCAGCCACTTGTGTCAAGTGGTCACCACAGGAGAACAAATTCGCCCTGGGTAGCGGAGCTCGTCTCATATCTGTCTGTTACTTTGAGAAGGAGAACGACTGGTGAGCATTACATGAACCCATCTGTACTGTTCCAGTTTTGTACATTAGACTTAAATTGGTATTAGTTCTGAATGCCAAGATTACTAACTTCAGTAGTAAGTGAGCCTCAGGATGGTGATGCCAGTCAATAAGCCGAGACATCAGACGCAATGACTCTTACTTCTTACATGATACAAATTGCCATGACACTTTCAAAGCACATTCAAATACTTTTTTTTTTTTTTTTTTTTTAACATTCTCCTTCCCTTTCAGGTGGCTGAGTAAGCACATCAAAAAGTCTGTTCGCTCCACAGTCCTGAGTCTGGACTGGCATCCAAACAACATCCTACTGGCAGCTGGGTCTGCAGATTTCCACTGCAGGTGGGACAACCAGCAAAATTGTGATTTTAAAGAAGGGAAGCAGAATGAAATGATATATTAACCTTCATTTGTGAAAACCAGAAAACACACTGCTTTATGTATGAGACCGGAGCAGATACACCCCGGAGATCACTGGTACCTGTGAATGTGGATAGTAATATGGAGTCAGCACTGATCTTTACCACCATCTACGGGATTTTAGCATGTATGACATTTATTCCACCAAGGCTAAATACTCTTTTCTTTTGTGCAGCTTAACAAGCCAACGACACAAAATCGATCTTGTGAGAATGTAGCAGCAAAACTCCTTAGCAAAGCACTGTCTATTTACACCTCCACAAACATTATGAAACTGAATACTTAAGTACTATGTTGTTAAAGGTTCATAATGAATCTGGACTTGCTGTGTGTCGGTTTGACTTTATGAATGACCACAAACACGTTTTCTCACAGGTTAGATGCGAACCGATAAATATCCCCAAGTACTTAAAGTTTGAAAGAATTTGAACCTCTTCACCCATCATAAAGATTTTATGAACATCTTTCCCTCTGAATGAAAAATACATACATGCAGTCTTGCTCACTTGCTCACTCACCTGCACTACAGTGGGACTGCTGCTGTGGGACCCATTGTTGTGTCCCATAGCATGACGTGGGATCTGTATGTTTTGCTTCTCAGGATTTTCTCAGCCTACATCAAGGACATTGAGGACAAGCCTGGACCCACTGCCTGGGGAGCCAAAATGCCTTTTGGGGAGATGCTGCTGGAGCATAAAGAATGCGACGGCTGGGTGCACAGTGTCTCCTTCTCCCCCAGCGGAGACCAGCTGGCCTGGGTGGCCCACAACAGCAGCGTCACTGTGGCTGATGCTGCCCAGGGGAAAAAGTGAGCACTGCAGTCGAGAAACTTGTTGCATCATTATGATCAGTATTAATATTCAGCTAAAATGGAGATAAAGTATCTACTTTGATTTGAAAAGTGTCTTTCACAAATGGATCAGTGAGTAGTTAACTGCCACCAGGTTCCATTCCCAACATAAAGATACGTGGAAAATTAGATTAAATTAAAGTTTTTATATCTTTATTTTCATAAAATCTTTGTACCAAATGACTTTGTGTACATAATTTGATGTTGGTATCTGGTGACATTATAACACCTCCACCTTTCTAATACCTCTGTAAATACAGGGTAACCCAGCTGACCACAAACCATCTGCCGCTACTGAGCGTCCTCTATGTCAGCCCCACTGAGATTGTTGCTGCGGTAACTATTACTTCTATACAGTACCTTTAGCTACTCTACAGCCACATTGTTGGGATTCACCTTCCTTATGGGGACAAGCACAAGGCAAAACAATGTAAAAGGTTCATTGATAAGGCAAAGACTTGGTCAAAATTATCAGTTCAAATGGTCATGAGTCTGACTGGCTTAAAATTTTTCACAGTTCATCCTTAGTAGTCCCAGAAAGAATATTTCTCCAGGTGGACCTACATGCAAATCACACATTTCTATTAAGAATTTCTGTAATATAAACTAAACAGAGACTAGCATGGGAACATAGTAGATCATTAACAGCTAAGCAACATTTTGCTGAGTGTCTGGATGTGTCAATAGGCAACTGTTTGCTAAAGCATTACTGATGTCAACTTTTTAAGGTGACAGCTATGTTAATGTTGTGTTTTTAGCTTGTTTCTGCCCCCAGGTGGGCAAAAATTAAAAAGTAGTAATAGTATAATGTAAGTAGATTTCTAAAGTACAGTAAATAAAGAAATTTCTTCCATGGCAGTATAACAACAAACATTTTTAAAACTGAATATCCACATTCATCAGCAACAACAGTCATGAGTAATGTAAGCCTGTAGCTTTATCAAATTTTCCTCTCTTATTGTGAAAAAAAATAAGAATTTGAGGAAAAACAATTATCAGAAGGCATTAGTAATATTACAAATGACTGTATGTTCGTGTGTGGAATTCTTACAGTAATGAAGTAAAAGGCAGATTGTTAGTAAGCCTCGTAGTATTTGACTATTGGACTGAAGTTTGTCATTAGGACACTACTGTAATGGCTAAAAAAATACAATCCCAGTGCACAATTTCTTTTGTCTTCCTATTGGTAAAACACAGAAAATGAACTCCTCAAAATGTATCCCTTGTGATTGCTGTTATTTGACAACCCAAATGTTTTTCCTGTCAGGGTCATGACTGTTGCCCCTACCAGTTCACTTACAAGGGTCCAGGCACCCTGGAGTTTGTGAAGAAGCTGGACATCCCCAAGCAGACCTCAAAGGGGAGCATGTCAGCCATGCAACATTTCCGCAACCTGGACAAGAAGGCCACTGAGGAAGACAGCAATGAACTGGGAACCCTTCACCAGAATAGCATCACGTAAGGGCCACTGATCTGCCAATGAAGTTATAATGCAGCCATTAGAAGGACGTTTCAAATGTGTTGACAGTCACTTTTGTGAGTCTTGTGTGCATGTGTTGTGCTGTGTGCTGCAGGCAGCTGCGTGTTGTATCTGGGGACAGAGCCAAAGTGGACAAGTACAGCAGTGTGGGTCTGGATGGAGCCATGATCATCTGGGATTTTAAGGTACATGTGTCAAACTCTGTCTTCAATACAAACACGAAGCTGTATTTTTAAAAGTTGACGGTGAGCATTATTACTCAGTTGTGTTTTGAAGCATTAATAGTAAAATGTGTTTAAGATGAACCCTCTTTAGTATTTTAAGTGTACAGGTTAGCTGTGGTTGGAATCTGGACTCAACTGTGTGACAAGTCACCATATCATCAGCAAATCACCACTCAGCGATAAAAAAAAAAGTAGATTAGTCACAGTTAATGTACGCTGAAATCAGTTTAGCCACAGGTATAGAGAAAAATGATATTTAAGTGATAGTTGTGAAATGTGTCTTGTGAATAATGCCACTCAGGCTTTTTCATGCTGATTACATTCTGAACCTGATAAAATGTTCAGTACTGAACGTCTGTGCCTGGTATCAGCATTATCAGCTGCAACCCAAACATACTGTGACATAATTTACTGCTATCTGCCATGTAGGATCAATTCTAACATGTCTGTATTGTTATTGTGCAGCACTGAGACTCCACAGGCTGTCGGTCCTCGAGGATTCAGATGCTGAACTGACAACTCATGCGTGTATCAATCACTCTTCTGTGGAATAAAGCCACGTGCCTAAGTATGGAGCCAATGATGTGTTTTTTGAGTAACTGGAAAACAATGTCAGCATGTGTGTTTTGTTCTATTTGTCAGGAGAGAATTATTTTGAATAAAAAGGATATTTACAGGACAGGCGATGTGGTGTAATGACGTGTTCTTCACATTTCTGTGTTGTGTATGCAGTGCATTGTCATTTTTACTTCGATGTGTCATAGGTTGTTGCCCTATGTTTGTGTCGTTATTCCACTGCCACTGTTTTGCTTCCTCTTAAAGGGGTATTTCATCAAACTTGCACACAAGTGCCATCAGCGATTGGTGCCACTCAGCCGAAGGAAACTATTGGAATATTTCTTCTGTGGCTCTGAAGATCCTTCTCAAAGTTTAAGAAGATAACGCTGGAAATGTCATCTTGATTATGATGACATCTTCATCAAACGTACATGACCAAACCTCTTTCGTTTCTGTGTTTTTATAAATCTTTAAAAGATACGAGATTCATACCCTTACTACATAAAACCATATTGTAAATCCATCCATCCATCCATTTTCTATACCGCTTATCCGTCAGGGTCGCGGGGGAGCTGGAGCCTATCCCACCATGTTGTAAATGAACTTACAAATATTTTAAATATCAGAAGGTCATAGGTTATCCAGTACAGTCACATGCCTTGCTACTGTCCCCCACTGGGTTCTTGTTGATAAAGGTGGACAAAGGGCCAACAGTGCTATTAAGGGGATTTGCAGAATAGACACCTGCCAAATAAGACAGCGGGGCTTGAGATCTCTTGACATCTTCATCACACGATAATGAATCATGTCGGTTTAATTAAACTGATCGTCGTGGCTGCTTCGTTTTGGGAATGTTTAATTACGTTTGAATTCTTCAGAGAGAAACCCATTCAAAACCTCATTATAAAGTGCGTCATTTGATGTGCGCGTAAGCCAGCTGGCTCACATTAATAATACCGTCTGTTTTAATGAACAATGTCCAGAAACCACCAATTCAACTTGAAAATTACTCAATCACGGGTTCAGAGGCTGTGTATGCCACTTTTAACTCAAACAGCTGCCAAATGTAACTATGTTTTACGAGAGAATTGCTGTCCACTGACGATGAATAGATTTGGAAAACGTGACATTGTAATCTTTAGAACAGAAACTAGCCGCTTTTCGTTAGTGGTATACGTTGTAGCCACATTTTCGGACGGACACGAACGCATACAGGCTTTCACACAAACAAAACCCTCTCGGCCCTACCAGCCAATGATAAAACATACTGTTGCACGCCTGGCCAATCAAAATGGAAGCCAACAACAACACGGTTTCACTACGAACCAATCGTAGGAGCCGGACTCGTGACGTAGCGCTGTCAGCTGTTCTTGTTTTGTTTCCTTTTTTCCCCCTTCTTTTCCTCCAGGCTCTGTGTAACCGACCTCCAAAATAACCACACAGAACCTGAACTTGAATTCATTTTTAGCGGAGAAAACCGCCGACTGTGCTCACTGAGAACATCGGCCGGTTCACATTTCTGCCAAATTGGAGCCGTCTTCCGCCGACATCGAGCGAAAAGGTACAGCCGATCCCAGGCCTCCAGTCCAGGGCGGTGGGAGGGAAGGAGGTCGCTGGGAATCGGGATGGAGACCGGAGAGGGTGCTGGCGGGCCTGGCGGACCGGACGGATCGGGTTTTCGGTTTGGCTGTGCTTCTTTCAACCAAGACTCCACGTAAGCAAGCGGGCAGATAACGAGTGGTTGAGTAAATAAAGACTCTACCTGCTTGATTTCTCCCTGAAATTAGACAAATGCTTACGGCTCTCCCTTCAAAATGTGTGTTTAGGCATTGGAAACAGTTGTTGTGGAATTAATGCAGTCAGCTCTTTCCCAGAATGACCCAGACTTCCACTCATACAATTAAAGGGTCACTCCACCAATTTTAATGAGTCAAAATTGCTTTTCACGATGAGAGTACCATTCAGCCAGTATTAACAACTGTGTATCTTTTGTGTCTGAAAAAGCTTTCCAAAATTTGATTAAAAAAAATAAACCCTGATGATGTCACAGTTACATCATCAGGGTTATGGTGGTTACACCTCAGTGGACCATGTTATAACATAATGGAAAACCTAGATGAACAATGGTTAGCCATTGCTAGCAATACCAGTTGATATTTTGCACATACAAACTGTATCAAAGGCTTGGACATTTATGAGTGTTTAGCTCTTTATTAGCTATGTTTGACCTCACTAATACAAACACCATAGCAACATGTCCAGAGATAGAAGTTGGACAGTATGGTGACAGCCATCTTGGATGTTAAGGCTGGGGTTTGTTGAGGTTCCTCTGACTTTCCAAAAATCTGACTTCAGAGGGCCTCAGGTTGCACTGTAACGAAAGATAAAAATAAGTTGCCTTATGGGAAATATAGAATATAACATCTTTTGAACTTCAATATTTTTGAAGCTTGAAGCTTTGAAGCAAACTCACAAGTCCCCTGGTTTTATGGAATTAAGCCTGAGTTGCTGCAGTAGACCTTACATCACAGCCCCCTTGGGAGCTGTCCAGTGTAACCACAGTATCATTTGTGGATGACTTTAACAGCAGCTCCACAGGATTAGTTAGCTGTTCTCAGTGCCTTGCTCAAGGGCAGTGTCTGCCAGTTGCTCTAATTCTAGGGTGTAACTCATATTGCGCAGAATATTACACTGTGTGTGAGCGAAAGAGAAATACTGGCCTTCCTTGAAAAGATTCCAGCATTCCAACCAGTGACATTAAAGCTGCAGGCAAGCGTTAGTATAAGCATACAAGTACGGAAAGTTTCGTTATGATTAGTGATCTCCATTCATTGCACAATAAACAGGAACCTACACGCATACGTGTCTCTGACACATTAAAGTGAGGTGAAATCCAAGATTAGATATTGTGAGGGAATGGCTGTCAATATTCAGAGCTATCTGTCTGGATATGTGCTAGGCTCCCACCCATGGGGCAATAACACTTCAGCCAGCAGAAGAATGCAGACTCATGATTTTTACGCATTGTCTTCAGTATATAATTACTTGTTGTTTTGGGATAATGACTTACTGTGTTTCCCCTCTCAAAACTGCAATCACCTCTTCTTCATTTTACAAAAAAAAAAAAAAAAAAAACAACAGGGAGGAGATCAGAGAGAACGCTGCATCTGCCATACAGTCAGTTTGGCAGTAAAAATATTTTCTGTCGAGTTCTACAGGTTTCCTCCTGCTCGGAAACAGGATGAGACAGGACGGGAATGTACAGATCTCATGGTGGCTAGTGAAGGCACAGGTGGCCATTAAAAAATGACCGGTGTAAAAATGAACTGATGTCTCAAACAGGTTAAACTGTCTGTCTGGATTGTAGTGTTAGCTGAGTCTGCACAAACAATGTAGGGCTAAATTTGAACAGAATGGGACGTGACAGAAAGATGCTTGTTTGCCAAGACATCAAATAAACTATAGATATTCTGGGTTTGTTTGTTTGTTTTTTGACATATGTTCCACACCAATTCAAGATTATTCGGAAGATGACATTTGTTATGTGTCCTATATTTTTAAATTAAAATTGAATAGAAAAATCTTATTACATTATAGCCTAGTTTGCTTTTCTTCCTACATGTTCCACTTTCTATACATAAATACAGTAGGAGGCTATATTGTTCATCAGATCACATGACACCTCATACATATGCTCTCTGGCTGCTATTAGCAATCATACACTTGTGAAATGTCGAGTGTTATCAACATCCTCACTCTCTTATCACATTAGTCAACAAAATTCAAACAAACTGAACTGTAAACATAGACAGAAAAATAAGTGGACAGAGATTCCAGGTCTTTAAAGTGAAGCCAGAATTGACAGTATGGTGTGTATAGCTGATTTCATGAGATCCAAATAAGACAGATGTGTGGAACAGCCATCTTGGACGTTGAGGCTGGAAACCTGACTTCAGGGGTCAATCAAGCCGAAATTTCTGAAAACAGAAAACAGAAATTGCAGCATCTCGGTTCTCAGGTTCCAGGTCTGTAAAGTGAAGCCAATGCAAAAGTGCCTTAAACCTGCCTTCTTTCTAATGGCCAGAAGAGGCCGACACTGTCAGTTTCAAGAGAAAAGAAGTTTGATTGTATGTAAGCTTATGAGAAAATGATTCAACTTCTCACTTGATTGATTACCCCAGTAAATAGTTTCCTCATAAGTTTATGGTCTCATTAACAAGTTTCAAAATGAAGCAGAGCATATTTTAGGGCTACCTTGTGATTGACATTTTTCAATAAGAACAGAGACAACCCTAGGAAGATTGGTCGAGGCGGATAGCCCACATTGAGCCGGGGTTCACTCCAAGGTTTCTGCCTTCTAAAAGGAAGTTTTTCCTCGCCACTGTCACCAAGTGCTTGCTCATGGGGGTTTATTTGGGTCTTTCTGTACCAAAAATGAAGTTAAAGAGTTTGGTCCAGAAATGCTCTAAATGGATAGTGTCATGAGACAGTTTTTCTTGTGATTTGGTGCTATATAAATAAACTGAGTTTAATTAAAGAGATATAACAATGCACATCCTATCCACCTCCACTGTCTTGCCCAAATACGGCAGCTTCTAGCTCCAAAAAAGCCTAAAAGAAACCCAAAGATGATGACAGCCATAATTCCAAACTCGAGGCCTCATTACTGTATTCTCCAAACCAATCAGGGACGTCATGGTGGCTCCGTCCTCTATTTATTATACAGTCTATCCTTGTAGATTGCAAATTTTGCTGTCCTGCCAAACATCATGTGCACTCTTGGTTCCACTTAAAATGTTTACCTTTGTCCTCTCCTGAATTTAGGCGGAAATCCCAACATGCCTAGATACAGATGTCTGCCCAACAAAGTGAAATGTGGTTCCAATTTATGTGATGCAAAGGTTGTAAATACCCTCCCTTGTTTTCCTCCTTCCAGTAAGAGTATGAAATGCTTTTTTCTGGCATGTCCAGGCAGGTCTTTTGAGTGCCTCTAAACCCCCACTCTTCTTTATTCAGAATTATACAGTATCAAATGCAAGTACAGTATTAGTAGTACCTTAAAAGTGGATTTTGACAAAGTTCATCCTTTCAAAACTGAGTCTCAAAATCCAGTAATAAAGCTGGACCATAGCACCTCGTTCCAATTTCCCTGGTTCTCCAGTTCACAAACAGAGTAACAGGTCATCAAATCTCCCAAACCAAGCTAATTGCCACACAACAAACCACACAAACACAGCTACCTGCCTTGCCCAGTTGGTAATCCAGCCAGTTCATCCCACAGTTCCCACAAGAGTTCAAGAGATGATTGGCAGAGATTCAAGGAAGGCCCTGCAGCCTTCATTGTCTGTAAAAAATTGTGCCTTTGACAGGATGTTGTCAAGGAAAGAAAGACCTGAAGCATTTTCACTATTTAAATTGGAACTGCATAAAGAAACATTAGCCACAATTATAAAGACAGTGAGGGGCAGTGAGAGGAAAGATGAGACTGTGGACTGGTTGGAAATGCGTTTATTTCTGTTTTACTAACAGTACTGACTTCTGTTGCAAGACTTGTGCTCCTCTTTTCAGGGCTCCATGTGTTCCTGTCAAAAACATTTTTAGATGTGCTTGAAAGTCATTTTTGGCCTTTAAAAAAGAAATCTTGAAGGTGTACTTCAACAATTTTGTTTTGTACATTTATAACAAAAAAAGAGAGAGAGAAACTAAAAAAAGAAGGTAACCTTTCCCATAATGCAACTCTTTATTATTCTTCATTAAACTCTCCCTGGCTCCCAAATGTCTACTACAAAACAAAGCTCCTCCAGGCCCATAAGACCATATTCAGCTTTTCTCGCAGAGCTCTATGTGTAAAATCAGTGGAAAGCCCCTTTAGCTTGAGCTCTACCTACTAACTGTACTTATAGTTTTCAACTGCATCACCGTCTTCTGCAGCAGAGTTATCTCTTACCTGTGATCACATTACTGCAGTTATCTCACTTGATGACAGCCAAACTACTGCATCTACAGCTGAGCTAACTCCATTCAAGTAAGAAGACTGGAAGCTTCAGAAAAAACTATTAAGCAGATAAAATTGTATTTTTGACCAAGCTTTCATTTGTTCTGAGGACTGTTTGATTATTATGGAAGCCCATTTCTACCAATATAATGAAAACAAGAAGAGCCTTATTGAAATAATGAGTGCCTCAAATTGGTTAAGATGAGCTATCTCAAAATAAAGACTGAGTCAAAATAATATTGTGTTTTTATCTCAATAATAAATCAGTATCTGAAAATAATTAGAAACTTATGATAATGACTTTCCATTGAGATGCTATTTTTTGTTTGATCATGTTGGTGGCAATGGGCTTCAGTCGATTAGATCTTCAGCTCATCCTCGTGTTCCCAGAAGCGCAGACCTTTAACGAATGACAAACTCCTCCACTAGAGGGCTCCCTTTAAGAAGGACCATGGAAGACAGTGTGATGATGTGGATCTTTATAGATATTTTCCAGCTGTACTGATTTTAGATGAACTGTATTTGCATGTGTGTGTATTTCAGGTCACTGGCTTTGGGAACAAAGACCGGGTACAAGCTGTTTTCTCTGACCGTGGTGGAAAAACTGGACTGCATCCATGAGAGTGGTTAGTATGTAGCTCTGATTCTGCACTCATGTGTTAGTGTGGGCTAAACATCCATCCGCATTTAGTAAATAATTACATTTCATTGTAAAAGTTAATCAAACACATGCTGTCAATTTCTCCGGAAAACTGGCTACTCATATAATACAGTCCATTCAAAGCTGTTACTCATGCACTGAGAATTCACTGAGCTAATCTTGCATCGTATATGTCAGATATAGCTGACATTACAAAGAGGATGAAAACCTTCTGCATTTGTATAAACTGAGCTGTTAAATTAGTTAATCTGTCCTAGACTGAGCAACAGGGGCTGCTTCGGATGAGCTCATGTGTCACGTCATGTCTTCCCAGGTTGCCCTAAAAGGAACTCTATGTTTGTGACAGCCAAACACTGGTTACAATGCAAGCACAGTGTATAATCTGTCTATCGTTCATACCCTGGCTGAGCTCTTAGCAAGGTTCATCAACTTACTTTCTATTTAACTCTAACTCTTGCCACAAGTTAATTTTCCAACCGTTTATTCACCTCAGTCTTTTAATGTACCAAGGAAATAAATTTCCGTATTACCCAATTCTATCGAAGAGAATTTATTAGCCATAATTGCTGTCTGGATTAATAGAGTTCACAAGTAGCACTTCTTCGTGATTGCTTTGTGACACCAAAACACATCCTTAAATACATAAGAAGAATTAAAGGGCTGCATGATGCACTGCCAGTCACAGAAATGTGATTTCTCCCATTGGTCCATGTGTCACTTATGGTGCAGGATAACATCATCAGAACTGGTCATTGAATGATTTACCTGACTCCAGGTCACACATATTATCCAGACCAAACACCATTAAAAGTACGACACAGTATCTTACGTGTGTATAATATTATTTACTGTACCCCCACACTCTGTCATTTGTGATATGCAGAATAATTTCACAATTGTGAGGCAGTACTCACAACATTTTTACTGAAAAACTCACTCACTTGATTTGTGAATACTTAAAGAAATACACTGACTTTCCTAATTTATGAAAGCACAAGTTTGAATTTAAAAAACAAACTGATAAAAAAAAAAAAACAGCTTGATGAAAACTGTGTTGGTTCAAACCACCCCAGTGGTTTTTAAACCAGTGATTCTGAAGCAGCACTCAGGCAAGGTCTGAGCTAAATAGTAACATTAGTATGATCACACAGACAAAATTTTCATAAAGTCCAATATTTACCCCGTTCCCCATCTTAGTTTTGCACGTCAGCATGCAAACATTTGCTCATTAGCACTAAACACATACTAGAGCTGAGGCTGATGGGGATGTCATTAGTTCAGCCGGTATTTGAAAAGTGAAGCCATTTCAGAAGTGCCTTAAACCTGAATTCATTGCAATGGTCTGTAGGAAGTGCTCCACAAATTCAAAAAGAAGTCTAATTGTATACAGCCTTGTGAGAAAATGACCTACTTCTCACTTGATTTATTACCTCAGTAAACAGTTTCCTGTTATGTTTATGGTTTCAGTCGCTATAGTACAACGTGGTGTTCATTTTGTTAATTGTGTTCCCTTTCAGAGTTAAATAAAGCAGAGTAGGCTCTAGGGTATGTCTACTTTGTGATTGACAAGTCATTAACACAGTGTGTCTTTCAGTCTTGAGTCAGAACCAATTAGAATAGAGGCATAGCAGCGTGTATCCTCTCCAGCTCCGTGCTCTTGACCAAATACGGTCTCTTCCAGCTTAAAGAAAAACATCATGTTGACGGCCCTAATGCCACACTCAAGGTTTCAGAATAGTAGTTCACAAGTCAATGAGTGGCATCACGTTTCACTATTTGTTACACAGTTTGTGTCAGATAAATGTGTAAGACAAATTACTATGTTGATCTGAGGTCGCTACATAAAAAGTTACAGAATCATCATCAAAGTCATTACAGTTTGTCCTGAGAGGATGCCTGAACCAAACTTCATGACAATCCATGCTGTAGTTTTTATTTCACTATCCATCCATCCATCCATCCATTTTCTATACCACTTATCCGTCAGGGTCGCGGGGGAGCTGGAGCCTATCAGCTGACTACAGGCAAAAGGCGGGGTTCACCGTGGACTGGTCGCCAGTCAATCACAGGGCCAACACACAAAGACAGACAACCACACACTCTCACACTCACACCTAGGGACAATGTAGAGTAGCCAATTAACCTAATGTGCATGTTTTTGGTATTGTGGGAGGAAGCCAGAGTACCCGGAGAAAACCCACGCAGGCACAGGGAGAACATGCACAGAAGGGCCCAGACCGGGATTCAAACCTGGAACCCTCTTGCTATGAGGCGACAGCAGCATTCATCCTCTGGGAACCATGAATTGTCAACCATAGAGGAAGGCCAGAAGCTTGACTAAATTTTAATTCAAGAAAATAATAACAAATCCTATGTTAGGCAGTGAAATGCAGTGCTGTACTAGGGTTACTAGGGTTTTCATCTTGTTGTTTTATCTTGAGAATATTCTTATATCTTCAGTGAGCTGAAAAGCTGATTAGAACCTTTTTTTTGCCCATAACATTCCCATAACATTTGGATGGAAACACAGCTACAGCAAACAGTGTAATGTGGGATTATGCTAGACATCTTGACCAGGTTTCTCCTAAATCAGAGTATGACCTCATTAAAACATGAGCTCAGCCTAATTATGATGTATGCATGCTGACCCGCAACCAGTCTACATGAACAACTGGGTGAGGAAGGGAATTCTCTGTGCATATAAGCAGAAACAGTGATTATCTCATCCACGAGACCACCAAGAAGTCTGCCTCTCCACATCACAGGCGCTCAATGGGTCATTTTGGGGTTTTTGTGACTGGATGCTCAGACGAGGCCGAGCTTGCTGTAATTACACAGTGCTCATGGCTTCTGGCAGCAACCTCCTATGTCATGAAAAAGAAGAGCGTTTCGCCAGAACGGGCATGTTTGGTCTGTAGTCTGCAGTGTCTCGTCCAGTCTGGTACTCTGTATGACATTGTCTGCTTAATCTCAGTCTGACAAGTTGAGAAGATGATCTGTGAGAGCTCGACAGTGTTACATGATTTGTGACATGGTATGTTTAATTATTTTAAAGGATTATAGGAAGAATTAGAGTCCAACAGATATTATGTAGATATTCCAAATGGCAGACTGAGGCTGTCTCAGGAGTGAAAGAAATTAAGAGAGCACCAGTATGCAGTGAGCTGCCTGTTTACAGAAAGTTATGACGCGTTAACGGTGAACTCTGGTTCAGATGAAAATTATTTTATTATGTGAGTTAGTTGTTTAACACACTGTATTAAATGCAAAAAAGAAACTGTAACCATTTTGGGGCACATGGAGGAAAATTCATTTTCTAGTGTAACCAATTATTGACTCCACCGATGGATTATATCTATATTTGAGAATTTAAAACTCAGATCAGCACCTGTAATACAGTTTCTTGTTACTTATTACTTGTCACTTATTTGCCTTCACGCCTACACTCATGCGATAAGCTATAATCAGTTGATGACATTGGCAGTGCTGATAAATTGGTCAGGCTTTTGATATAATGCAGTTTATTTGATTTGACTTTGACTTATTTGCAGTAGCCTTCAGAGAATAAGTATCCTGAAATGGTTGAAGTGAAACATGAACATGATGAAATTTATATTTCAGAGCTGTCTTTGCCTTTCTAACATTGGAATTTAAGAGGAGACGGCTTTTTGTACTTAAAGTGGATGCTGCAAGATTAATGACGTGCACTGGAGCCTGCCACAAAAACATTGTCACAATCTGCCTTGCTTGGACTTACCAGCCCGTGTCTGGTACCAGTATACTGACAGTGACAACTTCTGTGATTTGTACTGAACCTTCTGAAACCCAACAGTCGCCCCCACCACACAGTGCTTGGAGGTGTGGAAAAAGGGCAGGGTTGCCACATCTCTCTCAAGCTCTCTTTTTTTCCCCCTATTTTTCACTCAACTATTTCTGTCACTTGGTACACCTGACTTCCAACACCTTGGAGTCCTTCACGAATAGACTGAAATGTCCCCATTTCTATGATTCAGTGTGTGTCGATCCTCTGAAAGCAGTCAGGGTTTTCGGAAGAGTTCTGTGAGACTTGGTATGAATCTGAAACCCTACTTCAGCATTATGGGTCACACAGATGCCTCCATTTTTACAAATTAACTTTGTACGGCCGAGATTTCTTAAAGGCCTCAGAAGTTTGTTTTACACTCCACCAAATATGTTCAGCTGAAATAATTTGCATATTATTATCTAAGATATTGCAATTTCATGAAACTCTGCACTGTGCTGCTATAAAAATATAGTGTCTTGTTTTTGAAAAATACAGTGTCACACCAAGTAAAACAAAATGTTTCTTCTGATCTGAAATGGAAGAGGTTGTACTGGCTGTGTTGCTATTGAGGGCAGACTTGTGGTACTTTAATATCTGCCTCTTGGGAGTAAATGATAGTTGGAGAAGTCAACATTAAAACGATGTCCCCCTAACTGCCTGTCTGTCTGCTCTCTGTTCTCCTCCAGCAGAGACTCCAGATGTCTACATCGTGGAACGTCTCTTCTCCAGCAGTCTGGTAGTTGTGGTGAGCGCCGCCGTGCCCCAGCGCATGAACATTTACCACTTCAAGAAGGGGACAGAGATCTGCAACTACAACTACCCCAACAACATTCTGGCTGTCAAGCTCAACAGACAGGTGAGCTACTCCATTTTACACCTATGACATTTGGATACTATATTGTATCCATAGAATTCATACATTTAGGAACTTTAATAGCTTTAAATGCAGTATTTTTTTTAAGATTAACTCTTTGTTATGCCACCAAGAGGCAGCCAAGACCTGTTGATGTTATGAGTCTCATCACAGGACTCAGGTGAGGGGTCACTGTTGAGTGCTGTCATGAAATCAGTCTAAAAAAAAAAGGTGTGGCTAAGAAACCCAAATGTGTGCTGCACTCTGCATTACTCTCACACACACACAGAGTTCATGTGTTTTGTTCCAAAAAGGACCTCTCACCTCACTATTAAGACACAGCAGGTGGACTGTTGACAGAAATGTGATCTCTATATTTTTTCGGAACAACTGTGTTACGTGTCACTGGGCTGCTTTGCAGAGCTAACTGAACAGCTGAGATGTTGTTGTTGTGAGATATGGTTCCATAATGAATGGGGTGGGCGGCACGGTGGTGCAGTGGTGGGCAGCATTGCCTCATAGCAAGAGGGTTCCAGGTTCGAATCCCGGTCTGGGCCCTTCTATGTGGAGTTTGCATGTTCTCCCTGTGCCTGCGTGGGTTTTCTCCGGGTACTCCGGCTTCCTCCCACAATACCAAAAACATGCACATTAGGTTAATTGGCTACTCTAAATTGCCCCTAGGTGTGAGTGTGAGAGTGTGTGGTTGTCTGTCTTTGTGTGTCGGCCCTGCGATTGACTGGCGACCAGTCCAGGGTGAACCCCGCCTCTCGCCCGTAGTCAGCTGGGATAGGCTCCAGCTCCCCCGCGACCCTGACGGATAAGCGATATAGATAATGGATGGATGGATGGATGGGGTTTCGCCAATGTGACTGCAGAAGACTGGAGGGTCATAACCTGTGATCTGCTGTGTCTCACAGAGGCTCGTGGTGTGCCTTGAAGAGTCCATTTATATTCACAACATCAAAGACATGAAGCTGCTCAAGACTCTCCTCAACACTCCGTCCAACCCCTCAGGTAAGACGTCGACACCGAGAGACAGCGTGCAGCTGGGTTTACATTCCAATTGTGCAAAAAAAACTAAGAAATTAGTAACAGGCTTGTTCTTTGTATTTGAACAAGGGAAAATGAAAAAAAAATAGGATGTTATGATGTAAATGAAAGTCACTGTGTGTGTCTGCTTGTAACTCTTGACAGCTGAGAGAACAGAGCAACTATAAATGACACCAAAACACACCAGAGAGTCTCAGCATAGTTTTGTATTACATGATTATTTTTTTCACAAACATTTACCGACCTGCGTGAAAGAACAGCACTTCAGTATTTTTTTATTTTTTATTTTTTTAACCACAAATCATGTCGTCATCACAATGTGGAACAATGTTATCAGTCATAGCAGATTTTCTTCATATCCTGCAGGCCTAGCTTGGAGTGATATGGCATTAGTCATATATTCAAAAGAGTGAAGCGTCATCAGCTGGGTGACCTCTGTGGTCAGTCCTTTCCCTTGGATTTTGGTAACCACACAGACGTAGAGCTCTAGACCACCGTCTGCAAAACTATCTACACTCTTCCCTGGTTCACATACAGGCATACAGTTTATTCTTTTTCGTGTTTGGATATTGTCGTGGTTTAGCAGTCTTAGCACTTTACCCACAAAGTGATGGTTGAGTTGCCTGGCTGACAGTACTCACTAGTGCCATGAACCATTCTTTAGGCTGAAGTTGATAGTTGTCTTTTCTCTCCTTTCTTAGGCCTCTGTGCTCTTTCTATCAACTATTCCAACTCCTACCTGGCTTACCCTGGCAGTGCCACCATTGGGGAGATCATATTGTATGATACCAACAGTTTGGTAAGAAAACATCAAAGAACACCTCAAATAATACTATGCTACAATATAGACCTTGGCTCATAAACACCTTGGACAGGACATTGACCGAACCTAAAACTCAAACAACACCTCAAATAAGTTTTTCCCCAAGATCGTATCTGTATCTTATTATGCTGACATATGTATAAGTATGTGTGGCTGTATTGTAGGTATTGTAAGTGCTCATCTTTCTGATAAGTTTGGACTCAGTTAGCAGCTACGTGCTGCTTGTGATTGGGTCAGGTGGATATATGGGCAAAGTTCAATACAACAATCACAACAATCCGCCCAATCACTACTGCACAGTGGCTCCTAATGATGTCACCAGAATAAGATACCGTAGTAGCACTTGTATCTGGAATATTATGGCTTCTTTTCTATTTATTGGAAGGACATGGAGACGCGTTGTCCATCTTTATATATGTCAATAGTAAACTAATGAATTTATATTGTTATATCTGTAAACTTTGTCAGTATTACGCATTACTAAAATATCTTATTAACAAAACAAG
Source organism: Scatophagus argus (assembly GCF_020382885.2). Classification (NCBI taxonomy): domain Eukaryota; kingdom Metazoa; phylum Chordata; class Actinopteri; family Scatophagidae; genus Scatophagus; species Scatophagus argus. Next base: position 2,273,426 of record NC_058508.1, on the reverse strand, counting down.
TAAAATAATTGTCAGTGAGCTTTACACTAATACACAGTACAAACATTTCTTGTTGAAAAATAAAAAAATTCTCCATGAGTGCAACATATCACACTATTTGACCAAATCTTGCCTAAAGAGAAGACTCTCACTTGGGTTTAAGTATATACTGTGTGTATAAAATGTGAGTTAGTTGTTTGCACTTTTAAACCGAAGGTCTCGTACCTGAAACTGAACTTATTCCCGGAACACAAGTCAACTCGGGGGATGAAGTGATACTGTTTTTCCTGAGGTCATCTTCTCGTTTCTCAGTGTTCTGATACTTGTTTGTCTGACGATCTGGTGGAACCTTCCCTGCTGTCTGTTTGTACTAAACCTTTGACTTCAACATATTTTTCCTGTGATCTGAAGCCTTTTGGTCTTGGGAATGGAGCCATTTTGTACAATGTCCCAGAACTGATGCTGAGGTTTCCTAAAGTACACAGTATACTGCATCGTTGAGCATTTAGCGGCACTGTTGAACACATACCAGTAAGGTTATCTCTGGGTTAGTGATGTTGCTAAAGTAGAAAGGGACTCCTTTGGGCTCACACAGTATACAAGGTCTGACAAAAGCAATGATCTGAAAGTGAAATGCCAGGAAAACTTCACCTTTCATAACAATATTTTTACACACACAGGGTTAAAGTGTATCATTGTTGTTTGTTCACAGCAACCAGCTCTTATTTTTCCTACACTGCTAGGTGAAACCATGAAGTGTTTTTAATTTTGCTCATTCTCAGACTACCTCAGGTTTCTCCTTACCTGGAAACACATCAGCTGATCTCTGCCACATGCTGACTGTTCATGTGAACCTCTATCCATCACCCCACTCTGTAGCCCTCGGTAGCTTTGCTTTCTCACATTGAACAATATAGTGCCGACCCAGTGTTTGATTTTGGTTTGTCAGTCTTCACATGACCAGTAGTCTGGCATTTCTCATCACACCGTCCACAAATGATTCTCCTCCTTCGCTCTTTTTAATCACATATAGAGCTCATGATCTTAATGTAGCCTTTTATGTGTTCCTGCAAAAGCACTGTGTCGCTTCTTCTGCAACGGTGAAGGTAAAAAGGCCATCACCTGTGTGTGGTTTACAGGGAGGAGCTTCTCCCCTGGTGTGTCTGCTTGTTTCTGTTGCTTTCTGTTTAGACACAGCTGGCAAAAAACTCTCTTTCATTCTTTCTGTCTCCCATCTCATCCTTTTTCAGGACACTGTGACAATGATCCCCGCTCATGACAGCCCTCTGGCAGCTCTCGCTTTCAACTCCTCGGCCACCAAACTCGCCAGTGCCTCAGAAAAGGTAAGAAAGATCTGTGAAGTCTCAAACCTTCTGAGAAATACATACTGTGCTTTTAGCTCCAAAGATTTGACAAGTCCCTGTCCCTGAGGGAGAGTCTGGCCATCCTAAACTCTGGTCCCGTTATGGATGTTCATTGTCCTCAGAAAATGACTTTTGGACCATTTTGTTTTATGCCATAATTTTTTTGGGACCAGAACTTTCATCCATAGCAAAGGCTGTCTTTGAATTCAGTTTGCTTTGGATATTCAGTAGGAAGAATTCGTAGCTATCAATCAACAGTGAATTTTTGAGGGCCGATGTAGTACTGATAGTTTAGAGTGGGGAAAAAAGGAGATAGCTGGTGAGAGAATAAAAGGAACAATGGATGATCTTTGTAACTGGATAACTGTTGAACTGAACATCAGATTCAAAGTAATAGATGCCTAAATGAATATATAGATCTGGAACTGGACATCGAACTAAATCAAACTACCATCAAATCCAGGTGGAGCAGTTTTTATTTTTTTGAGCTTTTTTTGTCAAGTCAAGTCAGGACTTCCAGTTGAGAAGCCTAATATCATGACGAGGCAAATGGGGCTTGTCTGCATCCCCATCCTCGCTACATGTCGATCACTCGACGGGGGCTGCGCCGCCATCGGCCGTTACGTCAAGTTCTGTCGATACTAATTTTGATATTGATTTTGCGTGCTATCTGCTCATATTTAAAGGCCAAACCAATTGTTCCAACTCAAATTTTTAGTGATTTCTCTGACTTTTAATAAACTGCAATCACCAGGCCTCACATTTACAAAGGGAAATTTTAATCTCATGGGCAGATTGCCATGGAATCTGTTGAGCACATTTATATTCCCAAGCATATGAACCAATTTTGAACACTCCTTGTGCCTTCCATTAGCTCCATTTTTAAGCCAAAATGTGAACATTGGTCACGTTGCCATGACAGTTATTGATGGAAGTCATGCTTTCTTTCTTCAAGTCACCCTGTTGGCAGACTTTAGACCTTCGGCCAATAGGGCTGCATATCTGGAGGTACAATAAGTATTGCAATACAGGGGATTATTACACTACAACACTGTAAGCAAGGTGATATAATGTTTCATAGGCCTGTGTTGTTTACACTTCTTCCCGTCTTGACGTTGTTACATTACATGACATTGGAGCGGAAGAGTCAACTGGAAAGGAAGCTCCATGACAACATTGCTATCTAGCTGTCGGGGGTTTGAACACAACGGAAAATGAACCACAGACACAAATCTTAGTGTGTGAACTATTAATTAAAAATTTATGATTTATGAGACAGGCTACAATCATCAGTGCATTATATGTTGTAAAGAGAAGGGCACTGAAGATCGTCACTAGGGACTGTAGAAATATTTAAACAGAAATATTAATATATCCATGTTTTTGCCTAACAAGGAAACATCTACTAGAAAAAAAACCTTTGTTCACAGGGCACCGTCATCCGAGTGTTTTCCCTTCCCGAGGGCCGGCGTCTGTTTGAGTTCCGCCGTGGCATGAAGAGGTCAGAGTTCAGACACATCTTATCAGATCTGCATGCTGCAAAAGAAATATACTGTCCAGTATATGAGCTAAGGACATAAACCTCACTACATAAGCCACACAATGATATCAGTCTTTCTTGCAGGTCTGCCTTACAGGCACGTTGGCATGCATACATGAATGTCTGGAGTCTTTATTACTCACTGCTGACTGATTTATAGTTATTAAACTGTACATTATCTGTGTTGGCTGAGATCCTCAAGGGCAGATGAGCTGTCATAAGGTTCAGATAATAGCCTACTGATGATGAAAGTTAATCATGTACTTTGAATTATGGATTATTCCTCAAATGTGTTGCTCCCTTGTGTGTATATGTGTGTGTGTGTGTGTGTGTGTGTGTTTATGGCTGTCTGTCTGTTTGCAGGTACGTCAATATAAGCTCTTTATCCTTCAGTCCTGATGGCCAGTTCCTCTGTGCATCCAGCAATACAGAGACCGTGCATATCTTTAAACTGGACCAACTGGGACCAAGGTATACAAAGACACACACACACACACACAATGTAAGCACAACAAGTGAATTTGACCATGGGGAAGAACCTGTACACACCTCACCTACTCAAGGCTCAACAGCAAGGATTGTATGCTTGTCTGGGGAAGTAAAATGCCACCTTTGGCTAGTAAATATGACAACTGGTGAAGATGACTGCCTTATCAGGCAAATGAATTAGCAGAATTAAGCATATTGTTTTTTTCTGGAGTTTAGTTGGGTGGTGTTAGGCGATGTGGGTGAAACTTCAACTATGTATTGTGTAGGTTGTAGTTTGAGAGAGGCTGATAAGATAAAACATGACAATGAACTTTAGTCTATGTTGTTATTTATTATATATATGTGTATAGCGGCAAGTAAAAATGGACTTTGGGCAATTGGATTTGCGACCCACTTTCCCCACTCAGCAAGTAGAAAAAAGGTCTGGCCTCTGGTTTCTCCAGTGTTAATGACACTGAAAAGTGTAAATGAAGTTGTAGGATGACCTTGTGTTTGTTACCTTGTCTGTAGTGGAGGGGATGAGGTTGCCACCTGGTCAGCCTACATGGGGAAGATGTTCTCAGCAGCAAGCAGTTACTTCCCTGCTCAGGTATCCGGCATGATGAGCCAGGACCGGGCGTTCGCCACCGTTCACCTCCTCACATCTGGCCAAAGGAACGCCTGCACCCTGGCTATGTAAGCTTCTCTCTGCAGGCTTCAGAGGCTGGATCTCTGCAAAGCACTCAGTAATTCTGTGTGCTGTTCTTGTCAGTGGACTGAACTAGTCGTCATCATTGGGTCAGACCGACTGAAATGGATACTCAATGTTTTGTTTCAGGATCCAGAAGCTTCCACGGCTGCTTGTGGCCACAGCTGATGGCCAGCTGTTTATCTACAATGTGGATCCACTGGAAGGCGGCGAGTGCATGTTGGCCCACAAACATAGGTGAGGAGTCAAATGAAAAGCAATTTGGGGGTTCCAAGGGGCACTTGGATGTAAATAGGACCACTAACCCTCTGATTAATAGAATCCACCCTAGCTACTAAGCCACAGTCACCCCTTAACTCATCTCAAAATATTCACAGTGCTTCTTTGAAAGACTCCAGAAAACAATTATGTGTCGTGTTTGAAGTTGATTTACTTGCTCTGTTCTCTCTCTTCCTCCCTCAGGCTTTTCGGTGTTGATGATGACCAAGGTGAAGGAACAGAGTCAGAGGGGTCAGAGGTCACAGGGCCAGCGCAGGCTTGTCCATCCTATGCTGCCACTGCTGCCTTACCAGCTGCTGGTCCTGTCAATGCAACCCTCACTGGTTAGTAGCTGCAGACATTTTCTCCCTGTGTGTGTGTTAACAGGAAGGGTTTGTTTTCACTGTCCATTCAAGGATGCCAGTTTTCTTAACAAACTGTGTTCAACACCATAACTCAGAAACAGAGGAGGAGATTGTGACCTTATTTCACAGATCCTCTGTGATTCCAGGCTGAAAATGTGTGTGAGGCACCACCATAGCTCAGTGGTTTTATGAGATAGAGCCTCAGGTTATTGTCATTGAACAATGTGCTCTCTCTCAGTCACTACATATATTATATGAGTGAAGACAGACGCAGATGTAATTGGTGCAGGGAGTGTCATATAAATGCATCTGAAACCTTCTTTTCCAGCAATAGAATTAGGTGGGGAGCAACATCTAACTTGATGAAGTGGCCAGGTGTGAGCCAGGTGTGAAAGCAGACACAGTTTGATCTTCTTTCTCAACATGTATAAACACTTCTGCCTTTTGTTGTTCCTTTGGAGCACACTCGCTGTTGGATCTTAAGAGATCTGTTGAGATTAAATGTTCTTAAATGTTCACACGAGCTATGATGAGAACATGAGGTCTGCACAGTAAAGATCTAATGACTTGTTGACCTCCTTCACCTGTTTCTACCCAGGCTATTCCGAAGACGGTGGGGCAAAGAAAGGCGAAGTCATTCCAGAACATGAGTTTGCTGCTGGTCCCGTGAGTCTGGACGACGAGAACGAGTTTCCTCCTGTGAGCATCCAGAAGTGCTAACTGTCAGCTTATAGCTAACTCTCGCTACAACAGGTTGAACTTCTAGGCGTGACAGAGCATTTTTGCAAACAGAAAGACTGAGAGAACTATCCATACCAGCAAAGTTGTTGAATTTTACTGAGAACAAAGCTTCATATTATAAACTTCTTTCTCAGTGTCCAGTTTATTACATACATCTAGCTTCAAATAATGTTGTTATCCAACAGTCCAGCTGTAAATTCTACCTTCATGAAGGTTCTAATGTTCCGCTTTTGTTGAAATCAATGACAGAAGACCAACTCTTCTAAGCAGGGGTTTTGAATATTCTGAGTGGACAAAATACTTAAAGGAGCTGTTAGTAACAGCCATATTACTCACCACAAGCTCACTTTCCAAACTTTGCAAATAAGTAGAAAAACGTAACAAAAAAAATGTTTTTTGATTTTGATTTCTATGTTTTCATAAGCAATCACTGAAGCCCCATTCAGACATGCACCTCTTTACATTAATCTGGTGACAGTTTAATAGGTAGGCCTTATGTGTGAAGAAGTAACTGGGTCATGATGGCCACCTGACATTGTTAGATCAAGTCTGAAGTTGAAACGTGTCAGGTTAAGGTAAAGTCTTCAGCAGCACAAAGTAAAACATGCACATGCATTAAATGCATGTTCTGTTTGTTTTTTATGGTTAAAATGTATCATTTAATTATCATCTCATCTATGGAAAGAACACAAAGAACAAAGCCACAATAATAATCAGATCAGCAGTTTTCTTCCCTTTATTTTCTTTCATGCCAATTTCATGAACAAATAAATGAATATCCAGCCAAACGCTTCTCATATAGCATGCTGTCTTTGTGTGTCAGCCCTGTGATTGACTGGCGACCAGTCCAGGGTGAACCCCGCCTCACCCGTAGTCAGCTGGGATAGGCTCCAGCCCCCCGCGACCCTGACGGATAAGCGGCATAGAAAATGTATGAATGGATGGATGGATAATAATAATATCATAAATGATGGAGCAGTTTGAGTTGAGGAGGCGAGCATCCCTCACAATCACAGTAGTCATTAACTGACGCTTCAACAGCTAAATGAGTTAAAATCATCCAGCAGGTAGAACAGAAAACATTCTTCTATAGTCTTACCATTGTTCTCCTCTCATGCATCAGATAGCAAATACTGGACCAGCATTGTGGCTCTTTCTGTAGTCGTTATGCCTGAATGAATTAGAATTGGAAACATAAGAAAGCTACAACTGAGCAGACAGATAAAGTCAGCGATGTTACATATTCCATGTGTGAACATGGAAGGCTGTGTAGTAGTTCCAGTGATGTGCCACATATGCAGCAGAGAACAAACTATAAGTATATACAAGAAATGACCTCCTGTGTGATTGTGTAGATTTCCTTTTTACCAGCAGCTTTAAACACTATCTATAGCTCTACACTATGTAACGACATTACCAGATTATATTGCCTTGCATTACAGGGAAATTCCGGTATTTTTCCAGGCTGGGTCTTACTCTCGTAATTGTGACCATCTTGTCTGTGGGTCCTGGTAAATTTATTCTCATCACCTCCTTGTACAGATTCAGGAAAACATGTAGGGGAAAGGAGAGCAGGCCACCTAAGGCTTTCTAATTTTACTAGCCAGTATAGCTAACTTTGTTTGAATTTGCTTCCAGGGCAATTTAACAGCTAACCCAACTATCTTCTCATTCACTTGCAGTGAAAACAAATCATTCTTTACTTATCGTTTCACATGTATAGAATGATTTCAGCAGAGGTAATACATACATTACAAAGATGTCCTGGAAGGTCGATTGCTTTGTGCGTGTTATACCGGAATTTCCCTTCAACTTTGTACCGGAAAATGGGACGTGATCTGCATTTGACAGATTCTGCAGACTAAACTAACAGGTCTGTTCATGTGTCTTGGTAGATTAATTGGTGCCGCGACGGGACTGGAGGTGGCCAGGCGAGGCGCTCGTGAGTCGGTAGAAGGACAGAACAACAAACAGACAATGAGATGAACAGCAAAAAAAAAAAACAAAAGTCTTTCAGGGTGCCAACTTATTTCTTCAGCTCGAGACAAAAAAAGAATAACACTGATTAACATTAACATTCAAGTAGAGAATTTGGGAATAAAACACTGAGCAAGAAGTTGAGGTCAGGTAGAGCAATCTTAAGAGAGAACCACAATCTGGTCCTCATGTTACGTGACGATTGTGGAAAAGGTACACTTCCGATTTTGTCAAAGCACCAATAGTACCTCTAAACTTCCTACAAGCTTACTGTTGAGTTTCACACATCAACTGTAAAATGAGAGGGCTTTTCTGAACATGTAGACGCTGTTGGCTACTTATACAAACAGTCAGGGAGTTTATCTATAAGGTTTGTTTAATGAAAGTATAAGGTGCATGCTGGATCAGAAATATAACCACAATTTTCATAGCTTTATTACTTGACAAATATTTTATTAAGTTGCATTACTGTAGCAACATTTGTCTTATTAATAAAATCTTAGTTTATGTCCATGATAAATAATTGTTTTCATTTTTATTCTGCATTGTATTTTACTGCATTGACCTGTATTAAATATCTCTGTGTATGCCTCCTGGATGCATTTCAGAAGGTGTGTATGTACTGTATGTTTGTTCGTGCCTCTTATCATTTGTAAAAGAGCAAAGTATTTTGCTCATTGCACAAGACCACAACAAGTGAAAGAAACAAAGAAATAAACTCACAGAGTGGAGTAATGATGAACCTATGCAAAACAAAGAATTTGTCTTGTTTTGTTTTATTTCATGTATTACATTTTTTGCTTGACAGATAGGTGGCTGTCTGTGTTTATGGATACAACTGAGTTCAGTCAGGTCCAACACAGGTCAAAGGTCGACATTTCTCAGCATTTACAGCCACGGGAGATGAAACCATCATAGGCTGAGATTAATTACAACAGCACTGCACACTGTGTATTTATTGTTGCTCAAAAATTGTCAACAACGCACTGTGCCTAAACAAATGCTAGGAGATTCTACACTGTGTTTACCAACAACAGTTGTACAAAGTGTCTCTGAGCCCACGTAGTAATATATTTTATACAGTTTTGGGAAGTAATGGAATGTATTTGCTATAGTACAAAGCTGAAGAACTTGTACTTTATTTGATTAAAAGTACATTTATAATTTCAATTCGGTTTATTTATATAGCGCCAAATCACAACAGTTGTCACATGAAACTTTCCAATTAGGGCAGGTCATTAGACCAAACTCTTTAATTTGATTTTTAGAGAGACCCAACAAAACCCAACGAAACCCCCATGAGCAAGCACTTGGCAACAGTGGCAAGGAAAAACTTTCTTTTAGAAGGCAGAAACCTCAGAGCAGACCCCAGCTCAGTGTGGGTGGCCATCTGCCTTGACCAGTTGGGTTGAGAGTGTGTGTGTGTGTGTGTTTGGGGGGGTAATTAGAATGACATAACAATAATTATTGTGATAGTAGTAGTAGTAGTAATAGTAGTAATAATGATAACGCAGAAATATAATGTGTTTTGTTGGCCTTGCCCCAATTTCTTTTTTTTTTTTTTTCCAAAAATAAATGCAGATGCTGAGGTAAAACATTGAAGATATTATTGTCTATTGTCTCCTGTTATTTTGGACTGCTACTGCCACAGGGTATAATGACAAAAGTGTAACTTTTTAAGACTTGTCTGATAAGTAGTATACCAGTGCAGTCACTGAACTGCACCAGCATGGTAACCTGAAGGAAAAGGTGGAAGAAGTACTCAGATCTTGTACTAAAGTAAAAGCAGCAATACAACAGAAATACTCTGTTACAAATTTTTACTCAAGTAGAAGTACAAAAGTATTAGCATCAAAATGTACCAAAAGTATTTCTTATGCATAATGACATTCATTTTTATTTTTTATACGTATTTATGTAATCATGTGTTCATAACTTAATGTTGAAGCAGGTAAAGGGGGTAACTACTTGGTATAATCTATCTTCCGCTGTAGCTTTTGGATTTCCCTGCAGGGATCAGTAAAGTTTTGTCTTAAGCTATAACATAAATAAATTACATGATTTATTTGTTAATTATATTATGTATCATTAAACAAAATCCGCACAGTAACTTAAGATCGCAAACAAATACAGTGGACTAAAACAATAAAGTAAATGAAAATACTCAAATAAAGCACAAGCACCTCAGAATTGTACTTGAGTAAATGTAGTTACTTTCAGCATAATCTGAAACCGATTTTCAGAATCAGAGTGGAGCTGCAACTATGCAGCATGACTGGCCACGTGTTTGTGTGTACAGCCCAGTTCAATACAAAAGGCCTTTTCTCACCATACACTTTGACTTCATAAAAAGTGTGTTACTTATGCTAATTAATGACTGATAAGCCATGCTTTATGTTAGCAAGTGTCCCAGTCAGACGGGACAGACCAGCTGGCTCTAAACACTTTTACCTTTACAGAAGCCATGGTCAGAACATGGTCCTCAACTACTGAGTCATATCAGCAGAGCACTATTGTTGTTCTTTCCGTCACTGTCACTGAGTGCTCGTTGGGTCTCTGTGTCTAGACCTGCTCTAACTGGAAAGTGTCGAAAGAGACGACTTTGTTGTGATTGGACCCTATATAAATAAACTTAATTGAAAAACCGAATAGCGTTCTTAATGAGTGACTGTATTGTTATTGGGAAACATTTGGCCTGGTGAACAAAATGGCTTTGAAAAGAACAGAGCTTGTATTGATCACATATGTTCATGCTAGAATACATGTTTTGTAGATTTTGAGGAAACTGCATAAATCATAACATTCTCTATTTCTTTATGTCAAAAATTTGGTATATGTGCTAAGTTTTATAGTGTCTTAAAACATCTTTACCAAATCTCACTTGTATGCATGCAGGCCAGTGACTGTGAAACAGATTGGGTTCCAGCGCTGTTTGGCGTAAAACGCCATCCCGACACTGTTTGCTATCTATGTTCCAACTTAACATAATGTAAGTTTAACTGCTACCTTAAGTATGTGTGTTTACTATTTTCTGGTAATGTTTTAACTTTTTTGTTTTGTAAAGTAAGATCAGTTGATTTCATTAAATCATTAAAATAACTTCTTTTTTTTAACACAATGCTGTTGTACTAAAAGCAAGCGGTTGTTGGCGTCGCATTGGGTGACTTCATGGCTGGTGATCCTCCATATGTAGAAGATGCGGTCCTCTTTTCAGAGACTGAAAATGAGCTTCACAGTTTGTTGAATATTGCACTGTTAGTAGTAGATGGAGGCTGAAAACTCAGGCTATCCATATCAGGAGGAAAGGAGAGTTTTATGTTTAAATGAAATCATTTTGGCTCAAAACTTCTATCATGCAATGAGAATTACGCAAATTTAGGATTTACTCTAGATTACCTTTGAAGAAGGAATATCTTGATGATCTTGATCTTGACTGTAAAACCTATACACATATGGATTATTCTTATATTTGTCTTATTTGAGATTATGGTGCAGGGACCTGGGGTTTTTGTAAGTTAAAAAAAAAAGCGAAGCAGTTCAGAACAGAGCTATGCGCTGTTTCCTGGGTGTACCTCAAAAGGCCACAAAACTTGCATCATGTGGTGACACCAGGGTGACGTTTTTTATTGAGATCTTTAAAATAATTGTTCTTAGACAGGGGGGTTTGCAAAAAAATATGACAAGGCAAGTTTGTAGTATAGGGACATAAATCACCTGGTAGTTGTCACCCTTAACCTGAGCAGAGCACAGAGGTCTATCTGTGCTTATTGAGATGTGGTGGAAAGCAGTAGCTTGCACTTAGTTCCAGAGGAAAATGGAAAATGTCACCTGTGTGATCCAATGAGGTAGAGAATGAAATGCACTTTTTGTTTCCCCAAGATTTTGGAGTGTTTCTGTGAGCATTTGTGAGGTCAGGCACTGATGTTGGATGAAAAGGCCAGTTCGTCCCAAAGGTGTTGGATAGGGTTGAGGTCAGGGTTCTGTGTGGGCCAGTCATGTTCATACACACCAAACTCATCCAACCATGTCTTTATGAACTTTGCTTTGTGCACTGGGGCAGTCATGTAGGAATAGAAAAGGGCCTTTCCCAAACTGTTGCCACAAAGTTGGAAGCATAGCATTGTCCAAAATGTCTTGGTATGCTGAAGCATTAAGATTTCCCTTCGCTGGAAGTTAAGGGCCTTGATACATTTTGTCTATATAGTGTATCACAATTTTAGACATTTTAGAAAGACTTTTTCTTTAAATATGTATAGAATGTCCTGGTTTTCTTTGTCTGATGGATATAGACTTCATTACCTGTTTACAGACAAAGTGATTGCGTTAAATGCCCGCCAACAGCGTAGGAGGGCACTTTATGTTTGATGTGGTAAAGGCACCGTCTGTGGCGCAGATGTGCCTATGCTGTAATGGCTAAGGAGCAGGACTGTGTTCCTATTTGGTTTGACATCGTATGACATGTTTGAAGTAGTTCAATATTTGTTCTTTTGCTTTCATTATTATTGTTCTTGTTTGTTATGTCTGTAGTGTCGTGTACCTATTGTTGCATGACATGCATTTGATTATCTGGCCACAGAAATCTGTGTCACTTATTCTGAGGCAGCTTGATTAAAGCCAGCAATAATTAGAGGTCTGCAGCATGTAAGCACAATATAAACAAAGTCATGACAAAAATCAGTGTGCGGTTCAACAGGCTAGAATGCATCTAACATTATTATCTACTATAATGTTACAGCAATGCCACTATAATGGCAATATCAAATATCCAAGTTCTGTATTGTATGGTCTCATATTAGCCTTTGGTGACTACACTGAGGTGCCTATGTGTTTGACGTATCCACATATCATTTTACAATGAGGCTAAACCTGGCAACCTGGCCTACCTTGTTAAGCTATTTTCAGTATGTAGCACTAAGATTAAGGTTCCTTATCCTTTCAGAAGTACTCTAAAGTCTCACACTAAAGTCCTCCACTTCTATAAACTACATGTTCTCATTTTTGCTACGCGTTTCAACTGTAAACTAGTATGTCACCAAACATCGTTGTCACTTGTGTGATTAACCCTGAAAAGACCCCTGTCTGCAACAAATGTCACAGTTACAGGTTATTGTTCTCTAAGTCTTTTCACTATGTGGTTCCTTTATCAGCATGACCTTGTGGTTGTCCCAAACATTATGTAACTCAGGAGATAGGAAAACCATTATAACCTGCTGTACTTCACACCCTGAGGGACGACACAATGCTGTGAGAAGACAAAAATAAATGATCCCATGGGACAGACAAGGAGTGGAGGAGCAGAAGACAGACAACAGAAAACAGTCTGCGACAGTGCAGAGGGAAGAATAATGGGACGCCAGGTCTCTGAGGCAGTGGGCGAGTAGAAGAAATCAGATCGGACCAGCTTGTACGTGCTGCTGTGTACAAGAATGGTTTTTGGTATGTGATGTTGGTTTAGTGTGTATGTGTGTAAAGAAGGAAGAAAGAACAGTCATAATCTGATGTAATACTAAAGGTGAAAGGGGCATAGTTACATGTGGAAGAAACTGGATGATCAAAAAAATCAATCATTTGAATTTTATTTTCAGATGGCAACCAGTCAGTACTCACTGACACATTGACTGACTTTGCTTGGAATCACTTTTCACACACGCCTTGTTGGACTTGGGACTTGAGCTGCATCATTACCAGTGAAAGCACAGCAGACCATGGCGTGTCAGTGCCAGCGTCTTGATTAGTACAGCAATGTGGTGTGGCAATGCGCTGAGCCTCTCGAGGACCTTTATGATTCAGCCTCATGCAGAGGTCTGTGGTTTGGCCTTCAGTTAGCAGAAAAAAAATTGAATTTCTCACAAGAAAGTCATTATCTTGAGTCCAGCTTTCAGAATTGAAAATCAATTGTTGACCGGAACAAAATTATATGAAAAGGAAAAAAACTTGAAGCCACTTCTGCAGACCAGGAGAGACTTTTTTTTTTTTTTAAAAAAAAAAGGACACACTGTCCCTTTTAAAGAATATATAAGAAGAGGATTTGGAGCCTTAACACCTCTTTACAATGACCATCACACTTAAAACAGTCTCCAGGTAAGACACATATGAAGTACAGGTCCACCTTTCCCCTACAGTCGGACATGGTCCATAATCCAATATGATGTTTGATTTTTCAGTTGCACCAAAGGGCTCCAATCAGATTTCAGGGCTGGACTTTGTCTGGCCACCCCTCAGACACTCCCCTGCATCAAACTCAAAAATAATCCAGGTCAGGGCACTTCCAAACACTCAGCATAAGTCAAAGGCTCAGTCACAGTCTAGAGACAGGTAAGTCATTTATAAATTATACAAAACTAACTGGCTAAATTAATCGTGGCATTCATCAACATTCTGAAAAATGCGCAAATTTATTTTATTTAACTAAAAATCTGTAACTCTGCTCTCAGTGTGCTTTTTCATACTCTCTCTACTTAACCACAAAAAAATACTATTACATTATGTGAAAGTGCGGCATGGAGGCTACAACATTTTAAATGGGCTGAGCTAATAGGCCTACTTACTAATACCAGTGCTGCTGCCACAGTGAATAATTAGACTAATACTGGCTGCAGTGTCCTCTAAAAGTTTAAGCTTAAAAGACAAAAGTGATCCATGGGTAGATAAAATATGACTTAATAGAACTGACAGAACAAAATTTAATTTCATTTGTATGAACCCTATGTTCATATTCTATATAGAATAGTTTTCACAGTCAGATGTTAAAAAACTCTGTTTGACAGACAGGTCATTTCTACTATGTCTGTAATAGTGTTTTTGTGAGCCTATCGTATTCACATCATCACATTCAACATCAGTTTGGCAGAATGTAGCCTAACTAGTTTAGACTCTTAACCCCACCCAAACAATCAGTTTTAATTAGTGAAAGGTAATTAATTCTACACGGATAAAAGGGGCCCTGGAGTTGAAGAGAATACCTCTGGCATCACAAGTATTTTCGTCCTGTCTTCCCGTTCTTGTTATCCTTCACCTCTCCTTCTCACCCTCTTTAAATTAAACCACAAAACACACACACACACACACACACACACACACACACACACACACACACACACACACACACACACACACACAGACAGACAGACACTCCACAGCCGGGTGGAACGGGATGCTGCCTCTTGACTGGAATAAACCTCCTCTCAACTGGTATAAACCTGTTCATCCCAGGCGCGCGCGCCCTGTATACACATGTGCTTCGTAGCGCGCATTCACGTCACGTCACGTCCGACTAGCAGACTACGGGCCTCCCACGTGAAAATATAGTTCAAATTAGCTTTACTCACATTTTTTATGGTAACATTCACGTTGCAAATCATTATGCTGAATTAAAAATACTGAACAGCGATTTCTATTAATAAAAACCTCAGATTATGTTCTTGTTTTCACCGGCAAAGAAATAGCGCAGTGAGAGCAGTACAAGCAATACTGTTTTCAATAGTGTTGCACGCGTCGCTGTGCGGTGCACGTGTGTGTGTGTGTGCGCGCGACGTGGTGCAGTGTGTGTGACAGAGAGAGGGAGACCGCGTTTCTCGCGAGGGACGCCCTGCGCGTTCATGCTGGATTAGCGCGCCCGCGCTTGAATACCGGCTTGAGCCGGTAAAGAGCTGCCAAAACAGCCAGGAAATAATTCACAGAAGACAAAAGATGCAGTTGGCGGTGGTAGAACTAAAAGAGACCAAAGCAATATCGGCTTTACCATAAGCTAGTTTATTTTAAGAATGAGCAGAAAGTGTCTTAGATATTAGAATTTTAAAAAGAAAAAGCTTTTCTACGTAAATTATTGCTCTCTCTAGCTCGGCAAATAGGTCTATACATTATATAAAACGTAAAGCCACAATGCAATGACGACGAGATAGAAAACCCGGCTTTGTCGCACCAGAAGGCTACTTCTCCTAACATCTCTCGTCAACAGTGCCGGTAAGTAAGATGTCAAACTTGGCGAGTCCAGCTGTAGGATGCTGTCTAGCCTGAGCTCACTGTGGAGCACAGCGGTTCTGGCAGTCAATGTGGTTCCGCTTTTTTAAAGAGAAAAAGATGTATTTTTTGTTGTTGTTATCGTAGAAAAAAGCAGCAGAAGCAGAATACATTTTTTAATGATGTCATGTCAGTGACACTTTAGTAAACCTGTTTAATCACCACTTATTACAACGGAGAGAGAGACAGACAGGCGCGCAGATAAATCGTCTAAGATTAGAAACATGTTTACAAGTTTAGTCCTGGTTTATCAGTGAACTAGAGGATCAGTGTAAACGCAGGACTCATGTTAGCTGTTGAGCTGTACTTGTCCTCCTGCTTGCCTGCGTTGGTGGGTAGGAAACCCCTGGGATGCAGCACGTTGACATCATCCCTCCTCCTCCTCCTCCTCCTCCTCCTCCTCTGCACTGCGGTTAGCGCTCTCTGTCGGGTTTCCCTTTGAGTATGGCTACACTCCCTGATTTTGTTTTAGTGCTCACAAGTTTTTCTCTTTTCCTGCGACTAATTCAGTTGAAATTTCTCAATGAAAATTGGAATGTAGCAGTTCCGTGATTTTAGTTTCTTGTGCTAAGAGGGGAACATCTTGACCCTTAGTGTTTTTTTTCATGTTCCCTCCAAACAGCATGACGTAGTTACATTAAACATTTGAAATAGCAGTTAGTGGGAGCTACCTGTTGTTTGAGAGACATGACCTTTTGTCACAAACAAAGGAGCTTCGAGCAGCCTGAAGTGAAGAAGGGATACTCAGCCTATGTTTGGACATTCACAGGCGTCTGTGATGGGATAGCCTACTTTTTTTAAGGCTCACATATCCTGCCATGTTTGTGTGTGACTTATCAGCTCACGGTCCCAGCTGGTGGCTTATCCGAGCTCCTTTGTGGAGCTTCTCATGGTGAAAAAGAGTTGCTCAGAGGCACAATAGAATTCATAGACGACCTTGAGACACTGGAAACCAAAGATTATCTTGTTGTGGGTACATGACGTCGGAGGTAAAAGTATCTTAAGCGGATTAATGTGGCACTTTGATAAAATTCCAGTAATATTATCATCCAGAGGTCCTTGAAAGGGCATCCCCAGCAAAAAGGGGCAATCATATATTTTCACTACAATTCCATCCGAAAGTACTGCAGTGAGTGTAATAAAAAAAAAAGAAAATCCAAATTCTTGTCAAATGGGGGATCCTGAGACATCTCTTTTTCCAATGGGGGTCCATGGGCTAATATGTGACAGTTTAAAGGTCCTTAATGAGAAAAAGTTTGGGAATCACTCAGAGACTTGTCAGTCCCGCTTAAAAAAATCAGAAGGATACAATATATTGTTCTGGTATGCGCATAGTTAAAGATATGACACGTTGTCTCAAAGCAGTATTGGTTTTGGAACACCCACACTTGGTGAAAGCTGACTGCCCATGTTGCCGCAGGAAATCATATTAGATTTAGCTTGACATTTCCTCTCTGACCCGTGGGGTTCAGTCATGCGTCTCTGTGACTTTTCAGTTGCACACAGCAGCCGCACCCTCAGTGATGAAACATCAGCACTAGAGTTACTCCCATTCTGTGTGCTTAACAATCATGAATCATCTGAATCATTTAATGATTTTTAATGAAACACAGGTTTTCTCTTTCTACTGCTCTCTTCTCCGCCGCCTATACTGTATGTCACAGTCCAGAGGGAGAAGAGTTAGTTGAAAAACCACCAGTACTCAGTTTGATTTGTTGTGACAATACCATGTCACAAAGTTTCCTGATGAAAAGGTTTCTTCATCTTTTTCAAACAACCTCCATGTTTCATTTTAAACACGTCCATGTTTCAACATTTTTCCAAGCCTGATCTTAAACGCACTTCCTTGTTAACATATGATGAGGGTGTCTGCATACTGAATTCATGCTCCGTGAAACGCCTCAGGTATACAACATCTGATTTGACATAGATGTCACTCACAGAATGACCTCGACCATCATGTTGCAACCTCACGTGGCAGATGAGTTAACGTTGTTTTAAAGACGTGGGCTTTTTAGTCTCTGTAGGTCATTGTTTGTTTGTTTTTTCCTTATTTTTTTTTCTTTTATTAGTATTTGGACCAGTCTCAGTACTCTCATCAGTTGTGTTTCTGACAACAGCAAGCAGCTGTTTTCACAAAAAAAATGTCTGCCAGTTTGTTGTAGAGTTCTTCTGCCCCCTAGTGACCAAAAAATGAACAAATGTAGCTTTAAGTAGGACTTCAAAATGAGAACACATGTCAACTCTGTCTCTCTCTGTCTCTCTCTCTCTCTCTCCAGGTGACCTGCTGTAGCCATGAGGGTGCCCAGTTACCACCATTGTTTGGGTCCAAATGTTTACCCAGCGGTGCCTGATGGCGGCTGGGGCTGGGCTGTGGCTGTGGCTTTCTTCTTTGTGGAGGTCTGCACCTATGGGACCCTCAAGAGCTTGGGCGTCTTCCTCCAGGATCTGATGGAAGAGTTTGGGGAGAGCAACAGCCGTGTGTCATGGGTCATCTCCATCTGTGTTTTCATCTTTACCTTCACTGGTCAGTCACTTTTTCTTGTCTTGTACTTAGTTTTTTTCTTCTTTTTTTTCTTTTTTTACTGTTCAGCCTCAAAAATGGCAGAATCCAAAGTGACGACTTTGGGTTGTTGGTTTATCCAGTCAGCAGTCCAGAACCCTAAGATATTCAGCTTAGTATCACATTAAAGAACCACAGCAAATATTCATCATTAAAGAAACTGCAATCAGACAGTGTATACGGTACTTTATTTTGTAAACTTTAGACTGAGCAACTAGTCTTCTAGACTTTTGTATACATTAGACTAAGCAACTAATCCTAAACTAATCTTTCCAGCTCTAGATCCTTGTATTTAAAATATGTATTGAAAAACTGTAATAATAATAGTCATTTATCTAATTATGAATGGTTTATAAAAGCTGTACACCATTCATATGCATGTACAGTCATCAGTGCAAGCAGATATTGTCTGCATCACACCTGATCAGTTCAACAGATCACTTGTGCAGACGCTGTACAAGTTATCAGGTGAAATGATTATTGAGATGATTTGAATGAAATGGCTGTATTGTCTTTAACTCTTACTCTAGCTCCCCTGTCCACCGTGATGAGCAACCGCTTTGGCTATCGACCAGTGGTCATGATGGGAGGCTTCCTCATCAGCCTGGGAACCATCACCTCGGCCTTCACCAACTCCATCAATGAGATGTACATCACAATCGGCATTGTTTCGGGTATTTATTAGACTCATACAACCACACCCATCAGTTCATCACCTCCATATCTATCTATCTATCTATCTATCTACCTATCTGTCTGTCTGTCTATCTATCTGTCTATCTATCTGTCTATCTATCTATCTCTCTATCCATTGATGCATCTCGTGTCTTTGTGTCTCACTGTAATATACCATTTCCAAAATGAGAATGAATGTTGCAGTCTTGCAGATGTGTTTGTCTTGTTTAACAGCCTGTCATGAAAGAGCTAAAGGGACTCCTAGCAGTGTGAACAACAAATTGTGAATCAGTCTACTTCTTCCAGAACTGTCCAATGACTGAGAGGTGATCAGCCTCTTCTAAACAACATGCAGTGTGGGGTACTCTGCTATCCTAACTCTCTAGGAACGACTGGCAGGACAGAGCAGAGCAGGAAAAACTGAAGGAGCAAAAATATTCTCTAAAAACATTCTCAAGAACACTAAATTCCCTTTCAGATGGGGATTGATGCAACAGCAGGCTGAGGAGGATGGAACAAATTGACTGAATTAAAGCAACAGATTGGTTGATGAACAAATTGGTGAATGAGTTTCGCATCAGAACATATTAACTTTTTTTTTTTCTTGGACAGAAAGCACTGCTAGCTCTCCTACCGTGATTACCATGTCTGCCTCTGAAATGGACCACAGCTGACAATCCCTTCTCCTCTCTCCCCCTGTCTCTCTTTTTTGTCTTTACATGCCTTTTGTCTTTCAGCAGCAGCTTTGGCAAAGTTGAATCATGTCACACAGCCTGCAACCTTTGACAAAGAAGTCACCTGACATCTTGATCTTGACACATCCTCCCCATAGCCACGCAGTGTTCCTACCATGCGGGCCAGTGGCTGTCATGCCCCTTTCCCCTCTTTGTTTACAGGCCTTGGCTACTGCCTTACGTTCCTCCCCACCGTCACCATCCTAGCCCAGTACTTCTCCAGACGACGAGCCCTCGTTACCTCCATCGCTTCCTCAGGAGAATCCTTCGCCATATTCGCATTTGCTCCCCGTGAGTGACAGTTAGCGTTAATATGACCTTTATTATTACTTACTGTAGCCCATTATGTGAAAGATACACAGACTAGCTTTTTCCATGGCTTTCAACCATATCTAGTCACTGGATGGAGTTTGCTCAGTAGTCATGAGGATGATTCAGATGTCAGTAGGAACTTTGGTCATGTGATAATATGATATTTGATAAGATAAAGGATATTTACAACTGATTCACTGTCCCAGAATGTCCCAGATGGCTTTTGGTTAAGACTGTGGTTATCACTAACCTCAGTGATAAATATATTTTGCTTCCTGTATATATGTTTTTAATGTGAATCAGCAGCAGGAGGAAATGTTGAGTTTCCATTATGACTAACTTGATCCACTTCTGATACCACAGGAGAAAGAACAGGAAACTGTGCTATCAAGCTGATATTAGTGAGGTCAAAGTACAGTAACACTGGATTTGGTTTTGCTCGATGTGATGTGTTTCATAGCGTTATGTTCCTCGTGTGGAAGGGTTGAGCCATTAATTTAATATCAATACAATAACACAAAAGAAAACATTGCGATACTCAAGTGTGTCGACATGTTATTACACGATTAACCTTAGCTCGATGTTAGGGTTCACATTAATTTCTGTTAAATTTTGGACAACTGCACACTGGGCCAACCAGTGTTGTAGAAGTTGATTAACTAGTCATTTACTAGTCAAGTAGTAGAAATCCCTGTCATATATGATGAGCAGCTCTATCCACTGAGAAAGACAGTGAAACAAGGTTGAAAACTCCAGAAAAAGCTAGAAAGTGGACCTTTAGTTTAAAAAAAAACACCAATAACCTATGCTGTCCTTCCTTCACAGTCTTCACTTCACTGAAGGAGCACATTGGATGGCGCTACTGTCTAGTTATCCTTGGCACCTTTCAGGCTTCTGTGATTGTTTGTGGACTTCTCCTTCGTCCAATCATTATTCAGCCAGAGCCTGCAGAGGAGGAGGAAGACGAAGCAAGTAAAGAGTCTCTCTCTTTGAAGCAGCTGGAGACTGTGTATGAGCTGGAGAACGAACAAACTAGAACATCAATCAGTTCAGGAGTCTCCCGGGGCTCAGAGGATTCAGGTGTCACCTCCCTCTCTGCTTCAAACGTAGACCTGCGCACCGCAGGAGCCGAAGCCAAGGCTCTGATGGAGCTGGAAGTGCGGGACAAAGATGGCCAGGTGCTGTCACTTTCCACATCTTCCACCTCAGTCAAGAAGGAGGAAGAGGGCGAACTAGGAGACGTAGAGGCGGGTCCTCTACAGCCCTCTAGCTCCAAACTCCTGGACTTCTCTGTGCTTAAAGATGGTGCCTTCATCTGGTATTCCCTCTTTGGCTTGTTTGCAACGTTGGGCTTCTTCGCCCCACAGCTCTACGTCATCGAACTGAGCAAGAGCCGGGGCGTGGAGCCCAGCATGGCCTCCTACATGCTCTCTGTGATGGCTGTGGCTGAAATCTTCGGCCGCTTGTCCATCGGGGTGGTGTTAAACAAAGTTAACTGCAGGAAAACCCTGGTGCTTCTGGGCTGTGTGGTTGCGCTGTGCCTAGTGTTGGTGGCCTTCGCTATCGTGTGGGAGTTCTGGGGTCTGGTGGTCTGCTGCGCCCTCTACGGCTACTTCATGGGCACCGTAGGCTCCACTCACATCCCCATGCTGGCCGAGGAGGACGTGGTGGGCATCCAGAAGATGGCTTCGTCTGTAGGAGTGTATGTTTTCATCCAGAGCTTTGCCGGGCTGGCAGGGCCCCCGCTAGGAGGTACAAAATCCTTTACTGTATGACTTCTCTCTGTTTTCACCCATCAGTGCAGCTTTCTGTCGATCCTAACAGCTGGCTTATCTTTCTTTGCAGGTGTGTTGGTGGATGTCACGCAGAACTATGGCGCTGCCTTCTACTCCTGTGCAGTGGGCATGGGCATCAGTGCCATCTGCCTGGCTCTGGTGGGCCCAGCCAAGTCTGGTATGTGTCAAAGACATAGCAAAAACAAAGAGAAAGGCGGGAGCCCGGAGGAAGAGGAGAACATGTCTCAGGACAACGACCAGCTGGACTTTTTGGAGGTGGACTTTGCCCCGGAGACCAGTCCAGTCAAGCAGGCTGTGGATCAGAAAAAAGGCTCTGTAATATGAACCGGACCACAGCATGACATCACCTCATAGCCAACGACTCACCACCAGGGCCAACAACAAATACAGACACACTGTGAGAGGCTGCAGGATGGTCCTCACAGTTGCTACTGCTGGCCCCAAATCTCAGGTGTCAATTCTCTCACATTCTGACAAGCTTGAAGTTCCCTCCTTCCCAGGAAGGAAGCAGTCTCTCCTCTGAGACCAAAGGCACGCCCATGCTGAACGCATGAGGTCACACCTACGCCATTTAACAATTTTACACTTCTGATCCAGCTGCTGAGGGCAAGACCTCACTTATATTGAGAGCTTTCACAATCCTCCGTATACTCTAAGTGTGTTTTCTGTTTGAGCAGGACTACCTCTATCTCAGGAAAGAAGTGTTGTTGTCATGGATACTGAAGAGTGATAAACATTAGGTTAGACAAAACAGTCATGATGTTTGTCAGGTGCGTGGGCCTCTGTAATACCATGACTGTGTTGTACCTGCTGCTTCTCGCCCATGACGAGGCATGTATCCTCACTGAAGTCCTGCAACGGCTCATTCATTCCAGCTGCACATTGTGTTGGAAGTGCAAGTGCTGAATTCACGCATGGCAAACACGTGACACAGTCACTTCTTCTCCAAAGCCTGTGCAGTGAAACACACACTATGGCTTCAAAATGTATAAAATGAACAGCAGACAATCTACCTGCATGCATTTGATGCATGGAGAATGATCACTACTGCTAAAGTCACACAGTCATGCAATTTGTACATACAGTTTGTCTCCTATCTGATACGCACATTCATGTAATTGATATTTAATTTCTACCACTACGGAAACTAAAGCAATACTGCAGCAGTATTCACTGATCCTTCAGAATGAGCTCAGTCTCAGTACATGGCTCCTGTATTGTATGATTCTGTGATACTGTGGGATTCATTTGCATGAGCCTCAGAAACTTTTTTCTTTACTCTGTGCTGCTTTGGGTAAGAGCAAAAAACTGTATATCTATTATGCTGTCAAGATCCTGTTGACTCACTGTAGACCGACCTTGTTACCCAGGTAACAGCATACAAAATGAAAAGCAATTATGATACAGTAGAACTTAGTTTACAGTGATGTATTTTCCATAGTGTAGACCTAGATATATGGTCAGAAACACTTTTATGTATGCAAAGGTGTGAAGGAGAGATTTGACAGGAGACCCCATCAGAAGTCACTCCTGCAATCTTAGATCGTCTCCACATGCATTACATGACTTGAAGTTTAGTTCACAAACCTTTCCTTGAACACCTTTAATTTAATATTTGTTTTTTTTAATACAACTTTTTCATTTTTTTATTTAATTGAGTGACAGGCAGGTCCCTGCCTGCTAAATGCTATATTGCTTTCACTGTGTATTTTCTAAATAAAATCTCCTCCAAGCTCAGATGGGTTTTTTGTGTGTGCCTGTGATAGTTTACTGGAGTTGAGACATAATAAAATGGGTCAATGGTCTGCATGGGGAGTGGAACTTACTCAAAAAAGAAACAAGTGCAAACAAAAAGCAGCTGGGGATCCAGGGGAAATAATCCAAACAAAGAAATAATCCAAGAAGGCAACTTGGAAATCACCGGAATCAAAAGCACAGGGAAGCACAACAAACTGACAAAACTCACAAGGAGAACACAGGTATATAAAGACAGGTGAACACAATCAAGGCGGGGCAAACAATCAGAAAAGGAGGGAAAACAGACAAAGACAGGAAATGAAGAACTAAACCAAACACAAAGGGTGAAAAATGACAAAACAGGAAACAAACTAAAGAAACTCCAAATCCTGACAGCGTGTGGGTGTGTGTGTGTTAGCTATGTTTGGGTAAATAAGTTACCGTGTGTCACCAGCTTCATATAAGAAAAAAAAATGCAAATGCTAAACTAATGGTGCTGATGGACTGTTGATGTTGAACACTTTCTGTCACACTTGAGACTAACATGAGGTGAGGCAATAAAATGAATTCTGGACTCCTGGACATTTAAGTACATATGTGTATACTTTGTAGTTAGAATACAACATTTAATGCATGCATTATATTATCATAATATCAAATATTACATTACAAAGCATATACATTCAACACAGCCTTTCATGATGAGAATTTCCCCCAGGGATCAATAAAGTATTCTGATTCTGATTCTGGATAAAAAAAAAAAAAAGGTGGTAAATGGATCATATCCTGTCACTCTACTGCTAATGTCAGGACACAAATGAAAAACATTCCTTGATAACACTCAAAACAGATTAATGTCAATTATCAG
Source organism: Scatophagus argus (assembly GCF_020382885.2). Taxonomy (NCBI): domain Eukaryota; kingdom Metazoa; phylum Chordata; class Actinopteri; family Scatophagidae; genus Scatophagus; species Scatophagus argus. Next base: position 2,249,321 of record NC_058508.1, on the reverse strand, counting down.
CAAGTTTAATTGTGCCATTTAAATTTCAAATTAAAAAGTGGGTATTGTGTGGAAGCTGTGGGAGATAGGAAAGAGTAGCAAAATCCTGACTGACTGGGGCTGTCACAGTATCAGATCTTCACGATAGATTGTCGTGGTCAGACAAATCCAAAATCTACAGAAAATCTATAATTCTATTTGTCAAATCAATCTTTATGCATTTTGTGTTTGGTCTCTTTTGAAAAGACAACCAGATGAACTGATAAACAAAGGGCTAACATCTGCACCGAATTATTTACACAATATTATCACATATGTAATAATAACATGATCTATTTTTGAATTATATATATATATATAATATATATAATGTAATAATAATACATTTACTTAAACCTAAAGTACAGGTTTTAATCCGTTGCAAACACTTGACTGAGCGCTAACATGAACAGGCTAAGTGGAGCCTACTTAAGCACATTTTGTGTAATGGCAGTTCTTAATCCACATCATTTTTAAAATATATTTACATTTCAGTGCAGGTTGGTATGTTTGGAAAGCTGCATGTTGACAGTGATGTTCACAGCAGTGGCTGAGATGCTAACTTCACTAAATGTTAACAGGTCCTGCACTTCTAAATGGAAGCTCTCCCAGCCAGTCATTCGATGCTATCAAAAGTAGTGAAACAGCGCCCTCTACTGGCTGAACACGGTAGTGTGTCTGATACACATGGACATTTTCTATGAGGGCACACATTTCTCTTTCAAAAGCTACTAAATATGTAACTCACTGTTTGAGTCTATGTACTGATAATGACCTGTGCCCTCGTATTGTTAAAAATATACAGACGCAACACTTCTGTAAGTATGAAACCTGTGAAATCCTGACCCAAGCACCAGCGATATACGTCCATGACAGGCAGAGGGCATGACAGTTGTATTTTTGGCTTTTTTCGAGTTCACACTCGAGAGCAAAGGCTGAGAGTTTGTGATTCCATCATATAACATGACAATTTTGCTGCAAACAAGATGGGAGACATCAGCCCTGATGGACATCTGTATACAGGAAATCACATGACACCAGGAAGTGGCAGCCATTTTGCTATTTTACAACTACAACTGAAGTCTTTCTTTCTTTCGCAATTCATTTTTTAATCTTAAGAACAATAATCTGAGTCTTCATTTCATACCCATCTAACTGTGACAGGATGTAACGTTTGTTTCATGTTTGTTCATGTTTATGCGTTAAACATCGTCAATGCATACATTATAAATTACATTAACATTTGACTCCAATGTGACTATGCAATATCATACATGGTGTAACCTCAAAAATGTGAAATGGATAATTATTTGTATTGTTTAATTAAGAAATCCACAGCTTACAGTAAAAATATAGTTTACCAGAGTGAAACAGAGAAGGCCTACGAAGACATTAGAATTGGAATCAACACACGTGTGATAGTTCTAGATGTAAGTCCAAAACCGTGGGCCTGACCTACACACAGTGTGTGGACAGGAAATTACTTTTCGTAGGTAGACTGTTATATAATTACACCATAATCAAAGCTAGCCCCGACCCTGCTACGTCACATGATATCATTATGACTGCTTGTAGTCATGTTATGCTACATCAGAATTCCCACATCCCAGCTGAACTGTATCAATAATTCACTAGTTAGTTTATAAGTATCTCTTCTTTCCATATGTATTGTGATAAAGATAACACTCATATTATTTGTTTTTATTCCATAAACAGCCTGACTACCATCAGCATGTCTAGGAGTAAGGGAAACACACAGCCTTAATGAGAACAAGGCCAAATGCTTTTTATAATTCGGGTAAATCCATTGGCCTATATAAAGATGGATGATGCATCTCCATTTCCTCCCACTGTACAAAAGTGCAGCCAAATAGTCCTGGACATGTTAAGAACTACCAAATGACCGAAACCATCTTTGGGGAAAAAAATTATTTGTTGTGTACTTTGTGTTTTTAGTTTGGCCCATGTCCTATCTGCTAACATGGAGAGGGAGGGGTTTACGAGCTGCACCAGAGCCAGCCACCAGGGGGGGATGTTTCCGCCTTCAATTTTGGAGAAGTCTCATGTCGTCCATTATTATATATAGTCGTATCACTGCACGAAAACCAAAACTATTTGAGTACTTGTTAAGTCATCAAATGATTTTACAAGCAATAATAGAATCACCATACTGACTGAAACACTACAAATCAAATTGTTAATGTTATTCCTTATATTCAACAGAAAACAAAAAAATTACAGACTATGATTTTGAGTCACATTATTTTAACATTTAACATGCTTTGACCACAAGTTCCATATGCTGTCATTCACTATTTGGCTAACATAGTGAATGTGTGGATCTGCCCTTAGTGCAGATTTATAACTGCAGTGCAGAATGAGGTTTACTGCCAAGTAGACTGTCATACACACTGAATTTGCAATAAACATAGTTAGTAAGTACTGCAAGTAAAGACCAAATCCACAAGAATGACATATTAATGGAACTCCACACAGGCTAAGCTACAGGAACATACATACAAATCCAGAGACTTAGTGTTATCTGCCCTAGAGGAGTACATTGAAGCTAATTGGTCTGTAAAACTTATTTTCACCTGTAGTGATTTTTTTTTTTCCCATTAATTTATAAATTACCATAAAATGCCATAAAAATGTCAGTTTTCCCCATAGGAGTCATAGGTGACATTATCAAGTCTTGTTTTGTTTCTCGCGAACATGTCACATTTAGAAAGTTCATCTTTTTACATGAAAATTACAATTTCACATGTGAACTGAATATTTTCACATATGGTTGTTTATTTTTTAAGTGAAAAACATAATGTAACATGTGAACTGGTTGTTTTTACATATGAATGAACATTTCTACAAGTAAAATTGTAATTTTCACATGTCAATCATACATAACCGTTTTTCTTCCCAAATGTGGATTAGAATTTCCATAAAATGCTTCTCCATGTGTGAATTCCACATTTTCACAGTTTCTCACCTGCGACTGGCTAGTTCAACATGTCAGCTAAAGGTTTAACACGTAAAGATAACAATGTCACATGTGGTAACGATATATGCATCTTAACATGTGGTGAAGACGTGTTTTTACTGTGACATACGAATGAACATGTGAATTAACAATCAGTTTCATATGGTAGTATGAACAGTAGCAGTCTGGCCACTGATTAATGGTTGCAGCCCTACAGCTGGAATTATATTATTATAATGGAATTATAAATAGTTAAAATAGCCATGTCTTCTATACTATACAAAGCCAAGATTCATTGACAGCATACATACAGACAAAAGTGTTTTTTAAAAAACAGTTGGATTTATTTAGGACAGTAGAAGGTTAAGACAGCATAAGTTAGACTGTACATTGAAAGCTTTTCTATGTGAAAACCAAAAAAAAAAAAAAAACGGGAAGAGAAATACTGTTGCTAGTGTGACGTAATTTGAAAAAAACAGTATAAAACCTTTGTTAACGTGATTGGACAGTAGAGGTGGAGCTTGGAAAAGGAGGCACTAGACAACAGTTTATTTGGCAGATCATTTTCAGATTTTTTTTTTTTTTTTTTAACCTGACGTGATTAAAGAGTAATTTCCATAAGACACTGGCATTAAGAGAATCATCAGTCAGCGTCATCACGATTGATTCGAACACAACATAATACCAAGTCACGGCTGTGGAGCAGCGCTGTTGCATAGTTTGGACTGAGTAAGACCCCGACTGATATGTCAGTGGGCTCATATTGGTCAATGTATACTGGTATCTGATATGCAAGATATTTTATTTATTATTGTTTTTTTTTTTACAGGCTATAATCCTGAACAAAGATGCTGGGCTAATTTAGAATTGCTGACATAAAATAATTACATGATTTGTGAATGTGAGCTAGCCAAGTAAAATCACCTTGACTTAAATACTTCAATTTCCCCATGAATTTCATGTCTACTGTTTTTCATAGGAAGTTTTCTACTCCACAGCACTGGTACTGACAGAAACCCGGTCTCGGTCAAGCTCTAATGCAAAATAACTCTGGTTCCCTCTCACAGGTATGTATATACAAGCAAAAACTTCCTCAATATTCATCCAGGAAACACCATCAAAGTATTTGACTGGCACTGTTACAGGCACAGCAGTAATGTCTAATTCAGAGAACATACACACGATGCAGCGTACAAAACCAGTATCACACACATTGGAAGGCAAGGTCAAAGGCAGATTCTGGTCATTACAGTCATTATGAGCAAAACAGTGCTCTGAGCGGCACTTTGGGAGCACAAATCAAACATGGCCTCATGGCTAAAACCAATTTTTTTTCCCCCTCCTGCTCAGCAAAACGAACCACCTTCAGTTTCCAGGGTGTGGGGTGCTATTAATGCCATGCCCCCCAGTCCCACCTTAGAGGGCAGATGGTGAACATGTCAATGCACAAAGCTGGGAGCACAGTCCACGGACAGAGGACGTATACAGAGCGGAGAAACTGGCCTGGGACTGCAGTTTGGTGTGGACTTACTATGCTTATAAAAGGAATTTTTGAAAATAAAGTCCACTTCCTACAGTGACTGGTCAGGTGTGTGGAGGTGTAAAAGTAGGCTGAGCTTCTGTTCATTTTGAAATTTTTCACTGCTTCTTTCACTTTTCAGCATGCACCAACGTGTGTGTGTGTGTGTGTGTGTGTGTGTGTGTATGATTCCTGGTGTAGAGGTTGCAAGATGCAGTCTCAAGAAGGCTTTTCACCCTGCATTCAAGCATGAAATTTCCAAACACTTTCAGACATGGCCGAACGACACGTGCTTCAAGCTTGTTTATTTGTTCCCCACACTGCCCCTGTCATCATTTTCTGTATGGCTCCTCCTGGCTGCAGGACCGCTGGACTGTGTAGAACCTGATGTTAAAAGATGGCTCAATATGACATCACAGAAGCTCCATTAAAGAGTTGGGACAGTCGAACATCATCACTGCACAGCCATCTGCTCATGCTCCTGAGGGACAATATACCATGTGTGTTCTAACAATCAAAACCAAGTTTGTTCAGCGTAGACAAAGGCCATCTCAGGGTACAAGCCTGTTCTGCTATGACATCATGGAGTCTGTCTGTCTGTCTGTCTGTGTGTGTGTGTGTGTGTGTGTGACAACAGGCCTTGTTCTGGCCTGAAGCGATTACATGACACAGCAGTCTGAAGTCAGACAAGGCTGTCTGAGCAGACAGGACACTGTGTTTGTGTTACACAGACACACAGACACACACACACACACACACACACACACACACACACAGACAGAGGCACCTTCATCCAGATGCAAACAAGCTGACCAAGGGAGAATCCTGCAGACCGCCACTGCACAGTTTGAAGAATTCACAGAGCTTTTGCTAATCGGCCCTGTTGGTCAATTTCCTCTTTTAGAATTGGAAACACACACCCAAATGAACCGTGTGACTTTACTGCTGCGTGCTTAAAACACACAGATGAGTGGCAGTTGATTCCTTGTTGGTCTGGAGGACAAAGAGCACTACACTGACAGAGCTGTCAGGAACACAAAGGATCTGTCAACTGTTCAAAATTAAAGCTAAATGCTGCAGAAATCGCAGTGAGTCAGAACTGAAGGGGGAAGGAGGGCACGTGTCGAAAGTGATGTCAACGGACAACTCCAAGAGGAGGCAAACAGTCGCGTGACAGTGCTCTGAGCAAACAGTGGAGTTTTCTGCCTTTAGCCACAGCTCTACAGCAGCAGTGCAATCTGTACTAATTCTACACAATTTCTTGATGCCTACCAGATTAGCTACAGATAAGGGAATAGCGTGTTTTAGCCCTTATACTACACATCTCCACACACATACTGAGCTTCACCAGGCTGCTGAGGTTTAACAATACCAACGCTCCTCAATTCCACGACTTCCATTCATGTTGGCACAATTTGAAGATATTAAAAACCGAAAATATAACGGATCAGAATCCTAAAGCAAGCTTCAAGAGTCTGCCGGTTCATTTTCATAAAAAATGCGTTGTGTGCATTAAAAAGTGGTAACAGAACAGGCTAAGTATAAGGATTATGTAGTTCAAGAGCTAACGCTTGCAACTACATTGGCAAGTTTTTTTTTTGAAAGAAAAACAAACACTAAACGCATTTAAATCACGTTAAATCAAGTATTACACTGATCAAGAGCATGTGACTCAAAAGAATCATTATTCCTATGCCGCTGAATTTAATTATTTTGATCACATGTAAAAAAAAAAAAAAAATCATCTGTTTTTTCTTTATTACAAATGATCAAGGTGTTATTCAGACTTTGCAGAGATTAGTGAACGAGGTTCAATGTTGGGGAGATGTAACAGTTCAACAAAAGGCCTTGTGTTAGACATTTTTATCATCTTAATGATCAACTTTTTATGTATGCTGTGTTAAAATGAACAACTGGAGGCCATTTCCTGCTAGGGGCACATGGAGTAATGAGGCCAAGACTCCTGAAGACACGCTGCCAGATGCCTGCTTTCATTTTAAATAAACACCATCCAAAAGAAAAACATGAAAATAGCATTAAAATAACACTCATACATACAGATGCGTGTGGGAGGTTATATCTTGGGTTAGAAAGGAAACTGAGCTCGGTACATCCTGTTGCATTAGACAAAAAGAGTTAAGAGGACAACGTGCACTGTACATAAGCTGTAACAACAATGAGAGCAGCCAGCAGACACCTGCTCAGGTGACTCACAGGGCTGGCTTTATCCCTTTTGTTTACTCGGGGTGTATGGAAAGGGGAAGTCACACAGCATTAACAGGTACCGTTTAGAAAATAACAACGAAAGACTGAGCCCCCGCATCACATGTAGCATAACACAGAACGCTTAGGGTGGCGGCAATCCTACCGAGAGGATAAAGACACCTCGTCTGCGGAGGAGAGATGAAACCCGCAGGCTTGAATGTGAGAATCAAAAGGGGCTTCTGGATTCGTTTGGCCACTGTCAACCTGGACTGCATCATCCATCACAGTTTCACTGAAAATGTTTCTCATTCTATTCATGAAGCTTTCAAATGTGACAACTTTCACTGCGTACAAGAATACATTAGAAAGACAATGGTTTTGTTTTAGGCTTAATTTTGTGCAGCCTGACAGTTTCTGGAAACATAATTCTTTTTTTTCTTTTTTTTTTTAATTTAAATGATCAATTCACAAAGAGTGTGGAGATAAGTGTCTCTCAGCTTGTACTTTTACTGTTTGTCCACACTACTGACAAGCAGCTGCAATCGGCCGCCAACACACACAGAATAGTCAGCACTTTTCATGGCCGACATTCTGTCCCGCTACAGGGATTTTGGGGTCGATTATTCCCACAATATGAAAACATGTAGCGCTGTTAGTAAGCTTTAGCTGTATCGTGTTATTTGGATAGGGAAAGACACATTACCTGCGCACAGTAAACGTGGCAATGCGAATGCTATTTGAGGAGCCACACACATTTAGAATGGAGGTGAGACCCCCCCTCTCCCCTCCCCCGCTCCGACTGGGGCCGAGCACCAACTGAGTCAGCGTGCCGTCGGTTCTGAGTGGAGTCATTCGCTTTGATCGCTGTATGCACGTCGAGTTTGGAAGTGGGCAGAGGCGAGATAACATTACACATATTAACACCAAGTGTAAATGCAGAGGGCAGCTGCCTATCCAGATAACACATGTCCATAAAAACCATATCTTAAAGAAACAAACAAACAAACAAAAAATAAACAAGGTGGAAATGGGGCCATGAGGTCTGTTTGTCCAGATGGCAAAATATGGTCCTGTTTGAAGAATGCCAGAGGTTTGCTTTTAAAGCATAAGAGAAGAAAAGATGCTTAAAATCTGTCATTTGACTTATGTGGAAGGGCAGAGGCTTCAAATCACAAAGAAGTGGTTCACAACGAGCCCTGAGAAACAGCAAAAGAAACCGTGTCACTATTCAATTTTACAAGTGGTCTATGTGTTTGTGCCTGTGCTCTCTTAGGCCTCTGCCCTTTAATTAGCTGTAACAGAGTCCATCAGCAGTCACAAATCCACAAAGTGTAAACCCCCATAAAATATAAGTTAAAGAAAAATGCATAGGTACATACAGTATATTCATATATTAGAAAAAGAAACAAAACGATTAGAAAACTAGAATTAGGTGAACTTTGCAACCGGAATTCCTATCTGTCCGTCTGTGTGTGTTTGTGTGTGTTGGTGTTGGCCACCACGACACAGTGATGTCATCACCAAGCGCCAGTGGAGAGCAGATGTAAAACCAGAAACAAAACAAAAGCAGTTCTGGAAAGGAGGGCTATACAGGGCTGATGTCGCCTGTGCCTGTAGGTGGCTTCGACCATAGGTGTGTGTGTGTGTGTGTGTGTGTACACACATATATATATATATATATGTACACACACGCATATGCAACATTGACTGCTTCAGCCCATTCCTGTGAAAAGTCAAGACCGGCCTCTACACAAATAAAAGCAGTAAATAAAAGCAAGGAGGGTGTTTCTATGGATAAAAAGCAGTTAATATTACAACTCTGAACCATTCTCTGTGAGTTCCTTTTAGATTGAAGGGTTTATGATTTACAAAACTTTTGGCCTTAGTGACGGAGTATTTCAATAATTAGTCTATAATCACTGGCTCAGAGTGTATTTACTCCTAAGGCAAGGTGAGTTATTTCAGCCGTGGGAAATTCAATGTCTTCTTGAGCTGTAAAAACTTGTCTGACAGTGAGACCACTTTTTAATTGTACTCCATGTAGATTATTAAAGCCCAGAACATAAAACCAAAACACTGAAATGGGTTTAAAAAATGTAAACTGTTGCGCTTTTCATCCGGAAAAAATATGAACTTGTATTTGTCCACAGGCCAGTTTTGACTTTTCCATTACAGCATTGATGTACAATCCAGCTGCCAATGGGACATTTGTTTCTATATCTATGGCTTTAATGGCAGTAACAGCAATTTAAAACTAGCCCTTCCTCATCATCTCCCTCCCTCCCAACAGTGGTCAGAGCAGCACAGAAAAAAAAACAGACAGTGTGTGCATCAGAGCAAGTCACAGAGTGGAAATACCATAAAAGATGTCAGGGAGGTCCACTGCACAACATGGAGTGGGGGAGGGGCGGGGTTAAGAGGTCATTTACAGTGGTTTCAAGGGTCGGAGGGTGGGTGGGGCTCTGAGCCAAAGGCAGCTGTTGTAAGTCACAGTGAACAAGCTCAGTAAGGCAGAGAGCAAGCGTGGGGGGGCGGGGGGGTGGCGGAAGTAGTGGTGGCTTTAATACACAGTCAAGGTTCAAAAGGGAGGAGCGGGTCAAAGTCAAAGAAGGAGGATGCATGGGTGGGACACTACCCGATCCCCTTACAGGCTGGTGGGGGTAAGGAAAAAGGCACCTGGACACCCACTTTCCGTCTGCCTACACCCATATCCTCTCGTCCTCCTCCTCCTCCTCCTCCTGGTCATTCCTCTCACTGCAGCATCAGCTGCTTAAGGTTATCATGCAGGATGGTGTCCTTGACGTCGCGGAACACCAGCCGGATGTTCTCAGTGTTGATGGCAGTGGTGAAGTGGTGGTACAGCGGCTTCTGCTGCTGCTCGCGCCGCTTCTTGCGAAAACATTCCACCAGGAAGCGCTGGACGTCCGCCAGGCTTGTGGGGTCGCCCGAAAACTCGGGGAAGTAGTCTTTGATGGATACCTGCTTCACCTTTTCGTCCAGCAGGTCTGTCTTGTTCAGGAACAGGATGATGGACACGTTGCTGAACACCCGGTTATTGACGATGGTCTCAAAGATATTGAGGGACTCGCTCAGCCGGTTGGTCTGCCGGTCTTCCATCAGCACCTTGACGTGTGGGAATGCAGATGTGGGTCAAAGGTGACAGAGTATGTCTGGTATGTGCAGCAGGCTTATTTAACTGCGCTTAGCACAATGACAAAAGTACTTTTAAACAATTGCAACGTTGTCTTAAGGATGATGTAGAGATAGTTAACATGATGCTTCAGCAGTCTAAGTCTTTTTACTATAAAGTCCATCTTTTCTCTGTTACTATCCCTCCACTGCAGCTAAACAAGGAAACCCAAAGAAGGAATTTAACTTTGAAAGATGTCATATACTTCAGAGGGCTGGAGCCTCATATTAGCTTAAGCTTCACACAGAATAAGGACTGTGGAGTGTGTCCCACCTTACTCACTTACACCACGAGTGTCTTAGGAGAGAATCTCTCACTGAGCAGTATGAACAGGAGGAATAATCAAATGAATATCTATTGATTTTATCCTTTAAATGTATATGGTCCTCCCCACAAGCTGAACTTTTTACAACTTTTGATGCTTTGTTACTAGGATCCTGGCCAAAATGCAAGCAAAGCTCCTAGTGTCCCAGTGGCCTCTGCTCTCCGGCTGACTCACCTGGTCATATTCAGAGGAGGAGACAAGAAAGAGAATGGAAGTGACCGAATCAAAGCATTCGAACCAGCGCCGCCTCTCAGAGCGCTGTCCGCCCACGTCCACCATCTTGAAAGGCACGTTTTTGATCTCAAAGTTGTACTCGTGGATGCCCTTAGTGGGCTTTCTGGCCAGGAGGATGTCCTGTTGGCTGGGGAGGTAGTCCTGCAAGCAGATTATCAGATTTATGAAGGACTGCACATCCTGCACAAAAAAATTAGTCCATGCATTTATTACTTTGAGGCTGGACTGTTTCAGCTCCCTGTTATCAGGCTGCCCCCATAAGTCTAAAGACTCTCCAGCTAATCCAGAACGCTGCTACACGATTACTCACAAGAACCAGCATTAGAGATCATATTTCTCCTGTACTGGCTTCTCTACATTGGCTATCTGTAAAAATTCAGGATAGAGTTTAAAATTCTCTTCTTCACATACACAGTCCTTAATGGTCAGGCACCATCATATCTTAAAGAGCTCAAATTACCCAATTACCCCATTAGAACTGAGGATGCAGGGTTACTTCTGGTGCCGAAAACTTTCCTTTTTGATAAAGCTTATAGTTAGGGCTGGCCTAGACCATGATGCACTGAGCTTCTCTTTCCTTCCATACACATTCATGTCCCATTAACGCACGTCACTAACTTGACTTCTTCCCCGGAGACTTTGTCCTTTCTCATCTCACAGGTACCCATGGATGGTTGGACCTCCTGCTGTGGTCCTTTATGATGCTGACTGCTTTTATTGATCACATTTCGATTATTAGCTTTATTCTTCTTTGTTGCTGTTGTCATAAAAAAGAGATTGCTGTTGCTATGCATCTTTGTGTCTCTTCATTTCTGATGGGTTCAACTGATTTCATCAAAGATCTACATGAACACTTGCACATATATTTCATTTTAACTTAAAGGTATAGTGCTTGGGGGGGAGCTATTGGCAGAAATGCAAAATAACATTGCTAATCACATTTTCATTGGTGTGTGATCTTTGTGTTCCTGTGTTTATCAGGACTGTTTTCAGTGCACACACTTCTCATGCTGCTGCTTAGGGGACATCCCTGTTTTAACACTCTGCATTCCTGAAATACCACAGAACATAAACACATGTAGAGCTTCAGGAGAGAGTGGTTAGTTCTGACTGATTAGTTTTCCTTAGTGATGGTAAGGCTTGGCCAATCAAGTGCATCTTTAACTATTTGGGACTAAATATGATGTAATAATATTCTTATTCGTGTGTGTGTGTGTGTGTGCGTGTGTTTGACTGAGATCAGGCTACACCAGACCCACATTCATAACATTCCAGGGGTAATGACTCATTGTTGACACAAACCATGCTAGCGTACATGCATGCATGCACATACACACACACACACACACACACACACAAACACACTCACAAATAACGAGAATTTCCCAAAGAGCTTCCTTTTTTCCAAACACTACCTCATCAGGAGAAGAGCAGCAGCTACAGGAGCATCATGAGCAGGAAACTGAGACAACAACGCAAGAATCAGCTACAGTCTCATCTATTAAAGTTAGTTTAGTTATCCAGGATGTTTGGTAGCGTCTGGGCATAGAGGTCACAGGCCAGGTGAACAATGAGCCAAATTTTTTAGTTCACTGGTAAATGAAGTTTAAGACTGTTGGCCAGTTTTCTTGTTTTGTGCTATGTGGACATTAACCTGTACTAGCTTACAAATAAATTACACGTTATAGCATATACAAACGTCATTAAATCATAATAACCAATTAAATCACACACAATTCACATCAATTTATATAAGCTGTGAAAATAAGATTTACATTATTAGATTATTTATATATTTTTCAGAATCTACACATGAACTGCTACATTTTTACTCTCTTTATGTCAAAAATCACAATGGAAATAAGTCTAAAGTTTAATTCCATCATCGTTGACATTTTGTTACGGAGTGAGTTATTTAATGTTCTCCTTATAATCTCAAATAAACTCAGTTTTACCACATTTAGGCACATTAAAGAGTGTATCAGGAAGCATTGCCCAAGACACCCATAGCTCTACATTCCCACACATGACTGGTGTAAAACTGAAAATTGTTTGGCCAACAGGAACCTGGGTGGGGGGGGTGGGGGGGTCTGCTCCGTTTAGTGCTTAATATAGTTAGAGCACATGAGAACATGTGGAGATGTGGAGAGCTCACTGAAGACAGGAAGACAACAGTTTCACTTCTCTTTTCAACAAACTCGCTGAGTGCTATCACACCCATCTGCCATCCCGCCTGCTGGGGGTACTTGATTGGTAAAGCTTCTGCAGTGTGGGTGGGACTTACCGACTGTCCAAGCTTTTCCAAATTGTCCAGGAAATACTTGACCGACTCCCCCTGAGAGACAGAGAGAACAAAGAGAGAGAGAGAGAAGGAGACAGTGACTTTTATTTAATTTAATCTCTCATAATGTCATATTTCACATGGCCTTATCTCACTTCCACATCAGTGTGAAAGTGAGTTACATGGGTGTCACTGTTACAGGCGACACCACTGTCTCACCACCACCGCCTGGGAAAACAAACTTACTGACGTGTCAAATGTCTGAATGCTCAGACCTCACTGTGTATTCTAACTGTCTGTCGAGTGCGGCCATAATTCAAATGTCTTGTTTGGCCTAAAAACAAATAAAAACAACAAAAAAAAGATATCCAGTTTACTATTATGTACATTTGAGAAGATGGGAGCAGAATATTTTAGTGATTTTTTTTTTTTAATGATAACACCGGTTTATATGTTCATGTGATAAAAATTTCTAATATTATGCTATTGCAACATGCTGATGTATTATTAAGCGGACATATCGAAAAACGAAAGCAATATTGCTGCTGGCTGGTTTTTTTTTTGTTTGTTTTTTTGTGGTTGAGGTTTGATAACATCAACCTTGACAGAACAGAGGTGGCACATCATGTACATCACACAACAAAGACGCATACACTGTCAGCTAGGGATGTTCCAAATGACTTCATCTTCCTGACCTTTAAAAGGGAACTTTCACACTTAGTTTACGCCTTTGTCAAGGAGTCTAAAAGTATGATAACAATGACACAACCAAATAGCCAAAATAGAGCAAATTATGCTAATCTACAACTTAGTTAAATATTGTCCAGAAAATATGGTGTATGCTATTTGAAACCAACATCTTAGATACGACAGTTGAGTGGACTGGCATGGGTAACTTTAGTAGGGGATGCTTGTTTTATTTTTATTATTTTTTAATGACTATGAGGACATGACATTTCAGTGTAAACGATGTCAGTATGTAATTTAAATTTCTATTGTAATACAATGCCGTGTTTGCCTAGCGTAGCGCTCAAAGCCCTCCCCCGGCAACAGCTCTTCCCTTAAGCAGTAGCCTCCCCTCAGCTGGACAGTGTACCTCGTCACATTTTGAAAACAGCTCAGGAATGTCTCAAGGACCACGGTAACGGCCTGTAGGCTCCATCATATGCTAACGTGACTGAGAATCTATGGGATGCACCGGAATAAGCCCAATCCACCCTCCCAACTGACCTGCCAGGTGCATTGGGGGTAGGTTCTCCAGGTGGGAGCCTCCACTCTCAGCTCTACAAATGGCTCCCACACTGACAGAAGAATAATATTTCTGTTGTTAGCTAGCAAGGGCAGCAACGCTTAAACAACTACTGGGGTAAGTGCACATCCCTGATGTCCACTAGTAACCGATCTGATCACGACATGAGGCAGAAGTTTAACTCCTGCTACAATAACTGACTGACACTGTGTGTATGCTGCAGTTGACAGAGCAGCATGTGTGAACTCCAGGAGGGACCGTCTGAAATTTTACCAGGGCTCAAAAATAAGGATTGCTCGTTTACTTAGGGCCACGTTAGGCAAGTAAATCTAGCAACTTGATTAAAACGGAAAGCAGCCAGGGAGTAGCCTTCTCATGAGTTTGGTGCTCATAAGGAAGGTAAAGACATTTATGAATCTGAGCTCAAGCAAACATTTCAGTTACCCTGGAAACAGCAGTTCGGTCGGGCAGTGTTAGCGGATGTAGGCGAAACGCCAGCTAAATATTGTGCAGTTTGCCAGCAGATTGAGTGCATGGCTGAGAGCAAGATTAAACACGACAATGAACTTAAGTCTATGTTGTTATTTGATATAAAAAGCATAGAGCCAAATAAAATATGGATATGACTGCAATGCAGCCCTCGTTGGAACAGCTAGCGGTTAACTTCTGGACAAAAGAAAGTAGGTCTCTCACATGCAGCGGTCCAGAGATATTTAACTTTAGCAAAACGATGTCATATACGACAGTATTGACCTCAGAGCCTTCTGATTTTCTTATCGGTGCTGTTCAACATCTGGTGGCATTTCAATGAGACATTACAGTTTTTTTCCCCAGATAAAGGTGCATTAGACAACACATGTATTCTTCGCTTGCACGACGCATTCCGTCTGGCTGAACAGGTATGGACAGTTCCACATTAAACATAAGTGCTTCTCCAACACCCGTAAGGCAGACACAATCAGAGAGTGTCCCTGCTTACTTAAAATGCAAATGATAAATGACTCAAATCCACTGGAAAAAAACCCAAAAGATCTCAACAAGTGAAAGTGATACAACATGCAACTGACAGCCGCCACTTAAGAAAAGCTCTGACACCCAAGGTACATACCAGCCACTTGCTTCCAGGTTAGTTTCACTGTCGACCCAACTGCCTCATAACATAACACCACCCACCTTTGCTAAATGACAGTGTATGCGGTCTTTGTTATGTGATGCAGCAGCTCTGCTCTTTTCTGATAGCTAACATTATCAAACCATTTCCACACTACCAGTCGCTCCCATATTTGGAACCAGTTCCTTCAGGAGACGACAGAAACGTCACCTTTGCTTTCAGCCATGCTTGTGGCTGTACACAAATACACTGCCGTATCGATGATGATATTTTTATAATTTATTTATTGATACTGATAACCTTGGTGTGAACAAATGCTGGCAGAAGCTGACAATAGCGTGTTTGCATTTTGGAGAAGAACCCACAGTTACTCTGGTAACATCAAATGCATTCCATCTACAGACCATAGTATGACTTGATGAATGAAGAGAAATCAGTAGCATCTGCAGGTAGGCTTATAAATAACATCACAGAAAGGTTCTATCCATGTTAACAGACTAACATTAGGCAGACTAACTGAACCTCAGCTGCTCCAAACAGATGTGTGACAAGCTAATTTCCCTGCAGTACAGTTACAGATAATTTTCCTGTGAGCACGTTGTTGTCAGACCACAATGTAAACTTGTGGAGAGCAGTGAGGGAGGAATGGAGGAAGGAAGGGTGTGGTGAGGAGGCAGAGGGACAGAGAGCGGGGAGAGAGAAGCAGTCCTTCATTAGCTCGTCTGTGTCCGTCTGTGTGTCGCTCGCCAGCTGCAGCTCCGAGGAACAGCCTTTATCACTTACTGTCAATGCTCTCTTCTGTACACTCAGAACTCTACTCGCGAGTAATCACTGACATCCCACAGTCATGTGCAAATAAAGGCAAAAGTAAGCTGCATGGGCGTCAACCACACTGAAGCAGGAACTGGGTAACTTAATACATGTGTCAGAGAGAAATGGCTAAATCAATACACCACGGTGGTAACAAATCCGATGTGAAATTCACAATGCCACACCTCTGCCCTTTGAACTTGTATATAGCATCAAAGATTGCACCAGAAATTCAATGAGGACATCTGCTAACAGCGTAGACGCCAGGTAAGACTCACCAGCTGGAACTCTCGCCGGCGGTCATAGGCATTCTGGATGCCCTCATCAGCCCACAGGGCCCGGATGGATGGCAGGTAGTGCTGGAAAACTTTATGTTCCACCATGCCGTGACCATGGGCCATTGCCGACCGGGTGTCAAAAGCCATCACGGTGTCTCCATGCTGCTGGTTGGACGGTGTGCCCCATGGGATGTGGAGTTTCTCTCGGGCATCCACCAACACCCGAATACCTAGAGCAGGAGATAAACACATGTCAGAACTGTATTCTAATCAAGATTAGCCATTTCTTGACAGATTCCATTACAAACTAAGTATATGCATGCACACATTTTCATTGGAGGACCTTTATTAAAATTGTTCTCATTCAATGTTACCTGACAAATTTACAATTACCATCACATCCTGTCAGATTTCAGAATGAGACTAGTTGAGCAAAATTGTGTGTCTGGTTAAACAAAGGGAAAAAAAAGTGATTTTACAAAGGATTTTCCTTTCTGTAATGCTGTCAGACACTAACTATCTGAGTCTGGGGGCTGTGCAAAAAAGCACTTTTAGTGGAAGTAACTTTGACTGTTGGAGTTGCACCAAAGGATTACACTGGAGTGACTGCTAGGTGAGGCGATCGACTGGACCAGTTCCAAAACTTTGCATATGTCAACTAAGTATAAATTATTGACCCAATGAAATATGTAAATAAAAGAGACCAGTTATGCTGTTTTGTTTTTTTTTTAATCTTTCCAATACTGGTCTCTGTTATTACCTTCTACATTGTCTGTATGTAACACATGATGAAAGAAAGTCTGCAGGTCTATATCTACTCTATTCTTGCTCTGTCTGGCTTTTCAGTTGTCCAATGTTCCGCTATGTTCACCAGCTGATCTCTAGATTTCAATAATTACAATATCAAGCTTATTAAGCTTAAGGGAAAACAAGGCGTGACGTATGAACTTTTACTCCAATGAAACATAAAGACATGGCAAGAAACGCCTGAGTCAGCTCTGCAGATTGGAGAAACTTTAGTCTCACAAATGTGTAACAGGAGCTACAAAAGATTTACAAATGTACGATTTGGGCGTAATTTCAAGTAATCCAAAATTCAAGATCCAATCCACATATCCACATATAGTCATAAACCCAGTATTTCAGCTAATGTCACATACGGTTATCTCCAACTGTTATGATGGTGCATTATTCATCTTACCATCCTCTGATAACAATGAGCAAACTATTTTCATACGGAAAATCATACACATTTTCCCCACAGCTGGTCATTTAGCTTAGACTGTGACCCAGGAGGTGGAGCGGGTCGTTCACTTAGGAGAAGGTTGGTAGTTCAATCCTCGGCTCCTCTGGTCCATGTCAAAGTGTCCTTGAACACTGAACCCCAAATTGTTCCCGACGCTGCACCATCAGTGCATGAATGTTCAGATCATAACTTTCTGATGCATTGCAGCATCTGCTATCAGTGTGTGAATGTGACAGTAGTATAAAAGCGACCAGTATGACTAGAAAAGCGTCCATCCATCCATCCATTTTCTATACCGCTTATCAGTCAGGGTTGCGGGGTAGAAAAGCGTCCATTTACCATTTTGGCTGGACTGGCTGTAACCTTATTCGCAGCACGAGAACATCCACATCACAACTCTTAAGTACTGAATTCAGGTGGGGTATGGGGCTGTTTTTCAGGGGTTGGGCTTAATGCTTCAGCATACCAGGACATTTTTGACAATGTTATGCCTCCAACCCCAACCCCACAGATGCTCCACTGCATGAATGTGCAAAAACCTGCACAGAAAGCCTTCCCAGAAGAGCAGATGTTCCCACAGCTGCAAAGGGGCGAACCAACTCCACACCAACATACATGCACTTAGAATGCAATGTCACCGCTGTCCCCACTGGTGTAATTGTCATGTGTCCCTGTACTTTTGTCTATATAGTGAACGTGTTCTAAATGAGAAACATGAAACATGAATTCAGAGAGCCCAGATGTCCCAGTTTCCCACCAGAACTTAAAGGCAAGGATTGGTGTGGAGTCGGAGACATGGAAACACAACAACAAAAAAACACCACACATACGTCACCAGAACCGTGAGCATCAACAACAACAACAACAACAATAATAATAGTAATAATAATAATAATAATAATAATAATAATAATAATAATAATAATAATAATCAGAGCAGCATTTTGCAAAACAGAAAACCTTCCTTTCAAGTTGGAAAAAGTCAAGACAAACACAACAATCAGTCACTCCACTGGAGGCTCCAAGGCACCAGGATGAAGTTAGTCTGATAACTGACAGACAACTGGGTCTGCACCAGGATGGGAGCACTTACCACCTCCACCCACCACTTTCCCAGAGGACGCCCTGCATATGAAATTACCGCATGTGACAAATGCAGCGAGATGCTGTTAAGGGCCAACACAAAGATCTTTTAGGTTGAGCACGAGTGTCCGACCCAGGCAGTTCAGTGAGCAGAGAGGAGCAGCGAGCTGAGGCTTTGAGTTTACACTGCTGCTCTGTGAACTCTGCTTCACCCAACTAAACAAGCCTGCTCTGACAATGTGCTATGTTCCTTAGCTGTCCCCAACATGCTGTTTAATCCAGCGGGCATGCATGTGCTGTGTGTGTGTGTGTATGCACAAGCTGACAGCTCAGTGATGAATGGAGTCTGCAGCATGTGTCAACTTATCTTCAGTTCCTCTGCCAGCTTCATGTATTTCCCCATCTTTGCTTTGGATTTGACACATGAGCCTTCAAGCTCTTTTGTTTTTTTGATATTATGGGACAGGTAACGGGATGCCAGACTAAACCAAACTAGGGACTGAAAAAAGCCCAATGTTAGATTGCGATGATTAACCTTCCTGCTACATTTATTGACTAGATCATCTAGACCATCTCTGTCACAATAGGGTTACCTGTTTGAAGGTGTGTCTTTACCGATAAAGTGCTCGTCTTAAAAGCATCAAGGCTGTTTAACAGCGAATGTACACATTTAATTCCACCACTTATTTTTGTTTAGTCTTTATCCATCACACAGCACCCATTTGATTTCCCATAAATTCTTCACAATACAACTCTAACTCTATTACTACTACTCTCTACTACTAACACTACCCTGACAGCTGAAAGTGAACATGACGAAACAGATATCTGAAAGTACAAAGTGACTCAGGAGAAAAACTAAACCACAGAGACTCAGTTAGAAGACGCACTGAGAGGCTTTAGTGTTGGTCAACACTTGCTTATTTAGATGATTGATGTATTGTCAGAGCTGGATACGGCATTACAGCTCAGCATTACTTTCAATTTTACCTAATCGCCACTTGTGGTATTGCAACCAGAAAATTCCCAGCAGCAAGAAAGCATTTCCCCATAGATCATCACTTCAAAGACAATAAAAAAAAAAGTCTTTTCTGCATGATGTCAACTCTCTATACAAGCATGCTACGTTTGCGTTCTGTTTCAGGATTGCTCACAAAGCCCAGCTGGGCCAGAGACATTATGGCATTAACACTACTCTGTATATTCAGTGGGCCACACACCCCAAGAAGTAACCCAGGAGTTAGAAACTCTCACACCAAGTGAACAGTAAGCAACGAATCTATCCGGCACCTGTCTCTTACAACACATTCACGGTATACACATCCAGCAGTTACAGAGCAACATTACTGTCATTATTATCGTTCATTTGGAGTGGTGTTTTTATCCAAGTGATAAATGTTAATGCTCTGTCTGGCTCTTCAGCTGCCCAATGTTCCACAATGTTCACCAGCTGTGTGTGTCTGCGGAACAGGTAGTGTAAAGCGGGATTTTTTTTTAAAGGTACTTCCCTGCCTGTTGTGGTAGAAAACAGGGCTATGAGAGCATGTTAGTGAACCAAAACAGTAAAGCTTTTGGGCGGACAACTAAGCAATGAACCTAAACTCGCTATAACCATGTAAAGCTGCGTGGAAGAGGACATTTAGCTCATACAAATATTAGAGGCTTCAGTGACCCTCCAGGTTCTCTGAAGAAAGCCAAATGAGCATCCAAATGTGCAATGCATATACGTCTCATGCTGGTCTACACCTTTTAACAATACCAGTGCTGCCAAAATTCCTTACATCAGTAAATAATGCACATTACCTGGTCAGTTTTGACATTTTCACTGCAAAACAACAACATGAAATAACTGTAGGGTTCAATGGGGAGGCAAAGTAGGAAGTTGGCTCTATTATGCACCTCAGTTCACATCCTCTTCACACAGTTCTGGTTTGACATGCCAAGTGGGCTGTCAAAATACCAAGTTAAACAAAAATGCTACACAACTCCTACCTTATTAGAGACATGAAACGCTGATTTCACACAAAAATCAGAAAACTTGGAGTACACATGCAGTGTCACGTGAACATGAAACTCCAAACTGCCAAAAGCTGTCTGACTGGTGACTTCTAGCCCAGCGTGTGCTGCACTAGGCCTCAGCGCCCTGCTATCCTAGACAACATCAGGGGGTTAGAAAACAGATTACTGGATGGATGCCTGAATAATAAACTTAGTCTCAATTATAAATTAAATCAGTTAATTAATTACTACTTGTACATAACATTGCACATTCTTCACAAACATGGCTGACGTGTTTTTACTTGGCTAATAAGAAGCAAATTATCCACCTGCTGACACTCGCTCTCTGTCAATGAATATTCTGTACTTGAGTATTCTGTACTACTCTAACACAGCTGACAAAGTGACAGATTAGCCCCGCCATCGATACTTTCAGAAAGCCTCTGGTAGAGAGAGATGCAACTGTGCAATGCTTACATGTGCATATTTATAAATGTGAGGTAAGAAATACATAACAAATACATTTTGCCTGAACAAAAAAAATACAAAATACTTGTTCAAACTATCTTAAAACTCTCTTTAATCATTGTAAGCCATCACAAATTTAGAAAACAACTACAAGTCAACAAAACTACAGATCTGAACCAAAGTCTCAAAATGCTGATTGAAAGCTACATGCCAGAAGAGTTAATACTGCTTCTCTCTAGATAAGCTAAATCATGGAGATACTTCGTTCACCTTCTAACTCCTAGTAGAGTTTTGTAAATTTCCTGCAACAGTTTTGTACTTTGTGCATGGAACAGAATCTGCCACAGGTGCATCAATCATGGGGCTTCTTTTACACTGTTATGGTCCGCTTACAGCGCATCCGGGAAGTATTCACACCGCTTCACCTTTATTTTTCAGTCAATGGATTAAATTAAATTTCTCCTACAAAATTCTACACAAAATACCTCATAATCATAAAGTGAAACAAGTTTGCTTGATTTTTTTGCAAATTTGTTAAAAATGAAAAACAAAAAATGTAACATGTACATAAGAATTCACACCCTTTGCCATCACGCTCAAAATTGAGCTCAGGTGCATCCTGTTTCCATTGATCATCCTTCAGAGGTTTCTACAACTTGAGTTGAGTCCACCTGTGGTAAATTCAGTTGACTGGGCATGATTTGGAAAGGCACACACCTGTCCATATAAACCCTCACAGTTGACAGTGCATGTCAGAGCACAAACCAAGCCATGAAGTCAAAGGAATTGTCTGTAGACAGGATTGTGTTGAGGCACAGATCTGGGGAAGGGTACAGAAAAGATTTCTGCTGCATTAAAGGTCCCAAAGAGCACAGTGGCCTCCATAATCTATAAGTGGAAGAAGTTTGGAACCACCAGGACTCCTCCTAAAGCTGGCTGTCCAACTAAACTGAGTGATCGGGTACCGTACGGATCACTTGCAAAGGTTCGGAACACGTGTACCGCGGACTGGCTGTGTTTTATTCTGGAAGGCGATGATTGGCCCATTATTTTAAAACAAGAAAGGCCAGTTTGCATGTGTCTGTTACAAGCACAGTGTGTCAGCATGGCAAGCGGAGGACCACGAGATCAAGAGCTAGAGAGGCTTCCAGTGTCTTTTAAATCAGCTGTATGGGAGCACTTTGCCTTTCCTGTTCATTACGGTGACGATGGGAGCAGGTTGGATGGATGGACAAAACTGTTACGCCGTGTTGGCACTGCGGCATGAGAAATCTTATGAGCATGGCAATACATCTAGCATGATGACCCATATGAAGCGACATCACCCAACTGTGTCACTGACGACGACCGAAAAAAAGTCAACACAGCAACTCATCACCAGTGGGCAAATGTTTTGAAGTGTTATGTTTATATATTTTTAAGTGTTTTGTATATGTTTTAATACATACATGTTTTGAAGTGTTTTTGTTGTTGTTATTCTGGTCTGTTTATTTCCTTCTTCTTGATCCGAAAAATGATCCGAACCATGGCTCAAAAGCCGTGGCACGATCTGAACCGTAAATTTTGTGATCCGTTACACCCCTATAGAGTGACCAGACAGAAACCAATCCTCAGCAAGATGCATATGAAAGCCCATCTAGAGTTTGCCAAAAGGCAGTTGAAGGACTCTCAGACCACAAGAAACAAAATTCTATGGTCTGATGAAACAAAGATTGAACTCTTTGGCATGAATGACAAGCGTCATGTCTGGAGGAAACCAGGCACTGCTCATCACCTGGCCAATACCATTCCTACTGTGAAGCATGGTGGTGGTAGCATCATGCTGTGGGGATGTTTTGCGGCAGCAGGAACTGGGAGACTAGTAAGGACCGAGGGAAAGATGACTGCAGCAATTTACAGAGACGTTCTTGCTGACAACCTGCTCCAGAGTGCACTGCGAAGGTTTATCTTCCAACAGGACAACAACCCTAAGCATACAGCCAACATCACAAAGGAGTGGCTTCAGGACAACTCTGAATGTCCTTGAGTGGCCCAGCCAGAGTCCAGACTTGAACCCTACTGAGCATCTCTGGAGAGATCTGAAAATGGCTTTGCACTGACGCTCCCCATCCAACCTGATGGAGCTTGAGAGGTTCTGCATTGAAGAGTGGGAGAAACTGCCCAAAAATAAGTGTGCCAAGCTTATAGGATCATCCTCAAAAAGACTTGAGGCTGTAATTGCTGCCAAAGGGGCTTCAACAAAGTATTGATCACAGGGTGTGAATACTTATGTACATGTTATATTTTTGTTTTTTAATGTTTAATAATTTGCAAAGAAATTCAAGCAAACTTGTTTCTCTTAGTCATTATGGGTTATTTTGTGTAGGATTTTGAGGGAAAATATGAATTTAATCTATTTTGGAATGAGACGGTAACATAAAAAAATCGAAGCAGTGTGAATACGTTCTAGATGCACTGTAGGCTGTTAATTGGGTGATTTCAACACGCCATAATAAATCAAAGAGGTTTCATCTAATGACATGTGCAACCGGTGTGTCAATAGTGCGTCACAGAAAGACCCAACTGCTGCTTCCCCCGCATGTTAACAAAACTCCCCAAACCCCAACTGATTTAACATTTAGTGAAATGACACTAACAGTTTCCTTTTCAGTTTAACCACGTCAAATGTCAGTCATTTCCTCGTGACTGAAGCTGAGCAAGCCTTTCCAGCCTCACACATCACACTTCCCTGTTTGCACTCATTCTAAGGGAATTTACATAGAACTGCCCTGTGACATCATGGAAGTGCAAACAGACGCTCCTATCCCTGGTAAGTAACTGGTTTACTGTCGTTCACCTCACACTGTGCAGAGCCAATCACCTCTAAGCTCAGGCTGGAGCAGAGCATTGACATATACAAAGAAGAATATGGCATTTTCGCTTCCTCCCACTGTACAAAAGTGAAGCCAAAATATCCTAGATTCAAGTGAAAAAGTTTTGTTCTGGTGACATCATTCGGAGCCAGAGTCTGTGCAGTAGCGACTGTGCTGTGAAAACACGGTAGTTTCCATAGTCAAGCTGAATTTTTTTTTTATTTTTGCCATGCGCCTCCACCATTCTGACAGGATAGGCTCATTCAGAAACCAAGTTACTCATAGAAATGAAGTTACACAGGAAATTGTACATGGTCACATGCAATGTAATAACCTGGTTACTCTACATCCACATATGCACGCAGCAGCTCAGTCATCACATCTACTGACCTTATTTTAAAACCGAGACTTGCTATTTTAACTGTAGCACTGTAACTACAGGTTTTGTGGCGACAGAACATAGGTTTTCCTTGCAGCACAAATAAATAAATAAGCTGTCAAATGTTCAGATGTTGAAACTAACTGAGAGGGGCCGCTTTGTGCTGGTTTTAAGTTTTAGTCGATCTTTGGAGAAATCATTTAAACACATAAAGATCTCTCCTTTCATCACAGTGACAAGTCCTCTATCTGAGGGCTTTTGTCCTGGACCTGCTCAAGTTTAAAAAGCCGAAATCCAGTAACACGCATGTTCAAGAAATAAACTTTCCCCAGGAGAAATCCAACTGAGAACTCAGGTTCCTCCTCTGTCATCAGCCTCCTATTTGAGTTAACTTGAAAGAAGTTGTATTGTTACTTTCTGCGACAGCAATTTCCGCACCACAAATACTGGTCCGTTAATAAACTAATTATTATTATTCTATTAATGTACATGTAGGACACTGAAATGTCATGTCTTCATAGTGAAATGTTGCTTCATGAAAAACAAGCACCTGTTACTAATGATAGCAAGGTTGGTTAACTGTTGTTTCTAAGACGTTACAACGTTTAAAGATTAAGATTAAATTGTGCTCAAATTCTGACAGTTTTCTGTGTTTTCTTACTTTCAGACTACTTGACTAGTGTCAGTTTACCTTTTAGTTTAACTTCTGTGTAAAGGTCAGAAAAATTAGAAAATTCCTGGGGAAAATGATATGTTTCATGAGGCTTTGATGATTCGGTATGCGCCCATCAGCAAACTCCCACCTTAGACCAAATATGTCCAAAAATGAATGAGAATGTACTATTTGATGATGCAATGTACATATAGATTACATTTATCTACTGCCATATCTGTGTAAGTAATGTGCCACTAATATGTTCCACTCCAACAAACCCAAAGGGGTGACTAATACAATCTCATACGCACCCACAGCCCTATTAGTCATTAACCAAGCTGATGTACGGTTAACATGGTATGGTTGTCCTCTTTTCTGTGATTATTTGTACTGCGTTTCAATGAAAGTAATTTTTCTCATTTACATAAGATTCTGTTGATAGCAGTTCATAAATGTTGTGTTGTCCAGCACTCACTATGAGACAGTTGAGCTGCTGATGAAATCATTATTATTATTATTGTTATTTTTACAATACCACTGTCAGACAAAATAAATTATATAAAACAGCAGCTGTTCTGTGAGATCAGCTTTAGTGACACGGTTGGAAAGTAACAAAGAGAACATTAAAGTTAACAAAAAGGTTGTCATATTGTAGTACAGTCACAAAGCATCTGTCACTACATCTAAATCAGCTGCTAACATGCATTTATGCATGTAACAACTCTATACTGTTACTGTTAGTGTGGCTCTGCCTCCATTTCTTTTCAGTGGACACTGACACCACAACAGAGCTATGAATGAGGTAGATCCTGTGTACATTTGGAGGAAATGGCTGGCGACACGGAGTTAACAAATGCGTCTATACATGTCCCAGGACAACAGTTGGGTAAATTGCAACTGATAAATTAGCCTATTACAGTGGCTAAGAACTGGGAATTCTAAACTGGGAGAAAATATGGAAAAATCCAGACAGAACTATGTTTGACATCAGTTTTCAAGCCTTGCAAACTTCAAGGGGATAAAAAAAAAAAGCGACAGTTCTGAGAAAACTCAAATAGTTATGTTCACTCTGGTTAAGGGTAGGTTGCTGAAGCACAGTTAAGCAGGAGCATTTCAAGTTACGGCAACTGAAAACGGTTTCATTATAAACGTGAAGTCAGGCAGAATCCTGTTTTAAAGAGGAAGTATGAACAAGATCTTTTTTTTGCACACTACACATAATCACACACATACTTGTTCCCATATGATGTTAATAAAGGTGATACATGTGTGTTAAAAAAAACTATTTATGCTCAAAATCAGCTGGCATCTGCCTGCTTGAATTTGAAGTTTTAGATACCGATACATAACAGGCAAATACGCAACTGAATTCAGAGGACCGTAAATGAGGGCCACAAAGCTCCAAAACACTCCTTGTCTTTTCAGCAGGGAAACAGAGACAGTGACTGAAGCTTCTCAAGGCTGGTTAGCTCTGACTACCAGCTCCTACCTGCTCCTGTCCATTCTACACTGAGAAGAGGTCAGACAGTGTCCCCCATGTCCCCTCAACACCTCCTACCTCTGTCACTCTCTCATACATCTGCTGCATTGTTTTTAACATGCTAAAATATCACTGTCTCAAAAGGCAAACAGAAAATACATCACTTTCCTGTCTCCCATCTGTCTGTAAAGAGTGTGATTTGTGGCACAAAGTAATTAACAATAGAGCATAATATGAAACAGTAGATGTTTTCCCATCATCAAATGATCGATCGATCATCATATCACACAGCTCTTAAAATATTACATTACATATATACACTTGAGTATTGCCATATTATGTCATCTGATACTGCATCGAGTTTCAGTAACACTGAACTGACTTTAAACTCTTAAGACAGCGATAACAGAGTGGTAACCGATCATCAGCCACTGGACTCTTCCACTCCAATGTAACATCAACTGTGACCGGAACAGGTAAGTGCATATCACAAGCATAAACACAAGGAACACAGATCTATGAAACAATATATCACAACAGGTTCCAATGTATTGCTCGCAATGTATTGAACTGTAACTCCTGTATCATGATATGTATCACACTGAATTCAGAGTCAAAAGTTGGTTGGCGTTCGATTTGTCACTCAAGAACTCGGAAAACGATTTACGAGTACAAATCGAATGCAGCATAATTACCCATCAATTGTAATGTGTCTGCCCAGGCAGACCAGTGAATTTTGGTGAAAGGTAAAAAAGGTCAAGTAAAAAAGGTCAAGCTTGGAGCTATGATTTTCCTCATAATCATATGGCTTAATCCTAATGTGGGCCTGACATTAGTCACAGATAGCAGCAGCTTTGGTACATTGAAAGAAACTACCGATGTAAAATATACTATGGAGCACACTGCAAACTACAAACTGCAAAAACACCACCATGTCTTTTACTCCCGAGCAGCCACAGAAAGCTGGGAGCAATGCATTCACACCAGCTAATTTTTCGCACAACGTCAATAAATACAAAGTCAAGGATGCAAACGATGCCTAATTCCTGAAAGCTGGGAATTCATCTTCGGCAAAGTCACGCCTGATTCTGCTCTGATACGGAGTGGATTTCCGACGGGAGGAGAAATCAGTGTACTTTGAAACTTTTGAGATGAAATAGTGGATTCATTTTCACTCTGGCTTTTAAACCTGCTTCAGCAGCGAGCTGCAGAGGTGCTAAACCGGACCTCCGGGGTGTTTATGCAGTGTAATGTTGAAGGAGAAATACACTTTACTGCAATGTACAGAGAAGAGAGGGGAAAAAGAAAAGAGAACTGGAGTCTCTAGTGAGAGCTGTTTGGGTGGAACAAACACAAATGATCCTACATTCAAACTAGAGGGCATAATGCAACATTTCACTGTTCGTGAGCGCATGTGTCAACATTTTAATTCCACCTTGCAGTTTTAAACCGCGATGTGTGGATAGAACAGCAGCGGCAATGTACCACAGACATTAAAAAGATAAGCAGTGCTTTTGGCTGCGTTGCTGATATTGTAAAGATAAGGTGTTGTCATACAAGCAGTGGGGGCGGTGACAGACAGCCGACTGACAACCACTCATATTTTCAGTCTCTAAAGAAAAATGAAAACAAAACAGAACACATTAAATCGACGGTCATTCCTCTGATACAGAACTAACAGACTGCAAAATCACATTCATAATGACCAGGTTTCCCCAACAGAGCAAATTCATATAATACAGCTGATCTGAGAAACCCACATGTAACTGATCTGATTCACCAGGCACAATACCAGGATACTCTTTGGTTACTCTGACTCACTTTAAGGTAACAGCTCACACGTCTGTATGTGATTTCCCCCCATAATCACTAGGGTAAATACCAAAATCAACTGTCCCATAATGCAACATGTGTGCTAATGCGGTTACAAGTCAAAGCCATGTGCAACTTCAGCGGCTCATTCATTAACCTGAGTGCTTAGTTTTGTTTTGTTTTTGTTTTTTCTTAGAGAGAAGTGGCGGGCTCCAAAGGAAAAATAAAAAGTTGAAAACCATTGCTTTAGATGACAGCTGAAATTACTAATCAACCTGCCCATCTGTATATAACATAACGGTCACCATTTCAGGTTAGCAGTGATCAGTCATGGTGCAGTTGAGTTAGAAAGGACTGCACACAATCTTTTTGATGATAGCATAGTTTACAGTAAACAACACGCACATTTTTCAAAGAATATGGTGTTGTGTCCTCTCCATACAGGACAGAAAGGCGTGCATCGGCGCTAACAGCAGCCATGAGGAAAACCTGCTAGCGCAATGTCAAAACACTGTGTACAATTTATGCGAGCTAACATTAAGAAATGAACTCATTGCCTGGGAGGCTCTGGCTAAAGACACACAATGGCCCTACCGCAAGCGCCACCGTCTCTTTCAGTCCTACCGTGCAGGCAAACACAAATAACAAGGGCGTTTCTTGGTCGCTTAACCAGCTAACCAACAGTAGCTTTGTCCAACATTGAAAAGTGCCCCTCCAATCGGTTCAGCTGCAGCTAGCATGGCTACAAACTTCCCACTCAGTACTCTCAACACCCTAAAGTGGGTGACCAATACAGATGGCAAAACAAGGCAGCTTTAACATATAAAATGTTTCTTATGTTCAGTGTAGCCTTACCTTTTATAACATTACTAAAAATCGTGGCTCTGAACTCTTCTTTGGCCTTCTGATCGAAGTCCTGCCCATGGATAATGCGCATCTGCTTGAGGAAAGTGGACTTGCCGCTCTCGCCTGCTCCAAGCAATAAGATCTTTACTAGCCTTTTAACATACGTCTTATCTCGATTAATACATTTATCTATCTCTTTAGACTTCCGTAACTGTTCTACCTCGCCGCTTGTGAGGAGACAGTTAGGGAAACATACAGATAAAACGGAGCGGGACGGCAGGAAATCCGCCATCTTTGAAACAACTTCATCGATACAGACAGCGAGGAAGGCTGAGCTCACTCCAGTCCGCTGTTGCATTCACGGCTCGTAGGAATCTACTTGAATGTACTCACTCACCTCACCTTTCACAGGTGTAGTTTAATAATCGAAAACCAGTACGTAAATGTTGAACTGAAGCTGAACAGATCCTAAAGTTTGCAAACAAAAAAATATCTTCCACTTGCAAATGCTGCGTTGTTTTCATGCTATTCATTTCTCCAATAAACACCTCGCATAACATGTAAAACAGAAAAGCATCTTAACATCTAACCAAAGGAATTTATCATTTATTTCTGATTATTTATCTATTAAAACATTTAAACATTTCTATCTATATTTCAAAATTCTAAACAAAAAAAAAAACAGTTTTAGTCTGTCATATGCATGGTTAGAAAGCGTAGTTTATACTCTACAAAATAAAATGACAGCTTTTTCATTACACCTGAACGCAGCACAAGTGAGAGGTACAGGAGCGCTCATAATAACACGAGCGCGCTCACGCTTCAACGTTTGGGCGGGTCGCAGAGATGCCTATGACAGCACCTCTCTCAGGATTCTTCTGATTCAGATTGACAGATATTTCAGAACAATAGGCTGTGCTGTGTGGAGGTAAATAGACAGATAAATAAAAAGCTTGCAGTGATAAAATAATAATAATAATAATAAAAAAATCTGAATTCTGATATTGTAGTTCATGACCTCATGGTCACATTAAACTGTTAAGGCCAGTGCTATAGTGGGCTTCTGGTTTTAGTATTGGGTAAAAATGATCAGGAAAACAGATTTTGGCACGAAATACAATATAAATATTAATAGTAATGCTACAGTATAAAATAGGAAAATACTAATACTAATGTGAAATATGCTGAGTCTTGCTGAGAGTCGATGATACCTGTCTCATGACTCTTCCTTCACACAAGGTAATTTAAGAACCTCCCAGGCAGGCTTTTCTCTGTAACTGTGGGATGAGAAGAGCTGATTGGTGGATAAATCCACCCTTCACATCCTGCCTCACAATCCCCACACAGGAGGAGTGTGTTCAAGTCCGCTGAGCGCACCTCTCAGTCAGCAACCATATTATAACTGCAACATTTCACACCAGGAATTTTTTTTATTATTATTTTTATTATTTATTACCTGATTTGATTTTTGTCTGTCCACAAAGATGACAATTAGGACAGCCCGTCCAAACCGGGGACAACATTTCCGGCCCCGCATGCATTGCTTGAAAAAGGTGGGTGGACATCATCATCACTGTTACTGCTTTTATTTAGTTCTTCAACTCCATCTAAACGCTGACATTCTATATGTTATATTTTATCCTTAATTTAATCAGAAATGTAGATGAGTTTTAATTTTTCCCCCATAGGCAAGAGTGTGTGCATGCGTATTTTTACACATGATTTGTTTGCCACCAGAAGGGCTGTGGCTTGCTAAAGATCATCTCTAATTCCACTTTAAAGCCAATTAGCTTTGCTGCCATGTGTCACTGCAGTACAGTCAAGTGGCATAACTCTACCTCACCTGGTACGCTACCCAGGTGAGGATGATAACTTCAAACTCACTGATACATTGAGGCAATGGGCAGGCGGAGAGCAAAGATTGAAAAGTATATGTGACATCATATTAATGAATGACTAATGAACAACATCATTTATGTCCTACAACAGTACACATTAGTGTGTGCAGAACAGAAATGAAACACACCTCTACATTACATTGTGGCGTATGTCAAGTAGTCTACCCCCTGTATATTTTTTTGCATAGGACTATATATGAGGCAGACAGTTTGTATGTATGCATATTCTGTATGTAACTTTACATGTAGTATGGCTTTTTTTTTCTTATGAATGCGTTTTTTTTTAAGTTCTTTATAGTTTTTGTGAAGTGTAAAACTAGATGGACTAAGAAACATCCTCCATTCTTTAACTTACTCATCCATAAATAAAGCACACACCACAGTAAAATGATGATGGGAGGTTAAACGCTTTGTTAAGCACTTGGTCATAATTCAACTTAAGTTGAACTTAACTACGTTGAAACCTTATGTCATTTCAATCATTTACTGGCTGCATTTGAAGCATATTATACAGAGAAAATACAAGCCATAAGGTCTTTAATTTAATCTAATTAACTGTCTACACATTAGAGTGGCAGTATGATGTCACTGTGAGAGCGAAGGTTTCCAGGATGCACGGTGTTCGGGAAAGTGGTATGTTTAATGAAGTGTGGGGTGTAAACTATGTGCCACATCTGCCTCACATCAGTGGTGGGATAAATAGGTGCTTTACTGAAAATAAACTAACATAAGTGAAAGTAGCAATTAAGATGATAAAGAAACATCAAAACTTGACTAAAAGGTTGGAAGTTTTATCATCACAATGTGTTTTTATTGTTTATACTACTGTATATCCTTATGGAGATATCTCCTAATGGAGATACTCAGAGCACAGTTCACTCTGATCAGATGTTAGAGTTACATGTACATTAACGGGGAGGGGGTGGAGTGCTTTTTGGCAAACCTGCTCTCTGAGCCCAGTCATTCGTTTGTAGGTGCTCTGCGTTAGTGATTTCCATTCAGTGTTGTGACATTGTTCACTAGTGTTGTTAACTACAGGTGTGGAGGATAGGATAGGAGGTCAATGAGAGTACACACAGTGGTGAAAGTTTCATAGTGGATATGACACCAAAGTGCGAATGGTTTTCCTGATGCGGTACACTGATGAACATGTATGCTGGATGATGTTGTGTTTAATGAATATAACTTGTGTGAAACTGCACTGTCTAATGTTCTAATCTACTTTTAATGATGTATTATTTCAGTTCAATTTTCTTACACTGTGCACATTAAAAAATAAACTCTTGTTCAAAAATGATCTAAAATGAATTGATACACAGAAAACCTGGGGCCAAGTAGCGTAAGAGTATGTTAAGGGCTTTCTGGGCAAACTCTGGTGTTACTTGTGCGCTTCCACTCAATTGAGTGAAAGTGACTGGACAAATACGAAAATGTCGAAATTGTTTCTTTTTCAAAAGATTCACTCTCTGATTTGAATCAGAAAATTTCCTGCCTGCTGATGTTGTGAAACTCAGCTGTGAACTAATTCATCTGATACCAGAGTGTATCTTGTGGCCTATCCCTCTCTTTTTACTGAATGGTACATGGACATCTGACATGACTGTGTTTATTTCCACACCCACGTTAGTTTAAGCCCGTGTGCATGCGTGTCCTCAGGATGGTTTGTAAAAATGAATCCTGGTTGCTGTCCTTGTGCTTTCAGCTGGAGGCCGTTGTGGTAGAGATGCAGGACCAAAAAGGTGGAGTCAAGGGCTCAGAACAGAAACTCAACGTCACTACCATTCCACATGTCATTGCTGGTGAGACACACAAATAAATACATGAATACATACACATTTTCAAGGATTGAGAAAGCTCATAATGCTAAACTAAAATTGTTGAATTACTTTAAAGTCCATATTTTAATATTATAGGGTTATTATAATCTGCATTGTATCAGCTAACAAAATTAGGATGTGCAGGGTAAATTGCACAGCTCTGCAGTGGGGATGTCAGGATATACTGGTATTGACGATTGCTGTGAAATTTAGAAATTAAATATTGATATTGGGTTAATAATTGTAAAACATCCCTTTAAGTATGTTTGTTTCTTTCTGCTCTCCCTTTGTCACAGTAGCTGGTGGAGATGCACCTTAATGTCGGTTGCTGCAGGCCATAAAATAGAAAAAAAAAGAAGAAGAAGATGTAGTAACTAGCTAGCTACTGCCATAGCGTAGGCCAGGCATCACTGTACTGCAGCGACACCTGGCAAAGCATGTCGGAGCAGATGACAGACAGGAGCGAGACACCTCGTTGCACCCAAAGAAAGTTAGCTCGCCGGTGTGGGAGTTTTTTGGATTCATTCAAAAAGATGACCGTGTTGGTTGACAAACAAGTCTGCAAGAGCATTTTCTATAGATATCACAACAGTATCATTATTGTGAGTTCTTTTGGTTTTGGTTTGGTTTTTGGCTTTTAAGTGTCTTAGTAGACCGTTTAGCATCTGAAGAGACAGATTTAATGTTGTGTTTTCACAAAATTTTCTTTTTTGAAATAATTTTTGATATTGCTGAAGACTTTAATCGCAACATTTTTTGATTTCCACACATATTTGGGGTCAATTGTCCGGTAAGCTTCATTCGGTGCAAAGTTTAGGTGTGACTTCAACTGATTCAAATTTCTGCAGCAATGAAACAATACAAAAAAAAAAGAAAAAACTAAAAAAAACATTTCATTACAGTTTGAGCCTAAAGACATAAGAATATATTGACATGACAGAACTGACAATACTCAGCTAATGGGCTGCCTTGCTGTCTAAGCTGCTAACGCAGGCTAAATAAGGCAGCCTGCAATTGGATGAGATCTGGACAGTGCTTTAAGAGCCAAAGTGACTTTTTAATCCTGACTAATACCAGTGAGGGAAAGGTCAGCTGGGTACATGGGCCAAACACCCCCCCCCCCCATCAGAAGTGAGGTGCTCTGAGCATAAGCACCTCCTGCTGTGAGTAACAGTTTACAGGTGATTAGGTGGAGCAGATGTGCTGTCATGTCTCCAGGCTGCTGCTGTCTGTTATTTTGTCCCTCCATCATCCCTGCAATTATCAGAGCATGTGATTTCATGATGGTCACTTTGCTAGATTTGTTGTCTGACCCGCCATAGTGAGGAACAGTAATTGGCAAATGTATTATATTTTATTCCTTATTATTATCCTTCTTTGTAATGCGGTGTTTGTTGAAATGCAAACCGAATTAACTAATGTTTGGTAGCAAATCTATCTATCTAATGGTCTATAATTATTTCTGTGGTCTGTACATACTGATGATCTACATTTTCTTTTAAAGAAAAACAACCAAGAACTATGATTTTCAGTAATGCTGGTGTCAGAAATGTGTAAAATACAAACAATTTGAGGAGAAGCAAGAAGTTAAAAGCTTATTTGAATAAAATGATGATGATTCAGACAGATGTTTTTTTAGTCCCTCAAGACCTGGAGTAAGCACTTAAAGTTTAATGGACATTACTGGTAGAAAACTGATTCACAGGCAACCAAAGACTGGAGTCTGTTTTCATGTAGTCCCTGCAGTGCTCAGATCGTATCTGTGTGTGTCCACACAGGTAAGGATATCGTTGCATGGATTGCCAACAAGATGAACACCAATTCAGAAGGTACAGCACTATCAAATCAAAATGTGTTAATAAAACACGGCATCTCTGCGTGTTCAAATTCACATGTTGTTTACGTCCTCATCTGCTCATATCCTCTTCATGTCTGTGGTCCAGAGGCTCAGGTTTTTGGCACCATGTTAGTGGCCTATGGCTACATCTACCCCCTGCAGAACCACAAGAAGCTGGTCATGTGCAACGACACCAGCCTTTACCGCTTCCAGGTACGGCTAAATCCTCACCTCTCCTTTGCCACTTGTACCTGGAGTCAGTGTTGTACATCACGGGGAAACATCCATCCATCCATCCATCCATCCATTTTCTATACCTCACAACATCTGCAGCAGGTCCCGATCACCAGCACCTGCACAGCTCACTTCTGATGCCTGGATGTCATCATTTTCAGATATTCAGAGTGAACCAGGATGACATTTTGGATCAATGTAGTGTTCTGTAATAAAATTATAGTGCATGTGATGTAGTTCCAGGCTAAGCGGTGTTCTGGAACAGGAAATAATCCTAAGTAAGATTTCATTTGTAAATAATTCTAATACCAGTTATTGAGGGAAAGCCTGTTCATTTATATCTCTTCTTTATTTGATGGTGGATTTTGATAGAGTGATACTTAAAAAAGAACTTACTTACTACATTTTAAAATGCTCATTGAATTTTAAACAAAGAATTTCTGTCAGGATGTCATTTGGCACAAAATCTGCTAGATGTCTGTATGGCTGCTTATTTTGGTTGGTTATTTTGGTATTTGGTGGGTACAAATGCGTCAGTTTTGCATAATTCTATTAGGACTTCAAGTTATTAGCTGTTATCCTTGTATCCAAAAAAGGGCTGTGCAGTTGAGATGGGGTTAAGACCTGTCTTATCTACAGCTGACTTGTACCAAATCTGAGACACAAAACCTGATCCAAGACCTGCGACTGTGGACTTTCAGGAACAGTCCAACCAGAGTCTGAGGCTTTCCAAAACTCCAGAACAAATGCAGAGAATGTGGAACATCAGGCGTTATGTGATACTGCTGCTATTATTCATGGATTTATAGAACCCTACACACTGAATCATCAATACTGTCTTTTTTTTTTCAATCTAAACCTTTTCAGACCCCATACTTCTGGCCTACACAGAAGTGGGTTGCAGAGGACTCTGACTATGGTGGGTACATAATGAAAAAGGTAGACTCGCCTTAACAAGATAAAACCTGTAAATAAGACAGCTGTGCAGTTGTACCAAGGTGTATTTTTTTTTCTCAAATGACAGATCTATGCTATTAGTGTTTCCTTATTTCTGCCTGTCCGTGTAATGGACTGTCATGTAAAATTGATCAGTTTTCTCAAAGTGTTCATTTTTTTTACAAGTGTTTGCAATAATTTTTGCAATGTGTGTGATTAGTAATGATTTTATTTCACTCTGACTGTAGCCATTTACCTGGCAAAGAGGAACATCCGCAAGAAAGGCATGCTAGAACCCTACGAACAGGTTCGTGTACAATGGTTAAATGAGTTAATGAGTGGCTTTCACATGTTGTATAATGTTAGAAAGCTTCATTTGGCATTGATCAAGAGTTCATTACATATTGACTTGGCTACAATGTGACAACAAGCATTTGTCAAAACACAGGTTGTAACAATGCCATTGGGATCACAGAAAACAGCTGTTTTGAACATGGTCAAAACTGGTGACCAGAGGTTGAAATATCTGACTTTTATGCTGTGTTCTGTTTACTTCTGAAGTCAGAACTGAAAATGATGCCCAATTTGCCCACGTTCCAGTACGACACGATGGGAAACCGAGATGGACAATGGTTAGCTATTACTAACACTACCAGCTGATAGCAATGCCTTACCGGATATTTTAGCACGTTCTCTTCCCAGATAGCCACATACTATCGCCTTGTCACGCCCTTCCCCTTTGGGGTCGTGGGGCGACGTGCAAAGTCTTTCTGCCACAAAACCTTTCTAATGTGCTTAACATGAAAAAGCGTTCTGGCACAAAAACGTGGTTCGGTTTAGGAATCTGAGCATTTATTTCCTATCACATCGGACACAAACTCCAGTCCCATGGGTGAAGGTTGTGAGTGTGACCCACCACTTAACCCTGGCCTCCACCCTGGCTGGGACTTTTCTCACTTTCGCTTTCTGATGATCTTATAGTGATGCAGTGGGGCAAAATGGCGGTACTTGATATGCTGGGATTAAGACCAGGCTCGGTATTTTGAACCCACAAACACTGCAACATGGCTGATTTAAAAGGAGACACAAGATAGAAATGCTGATGAACGCTATATTCTTCAGCCTCCCTTTACTCTTGATACGCAGAGCAGCCATCTTGGATTTTCCGACTTGCTGAGATGGAAATCTCATTTCAGGAGGAATAACAGTTGAAATTTCCAACAGGGAACTCAAAAATTACCTGGAAATAGTTTCTGACATTTGACATTTTCAGGGTTATTTTCTGAAACACAGAAGACATTACACAACAGTTTTCCATTACACTGAGAAGTGCTCTTCATTCGTTCTTCACCATATCCTACTTTATATGTTTAATACAATGCAACTCCCACTGTATTTGTATTTCAAACAGGCACATTATAACCACCTCCATGAATGGCTCAACCACAAGTGGGATTTTATCGTGATGCAGGCCACCGAGCAGTACAAGTAGGTGAAAGCATGACAGCTTCTCTTTTACCCAGATTATTTTTGGCCCTTGGTATAATGAAGATGAACAGGACATGAAGGAGAGAGGAAGTCATTTCTATTCCACCTTGTCTCATTACTGAATAGAATACTATGCTTCAGTTCTTTCCAATTCTCCTATGTGGATCACTGTGTTTATGTTCTTTCAGTCACTGAGAAGTAGATTATTGATCCTTTCATAAATCTGTTTCATGTTGTCTTCACTACCAACAGTCCAGCAGAGAACCATGTTGTCCAGTTACAGTTCTTGTAATCTCTGTATACTATCTCTGTGGTCACCATGGTGACTGAGAAGATGCATGTAAGCTGACCTCTATAAGCTACAGCAGCAACATGTGTAGGCTCTGTAGCTCATATAAAAAAAAAAAGCACCAGCCGCGGTGCAGAACTTTGACAGAAGCAAATCGTCTAAAAAGTAAAAATAACACACATAATGAGCATTCTTATAATTTGATTTTTAAATGTTGGTGAAATAGTTCCTCTTAACATTGTGACGTGGTGGTTAGCACTGTTCCAGGTTTTAATCTCGGTGCACAGTTTGCATGTTCTCCCTGTGCCTGCGTGGGTTTTCTCCGGGTACTCCGGCTTCCTCCCAGAGTCCCAAAAACATGCACATTAGGTTAATTGGCTACTCTAAATTGCCCCTAGCTGTGAGCGTGTATGATTGTCTGTCTTTTTGTGTCAGCCCTGTGACTGACTGGTGACCGGATGGATGCATGCTTCCTCTTAACACCAAAAGAACCTGACATTTTGTGTGCATGTGTCTATCAGGGCCGGTAAGGAGAGGAAGAAGCCAGATCGTGTGGTGTTTGACTGCCAGGAGAGGGCTTACTGGATGGTGAACAGGCCACCGGTCAGTATACATATATACACAGCAGTAAGAGATCATTGGCTTGTTATGCTGACTGTGCATTTATCATGAACTTGTGCTCTGCATCCAGCGCCGTACTCACAGTGCTTTGGACTGTGGTCCTGAGCGTCTTATTGATCCCAATGAAGATGAGGTAAAAGGTCAGTATGCACACATGCGCACACACAGACACACACACACACACACATACTCATACACACACAGTGGAGAGAGTAAAGTCAGCTGGTGTTTTAAGAAACCTAAAGGAGCTTAACACAGAGAGTAGTGCTGCTGGACTGGCCTCTACAGACACATCCACCTGGAGACTAGATCCTCCCTGACTTCCTTTGTCTCTTACTCCTTTTCTCTCCTCCCCTTTCCTCTCTTCATCTTCACCCCTCCATTTACTTTTTCTTTCTTTTCTTTTGCTTTCATACAGAGCTTTCCACTTTTCTTTAAAACACTCAAATCAAACAACAAAGCAAGTCAGTCATCAGTTTTTGTTTTTTTTTAAATGCTGCGTTATTAATAATTGATTAAATTAGAGGTTGAGCTCTGTTGAACTAGCAAAACTCATCTACTTGGATTAATTATCATCTAATATCAGGATACGTTCCAAATAAAAGTGAAAAACGTTTTTCAGATTGCACTGGATGTAGTATTTCTAGTCAAACTGACAGAAAAACAAACTGGCAGGTTTGCAACTGTAGTTTGATCAAGTTTGAGCAGCTTCTACTTTCCTTGGAAGAGGTTTGATAAAGCTGTTCACTATCTGTGATACAAGGTTCTTATCAGTTCCAAGAAAGGCTGAGTCAAGCTGAGTCCTGTGTCCTGTGAGAGAAAGTTCCCGTCATGTTGGAGAGGACAAATCAAAGCTTGTCTTTCCATTAAATGACTGAGTCTGGGACACAGACAAGAGTGTTGCTTTAAGTTACAGAGTAACAATTTACATACAAAACTCAAAAAAAAAAGTTTTTAAATATGATCTGAGCATTTTACTTTGGTAGTATAAGCACATTATGCTCTCTTGTTAATTTATTCAGCCTGTCAGTAAAATACCCAACAGT
The DNA here is from genome assembly GCF_020382885.2 of Scatophagus argus. Lineage (NCBI taxonomy): Eukaryota > Metazoa > Chordata > Actinopteri > Scatophagidae > Scatophagus > Scatophagus argus. Next base: position 2,210,139 of record NC_058508.1, on the reverse strand, counting down.
AAGGTGATTCTTCAGCCTCAGGGGGCAGCATTTGGCAGCCACAGCTATAAAGGTAAACAGTAAAATCTTAAAATCAGTTCAAAAACTTGTTACCCAGTGAAAAGAGGCTGAAACATGAGTGATATGACCTTATCTTCTAGTATTAGTTGAAAGGTAATTAGATGAAAAAAAATTAGTTTGTATTTTGACTAAACCTGCGTCACTTACCACTTCAGCACAAGCGGATTTGTCATGTAACCAGCAAATGACCAATGAAAAGGCTGCATTTCAACTTAATGTCATTAACTGTATTTTTCCTTGTCTTGTCTTTTTTGTCTTTTCAAACAGACCTTACATTGAAGAAGATAAGAGCGTAAACCCTTACAAAAATTGAACTTATTAGCTTTGCCTTGTTTTGCTCTGATTCTTATGTGAATTAAACTCACATTAATGTGTGCTCCACGTAGTCTTTAGATCGGTCTCTCCAGGAAATAGTGATGTTTGCCATTGTAAGAAATACTTGCAAATGTTACTTTCCTGTATAAAATGCACCTGTGCAAACCAGGTCAATTTAAATAAAACTAAATCAGTTTCAACAAGCTAAAATAACCTAAGGGGGGAAATTAGTTGATTTTTCTGAAAATTCTCCACAAATGTAGTGATTTTTGACAGCAATATTCACAACAGATGGAATATACCATACCCTGGAGGGACTACATCGTGCTTCAGCAGTAGTAGTTTTCTTTAGCTGTAGCACCATGAAGCATCGGGATGTTCCTCTGTGATCACTCCTCTGTTATACATTTTGCTTTTCAAAACCTGAGCCAAACAAACTGTTCCCATGGATTTTTTTTTTCTTCTTGTCTCTCAGAAAATCAGCTTTGACATGTACAGACGCATGGTAAGTCACAGTACTTAACAAACATGCTGCTATACTTCCTGATTTGATCATAACTCCCCAGATGTCCTGCCTTTCGGTTGTTGACATTTTGACACTGTAACCTGTGATGAGTTTGGACATTTTCTCATTTTCTATTATTCTAGAACATCTTCTATCAACAAGCCATCATGAGGTCAAAGGTCAAATCTAGTGTGTCCATTGGAGCGTAAGTTCCCACAGATTCTAATTCATTTGAATTATATTATTTTTATTTTAATACTTATGACTAATTACATGCAAACTCATCCATAACTAGAGATTTATATGTCCTTATTTTGACATTAAGATTATATATAATAAAATATCTTGGATCCTTTCATTATCAGTGTTCTGTGACCAGTTCAAACACTGGCAAGACCAGTTTAGACACACAGAGGCTCTTTGATCTCACTATAGTTCTGGTTCTGCAGACTGGTCAAGTACATCACCACGTACAAAAGCCACGACCCGTTCCTAGCCCCTTGTCTACCCAGCAACCCGTGGCAGACAGACAATGACGCATACTGGACTCTGAACATGAGAAGGTGACACCTCTTGCATTTTCTACACATCACACATCTTCATCATCAAGGTATCAATCTCAAATCAACAAATGATCATATAGATAGTCAGGCTCATTATTTTCTCTACACTGAGCTGGTATTATGAACTTCTTTTTTTGATTTGGGTGGAAGTCAGTAGATTTGCTTGTCTGATATCAGACAGAACTGTCAATGAATGAGTAATAAATCAGACAAAAGATCTAGACTGGCTGTGAGCTGTCACAGACTGGCCTGGCTCACTAACTGTTCCTGTGCATGTGGGGAAAAAACCCTTTCAGGGCTCAGTAAAGTGCTGATCTTTTAAACAGGACTGGAAAAAATTAGCTCAGAATTTCAACCTGAGACAGAGTAATGGAAAAATCTCCTCCAACGTGTTCGTTTTCCTCGAGCTGAGGGAGAGAGGATGGGCAGGGGTTATAGGAATTTGCTGAATTAGTGTGGTCCACGCAGGTGGGTCTGCATAGTAAATATATGTCTCGGTAAAAGGCATATGTGGCTGTCCTGTATGAGCAGTGAGGGTCCAGCGAGTGACTCAGTGTGTTTGTGTCCAGAGTGGAGGTCCCTACTAAGATGCGGGTAGAACGCTGGTCCTTCAGTTTTTTCGAGCTGCTGAGCGACCTGCGAGGCCGAGACGACTTCAAGATCTTCCTCAAGAAAGAGTTCAGCGGTATGTTGCCAGATGTCATGAAACACAGCATCGGCCCATCTCATGATCTCATGAACGTTGTTGTGTTTGAACCTCAGCAGAGGTGTGTGGTTTTTTTTTTTACAGCTCTCAGTTTCCATCACTCTCTCTGGGAGCCTCTCCTTTGCAGTTTTTGGGTTCGCAATGTGAATTCAGAATTGTTATAAAATCTCTCCTCCCACATTAGAGAGATCCACCATCCAAAAAAACTAATAATATACTGCAGCTTAGACTTCTTTGTGTGTTAATGTTTCCTTGCAGGGGCTTTATTCAGTGGACAAAATGATTTTTAAATAACATGTATAGGACAAAAGCTTCTGGTGCAACAACCAAATCCAAATGTCCAAATGTATACACTGTTCATGTCTGTGTATCCCAGGGGAGAACTTGGCTTTTTGGGAAGCAGCTGAAGAACTGAAGTTGGGCAGTGCATCTTCCATGTCAACAAAAGCAGAGACCATCTTCAAGTAGGACAAATACATTCAACAGTGTGTGTGTGTGTGTGTTTTGTCTAAGATCTTCAAAATGAACAAACTATGTAGGGCCAACATAGGAAGGTTTTCACATTAAAGTAAGTGTAGCAGACTTTTGAGTGCATGAACTGTCTTAATTATTTCACCAGGCTTTTCTTTTCTTTTCTTTTCTCAAAGCCTGGAAAAGCAACATATGTGTGTTATCTAGCAGCTCTGGATTAACAGATACATTTCCACAAACCCCAGACTGTATTCTCTCTCTAATGACCCTGAAAACTAGTCCCAAATTCAAATGCTCCAAGTATTTCTGCTGAACATGAAATAGTAAGTAAACTCCTGCTGCAAGTCTTCCTTTTGCCAACCTCCAGTGGTTTAAATTCTCATCTTGCTGCAGTGGTGGATGTGGTTACAGGTATAATGAAGCCCGCTTCTGTGCCACACCCAAACATACCCATACATCAGCGATGTGGGCTGTGATCAGAGGTGAAACAGAATGGAAAATCTCAACCTGAAGCTTGCATCACTTGTTCCAGTAGAGGACTTTCATTTCATGAGAAAACACAAAAACACAATGTGAAGTGTTCTTAGTAAGAAGATGAGAAAATAGTTTGTCAGCCATGCAGTATCACACTGATCTGGAGCGTCCATGTGTGTTCAGGACCTTCCTGGCCCCCGGTGCCCCCCGTTGGATCAACATTGATGGCAGGACAATGGGTCTGACAGTGAAAGGTCTGGAGCATCCTCACCGCTACGTCCTGGAAGCAGCCCAGACACACGTCTTCCTGCTCATGAAAAAGGTGCGTCTGTGTACTCTGAGAGGCGAAAAGGTGTTGTGTTTCTATCCCTGCTGCTAGTAGTGCCTACAAGTCACCTTTCAAGGTGCCTAATTCATACCACTAAGTGATTAATGCTTACTTTGAGGACCTACTGAGTCAGTGTGTCATCCAAATATACATTTTCAGATTAAAACACGCTTTTGTGTAGTGAAGCTGACTTTCAGCTCACCTGCGTGCTCATGTACTTTCATTGGTACAGGATACTTTCTTCCGTTACCTCAAGTCGCCAGTGTATAAAGACATCCAGAAGAAGGCGCTGAACCCTGAGCCTCATAACTTCAGGTTGGTGGCTAAGCTGATCTGATCCCTGCAATACCTTTCTGACATCTAACAGTCACTGCACATGAGTACATGTTGGCCAGCCTTATGTAAGTTCCTTTTGGCATCTCAAGACAGAGCATCAAAATATGTGTATGATTGCGCTTTTTGTTCATCTATCAATAGCGTTTGTCCCTAATCACGCTCCTGTTTCCATCCTAGTCCGTCCCAGCTGGAGCAAAATGCTCAGAACCGAAGCCCAGGCATCCACCCCATCATCATCTGGCAGCAGGAGGAAGAGGAGAAGGCCAAGGCCGCTGCTGCCTCCGCTCCCGTTGACGTCAAAGCCATGATGAGCAAAATTGACAGGAAGAAGTAGAGCTGTACGATGGAAGCGTGTGTCTTGTCAGACATGAAATACCAGGAACCAGTCCTCTGATCAGGTATATTCATTGTACATAAGGATTTGATTTGCTCTTCACTGTCATGCTAATGAATGTTATTCTGTTTTAGCAAATGATCAGATGTGAATAACTGTTATTTCTTATAAAGTCCATGTGTAAGAGGGGTGGGGGCCCTTTACATACCTGTGGCCCCTGGGTCCATTATCTCATCCTCCATCAGTGGCTTTTATGGATACATATATGAATGAAAATCAACTCCAGAAGCAGGCTGCACATGTCATATAGGTCACATATAACATGGCAGAGACCGAGCGCCTCCACAGACTTGCTTGAAGTATGTTGTATTTCCATAAAAAATCACATTTGTGTCAAAATTATTCCATGTTGAATTCATAGACGCATGACACCTGAAATTAAAGATATTCTCATCATTATATGTATTACATTAGCAGCCTTGTCCAAGCCAAGCCTATTGTTTGTCTGCTGTTCACTAGGGCTGATTACACAGCACTTTGCTTTAGCTGAGTTTGTAATAGTTTTTCATGCATATTACTTCAACAATATGTTGGTACATTGAAGTTAAAGAGAGCTGATCTCCTTATGGAAGATTTGTATAGTATGTATATCTGATTATTTGCGCAAATTTAATAAATGAGATCAAAATGAAGCAGACTTCAGGTGATTGTGTTTGTGTGTGTGTTATATGTAATACAGTTATTAGAATATTAAACGATCAAATGTAGCTGTATGTGGTTAGAGTCAATGGTGAGGAACTCTTTTCCAATGGTATCACAAACTGGTAAACACAACTGCAGCCAAGGCAGCTGATAGGAGATGTGTGACTGTAGTGATGTCTTACACATAAACATCTTCTCACTGTACTTCACCATGTGAGAATAATTATAGTATCTTTTGTGCTGTGATATCTTTCAGCTATGATATCTTTCCAGCTTGGATGATATCATAAATTTATCTCAGATTAGTTTTGAAATTTTAGATAGTATCTTACAGGGCCCTAAAGTTGGGAATCGGGATACATGCTGCTATACCCCTCTTCAGGTAAAAGGTGCTGACAAACTTGCTTTTGACAGTGTGTAAGCTGAAATATGATGCCTACATCATGTTTCCTTGGCTGCTTTGGGAAGCTGGTTGTGTGCATCTTCAGATATAAATATGACATGTCTACACTGAGTCTGGTTCTGCTCGAGGTTCCTGCCTGTTAAAAGGAAGTTTTTTCCTCACCACTAAATGCTTACTCAGTGTGGGGTTTTGCCCTTGCATTCTCTTCTCTATTTAAATGTGTTGTTGTTGTTGGCACTTCAAATAAAATTGAATTGAATATTCCATTAGACCCCAGAACAGCTGGGGATTCATCTGACCGGCCAAATAGTGTGAATGCATGGCCCGTGTGTCTCGGCTCCATCTGGCACAGGAAATGTTCATAAGCCGAGTGTGAGTGCATGGTGTGCGTGAATAAAATGATTGATCTTATTCTTCATGGTATTTCAAGCATTCTTTTGAAATGTTTTATGGTGTATGTTCATCTTGCCATTACAATAAAAGTTCAACTGATCATCAGCACTGATTGCTTTTTGTCTAGTGCCATCTTCAGGTCAAAATTTTAATCTTGACCTGATGATGGCATTAGACAAAAAAGCAAAAAGCTGATCAAGTTATTAGTTATTATTATTTAATGTGTCTACCAAATTTTAAAACAATTCAATAGTTGTTGAGACATTTTACTAAAATCTAAATATCAACTTTTGGTAGAGGAAACTCATTGGGATTCATCCTCTGGAAACTAGCATCTCTGCTACTTTTTCTGCTCTGGTCTCAACACTAACACCACATAATCCCTTAGAGAGTTGAAATGCTAACTAATTATTATTATTATTATTATTATTAAATAATAACTTGACCCCAACCTTTTCCTTCTCTGTGAAAGTACATACAAAGTTGGTGCGCCAAGTTCACCAAAACAATGTCGCTTATTTTTCTGCTGCTCGTCTTTGCACGAGTGTTAAATAAAATGTAAGCAGTTCATAAAGCTCAGAGCGCGAGCATAGACAACAGTACTGCTGTCAGCGCTTGTGAACCGGCACGCATGAATTCCATGAAAGTGGCTGTGTTTCGTCTCATTCGTCAGATCAATCAGTTCAAGTGGATTAACCCAAGACACGTTCCTCAAAAGACAAAATTATATTTACTATACATATCATTTTTCCAAAGTTTCTGCAAAGGCAAATAAAAAGTCTTGAGCAACAAAGGGTTATTTGGCCATGCCAGACAGCCAGCTAAGTTTGAATAAAGAAGGGGCAGCTGTGTCTTCGTCCTGATCAGCGAGCTGTCTGAACAGGCTGCCCGGCCGCAAGCTGTCTGCGCTGTCTGCTTTGGAGGATGGAGGGGCCTGCAGGAGGAAGGATAAAAATGTCAGGTTTGCTGGTGGCTTGTCCTGTTGGTCATCCTAATTCTTGAGAAATGCAAGTACGACCCAAAGAGCCCTGACCAGGACTGTCACCGCAGGTACGACAGTCCTGGTTTTTGTCTGTTGGAATCGAGGGCTTATAAAATTTATTCAGGATAAAGATGTTGAAAATAAAGTCTTCACCATCAGACAGGTGGAAAGTAACAAAAAATATGATTTGTTCTGAACAAGAAAGGTCTCCTCCATGGTGGCCAAAGATGAACAGTACAGGGAGGTTAGTGTTTAACGCAGTATTCTTCCAGCCACCACTGAGTGGCAGCACTGAGCACTCTGCTGCTGAGCTGCTCCACCATCCTCCACCATCTTTGATTTCACAGGCTTAGGATTCATTTAAATAGAAGAGACTTTTTTTGATCAGACTAATTAGTGATTTTTATTTAATATCTGCCTAATACATTTGTTCTTTACCTTTAAAGTCACTGAGAAGACCATGAAGACTGTCAAGAGAGCATTTCACAAAAACTGCCTACAAAGGCTGGAGTGCTGCGCTGATTTCAAAATGTGACATATTTTGGACAAATCCCAACTTGAGCTGAACAGAGATTTGTTTTGTTTTTTAATTTCTGCTAAGCTTAACACAAACTTAAATAATAATGTGGGACTCTCAAGATGGGATTGGTCCACTCAAAGAGCTAAGAATGCCCCAGGATCACTGCTCCTACCCAATTAAATTCTGTAGTTCACAGCCTTACCTGATCCTGAGCTACATCATGAGCCCAAGCACAGTACGTGAGATTATTGAGAACAGAGCAGAACAGCAGTCTTTAGTTTCATTCCCATCTGACTCCAGAACCATTTCATCACTTCATAATGTATTATCACACTGCAAATGCACCAAAGGTAAACCAAAGCACTACTGGCAATCCAACCAAAACAAAAACACACACACACACACACAGAAATCCTCACTAATGAACTTGCCTGGGTTTCTCGCACTCAAAAATGCTGGGAAAGGCAAAGGATGTAACAACAGACAACATTTAATGGAACAAGACAATGAAAACAAAGACATACTGAGGCTGTCAGCATATGAGAAAACAAGTGAAACAGGGCAGCACCAGCTCTGTTACTCACCAGCTGATGGGCAGCATCAGAGCTCCTGGAGGCTGACTTGGACTTACGCACATTCGACATGCTGAGAGGCAGCAACCCGAACCTGCAGAGGACAGAGGGATCACGGGGAGAATTCAGTCCATATACTGTTTTTGCAATTATAACCTCTGATTAAAAATACACATGTACATATCCTACATAGAGACGGAGACTAGTTCCCTCTTCCTGGTCACTGAAACCGCTGTACTAACCACACTGTATTTGGACATCTAAAAACTCTGATGATTTAAATGCAATTTTTTTTTTTTTTGTAATTTTAAATATTTTATTTGATTATTTTATTTGGTTATTTTGAATAACTTCACTGTGCAATGAAAACCATGTATCTTTATATTTGGTTATTTTGCGTTTCAGATAAATTGACTTGTTGAGAAAATTCTAATTCTCGTGTTAAACAAATCACTCAAAATTTGTCATGATGAACATTTGATAAAAAAATATACATATGTGAATCGGGACAGATATAATTCAATTTGACATATAGCATTCAATTCAATTCAATTCAACTTATTTACATAGCACCAGATCAAAACAACAGCTGTCTCAAAGTAATACTGGTAACACTTTCTATGAAGAGCACATCTACAGTGAGTTATGGAGACATTCATAGTGTATTATAATGCATTCATTATAGTTCATGACTACACACATAAGCACACATAATGCTTCCTGATGCACTATATCAACAATCATCAAACGTTATAAATGTGTAGTATATCAATTCTAAGTTCTGGTGTCTTATAGATGTTTTTGACTAGTTGGAAACTAGACGTTGACTGACAGAGGCTAATGACACATTATGACTACCTATACTCACCTCAGTAATGAGCTGTAATAAGGACTCACAGTATGCTCTAACAGCCCATGGAGTATCATAAGTTAGCATTGTAAGTAAAGTGAAGCACATATTGATATATTTCTAATAATGCATTATAACATTTCATTGTGGTTGCCAGTAAAGTGTAACGTATTTCCATGAATTTTAAAGAATCTAAGCTACATCATAAGCGATTATTATGACACGGCGTGGAGTCTTAGATTGATTGACCTCGTGTTACTGTTGAGGACTGACCTGATCTGGCTGCTGGCCAGTGGCAGGATGTTGTAAGGCTCTTGGGAGTTCACACTGCTGCTCCGTGAGGTGAACTGCTTCTCTGAGCCTGTCAGAAGCCCAAGCAGCACCTGAAACGCAACAATCAATCCCATCACTCAATCCCCAAACGACGCTTCAAGCTGCGTACTCTGTTCGCTTTTACATCTGGACAACAGAGGCCTCATCAACTCACTGTAGCCACTTGTCAAGCTCATTGTGAATGTGTGTGTACATTTAGTGCTAGTGTGTGTGTGTGCGTGTGTGTTTCAGCTGAAAGTACCGAGGTCCTCTGGGACAGACGGTTAAGGTTAGAGTTCAGCAGAGGTGTGAACACGTCCAGGTCAAATGGGTCAATGTAGCTCTCCAGCCAATCACAGACCCCATGGAATCTGGAGGAGAAACAGCATGTTTCAGTTCACCACAACAAAACTTAACCAAAATAACCAAGATATGAGAAATTTCAAGGTGATTTGGATTTTTATAAAAGGAAACTGTACAAGGTTTTATAAATCCGAATATTTTTTTTGCCATAATTTCCTTTCCTCATTTGTATGTATGCAAACAATTAGTTTCTCCACAGAGGTTTGTAAATGAGAAACCAGCTGAGCCTTAAACAGCAGCGTGTAAAACATGGGAATAAAAACTACGCAGGTGGTTCAATCAGAAAGGCCTACATCTCCAAAGAGGGAACACAAACCTGTCCCAGGTAGCCAGCTGGCTACAGAATGTTTTATTGTTGGTGCAGGAGGTGAAAAGAACTTTCTGAATCCAACTGCTTTTAGGTCTCTTTCAAATTAGGCTACTATTCATTTCTTTTTTAAAAACAAAAGAAGAATTCATGCAGGTTTGGGTAGCCTTTCCAGGGCTCCTTTTCAGATCAGATCCAATATTTTGTACCTCTAATACCTCGAGCTTTGTAGAGAGTACACCAAAATGGCCGCCTGTGATCAATTTCTGAAAATAGACATTACCTGGGGTCTTGGTGGGATCGGGAGCTCTTGCCTTCCTCCAGTCTGCTGCCCAGTGTGGTGTTGAGGTAACGAAGGTCAAACAACAGCTGCAAGGCTCTGTTCTGAGTCATGGGGAATACCCCCTCCTGGAGGACGGAGGAAGAGAGAGGGAAATTCAAGACACTAATGCGTATCTAACAAATGGACAAAAAAAGCCCACTTCCCAAGCTGATCCTCTTTTTTTGCAATGCACTATCAACTCTGTGTGTGTGTGTGTGAGACGAAGTTACCCTGCTGCAAGCCTGCTGTGTGAGTGTGTGGTAGTGTTGAAGGGCCTGAGCCAGACAGGCCTGCAGCAGCTCCTGCAGGGTGGGCCGGGGCAGAGCGTGGCCCCCCACCCTGTTCACCTCCACGCACAGCTGGAAGAGCAACGTCTGAACAAACCAAGATGGCTGAAGAAGACAGAAGTTTCGGATTAGTCATTACTGGAATAAAAATTCATTGCGCTCCCCGGCTGTGTCCGAGTCCCTCTCGTGTGGCTGACCTGGACTGGAAGACGGATTTTGGATGTGACGTTGCTCCCGGACTCTGCTTCTTCCTGGATCTCCAGATCCTCCCAGTTTGTTGCCGTTGTCAGGATGGCACCAGCAGGTTCAGCATGCAGCGCCGTGCCAAACTTATCCAGCAGCACCTGTCACAACACCACACACTGTCACTAGTCTTGAAAGAAATTCAACAAGGTTGTCCGTCTTCCGTGTTGGATACCTGGGAGCAGCAGAGTAAAGCTTAAATTATCAGCTCATCATACTAAACTGCAACCTTTTACACTGCAGCTGGAACCCCCTCGATGTAGGCAAGATTCTCAGCTGTGTGAGTGTATAAAAAAAAACACCCAAAAAACTGCAGTCAGTTTGCATTATGTGCCATGCAAGTGATGATTCTTTCTGACCAATCAGTGGTCTGCATTGTTTGAGTATAAGGTCAGCTCACTTGGAACCTTCACTGAGACGATATCAAAAAAGCACCAAGTACAGTCAACAAGCTTTGACAATGGAAAAACCAAAAAGAGCTGTACCATGCAGAAACCAGGAGGATCTAAATGCTAAAAGAGCTGCACAGTCATTTGAAACATTGTTACTAGAACTATACTGATTAGTGCAACTCCAAATTCCTTGAAAACCATTCAAGTACTGAGATCATATGATGACACCTGATCCATGTCCGTATTCTACTGTGAGGTGAAGTTGAGAGCTCCAAAAGCTATTAAGAGGACTTTGAGCTAGGATTATTTTGTTGCACAGAATGCTAATGTTGCTCTGTGTACGCCGAATGTCTCTATAGGCAATTGTTGACCAAAATAATCTATAACCATTAATGCGGTGTTCGATCTTACAGCTGCTCAGAGGCTCTTCTTTTCACATTGTGAGGTTAAGGCCTGATTTTTGGTGCTGGACAGCCTTTTGTTCAGCCTTTTGTTCTCTGACTGAATCAGAGGTCCACAATTGTTTCTATACTGTTTGGATCTGAACATAATTAGCTGAATGACTTCACATTACATGCAACAAATTAATTTTTGCACATATACATCTACATTTCTGACAGTGTCTGACTTTGGAGAGGGCGGAGCTCCAGATGCGGTATGCCTCCATGCTGCAGTCGAGAAGCTCCTCCTTCAGACCTGTCCAACTGGCCTGCGCAGGGCTGACCTCTGTGGTGGCCCGGGCTTTTCCCAGCTTCTTGCTCTGTCTGGGGGTTCCTTTAGCTGTGGCCTCTGATCTGCTCTGCTTGCCCAAAATGCAGTGCTTCAGGTTGGGACAGAGTTCAGCCATGGACTGGCACAGCCTGGCCACGAAAAGGACAGAACTGAGGCGGGCTGGGCTGGGGTCCGGTGAGGCTACAGCCAGTTCAGAGCGGATGGCGGACAGGATGTGGCGGACGCAGGCCAGGCAGCCTTTCCGTAAAGCCTCCTCGACTGCTGGTGAGTCTGTGAAGCGGTTAAAAGAGGATGCTGACGAGCCCTCGGTGGGACCAGAGGAGTTGACTGAGATGGAGGAAGACCCTGTCGGGCACAGTGTGAAAGATTTAACACTGTTTAGGGTGTGATAATAACACTGGGTTAGTATACATCTGCCAAATAATTATACTGAAGAAGAGTCTATTGCTGTGCTATTGCGGAGCTAAATGCTAACGTCATCATGCTAACATTTAGGAGGTACAGTATAAAGTTTACCATTACCATCACTGCAATCTTTACCATTTTACTTTTTACATTTACCAACTGGCATTAAGGCTGACTTTAATGGTTATTTCCATTACAGATTAATCTGTCAGTTATTTTCACAATTAATTGATCATTTGGTCTATAAAATATCGCAAAATTGTGTAATCTTCTCATTACAAGAGCCCAAAGTAAAGTGCTTAAATTGCGTCTTTTGTCCAACCAACAGTCCAGAACCCAAATCTCTTTTGCTAGCAGCAAATCCTTACATTTAAAAAGAAAAGAATCTCAGTCTAGCTGGCATGTGATTACTTTGATCTGAAATGATTCTACTCTTTTGCAGATTTATAGCAGGTGCTTGGACATTTGGAACTTGCCTGGAGAGCTAGGCTGGGACTGCTCTTACCTGTGTCCTGTGAGGGAAGGTAGTACTGAAGATCGTCCAGCCTGGCCTTTAGCTTTGCATCCAAGGAGGAGCAGAAGTTTTGAACACAGGGAGTCAGGGCCTGGGTCTTCATGGCCAGGCTACTCCTCTGGTGCTGCTGCCCCCGCTGGGAGACGCTGACCCACCCTGCATCGCTCAGAAGATCCCCCGGAGACTCAGACCACAGGAAGGAGGCCACATCTACCTCGTACTGGGCTCCGCGGCCTGAAACAGGGTTGGTTTGGTTGGTCTGGCCCTCCAGATCCCTCACAGCTGAGGTGAGAAGCTGGACGGAGCTCATCGAGATGGCTTCAGTTTCTTCTTTGGTGATGGCCTAAAAGAATGAGAAAAAGGAATCATTGAAATATTTCAATATGTACAATCTTTGGTGCATCAGCATGCAGACCTGTCACTACTTTGATACTGAGCATGACAAAAAATTTTAGGCACGAATGCATATAGAGTAAATAGATAGATGCTGAAAACCTTTAACAGTAATAATCACTGTGAAGCGCACTAACCTGCAGGCGCTGAAGGAAGAGCTGCTGCAGGAAGTCATCCCAGACAGCCAGCGGGTGCTCCAGCAGCCGCTGGCACACAGTGCTCCAATGCTGACTGATGGAGTCAGTAGACAGGAGGTCCCACACGGCGTCTCTAATGGCTGCCAACCCCTTCAGGCTCTTCACATAGACCAGAAGGCTCCCTACGCCGTGGCAGATGTCCTCCTTACAGCTGAAAACACATGAGAGATTCAAAAAGCAATGATTAGCTATCAGCACAAAATCAGCCATTGGTCTGATGATTTATTCAAGTCAGAGTAAAATCCAAAGGCATGGAAAACACTTTGAGACTTGCTTCAATCAATAAAGTAAATATATTGTAAGTTTTAGTGAATATTTGTTAGGTTGCATTTTTTTTTCACCCCTAAGCTGTTGTCAGTGAAAATCAATCTTTCACACAGTTTTCACATTAGAAACCTACCAGCAGAGTGGGATTATGCCCACTGAGCCACACGGGAGGCCTTTAATGTTTAGGCTTATGTTTGGAAACTAGACTCTACATAATTAACATGATTTACAGATGGGTTATCATTAAACCAGTCTCTGTGGTTTCACATTTTAATAATGAGACGTTTATGTCTGACTTTGAAAAACACACAAGACAAAAAGAAATGTGAAAAAGAAGAGCGGTGTCCTGATTTGCCAGAGCTTACGTGTCAATCCACTGCTGTAATGTGTCCCGCAGCTGCTCTGTCTGGATCGGCTGAGCCAGGGTGCGAAGGGTGGGCTGGAACTCGGTGATGGATGGAGGAAGGTACTTGAACCAGCTGCCAGTACTCGTCTCTTCCTGCAACACCCTCTTTCCTTTACCTGAGGAGAGAGATGGGAAAACGAGCTCAATCCTATTTAAGGCCTGTTTTAAATAGCTCTCAGTTAGAAACCAATTAGAAGTGTCAAGACCTCCAGGACACCCCAGCTGTTTACCTGCTGGCGTGGTGGAAGTGACATTCTCCAGGATAGAGAAGAGCATGCCACAGCTCAGGACTCCCTCCACCGGCCTGGGGCCTCCCTCTGGGGGCAGGTAGAAGACGGCGTAAGCCTGGAACAGAGTGGTGACCAGCAGTTCCACCAGGCTGCACACCTGAGCCTTGATCCCCGCACCTGGACAGAGAACATGTTTATGAACCGGTAGACATTTTAGCTTCACTGAGATGTCACAAAATACTGACACTGAAAACATTTCCTGCTCTGCTTGACAGCAAAATATTTCAAGCAACACTTCTTCACTTCATGCCTTCTACATAATGCCTACATAAGCCTTCATAAAGTGTTAGGAATGGTAAAATACCATGCTGTGGCTGGTTGAGGAGCAGATGAATAGAGGCCTTTCGGGCCAGTAGGAAGTCAGCCAGGGCCTGGCGTGGCGAGCTGTCCTCCAGCAGCATGGTGGACACCAAAGCCTCTGCGATGGCCTGGTCCGACACCGCCCGGCCCCGAAGTAGAGACCTGCTGTCCAGGAGAATGGTGGATCTGCAAGAGAACAGACTAGTTACTGACCTATGACTTGGCTTTCACTTACTGACCCCTAGTTGGGTCTCCTATATATGTCCATCTCTCATTCTTTCAGTAGAAGCCCGGATTATCTCCATTTGAGTCACTACCCAGCAAGCAGGATTTTACTTGATGACGTTTTGTCTCTACAAAGACACAAGTAAGAAAACATCCTGTACCTGAAATGTCCAGTGGTGGCAACCTGTCGGACCAGGATAGGAAAGCGGGCCAGCACGGGGCTGTAGTGACCACTTGTAGTGGTGTCCAGCTGCAGCAGACTGTGGAGATGGCAGCACAGCAGGTAGAGCTGCGTGGCCTGGAGGTAGTGGGACGCCTCCATGGCGCTCCAGATGCGTTCTGGGATCTCCAGGAGGAGCTTGATCTGGGAGGCCATGGTGTAGAACTTCTCCTGCCACTGCCTCTGGCTCTGTGACGACAAGGACACAGCGCTTACTCCTATGTGTGATAAGCTAAAAACAAAGCCAAAAACTTGGGCTAACACATGGAATGAATTTCATTTGAGGGACAGAAGCAATGATTTGATGATAACAAGGAGCTGGCTTATCCGGAATCCGGATCGGAAAGCTGCCGTGTGTTCCAAAGAGGCGTGGAAATGAACGCTGGATTTGTGAAAGTTGGGATGCAGCTGACAGATACGCTACGCACAGCCATGTTTTCATGGTGACTTATTGGGCATTTTGCCCTGAGTACCCATCAAGTGTAATGTAACGTTTTAATTCGTGTGTCTGCTTTCATGTCACCGATATAATAATCAATTGGCGTCTTTTTTAAATGAAGTTTAGTGCTCCTAAGATGACGGAACTCATCCGGCTTTGACGCAGGTGTAACGGTGAGACAAATGCAGCCAGGTAAGCCGTTCACCTCCTGTCTGCTGCTAGCCGCGCTGGCTTTGCCTTGTTTCAGCCTGTGGCAGTACTGGTGCATGTCCTGGATGGACTGGACGACACTCTCCGAGCACTGCCTCATCTCTCCGATGGTGTCAGCGGCGTCGATCAGGTCCCGATAGCGCTCCCCCACCATCTGCCTCAGCTCCTCCTTCTTCTGCTCGATCTCGCCGCGGACTTTGCGTTCGATGTGGCGGATCTGCTCAGTGTTATAGCGCTCGAAGAGAACGCCCGGGTCCTTGATCTCCGAGACCCGGAGCGGCAGCCCTTGATCCTCAGCCATCACACCTCCAAAGCAACTTCAACCGCTGAAGGAAGTCCAACCCGGAAGACCCGGGGATGTACACTTCCCATCTCCACGTAAGCAAAATGTGACGACGACTGAGGTACGCTGCGTTTATTGGTCACCAAAGTTGTCTGTCAGGAAACATTTCCGGTACGTTGAGTGCACCCACCCACGCTGCTCAGCCAATCAAATCATCCCAAACTGTTTTTTTTCCCCCTGATAACATTAAGAGAGACGGTGGATGCAGACTGTATTTACATCAGTGATGGATGATGAGTGATAATATTATTTTATTCTGTTTTAAATGTAAATTTGTGTGCAGGCCTCGGATTCAAATCGCAGCTCTGTGAGTATGTTAAGATTTTTCATTTCAAAAATGTAACTGCTGAATACAAAATTGTTACTGCCTCAGTGAAAAGTCAGTTGTCAGTTGTGACCTGTAAGGTTCATCATGACCTTGACCAGCTTGTACTGACCATATCCTGTTTGACCCGACCAGGAGCAGCGCTCAGCTGTCAATCATGACACACTTTGGGAAAAAAATGTATTTGTATTTGATGATTTGAAGTTTTAGTTTGTTGTTGTTTAGTTGGGGGCAGCCGTGGCCTAGAGGTTGGAGAAATAATGTGAGGTGGAGTGATTGATGTGAAAAAAATGCTCCCTGATGTGCCCTTGAACAAGGCACTTAACCCCCCAATATGCTCCCCCGGCGCTTGATGCTGCCCACTGCTCCTGTGTGTGTTTCACTGCATGTAATTTGCATGTGTGTGTTCAACTAAGGTCAAATGCAGAAGATGAATTCAGTGTGTATGTAAAAATATATATACTGTCAATAAAACTGATTCTTCTTCTTCTTCTTCGTAGTCCCCTCTGCTAACATGGAGGGAGAAGGGTTAAGAGCTTTACTGCAGCCATCCACCACTGGCAATCCAGATGTTTTATTTACACTTTTATTTACACAGCTTTACATGCAGCCACTGCTCTAAACTAGTGGTGTTATGATAAAAAGCTGCTGGTACATCAACATGTTGTTTTGACATTTAATCAGAATCATATATACTAGGGATTTTCATTGGTAGCTTGGTGCATAAGAAAAAGCAGTAGAAGAGAGAAAAAAATTGAAGAATAGAAAACAAGTACTAAACAGGTCAAGAGTATCATCAGTTTTATTATCATGTTATCAGTTTGTACTTTTTATCTCAATACGATCTCTTAGTGAGTGCTAATTATGTGACAGTAAACAATTTCCAAAGTATTATGAATAATTATTTTTCATCATAAATGGTTTTCTTCCTCTTTTCCCTGGCGGAAATGATCTTTCCTACAGAGCCACAGAAGAGCAGCTCTTCGTTTCTTCACCAACCATCAGCCAGGTATACGCACAGGTATACGCACAGGCATACGCACAGGTACACGCAGAGCTTTGGAGCTTTTTGGGCTTTTCCTTTCCGTCAGTCTGCACCGTGTCGTGATGACTGGGGAGGCCATCATAAGAGCACTGGGCGACAGTTTGTTTTCAAACGAGCGGAGACGGGTGGAGTTCACTAAGTGCGTCACTAACAGGTGAGTTATGTCGACCTTAGTACCCGGAAGGAAAAAGACAAAAAAGACAACAAGCGACTCCGGTTACAGGTAAGCAGCTTCCTCTTCACACCAAATTAACTCAATGTGTAGCCTGGATTATGAACAATACGTTTATATTTTTGCACATAAACATTTTAAAACTGTAGTTTTACGTTTTCCCGGGCGAATGAATTCTGACAGAGAGGTTATAGTAAGGCACTAATGATGTCTGCCTAGTTACCAGTCGAAACAAACACAACAGCAGCCTAGTTGGAAACCGGATGCTAAAGCAAAACGCATTTCGCGGTTATATTATATATGATAAAATTGGGCTTCTGGAGTCCATTAACATGACACTGGGACAGAAAAAAATGAGGCTAAATAAAAAACTGTCCTTATTCAATCAATTATTTCCACTCGTGCTTTCCCTACTGTGGCATGTCAAAATGGCTGTGCTAAATGAAGGCGCTCTGTTGTTTTTAATTAAGGGCCATTTCTCCCTCTCCCCTTTTCTTTTTCTTTTAAGCTTTCTTTTTCATTTGTCAAATTTACTGCCAGGTCATTGTTATCAGGAATGAAAGATGTGTGTGTGTGTGTGTGTGTGTGTTCAAATCTGGGCCCTTCTGTGTGGAGTTAGCATGTTCTCCCTGCGCCTGCGTGTGTTTTCTCCGGTGTGTGTATGATGTATAAATATGAGTGTTTTTCAGTGTGAGATTGAAATGTGTTTGAGTAAGTGCGCAGGCGCAACCGTCCTTCGTTCACATTGCTCTCCTGAAAGCCTTGCACCTACGTGTGTGCGTATAGCTACTTCCTCTACACCGAATAACAGACTGTTTCACCATACACATGAGCAAATCTGCACTGAGCAGATATTACACTGTTATCTGTTTTGAAAACTCAAGTTCCCTTTTTTTGCTGCCATTAAAGGATCTCTTAATGTCCAATATGGACACCTGACTGTTGTTTTGAGACTTGGAAAAAAACTAACTTATCCTTTAATCACACATTAAATAAAGAAGGATTTATTTATTTATTTATTTGGTGGACAAGAGTTCAGGTACGTTCACAGATCTGTTTCAGGGTCAGATCTCACATACTTGTCTGATGTTTGGGTGGTTCAGCAAACAGGTGGATAACCCAGCTGCTTTTCATATCGATTCCTGGCTCGTGATATTATCCTGCTTTCCAAAGGTTTCCAAGACTTTCATATCCTCACAGCTTGCTGTACCTCTCTAATAACATTTCAAATCAGGTTTTCTTCTATGATTAATAATTCAAATTGAAATTCTAACGTCCTCTTCTTTTTCTATGGATTGTCATTAGGAAGATACTTGTGAGCTGTGTGCTGCGAGACGCATAGTGTTTCATTTCTGTGCTCGTACACTCGGATGGCGGTGACCTGTGTGTGTTTCTGAAAGCAGACAGAGCAATGGAGCAGAGGAACCTGGCACAGGATTTTGAGAATCAGTTCAATGATGTGGTTTCCAGACTGCAGTCCAAGCAGTTCTTCCAGTCGGACTGGGACATTGCCTCTTTTGCGCTGTTCTTCATCTTCATCGGTGAGTGGAGGAAATGGATTCTACATGCAAAGATGTTCTGATGAGTTCTAAAGTTTTTTTTTACTGAGGACAGATGCTAGATAGAAAATGAGCAGAAACAGATTAAAAGTTTACATTTTAATACTCCCCACTACCTCTTCAGACACACCGCCATCACCACTCACCTCTAAACAACAACTTATAGTACCGTATTCAGATTCCAAAGATCTCAACTTTTCCACCATTGTGGGGGCAGCCGTGGCCTAGAGGTTGGAGAAGCGGCTTGTGATCGAAGGGTCACCGGTTCGATTCCCCCACCAGTGGAAAGTACTGACTCAACCCTTCTTTGTATGAAGGGTTGAATATTCTGTTCCATTAAAAATGCTCATATATCAACTGCACCCTGTCATATGTCAGATGCTTTCACTGCCAGGGCTCCTAGCTTCAGTTATAATAATCCGTTCTTATAGTTCATCCACACCAAACTCATCCAACAATGTCTTTATGGACTTTGCTTTGTGCACTGGGGCACAGTCATGCAGGAATAGAAAAGGGCCTTTGACAAACTGTTGCCACAAAGTGGGAAGCATAGCATCCAAAATGTCTTGGTATGCTGAAGCATTTCTCTTCACTGGAAGTACCTGAAAAACAGCTCCATAAAGAGGTGTGTCTGCATACTTTTGTCTCTATAGTGTAGCATAAAGTTATAAGACCAAAACTGAATAAAACAAACAGTACATATAAGATAAAGGCAATACACAACACCAGGCAAACAATACCAAAATGACAAGTGTTCTAAAGCACCTTGAGGAGCTGGTGGACTGGAAAAGCGCTTTATAAATGCAGTTTTAAATTCTACACTGAACACTGATGTTCTCTGCTGTCTCACTGTTGTGCTCTGTTTGTGTGTGTGTGTGTGTTTCCAGGTGTGGTTCTGCTACTGGTCATCCTGGTCCTCATCCGCTGTTGCTGCTGCTGCTGCTGTGATGAGGAGAAGGTAAACACACACACACACACACACACACAACCAAACCCTAACCAGGGCCTCAGGAAAATAAAGCACCTGGACCGGTCTTTGGTCCTCATGAGGACTACTGTTCTGATAAGGCAACAGAAACACACACACACACACACACACACACACACACACACACACAAGAGAGCATGAAGGAAAACACACAGCTGCTGTAGTGAGGGGCTGGCACAAAGGCAGATATCAAACAAAGGATGCGTTAATGACACTGTGTGCTTATTTACCAGACGGTTTCCTGACTGGGCATCATGTCCAGGAGTCTCCGTCAGTTGTCTTGCAGCTATCTGATTGTTAATATCCCACAATCTCTTACTATATTCAGTTCAATTCAATTTATTTATACAGTGCCAAATCGCAACAAAAGTCGTCTCACGTGCAGTTAGAGCAGGTTCAACTGATGTAATTGAAGAGAATAAATGTATAATATCAACAAGGTAAAGAAAAATATTAATGTAGATGATTTCAAATTATTAAATGAGAAAATAACAGACAAAAAGGAAACAAATGTCTTACTGTTGTTACCGTTGTCCACTGAGTAAATACGTACAGTTTAAGATGCCTACACAGAAAGAGCAAAAAGCCAGAAAGAAGCATTTTATTTTACTAGTCTGATCACAACAGCGGAAAATAATTCACAATTACACTTCCTCCGCAGCCTCGAAGACGGAGGGTTGGAATAGAGAACATGGCTCTCGAGCGCTGACAGCTCAACTGCACTGATTAAGTATTGTGAAGGTCGATGAAGCACCGATCACCACTCTGTAACCACACTGAATCTTCCTGCACAGAATCATTTGTCGGTCACCGGCTCTTTGCCACACACTTATGGAAATTTACCGCACGTGATCTTGTCGATGTGGGGCTTATTGCTAGGATACCACAGAGGAGCTGGAAAACCGTGTGTGTTTTTAATGCCTCTGTAGATTTCAATGTCACTTCCTCTTCTTTTATATTCACTTTGAAGGTTTTACTAAATAACAAATACATAAAAGCAATAAAAAGTGTGAATTTTGCTCTCCTTTTATGTATTTTCTTCTCATCATGCTGTGTTCATTTTATGGAGCTCTTTTCTCACCAAAGAGACACAGAGATGTTTGTAGAGAACAGAGTACAGAAGTAGACAGATGTGCTGGTGTTGTTCAGGACAGGAGACTCGGTCCCAGCTGGATCACTAAGAGCTATAAACTGCTCCCGCCCAAACACATCTCCATGTGACACACAGATCACCATTTGAAAGGCCCTTATAAAGTCCCTCATGTGATTTCCTGCTCTGCAGAAATGTGTCCCTTTTGTGGATTCAGAACAGTTTTGTAATATTGTTCTGCCTGCTGCAGGTTGGTTTAAAAGCTCCGTAGTGTTGATGCAAACCTGAGGTACATGTCCATGGAAAGTCTTTAATGGTGAATCGACAGAAAAAAGATGTAAAACATATGAATAACCAAATAATTAATAAAGAAATTATTAAAACTCCAGTCAATATTGTGTTTTTTAACAAGTCAAGCAAAGTTAAAGAGGAAGACATGGGCATGGAAAGCTCACTGTTTACAATATATTTATTGCACGGATATCAGATAAATAATTTCCACATTTTATATGATAGGCAGCTTTTCAGAATGGATTAACACTTTACTGAAAGAAGTCATTTGTTCTTGATTGGTTTAGTGTTTGGTTCACAGGGAATCAACGACAAACATGCAAAACATGTCAAATAAATACAAACACAGAGCAGACAGAAGATTACATCAAAACATGACAAGTAGCTTATTATTTAGACATATGTGTGTGTGTCATTTAAATCAAATGCGACAATGAACAAAAAAGTAAAAACAAACAAAAACAGATCAAATAAAAGTATGAAAAATATAAAGTACCGGCCCAAACCCAATGTCTGCCCTAATGCCACATCAAAGTCATATCAAAGCTAATTCCATTCACGTCAACACCCAAGTTGTAATTACGGCTTGGCAACTCAGACTTTTCTGAAAGCTCAGTTAAATCAGACTTGGTACATAATAATACAGAAGTGCCTAAAGACCAAACAAACTGTAATTCATTGCAATTAAACACCATCTGGACAACATGAATGCTCACAGGTTGTTCACATCATTCACATCTCTACCGTTCATCCCACGTGATTTATTATGGGATTTATTTGACGTCCCCCGTGTGATCAGCTTTGCTCTTTTTTCCTGCTCTGTTATGGGTTATTCCCTCAAACAGTGTTTTGCTCTTTTTCTGCGTCAAAGTGTGTTTCTAAGTGTCTGGATATGTAAAAGAAGTAGTGTAAAGCCTTTAGTGCCTCCAGAGGGCGCTGTGTAAAGCATGTCCACGTGTGATGTCACTTGATTCAGCAAACAAAGAGTAGTTTGACAATGAAACAAACACTTTTGAAACAAACCTTATCAAATCTCTGTAACCCACTGGCTACATTAGCTGCCACCAGACACATAAAGAGCTAGGATTCACAAACACCCCCTGATTTAGTGGGTGGGGGGAGGGGACCAAGTGTCAGAGTGAGGAAGGGCAGACATTGGCACTGGGTCACAGGAGATACTGTACTGTCAGTGAATGAGGAAACATGTTTGCATCCCGTAAAAGGTCACGGTGGGAAATGTTTATATAATGCTACTGCATCCTCTCACAGCTCACAGGACCTCCTATCGTCTTTAACCTTACAAAACTTTTCTTTGTCTGCATAACACCTAGCACTCTAAACTTGAGCTACAGACCTCATAAGAATAATTACTGAATTACCGAACTACCCGAACCCTCAGAATAAGTGGGTTTCTCTTCCAGGGGAAGATACAGTATTCTGGACATCTTGATTAGTGCAGATGGGTGTACTGTAAAGACAGAGATTTAAACACACAGGTAAATAAATAAGTGGAATGGTCAAAATCTGTGCAATAAAGGCTAAGCTATCCTGACTTTTAGTGTCTAACATAGGTCAAGTTTCAAAAACACTTCTTCTCTTACAAATCCCATAATGCAACTCTGAGATGTCTTTGTTAGACGTTCCTTCTTTTACCCCCCACGCCTCCAGTTTGTATTAGAAATTTGCCCTAGCGGACTCAAAAGCGTGCCCTCTTGGATGCCTCTGTGCTAGATAAAACATGATTAAGTTTCCTTTCGGTGGCCCGATAGGCAAGACAACGTGATAAAGTGCCTTCTAATGTCCCCCAAGCTCCCAAACAGGGCACTGTACACCGCTAAGTAGGGCTAACCATGACTGACTTTGTAAATGAGGTGCCTTTTTGAAAACTGTGAGTGAAAACAGTAGGATTATATTGTAAGGGAATGCAAAAAAAAAGTGCTGTGAAAGAACTTGAAGTATTTCAGAAGAAACAAACACCCCCCCCTGCGACCTTTTTGCAACGCTGCTTTCCAACCCTGAGTGCCTTTGGGATAAATACTCAATAAGTACTAAATTGCTTTAGTGTAACAAAAAAATAAATTCTAAAGATAAATCAGCAACAATCACATTCATTCATTGAGAAGTTCAAGTCAGTGCTGGGAATTGCAATACATGTGTCACCCGGCTAAGCTAACACAACTGGGAATGGCAAACGTTTGTATCTGTTGGGGTTTTTTGTTTTTTTTGATTGGCTCCTTCGGCTAATCATGCAACACTTGAAACTGAATGACTGGATGATAAATTTATAAACAAAAAATAAAAACCTTCCCAGGATGTCCCTTAGACTTGGTTAGTTTGTGTCCGACCAGCGTCTGGAGGATAGACGGGTGGTGGATTAAAAAGGTCTGTAGTTCCAGAAACTGGAGAAGACTGAAATCTGCAAGGACAGCAGGACAAAGGAGCTTAGTTAGTTTTATACTTTACAAGTTCATTATCTACCAGAGACAGCAGCCTTCAAGTACTTACTTTATCAGTAGTCATTTACACGTGAGATACAAGGTTTGACAATTATCAGGTCCCTTGCGGAAGCACAATCAAGTATCGTAGAACAGATATTCAAAGTTACCTTGAGGCTGAACTA
Organism: Scatophagus argus; assembly: GCF_020382885.2. Taxonomy (NCBI): domain Eukaryota; kingdom Metazoa; phylum Chordata; class Actinopteri; family Scatophagidae; genus Scatophagus; species Scatophagus argus. Next base: position 2,186,368 of record NC_058508.1, on the reverse strand, counting down.
ATTGATTTTTTTTCTGGTCATTTGAAGGCAGCAGAGCAAGCTGAAAACCAAACAGCTGCCATATTAGCACCTCAAGAAGTTTATCAAGTTGTAAACCAACATTAGTAATTCTTCATGGGAAAAAGTCAAGGGTGCTTGGAAAAAGTATTTATTCTCATGGCAATTTCATGATGTAACAATTTTATACAGCCATGTGAATTTTCTTGTTGTGTTTGTGTCCACCTACTGAATCAAATTTCATACTGACTCTACTTTGAGTTCTTTATTGATCACCTTCATTTCTGCCAGTAGAGGTTCAGAACATGATTTCTCGTGAACAATGTTGAAATTATTGAAACTGGTGGTCATGACGTGATCCTATTAGATTTTTCTATCAACTAACGCTGAGGGTATAAAGATAAATGTGAAATGGGAGTACACAGTTGGGGAAAATACTTCTTAAAGCAGCAGCCCCCTTCCACTTCGCAGCTCTGATGTTGACATATTGATTAGTGAAACTTTAAGAAGTCGGGTGACTTTAGGCGAGAATGTATTTAATGTTCCCAAATGTCTTCTGGGAGAGACGCCCACCTTGTCCTTGAGCTGCTGACAGAGCTGCAGCGAGATGGTGAAGAATACCAGCGTGTCATTCAGCCAAGGCACCACACACTCCACCTTGTGAACGTGGCTCACTTCAAAGCGGTTGTTGTTGAGCTCGCTGTGGAGCAAAGTGTTCAGAGCGAACAGGAAAGAGAGATTAATGGAATGTCCCAGATGTGGTGATAATGCTTAACACAGCCCTGGGATCCAAGAATTTACAGACCGATCGGCCTGGAAATCACAACACACACACACACAAGCTATTTCTCTTTAAAGCGCTGTCAGTGTTTCTTTTCATGTACTGCTGATGAATTCTTTTTAAATACAGTCATTGTATGTGTTATTTCCTGTCATCTGTTTCTATATACTGTATGCCACAGAAAGAAAAAAAAAGCAAAGTCGGGAAGAGAAGCAAGACTTACAACATTGCTCCAGGGTTGTGCAACACTGAGCTCCCAGCTGGCTTGAAATTCTGAAACGCGAGACAAAAACATGCAAACATCAGTCACATGACGCTGTGTATAGATTCACTCAGTCCTCCAGGGAATCACAAGCTAACCTTGGTGGTGTTGGGAGGCAGCACATGCAGCTGGTACACAGTCAGACACAGTTTGCTTAAGTTGATGTAGAAGTTCACCATCACATCCCCGGGCATAGGAGGAGTGAACATTTTCTGTTGATGGAAGGAGGGAACAAAAAAAACAAAGTCTGACCACCACAGATAAACATAATCAGCAGTCACAAATGATCACTGGATGCTTGGGCATTAGGATTTCACTGGAACTACAGGGGACCAGTCCAAACCTGTCCAAACCAAAAATACCCAGTATGTATGAGGACTTCCACATACTGTTGACCAAGATGACCATCAGAATTCTTCAATAACCTGAGATTCTTATCAAATCAGTTTGTTAAAAAGAAGAATGCCGACCCCTCAATCACACTGCGCTCCTCGATGTGTTAACATGCTGTTTGTGCAGTGTTTAGAGCGCTGTACCATCAGACCACTGGTGGCCAGTTCAGGCAGCGTCATGGAGGCCGGCGTGGTGAGGCGATTTCGAGCTCGTGTCAGCTGGAGCATCACTGCATCCATGAGCTACAAGCAAGAACAGAAAACATGAAACCAGCACCACTGACACAGTAAAGAAATGAGATGTCGTCCATGTTCAGCTGCGTGCTGAGGAGACAGAGGACAGACCTTATTAACTTCAGCGCCTGTCTTGAAGTGGTAGCTCTCATCATGGCTGCTCAGCAGCTGGAGAGCCTGGTTTACATGGTTCCTGGCATCCTGGATCTGATGTGAGACAGACGGGACAGAGGTGGAACTGTGAGAGAGGCATGTTAAGGCAGCACTGATATATTCTGCAGATAAAACTGAGCATTTTATCTTCAAAGCCAAGTACGTCAAGTAATAAAGTATGCCAGACTGAACTAGACAGCAGTTCAATGTGGTGAATGTTTGGTGAACATTCCTTTGTAAATACAGATCCACTCAGTGAGTGCTTGGGTTTGTGGGATGAGAAGGAAAACTCTGTTCTGAATTAGAGAAAAAGTTTTCTGCAAGACTCACAGGCTGCCATGACTATATTACATGACTAAAGTGACTGCATCGTAACCCATTTACAACTTTGTATCCGACATCTGAGACACCTCGGGGTGAAGTCAGTCAGTCTCTGAAAACACCAGGGTCCTTGATCTGATGGCAGACATGGACCACTTAACGACAGCAGGCTTTAACACACTCTGCTTGAAGGATAACACTGACTGGCAAATAATCAGCTGTAAAATAAAATACTACTAATGATAATTCATTTCAGCGTTTATGTACTTTGTCTCAGTCAGAATGTCCACTGTCCAGAATTTTCCACTTTTTGTTTCCATTGCTGGACAGTGTTACAAACTAACATACCGTACCTGCTGCAGTTTCCACTGCTTGTCCTCTCTGAACTGAAAGTGCAGCGCTTGGCTGCTCTTGGCAACCTTTAGGTTTATGTCCTGTTAGGAAGAGCAAAATATTAACAAGGAGCACTTACAAGCCTATATTCATGATTCATTTTCACTTGAGAGGCCTCCATAAGACACTCACGGCCTGAGTCAGAGCCTCTCCCTGCAGAGTCAGCACCCCCTTCACCTGATCCATGCTACAAAACAACACATCACACTTTTTGTTTCAACATCGCCACAGGAACAATAGGAAAGAAAAAAAGGCTTCGCAGTGTGTGAAGAAAAGCACCTGAACTGAAAGGAAATGACCAACACATTTATTCAGTGTCTCAGCATATTTCTGACTGACTGTCAGTAAACATCTGACAGTCACTTCCTCCACAGGAAGACACTGTGATGTAACAGACAGGGCCTAGCAAATCACTGTACTGGTTAGCTAAGGCCCTGGTATCTGTACACCATAAAGAGTTCAACTGTCACACTAAATGGTCACAGGTTTTATTACGTTGAGCTTCCCAGGATGAAGTTTTCCTGTTTGAGCTGACTTTCCAGACCCGGTGTCGGCATGGAGAAACGTCTAGAAGCCTCCTGTTGATGGGATGGCAGAGAAAACTCACTATTAGTACCAATTCTTAACCACAATGCTGTGAAGTTAGAGCCATAGAGCTGACAACTGCAACGGTAATTATTTTCATTGTGGATTAATATTATATATTAATATTAATTATTGTTTGTAATTGTTTAGCATATAGAATATAAAAAATGTACATTTGTGCAACCAGCAGTCAAAACAGCAGCAATTCCTTCCATTTAAGAAGCTAGAACCAGCAAAACCGGTCAAGGCAGATGGCCGCCCATCTTGAGCCGGTGTCTGCTGTGAGGTTTCTGCCTTCTAAAAGGCAGTTTTTCCTCGCCACTGTCGCCAAGTGCTTGCTCAAAGGGGAATGTTGGGCTCTCTGTATTACAATTTAATTAAAGAGTTTGGTCTAGACCTGCTCTAATTGGAAAGTGTCATGAGATAACTTTTGTTGTGAATTGGCGCTATATAAATAAACTGAACTGAATTGAAAAAAATTTCAAATTTTTCATTCAGTATTTTTGACCAAAAAATGACTGAAACAATAAATCAATTATCAATATGGCTGGCAGTCAATTTTCTTTCAATTCACTTGATTAATCTCCTAATCACTGCAGCTCTGTTGACCTGTAGATGCATCATTTCAGGTACGGATCAGCAAGTCGACATGAATTGACTGAATGTTTCTGGTCAATAATCCAGTTCCAAGAATCAGGCGCCCGCTGAGAATCCATAAGAGCCAGGACTGGCTGACTGAGCCTTATTGCCATTATATCATGATGACACATTCTTTATCACTTTACAAATATCTGCTGACCAAACCACAAGCTAAGAGAGGAGCTTTGTCTCATCAAGTCACAGTGGGACTCAAATTCAAAAGTGCACTGAACATCACTGTGATGTAACATTTTCTCCCCAGGCCAAGTCATATTCCTCATCTACAACTTGTAAAACAAGTTATACAGGAGGCCCCCCACACATTTATTATGTGGTATGAAAATGTATATGATATATAACAATCTCTATATTCTCAGCTTGTTGAATTTAACGATTCAGTACACTGAAAGGCTATATGTAAGAAAGATGAACTTTTACCTTGAGGACATCCTGGAGTTGCTTTAGGACAGAATGCACTTCTTCCTTGAGCAGCCAGTTGAATTCCTCCTCCTAACAAAAAACAAACAAGTAAAGGCTTAACTCCCACAAGATTTTTTAAAAAATAAACACAGGAAAATGGGGTGGGATAATAAGCAACCTCGAATTGAAACCACTTTGCCTTTCCTTTCTACGTCTAAAAAGTTTTTCCATCAGGAGTTAGACAACTCTTCTGTCTCATCAAAGGAGACAGAGGCCGTAGAGGACTAGAAGTACTGCAACACAGCCGACTGGGCTTGGAACACAGGAGAACAGAGCACCATGGACAGCACCTCTCAGCCCCTTCACATCTGTCTGGATGAATACAGGTGCAGCTCGGGCTACAGGCTGACACCACCAAGGTGTTCCACTGGAAAACCCTGGAGGTTCTTCCTCTCTCAGTGCGGAACACTGACTCTAACACAGCTTACTACTGCACACTGTTAACGGTCAAACTCAACCTCTCGCTGTTAACTTTTCTATTATTCTAATCTGCAAAGCTCGTAAAGAACATACACGCACCTTTCGAGTTTATTTTTTAAGCTTGCAGTGTTGCACTGCTGTTTGTACTTTGCACCTCACTTTATAGTACAGGAATATACACTCAGAAGCCAGTTTATTAGTTACACTAAGCTAAACACAATGCAACCTAACATCAAACATTACTGCAGTTTTTATTCACAATGTCCTTTGTCTTAGTGTCTGTTGTACCGTATAATAAATGGGATATTTAAAGTTTAATCTGACAATGGAGACAAACAGGGCAGATCCACGCATGTGACTGACTGATGCTTTGGTCCTAGTGAGCAAACAGCCAATCACAGACAGTGGAAGATTCCATTCTGAAATGAGCTAAACTGTGTTAAATGTTATTTAAATGTACTTTTCGGTTTCAAGCTTAGACATTTCATCTGTATTTATCCATGTGAGTATGTGTTTTATCATACTTCAAATATTCACTAAATTAAACACCTCGGGTTTCCACTGGTTAGCACTGGTGGCATATAAAAAAAAGAAAACTACCAAACAAACTTGGAATAAAGTTTACCACACCTAATGTCTACTTTTACTCCCTAATCACCATTTAGCGAAACATCTCACGATTCCTTCAATGTCTTCGTTTTCACTCCTTCCACACAGCCACTGGTCTTCATTTATAGTAACATATCAGTATTTAGAGACCTAGACATTTGTTTAAGCCTATGACAACAAACACCATATTTGCTTTTCGTAATGCTGAATTTAAACAAGAGTCACTGGTTTGCATAATTCGCAGCAAATGGGCTGAAAGACCCTTTAAGACAAACAGTGATAGCAAATACTGAGTGTGTTTGACTGTCGCTTAAAGGCTTACAGAGAAAACTCGAGTTCAGTTAGTTGTCGGTTACACATCATGTTGTACGATCATTTTCATGGTCACTACATGCGTTACATAGCGTTACATAGCGTTACCATCCAAACAGGCCCACGTTAACATCACCACTACAAGCTGCAGCAGCACCTGCGTTGTAGCGCGATGCTACGGTTCCTCTGCGCCAACAGCAGCGGCCACGTTAGCAGCTTACGCTTCTTACGTCCACGCTACATTCTTTGAAAATATCAACATTTTCACAAGTCAACAAGTTACATTAAGAGACAGCTCGAGCAGTAAAGCAGCTAGCCGCAGAGCCGAACAGCTTGTGTTTCGCTGCCTATTCGCAGTTGCCTCCGAACCAGAGGCACAAGAACTTACCAACACAGCTCTCTCCACTTGACTGGCAGCGGACATCTTGGGCAGTTCAGACAGGGATCTCTGTGAGTTGAGCATTTTGTGCAGCAAAGAGAAGCAACCCGTCAATGAACACCCTAAAACAACACACTGTCCTTAGGATGAAGGTGTCGCCCTGCCTACTAGCTTTGCGAAGGATCTGCTGCTTTCAAGGGTAATCAGAAACAACGCGAGCTCCCACACCAACGACCTAAATCAGCGGAAAACAGACATGGAAAAAATACCATTTGGATTAAAAGACGAGCTGTTGTTGTGCAAGATAACAGAGACTGAGAGCAAAGATGTAGTTTCAGTTATGCACGGCTTGGTCTTTACGTTCTTTCAAGGATTCGTTGTGCTGTAAGTACAATTTCTTCTCGTGATTCTGCCGCTTGAGCTCAGATCAGTTGCGTGTTGCTTGTCATCATAAAAAAGCTAGATATATGTATGCTATATATGATATACATACATATGCTGAATTTTGTCATTAATTCCGTGCAGACAACTAGAAGGGGACTGTATTGTGGTTTTTACGAGAACCACGGGAATGGAGCATACGACTGGTCACACGTTTACTATTAAAGCGGTCCCACCTACTAGTCCTTATTTGGGAATATAACTTCCGCCTTGCGTCACACAAACATATGGTACTGTGCAGCGTTCAGGTGACATGGAAAACGTTAAGACACTTGTTTTCCTCATAAACCAGCCTTTAGGAGTGGGTTCCATTCGCTTATTCATACTTCCGCTGTAAACACATGCATCTGTGGTGGTTTCTTACCATATTTCGGTCCTCTTTTATAAACATGCTGTAATTACTGAGGGAAGTTCTGAGTATGAGGTTTTACAACATTACAAAGCACTATTTTCACCAGTTTTTCAGAAACCCAAAAAGACAAAAGTGGAGAGCTGTCTTTACTCTATTAAGATATGCAGTTAATCATTGTCAACATTCATTTTAGGTAAAATAATGGTCCTATCTTTAAGGCCTGTTCGGGCTTTATCATAAAGTTGCAGTCTCAAGTCCAATGTGAAATCTGAGAAAATAACCGATTGGCAATCTTCAGATTCTCCACAGCCACAGATAACATTATACAGCAGTCGTCATTCAACATCATAAGTAAAGTGATTCTTCATGCATAAATTGGTGGAATTTCCCTTCAAAGCTGACATTCAGTCAAAGTATGCAATGAAATGTACAGATTTAAAGCACAGTGACCAGCTCTAGTATTTGCAACATATTTCATGTGGCCTCCAAATATGTGCATGCTTACCTTTTGCTGAGAAGGCCTCACCTCAAAGTGTTTGATGGAAAATAAGAGACTTGTCCCACATGAGGAGCTGGATCCTCCAAAGTCCACATTTTGACACAGAATACATCATCATGAGCTGATAACGCCTGTTATATTTACAGTAAATAAGATCACACTCTTTACTCTTCAAATCATTAAGCTTGTAGAGACCAAAACACCAACATTGTGTCGATCTACAATCTGATATGTTATTCCTGTGCGTCATTGAGCTCCACTGTTGTCTAAAAACTATTAAAACACATCAATTTCATCAGTCTCATTATCTTGAACAAACACTCAGTCACACATACAGAATCCCACTGCTACAAATACTTACACTGATTAATCCACCACTGAAAACAGTCCCCAACAAATGCACCATTACCTCCTGTTTGATTTAAAACTGTAGCGGCCAGCTATCTCACAGAACATTCATTTCTACAAATGAAATTATATACTTGTGGCATATATACAAAAGGCATATACGGTACATTTAATGGGAACTCGTAAACTTGGGGGCAGAGAGTGGCTGGGGAAGTCAGAAAGTTTTGAGAGCGGCATCAAGTGGCAAAAACTAGAGCTTTAACTGAATTAACAGTCCAAATGGTCTGATCAAATGATCAACATTTAATTTTAAATTTAAGTTACTTTATTAATCCCAAACTGGGAAATTACTTCTCTGCATTGAACCCATCACTGATTGAAACATGCAGTGAAACACACAGGAGCAGTGGGCTGCATTAAGCACCCGGGGAGCATATATTGGGGGTTAAGTGCCTTGCTCAAGGGCACATCAGCCAGCTAATGGAGGATGGGGTGGTGGGGACATTATCACTCCACCACACTCAACTTTTTCCTGCCCGTCCGGTGGGGGAATTGAACCAGCGACCTTCCAATCACAAGCCGTTTCTCCAACCTCTAGGCCACGGCTGGCCCATTTGATCAATGATTAAACACACACAAGCAGACTGTAATCAGGAGAGGATTTATTAAACAGCACAAAAGTCTCATATACACAAAATCATAAATATCTCCAAAAACAAGTTACACCCTCCTTCCATTGATGGGATCCAACTCATTGTCATTTCAATGCAATAATAAGCCAGATTATATAAGCCACATATTAATAAACCATTTACACTTGAACAACTGAACGATCTACAGTATTAAGACACAAAGATGTTAGACAGTCGCTCTGTAGAGTCAAAACCAGAACATTTGTTTTCATTAATCCCAGTTATTGTTGATATAAAAGAAACCCTACGTAACCTAATGTGCTATTTACATCAGTCTTCTAAAAACAGTTTTTACACGCGAGTGTGGAAGGGAAATGGAAATTAACAACCTTGAACATAAATTTGTTTGGCAAACAGAAAATCTTTCAAAATGGGATTCTTAAGATGTGTGAGAAACTCCTTCATTTACAGTGTTAACTGATTTAAAAAAAACAATGGGCCTTGAACAACCATGAAGTCTTCTCTTCCATCAGAGAATGTCCGATGGTGCTCACTGAGTTCTGCTTCCTGTATCCTAACGTACCGTAGGAGGTCTAGTGACAAAACAGCATTAGCTCACCTCAAAACATAGATTTGCTGTCTTTTAATCCATTCCTGCAATCAAACGGTGCCCAAATACAAAACCGCCGTCCTTCATGGAGCTGTTCAAAACTGCTCAAATCCGACAGAAATTGAACGTAGCATAAAACCCAAAACTTTACTCCGCAAATATTCAAAATCAGATGTCTGGAGGTGATCACACTTGCTTTGTTGGATCACTAGTTTTTTTTAGTGGCCAAACGAAGGGTGCTTCAACACACGGCGACAGATTAAAGGAGTCTTCGCTTTTAGCCGTTTCACCACAAACCTGGTTAGCGTACATAACCAATTGCCAAGATATGCCATGTTTCTTTGGCATATCTTGGCAATTGGCATTTGCACTTATATGTAGGGCACGTTTTAGGCTTCATAGCAGAGGTCTTCATGAGTCCGAAAGTCTGGACCTAATACCAGTCAAACCTTAATGAGCATTAATTAATTAGACTTGTTTTAGCCTCAAGGTTAATTAGATCCAAATACAGTGGTTACAAAATAAACAAATACACTGGAAAAGAAAATTAATATGTGCCATTTCTCCTGCACTCCAGAGTTTATTTTCCAATCACAATGTATTAGAAGTGGTAAGAGTCCCACAGACCTGAGACCTACAGTAACAGAACAGGACTGAACATGACCTGACTGGACTGAAAATAATTTGGATATGAACAGAGCTGAATTTTTGAGCATCCCAACAAACATTTGAGGTAAAAATGTTTTGTTTTGTTTTTTTTAACCCTTGCAAGTCATTTATTGAAGCACTGTGACCAAGATGAGCTGAGATTTCTAAATGACCTCACATATCTTTTGGATTTCTGTATCATCTTGTTGATGAACTGCCCAATTAATTGCTCTAGTTCCACCCGGTTCCAGGTCTTGTTAACCAAGAACTGAGCAGATCTTTGAAGACCTCTACTATGTAGTCAATATAACCCCCCCCCTCATGTAAGCACCCGCTATCCCCCCCTTTAACTGAGCTGCAATCTGCCTGAGGACAATCTAAGAATAAGTAAAACAGAATGCATGTAATATCTGGTTTGGGGCTCTGACTGTTCCGCTTCCATATTTATCTTACACTTTACAGATCAGTGTGGATTTAGGGTAAAACTCACCAATAAAGACATTCCAACTAAAATCAGCTACTGCCTCTGGAGCTGAGGATGGTGTATTCATTTAACCACTCAACTCAGTTTGTTTGTTGTGTACTTGTGACCTAGCATGGTGTGAAATTGTCCTTCAAAAACCCAAACCCAACTTTTTAACTTCAACTAATAACGGAAAAAAAAAACAATAAGACAAAAAAAATGCAAGACTGATGTTGGGATTTAATCATGACCTCCACTTAAAATGCAACTCAAAAAGTGGATTCATCTAAGTTCAGAGAACTACATTAAAAAAAAAAAAAAAAAGAAAAACAGTGGAAATGAGAACTCTTCCAAACACAAGAATGAAGGGTTTCCAATGTGGTAATCCCAAGCGTTGATGAGAAAACCAATTATTACTGCACTTTAAGGTCTCGACACATCCGTTACTCTGTCCTTAACCTGCTCAAAAAACATCATTAACACCAACATAAAAGCATAAATCATCAAATACAGAAACAAGCCATGGCCAAACTGCACTCAGAAGACCTAAAAAGAAACATAAATAAATACATCTATTATTGAAAGACTCGAGGGGGTTACAATATTAAGGCAATGCAGTGGCATGTTCTTGGTGTTTTCTCTCATGGAATTCTGGACATTTAAAAGAAAAGCAAAATCACAATTAAATAAACTCATTTGCACATGAACAAAAAAAAGAAAAAAAAAATCTTTAGGGTTTATGCATCCACAAAACCTGACAACAATTTCTCTGGCTTGAGCCGGACGCCCCGCTCTCTTCACAGTGGCACTGGACCCCCACATCCTTGCCAAACACATTACTTCTACCACATTCTTTTTTTTTCTTGTTGTCAGAAACCAGACAAACTGCCCCCACATGAAACTGCAGCAGTGGCAGCCGTACAACCTCATTTGGAGCACTCTTACAGCATGTCTTCCTCCAGTAAAGTCAGTGCAATGCTCTGGGCTGCTTTGAACAAAGGAATTAGAATATCCCAAGACTTGTGGGCAGGTAACATGGCTGACACTGGGGCAGAATGAAACAAAATGGCAAGAATTTTAAAATAATAAAAAAAAAAAATAATAATAATTAGATTATGAGGGAGAAATAATAAGGGATCAAAGACTGTGTGGTCCAGAGGATAGGTCACACCTCGCTCTAGTGAATGTAGGCTCTGTAGACTGCAGAAATATCATTGTCTGACTGGTCCAGTGCCTTAGCCCTCTTGTAAACCTGTACAGAAACAAACAAACAAAGGTTTCAATTGTATCCTTCACTCTAGCTGTTAATTTACCATTTTTTTATGTACACTGCCAAAACACAGAATGGCTTTAAGGGGGAAAAAAAGCCCCTAAAATTACCACCTCATCTGTGTCTGCCACCATGCACCATTCAAGTTTCAGTTTACGTTCATGCCTGTGCTGACTCATATGTAGTGCCTGATAAAGAGAGCGCAACAGCAATCAAATGAAGCTCGATATTATTAAAATCAATTAGCTTGTGGTGGTCTACGAGGCTTCAAATATGAATGTTGCTGCAAAGAAGTTACAAATTTTGAAACAAACGCCTCAAACGCATCTTCAACCCAGCAGCACAAAAGGTCTGTATACAACTGGCACAGTTTCAAGGTGGACACCCAAGATAAGCGTCACCAATTCACTGTCTGACCAAATATGAAACAGTCACAATGTGCCTTTCTGCTCCTGAGTTATGTCGTTGAATAACAGACAGATAAGTGTTGTCTGCAGAATACTGTGTTGCTATAATGAAACTAATCTGGTACATGTGGTATAGCTATTTATTGAAAATATTTGAAAGAATGCATTAAGTGTTACTGTTAAAGGGAAGTGTAGCTAATTTTCAATCTGCTTTGTATTATTCCAATGCGTGTAATGTGTGCAAGTGTAAAAACGTTATGTATGCTGTATGAACATGTATACATGAATACACAGCATTTCGCCAAATTCAAATCCAACTGTTACTGTATACAGTGTACATATACGGGTATGTACATATGGACGTACAGACAACTTGAACTCGCAGTGCCTCTGGCTGAGAGGCATACAAATGGAGGTCAGGCAACCATGGCAACAAAGCAGCTGGGAAGCAGCGTGAGGAATTATGTTGAGTTCTACACTGCACATGCAAGATTACCCACAAAGATAAAGATGCTAGCAGCTGCCTCACTCTACAACAAGAGCTTTATGCTGTCCAGACTGTGTTACCTGTACGAGTCCTGTGAAGTCAAAATGTCTGCTCTGCAAAAGGAAGTGCCTGCACCAAATTTCGTGGAAGCTAAACCAGACTAAAAGTTTGTCCTGGCGTAATTAGAGGAACAGTCTGGGTTCTATAGGCAAATGAATTCTTTGGCGGCATATGGAATGCTTTCTAGTTATTTTAACTAAATAATCTCTGGCAAAGATTCAACCGAACTGTTGTAAACCCTCTTGTTGTACAAAGTAAGAAAATTCTTAAGATAAATGCATAACATGAGCGAACAAAAAGCACCGTTGTACCTCATTGGCAGCTGCAGCCATTGGGGTTGGATGGTTGGCCATGTCGCCCATGGAGATGGCAAGCCTCAGGTCCTTCTGAATATGTTTCAAATAATAATCTGGCTTAAAGTTGCCCTGTAAAATATCTGGAAGAGGCACAAGGAGTGACTATTATATGTCGGACAGAGTTCACGCCATCAGTTTTGAGCTTGTTTTTTTTTTGGCTTACTTTGGCATTTCTGGTCCACAAAGGTGCTCGCCATCTGGCCCTGGCACAGGATATCCAGGAAGGTCTGCTGTGACTGACCGGTGGCCTGGGCGAGAGTTAGCCCCTCTGCAATGGTGGCCATGAAGCTGCCTTGCACCATGTTAAGGATCAGCATCATCCTCGCTGCGTTCCCCGCTTCGCCTGAAAACACATACACATGCATTTTTACATACAAAGATAAGTAGAAACACACACTGTGGCCAAGATGATCATCCTCAGTGTGTCCATGCATACATTTCAGGGAAAAGGGAACTTGCAGTTAAAGTATTGCCAATGAATGTAGACAGACTGTGATAAATTTTGTTTTGAGTATCCTAAAACAGTCACAGAAACCACAGAAACAACTTGGATGTGAAATGTCAGATATGTTTCCAGATTAGACGACTGTAAATCTGCAAATGGGGGAAAGTATTGTGAGTTTCCAACAGAGAAACCTGTATCATACTGAACTGTGAGCTGACTTGCATGAGCAAACCCACCCTACATACCCAGGAAGAAGGAGGTCTTGCCCATGGCCTGGAAGCAGCTGCTGCAGTCCTCGTACACTGTTCTGTCACCAGCCGCCAAGATGACCAGCATCCCATCATTGGAGAGCTGCTGGCTTCCTGCCACCGGAGCCTCCAGGAAACGACCGCCCCGCGACGTGATCACCTGACATTAAAAAATTATAACAATAAGAAGAACAACAACAACAAATGACAACTGCTACCACTGATGGAGGAAAAAAAAGCGCATCCATACTGCGGGTATGTACAGTTCCTGAAAGTGGAAACTATGTGTATTTTAACAGAGCATGATTCTATACTGTACAGTTTTCGACAATCGTGGCTATTTTGATGTGTGTGTATACCTGTGAGAGTTCTGTGATGGTCTCTGGGTCTACAGTAGACATCTCTACGTAGCATTTGCCTGGCCTGATTCCCTGCAGCACTCCACTGGGTCCCAACACCAACTGGAAAGCAACGGACACAAACACAGGGTTGGTCCTTTTCGACATTAACCAGTGATTCACACTTCTGCAGGAAGCCATTTAGTGGAGTTGAGGTGGTACTCACATCCCTGGCAGCCTTCGGGTCCGAGACACAGGAGAAAGTGATATCACACATAGAAGCTACCTCTGCAGGAGTGCGGCCTAACCTGGCGCCCTCCTGGATGAACAGGTCACACTGGAACACAGCAGGCACGAGTCATCCTCTGATCAATCAGCAATAGCTACATCATTATTCAATGGCTTGCCAACATATGGAGCATAAATATGATATATAAATAGTTAACAATCAGATCACTGTTGCCAAACTCTGGTACAATAAATGTGATACTCATTTTGGGTGAAACTTTTAAATTAAGCTCTTGCGATTTTAAATCATATGAATAAAAGTGAGTAGTTTAATTTTCTTCTCTGTAAACAGGGTTGCGCTCACAACAGTCTGACACGACCAAACTATAAATCAAGAGAGAATTAAATTCTAGGATAAAATATAATAAGAAGATACATTAGTCAATATTCATTTTATTAAATTACTTTGGGCAGCTTTGAAGTGAGATTATTAGACATTTCAAATGGAATTTATCACTGCAACACGTCACTGACATTAATGAGAGCCCATTCATCAGATACAGTGGCAGTAAAGAAAACATTAGAAGCTTAACCTGGATGACACATGTAGTGTGCACATGACATTACAGTACCTTTTCTGCTGTGCGGTTCCACACTGTGACAACATGACCCATTTTCAACAGGTTGGACACTATGCCGCTACCCATCAGCCCCAGTCCCAGGAACCCTATCCTGTAGGGCAAAGCCCAAAAAGAACAAACAATTCAACAACTGAGCAAGTCAAGGCTGAAATGAAATTCAGGATTCATATGTCTGGGAGGGAGGTTCTTTTAAAAACATATTAACAGAATTATAAGCATTAATCCTAACCTTGTGATCCGTTCTTAAGTTAAAAAGAATTCCTACCTTTTATCTGTGGGTGTGATGCTGCCATTGATGGCTGTGCTGTCTGCTGCTTGGATAGATGTTGACCCTGTGTCCTGCGCAAGCAAAAACAACACGGTCAATTTCATACTGAAGGGAAAGCAAACTGAAATTGTTATTTTAAAACACCACAGTTTAAAATTCAAAACAAATTAATATGTAAAAGTGATTCATTTAAAATCATAAACCTGACAGGAAGGAAAAAAGTTTGGGTGTAAAATATAAATAAAACAGAATGTGATCATATGCTAATCCTTTTTGACATATATTTAGTTGAAAATAGTACAAACACAATTATCTGTCACTTATTCATATTTGGCAATAATTATCTAATGTGCAACCTCATCAAATTTTGTATCATGTAGCAATATCCTTCCTCGTATAAAGGATATTACTACATGAGCTTGGCAACATTGCTGCCGGTAAACACAGTTCATTTCTGTGTGATTCTGTTTTATGTACATTAAACACCGTGCCACAGCTTTTTAGAATTGGGGCTGTCCATAAAGTAAGTTGAAACATTTTGACTGGTCAGTTTTACCAGAATTCACAGGTTCACTTTACCTCCTCAACAATCTTCAAGCGCTTGCTAATGGGTTCCATAGATGAGGCTGGCTGTGGGCAGAGAGGAAACAGTCATACTAGATACACTTCTCATTATAATGCCAAGCTCATCAGATTCATATTTCACCCTTAGACTGAAATATGGCGACGTGCCCAGGAACATTAAGTGCTGAAATGTCACTAAGGAAACCCCTCACAGGCCGACAAAGGACTTATCAGTCTAGCCACAGGCTATTTCATTTTAACAGTTACATGTTCATTTGGTGCCATAAAGAACACCACTGCCTCTGGGAAACTAAGCTTCTGTCTGTCAAGAGCAGGGTGGAGATGAATCACTCGGAGCCAAACTAACACATTCAGAGGAAAACACTCAATGGTTATGTAAACCAAAAGAAATATGATAAAGTTGCAGATGTCAAAATACTGAGTGGAATGTTCCCTCTTACCTTCTCAGACTGGCTGAGCAGGAAATGATGGAAATGTGGGTCATCCTTCACAGGCTGCAACAGAACAAGAGGTCAGTGTGCAAAGTCTTCTCTTTGCATTTGTACTGACCTGACAGAAAATATAGTATGCAGAAAGCTTCAAGCCTACACCACAGAGCACTCACACATCGGGACTCCCATCATGGTCCTATTACAATTTGCCACCATTTTCAAAGATTTCTGCTAAGCAATTTAGGAGTGACTCCACCCATGCTCTGATGACATAAAACACCACAGCCTATGGTAAACTCAGCTTAGGAGTGATCAGAGCAGGCTCAAGTTCTTTATCAAAATATTGCTTGATCAGACTCGATGCCTGTTAATTACTGTTAATGATGAAAGGATAATCAAAATTCCTCAATGTTTTTCAGTTCCTGGATACATTTTACAATTCTCCCTAAAAAAAATTCTACAATATATCAGAAACATCCACAATGGTCAATAGCAAAGCTTTACAACTGATGCACGGTCCTGACCCATGTACAGTCCTGGACTTCTCCTTATTTATTATTTTATACAAGTTCTACACAAATTAGGGTTGGGCCAGTGTAAAAATTTTCAAACCGGTTCAATTTTAAGTCAAACACGACAGATCAGAGGGGTCTACTGAATTTGAATTGTACCACTGAGTGCTGCACTCGCAGTAGCCGCTGCCATTTAGCTTTTACGTAAGCGAGCGAGTAAATAAGAGAATGGAGCAAAAACCCCAATGCATCACCACAACTGTGACACATCATGTTATTTCTTTCAACAACTGGTCAGCTGAACTTTAGTTCTTCTAACATTTAACATCAAAATAACAAATAAAATAAGAGTTCAGCCTGGTGCGACTTGAGAGAAGATGTCAGTAGCTACATTTCCAGCATGTATGGAAAGTGTGAGCTTTCCTTTTAAGAAATGAAGCATTTCTGTCCACTGAAAAGTTAGAGGGCTTTTGCTTTGAAACAGATACAATAAGCAACGGGGATCACAACAAGGCTTTGTACTGAAGAGCTGTAGTCTGTAACGTAACATTAGCAACCATCTCATTACTGAAAGTTCTCTCTTGTGGAATTCAGCTGCAGTCATATAGCAACACCATGTGCACAATTCTCTACTCTGGTATATCTCAACAAAACACAGGGAGGCTGCATCCTGTGGTGCAGACCTAATAGGATATCCTGAGGCTGCCGTTAACTAGATGCATTATGCTAACTCTCTATCCTGACTACATCTAACAACAGCTGGTTCAGTAAGTTTGGATGAAACCCAATTGTCATAATTCTGTATTATTACACTCCTATATCTATATTATTATTATTGTTGTTGTTATCATCATCACCACCATTATTATCATTAGCATAGCTGTTACTATAGATACCGTTAGGTCTAGAACTGCTCCATTTAGAAATGTCATGAAACAACTTTTATGATTTGGCACTATATAAATAAATTTCACCTCCCACAGAGGTTACAAGTCACAAATTAAAATAATTTTTGCAGTTTATCTAAAACACAACGGTCCTGAAACTAGATGAGGACCGTTGTGTACAATGCTACTCTATTAATTCGATTATAGAGCTCAAACCCACACAATCACTATATGATTATCACATCCATGTAAATGACAACCGTTAATTTCACAGTTCTATTTTGGCCTGCATACAAAAAAAAAGTCGTTTTGGTTTCTAAAAGCAGCCAAACCTGACAATCCAATTTATAACAGACATGAATTTTACAAAGTAACATATTAAATAATAGTAGTAATAGATAAGTAATAATAAGTAATAGAGAAAATATCAATATGACAACTGATACAAAGAAATAAGGTGCTTTTGTTTACAACTCACCACAGCATAAAGAAGGCTGAGGGAAGCAGCAGCTGGCAGCGTGAACGCTCTCCTAGCTGACTGCATTTACTGACACACTTTAAACATTCACAAAAAGCTTCAAATTAGGGGAGGATGCACTGAATAATGACTATAAACAATAATTTAAATTTCTTCTCTCTTTCTTAAAAAAGTCTTTCTGGCTTTTTATGCAGTTGTTGGAAGAGCTGTTTTCCTGAACCTGCAGCAGCAAACTCACATTATTTTGTTTGTGAAATAGTGATATACATCAACACTTCATGAACACAAAAACACACACACACCTGGTGGTCATACCAGTTCAAGGGCATAACATTCAGAGTGGTCATCAACCCTGGTCCTGAGGAGCAAGTTGGCTCTCATTACCTCAGACATGTTCACAGAAAGCGGGAAATAAACCAAAACCACTGAGCCTCCACATACAGAGTTGGTGACCATCTCAACAGCACACGCCAAACAAATTCAGTAGCCAAGAGTGAGCACCAAACAGGTCAGAAGGGAAAGGTCTGCAGTTGTTGGTGATTAAAGCCAAAGATTAAGGTCAGGTAGAAGGACAGCAAGGCAAGGCAGGCTTAGTGGGAAGTGGGGTGTTCACCTACACTGCTTTCCCATTTGAATCCTGAGCCAGGTCCAGCCCCCAGCCTCTCAATAGTGGATGGCTCGGGGTCAGAGTCAGTTAAGTCCTTAAGGAGGAGAAAGACACATATTCACCTATATCAAAAGGGGGAGTTTTTACTGGTCCCTATCTGCTGTAGTGGGGGACATTTAGCTGTCACACAGGAGGTAGACTTGAGGACCAAATATTAAAGTGTATTCACTTCCAGTTTTGGTATGGTGGCAAATGTCCCAGAAGGTATCAGAAGCCCTGGACAAATAAAAACTGATCACTGTGGATTGTGACCATTAGAAGTAAGTGAAGAAAATGTTTGTAGTAATTTTGGCAAGACAATCCTTTTATTAACGGTACCGATGTGCTGCATTGTTACAGTATTGTCTCAAGAGCCTCTGCTGCTGAAGAGGCTGTGAAGCCAGGTTGACATGTCAGACATAAAAAGCAACTAGAGAATGTAGGAAAATACTGTCTGTGCTGAAACATGACAAAATGAATGTCAATCCTTTTCCACAGCAGGAACTTTACCCAGTCTTAGCTTTTAATGACCAACTAAAGTCTTTGCACAAGTTTGTTTTTGAGTCTAAACGTATGATGGATATAGTATATGGCCCGCAACTATTCACAAACATATCACATTTTTCAGTACTTCCCTCCAGTATCTAACAATGGATGGATGGATTAACCATTTAAAAATGATTCATTTATTTCAATTAATTTAAGTCTTTGTTAAACTCAGTGCTTGCCTGTTATGAGTGGATGAGCTTGCAAGCTACTGTAGCCTGAAAGTGTGTTTTTCTACAGGTCAGTTGAGGCTAACTGAAGATACACAAAAACAGACCCAGTCGCCTCCTGCAACATAATCCCCTGTCACAACAATTCCACTTTTACTTTAAAGGTGTGCAATGTCTCCTGACAACCAGCATTCACATACAGAAACGTTTGATAATTACTGTTACTGCCTACAGCAGGCAAGGGAAATGTTTACTCTTGTCAAATAAATGTGAGACTTTTCAATACTTTTTAAGACTTTTGTGAGGAAACAGAATTCAATGCTATTTAAGAGATTTTGAGAGCTGCAAATACCTTGTTTGTAAACCATGGCAAAAACAGCCATACCATGGTTCCTTTTTTGTGTTGCTGTTTGTAAACAGGCCTCATGGCTGAGGAGTGAAGTAAACGGTTGTGGGACAGAATGAAAGAAGTGGCAGTGAAGCTGTTATTACTGATTTTCTTTCAGGCTTATGTGCAAATGGGAGACATGCCGGTGTGGAACCAAGGACACGGGTCAGCGGCCCAAACTGGTGTCCAGGATTTCAAACCACACAGTGTTTTGCTTTGCTCCATTGGACATGATTCCTTTTTATTTTTTAAAAAAACACAGTGATAGCGCAACACCATCACAACAAAGACACTTCTTTACGGTGCCAGTTTTCTCCCAACACTAAACAAAACGGAGTCAACATAACATCGCCCCAGCGCATGATTTTAAACAGCATGCTGGTATTCTGCAAGCAAAAGAAGCATTGCACGTAACACATCAGAATTAATGTCCAGTGGAACTTCTGAAGTACACAACGAACAGCACTTTTTCAACAATGGAATAAATACCAATTTACCACCTGCTCATCATCTGTCTCCCCAATTTTCTGACAATTTCCGCTGCTGTTTATATTCTCTGAGCTGCAAATCTCCCAGTTTTGGGTCACAGGCATAACATGCTGATGAAACGCCATCTTCAGTCTTCAGTCCTACCAGCTCACTTTATTTATACATATGTCCATTTGGGGTTGTAATTCAAATCACGTTTTACTTCCTTTCATTTTTGTCTGTGCTGTAGCGCCATTTTTGTCAGCTAAGACACCTTTAGTCCAGCTCCACAAATGACCTTTTCACCAAAAACACTAAAAAAAAAAAAAGACCTCTTGCCTCGTGCCGACTGTTCTGATCAATACAGACCACAACAAAATGGAGGTTGTTTAGGTTTTGTTTGTTGTAGTCGTCCTTGTTATGATGTCATATGTGCTTGACCAATTGCAATTAACAACAACACTGCACACAACTGACAGAACTTTGTTGTAGAACTTTGATTTGATACCTGAGCAGCACTCAGGTGTCAGGCGATTTTGTTTCTCTAAACAAATGGAGAGCAGTGAAAATAAACGCATAACTTCCGACCACAGCTACATGTTATGTTTCTTTAAGTTCCTGCAGTTGAAAAGGGTAGTTTTAATCAGCCTGGTTACTAAGAGACAGGGCCCTGGGTTAGGTGTGGCTTATATAAGACCTAGCATTTATTTCTGTACGTACGACTCAGAGAGATTGCAAATTGCAGGTTTAATAGAGATAATTTCATCAGATTGCTTTTAAGTTAAAAGCTAATGCCTGGTATATGTATTTTGAAGATTTACAGAGCTGTACTTTGTGAAAAGACTGTATATGACTCAACGCACTAAGGGGAGAGAGGGAGTAAAGAACATGTTAATGTCTGTAAATCAGTTTCACTTTTTTCAGTCCTCATTTTGCTGTATTTGTTGTCTTTTCTAAAAAGAGTACATATACAGTAAAACTTTATTTAACTAATGCTTAACCTTGTTAATGTTCAACTGACCTTCTCAGAAGGGTCCTTCAGGGCACTCAGATCCTCATCGTCCTCCTCCAATATTTTCAATGGCTTGTTGGACGCCTTCTTTCCTTTTGAGTCTCCTTTGCCATCTAAGTTCTGTAAAAAATACACATATTATCATTTGTGCTGTCTTCGGCAGTTGGACAGCTGTTGGAGTGCAGAGCGGCTCTAAAATAACCTTGTCTGAGCAGATTTAAGGAGGTATAATTGATTTCCCAAATGCTGAATGCAATCACTCCGGTGGACAGATGGCCTCCACAGAGAACATGTGTCCTGCTGTATAAACATTTCCTGAGACTGAATGTGACAGAAGTACTCCATGAAGGGGGTGCACAGAGCAGGACGCACTGAGAAAGGTTTCACTTGATTAACTGTTGATTTGAACAGTTTCAGTGGTGAAAACATACAGGCTTCATATCTGTGTTTGTTTTAACTGTGCTGTGATAGCAGAACAGAGGGCCTGGGAAATATCATAATTAATGCTCATATTTGCCTGTATTTGTATCTAATATTTGTATTTAAATACACACTTGTGCAACATTCTCATGGGTGTTTCAGTATTTTTAAAAGCGAGCGACAACCATAAAATCATGAATTATGATGATTAGTTCATCTTGAGTTAAGATGACAGGAAGAGCACCTTTGGTCAACAAGAAAGGTAAAACCAATTCAGCTGTCAGACAGGAAGATATGTTGCACACATGTTGCATGTTTGCAGAAACGCATAGACAGTGAACTTCTGTTGGGACTTGAGAACCAGTCCCACACTATCCAATCCATTCATCCAACTGTCTGCCTTCAAGGTTATCAGTTCCTTCTGCTGATGCCAGCGTTTTCTGACATTTCAAAACAACAGCACCAAACATGTATTACACTGCTGGAAACTCACAAAAAGGAGGCATAGAGGAACTGAAGTAACAACCAAAAGTGGGGCTTCACTTTACAAAGAACAACAGTGTTATTTGTAATGTTTTTGAAAATTACAATTTCAAGAGGTAACAAGAGCAACTTGTGAACTGTCTTACTCTGCAACATGGCCTTAAATTCCAGGAATACCATGCATTTGACACTTTATGCATGAGTGCACTGTGTCTCCATCAGGCACCATGTGCATTACTAAGAGTACACACGTGTTACAATGACATTAGCACCACACAGGCAGATCAGCAATTTTCCCCCCTCACAGAAAATTGATCAGGACCCGATAAGAGAATCGATAAAGAACTGGACAAATAAGACCCAATAGTGCCATTGGCATGAAAAAAAAAAAATCAATTTCCATCCCTAAGCCCTACTATATGTGACACAAAATTCTCTACATATGTACAGATATATTTTCATTACTATTAAAGTGCTACAGGACAACCCTCTCACCTGTTCTTTCCCCTTTGATTTCTTTAGAAAGTCTTCGACCGAATCGACCGCCTGCTGAAAGCGCTTTCCTTTATTTATCTTGATCATCTCCTCTTTGTGGGCGTGGTAGGGCTTCAGCTGTTCTACTTTGATCCAGGCACTGGACAGGCACACAGAAACACAGCTCTTACACATTCAATGGAGAGGGAAATGCATGTTCAGTTAACTGGTACCTCACAATACAGACTTACTGGTCTTCAGTTCCAAAGAATTTCACAAAATGGCATTTCTTTCCCCTGGGTTTTTTCAGGTCCTTAGGAGGGCTTACTATCTGAAATGTAAATAAATATTTGAATCCAACATTAGCATAACATATGTAACACAAACGTTTAAAACTTTCTATCTTTTAACCTTTTTTGCTCTGAAGTCATTGTCTTGTTTTCACTCCTTACCTTTCCAGGCCATGGTGGGTAACGACCAAGCTTCCCCCTGAAAGAAAAGGGCTATATTTAGTCTTGGTATGTCTTTCTTAGTAGTACAAAGACCATTACAACATACTCAGTGATTCTGATAATGTCACGTTTAAAACACTTTTTTTTGATTAGCAGCCAACATATGTGCCTCACACTGAGTGTCCAAAGTTGTCAAGCACAGACAGCTGGCAGCAAATGTCTGGCCAAATATTTAGTTTACATCTTCACTGATCAGACCAAAAAGATTTTTTTAAATTATGTTGTTCAAAGTTTTTGTATGAACACTATGTATTGTTTTGTACTTCTACCACT
Organism: Scatophagus argus; assembly: GCF_020382885.2. Lineage (NCBI taxonomy): Eukaryota > Metazoa > Chordata > Actinopteri > Scatophagidae > Scatophagus > Scatophagus argus. The sequence goes on along the minus strand of NC_058508.1, from coordinate 2,163,385 downwards.
GGCATATATTGACACAGCAATCAAAAATATAAAACAATTCTTTGCTCTTCTTCTTCTCCTCACAATGCAAGACCAAAAGTACTGCTGTAGCATTATAATATGGGTCAACTGTATTCAACTACTGGAAAAAAGAACATACTAAACATCAAAAATCTTCATTCTATAACAATGGACGGGCAGTGATCGTTTGTGTCAGAAACATTTCCTCTTACCATACACACGTACAATACAGTCATATATTAAAATGAATACAGTTTAGCAGAAGACATGTGTCAGCACTGAGTTAAGCTCGAAAGCTGACCAGATTTAAAAACAAGACATCTAAAGATATTTAAAGAAGCTTTAGGAAACTAAAAGACGTAACAAGCGAAAACAAATGATCGCTACTTGGATTTCTGGTGTAACGTTGCTGAAATGTGTCTATTAATAGGATCTTATGTAACAAACGTTCGACAACCGTTTCCTTTCAGTGTGTGTGTGTTGTCATGTTGTAATGTTGTTAATAAAACCACCTTGAGAAACAAACTGGTGCTACAAGTTATCATGAGACGACCGATTTGATGTTATTCTTCACACAAAAAATTAGCCAAGTCATCTATTTGGGTTAAGTAAACATAAATTCAGATTTTAACTGGACCTTACAAATCAGGACAGATAAATAAATAGTGTCTGCAGAGAAAACGCTGCACCAGTTAACACGGAAGCCAAGACTATGTGACGCTAACAGTTAAGCTACATACAGTAACAGATACCCGCTGAAGCTACAGTGCTAGAAAAGCTCGTCACAGACAGCAACAATTCAGCAACACTGGGAAAATGAAGGTATATAGCTAGACTTCACATGTAAACAAGTGGGCAAAAGAACTTTAACTGTAAAGGACATGTCTGATATGTCTGTCGGACTTTCCCATCATGTCTAAACCCGTTGCTGTAGTTAGCTTGTCAGCTAGCTAGCTGCTAACTTAACGACGGCTGCTGGCTGAGTCAGCTTGGCTAGCAATTTGTTTGGGTTGACCATCAAGCCAAGTACGCGAACACTTCCATGAATTAACGCTACGTATAATTAACACCAACATTAAAAGTTAAAGTTAAAGTACCTAATACAACACTACTTTGTGTAATATGAGTTGATTTAACGCAAATAAATACGTTTAATAACGTTTAAATGTTATCTCACCACACTAGGTCCCCGATCCTCAGATGTACCGTCGCCATCTTACAACTTTAATAAAACGTCGCACTGAATGAGGGGAAACGACAACACACCCACTAATCACATGTGAGGACAAGCCCTTCCTCTCTGTGTGACATCCGCTACTGTTTCTATTATTACAGTGTATAATGTCGAAAATCAGTTTCTTTCAACCCCAAACACAAACAATTTATACAAACCATTGACATACAGTTAATGATATAAACAGAATATATTTTTCATATATCAAGAAAGAACATCAGAGGAAAATGACTACCAAAAAGAAAAACAAATGCTGTGGTACAATTTAATGCTACAAAAATACATATGTGATTAAATAGTTCTATACTTAATATTATATTTTAACTTGACATTTAATGAGTTTTATTTTCAAATAACTGGGCATAAACAAAGTGGGATAACCTTCTATATTCGGGTGTTTTTAACAGGAGGTACTGCCCCCTATTGGTGGGAGGACGAACATTTCATGGATCCAGTGGTTCCCTGGGGTCTTCAGGTCTTATTGCCAACAGGTCAGTATGTCAGAGGATATTAAGCTACAAGAACAAATACTCGCACTATAAGTAACTGTAGGAACATATCAGTATTTTACTAAATATTTACACTGATATATGAAAAAGTATCACTGCAATAGCTGTGAATATATATAATATAGAATTTTCCAATAAAATGAAAACTGAGTGAAAGCTAATAGTCTGTCTTCCCCCCAGTTTTCATGAGGAATATTTAAACTCTGCAAAACTGTGAATGTATGTAATTAGAGAGCTTCAGTACTTTATAATATTTCCTCATGTCTGCATACAGTACACTAAATACTTTGATTTTATGCTACTACTACTGATCCACTGCATTTCATCAGAAAATATTGTCCTTTTTGCTACTATTCATCTGACAACTACACTTAATAATTACTTTGCATTTCATATTTTACATACAAAACATCTATAAAATGCTGTTTATAATGCAGTCATGCAGTAATAATAAGTAATATAAGACTGAAAATAGGCATTCTACACAACCTGATAGTTTTCATTTAATAATACTGTTTCTTCATCATAAGATTACATATAAAAACAAAAACCACATACTTTTTTGTTTGATTTGACTTTTATTGAAGCTTACAGAGCACACCTCAGATAAACCTGGGAAAACCCCACAAATAAATGAAACATTTAGTACCCATGTGAATTTCAATGGCAATATCAAATCAGATACCCTAGTACCCAGTGTAAGAAATTAAAGCTCAGCTGAGCAAACTTTTCCTGCCACATAACAGTTATGTAATTGGCTGTAACATTAGTAATATACAGGATATCCGTATATTCATGCTACTACCACAAAATTAAATATGTGTAAGCAAATAAATACATAGTGCATTTAGAAATCATGGATAAAGTATAAAATAATACCTGTCACCACAGTATTAATGTCAGAATCAGAGAACAGTAAAACACAAGTTGATTTTTAGTCAACAGAGATGAAACAGAAGATCTCTTGTAAAATCGGGGTGAAAATGTGCTTTTTAGCATGTTTGCATTCAGTTGCTCTTGCCCGACACCATTACACCAAACTCCTGAATGGAGATTTCTTTGTTTATGTACTGCTGAAGTTGTCGGTCTGTGATGTGCCCGAGACGCAACGCATCATCAATGGAGAACTTTTTCCCTGACTTTCTGTCGTGAAGAACCGAGGATTCTCCCTTGGGGCCCTTAACTGTTATCTCTTCCCAATCACACTCCTGACTCTGCAGGTTGACGAACATCTTCCAGTCAATCAGACCTAGTCTGTAGGCCTCTTCAGGTCGCATCTCTTTGCCTGTGTCTGGATCAATGACCACAATAGATCTACGGAGATGGCTCTCCCTCTGTTCCTTCTTCATTCTCACTCCGGCCAGATTCTTTTGAAGTCTCTCAATCTCCTCATCCTTCTGGGTGGTTATGCCTCTGAGCTCTGCTAGTTCCCTCTGTAGAGAATCAATCCTCAGCTCCAGGTTCTTTCCATCCTCCTTAGGTGCAGACTCAGTGATAAGCCGAGTCTCTTTGCTGGTGATCTCAATCTCAGACCTAAGCTTGCGGATCTCATTCTGTAACCTTTGGTTTTCTTGCTGCAGTCGGTTGCTTTCATCACGGATGTAGTCCAGTTCTTTAAAAGACTTGGTGTTAGAAAACTCAATTTCAGAGAGCCTGGAAGTAAGAGTGGCCAACTCCTGGTCAAGTTCTCGTCTTCTCTTTTTCTCATCTTCCAGAGTCCTCCTTAGGTTCTCAATCTCAATCTCGGCCTCTGGGTCCCTCTCAACTTGAACTTTCTCAGTGCGCACAACTCTTTCCTTCACTTCCATCTTCTCCAACGTAAGTTGCTTTTGGACGAGGGCATTTAATTCTTTCTCAAGCAGAGTGCGTTTGTGCCTCTCCTCATCAAGCTGAAGTTTGATGATGGAGTGCTCCTTCTCTTGCTGAGGATCCTGCTGCAGGACTACCTTCTGTTTGACAGTCACCTTCTCACGATTTTCTTTGTCACGGATCTCCAGTTCATTAAGTCTGACCCGAAGTCTTTGGATTTCCAATTCTGCATCGCGCCTTGCCCTGCGCTCACGCTCCAGTTCTTCCAGTTGGAGATCGAGGTCAGCCTTTTGTTTCTGCAGTTGGTAGAGCTCCATTTTCAGGTTTTCCTTTTGCTTCTGCTCATTGCTGATGTTATGTGAGAAGGTATCACACTCTGACCTAAGGACAGGATCTTCTTCCATCTTGACCACTTCTTGCTGAACAATCTTCTCACGGATCTGTGACAGATCAATTTTCTTTATTCGGATTTTCTCTTCTTGGGCTGATCTTTCTCTCTCAAGGTCAAGGCGTTTCTTCTGTTCATCAGCCAATTTCTTTTTGAGAGTCTCAATTTCTTCCTTGGTTTTGGGATCTTCTCTGTACTGCAGGACTTCATTCACCACCTCTTTAGTCTGCACTTGAGGTTTGGTGTCCTTCCATCTTTGAATTTCATCACGAAGTTGGCGGATTTCCATCTCAGATTTCTCAGTCTCGTGGGTTTTATCTACAATTTCATTGCGAAGTCTCTCCAGTTCTCTTTCAGTCTGTGGATCTGTCTTGTATTTGATGACTTCTTTGATGATTTCTTTGACCTCCACTTGAGGTCCTCTGTTCCTTAGCATGGTCAGTTCATCCTGCAGGGATCTAAGCTGGAGCTCTGCATCCTTATGACGCCTCTGGTGCTCTACAAGCTCAAGCCGGAGATTGGCAACCTCATTCTCAGCCTTGGGGTCAGGGCGGACAATCTCCCGCATTTTCTCCTGAATAATAACTTTGGACTTCTCTTCTTCTAGACTGGCAGTTTTCCTCTGGAGGTCAGATTTTTCTCGCTGTGATGATCTTCGTCTGGCCTTCTCATCTTCATACTGTCTCCTGAGGTTTTCGACCTCTCTTTCAAGGGCAACATCTTTCTCAACTTTTAGCACCTCCTTGATGGAAATTTTTTCCTCTGCCATTGCCTTCTCCTTCTCCATTCTTCTGAGCTTCTCCTGAAGAAATTGAAGTTCATCCTCTAGTTGCTTCCTGCTATCCATTTCCTTTTGTTTCCTGTCAAGAAGCACCCGGTACTCTGTCTCAAGTTGGGGATCATTCTGGACTTTGATCACTTCTTCTTCAGTGATCACTTCCTGTTCCTTGTTCTTCTCCTCAGCCAAGACTGTCACCTGCTTTTGTATCTCAATCAGCTCATTGTCTTTCATCAACTTCTGCCTTCTTAACTCATCTAGCTCTTCCCGAAGTTTGCGCATCTCCTCCTCCTGACCACGGTCTCTCTCTATCCGCAGGACTTCCTTCACCGTGTATTGCTGTGCTCCTTCTTTGATCTCTGTCTCAAGGCCCCGCATCTTCAACTTAAGTACCTCAAGGTCATTCTCTAGAACATGGGTAGTGCGGCGTTCCTCTGAGAGTTTCTGCTGGACCTTATGGACTTCCTCATCCAGCTGGGGATCAGGAACCTTTTTGATGAGCTCTTTCTTCACAATGGTGTCTTGAGGCTTCTGTCCTTCAAGTACATAGATGTCAGTCTGGATAGACTCAATTTCTTTCTCTAGCTGTTCCCTCCTCTGGATCTCATCTTCCAGCTTCTTCCTGATTCTCCAAGGCTCCTCTCCTGGAGCAGCAGCCTGGACTGACTGGACATTTGCAGCCTGGATCATAGGGGTCTCAGGTTGCTATAGAGGGAAAATCCTTAATATTATTATTATTGTTGTTTTAATGTTATTTTTATTATTATTATTTATTATTATTATTTGTAATTATGTCATATGGAAACATTTTACCTGGTTAAGAAGGCTTTGGGCAAACTCCAGATTCTGTAGTTTTTGCTTGTTCACAGCATTTACCTCAGTGAACTTAGACTCAATAGCAGCTTCCTGTAAAAAATTGAAATAACATATCATGGAAGCACCTGCCTTTTTCACTCAGTACCTTTTAAATTCAACATGTACTTTACATTGTTTCAACTGAGTAGTTTTTAGAAGCATACAAAGGGGTAAACTCTACAGTAATTCATAAAAGAGAAGCACATCCAGTTTGATGATATGAAATAGTTGAGGAAAACCTGCATTTATATACTCTGCAGTGGTTCACCCTTCATGAAGATGAATGTGTCTGTTTTTATGCTGTTGTTTGAAACAAAATTCACATAATTCACCCCAGGGACTAAACTCTACGTCAAGAAAGCTTTTTGTCACATTTAAGTTGGACACATGCATTGAACTGTATTTGGAGGGAGAGGTTATGAAAGGTATGGATGAAAAAACTGGGAGGCTGTACATCTTTGCTGTGTACTTTCAAATACTTCATTCCACTACAGTTAGCTACAGAAGGTATGATGTGTTGACTGAATTGACGATAACATGTCATGAAATTTCAGTTTTTTTGTCTTACTTCTGCCTTGACAGTCAATGCAGGTGATTCTAGTCTGCTCCTCTTGTATGTTTGAGATGGAACTCCATCCTCGAGGTCAAGGATAGATCTGAACTTCTCACTTTCATTCTCGTAGTCCTAGGAGGAAGAATAGGCAAACCATATATCAAACCTGTTTTATTGTATTTCTGCAAATTAAAGGTAGTGATGTGGTTGTAAAAATCAATATAGAATACTTACTTTAACAGCTTGTTGGTAAAGCTGGGCATTTTTGGAGACATTGTTCAAGTCAGACTCCCTTTTTGCAATATCAGAGAGCAAGTTCTATAGAAAACAGAGAAGTGTAAGGTGTTTTTTATTTTTTACTGCACTCAGTCATAATATTCTATATTATGAATATGTGCAGTATGAATGCTTTGTTGCTCATTCTTACCCTCTGATTCTTCAGCTTGGTCTCCACTTGTCTTATGTCATCAGTTTCACGGGGTTCATAGTTTGGAACACGAGATAACCAACTGTTCAGATTGTCATAATCATTACGGTAATTTTTGTAGGCCATCTTGGCTCTCTGCAAGCTTTGAGACCTGCAACACACAGCAAAAGATATCATTATGCAGTTCTTATGTATAGCTCTATATGATTTTTTTTCTGAGGTGTAATGCTCATTATTTCCTCTAATAATTATTGATGCACAGATTTTAATGAACTTATCCTTGTCATGACCCTCTCACCTGGTGTCGATCTGCCTGTTGAGGTTGTTGAAGCGCTTGTTGAGCTTCTGGACGTCTGCCTCCTGCCTCTCAATGTCGGGGCAGTGCTCTTGGAATTTGGTGGCCATGTTGTCACAGCTGCTTTTGGCCAAACGCAGGTTCTGCTCCGTCTCAGCGATAACAGACCTGTTGGACCTCAAGTCTGATGCAATATCCTGCCAGATAAGCCAGTCAAGTCAATATAGTTGTATGTTTTTCAGTAAATAATGCAGACAAGTCAATGCTAAAATGAGACAGCATGTGGAGACTTTCTCCCTTTTAGCTCTCCCTTTTAACATCTGGCACTTTCTAAATTCTATAATGCGTAAAATAATTCTTGCGCTGTACATTTTGCCCCCGCGGGGCAAAGTTATTACCTGGTAACAGGTTTTTGTGTGTCAGTGAATGTGTGGCTGTTTGATGAAGCATAACTATACTTAAGACTTCAATACAGTATTTACTCTGTCCATGGTTTAGAATTTGCCAGTCCAGTTGTAAATCCACAGTTTTATTATTATTATTATTATTATTAGCATCACCTTATTAATCAGGGACTAATCATTTAATGTTTTGATGTAAACTGCAGTGTTGTATATTTCAGGTATATTGTGTGTTTGGAGTTCAGATTTAGTATTTCTCACTAAATTGCTTTAACACCTGCTTTAACATATGCTGAATTAAATTTCTCCCATATGAAACATTTGTAGACTTGATTATTGGAATATTCCTTCCTTACCTTTAGTTAGCACACTGTTAAGTTTCCATGCACTGAATGTTGCTCAGTGTGGAAGCACAAAACCACTTGCACTAAAATGCACTTGCATGCATGTGCGTTTTTGTGTGCATGCAGAGGGCACAGAATAGGAAGCTGCTGATCAATTGATCAGCAGGTCCACAGTGTATCTTTAATGTCACATTTATCAGCATTCCATTTGATTTTTGTCAGAGTGGGATGTCGTTGTCATGTGTGCCAAGGAATGAAAGAGCAATCTTACTGCAAGCTCCCGCTGTGTTTTCTCGAGTGAGGTGATGTCAGCTGGAGCGACCTCCTCCCTGGCCAGCTTATTCTCATAGGTGGACAGTAAATTCTTTCCATTTTGGAGGGAAGTCTCCAGCTGGTTGGAATTCTTCAGTCTAAAGCAAAGATGAGTGCAATTATTAGGTGCATCAAAATGCATGTCCTTCAGCATGCCAGATCTGAACTCATTTAAAACAGATTTAAAAGCAGTTTAGAAACAAACAAAAAAAGAAGGCGTATTGCATATTGTAACCACAACAACCAAAGAAGATGAGATACTGTGATACATATCAAGTCCCATACTTCTCCTGAGAGCACTGAAGAAGCTGCTCAAGCTTGGTGTACTTGTTGTTGGTTTCATCCACCTTGCTGTGGAGTTGAGGGGCACTGGCACAACTTGGGTTTGAGACCAAGAAGCTCTTAGCTTCCTGCACCTTAGAGGACTTCTCTGGTTCAATCTTATTGACAGCAGCAGCGATGTCCTGAACAGAAATGTCTCAGTTTGTGAATTGTCAAATGTGTAAATACACTCTCAGCTTTTTGAGCTCAACTGAAAGACAGAAGGGTCGTGAAAAAGCGTTTAAATCCAACAACACAAAGTAGAAGTCATTACCCTCAAATCCTGCATGCGGTCGGCGCTGTCCTGAAGTGGCCTGTTCTGCTCCAGTGGTGGACGCACTCGAGAATAAACGGCCTTTTCCTGTTTGTCTAGGTCACTGATGACCTTGTCCAGACCAGCCATCATCTGACGGCACTGCTGCTCCTGTTTATCTGAGGTGACACACACACACGCACAACACCTTCATAATTTGGCTTCAACTACTTTCAGTTTGTTTATTGCCAAACTGTCTGATCATCTGACAGCTTGTGCTTCTTGCCACATAGACCTGTTTTCAGTGACGTCACCATGTTCCCAGATCTCAGCAGTTACCTCGGTCAGTACAATGTTATCAATACCAACAGAAATGATGGAAAGCTCCTTGATCTAAGCTCTCACTCAATTGGGAGTATGCTTTAATAACTTTACAAATTTAGTTGTCATGTTCCTGACTATAACTGATGCTTGCTTGGATCTTGAACAGACATTCAGTTATGCATATGCTAGCCTTTTCTGCTCACTGATTCAACTCAGCCTGAGTTTGGTTAAACTACTGACTATGTTGAATTGTAGGACAGCCTTGTTGAAGGAAGTCACACTAATTGATTTTGCTGTGTTTGTTTTTAATAGTATGGCCTCATGGACAATTAACCAGTTTGGGCACTCTGGCACAAAAAGGTAACGCCTGATAGCTTATAAACCTCCCCACACTGCAGCCCTGTGCTAATTCGATCAAGCACAAAATAATTTTCAGCTTTTGCATAATGTGTACAGTATGGTGTACCTGTGCCAGTTCCACTCTCCTTCTTCAGCTCCTCAAAGCGTTTCAGCAGAACCCCCTTGCTGCTGGCCATTTTCTGCTTGATGGCTTTTTGCTGACTGGCCAGGCTGTATAAGAAACAATATAAGAAACTGTTACTACTACTACTACGATTAACATCCAGTAAATGTCACTTTTGTACACATACACTATATCTGTACATGTTTGTACACACTCACTTGTCAGAGATGGCCACTGCATCAGGGTCAGTGGGGGGGATCATGAAGCAGACTCCTGGGGCAGTGAGTTTATGTCCAGCTGCATCCTTCACATCCCATTTGGTCCCATTGTTCCGGAGCAGTGTGTACTGCTCACCACGCAAAACCTGCCCCTGTACATGTCAAACAATTACAATCTATCATCTGCCACTAGACTACATATACAGTTTAATCTAATACAATCAAGATACGACAAACATAGAGCATTTCATTTAAACTTGGTTGACAGAATAATAATAAAAGAGCAAAGCAAATTTAAAATCCCTTTTAACATAATTCCATTGTAAAATTCAGTCGTGAAAGAAGCAGAATTATTAATTGCTAAATTTAATTTCATTGAAAACCTGAGAAATAAGTGAGGTCAAGAGACAGCATATACATGAAGAGCTTTGCTACCCAGCTGAACAGCTCCATAGGCTCTTTAGTCAAAGTACAGACTCCTTCAAATCCCTTATGTTCTGATCCCCCGGGGTTTTAAATTACATCCTCAGAGTCTTAGCCTGGTCTCTCTTCTAAAGGGATTTGAATACATTACACCACAAAACCCTTAAGTTATGGGCCTAGTACTGAGAAAAGGCAACGCAAAGGGAGAATGCTTAGTCATGCAGTCTGATAGCAGGGAACATACTGGGATCAGAGCAATGACAGCCAGTTACAGAGAAAAGCATAACACTAAGTAAAGATGAAGCGGAAATGGGGTCACTGCAGCATAGAGGGACAAATGCATGAGAAAGATGAAGGAAATAAGACAGTTCCGAGAAAGTCTCGCTTGAGGAAATCCTAGAACAAGCCCCCCAAAAACCAGTCCGGGTAGGTTTCTGGTAGAATTTTTCAAAATGTCCATTTTGTTGTTTAAACTAACTCTTATTAGTGTAACTCCCCTAAGTGTCCTATGATTGACTGCCTTCTGGACATTTGAAATAATGTTTTTGGTTTTTTTTTGTTTATTTTTTTTGGTGTCTCACATTTAAAAATAAGCAACAAAGTACCAAGTAGGCGCTCAACAACACACTGCATACCTCGTCTGTGTCGTATTCACACAGAGCCTCGATGGGCAGTGGCTTCAGGGGGGTTTCCCGGCGGTAGCTCAGAGGCAAAACCTGCAGGCTGCGCTTCTGAAGAGCTTTGACACGCTCATCAAAGTGGTCCATGGCCTTGGCTTGGTCCTACACACACACACACACACACACATATTTTCCAGTGCTGTACAAGGAGTCAATGGTACTGACAGGTTGAGCTGTTCACATAAAGAAATGCTCACATCGATCTCCCTGATCATGCCCTCCGTCTGATACACGTCTTTGAACTCCGGGTTGTACTTCTGCTCGAGCTCTTTATCCAGCCGCTTCAGCAGGTCCTGAGTGTCACGTGCCTCCTTGTGGAACTGGACACACACACACATGCACACACAGACACTGATGAGCCTTACCTATTTAAATGTGGGTTTGAATGTGCTGTATACACTTGTGTGAGTGCTTATCTGTCCTCTGTGTCTGACCTTGTGGTACTCATCCATGTGTTTGAGGTGGTTCTCCTCACAGATGAGCAGGTTCAGGTACTCCTTCCAGTCAGCGTGGACTGCCTCCATGTGAGCCTGACAAACAACAGTGTTATTTGGGCATTTGATGAGTAAAAATCAAGTAATTTTAGTTTTTAAGGACATTTGAGTTAAAGTGCAGTCAAAGCCAGATCAAACATCAGCTGTGGAAGAACAAGCAGCACAGATATATGACATACACACTGGAACAACTTGACAACAACATGTTTCGTTTATTTTAGGGCTGTCAAACGATTAAAAAAATTACCTCGATTAATCGCGAATATTGTTTGTATTTTGTTGGGGAGATAAACCAAGTATGTGGTGTTGGAAATAAAGAAATGACAAACTAGTTTGAGAAATCAATTTCTCTTACTTTATTATTACACAGTTAGTCCTTCAACTAACATATTATTGTGCCTGCAGTCCATAGCAACCCATTTAGCCATTGCATTTGTTAGTCTAGTTGAGGTTACTTTGCTGATGGGTTTACCCTGGTTGCACTCTGTTACTTTAACTTGGCGGACATGACTTCCAGCAAGCTCTGTGCTACTGCTCCTGCTAGCTCTAGCATACATGAAGTGCTTGGCCTTGAGGTGATATTTAAGGCTCGTTGTGCTTCAGTGATACGATAAAACGTTATGGCAGTATTTACAGACAACTCTGGTCTTGTCTAAATCCCCACCTGGAGTTTTTACGAACAGGAAACTGATTGTGTATAACGCCTATGTCCGACGCCTCCTCCTCAGCCATCCTTCTCTGTCGCTGCCAGGCTGCATGTGTGGGTGGCGACACAGAACGTAGACTGACAGATAATTAATCGTGCGTTAATTTTTCCTTAACACGTTCATTTTGACAGCCCTGGTTTATTTATTTATTTGTTATTCCTGAACCACCATGTATCCTATTATCTATATGCCATATCTTCGCTTCACGCTCCCACCCCCTCCCGCCCACCAAACCACAGTGATGTACATCGGTGGTCCTCTACCTCGATGACATTCTTCCCTGGATGTTCAGAGGCAATCAGCTTCTCTCCATCGTCATTCAGCTTGGTGATAGTGGCCTCCTTGGACTCCAGACACTTGCTAATGAAGTTCTGTTGGGGTGACAAAGAAGTGCTGAGTAAATTATGAATCATTGTTTTATTACTTGGTATTGTCCATCTGTGTCTGCGCTGATGTTTGTTTTATATATGCAGCTTGTGTGTGCAACCTGTCAGCTACCTCATACTGCCTCTGGCGGGCGGGGTAGTCTAGGTTGGTGTTGCTCCAGTCGTAGTTGATCCTCTCGTCAGCCTGCTGATCCATCCAGTACAGCTCATTGGTGCAGCGCTGCATGTAGTCCCGCAGGCTCAGCAGGTTGCGCTGACGAGCACTGGAACTGGCCTAAATGAGAGGAAGAAAAACTTAAAGTGACAACGAGCAGATTCTCAAACATGATGACTTGATGATTTTGATGCACTAAGCCGATAAAATAAAATGGAGAAAACTAAATTTTATGTCAGTATTGAACAGCAAAATTACTAAACTGCGTTCAGTCAAGGTATAATGTAGAACACATTTAAGGAAAATGTAATATAATGTGAAAACAAAACATGGAATTATTCCATATTTGTCTTTTTAGAAACAAAAAACCAACAACATGTCCAACAGCCCACTGGTTCCAACTGAAGTTATAAAGCTCTAAAAATATCTCACAAATTTATGTTTTGTTCAAAAAAGGCCTCAGTAATTTCTTTAAACAGAAGCTGACCGTAGTTTTTTTATCAAACGCTGGTCAGACAAAAGGAAACATTTGTGGGGGACTATTTTCTGAGAAGATTAATCCACATTTTTTACTGTTACTATTTGAGACAGTAGGATGGTTTGTGTGGGATTAAATCATTACAGAGTGGGTATTCATGGTAATAAAAGAAAAAAAAAAAACAGTGGAGCTCTGTAGCACAAAGAAAGAAGATGATATCCACACAATGCTTGTTCAGATACATTCAAGGGAGTTGTTGTTGAGAAATAATATATAGAATATCACTCAAGTGTTTAGAACAAATATAATGTAGATTTTACTCAAGTGAAAAAGATTTGAGATTGGCAGGTACTCATTATGATAATTATCAAACATTATAATATGATTTATTACCAGCAGTTTGTTGTACTTCATCTGAAGACTACTGACGTATTCCTGAAGAAACAGAGAAAAGAAAAACAAGACGAGGATCAGATGAGGTGCTTTTGCACATCACTGTTAAAAATAATGGTTGTTAAGCATGTGCAAGTTTTTAATCATAATAAGAAATTGTGCTTTTCATTTTCCATACTAATATTAAAAACATAACAGCATGCGTTGCTAGTGCTATTTAGTTAGCATTACAGTTAGCAATCCAGTTTACCAATAATTTAAATAAACTCAAACCCTTTTCGGTCACTAATACCCAAAACTAGAACCTGTTTGTGTATGTTGTCCGATATGAACCCATATGTAAACTTTGTTCTTTTTTTTACAGAGTAGTATGCAGAAAAAGTTGCTTTTTGATAATTCATAATGATTAAATTCCCAGTGAGGTTTACTGTTTCAGTGCTCTATATAATATATTGTAGTGCCTCCATTACATATCTTTGTCACAAGTAAGAGTCGCTTGTTTATTGTTTGTGATCACATTTCTTATGTATATATTCTGTATATATATATATATATATATATGTATATATATATATATAGTATTAAAAAATCCTGATTGTTTCTTTTACTCCCTTGTATCAGTATTGTCCCCAAAAATCCAGTATGAGTCAGCTTCTAACCAAAACTGATGAATCCTGATGCTGTTAAGTCACATGTGGTTTTCTGTTTGTACCTTGTCTCCACTGGTGGAGATGTGAGGAGCCAGAGCCTCCACCTCGCTGTGGAAGATGTTGTGTTCCTCCACCTCGTTCTCCACGGATGGCAGATCCTGGCCAAAGCCCTTATTGTTCAGGTTGTCCTTGACAGAGAGACGAAACAATACACATTAGATCACTCTAACACATGATAACAGTTTGAGCGTATATGTAGAAAGGCAATTAGTTGTTCGTAACGGCTGCAGGCCTCCAATAAGGAGGTCTACATAAGTCAAACTGAATGAGCTGAATTGTTGAAAGCTGCTGCATATTAATCTCTTTCAATATTATTTTCTCATGTGAATATATAATAACACTGTTTATTTTGTGTTTTGGTATTTTCTTGACTTGGTCACCTATGGATCTAATGCCCACTGTTCCCATCATCCCACTTGTCTGCAGAGTGATCCATTTGTTTATTTCAAATAGCTTAGCATTGTTCATTCATTAAAGTTGTATTGAGTGATTGTTTACCCACTTGGGAGCAGCAGATCAAGTTGACATTCAATCACCTTAAGTTCAGCCCATTTAAACATCCAGCAGACAAACAGCAACATTAGCATTCATTTCAAGTTCTGTTTGTTTCTATCTAACGTATGGAAGTCCAACAGTCTTTCTTGTTTTAGCTCTGATTTGGTTTCCACCAACTCCAGAGAAACATGTATCTGTCTATTTAGCTGCTAGTTGATCCATTGTGGTTACTGGCTCGTCTGTCGGCTGTTTGGTGCTGAACAGATAGTGTGCAGACCTTTTTCACTGAAGACAGCTGCCTGCTGCTCAAAAACAATGCTGAGGGGAGTTTGTGGGCTAAAACCCCAAAACAATGAGCTAAAGGACATAAAAAGGACAACCTATGGATCACAGCTTAAGACCATGAATTGCAACTTCTTCAGTTTGATTCCATCCATTATGTGCATGAAATTTGCAAAAAAAAAACAACTTAAGTTCAATGAAAATACATTAAGAAAATACTTAAAAAGATGTATTTTCCAATCTGTTTAACTCAAGACCACATATCACCCAGCATCAACAAGTCAGGTCCACAGTGTACAGAAATGTTCCCTACCAGTTTCTCATCAATCATGTTGCCCCAGTTAATGCTGGGCTTCCCCTCAGTCCGGCTCAGGTGGTAGATATGGTCAGAATCCTCTTTCAGCTTCTTGACTCTGTCACGTAGCTGCTTCATGCTGAATACACACAAAGGATAATGCAGTTCTTATGGAAGACTTAAAAGGAACATTCATTAAATTCAGCATGACAAGATAACCTATTTTAGCTTTTGCATGTACAAAAAGTTATGATATTTCTTTCTGAACTTGTGCTCTGATTAAAAGAACTTTAAGCTCTTCTAACTCTCATATCTCATAGATAACTGACTAAAATAAAAACCCATCCCCAATAAAGGCCTTAAAATCTACGTATACTATAATGGATCAGCATGATGTACGCAGTCATGCCATTCTTGCCACTCCATTTTTCTCATGTTCTGTTTCAACAGAAATACTGTTTTCATTCACTAATTACCTTTAATTGTCAATTGGTTTATTTACCCCAGAGGCCTTTATATGTGGCCCAGTGAATATAAACACTTTCACATTTACACAGCATTTATTTCATCAGTACAACAACAAGTCATGTCATGTCATGAATAACACAACACCTCCTAAAGAAGCAGTCTCCTCATGTGAAAGTTTTATTGTTAACAATGTTGTAGTAGGTTTCAGCTAACCTCAATGTTTTGGTTTTTTTACCCAGTCTTTATTAGCGAACAGCCTTTATATGTTCATGCTGGCCATGGCACAGCTGTTTATTTGAAGACTGTCTTTTATATTAGAATTTACTGTATTTCGAGTAACTTCCACTTTGCTGTTTCTTCTATTATTGTTATTAAGAAGAAGAAGAAGAAGAAGAAGAAGAAGAATCAGCTTTATTGACAGTATTTATATTTTCACATACACACACTGAATTCGTCTTCTGCATTTGACCCATCCTTAGTTGAACACACACATGCAACACCTGGCAAGCAACACCTGGGGAGCATATGGGGGGTTAAGTGCCTTGCTCAAGGGCACATCAGTCAGCTAATGGGGAGGGGGGGGGCATTTTTCGCATTAATCACTCCACACCTCCATCAATGCATATTTTTTAACATCTCCTGGAAAAGGCAGTGTTTATACCCACTGGGCTACTACATAGCTTTTAATGTGAAATGTCTGTTAGCTCTGTACACTATAGGAAAGATCCCGTCAAGGGCCTGGTTCTCTCTGCTACTGAGGTGTGTATTTGAGAGTTTATTAGATAGTGACTACCTTGTGTTGTGTGTAGCTCATTGACACAAACACACATCGTTTCTTCTTCTTTCTTCTAGTTCTTCTAATATTTTTACACAAAGCACAATGAAGGAAACCCTGGAACTGTACTCACTCCTGTTCTATCATCTCAGCCTGTGGATGCTTGAGGCGCTTGGCCTCAACAGCGTCCTCATCCAGGCCGGTGAGCAGTTCCAGAGAGTTGAGGATTCTCTTGTTGGTGTCATCCTGATAGAGTGGCTGCTTCCCCTCATTGATCTTCGCCACATCCTGCAGAAAAAAAAAACACATTGGTGGTGAGAAAGATGGCCACTTTTTAATGTCAAAGTGAACATAAACAGCTTTCTTTAAAATCTCAAATAATGTTTTTTTTTACCATTGTACATTTACAATCACCATTATACCTATACGTGAGAAAGTCATACTACTACACTTCACTGAGATTGTACCTTAAATGAATACACGTAACAAATAAACTTGATTGATTAACACTCTGTAGTCCACATTATCCAATAAATAAAATAAAGAACAAGCACATCAAAGCTTCCTATCAGGGGGAAGTCTGTCAATTAGCGTTGCCAACCATTGGCAACGAGCCAAAAAGTCACAAATTCATAGCTCATCCTTTCTATAGAATAGAATTATGAAGCTCCATCCTTCCCGCTCTGTTTACCTATCATCAAACTGCCCGACTCCCGGGCTGACCTGTGCCTGGAGCAGCTAAAGATGAAATAAATTTTGGAAGAAAGTGAAAATATTAAACAATAATAGACTAATCAAGCTAAATCATTTTTTTATTCAGAAGCCCCCCTTTCACACTGTCTATTTTGAAAAATTCTGTATTTAGTAGTACCTTTTTAAAACATGTAAGCATGCAAAAACCAGCATGTGCCTTTAAAAAAATATCAATAAATATTTCATTTCAACTGCAGTGGCAGGTTCTGTTCTCACTGACAAAGGGTGAGTATATAAATCTATATAAGTGCAAATGTTTATTTTTGTTTTTTTTTTTTTTACACCTGTAGAACATATGGCATAAAAGAGCATTAGACCAGTTTATTATAATGGTGGCCTATTAGTCTCTTGTTTTAATGAGATTGTGCTGATTATGTGGGTGTTCGCAAAAGCACATATAAGCTTCTGGCTAACAAATATTTAAGTGTTGAATTTATAGTTTGTGTCACAGTTGAAGCGTCACTGTAGTCCACACTGTAGCCCTGGTTGAACTTTACCATCCTATGGGGCAGAGTGTTCTCTTGCACCTCCTCGTCATTCTATGATGTAAAATAGAGCCAAGAGGTTCTGGGTATTTTGCCCAGAGGCAAAGTATTCTGTCCATTTTTATTTAAATCATCAGTGTATTATGAGATTGTCAGTATTAACAGAACCGTGAGGTCCTTTGGAGACTCTGATGTCAGATTGTACCTTGTTGAGGTTCTGCTCGATATCAAAGATGTTCTTCTGCACTTTATCAGCATTCCTTTGCAGCTTCTCAATCAGGGCGGTCAGCTCTGTGGATGAAGTACTGGAAGACAACATAAACATAAAGTTGAACTGTTATTTCCACAAGTTGTCACTGCTTTCCAAACTAATTATCATTCGAGACTTAAAACACTTGCCACATATAAGAACATGAACGCCAGTGCAGAATATGTCAGTCAACATGTCAACGTTCATAGAGACTTCCAATCAGGACCACAGAGGTATTTCTTACTTCAGTAGATTTGGAGCTTGAGTGGTCAGGTCTTTTGTATACTGCATGCATTATGGAAACTACCAACTGGCTGACTGACTACACAATTAAGTGATTGCTTAAGTTTTTTTGGATTTGACTATAACTGGCAATCTGAAGATGTTTTCTTGCACATGCAATGGGCTTTTTTTTTTTTTTTTTTTTACTTTTTTGACATTTCAAAGAATAAATAATGAATCTATTAATCAAAAAATGAAGCTATACAGCACAAGCATCTGCCAAATGAATGTTATGTCTTTATATGTGTTACATTATACCCCAGCCTTCAACAGCATAGACTAGCAATCTTTCATTTTAGCAGGTGTTAACATGACAGCAGGCCATATCAGCTGATGTTAATTCAGTGACTAACTTGGCAGAACAAAATGAAACTTGTGTTGTGTTGTGTGGGTCGTGTGTTCTCTGCATCTCTCTGACAGAGATTATATGTGTAGAAAGATAATGCATATTCAAGCAACATTTAGGTAAGTATCGGGTCAGATTGGGTATCAGCAGCTACCCTGTGTTAAAGGTCCAGGTTTGGGAGGCCTGCACTATACTGTGGTGTGCACTGAACACAGCTAGCACGCATAACAACAAGTGTTTTATAGTTATGAGCTATAGTTTTATAGGTATTAATGATGTCATGAGTCATAACCTGACTGCTTCTCTTTATTGCAGGAGAAGCAGTGTCCCTCTGGGATCTTCATACCAAGATGATGACTCACAGTTATTTCCCAAGAATCATAATGTGTGCCATTGCTGCAACTGACTGACTGGATGCACATGAACATTACTCATATTATATACACACAGATACACAAAACATCAGCGATTGTAATGATTTGCATGATTGTCGCAGTGCATGCTGTGCTCTCTGAGTTAAGTGAGCTTAATGGAAGGTAAATTCACTGACAGGTTTATAACACATAGCTAAGGCAAAGGAAAGTAACCCAGCAGGTTTTTGCCTCATATCTTGCAAAAGACACACCCAGTCCAATCACTGTGATAACTATCACTCACTGTAATGTATGCCAAAGTGCATGTTCGAGTGTTCCTGTCAAGCATGAACCGCCTTTACGTATTCTTTCAACTCTCATCACAGCAATCAGCCACCAGACCCTGACTGATACATAAGCACGTCCCATTCTGTTGGCTGACTTCAGCAAAGGCATGAAACAGCGTCTCCATTTGAACGCTTTGTCCACCAGAGAACACTGATGTAAACTTTCTGACTTTGTTGGAAAATCTACAAAAACATTAGTTTTTAATGCAAGACAGCGGATTGTTTTGTGTTCAGTTATTACCACCATATTATCCCTATTTGATCTTTAATAATAATATTTCGTGAGACGTTTGGCGGCATAAATGTTTGGGTTTTTTTTGTTATGTCTCAATTTAAACAATTTCCTGAAGAAATTTCTGTCCCACAAATAACACTGTACAAAAATATCAGGACATTAATGTAACAGATGAACTGCAACATGCAAATACAATCCTACTCATAGTATCTGAGACGCAATTTTATTGGCCGTGAGTGTGTGGGTGTGTAAGAGCGTGGGCTGGTGGCAGACACGGAGCAAAATGAGTCCACGTCTGTCACTTTACATTCATCATCTATCTCCTCACACATCCTCACCTGCTCACTGTTTGTTCATGAGTTACATAACATCTGCTGCTAGCACACTGGACATTGGTTTTAATTTCACAGCCCCTGCTGGTTTATGAAATAAAACAATGTCAGAACAAGTTTGAACTGGTAAGTACTGTGAAGAGTTTTGAAGAAGCAGCTTGCAGTTTAACTGTCAAGGCCCATCCGAATGAGAAACACCCTGAGGGGGTTTTCTGTCATCTAACACTATCTCATGATTACAGCAAACACACAGTCCTCTTTTCTCCCCGAAAGCTTCAGACCAACTGGTCCTTGTGTAAGCAGCACACTCCCTTATAGACTTCACGGCTCCTAAATCACACGCATTCGGACTCCTACTTCAAGCCCAATGCACGGAGACAAAAAGAACATGGGCCATGTTAAATGCAAGGCACACAATGTTATTTTTAATGCATGCTTTTGTACAGAACATTTACGGTTGACGGTTCTCAGAGCAGAGATGTTTTTGCTCTAAAATTTAGAACAGATGTAAACTAGTCATGCCTAGGTCTTTTGACCGTTAAGCAACCCCACTGCCTGTGTTCAAAGGGAATAGCTCTATATTACATAACAACAAATAATGAATTGTCTTGATTTTCACAATACTGCTTTTTGACTTCATTTCAAGTGTCTGAAAACAGTGCCACAATAATTCCACCTGCTCCGCTCTGTATTCTGTGTTCCAAACATGTCAGCGGAGGGGCTCACTGGGTTGGTTCTGGGAAGGAGCTGGCACCAAAGCGTTAGCTTGAGAAACACAACTCAGATGTTTCCACAGGGTCAAATTAGAAGCAGAAAGCTCCAGCACTAAGTCATAGTGGGTGTGGAGGGTTTCTGGCGTCAGTGAGTATCAGAGCAGAACCCGAGCCCTGCTCTGTCTCAGCTGCCTGCTCGCCATCCTTACATTGCTGATAAGACATGGACAGGTTGGTTGGACAATCAGTGGGTCCCTGGGCACAGACATTTTAAAAGATCCCCAACCCCTCTTACATTTTAGCAAGGCTGGCAGATTGACACATCTGCATTGCTTGTAGTCAGTTTTTTTTTGTGTGTGTGTGTGTGTCTCTTTGTTTTCAGTTTGTGTGTCGTTGAGGTTGACTGGCGTCTGTGGTCATTTTGCATCTCTTTGTGGTGAGTTGAAGAGAACGCGGCAGATAGAGCCAAAGTCGCACCAAACATCACCGTGTTGTGATCTGTTTCTTTGATGACAAGCATAACCAGTTCTCCATTTACACCCACTGAAAATGAGATAAGCCGTGGGGATTTCACTCAACGGGGTGGAGGTGACGCTTTTAAATCACTCATCTCTCACCACAAACACACAATAACCGACTCTGTGCCAGCACCGGATTATAAACACCTGCATCCATTATGAGTACAGGTCTTAAGTTAACCTCTAGGTGAAGTTAGACAACAGAAAGACAGAAAGCTTCTTGCTGGAGCTGCACAGCAAGAAGGTTCAGCATTCTGAACCACAATGTGCTGCTTGAACAGGGACAACTAAGGACAAGCACCTTGACAGAGGGGCTCAATACAATACAATACAAACTCTTGTTTTACTAGTTTTATTTCATTTTACCTTATTAAAAAACTTTCAGGATCAATTTTGTTTATTTATTTAAGTCGTTCTTTAACTGTATAAGACATGCTGTTGCGAGCTCCTTGTACTTTTTTTCCCCCACAGTTCTCTATTGCAGCATTTAATCGAACATGTGCTTCAATCTTTTACTACAATAATACATCAGAATGCAATAGTTAATGTACTTTTTTTTTCTTTTTAAAGAATAACCTGAATCGGCAAAGTAACTGTTAAAGAGAGTTATAGTAAAAAGTGCCAAGTTTGCCTCCAAAATATAGTGGCAATATAAAGTGGTAGAAAATGAAAATACTCAATTACAAGTACCTCAAAATGCTACTTAAGTGAAGTACTTAACTAAATATATGTAGTCATATTCTATCACTGCTTATTCTAAATTTCTCTAGATTTTAATTTTCACTGCAAATGTTTATTGGTTCCAAATATCAGCTGTTGGTTTATTGTTAATAATCAACACCAGCCCCAAAAATATTGGTTCATCTGTAGTTTAAAACCTTGTGAGCAGCCTAAACTAGTATTTCACCTTATTACTTTTTGGATGCAAGGACTGGCATTAATGTTCAGCTCCGAGGCTTTGGTCATCTTCATCATCAAACTGTCATCATTCTGGCTTACACTGACAGCTGGCCAGATCCCTCAGATAAGTTTTTTTTTTTCTTCTTTCACCAACTAAAACCTGAGTAAGAACAGCAGCATGAAGAGAATGAAGTGCTGCATTATTAGGATTCCATCACTATCTGTTGGTGGTTATCAAGGTACAGAAGTTGTTGAGCAGTCAATACAATAATGACTTATCTTCTCTATGAGATCCTCATCGTCGCCTCATGAGTAGAAACCAATAATGGCTACAAGAATGCACATAAATCAATGGTTTAGTGTCAACTTTTTAAACTAAATCCACTGCCAGTGCTGAGCACAGTACAAAAAAATAATCCTAACCATAACTATCTATCTTGATGGCAGGCGTGACAGGAAGCCACCTTACATTGAAGGATTACTTTTTGAAAAACAGATTAGATTGTCTTTTGGTATTCAACACCAAAGGGTGTTATTTCTGCAGCCCCCCCCCCCCACCCACACACACACACACACCCACACACACACACACACACACACACCCGAGCCCCTAATGCTTGCTGAGTGACAGGGAGCATTACACTCTCCACTGGCTTTAAAGGCATTCCTCCATCCAGAGTGTTGGTTGAAGTAAAAATGAGCAGGCTAAGGATAATGATTTAAACAACCAAATATAGCCTCAACACTTTATTGTTTCAAGAGCGGAAAACCAGTTTGATGTATGCATAAACTCTGAGAATTCCAAAACTAATAGGGGATGGGCTTGGTTCACAAATACTGTGGGAGAGGCTACAAGCAACACATTATCTATTAAAGAGGGAGAGCTGAATTCTTGTAAAGCAGTTACTGCACATTAACTCTCTGTCAGCCACGCCCACTTAGAGCACACATCTAATTTGAAGTTTTCTGTCTTAAACACATTAGCTAATTTAATCTGCATTACACCCTAATTATTAATAGATGATGTGCATTACGGTTATCCTTATTCACGCACCTGCAAGTGCTCTTTTACTTGGCAAACAGGCAAGCTTCAGGAGTTTGTCTCAAACTAGTTATTCCACTATAGAGTACGCGTTGTTGCATGCTCAGAACGTGAACCATACTCCTTTTTTAAAAAGATAGGAAAAACAAATGACTTCGCATATGCGGTGAATAAACCATGATTTCTACAAAACTTGATGTGTTTTGATGATACATATGATGTGATGTGTCATTCGGCAAGTATTCAGTTCACCTTGCATCAATGCATTATTTTAAAATCTATTTATTTATGCATTTTTCATAGTCCCACTTTCCGCATTCTGTTCTATCCAGTTAAGTGTATTTTGGTACAGAAGGTTTACTGATAAAGTTTCTCCAGAAATGAAGAGAGACTGAAAGACTAGGTAAAGTGCGTACAGGTGATACAGGTAGATATGTACGTGAGGCAAGGTCACTTTGGCTTTACAGGCATGTACACTGCAAGAGGATTCAAAACACCGCCGAAGTGTGCGCAAAAGACGCCATAGCTACCTGTAAAAGAAAAATAAGAAAATCCAAAATGTCCTACTTACGTTGTTTTTGGTGGCGTTATAGCGGTGGTCTTGCTCTTTCTCTTGAACATGGTGACAGGTCACCTGTCAGGGGCTTCCGACAAGTAAACAATTCCAACACGTCGTGCGAAATTCAGCTGTGCGGATGTGCGCGTCTCCTCTCGTTCCGCTGCTCCCGGTGCGTACGCGTTGTGCGTCCGATCACACACACACACATACACACACACACACGGCCTTGTCACTGTCGGAGCCTTCCTGTCCACAGACACTGTACCAGCGGTACTGGCCTCATCATCCGGAACACTCACTCTTAGTTTTCACGCCCCAAACTGCGTACCTGTCAGCCAGCTGAGCATAGGCGGGGCCACGGGCTCACGTCCCGCCCTTCACAGACACTCCCAGCTATTCACAACCAAACATTACACACTTAATATATAAAAAAAACACCAACACTGCAGTGTGTTGCACATTGTTATGGTTCTGTGTTTGGTATTATTATGGCTATGTGAAACAGGGTATGACACCTTTGCAGAGTATCTGTTTGTAAGGATAAAGTGTTGCAAATTCATAGAGAGAGTCATTATCATTGTAGAGTGTAGAAAGAGCAGCCGGATGGTATTTAATACAGATCATCTATCAGCTATGAAAGGCAGACGTGAACACGCCCTTAGTGGTGTATCTCTCTGTGGGTGGGTGACTTGTTTTGTGGATGCAGGCGTGGCAGAAAGACTACACTGGCTGAACCAGTCAAACTTGATAGTGTCAGCGTCCTCCTGCTATGTGAATGTCTGTTTGTGTGCGCATGTGTCAGTCAGTCAGTGCGAGGTGTGTTACAGCGATACTATGACCATCCACAGAGTTTCCAGGTCAGCCAGGCCTCCTAAGTGAACTAGAAAGAGAAAGAGAAGACATCATAGTAGATTAATGATAAATAGAGGCGACTGACGACTGAGCTCATGTGCACTGTGACTGTGCACATGACACCGAAAACTTAATGGTCAAATTAAAGCAGCAGAAGATCGGTCAACCCACTGGATCCTACATTTCCCATTATGCAACTCTTTTGTTAAAGGGTCCTCGGTCTCAAGGCCAAGCCGAGATAACACAATGATGTCATCAGGGCATGCCCCTTTTTCTGCCATTAGTGCTGCAGAAGAAATAGCATTGGCCAATCAGACATTTGCAGGTGTTTTGCTTTTTCCGGTGCCTTATTCCCTCTGTTTACATCACAATTATTGAGTAGCGGGATAAAATGTTTGTTGTTGTAATAAATAAGATAAGACAGAGTCCGCTGCACAGCCACGGCTGGGTTAAAAAGCACCAGCAAAAAAAATGTAAGATTGTTCTGCTAAAAGGTTCCTCAGTTTTTGCTGAAACTAAACAGTTTACTACATTGGGCAATCAAACACATGCAAGTGCACATTCCTGTTTGATTACTCTGTAACTTGAGCTGCTTAATATTTACCTTCCAAAAGATAGCCACCCAACACCACCTCTGCTTCTTTTTGGTCACTGTGAGAAAGACAGTACTATGAGGCATTAGTAAGCTCTGTGTAAAGCAAGTGTGCCACAGCCGCCCCACCATGAGGTTCCATTTGGGCCCAAATGAATTTTAAAAGAACAAGAAAGTACAAGAATATTTATGCTGCAGGATTCCTAATTATACCTAATTTTTCATAATCTGAGAAGACCAGGCAGGGTGACTCTTTCTACCAAATGTGAAAGAAATAGTATCCATCAGAGGTGGAAGAAGTAAACTCAGATTTTGCAATTAAGCAAAAACTGCAGTACCACATAGTACACGTTACAAGTAAAAGGTTTCATAGGTTTACACAGGTAAAAGTTCTGGTGTAATGGTGCAAAAAGTTTCTAAACTTTTGACCTCTCCTATACTCCACAACCTAACTCACCAAAAAAAAGCCTTAAGAAGTGATTTACCTCATGGCGAAGGATTAAAGGACCACAGCTGCTGTATCTTATTTATTCTAGCAGCAAGTAGTACATTGTTGTATACTGGGCATCGTTGTACATCATTGTATTGACTACGAGCCCTGTGTAGTTTGTTTTTTAAGATATTTTGACCAGATAGACCAATGACAGTGATGAATCAGAAACACTGCCTCTTCATCATTCATTCATCATTCATTCATTCAAGCATTCTGTCCTGCAATGATATAATCTTTCTTCCAAACAGTCATCATGTTTTGAACTTGATTTCCATGTTAAATCTTCGCAGTGATACCTGTAGCAACAGGCCCTCGGTTCTGCCGGTTTTGCTTGAGGGCTATTGTCAGTCCGAACATGTTTCATCATTGTGTACTTTTAAATTCATAACAATGAAAGCCACTGGAATGTTGGTTTGATCTGCGTGAACACCAGAGGTTTGAGTCTTTTTTTTTTTTTTTTTTGATTTGATTTGAAGCTTAGGGGCGGCACGGTGGTGCAATGGTTAGCGCTGTCGCCTCATAGCAAGGGGGTTCCAGGTTCGAATCCCGGGTCTGGGCCCTTCTATGTGGAGTATGTTTGTGTTGGCCCTGCGATTGACTGGCGACCAGTCCAGGGTGAACCCCGCCTCTCGCCCGTAGTCAGCTGGGATAGGCTCCAGCTCCCCCGCGACCCTGACAGATAAGCGGTATAGAAAATGGATGGATGGATTTGAAGCTTTCCGAGGACTGTGTAGATGAGGATTGTTCTTCAAACACACTCATTCCTTGTATCCCTCTGGTGGAATGATGCAGTGCCTTTCAACATCTGGACTGACGGCCATGACCTCTAGAAGGAAAGGCTGTTATCAGCTGGAAGGAAAAGCTGGAACAACAAGCCGAGGGTGTGCGTGTGCTTGTGTGTGTGTGTGTGTGTTTCCATGATGCATATCCACTTCAGGAAATCAGCAGTACCACGCTGAGTTCTATCTTTTTCCATGGCAGTTCTTCCTCTCCATGGCTTGTCACATGCAAACAACAAAGCTTTTCTTGCAAGTCTTAAACGGGAATAATATTTTAAATGTTGATGAAGGATGTTTGTCGGAAGTGACTTGCTGCATATTCGACTGGTTCTTCATGTGGTTCATCTTTACAGGGCGCCCTTCAGTTCAGTGGAAATTCAGAGGGTGGCAGGTTCAAGTCCACGGACACAAAGTCAAAGTTCTTCACATCAAAGATCCTGGAACTGACACGTATCAGACGCTGGACACCATCAGATATGAAATCTGCTTTGAGACTTTTTATTACAGACAGTGGATGAAGCCCATGACTGTAATAGTCGTACATTCTGTCATTGTGTTGCTTACTGGTGGAATTATATTAATGTGTGTCTACAGGATTTGCGCATGTGTATTTTGTTCCTGTGTTGTCCTGACAGAATAATAACAGTATGTTAAAATGATGTTATAATTGAGTTAGATTGGCTGACTGCTTGAGTCAGTCGCCTACTGCAGGTATATTTTACTGCCCAACCCATGCATGCATTTCTTTGTTTTCATTAGGTTAGCGAGCCCAGAGACAGTTTGACCTTTGACTGCAGAGAAGCTTGAGTTTAAAAAAAGCCTGAAACCATTCTGCTGCAAATAACTCAGGGAAACTGCTGCCTTAAAGGCTCAGTTCACTCAAATTTCGAACATAGTTCCTCACTTTTGACCTTGAAGTATATATAAATGCAATAGTTTCATTTTTATCATTCCAGCTTTTGCCGGGTCCTGCTCAAGGTTTCTTCCTGTTAAAAGAGAGTTTTTCCTTGCCACTGTCTGCTCTGGGTCTCTGTGAAGCATCTAGAGACAATTTTGATTGTATAAGGTGCTATAGAAATAAATTGAAATTGAAATTGAGATATCTGCCGCTCATTTGTGCCATTCAAAACGTTGAAAACTCCATATGGGAAACTCAGCAGTGCTGTGTTATATGTGCAGAAATCTGGTCATTCTGGTCATTTCTTTGGTATAATGTGTTTCTAAATTTCACTTCCCTGTGTGTATTTCTGCAGAGACAGTTTAAAGCAGCCCAAACTAAGCGTCAAACACCGCAGACACCTGATTCAGCTCTTGTTTGCTCATTACATATCCCATACACTAATGTTTCATTGGACAAATTTGGATTTTTGGCTGTTACAGCTAAGATGGCAGTGAGCTGTAAAATTAAAGTCTCTTCCTAACTATGTTTATCTTTTGTCATCTGATCACCAGTCTTTGTTTTACACCTGATATTCAATATAATATAAAGATCCCAGTATTAAATGTTAATAAATGACCAGAACTTTCTTATATTTGTTGAGTTTTGTCTTTAAATCATTCCAAATTCCAACAGTGTTCAAACCCATATAAATAGGTACTTTTATTTCTAGGTAAGTATGAGGATGTGCTATGAGATACACAGAACGGGATAACAATTTTGTCCATTACATTTCTTATTGATGGTCCAAGTGATTTTGCTATTATTCGGCTGAACATCTGCCAAGTGAATTACATACGCAGATAAAAATGCATTGCCTCATCCATGGATATGCTTCTAATTTGGTGATGAGGGTGTAGTGCAGAAATGTGGACACAGATGACACTCCCAATGACACTCTGAGGTAGAAGAAAGATATTTTAGATTCGACATGAACAGCAAGAAACAGCAGAGATCAATCGGAACGACAAACAGTGTACCTTGGGTCAGGCTGTCAAATTCTAATGAATGAACACGAGTCTTGTTGTGGTAAGACCTCTGTCTTACCGAGCAGTGTGTCATGTCATCTTAAGCTAACAGAGATATGTTGCTGGGGTGAGCCCCCCACTAATCCCCACTGCATTCCTCTGCTGATACGAGGGTGAGAGTCAATGGATTTAATGGAACAGTAAAAAAGGTATAGTCAGTTCTCTGCTTAAACATTAACACATACACACCTGCAGCTCAAAACACAGCCTTTAATAGACATGATCAGGGTTATGTTCCTCGCAGAGCAGATGTGATGCAACTTAGAGATGAAAACAAGTAAGCTCATAACAAGTGAACTGATGTTTGCGATTAAAACTACTGAAGTAGCCCTTTAACTCAGCTAAGTGCGTCGACGAAGTTGAAGTGAATGCTGATTCAGCAAAGGTGGTCTGTCTTCGTTATGACAGATACAGCATTCCAGCGGGGTGTAGTCTGGGAGGCTCATCCAGGTACAATGACTTGAATGTCTGGTGGGACTGTTAAACTGGTTCGGTGGCATTCTGATCATGAATCAGCCAAGAGGAGAGGCTCATGAAGACGATGATGAAGTACAACCGCTCATTTACATCGTACAATTTGCTTCTGTGAGAGTGGTGACACTCCCATGTCAAGAGGTTTTCGGCTGCTCAGGTTTTCCTCGATCACAGTGTTTAGGTGCCGCTCTGCTCTTAACCCTGACCTAGAAAAGAGAGGACATAGAGCAATGAAATAAAGCATAAATGTTCCCCAACTTGAGAGGATACACTATAATCAACTCTCGTTGGTTGATCAATTTTAAGGTGCAAAACTTTTACTTGTAACAGAGTATTTCTCCACTGTGACTACATTACATAGACAAAAGTATTGGGACACATGACTGTTACACTGCGTTCAATGTATTTAGACATGTATTTAGTATGCATCATCCAAAATGTCTTGGTATGCTGAAGCCTTAGGAAGTAAGGGGTCCAGCCCAACCCCTGAAAAACAGCTCCATCCCCACTTTTGTCTATATAGTGTACTTTTA
The DNA here is from genome assembly GCF_020382885.2 of Scatophagus argus. NCBI lineage: Eukaryota > Metazoa > Chordata > Actinopteri > Scatophagidae > Scatophagus > Scatophagus argus. The sequence continues at coordinate 2,134,358 of NC_058508.1, read as the reverse complement.
CCATGGGCTTAGATATGAAGGTAGATGGATAAGCACATTCTGGTAGCTCTCTGATATCCTGGGGCATACAGATGAAGAGTGACATTAGCCATGCTTTGAATGAGGAAATGCAAACTGAACTCTGGTGGATACTATGTGGACAGAATGTGCAGACTCTCCTGTCATTTAGTTATCTGTGACAAGGTTAAAAGCTACATTGTTCCCACATACTGAACAAAAACACACATTGTTCCCCTTGAAGCTGAGCCTGCTGTCCGGTCATCCCAAACACTTGGTACCTCCCATACAGTTTTATGCTAAAGCTGTGTGTCCATAGCAACCCAGCCAGGTGAGTGACACGTTGACAATGTGGACAGGTGTTTATGCTGCAGTGATACTGAATGGACAAATGTGCGCAGGTATGACATGGAGGAAGCAGAAGTGCTTTAAAACACCTGCCGGGCCCGTAGTCCGCATTCCCCAGGGAGGTGTGACCTCTGTAGCTTTGAGGTGTGTCTCGTTGTCACCAGAGTTCACTTACCTGGAGGAGGTGGGTTTACTGCAGCTATGACAAGTATGACACATGCAGCTGCGGATACATTGTTGCTCTGGGTGGTGCCATAGCGTGGTGGAATCTTTGAGATGATTAACAATCTCTTTTTTTTTTTTAGTTGTTAGAAAAAAATAACCCTGGTTTCAAAAATAACAAGGCCAAAAAGGACAAAAACAATATATTTAATGTTTTATCTCGTTCATTTATTTGTGTACATGTAGTATATGCTTATACTAAATTTGGATGCCTGCAACAACATGTGAAACTCAAAATGGGTGTTCCAGCAGTGAAGAGATCAGTCCCATTGAGCCCAAGTAGTTGTTTGTCCAAACTAGCAGGTTTGTTGGGTCAATACCAGGCGAGTGAGGGAAGCACACAGGTGTTGAGCTGAGCAGGGTGTGGATGTCATTCCACACTCACATCACAGCTGAGGCGTGGCAAACACACACTGGGTTCACTCTGATGAACCTTGTCTCAGACAAGTAATATTTATTGCAGTAATTTACAACAGCAAATTAATTTAATGGTACTCACATTTGCTTTTCTTTTTTTTTTCCATCATTGTGAACCGATTTTATGACCTTATACGTCAAGTCGTAACGCGTCCATACTGAATGCATCTGCAAAACGCTGACAGGCATTGTACTTTATATCAAAGAGATCACAAGAATGACCACGTTTCTGCAATAACACAGCACTGTTGATTTTTACAAATGCAGTTTTTAATGCTTTGAATGGCACAAATGAGACTCACAAGAATGAAACTATGTGCATTTCTGCTTACTTTGTGGTCAAAATGAAGAACTATGTTTGAGTGAACTGAGCCTTTAAGGCAGCTGTTTCTCCTGAGTTATTTGCAGGGGAATTGTTTCACCACTACATTAGAAGGTGTAGGGTGTGTGCAGCAACAGCTTCTCAGCGACAGGAACGTCCCACTGTTCAGGTTTAAAACAAACATGGATTGGCCTTACAATACACATACATACTCTGTTCAACACACACAGAGGTCTGTGCAGGCATTCATTACAAATAAGCTCAGACAGATACACACATTAAAATGATGCCAAACCCACGACTGCTCAGCATTATTAGAATAGTAGCAATCAGATGACTCCACCCTTGTCTGTGCTGAGTGAGAACATACCTTTAACTAAGTAACACAGCACATCACACAGTAACACAATAAACGACACCATTCTCCTGCAGAGGCTCAGGAGTGTCGGTTAAGTCTGATGGTGTTTCTCTTCATGTCCACATCTGCTATCAAGTATAAATCTGCCACTGAAAACAGTCCTTAACAAGGGCGAGCAAAACTACAGAGACCGACTGAAAATACTGAGCCATTTGTGAACAATGAAACTTACTTCCACTGTAACCTTCTGTAATTTCCCATGTTTCACTGTTTGACTGGAGTTCTAACGGCACACAACCGTGGAAACAGAACCACCAACTGTATTTCTATGCGCTCAGTTACTGATATTCACATCCTGTTTTATGGAAATTCTGTTGAAATTTGTAATACATATACATGATATCCAAATACATTTGGATGTCAACTACAAGCCAGACAAAACATACCTCTGATACTCGTAGAAAAATAGTAGAAACGTAATCTGTGAGGACTACATTAGGATATGGAAATGTGTGTGATTTGTGGCTGATTTGTGATGGCTTGTGTGTGTGTGAAGCCCTGGGAGCAGCACAAGCTAAAGCCTCCAAAACCCTATCAAAGCCCCTCTGACAGGAAACTGCTGCTCTGTCTGTCCGGACTGTAAGCCTTGCAGAGCCAGTCCTGGTTACAGTTTGTGGCCAAACCTACACCACACACACACACACATGTTCTTTTTAGCCAGAGCTGAAAGAGAGTGAATGAACACTGAATAAGATTAATCAGGTGGACACAAAGACAAGTCCAAGTAAAAGGTGGTGTTGTAATATTCACTTTCAGTGGATCGCTCAATCCACTGTACTTGGCAGTGCTAATGTTGGGTGCCCACCTTGAGACTGTGCTGACTGTAAAGATATTCTGTGCTGCAAGCTGAACATCCACTTGTTATAATTTCTATCTTCTTTGCAGCAACATCCATATTTGAAGCTTTGTAGCTTTGTAGTCCGCAGTCGCACCTAATTCAGTTCATATTAGATAGATGATGAGTTAAAATGATTCTTGATCAAAGCAGCAATGTTCACATTATACTCTGACTGCACTACAGTTCAGAGGGAAATATTTATAATTTGAGAAGGATAATCAATCAGTTAATTATGAGACCTTTTGATCTTGGGAGTCACATCATATTCCTACACTTCCCATGCTTCTCTCTGTTCGCCTGAAACCCGACAGCGTCTGAGCTGAGGGAACCGCACCTCCAACTGGTATGTCATGTCAGCAGTGTGTAAGAGTGTGTGCATACTTACAACCTGTTTGCACAAACCCGCCTGACCAGAACTCGACTTCTTCTCTTTGAGTGATTTGATCTCGTGTGTGTGTTGGACGGTCACACACTTTCTTTCGCCTCCCTCCCTCCCTCCTGCAGCTCGATCAGCACCATAAATCAGCAGCATGCACCGCGAACGCGGCCAAAAGGCCATTTTGAAAGTGCACGGTACAGAAACAGAAAACGGGAAGAAGATAAGAAGCTGCTATTCTGATCAGAGTAAGAAGTGAAATGAATTATTGAATATAAGGATGCAAGAGTTATTCCTGAGTCAGCCTGCTCCTGTTCTTTCAGATTACGTTTGCCACCTTGTACTGTATTTACAGTGTTATCTTTTTGCCCTGCTAGGCCAGATTGCCCTTAAATCTGATGTAAACACTCATGGTTCCTTCACACAGATGATTCCTTCTTATTGTTCTTCTGACCTTTTTACTGTAGCACCACCATCAGGCAACTTTGAATTGTGTGAACTGTGTGGTTCTTGGCGAAGTTTTTTTGGGCATTTATTTATTTTTGACACAGCAAATCTACAAAAATGTGTCAGGATACTACTGTCCAAAATCCCAGAAGGATGCAGGGACGGTTCCAGGACAGCACCAGGACAATATTGAGGACAATACATTGGCTATAAATAATAATAAATAAATCACTTAATAAATGTAAAGTTCTTTAAGAGGGAAACAGAACAATAGGGGGTCAGGACATTTTTTTCTAATAACTTCATCTGATGTAAAAAAAAAAGAAAAAAGAAAAGATGATCCAAGGAACGAACTAATCTAAACTCAAAGATTTAATTACTTTTCTAATTTCAAGCTGAGCTTTCAACTGCATCTCGCAGTCTTCCAGATGACCTTTGAGCTCAGCTTTACCACATTTCTTTACAAAGATCGAGAATAAGAATCAGCCTCCATGTACATAATGTCATGTAGCGCCTTTCATTTCATACTTCCCTTTATTTTTATGATTTAGAAACTAATTAACTCCCCTCTCACTGTTAACACCATAAGTCTGTCCTGAAAATGTAACTTCCTCTTCACTCTTGATGACAGGAAAGTGTCTGGAACTAAAATGTTGCATTTACAATAAGCTGACAGTGTCTGTAAACGCATCAGTGCCTTACAGTGTCTGTCCACCACACACTGGATAACACTCTGTTTGACTTGTACGTTTTAACATGCCGTCGTTTTTCATTTGCTGTTGGTTCAGGTAAACTTTATGATTTTATCCTGATTCTGTTATCATCCTCTTCACCAAAGCTAACCCTGTTGCTAACCCTGTTGCTAACCCTGTTGCTAACCCTGTCAACAGTGCTGACTATGTGCTGCAGGAGTCCCATTTGATGCTTTGTGTATTGTAAAAGCATCTGCCTGCTGGGAATGACAGAGGTGAAATAATGACATTTCCTGCAGTTATGAGATTGTCCAAAAGAGGGTGCTATATCTCCAGCTGTGGTGATTACAGTAAGACTCAGTACCATGCCAGGTTACCTGTAAGCCTGTATGGAGAGTTGTACAGCTGAGCTACAGCGTCTCTCCTGGACTGTAGATCAACCTGATGATCTCATAGAGGATTTCTAACATGTTGACATTCAGAGAGCATGAAAATCAGAAAAATATTTAAGGCTCAGGGATGTCCTCTGGCAAGTGCTCTTGCCAATAATAAATAACAGAATATATTACAGCAGATAGATAGATAGATAGATAGATAGATAGATAGATAGATAGATAGAGATCTAGTTGAGTCCAATCATGAGTAGTTTTTTGTTTCGTTGTTTTTTTAAACCAGGTGTGTTACTGTAATTGACAGACTCATCTGCTGTTTTAAATCAGATGCCGGTTTGACAGTGTTCATGCTCAAGCTGATTATATGTAATCCTGCTGAATATTTATGAGCACAGCGGGGTTCACCAGGTTTCTGCACTACATGATTTGCTTGAGCTCTTGAAAGTTCCATATAGAGCATTTGTCATAGTCTTACACCCCACAGAGAAGGGCTTCTGTAAACACAAACACTGATACAAATACACAAAACTGCATTTACTTTGGTGCTTTAACATGCAATATTTTTTTTTATCAAATGTTGCATAAAGAGGTTACAACATACATTTCATTATGCAACCCTGTCATGTAAAATTACAAATAAATGACCTTGATTCCATTGAATGTGCAAGGAATTTCGTTTTTCAGTGTAACTATGTGTTTAGGCAGCTCCTTAAACATTTTGTGATACTTTTTTTGTGGAAACAAAAAAGATGCCAGAGAAAAGCCTTTGTGCAGAAGAAAAAAAAAGAAAGGCTACAACAATATTAAAAAAGAAAGGCTACAACAGCCAAATTATTAGCTGTTAAACCCGTCATACCTGTCAGTTTAATAAAAATATAAAGCACAACCTGTTGAAAGCAATTAAAAAGTTTCATTTTCATACATTTCATCCTGGTGGATATTGTCACAGGTTAGAGTGTGTATGGAAATGTCTGCCATAGTGTCGGAGTCAATAGTTATAGCCAGTTGCTGAGCAGGTAGGGTTTTGGGAAGTGACATCTTGGATGTGACTGGATTAGATTCCTGTCCTCAATCCCATCTGCAGCCATTAGAAGTCAGAGAGTCGGAGTCCTGCCGCTTGTTGACCTCAGAGCTCCACTGTGGGATTAAGGTAAAAGGAGATTGGAGTGCAGACACCCTGATGAGATGCACACAGGAGAAAAGGTTTTACCAACTCCGTCTGGTTAAGATGATGATTGCGTTAGAGCAGTGACAACCACAGTGTGTATTACTTTGACATCAAGGAGCCATTAAGGCACATATTAATACACAGGTGTTATAATCGCTGTAGGTCAGAGCACTGTTGACAATACTGGTCTCAGTGAGAGCACAAGCTTCTAGTTCACAGCCTGCATGTGTCACTCACCTGACAGGTGCTTTCATGAGCCAAATCCTGTCAGACTGTGTTGGGGTCTGGGATTTGTTATGAAACCCTTCGTTCGCTGCATTCTGAGTCGCACTTTAACTTTTTTTACTTTTAGTATGTACTGCAGCCGGCCTTGCAAAGTACAGTATGTGCTCTTGCAGCCACTATGGATACAACTGGGACGTAGTTCTTCATCATAACATTGTGCCTTGAACTCTGACTGTTGCAATTCATGGGGGGAAATTTGTGCTTTCTCAGCAGCTCAGATGACGTGACAGATCTTGAACTTATAATTTTCTTCTTTTTTCAAAAGACTGAAGGATTAAGTGTTCCTTAACCAGTTCTCCCTTTAAAGACAAATAATCAATTTAAAACACATTTGGTGAGTGTAATGCATTGTCACAAAAATGAAAAAAGGTACTTTTAACCCGTGAAAAGTGACCCCCGCTGGTTGACAGAAGCCTCCGATTCTAAGGACACAATGTGTCCTTAGTGGTTGCAGTGACAGTGTCTGGGAACAGAAGATGATCTTTGTCCGTTCACCATGACCGCTGAGGAATCACCTGAAGAGCAGTAGCTGTGACTGCCAATGCTGTGGGACAGTAAACAATCCACAGTGGGGATAGGCTGGGTACCTGATGATGTCCCTATAGGGGACACTCCGTAAGGGCTGGAGCCTATCCCAGCTGACTACAGGCGAGAGGCGGGGTTCAACCTGGACTGGTCGCCAGTCAATCGCAGGGCATGATGGGTCCCTGATTTCACTTACAAAAGTAACTTAAGATGGATCTGCCAGCAAATCTTGCTTCCAGTTTTGGCCTGCGGTCAACCACAGGAGTGCAACCAATGACAAAAAAAATCCCCTGTGGTCCAAAAAAACATACTCTCTAGAGAACATTATTATTTTTAAAAGACATTTCAATAAAACTATAACACAGGACACCTCAAACTACATACAAAGTCAGTTATCATGTATTTTCATGGTTGCAAAACTTTCCCAGAATCATCCCGATGTAAAGGCTTTGGGTGAAGCATAAACAAAAAAAGCGTAAAGACAGACATGAAGACTTAGCTCCTATCGTGCTTATTTCTTTCACTGGCTGAAATGATGACTTCTGCCAGCATATTTTATCGGCCCTATCTAGCTAGCTATTCAAGGCAACGTTAGCTCCAGTGGCTGAAAACTTCATCTCTCAGTGACTTTAATTTTCCAGGATGACTTCCAGCACTTCTCTTATGCACTTGAGAACAAAAACTAACAGGTTCCTGGGAGCGTTTAAAGTGCAGTGCACCACAGTGGTAATCAAATTACCAAAACAAACAACACAGAGTGAATCCTGAGTCCGTGGAAGTCTTTTGGAAGTCACTTTCCCCCATTTGATAATCCAGCCTTATCCTTGCCTTTCATAACCTGTTTGACCCCCCTGTAGTCCAGCAGAAGACACCACAGTCCAACACCATCAAAATGAAAAAGTGGCTGGACTACTACTATGCTTTCCTGGCCCCAGGTTTGCTTTGAGTCATATTTTGATAACAAAGGAGGCAATAGGATTTTTTAGGAATATGTAATAGCCTATCCACTTAAAGGGCAGGCTCAAGATTATAATCACCCTCATCTCCCAAATGTGTTTTTCTTATTGTTACTTGACTGTGATGTTTGATCTTCTCTGAGCTTCACTGAATGTGTCCGTAATTTTAAGACATTTAACTAGGTAGGCTAATTTGGGAACTTTCGTGTTGAAAAACTATCAAACTAACTATCATAAATTATTATTCCAAAAAGAAGAAGGCTATTTTATATATCTTAAAACATGCCTGGAGAAAATCTCTTAACACAATGCATGGCCACCTTTTTATTTTATTTTTTTTCCTTTAAAAAAACAAAACAAAACAGACAACTGCGCCATACGGTTAAATAAGGTGACTATTTCGGTAGACTACTGTGCCTGTGGATAGTGAAACGTCTGGCTGTCTTAATTGGATCTTGAATGCAGCAGTACTGACCCACAGGAGTCTACGGGGTGTCCCCAACACACCGACTCGGGGTCCTCCTGCCGTACGGACAGTATCTGTCGGGACTGCGCGGCGGCGGCTCAGGAGACATTGAAATTTTGTCAAACCGATGGACTAAAGGTCAGTCAGCAGGAACAAACCCACGTGTCGGTCAGATTAGCATCGGGCCGACAGACCGTCCCGTTACCGCTGAAGAGAGTCCGTCTCATTGATTTGAAGGGGAATAAATGCTGACACATCCACGCAGTCAGCGAAGGCACCCGACTCAGCCTCACAGCTCGAGGCCAGTTGAAGAGCGGGCAGAGTGTTGCGTTTGGGGGACGGCGGTGTCTTTGTTTCTCTTCTGAAAGTTCACAGCGGCGGTGTCGGGGGAGGGGGCTAGATCACCTGGACCATATTTGAATAATATGTCTCTGCTGAAACAGCGGGGGCGAGAGCTCGAGCGTTTCGACGGACTGTCGCTCATTTACTGGTACGTGGAAAGTTCGTTCCTTCTGGGAAAGAAATAGCGAATGCGCTCAAATGCGAATTTTTGTTTTCCCCTTAAATGTAACTGGAAAGCTTCTTCTAGGCATATGGTTCTCCTGATTGATTGGACACACATAATCAATAAGTTTTTTAACTGGAATCTGGCTTAGCTACTTGCTCACACACAGCGGATGTACGGGGTAGTCGCAAAGCAGGTGTCAATTTGTGATTAGTGATTGATCAGGCGATATTTGAGATTGATAACATTAGAATCCTCAGTGTTACCTAATGACGTGTGTCGCCTGAACTCTCGTCTTTGAAAGATTGTCGTGTTTTTAAATTTCTTTTGACCTGCAAAGAAACGTGCGATGTAGTGTGTGGAGCATGTGTGTATGTTGGTGTTTGTAATATACAATTGTTGCTTTTTTTTACATTTCACAACACAATAACAACACAAGATAAAGCTTCAGCTTCAGCTTCAGATATCTCAAAATTAATGAAAAAGTATTTTTGTAAGTAAGTATTGTAGCACCTTTTCTCAAACCCCTGCAGATGAAGCAATTCATGATAATATAATATAATATATAACTTAATGCAATGACTGTTTTCTAATTCTTTTTGTCACATAATTGTCACATATGTGCTTACATGACACAGTGTTCAGAACCTAATAGAAAACACATTCAGCATCTATAAAGCAACGATCACTTCTCTCCCAGGAACACCGTGCCTTGCGAATAAAAAACAGATACAGACAAAGAGGGCGAGTTCATTTTGTTCTTGAGCTCTGTCCCGAGAGGAGGAGTCAGTCAGCTAAATGTAGGTGCTGAGTGGACTGTTGGGGCTGGCTCAGCTGGGGAGCGCTTAAAGGCAAGTTGGAGGGAGGTGTTCAAATACTGCTGGGTGTCCCCCCTCCTCCCGTCTCTGGATGAAAGTCGTCTTTTTTACTCTCCCGCTAGCAGAACACCCCTAAAGTTTCCCTCATGATCCTCTCCTCCCACAAGTTACCCGAGCTCTGGGACTACTTTCTCATTTACATATCAGGAGCCTTAGAGTTTAATCCTGACAGCCAAGACGTAGACCTGGGACTGTTTCCCCTCAGGATGAACCCCACCATTAAGACCAGGTATGTGTGACAGAGGGAGGGTCAGGAGCAGTGGTGTGGAGGGATGCCTTAAGTCACTGCCAGGAGACAGGCTTGCCTGGGTTGCTTTAAATAAATGTTAAGTTGCACTTCTACATGAAATTAATGTATCTCACCGGTACAGTTCAGTGTCATAGATGGGACCAGTATGAGAATATGGGACTACATTTCATGAGATCAGAGTTGTCGGAATACCATAAACTTGTTCTTGTGGTTTGTATTTTGGAATTTAGTTTTTAATAAAAAGATTGGTCAGCTCATTATAGATATTGAAAATAAATGACCTGAAAGCGGCTCTTGGGAAAAAAGGTGGGTAAGGAGGTGACTGGGTGGAGTGGAAATTATTCATGGTCATTTTTGCTTATTTCTGAATCTTTATTGATGCAATACAGGAAAATACAATGCCTGCCCTGTAGTTGCATATCTGGGATTAAAGTGATTGTTTTGTTGAAGTGTTGTGAGCATTATGTCTGTTAAAAGAAAACTGCAATACCCCCACACAACCAGCAGGAAAGTCACTTGGTTTAGTAATACCTGGGATCACAACTGATTGTTTGTCTGTTTCATAAATGAAGCCCATCTGCTCTGGTGTCACCAGGAGTTCATGAAGAAATAATCAACTTCAAGCATTATCTGTCATAATGATCAATAGTTAGGAACAGGCATTAATACTGTAATATTCCAAAGAGGATAGTTACCATGTGGCTGCAGCAGACCACAGCACATGACTTCTTTAAACTTTTAGGCAAAATATGTGTCACCTTGTTCAACAAATCATCTCTCATGATTGTGGGGACCATTGATTTATTTAGTGCTTAGGAGGATGCTTCTGGTAAAGCAGATGATAAGCATTCGCAAGGAAAAAAAAATGCAAAAATGACACATGATCACTCAAATCCCGGTCTGGGCCCTTCTATGTGGAGTTTGCATGTTCTCCCTGTGCCTGCGTGGGTTTTCTCCAGGTACTCCGGCTTCCTCCCACAATACCAAAAACATGCACATTAGGTTAATTGGCTACTCTACATTGCCCCTAGGTGTGAGTGTGAGAGTGTGTGGTTGTTTGTCTTTGTGTGTTGGCCCTGCGATTGACCCGCCTCTCGCCCGTAGTCAGCTGGGATAGGCTCCAGCACCCCCGCGACCCTGACGGATAAGCGGTGTAGAAAATGGATGGATGGATGGATGGACACATTATCACACAGTGCTATGGCTGCTCTGCTTTGCTTTCACACTAGAAGCGAATATTAAAGCTGACTTTGAACAGAACACACTGAGCTTCACTTGAATCTGTTGGAAAGTATCGGAGTGGTTGAAGGTTCTACTGTATATAAATACTGTATATAGTAGTGGCTGTCTGAAGTGTTAAAACAGATATTCTGCATCACTGAACAACTTCCTGGTATCAAGTTGAACTCTCTGACCTAAAGGCAGCAGTTCAGATATACAGAGAAAATTGGCATTTAGCAGGTTCTCCATGTCGTTCCTGTTAATGCGATGCTTTGAATTCCACTCGTCCCCATTTATGGTTCTTGAGTTTCATTCTGAAACCGTTTGAACAGAGATACATGGAGCATGAATCACACACCGCTGCTGCCAACCCAGATCAAACAGGATGTTAAGTCAGTGGGACAGATGGCGCACTGAGTGCAAACACTGTTCTTTTTGTTCTATCTCTGTCTCTTCCACTTCAATTTCATATTTTGCTTTTGGCACTAGATACCAGGGTCAGACAGAACCATCAGGTCAATACTGCCCTTTTGCTCAATTTCAAATATCAGGCTGTCATTCTCACTTACCCCGGATATGATGGAGGGAGGTTCTTCCTGTCACTGCGGCTTGTTTGTATGATTTTTCCATCAGGTGACTCGATTAAACTTAAACATGCGTGCTGTGGGAGAACTTTGCTCAGCAGTCAGTAAAATCCAAAGTTCTATCTTGGACTCAAGAATGTTTTCTGAAAACAGAAGTTTAGGCTGACTTTAATAATAACTGACAGGCAGACCAGCAGTGGGGACGGAGAACAGTACAATGGCAGGTGCTAAAGAAGGATGGACTGAGCAAGTCATTGGAGGGCTGATGTGGAGCAGATGGTCTTTGGCTGGTGACTCCTGGCTGCAGAAAGGCCTGTGGGAGAGCAGGAGGTTGAGGAGAAGAAGATGGCTGTGGCATCTGGAGCAGAGGTTAGAAGCAGGTTACAGGCTGGTTATTAGGAATGGAGCAGCAGAAGTCAGGAAAGACCTGCTGGAAACCTCTCAACTCAACATTTACTCAATGAACTGACAAGTAGTACAGGGGGGTGAATGTGGGGCTGCTGGGGTTAAGATTATAAAGAAAAATCATGGGCGCCTAAATAGTATAATGCCCACCATACATCTCTGATGTTATTTTGTGACTTTCAAGGGACCCTGTTGTCTTAAACATTTTCTTGGCTGATGCTCAGAAAGTAGAGCAGACAGTTTATTTCTCTCGGGCTCATGGCTGCATTTCAAACCACAGTGAAAAATAGAGAGACGAGTGTCCGGTATCAGTCTGATACCGTGTAATCATAAAACTAATCCAATACAACTGCACCCAATCCCATTTTCCGTCAGTTGAACTGAACAGGTAGGTGGAGGAGGACCAATGCCAACAGTTTGGAGATGTTTTAGGATAAGAAATGATGACAAAAATAGAGCAGAGTGCAAACAATTCTCTGTTGTGATTCCGCTGACTCCATGAGTCAAGTTGGCAGTCCTCTGTGGATTGATATTTAACTTTTGATCTCATGATTGGTTAACTTTAAGTGTTATTGAGAGTACTCATATCAGTTCTCAGTTTATAAACAACCCAAATGTATTTACTTGTACAAAAGAAAATATAGTATTCATATAGTATTGCATCCATACTGATAATGAAAACAGCTATTAAAGTGTATGTCCCTTAATGCAGGATTATATGTGTTTTGCCCCCTATTGTGTACAGAGCTAGGTACTGCAGATACAACTCAAACTGTGGATTACTACACTGTTACTTACTATAATATATATTATATTTTACCACAATACATAAACAGCAATAATAATAAATAATGGGTTAAGTATTGCTTAAAATAAACAAATTTATCTGCCAACAGGACAGGAAAATTTCAGTTGGTAAGATTTTTTAAAATAGCATTTAGTCTCAAAAAAGCCACAGATATCTTAGGATTAGTGCAGCCAGTCTGAGACAATTTAGCGAGTGTCGTTATCTTGAAATAAGGCTTCATCTTTAGGATTATCTAAGTACAAGTACTTTTCTCTGTCCATCACCTATAACCACTTACCCTGTTCGGATGGTTACAGGTGGTTGGAGCTGAACCCAGCTGACATTACGAGATAAGATTCTATTCCAATACTGGAATATATATTTTTTATTTTTATTTTGTAATAGCACATGTCCTTAAAGTAAGGAATCCTTGCTAACATAAGCCAATATTACTGCTACAAAGCAGAGAAATTAATCTCAGGCAGTAATGAAAATGTAAGCTATATGATATATAATAAACAACAAATACCCTCATTTCTCTTTTGAGATCAAATGATACACACTGTTCTATTCTTAATGTGTGCAGCTATAATAAGGTTATATTGCTTGAAATAAAGGATTCTGAGTTTGTAAAGTAGTTTTGTCAAAATCAGCTGTAAAATTCTGATCATTCTAGTTTTAAGTATCAAGTTACCTGGAACCAAACAACAAGCAGTGACAAAAAATAAGTTAAGTTACAATGTCTAATTAAGATTATCATGGACAAAATAGTATTAGCAGCTTTAACAGAGTTGAAGAGGATGGATTTCACCTCGTTTCTCTCTAAGTTTACAACCCAACTAAAAGGTTTTCATCAGCATGGTTTATTTAGACAGATTTTATATTCTTTTTTCAATGAAAACATCCCACCTGATCTAGAACACCATCTGCAACACAAATAAACATTGTTTATTCGTTTTAGTGCCCTTGACTTGATTTTTACTGTGAAACTGACCACAGGCTGTGACAGCAGTGGCAGGTGTGACTGGATTCAGTTTGACAGGTTATTTACTCGACTCCTGACCTGTGAAGTCAGGCCTCTGGTGGCAACACGCATCACTTTGGTTCTGCTGTGACAGAGGAAACAACATGCTCTCATTAAGTCACCTAGCCTTAGCATCTTTCACCACCTTATCTGGGACACATTGTTATGATGCACATATGTCCTTTGTTCTTTTAATTTCAATCTAGTCCTAAATTAAACAGACAAATTCTTAAGAAAGACATTCTTGAGACAGGTTGAGGGAAATAGTCAGGTAAGAAAAGTACATCAGAGCAGGGCTCTTTGTGCTCTAAAATTTTGGACCTCCGAACAAAACTACTCAAATGCTAAAAAAGGCTACCTGCAGGCTAAAAGTAGATCCTACGCCTTCCAGTCGTCTCGGTTATGCCTCTACCAATTCAGATCCTCCTATCTGATTCTCAATGGGGTTTAAGTCTTAAAGCTGCTTGGCCGTGTGAGCAACAACAATTTTCGGTGCAATAGAATTAGATTATATAGAGTATATAAATGGAAAATTCAGGCCTTGCAAACCAAACTCAAAAACTACCTTCTGTCATATGTGGTGGTGTGCAAGTACCCTTTCTCCTCGTAGAACAAAGATCCTACTCACAACAGTTCTTTTTTTTGTAGATCATATCTCTAAAAAAAGTACTTATAACCAGGGTTTGTGTCCATGTAAACAAACCTGTCTGGTAGCTTAGAAAAAACTCAGATTATTATTTCCAAGACCACATAGTCAGGTTCTGAGACTAAACAATTCAATTCAATCAATTTTCTGTCCTATTTCCTCCTAAGGTTCCTGCAAACATACATGGGCCTAAATTTATGACTATGTGACATGTCTGCCTTCACTGTCATCCAGTGTACTGGAACCATCTGTGCCTTTACATCGGTGTTTTAATCTGAGGAGATTAAACATATAGGAAAAAATATGAACTTGTGGGGCCCCCTCAAATACTTTTGTCAAACACGACTCCCATTTTTGTCCAGAACTGTTGGATAGAAATGTTATACGGTTTTCTTCCCTGTATCTTGCTAAATTCTGCCCTCCTCCCTGCTCCCCGAGTTGTCTCTTACATTTTGCAGATGGAATCAACTCCATTTTTCCTTGTCAGGTAAAGTGTGCAGTAATGAGATTCCAATTCTCCCCTTTATCGACTACTCTCATTCCCATTCCCTCTGGTGATGATCGATTTGCTGGGAATGACTTCTTGATTTTCTCTCCACTGAAGATGTGCACCTTGAAGCAGATTGCTGACTGGATTTGCCTCCAGGGAAGTTTGATTGTTGCTGGTTTCTTTCTCTGCCCCTCAACCTATTGATGTTTCCTTACTTAGCTGAGTGGTCTGCCATGTCTATTTAGAAGTGTCAAAGTTGTCAGACACTTGTCCTGTTCTCTTTCTCCTTTTCAAGTGAGAGAATGTACGTGGGCTGCTGTTGCGTGCCCTAACAGTTGTAATTAGCTGAGACGAGCTCCATGCCTTCAACTAAAGGCTAATTAACTAATTAAGGAAGCCCTTACTCATGCATTTCAATGACATTTTTTCCTCTATTTTGGTTTAGAATTCACTCCTTTTGCGTTTCATTACACACAGATAAGCTGCAACATTTAAACCACCTGCTTGATATTTTGCAGGTCCCCCTTGTGCTGCCAAAACAGCTCTGACCTGTCAGGGGAAGGGACACAGGACCTCTGGGGGTATTTTGTGGTCACTGGCATCAGAGTGTTGGATCCTCTTGGTCTTGTGCATTGAGAGAGGGCATGCCCCAACTTTTGGGAGGGTGGATTTGGCTTATTCCGTTTCCTCGTACAGATTCTCAATGAGGTTGGCATATGGGGAGTCTGCAGGCTGTTGTTGTTGTCCCCCAGCTGAGGGGAGGCTACTGCTGATGGGAAGAATCGTTGCCATTGGGGAGGTGTATTTGGTCTGCAATGTTTGTGGGTGGTGTTTGTCAAAGAACAGCCACATCATTGACAGAACCCAAGGTTTCCCCACAGAACATTGCATTGCAAACATATGATTAATACTATTCACTTCAACTGTCCTTCACCTAACGTTTATTGTGTGTTGTCTCTTTTCAAAATACAAGTGTAGGTAGGGGTAGAGAGAGTAAAAATAAGTGTACAAAAACAACAAGAATCAAAAACAGAAACACTTAATGAATAGTGAAAAGACAACCAGATGAACTGATAAACAAAATATCCACAAGACCAACATATATGCAGCATATACTGCATCTAACTGCATAATTTCTCTTTCTAGTATTACCATATTTACTAAATATAAAAACAAAATGTACGGACATTATGTGCACTTCCCTTTCTGCATAATATTTATACACAACCTGTTTCTCTGTAATACTGTAGTCTCTCTGCTAATACTGTAGTTAACTGAGTGATAGTTTTGCAGTTAAAGGTGTATGACAACATCGGTGGATTTGTATTAATTACAACAACAACAATTACACTTCTGACAATTGGACACATAACCACATTATTTTATTTTTAATTTTTATTTTATTTGTTATACCAGGAGAGCCTTTCAGTCTCCGTGCCATGGTCTGCAAAGCAACAGCACAGTGACTGAAAAAGCCAGTGGAAGAAGCCCACAGCTCTTTTTTCCTTGTTTGTCTTGACTTCTGAGTCCTCTGTTAGACTCCCTAGCCTGAATCTTGGATGCAGATTCAACAGGGATTCAGAGGAGACACCACAGCAGAGTTATTCTCTGCCCTGTCCTGGACCGGAGCTGCGACAGAAGGGTCAGTAGCCGGGGTGAGATGAAACATCTCACAAAGCTGTCCTGCTGCAACATCAACAGTCTCACTCAGCAGCACTAGTGAGGAGATCATGTGGTGACATCCATCTGATCTTTGTTAGGATTGACAGAACCATGTCATCCCGGGTGGAGCAGGAGAAGGTGGCCTGATGTACCTCAGTGGTGGGAGCACTGGAGACCCTGTCCAAAATGGCCTTTGTAACCCCAGCAGACATTCTGAAGTTTGTGGGAAGGCAGATTTTAAGAGGGATCATCGTGGAAGCACCCAGAGGCCCAGACATTCACTGCCCAAGCCTGAAACAAGAAGTTTGATTTGGAGTGCAGTTTTGACTTATTTTGAGGATAAAACCAGCGTGATGTAACAATTTACTGCAAACTGTTGTTAGATCTTCTCAGGACTGTAGCCTCGTCAACTTCAGAGGAGCCTTGGTATCTTTGTCTTTAAAAGCCTTCAGTTCAAACTTCAAAAGACAAGACAACTTGAGACAACTTTGTTTGTATAGCCCATTTTTACAAGCAGTTTGTCTCAAAGCCTTGAAAGAGAAACAAAACAAAGGCTTTATTTTTACTGCTCTACTTTCTCAGAGAATTATTAGTGTAAATCACTGTTCTCTCACCATACTTGTGCTCTCCTCCAAAAGCACGTTCAACATGTCTTCAGCAGTCGCCTGAGATGGGATCACAGATGGGATTTCCAGCCATAGGAGCTACATCAATCGAGGGACCTAAAAGACATGGAGATAAGCCACCTTTAAACATGACAGGACAGTCCATCAGAATTCATCTGACATTTAATATTGGTGTGGGATTGGAAGGACAGTAGACTTTGCTTGACACTTGTAAGTGTTTAAATTCCAGCAGAGCTGTGGAGTCCATGGAAAAATGAAAAAATTCGGTCAAACAAAATCAGTCAAATTCATCCTTGGCTTTCTGTGTATGTTTTATCTCTCTTGTGACAAATGAATTATACTCCAAATATTTGCATAGGGAGCTGGAAAGAGTTTGTAATAATAAAAATAAGATCCACAAGGCCTATCATCAGCACTGAATTATTGCCACCATCTTGTCATGTGTGTATTATTGATATCTTATCAGTATTTCATTCCTGAACACCGCAGTTATCATCAGTACTGGTATATCGTATCACTCCTACTTCGAAGGATCACTCAAAATCAGAATCCACAATCAACTGACAAGTTTGTATTGATACAGGGTAAAATGCTGTCAGGGTAAAATATTCTCTAGAAATCTGTGGTGTTGAGATGTTTACTCCTTCATTGTCACCCTTCTGTCCCTGTCCAATACAAATCAAGAGCAGTTCCTAATGTTACTTGTTTTTCAGTCAGTTCTTGTTCAGTATGATGAGACTGTCACTTAGAAATAATTTTCAAAGCACTTACACTTAAATGTTTCATGAATCTGAAAGATAAATGGTTCATTTTGTTTTATTGGTAGCCATCATGGTGCTACAGGCGTACAAGCAGTGTGGAAAATACACTGACAATAAATCGACTAGGGTACATTATGGTCACTCAGTTGATCCAAGTACATATGCTACACCACAAAATGTAATTTCCTGTATGCTGTGAAAAAATTAATGTCAATGCACAAAGTAGGCGTTCTATGTATATATTTAGGATTAAACATATGTAGATTTGAATCGATGCAGATGTTTCAGTGATGACAGTGTAGCCTACTGAAATACTATACAGATGATCAGTGATTTCTTATCAAGGTTATAAGATAAATCAAAATCGTATTGGTTTGCTGCTGTATGTATATCAGCTGAGCATACCTGTTAATCTCAGATAAATAAAATCAAAATTTCTCCGATTCAGTAAGATGAAAGGTTTCTTTACACATTATATTGTTGTGTCAACTTCTAAACCAATCAGCTCTTTGATCAGGCGACAGCAAGATGTTTCCCATGATGCCCTGGATCTTGCAGTTAATGGAGAACAACTGCAGCTATGTGGTTTTATCAGAGCTTTTGCACTGTATCCCGTTTCCTTTGGGAACCACAGGATTTCATCTCTGCTTTTTGCGCATGATGTTGGCTTCTTCGAACCAGGAACTTCAGCGTGCGCTGGGGAGGTTTGCAGCCGAGTGTGAAGCAGCTAGGATGGGAATCAGCACCTCCAAATCCGAGGCCATGGTTCTCGACCAGAAAAAGGTGGTCTGTCCCCTCCAGGTCGGAGGAGAGCTTATGCCTCAAGTGGAGGAGTTTAAGTATCTTAGGGTCTTGTTCAGGAGTGAAGAAAGATGGGAGTGTGAGATTGAAAGATGAATCGGTGCAGCAGCAGCAGCGGTCGATGTATCGGTCTGTCGTGGTGAAGAAGGAGTTGAGCCGAAAGGCAAGGATCTCGATTTACCAGTCAATCTACGTTCCTACCGTCACCTATGGTTATAAACTTTGAGTCATGACCGCAAGAATGAGATACAAGTGGTTGAAATGAGCTTCCTCTGCAGGGTGGCGGGGCGCTCCCTTAGAGATAGGGTGAGGAGCTCTGTCACCCGGGAGGAGCTCGAGGTAGAGCTGCTGCTCCTCCACATTGAGAGGAGCCAGTTGAGGTGGCTCGGGCATCTGTCTCGGATGCCTCCTGGACGCCTTCCTGGGGAGGTATTCTGGATATGCCCCACCGGGAGGAGGCCCAGAGGAAGACTCAGGACACACTGGAGGGACTATGTCACCTGAAACGGCTGGAAGAAGTGTCCAGGAAGGGGGAAGTCTGGGTATCCCTGCTCAGGCTGCTGCCCCTGCTACCCAGCCCAGGATAAAGCGGAAGAAAATGAATGGATGGACGGACGGATTTTGCACTGTAAACAGCTGCCTGCTTTGGCTTTGACCCGTTGTGCAAACATACATAAATGCCGACCTGAAGGAGTTGTCTATCTTTAAATCTCAATGCAACTCTTCAGTGTATGTGCTTTCTCCATTTATCACATTGCTACTACTTCACTCTTTATCTGATCCGCTTGTGTACCGGTTTAAAAAATGGTGCAGGTACTCATGGAAAGTTAAACAGGGCAAACACAATCTCTAATGTATAATGTTATCTCGCCTCAACCTGTATGTGTCCAACTTGCCTTTACATTTTCATCATTAAACTCTTTACTCTTCTAAACATCATTGAGAGGAAAATCAAAGCTGAAGTGTTTAGAAAGTCCTTTTGTAGGGGATTTGTATAGAAATTAGCTGGTATTTAAATAATGCTAGAAAGGTCAAGAGTGCATGAAAATTTAAAACTCTGGTCCTTCTTGACTTTACTTCTGAGGTTTCCAGCATGTTCACATCTTAAAATAATTTGACTTGGAAAACGAAGAGGCTAGGGAAAACACTGGTAAAATAATCCCAAGCAAACCTCACTTCTGTGCGGCTACAGAGCTATACATCCTTGAAATATGCAAATGTGAAAAGAGACTTGATATTATTTCAGAGGAGGGAAAAACCTTTGATATTTTTCCCTATAGTTTCTAACAGAAGGCAGAAGATGCCACAAGTTTAATTATTTTTGTTTCTCAAGATCACAGAATTATTACTTTATGAGGCTGACATCATTAATAAAGTCAGCTATGATCTCCTTTTATCTTGCAATATTCTTATAGGAGCTTATAATGTATGTGTAATTATAAAGATTACTATTGTCTTGCTCATGCCTCAGCTCAGTGCCAAAACACACATCTATTGCAAAACAGGAAAATGTATATACGACACGTTTTAATACACTCTCCCAGGAACTCAGATCAATGGACCTTCTGGATACTGTGAGAATGTCTGCTGTTAACTGAACCTGCATCTTTCTGTCTATAGAGGGCAGCCTTGTAAATGGAAGCACTTGACAGTGATTTCCTTAAGTTTTTTTTGCCTTTCTTTGTATTGCTCTCTATTACACACACACACACACACACACACACACACACACACACACACACATACTAATGCTCACACAAGAGTTATGAGTTTGTGTGTGAGCATGTGTCTCTCTGTGATTGGGTCCAGGCCTGTTTGATTTCTCAGTGTGGATTGGATAATCCCATAATCTGATAACGACCCACTGTGCAGATTTAGTGATTAAAGTTCTGAGGCAAATGGTTGTTGCCATGGCTGCCAAATAGAATAGGAAGAAAATAAATCTGTGTGTGTAGGGGGAGAACATAATGCTGTTAATGCAGTGTAGTGCTGTAATGTGCATGTACAATCATACATATAATAAACACAAATCTGTGCTGAACTTACATTATTACTGTAAACTGGATTTATTAGTGTTCTTTGGTTCCGTTGAAAAAAATAGATACAGATAATTACGATTGATTTTTGCATAATGAAATGCATATAGCAAAGACTTGCTAGGTTGTTTAAAACAGGGCTGTCCATAGATGTGTTCCTAATGTTTGAGCATCATTTTTAGTTTGATCAAGCTAGATTAAAGAACTTCATGCAGAAAAACAACCAAATTTCATATTAACCCATTTATGACAGCCATATTATATTTAGTAAGTGATTTGAAAACATTGACAGACATGTTTGTTAAAATCTCCCAGATACAGATGGCATCTTGCACCGATGACATCATTCGGAGCCGGTGACTGCACAGCAGTGATTGGGCGGTGGTGCCACATGATTAAGTTCCCACCCATACACCCTCTTTTGATAACATTAAATAACCAATTAAAATAAAATTTATCAGAAACTGAACACTTGACCGTACATAAGTGTAATAAGAGCTACCTAAAATTACAGAAATCATCTTTATTTAATGTGTAGTTTAAGTCTTTAGCTTGGTCAACGTTGCCCTTTTAATGTGGAGGGGGAGGGGTTATGATTTACTGCGGTCAGCATGTTTTCCCTTTTGCTGAGCTCTCATATTGTCCGTCTTTATATACAGTCGGTGGTTTAAATTATTAATCTTTTTGAGTATCATTACATAAAACTAACATTGCTAACATTTTGCAAACATTTATGATCAGCCTTTTTTCTCCATTAGGCATTCAATATATTTTCAGTCTGTAGTTGCTTTCTCCATAGTAGTTTGTCTTTGGTCCAATCAAATTGTTTGCATTCACAAGGGATTCATATAATAGCTGATCAAGGTGTGATGCTGCCAGCAACCATCACCAAATCATGCATCACTTCCAACAGATCTATGGAACTGGAAACTCTTCACACATGTAAAGCAAAACCTCCATTATCTTGTTTTGTCAGTTTCATTACCATTTGCTTGGAAATATTTAATTGAACGAAAGGATTTTGTAAAAAGACAACACAATATGATGCTATTGCTGCATTTGTACTTGATTTGTACTCGTGAGTTGTTTTCTTCTTCTTCTTGGTCAGAAGTGACAAATAAAGAACCAAGATGGCTGCCCAGAGTATCAACTGTAAATAAAAGCTGTGGTTTTGATTGTTTTTAGTGCTTTTGCCTTTTTTGTGTCCAATTTACTAAGTCGTATAAACGATACTGTCTTACTGCTGCCTGTAGGCATATAGCTATGGTCTTGTCAGGTGTGAAATACTGCTTAATGTGTTGTTTATCAAATGGTGCTGCTTGTAACCAGTCAATGTTGCTATAACAACAATGGCGGAATAATGTTACAAACGAGTTCTCTTGTGCTCTGGCAAATAGAACACAACCAACACGGTTTTTAATGAATGTGATGCCACTCTGGTAGAGTCCGGGATTACGACTTGCGAGTACAAATTGAGTGTAAGGTATCTTCATAACAATTCAGTGAACAGTGATAATGAAATACCCTACTAAACAATTAGCTCAGTGAGGCAAAATTTTGCATATCACCGTTGACAATTAAAGAATAAAGCAAACCAACAGAGACATCCTGACAGAGATATGCCTTTTTGTCATGAGTAAAGTCAGTTTTGTTTAACCAGACACACAAGTCTCACTCAAGAATAAGTGTTGCTCTGAAATCTCACGAGAAATGGGTTTAGGCTGTTTTTAACCTTTCAGTGTAAGGGAGACTTTTCTCACATCAGTCAATAAAAATGATCTTATAGCTATGCAACTGGGGCAGCTGCCCTCCTCATTTTTGACTTTCATTCATATCCACTACATGCACAAATAAGTGAATACTCAAATAAATGCTCAATACTAACTGCTTTCCACATTCAAAAAGCAAACCATTTAAGAATATGAAAGTCTAGTGACAGCCCTACAGAGAATTATCACCATCTCTGCATAGCATTTTAATTTCTTTTAGCTCATAGAAAGCACTCTCATCAGCCTCAGCTAGACTCGCCTCAGCAACTAGTCAGTGAACATAGCGGAGGGTTTTTCAACCGAAGAGACATATTCTTCTCAGGAGTTGGCGGAGATAAAGCAGGAGCTGAAACAAGGGTACATACTGGACTTAAACATGATTCCAAGTGAATGTTAAGGTTGCTGTGCATGGTGGACGTGGCAACAGTTGACTAACATAGATAAATATGTCAGTCATTCATAGAATCTATGAATGAAGAGTTGAATTGGTTTTGGATACAAAGCAAAGAATATGACTGGAGAATAATCATTAATTGTGTACATCTACCAAAAAACAGAAATGATCCAAAATATTTTAAAGCCCTTGCACCCCGAAGCACATTACCAAAAAACAAGATTCTCGACCTCAGCTGTGTATGAATATATGGCAGCACCCTGCAGCCCTCAGCTTTTTTGGTTCAGGTCTAAAGCACCCTTCAGTTCTTCAAAGCACCTTTGTGAGATGCTTTGAAGAACTGCTAAGCTTCTCTAGGTATTAGATTTAAAAAAAAAAAAATGCAGGATTTTATGTTATGTAATCCAGCAGCTGATCAAAGTAAACACGAGTCACCCAAATCAAGTGCTCATTCATTTCAATGCTCAAGAATTTAGGTGGCTTACCCCAAACATTGGATTGCTATTGAAAAACACACAAACACATCAAACCACTGAAATATGGAGAGGAGAGAAAAGAAGCTGCTGATGAATGTAAGGCTTAAGGTCCCGAGTGAGAGAGTCATGTCCCCCAATGAAAGGCTGTCAAGATGATGAAAGGAACAACAAACTGTCCTGCATGCAAACTGCAAATCGTCTCCACAAATACAACCCCAGAATAATTTTCTTTTAATCATCCAATCAAGTTTAGCCTGACTTCTGTAAAAATATTTCCGAATTTAAAAGGGAGTAATGTCAGGGTTTCCTCCAACCCGGTGACTGTATTACACTGGGCCCAAAAAAACCATGTATTATCATATATCATTTATCATGCATAAACTGATATTTATGTAAAAGATTGTACAATGAGAAATTGAGAAAGAATGTGTAATGAGAATCTTTTGATGCATACGTCGGACCTTGACACACACACACACACACACACACACACGCTATATTTTTTCCAGTCCTCATAGCCATCTGGAAAAATCTGAATCTGAATCTTCAGGTTAGACTTGACCCGGTCTATCTTATGAAAACGTGGTGACAATGTTACCTCTTGAGAGAATACGCATGAAAAATAGGCTTATATCTAACTCTGGTCCATTTACAAATAAACCAAAAACAAATAAGTCTGCAAAAAAAAAACAAACAAAAAAAAAACAACAAAACATCAACAACACATTTTCCCGACAATGCATACAAATATCACTTACATTTTTATGTAAAGATGGAAAAACAGCTTAACTGCATCCGGAATAATAAACCAAAAATATACATATCACTGTCTCATCAAAGTTTACTGAATGTAATAAATATATATTTAAAAAAAAGCATTCCTTAATGTCTCTACAATTTCTAAATTAATGTATAGATAATTTAAAATTCCAATAAATTTTAGTTAAGGGCACAGAATGTAGTAATTACAAGTCAAAACACAACACTTAGGACTTAAACTTGGGTCTTGACTCTGAACTTTTTGCAAAAACCATCAGTGTGTCCTACATTCATACTATACCCTAAGCATTACTAGCACATGTTAAAGCTTAAATTAGAGTCTATGCATTTGAGTAACATGATTCAGATCCAGATCCACATATCTTGGAAGATTTCAGTTTCAAATTTCTTCCTCTTCTCAGGACAAAAAGAGAAATTCTTGTCAAATATTATCTGAGATTAAAAGCAATTCATGGAGATGCTGTGCATCACGAACCAAAGTGTTGCCATTTGAGGAGGCTCGTTGCCGCAGACAGGTTGAGAAACATGAGCGCCAAAATATGCTTCATGTTTGATAAGCCTGTTGTCACCAACAAAACAACAAGCTGCAATAAGAAATCATGACATGGCAAGCAATTCATGAACATGAAAACAAAACAACAACCCAACAAAGAGTGACGAGGACTAAATAGACAACATAACGAGACACAGGTGAAACACATTAAGGGAGGAGAAAGCAATCAGGATAATCCAAAGCAAAGTTACATGAAACAGACACATACAGGAAGTGACGCTTTCAAAATAAAACAGGACATGACAAAAACCTTGAACATAATACATGGAAACACATGACAAGACAACATGAAACACCACATGGACCAGAAATCAAAACACAGGACATAAGGCGTGACAAACACAAGGGAATTATTTTCATTATGACCAAAGAGGTTTCAATATGTTGGACTTTTTCAGATAGATAGATAGATTTGCTATAAAGAAAAACAAACAAACAAACATAAAGAAACAGTGATTAATAGTTAACTGAAAGTTCTTCACTTGCTCTCTAAGACTCAGCCACCAGGATCTGATCACAGTGCAGAGAATATGGTGAAACTTAAATCTTATTTCTACCTTCAACTAAGAACAGAAACATGGGAAAATGTTTAAGTCTTAGCAAAGCGCATCAACAGTGGTCATAGCGAATGAGTTCCTCCAGTCGTAGAGGGATTTGCAGTATGTCGTGGGGATGTCAGGGTCCATGTGCGTGTCAGTGAGGCGCTGTGGGAGCTGATTGTCTTCTATCATTCATTCTGTCATGGTGATATTATTTCACGGAAGGATTGGCATGTTGGTGTGAGTGTTACATCACCAAGATGATGAAATTTGGTTGTAAGATTTGGCATTACACACACCATCCATCCATCATATTGAATTACTTTCCACCTGCGCTATACAAGACCGAGGATACGGAACTAAAGTGGAAATGTTGAGTGGACGTGATTTTAATTCAGGTTTCTCCGAATTTGAGTTCATGTTCTCACAGATAATTTCCTTGTTGGGGCACATTTTTTTGTCATGTACAGTCTGTAGTCAACAGGCCAGCATTACCAAATAAGAGTACAGCAGTGACAAGTTGGCTACCATAGCAGTCAAGAGTTAGCCAGGCTTACATCTGTGCTCTCAAAGCCTGTGTCTGGAGTCAGTACAAGACTGCCGGGTTAGGTAAGAGGCTGGACAGCATCCAGGTTCCTCTAATCTTAACAACTGGGTAAACATCACAAAGCTTCATCTGGCTGAAGATGATTAATTGGTGTGTAGGTGGTTTATGTGATCCTTTTTCCATTGCATGTTTGGTATGTAAAACCTAAATGATGTTCTCCACTAAGTTTGAACTAAAAATAAGATATGATAAGATGAGATGAGGCTTTGTTGATCCTTGAGGGGGGGGATTTGGTCATTAGAGCGACCAGCAGGACAAGTGCAAAAAAGTACAGAAAAAGTATAAAACAGGCAAAAAGATTACAAAAGGAAACTTTAAAAAATAAGAAAAATAAAGAAATACAAGGTTATATTTGCAGTCCAACAAATACACAGTTATGCAGAAGGAATTTATACGTATGTACAACTGAGGTACTGCACAGGTTAAGAGTAAATAAGCATCAGAATAGGATTTAGGTGGTCCTGCCATAGGGGAGGAGTCACAGCAGCAGCCTTGGGAAGCTCCTCTCTCACCTCCACTGAGTCCAGAGGACAGTCCAGGACAGAGTCTGCCCTCCTTATCAGCTTGTTCGGTCTTTTCTAATCCCCCTCAGTGATACCTCTGCTCCAGCAGACCACTGCGTAGAAGGTTGCTGATGCTACCACAGTGTCATAGAAAGTCCTTGGTGGTGTCCTGCACCCTGTGGAGGACCTCAGTCTCCTCAGCAGGTGTAGATGACTTTGTCCCTTCTTGTACAGGACCAGTCTGACCAGTCCATTTTGTTGTTAATGTGAACACCCAGGTACCTGCACACTCCCACTGTCTTGATGTCAAGTCCCTGGATGTTCACTGGTGGAGTCCGTGTGGCCCTCCTGCAGAAGTCAATCACCATCTCCTTTGTCTTGGCAGCATTGATGTGAAGGTGGTTGGGTTTGCACCAGTCGACAAAGTCCTTATCCACCTTCCTATATTCCAGGTCATTCCCCTCTAATACCCATGACAGCATCATCCACCCCAGTGCCTGGTCGGGAGGCAAATTGCAGGGGATCCAGCTTGCAGCTCACCAGGGGTCAGAGGTGGTTCAAGCCACAGGTCTGAAGTGGTTGGGCTCTCTGGTGTGTGTGGTCTTTGGTACTGTAACCACTCAGGAAATCTTTCAGAAAGCCAGGACCTTCTCCAGACTGAGGCTCAGGTTAAACATATACTGTACCACCTGACAGAGCTGGTCTGCACAGTCCCTGAGCAGTCTGGAGCTGATGCCATCTGGACCTGTAGCTTTTCTAGTTTTGATCTAGTTTTTTTGTTATATAGAGGCTGGACAGTGGGGTGGATGGTGAAGTGGGGGGCTGTGGGAGAGAAGGGAGGAGGTGTGTAGTTCCTCCTACAGGCTGTTGGGGAGAAGATGAGAGGTGTGTGAAGTGACCTGAGGGGGGTACAGAATGAGTTGATATTGTGAAAGAGGTGGGGAGGGGCAGCCGGAGAGGACTTGGTTGGGATGCGGGCTGGTCTGATTGGGGAGAGGGAGAGAAAAACAGATTCAGTTCATTAGCCCATGCCTGGTCTTCATATCTGGGGCCCCTTCCATTGACTCTACTCCGTCCCGAGATCAGTCCTTTCCAGACCTCCCTTGCATTTTTTTCCGTAGCTGTTTCTCCACCTTCTTCCTCCAGTTTTCTTTGCTTCCTTTTATTTTCTTTTTGAATTCTTTTTGCACCTTAATAAGCTCCTCCTTGTCCGCAGATCTAAAGGTCTTCTTCTTCTCATTGAGCAGGACCTTCAGCTCAGGGGTCACCCATGGTTTATTGTTAGAGAAGCACCGCACTGTCCTGGTGGGCATGGTATTCTTTACACAGAAGTCAATGTAGTCTGTGATGCAGTGTGCCAGGCTGTTGGTGACCTCCTCCCCATGTGATCCACACAGCACCCCTCCATTCAGGTGTCTCAAACACTCAGCTCCTCACTGGCCTCCTCTGCCCATCTTCTCACAGTCCGCGTGGGTTAGGGTCGGAGTCGGATGTCGTTTCACCACCAGGTTTGTAGACAGGCATGAGGCAAATCAGGTTGTGATCTGAGCGACCAAGCAGGGGTGACCAAAACTAAGAAAGAATCAAAGAAACAAGGAATAAAAATGAAAGCTTTATTAATTGAATTCTTTGCCATTTGGGAGCTGAAAACACAACAATGTGTGATCAATTTTGTTATGGGAAATTTGGCAAATAGATGCCTATTTACATTTTCAGCAGACACACAGAAATATAGCTTTCATTTGTAACTGTGTTTATGAATGTAGGCCAAATAGCCACTCTACATTTATCTCTGTTTTTATCCACCTGTCCTGAAGAAATGTTCCACGATGTTCACTAACTGCTTGCTGCTGGAAATGAGATAAATAAGAGCAAAGTTGTGGGTTAGAAAACCAAAACAGGGCGCCCCCTAGTGGATGGGTATGATGATTTAGGTTCATTTTTGGGGAGCTCTTGTGTCATATATATTTATATATAATGAATGGTGTAAACTAGCACTTTCACCTAAACAGCTGTATAAGATTGTTTTAGTATTTAGTTTAAAGATTGTTCTACTGCCCTCAAGTGGCTCAAAATAACAACAACAATGATGATAAAAATCATCGTGAATTAAATGGAGTTTCACACACATGGGTCAATTTAACTATCTAGTTAAAATGTAGTTCTTCTAGTCAAAGCAATTAGAAAAAAATGTTTTCAGCAAGTAAAGATATGTAAAATATGAAACAGTAGGAGAAGTGTATTATAATGTGCACTGACTCTTTGGAGTAATTGAGTAGCCCTATTATAAAAGCCTATTTTTAGCCCATCACTGTGCCATATGGATTTGTGTGTATTATCCTTTTGCCATAAGCTTATCATCTCCTCATCAATTGGCACCATACAGTACAGTATCCACTTGGCAGCTGCAGTGCAGTCATGACAGGGAATATACAGAGCCAATGTTAACAACAAGAATCAGATATCCAGGCTTTCAGCAAAAACTGAGACATGTTCCAAAGGTTGAAAGTGCCTCTAGGTTTCGCCAGGTATGTTTTCAACTGTTTCACAGTCATTTAAAGTGAATTTCCTGACAGACTGATTTCTTGCACCTGCTTGAGGCTGCATGAGCTGATGTGGTATTCAAAGACATTTTTACATGTGCTTTGCTTGGTGGTAAAAACGTGACTTGTGCTTTCTGTAATTAATATTTTTGTTTTGGCTAGAATTAATATGCATCCAAAGGCTCAGGCTGTGTAGGCTCAAGTTTCCAGCAGCTGATGTTTTATGTGAATATTCAGTAACATTTTGTTAACAGTGCGCAGACTTTGTTGTACTAAAATTATGAATAAGACAGTTTGTTTATCTTATTAGTGAGACC
Source organism: Scatophagus argus (assembly GCF_020382885.2). Lineage (NCBI taxonomy): Eukaryota > Metazoa > Chordata > Actinopteri > Scatophagidae > Scatophagus > Scatophagus argus. The sequence goes on along the minus strand of NC_058508.1, from coordinate 2,105,332 downwards.
ATCTTAAACCACTGAACCCAAATGAAACCCAGGCTGATTAAACTTTCGCACTCTTTCATACCTTCATAGAGAAAACGTTTTACAATTCGCTTCTCATTCACCCATTCACACGTGGTGGCGGTGAACGTGTCATGCAAGATGCTAGTGTCTTGCTCACAGAACACTTTTTTACTCTTTCTGATCTCCTATTCTGTTTACATTCTCAAAAGTATTCAGATTAACTTTGTACCCCATTGGGTATCCCAAGCCCAAAGCTGGGAAACCCTGATCTATGTATATACATCCATAAATATATATAGAATAACTCCAGCAAGTTTAAAGGAGAGGTCATAACTCCAGAGAGGAGGATCATATTGCATCCAAATTTTACATAATGAACATAATGGTCACCACTATCTTACCCTTTTAATAAAATATATATATATATATATTTTCTAAAAGAACTGACATTGTAAGGTAATTGTTGCAGCCTGGGCCGACAGCAATAACACAGATGCTCAGAGGCTTGAATGACAAATGACAATGCTAAGTAATGGATGTCAGTTGAGGATTAAATTTGTGTTTCTAAATGGAGAGTGGGGCACTTATGCATTAATGTGTTTAAAGGCATCTAAGCCCCTCCTGCTCTATTTGAAGTCTGTTTGATTGTACAGTTGTCAGCGCACTAGGAAATTACCTGTTATATTTAAACATTTTTCAGAACATATAATATTATTTGTCGGTATAATTATTTGTTATTTTAAATAAAATCTTTTAAAATGTAAGTTTAAAAACACCTACTCCCTAAATATATATTTTTATAAGCTGATAATCCACATGCTTACTGTAAATAATGAAGTAAAATAATCATTAATCACAATAATCAGAATCAGTTTTATTGCCTATTTTAGGTTTATACATACAAGGAGTTTGTGTTGGCATAAGGTGCCAAAGACAGGCAGTGCTGAGGGTATCCTACTCAAGCCACTTCAGATCTGGTTTGAAGCAACAAATAGATACTCGCTCCAGTGGAACAGAAAATGGTAGTATTTGAATGTGTGTGGGATAAATTTCCAGCCTCATTATCATTCTGTGGCCTTTTTTTTTATTTATTTATTTTTTTTTTTACATTTTTTGGCGACTTCAGTTATGTAAGAGATTAAATCTCCGGGTGAAGGTGGAGATGCTTGGAGCAGGCAGTCCGGTTAACTAGAATTAGAGGCTGTAGACACAGCAGCATGTGGCTGCTGGCTGAAGGTTAAAGGCTGAGGAAGCTCCGACCGACCGACCTACCGACCGATCGACCGTCCTGCCGGAGAAGCGGCTCCATGTCAACATGCCAACCTTTTCAGTCATGTATAAAGGAGCTGTGATCATTAGCAGGTAAAACACACTTGTGGTCAAGGCGTTTGTGGTGGGAACACTGCCTGACGCTGCCGCCTGCCTACTTTTGCGAAGTGTTAAGTGAACGTTGTAGTTTTACGGCGGCACCGGAGTGATGTTTATGGTTTCCGTTTCCACGAGGACAGGTAGAATATGAAAATTCTCCCGCGTATGGGAAAAACAAACAAAAAACACAGCGTTTAAATAAAGTACGGCTCGCGCGCTATGCAGTGAGGTCCGTCATTCAGTGAGCCAGTGAACGAGGTGTTGCTTTTAATGGTGTGTGATATTTGAGGTGCTTAGGGTGGAAACTGATCGGACGAACAAACATCATCACGCAGGTAGAACAACCTGGTTAAAGGTCGGGAGCTGCTGTTATTTTAGTAACCATTCCGCAGAATAGGATAGACCCTCACCATCTGTCGCACGTCGCTCGTGCGCCGCGCGCACCGACTGACGCTTGTATTTGGTTTGTCTTTGCAGTAATATCCATCCAAATGTAGGCTATATTTGTTTTTTTATTAATGTTCCTGCCAGAAAGTCATATTAACCATGCAATGTAGATTGAACTTAATATCCATATCAGAAATCAAGGTGGCAACAAGCTTCCTTTTCGTCGACCTAATGATTATTGATCTCAATTGACCAAACACAGCTATAGACAAATGAGCCACTGGCACATCTAACTTCTCCTGTTATAGCAATCATATTGTAGCAGGCTGAAGAATTTTGAAAGTGAACCTAGAAAACTGTGTAAAAACTGTATCAGCAAAATATTAATATATAATATAATGCTGATCAGCACTGCAACCAATGATTGTTTTCATTATCAATTAATGTTGTTTAATTTCGCTCTTAATCAGTGCAATCATTGTTGGTCTGTAAATTATTAGATGCCAGCAATCCAAAAATATAATGTCAGATTGAGGAAAAAGCGGCTAATTCTCACATTTGGGAAGCTGGAACCATCAACTCTTTGGCGGTTTTGCTCGGAAATGGACTTATTGTATGTATTGTCAAAATTGTTGCCAATACATTTTCTGTTGATTGACTAATTGATTAATTAACTTATCCTTAGACCAGTAATTACACTGGTGCTGAGCCAGAGTCATCAGCTAGCACAATACGCTTACATGATACAAATTGAAATGCTCAAACATTTTCCATTAACTTGAACACAGTCTAAATCATTTGAAGCATAGGTTTTGTGTGCAACAATTTTGCGTCTTTATTTATTATTGTGAAGGTTGAGTCCATGACAATATTCCTGGTCCCACATAACGGATATGTGGAGGGCAGATACTATACTATGCAATGCTAACCCATTACAATCAGTAATACAGTTGTTGAATGCGAACAAAAACATAATGTTGAAGTTAATGTGGAAGATAGCTGCACACATGACATGCACATGAGAGAGTATCGCTCACTATCATGTTTACAAGTCATCAATAGAACATAGTGCTCCACATCTGCTGCAGGAATATTGGTAACCCTCCTTGTCAACTAGACAGAGATATTTCCAAAATATGGACATGATCATCTCCTTCAATTTATCAATAAAGTGTTAATAGAATTCACACCGCGCTGTTAATCTCCAGAATTTTACACCATCTTTTGCAGTGTTCAGTACGAGCAAATGTTCTTAGATTGAGCCAATACTGGATGGATTAGGAATAAGGAAAACTGGGCAAGACTAGAGTGGGCGGTTCTTGTGCCGTACTGTTATGTAAATACTGCAATAATTTCTGCCAACCTCATCTCCAACAGATTACCCAAAGTACAGTGTGTGTGAGCACTGACCAAGATGTTTGTTAGTGATTCGACTTTGTCGTCCTATTGCAGCTCCCTTAACTGTTGCTGTCTCCACATGGTTTACTTCAAGTGTCCAGACAACCACATCAGAAATAAAACGGGTGATCATAGTTTAAATTTATACTAATTTCAAACCTAAATATCTTAAAATACTTTAAAATGTGCAAATCTGTAGGATAGCTTTTATAATCCATAAAATTTTAGTTAGTAAGTTAAAATAATGCATTATGCAGTTCCCCTAAGCTCTCCAGCTCTCTCTCTTTATTTTTTGCTAATTTCAATTCATTTTGTTTATGAATCCTGAAAACATCTCTCTCATCATCATCACCACCGCACATCAACTGTTTTCAGCACTTAGCAGCTAAAGAGAAAGACATTTTTATGGACACAAACACTTCAAATGAATAATATTGTTGCTGTGTGTCTGCAGGATGTGCAAATTGACTGATAAAACATTCACCATAACAACTTTAAAAGTGTTTCAATACTTACAACTTGTTTTGAGGTCAAATAAATAAATAAATACAGTAATGCAAGTTTTGGCAGCTAAGGTTAGTCTAGGGAATGAATGTTCACTGTTGATAGGGGACAGGATGTGAACCAGAGTCTTGCACAGAGCCCTGAACTCACCCCCATCAAACACCTTTGGGATTTTCGCTCAGCTTTGGTCCAACACTAGTGTCTAACCTCCCGAAGGTTCTACTGCATGAATGACGGACAATAATTTCCCAAAGAAACGCATCAAAAATCTTTCGGACAGCCTTCTGAGCACAGTGGAAGCTGTTATAGCTGCAAAGCTGTCTGTATGTATTCAGAATGCGATGTCATTGAAGTCCCTGTTGGTGTAATGGTCAGTTGTCCGAATACTTTTGTTCGTATAGTGTTGACTGTCTTTGATATAAATAGGAGGAGAACAGGAGCAGGCATGGCAGAAAACAACCTTGCAGATGCAGTGGATGAGAGGGTGTCTGTGTATAAATATTAATATCTGTCTGTGCGCCTTATCACATTGTCCTCCTCCTCCTCCTTGTTGGCTGTAGCATCTGAACGTAGCATTTCTTGTCAGATATTCAACATACATTCACCCTGTTGAATATCTGATTTAAAGCTAACTTCGCCGTAGCAGTTGAACAGCCCTGCTGCTGCAGCTGGTGACAACAGAGTTAGCATAAAGCACACAGCCACTGTAGCCTTTTCAGACCGAGGTACTTTCGTGATAGCTATTTTGCTTGTGTTTATATGATTGTGGCATTTAAATGAGTTGTTTATTTATGTATTTGTTAGCCTAAGGTAGTCAGGCAGTGCACATTCATGCATTGTGGAGGAGTGGCTTTGAAAGGAGGCCTGAAGTTTCTCCAGTCTTACCAACCTCAGCTTTAAACGCTGCATGAACAAATGATCAATGTTATTCTTGTTTTGTGTTTTTTTTTTGTTTGTTTGTTTTTGTCTTCATTAACTTTGTGGACTTAGCACTTGAGCTTATTGTTTTCTAAGGAGGTTCTGCTATCTTAATATGCTACCTGGACATTTTACAGGGGATAGGTACCTGTTTTTTCTGTTTGTGGTAAATGGTGAAGTATAACAGCCATAGTGTAGTCAGTCTGGTGTCTTTAAACTAATCCTAAATTTAACCTTATACTAGTCTACTGGTGTCAAAGTGGGAAAATACTCAAAATTGTGCACAACTTAATCTGTAAGGTTAAGCATTGTGCAATAAATGAATTAAATCTCCAATTAAGGCCATGGCACTTAGTAGTGTCTTGTGAAATAAGTCCGACTTCTGCTTCTTGTATTGATGGAATATTTATTGCCCTCCCTAACTGTTCTTCAGTCACTGGCACTGGCACATAAATCTCTATACATTCAATTCATCCGTCCCATGAGGGAAAATTCCTACACATGACAGGTTGCTCTAGAAATGGCCTCTACATGTACATAAATGGAATAATATTTTATTTTTTAACTGACAAGTGAGGATACCAACTTGTGACTTGATGACATGAGAGCTCCCAAAAAGTGAAGCCAAAGCATCTCAATCGCCCCCTGGTGTCAGACTCCAATAAAGGTCACAAACCCCGACCCTTACATGTTAACAGAGGGGACTATGAACCAAACTGGAAAAAAAAAATAATAATACATGTCAAATAAATTTGTCCCAGAAGATAGTTTTTGTCATTATAGGTGTTGTTAATATCACACTGATGTATGTTCAGGTGTGCATTTTATTGATGAGTTTGGTTTCAATGAGTTATTTGATGTTATAAACAAGGGGGGTAAAACGTCATGATTGACAGTTGAGCACTGCATTGGTTCTTTGCTTACATACATGATACTATTATTTTTTTATTATTATATCAGTAATAATCAGCCGTATGCTATCATAATCAAATACTCCATGTAGGAACTAGTAGTTTGCGCATTACACATGATTACAACTTTTTGCACTATTGATTTTTGCCATACATTATATCTATATATTATATATATATAAATCCATATGATCCAGATTCTTGCAAAAAAAATAAATAAATAAATAAAACAAAAAAATATTCCTGCCAAGATATTGTATCTCAGGGCTCTGCTGAGTCAGAGAAAGATTAGAAGATGAGCGTATGCAGATGTGCTAAAGGAACGTATGCAGGGGTGAAACCTGTCAGAAAGAAGACCGTAGACACAGTTTTAAAGCTAGATGTGTCATTTTGTCAAGGACTGGTGTCTGAGGTGCCAGAAGCAAACACACACCAACACATCTTATTCAAGTCAGCCTCAAACAGCATATATATATATTTTTTACAGGCAGGCTTCTAGTGGTTGGATGCTCCAGTGTTAAAAATGTACATGAAGGAGTCCCATGCTTTAAATAGGTCTCAGTGAAGCTTGCATCCACAGGTGTATATTTTCACCTCTCAGAAACTGATGGGAGAAGATGTCAACAAAACAGTCTCATTATAAACACATGCTGTATTTGTCTGGAATGTTAGGGACTGTATCACTTTTTACTCCACACATCAGTTGAACAGTCGAGCAGGCTGAAACTTGTGTTACTGATCTGCAAGTTTCATGCTAGTTTCATGTTGTCAGTCAAGTCAACGGCCACTTTGTAGCTCTTTACTACATGCTAACTGTATACAGTATATACTATACACTAATGTTTATTTATTTATTTCTATAGCATCTTATACAATCAAAATTGTCTCTAGATGCTTTACAGAGACCCAGAGCCTGAACCCCCAAGCAAGCAGACAGTGGCAAGGAAAAACTCCCTTTTAACAGGAAGAAACCTTGAGCAGGACCCGGCTTGCAAGGGAGAACTATCCTGCTGATAGTCGGCTGGGTATATATTATATATATTTATAGTATACTTTTAGTGTACTACTTGTTAGTACACAAAAAAATAAAAACACTAAACTGTCTTCCACCAACAGGAATGATTCAGTAGTTGATATAATAGTTATTTTTAGCTTTCTGAGTTGTTTTTGGTGCTGTCTCTCTGCCATCAACAATTACTTTTAATTTTTCACATCTGTGAGCTTCTCCTACATTCCCTTTGTGCATTGCATTTTGGGAGAATATAGTGACCATCAACACATCAACACACTTTACAGAGCGATCATAAAGTAAACCCTAGTTAGAATTCTTATGTAGACAGTATTCGTTTTTATCTTGAAATGCTCCACCATACAGTCGACTGGGCAGTTGAACAAACATGAATGGCTGACACTCTACATGTCTGTTTCTACTGTTTACATCTGACAAAAAGAGAAAAATGTAGCTTTTTGCAAAACAAAGATTTGTGAAACAAGGTTTACATGCTCCTGGACTTCTTAAACATGTTATTTTTATTGCAAACATAAAGGATACAAAAAATATACATCATATTGTTATATTCCTCATACATTTAATGTCCACATGTATTCATTAAATGTGTGCAGGGATTGCCAAGGTGATCTCTTCTGTGGCTGGTCCATGAACATGATCTGTCACGTGTCTCCAGTCTTGAACACTCAGACATAAGGCTCTGTATTCTCAAACTCAAACTCCACTCAGGCACACTTCACCCTGAGTCATAGCCTGACTGTGTAGCTTTCCAAACTGAAGAATTTCGCTCTCAGAGTTTATGATGTAACTAATGTCTCCTCTCTTTTGTCACTCTGTCCCACCCTCCTCCTCATCTCCTCCCAACAGGACACTGATGGGTCCATACGGAGTAGACCGAGCTGTTCATTCCTTGGAGTTTACAGACTGTGAGAATGGCCTGGGTGAGCTTTTTTTTTTTAAAACTCTTCGATGTCTATGGATAAAAAAGCAATACTTCTGCCCTGGCAAAGATTTCTCAAAGCAAATGTGTTGAAATTTTCATTTTCTGTAGATATTAATCTACACTCTTTCACTCTTTGTATATACCTGCTTATACTTCTACGTGGTGGTCAGGGGCTGGGGTCTGTGCCACCATTTGCTGGGTGAGAGACAGGATGAACCCTGGACCAGTTGCTAGTCTATCACACAGAACACACACTTAGATAAAAGTTAGTCCAACTCACCTATACGCCACATGCATGAACTCCACACAGTTGACAGAACAGTTAACCCACATGATATGAAAATCCACAAATCATCTGTGAACAAATTTGGCACAAAAATTGAACAAATTGTATGACAAAGTGCTCCACACTAAAAATTAACTGTAGTAGTTTCAGACAGTAGGGGCATATGTGGCACCAACCAATAATTAAGTGAAATTTTAACTCTGTATTTCAGATTTTATTAAATCCGGTAAAATTGGCTACTTTTATTCTGAAAGACAGCATAAAACTGAGGTCCTGTTTAGTGACAAATGGATTATTATCCATTTGACTTCTGTATTATTTTATTATTTTTTCTTTTGTGCTCTTTGTTTTGCTGCTATACCTAGTGATGACATACACTTTATAGGCAAAAGTCTAGCATTTACTAGCATCTGTCGTCCTCCACTCTCACAAAGGAACCTGTTTTTGAACAGCTGAAATAATTTAAATCGTACTTTTAAAAGGCTTTTCTTTGCAGAGTAGGTATCTTCGCGTGTTTGCCTCAGAGGGGAAGTAGGTCATGTAGCAAAGCCCTAACCCACTTAACTCAGCTTGGTTAAGAATGCAGGGAGCTGCTGTTGTTGTTTTTATCCTGACTTCACTCCCACATCAGCCTGTTGGTCGAGCTTGTGCCCACGCAAACAGCCCATACACATGAATACAATTACTACCACAGCTTTATGCAAGTGGAAGTACATTAAGAGGCATACAGATCTATACTGTAAACCAGCTCACTGGAAATGTATCCAGAATGTTTAAAGCAACTCATATGCATGAGCTGAATAATTATAGAGATTATTATGCAGGGTGCTGATGATTAAGTTTAAAAGCACAGTAAGTAGTTTCTGCTGCAAGGAGTCTTTTAATCCAAACAAAACAAAAGACAAAAGTGAGCTGAGTTTTTGTTATTTTTATTATTATTATTTAATTATAAGGTCTTGTGGATACTTTTGACTTGTACACACACCTCAACAATGAGCTGTGGTGAGGACTCATAGTGTGCTGTAATAGTCCGTGCAACATCATGATAGTCACTTATGAAGCAGCGTAAATTCTATTAAGTGCATGAAAATGCATTACACTGGGCACCAACAATGAAACATTATGACGATGCAAGAATTATTATAGATACACCAATACTTCACTTTACTTACAACACATACAGTGTGTCAAGAAAGGTACGGCGTCACTGACGCAGAGAGCTGAACCCCAATAGTCAAAAAGGGCAGGCAGGCGGAGGTCCTATAATAATAGCCTTTAATTTAAATCAAAAGAACTCAAAATGGCACACTATTACTGTGGCTCTAAGATCAACAAAAAGCCATGGCGAGACAAGAGAAGAATTTCCTGGCATGAAGACAGAACAACGACCTGACAAAGAGTGACGGGAAAGACGAGGACTAAATAGACAACATAACGAGAGACAGGTGAAACACATTAAGGGAGGAGAAAGCTATCAAGATAAACCAAATCAAAGTTACATGAAACAGACACATACAGGAAGTGACGCTTTCAAAGTAAAACAGGACATGACAAAAACTTAGAACCTAATACATGGAAACATAAGACAAGATAACATGAAACATGGCATAGCATAGCATAACAAGGCGTGACACTTATGATAGTGCATTATAGCATACTATTAGTCCTTGTTTAGGTGTATACAGATGAGTATAGGAAGTCATAATGTATTATACACCCCATCAGTCAACCTCTAGTTTATAACTAGTCAAGAGCATCCATAAGAGACTTAAACTTATAATTCCTCATAATTCATATGTTTACTATTTTATGAATGTAGTTGTATAAAGCATTATAAATGCATCATAATACACTATGAATGCACCCATAATACACTATAAATGTGGTCTTACCAAATTTGCATTCACTTAAGCACTTGGAAACAGGAATGTATACGTCTGCATTAAGAAAATATGGTCTACATCACAGCTTTTATTTCCTTTGGATTCATACTGTCTACTGTAGTATTTCTTGTAACATATCAAATTGCGCCCGGTGGCTAGACCAGTGCCTTGCATGGTAGCTCTTTGAAATCAGGGTCTGAATGTGAGACACACTCTGAAGCACTTCGGGTAAAAGCGATGTATAAATGCATCCTGTTTACCACGAAGAGAGGCATGTCAGTGTGGCTCTGTTGTGGCTGGGGGTTTGGACGGCATTGAAACATTTTATTTTTATCACTTTCCTCCAGCTCTAAGTGACATTTGAAACTTAATTGTGTCTGTTGCATTCAACAGTGAGTTTATGCAGAGGCAGATTTTACAAGTTTCCTACAAAATATGGTATTTGTATTGAATACAATAATATAAATGCCACGGATGTCAGTGGGACTGTTTTAACGATTATCATTAAGAAGAATAAAAGGCGTAGCGTGCGAGACAGTTTTATCTCCAGGCTTTGCATTGGAACTGAACGGTGGGAAAAGACTTCTGCGTCATCTAAGTGAACTGCATGTGATGCATGTGAGGAGATAGCTGGAGGAAAGGCTGACGGTGTGTGTATGTGGATAGTACTAAAAGCAGCACACAGGTGAGAAGCAAAGCAGCTTATAGTCATCCAACTTGAGCACGTGCAAGTGTACATACTGTTCCCTATACATAAAGCCTGAAGACCCCTTTACTGTACATCTGAAGCCTCCACAGCAGCAGAGGGAGTGTCTACTGTGCACACGCTGAGGACAGCACATGCTAATCTCTGTGTTAATGCAGATGAAAGCTCCACCACCTCAGCATGTAGACGCGGGACAGTATTCATAGCGAACATCATCTTCGTCACAGTCAGTTTTGTCTGAGCGGTTTTACGAAGCAATTTTTCAGTTCTCTGATGTCCAGAAATGGCCCTGTGCAGTTCAATAAACATGCTGTGTTTAATGTTCTTAAATCATCTGGGGTGTTTTTTAAGAAGCAACTGTGCCTTGCTCATCACATTGAATTTCATGATCTTTACAAGGTCTTAAAGCGTTGCAACATTTAATCCTTGGGAAGCAAACAAGCCCTTGAAGCATCATGAACAAAAAAATAATGATTTGGAAAACAAAATGTGAAGCTGAACGGGAGGAAGAAAGACACATTTTTATATTTGCTCCAGCTTCTTTTTGCATTAGAATTATGTTTTTCTTATCTGATGTAAGGAGGGGTAGGGGGGAGTGCTTTGAGGCTGAACAAAAGAACAAGAGACTGTTTTCCTCAGAGAAGCGCAAGAAGGGAGGGAGGACTGAGTCAGGGAACTTTATAGCCCCATTCTTCCAGCAGGCGATAATTAACATGCACCACTTTGCTCCAGAGCCAGTTAGTTAGTGTCTCTGTGGTAACAGGCTAACAGCAGCCTGAAGCTGCAGAAGCCCTGATCTACTGGTTAGATAAAGGAGACATTACCAGCAAGTGTTCAGTCGCTTGCAATGGATTCACTTCAAGTACAGTGAAGGAACATACTGTATATAGGGGCAAGGTCTGAAGGAGGCTTTGTTCAAGTGCGCACATGTGTTTTATTTGGTGTGAGCAGGATTATCTTAATAGACTGGATACAATAGTTACGTTATCCACTCATCAATCATATTTTGCTGTCCCCGACACTGTGTTTACTGGTGTGTTGGTTCATATAAGAATGTCACCAACAATTTAGCCGACATGCTGCCAGAATAAATAGCAGGGTTGTTCTTAGGCTTGAGTGCAGTGCCAAAACCGAATGAAAAGAATAAAACTATGCTGAGACACTTTTTTTCTGTCATTTCTGGTTGTCTGCTGTGTCAGAATTTCACCACGGGCACGGCTCAGGCAGCTCCTCCACACACACACACACACACACACACACACACACACACACACACACACACACACTCGCACGCACGTAGTGAGTGACTGAAACAGAGGGAGTGATGATAACGTGTTACTTGAGGCTAATCAGTGTTTTTGCACACAATTTCATGATTCTAGCCAGAAAGTTTGGAATAATAAGTCCAGATGGACTTGGTTTCAAAGCTTCACTCAACAGTCTGACACCGTGGACAGCGTTTTAGGTTTCTGTGGAAGAGAGGAGAGTGTATGTGAAATGAGCTCATATTTCAACTTGTCTGAGAACAGCGGCAATGAAAGTTGGCACCGCAACTAACCTAAAAGCTCATCTAATCTCATCTCTGTACATCTGCACCAAATGTTACATATTCGTTTAAATGCAATCTTTGATAACGAGCTTGAGAGGCCCTTTAATTTTCTTGGTTTTAGTGTTTTATGTTTTATTTATTTAGGTTATTTGAATATTTGTTTCACATTGCAATTCTAATGTCTGAATATTAAAAATTACAAGTTCATTGCTCTTTGAAAGGATGCATTTGTATTATTATGCTGTCATTATTATTACATTAATGGCATAAACTGGTCCTAAATTGGACATGAAATAACTAATCATAATTCCTCCTTTGCCTCTTATTGCCACAGTGGATGTGGAAATCACCACCATAGCTGTGGGACCATGGTTTAGTAGAGCTGCTTTATCCACCAACTGACTGCATTGGTATAATGTAGTACTGTATTTTATCGTGAAGCCTTATAATTGCCTTATAAGAGACTATGAATACCCTCATAGGAAGTGTTACCAAAAATAAATAAATAAATGAATACACTTTTCTGTCCCTTAGGGAAAATAGTCTGTGAAGCGTAATGCTCCTTGAAATCAAATAATAAATGGAGATTTGACTTATATGACTCTTCCTGACCTCTTCTGTCAGCAATACACCAATAAAATGACAGATGCTGACAAATGACCTTGCACATACTCCCCTCAGATTTAAAATCCCATCTGGACCAAGTTATTATTATTCATTTATGTACTGCAATTAGCATTTGCTCCATTTGGAGTTTACCAGAGTTTTACTGTGGAATCTTTGAGTGAGGCGGACATGTAGTAATGCCTTAACTCCAAATGCTCTCTGAAACACAGTACGTTAAAGTAAGTCATTGATCTTTATGATTGATTACAAAACATACCTGAAACCTGAAACAAGTGATTATTCTTGTCTTCCCAACAGGAATTAAGGTGATTGGGGGTGTGAAAGAGCTAACTGGAGAGGAGTTTGGAGTCTACGTCAAACGAATTTTACCAGGTGGCCTTGCTTCAAGTGATGGTAAGTACTGTACTGTACTGTTTCCAGGGGTTGAAGTTCTTATCACAATGCCTCATTACTTCAGTTCAAATGTCTTTATTATAAAAACGAGTCAGAGGTGAAAAAAAATATGTACAGGCATTAATTTACATTAGGTCCAGATCTATGCACTACATCATTACATAACACCATCTAACTTTACATTACATAACGTTAAAAGAAACAGGACTAGAACACAGACAGAGGGACAAGACAACGATCGAAGTGGTTGAGAAGTAGAGTATGGAAGTAAGAGGTCAGAAATATAACTGGGGCCCACTTCATGTAGTGCCTTAAATGTGATAAGCAGGAATTTGTAGACTTTTCCAAATGTTAGGGGAAACCAGTGGAGAGATGCAAGAACAGGGGTGATGTGGGACCAATGACTATAGTTCTGGTTAATAGCCCTGCAGCTGCATTTTTAACCAACTGTAAATGACATAGAGCTGCTTTACTGAGAAGGGTCAGTAATCTAAATGAGAAAAGGCGAGTGTGAATTTAAAGATGGTGATCGGCTGGTTTGGGTAATACTTCTCAACCGAAGAAAACAGGACTGTACAACTTTAGTGATTTGGAGGTCAAATGTCAGCGAACGATCGAAGGTCGTACCAAAGTTTTTGGCAGTAAGTTTGATATTTAGCTGAAGTGTACAAATAAATTGATTAGCAGTAGCAGTGACATCTAATCATTGTTCTGTGTACAGAGGTCAGAGGTCAATATGATGCTGCGTCTGCGTACTGAGTATAAAATGATGATAGGATGCAGCTTAGCAGTGCTCCAGTGCTAATTATCCTTTTACTTATAGCTTATCGCTTATCCTTGAAGTGCTTCTTATCAACTGAATTATTACTATTACTACTATTATTACTATTATGGTTCAGTGGCCTACCAAGCCAGTATTACAGCAATTTGTGAAATAGTCACAATATTTAATCTTCAGGTTCATGTACATGCCCACAAATTTTCCTTTTTTTTTTTTTTTTTTTTTGTGACACGAATGTATTTTCAATGTGAAGCAGGTTGAAATATCCAAATCAATACAAAGCTTTCTGAGAAACAGGTGTTTGTTTAGGTATAGGCACCAAAACTGCTTATGGTTAGGTTTAAATAAAAACTGTCTGTTGGTTTCACATGGGAAACAGAACATGGTCTATTATGTGAAAGTCCTGCATCCTGTGAATACCTGATGTCCACCCTTCTTCTTCCTCATTTCCTTTCTCGTGTGGTAAAGGGCAGAGGGTGAGAAAGGTATCACTGGCATTAAACCTAACCATCTAAGTGATTTATCTGAAAAAGGGGTTCTCTTTCTTTAAGGTGTACCAGAAGAGATCTTATGGTTTGGATCTTAAATGGTTTGTGGTAAGCACTGAGCCCTTGTGACTTGAACATCTTTTTTGCCTGATGTTGTGCTGAGCAAAGTTCTTCAATAAAGTAACTTTATCACCTAAAAACAGCTGAAAATATTAGTAAATATCCTCCTCTATAGCTGAGAATGCCTTGACTGAAATAATAAGCAAAGAGAATGTTAGACATAGTAGACATCCTGACAGAGTCCTGACCTCTGGAGTGACAGAACAAGGTATTTTTGGAGCCTTTCTCCTGTGAGTATGAAAACATGAATAAACCACACTGTCATGGCCTACTTTCTCTGTGCCATAAACGACGGAGACAGGGCACGGATTTCAAATACCGGTTTCATTGGTGGGATTCTTTTGATACATTTAATGATACATCTAATTGCAATTATAACAACCGGTCATGTTTGTCCTTTGTAATTTATGATGTTTATTGCATGTTTCTCTCTCCCTCTCTCTCTTTCATCCTCTCTGTCCTGTCTACCTCTTCTTCCCCCCCTTCACCCAGCCGACTATCAGCAGGATGGTTCTCCCTTGTGAGCCGGGTCCTGCTCAGGGTTTCTTCCTGTTAAAAGGGAGTTTTTCCTTGCCACTGTCTGCTTGCTCGGGGGTTCAGGCTCTGGGTCTCTGTAAAGCATCTAGAGACAATTTTGATTGTATAAGGTGTTATATATATTGAATTGAATTGAAATTGAATTTAGAACAATGTTAAAAAATGGTTGTCCATCTAGTGTACACAGGAGAACAGACAACATCACTGTAATAATAGAGAGCCTGATAGTCGGACTGAATTTCCAGGACAGGTTGATATAAGCATGTACATATGCTATATATCAGAACTGGGTGGAGAGATGAGCAGTTGATGGAGGGAATGGAGGGTCTGTATGTGGCACATTGAGATCTGGCACATCATGTTAGCCTCAAGGTTTTCTCTTTGTAGCGAACCTTTGTGTTGAGTGTGTTATTGTGAAGAATTCGAACACTTGTAATTCCATCCCAAGACTTCTTATATCTTCAGAGTGGAGGACTCAGTGGTATTAGCTGGAGTTGAGTTGAAGCAGCTTCCCTTTTTGATCCCTGATGTGCACAAAGTCCACAGAAGGAGAGGAGTATCTGCAGCAAGAATAACCAACACACATATGCTATAACCTCTATGCTCTATTTTGTCTCATAGTTACCGTATTTTCCGCACTATAAGGCGCACCGGATTATAAGGCGCACCTTCAATGAATGGCCTATTTTAAAACTGTTTTCATATATAAGGCGCACCGCATTATAAGGCGCATAGGATAGAAGCTACAGCAGTGGTTCGGGTTGCGTTTTGCGTCCACTAGATGGAGCTGCGCTAAAGGGAATGTCAACAAAACAGTCAGATAAGTCAGTCAAACTTTATTAATAGAATACAAACCAGCGTTCTGACAACTCCGTTCACTCCCAAAATGAATAAACAGCTGTGTTATTATTTTTCCCGATGTAATGTCAGCGACGTAGTATTTTCGCGACACAGTTTATCTTTTAACAACAGCAAGGTATAACAGGTAGTGCAACATTTTTATCACGTAGTGGACGGGAACTTTTCCTCGATTCAATAAACACGTAAAAGAAACAGTCCGATACCGTTACGGTAACTCAAACGTAAGTGCAATAACAATATAGTAACTCTCTATATAGTGCAAAGTAATAACAATATAACAACCCCGTTCACTCCCAAAATGAATAAACAGCTGTGTTATTTTTCCCGAGGTAATGTCAGCGGTGTAGTATTTTCGCAACACAGTTTATCTTTTAACAACAGCACGGTATAACAGGTAGTGCAACATTTTTATCACGTAGTGGACGGGAACTTTTCCTCGATTCAGTAAACACGTAAAAGAGTCTGATACCGTTACGGTAACTCAGACGTAAGTGCAATAACAATATAGTAACTCTCGAAATAGTGCAAAGCAATAACCATTTAACAATAACTCAATGTTGCTCAAACGTTACTGTCCACAAAAGAAACACGTAAAGCTCACTTTATCAGTTCATTCCTCATCCACGAATCCCTCGAATTCTTCTTCTTCAGTGTCCTAATTGAACAGCTGGGCGAATACGGCATCCAACATGCCCGGCTCGTTAACGTCGTTAACGTTGTAAATTTCTCTCAGCCACTCACTCATCTCTTCTTCGTCCATCCATCCCTTCGAGTTAGCCTTGATAATGACGCCGGCTGGAAAGTTTTCTTTTGGCAAGGTCTTCCTCTTGAAAATAACCATGGGTGGTAGTTTCTGGCCATTAGCCTGGCAAGCGAGAACTACAGTGAAGGACGACTTCTCATTCCCTGTGGTGCGAACATTCACCGTACGTGCTCTCGTTTTATCCACAGTGCGCTTAAATCTGTTACTTCGGCCACGCCCCCTGACTACGGTAGCCACGATTGACCAATATTGATCCATAGATAAGGCGCATCGGATTATAAGGCGCACTGTCGGCTTTTGAGAAAATTTAAGGCTTTTAGGTGCGCCTTATAGTGCGGAAAATACGGTATTATACTGGCCCAGCTTGATGTAATTCATTTCTTAACCAAAGTTTTCCATGTTTTTTTTTTTTTCCAAATTCAGGTCTTGGTAGCTTGTGTAAATAAAAATTTGTTTTTGAAATTTCCTTTACAGGTTAGTTTTTGGTAAATATAGATCCTCTACAGCAAAATATGGCACATGCTAGTGTTACTTGTCTGCTAAATCTCAGTGCGTAAGTGAATAAGTGACTTCCACAAGGCTGTTCTCTTTTGCTTTGTATGCATCATAATAGAGACTACTAGATAGTATCCTTCACATACAAACACTTCAACACATTCCACTTTTTAGTATAAACCAACATGAAGTACTATGTATTTGTTGCCACAGAGTTGCTTGACATGTCCACAGTACTGAATCCTCATGATGCGATCATCGTCAAACATCAATCAACTGATCAACTGGTGGCCTGTGGGCCATGTCCAGCAGGCCAAAGCTTCCCATCTGCCATGCAAAATATTAATGAATTGAAAAAATGCACAGAGGATGTGTGCAGCTAACAGTACTCACCAGTGGAAGAGACCCAATTTGCCCTGTGAATGATTGTATGTTAACTTGTTCACCCCTTGCAACAGGGGTCCCTAATTCATAGATCATTTTAGCTGCTGTACACAATCAGATTATTCAACTCCATCCTGTCTAGTCTATGGAAACATAGGCCATCAAACTGCCTATATATATATGTTGTGGATAAAGTTTCCAGTTTGGTTTGTGACATTGAACTGTGGATGTTATAGAAAGAGAACTGAACTGTGGCTTTGGCTGAACGTGCTCTGGAGACTTGACTTGTCCAGTTTATTTGCTGTGGTGTCAGATATCTTCCATTGCTGGTGTTTTCTGTTTCCTGTTGTCTTTGTCCATTCTCATCCATGTTGAAAAATGGAATTCTTTGCCCACCATTTTACCATACTGTATTGGCTGAACAGCACCTGATATTTCTCTGACCTCTGACAGGAAACCTGTTGCCAGGGGATCAGATCTTGGAGGTGAATGGGGACAGTCTTGTTGGAGTCACAAGTGAAAGGTAGTCCAATGAAGTCTTACTGCTCTTGTCATTGTTTTAACCACATGAATGAGCTGTAACAGTAACGTAAATGTGTTTTCGTGCCTCTATTTGTTTTACAGAGCTGTGGATGTCTTGAGAGCAGCCTCAGCAACCAATCACATGCGCCTTCTCATAGCCAGAGATGAGGAAGCAAAGTAAGCAAATGTCTACAATGCAGTGCGTTCATACAGTGTGATGGTCCAGGGGATCCATATTAAAGTGAATTACTTTTCTCTCAGCTAAAAACAATCCAAGATTTAATTGGTAACCCTTCACCCTACTGTACTGTGTTTCATATTTTCATATTTGAATATTCAAAGTGTTCATTCTCATCCAGGCATAATTTCTAAAGAGACTGCCATTGTAGTTTTTCAGATTGACTATTTTATCTGAATCGGGTGATGAGCCCATGTTGATTTGACTCTTATTAACAAATTTGGACAATTCTTCAAAGCCGTTGTTAAAGTGAAGCAAACTCATGCAGTTATTCTGTGTATCTTGTTTGTTTGTGGCGAATCAGACCAACCACTAACTCTCTTGCCACTGGATTTTGTCACATTATTTATACAACTTTTCCATCTCAACCAAGCTTAAAAATCTTCTTGGGATAATTTGACGTTAAAATTTACGTTACGTCAAATTTCCTCTGGAGTTTTGTATTTTTTAAACCCTGACTTCAGTGGCTTCCATGTTTACTTCTTCTTTTGCGCATGTCTGTAAGTGGGTAAGTCAGGACTGTGACCTTATTAGTCATGACGGTCCAGTGAATTGCAGCATGACCTGCTGCCCATACAGTGCTGATGATCATCTAAACTGTCTGCTGAATGAGTTAGCTGTTGGTCAACATTTCAAGGTTTCTTGTCAGGCCAGTGTGAACATCTTACTAATCGGTTTTTCTGATAAACTATAAATTATTCGAATAACCAGTAAAGTAGCCAATTAATAACAAGGCAAGTATATCAGCTCAATATGTGTACAATGCATGTAACACATGAGCAGTGTTGTTGACATGGCAACACAGACATTGCTGAGTGCAGAGGACGGCAGTATTAGTGTTCAACCAGCTTTCTAATCTGACCTCAACCAGTTTGGGGGGAAACAAGCTCAGTGCCAGCTGTCAGCATCACAGGCCTCATCTTCCCCTCAAATCCACTTCAGACAACATCATTCTTAATTGTAAGTTGACTAAGGTAGTCATGGATTTGCATATTTAAACAAGCAAGGCTGTTGCACACGTATGTGTCAGTCCTGATATTTCCTAAAAAAATTGCTATTTCCTGCCTGTAAGGGTAATCCTCAGAGAAGAGACTCAGGCAGGATTTGCACCTCAGCTGTTAGAGAGGATATCTGTCAGAAAGTAGAAGTTAATAGTGGTAATAGCTCGATGACACAGCGAGTAGCATACTGTGGATTTACTGGGCAGATCCTAGCATGGAAATCTAAAACTGCATGAATGTGAGGCAAATTGCTATGAAGTTTAAAACATGAAGGTTGTGTAGTGTAGTTTTGAAGTGATAATTGTTGAGAGTTGGTGATATTGCTCTTATGTAGTGAGGGGATTCTCACAGAATGGTGTCGGTGGTGAGTTAGCCTTGTCTTTGTGTTGCTCTGCATGCAGGGGAATGACAGAGCTTAACCTAGGGCGGCCTTCCTGACGAGATGAGCCTTGTGTGTTAATCTGTGCTGTGTGCTTTAACTACCCTGCAGAGAGCTGCAGGAGGGAGTGGACGGCAGGACGGAGGGGGGGATTATGCCTGTCTGTCTGTGTCCACCCCCCCCCCACTTCTTTTAAAATCAAATCAAAACTAGCTTAGCACAAGCGACATGCTTACCAGCTGTGAGAGCCTTGATTAGAGAAGAGTCAAATCATGTTGCTATAACCCTGAAAGGTTGTGACTGTGTAAAACATAATAAAAAAAAGTGTTATGATTTGCAATTCTCAAAGGCAAGATGTTTAATGTTCAAACTGAGAAGGTTTATTGTTTTTTGTGGGGAAATATGGGGACGAGGGCTACAAAAGAGTTGCGTACTGCTCAAAAAACACCTTTTTGGAACATTCAGGTGCATTGGTAACAGGTGATATTATCATGTTTGAGTATGTAAAGGGCATTCTGAAAAGGCTCGAGGTTCAAACACGTGATTGCACAAATTGTTCAAATGTGAGTAAATTTGCCTATGATTATTTACATTTTTTACAAAGTGTGCCAACTTATTTCGAATCAGGGTTGTGCAAAATTTGTTAGTTTGCTCAGGAGTTAACATTCATGAATACAACTATTTGCCCTTTGTGGTGCTTGGCAGCCCACTGCTCTTTAATGGGATGAAAATGCCTGTCTGATACCAAGATTTAAGAGATAATGGGACGAAACACAGAGAATAGATATTTTTAACAGATTTATTTCTCTGGATTATAAGAGATACAAGCAATGCGGGTTGAGGAGAAGTGCTGAATGTAAACATTCGTTTTTCTTTTCAATGAAGATGCCACTGTGTACCTGAGCATGTGACACATAAATGAGTTATGGAAGGCACAAAATGCCTAAAAATGCTTCAGTGGTGGAGGCTGAAGTGACATCATCATGATAAAATGAATGAGTGTGACAGTTTGTCACTACTGCTGCATTGTTATGATTATGTCTGGTTGCTTCCGTTCTGCTGATGGCACCTTTCACCCAGTCGTCTGTCGCTGCTGGTTATGAAAGAGGTGCAGCCTGAGGTCGTCTTTTTGTGCTGTCCAAGAATAATTTGTGTCCTTATTTATCATGGAGCCAATGTGACCGCTTATCATAATCTGCTTAGAAATGCCACATTCAAATCATCACCTGCAGCATGGTAGCAAAAACGGGAAAGAGATACATTTTTATTTAATTTAATCATAAAAACATACACATTTTACAACAGTTTGGTTGAAATATTGACAAAACCAGGCAAAAGGAAGACCAAAACAAAAAAAGTCTCTGGAGTGGTTTTGATTCCGCCTCACAAAACATAAGTTCTCTGTTTCCACTGGTGATCATGTCTCTCCTCAGTCCTTACTAAAGTGCGGAGACCACCAGCGGTCAATTTCGGGACCAATTTTATTCTCTCTCTCTCTCTGTCTCATATATATATATATATATATATATATATACACACAGCTCTATAAGCTCCCACTTGGCCACCTTATACAGTGTGTGTATGTGTGTGTGTGTGTGTGTGTGTGTGTACAGTATGTATATATATGTTTATATACTGTATGCATACACACACACACACACACACACACACACACACACACACACACACATGGAGAAAGTAGGATGTCATGACCAATGCCCGTCTCATTTCTGTTTAAACACCTGAAAATAATCTGATGCTTGACCGCACACCCTGTTGCAAACCATACTGGAAATGCAGTCACCTTGCTGCAACTCAGTAAATCATGTTATTTGTGTCAACTCAGGTTAGTTCTGATTGAGACAATGTCTTGGTGGGTTAAACTCTTTACAAACCTTTATATGTTCTCCTCCATGTTCTCAACACTGATTTAAGAAATGTTTGTCTTTTGATTTCCCTCAATAGGAAAGAATTTGCCGAGTTGCTCGAGAAGTATGGATCTAATGGTAGCACGGGATCAACACGCAACTCTCCCATCCAGCAGGGTAAGCAAGTCCTTACGATGCATTCATTAAGTGCATAATCAGTGCTTCACCACGTTTTAATATCCTGCGCATTTAAATTTATGTGAAAGTTTAAATTTGCAAATTGTCCTGAGTGTCAAAACACAGCAGACATGAGCTGCGTAATATCTGAATATAGTTCCACATTAAAAAAACAAGACCTTTTTATATTTGACAGAGTAATAAGCTTAAAGGGCAGATCAAGTAAGTCTGCCTTTAAAAATGGCTTATGGCAAGTGCACTTGTCCATTACACAATTGCCAACATCTGTTTCAGTGGGGAAGGAGGCAGCCAGCTGGTACAGATTAGTTGAAACACAGCTTCTGCACGTGTGCAGTCTTGTGTGGTCTGTGTGGGGCATGGTGGGTACACCAGCTAAAGAATGGTGATGCACAGATTTAAGGCCATCCTGTTCATATACAGCGAGAGCCTGTTATGTTTGCATTATGATAAAACAATAAAGCTGGCAGAGTTACTTTGTATTTCTCTGAATATGAGAACATGCTTGAAATGAATTATGCTTGAAAAGAACTAGTTTATACCTGACCATGTCAGTGATCAAAGTTTATATTTCTAAAGTTTATATGCTTGAACGTCTGGGGTGGAAAACAATGGAGATGCAATAATTGTTTAAAAGGGGCTAAAACAGTACACATTTTTCAACAGTTTCTCCTAGAGAGCATTTCTAATGTTGCACACAGTTGTAAACATGAAAAGTGGCACACAGCTGGCTAGTCATGGCATGAAGTCCATGTGAATGTTAGATCATAAGTTTTGGAAAGTTACAGTAATTGACTTACTGATGCCTTGGCTTGATGGTCTTCACTTGAGTCCAGACATGAGAGTTGTTAGTCTTATCTTTGGTCTAGACTCTGTCGGGAGACATTATATCACTCTGTTTAAAGTCAGTGTTGTAACGAGTCACAGAATAACACATACAAACTGACTGATGCAGATCAGCAGTTTACCGTTTTTCTCTAAGAAATGTGGTGGATTTGAACAGAGCGTTGTAACTGTTGTTTCTGGTGAAGCAAAAGTCATTGCAGGACGTTATTCTGCTCCCAGTTTAGATGATCTGCTGGGACAATTCAAGTCCTGTTAGTCATTTAGACATAAAAACATGTAAAAAAAAATATGATGCAGGCATAAAAACACCAGAATTACCCTTTAACAAACAGTGCGCAAGCATATACTGACAGATCAAGTATTTTTTTTTTTTTTTGCAGTTGCGCTGTACTTTTCCTCCATTTACTCAAATAGAAGCAAGAACTCTGTGTGTAACAGCCCACAAAATGTCTTATCAACTATACTTGATCAAAAAAATCAATATTGTCTTTGCATGATGCTGAATAACCTCCACACTATGAGACTTACCTTTGAAACTGAGGACAGGAAGCAGATGTTTACCCCAGGCAGTGAGTGAAAAAAAAACCCAGAATAAAAACCAAGTCTGGTGGATATGTGGCCTGTTTTGGTCAGCATGTTGGGCATTATTCAGCGCTTAGAGTCGCTCAGGCTTAAGAAATGTTTAACAGAACAATACAGGTTCAGTGGAGAGCCTCAGTGCCACTGGAGCCATCTGTAACAGCAGCAAATTGCTGAAGGCTTCTCTTTCAGTACAGTATGTCTGTTTATTCCCTGTACAACTCTCCTGGCAGAACACATACCCAGAGAATAAACTATTACCTCATGTGAAAGTGTTTTCTCTCTTCCATTTACTCCTAGAAAAGCAAAGGTTAAATAATTATACTCACTCTTTCTGTTTTGTGTTTTTATTCTTTCTTACCATTCCAAAAGGAGGCCGCTACCTGGATAGCACATCATCTGGTTCCTCATCTCGCTCCCAGAGTCCTTTGCTGTTGAGCCCAGCAGGCTCTCAGAACATGTACAACAACAGTGGGCCCATGCTGCGCTCCCTGAGGTAACATTTGTTTTTACGGGATTCATATCAATCTCAACACTGGTCTCCTGTTATTAGAGGAGACTGCAAGCTGTGGCCAGAAAATACTTGTGCTGAACAAATTTACAAATTTTGCAGATTTGTGTCCCATGTGCTCAGAGTAGGCAATAGTGCAGAGGAAATGGTTTACCCTGAACAGTGATCTGGATCTTAGAGTATATATGTGTTGTAATCAGTGCTTACTTATTAGCCAACATATACACCAACACATCTACATCTATGATAAGCTGATGCCAGCTGATCTGTCATGCTGTGCAGATTTATGGTAGTACTGGTTGTTCCAATTATAACAACAGTCATGTTTGTCCTTTGTAGTTTATTATTTATGTTTACTGCATGTATATTTCTCTCTCTCTCTCTTTCATCCTCTCTGTCCTGTCTACCTCTTCTTCCCCCCCTTCACCCGGCCAGCTATCAGCAAAATAGTTCTCCCTTGCAAGCTGGGTCCTGCTCAAGGTTTCTTCCTGTTAAAAGGGAGTTTTTCCTTGCCACTGTCTGCTTGCTCGGGGTTCAGGCTCTGGGTCTCTGTAAAGCATCTAGAGACAATTTTGATTGTATAAGGTGCTATAGAAATAAATTGAAATTGAAATTGAAACTGGATAGTATACCCTCCACACATTGTGCCCAGCGCCTTCATTCACAAAAGTGGAAGCATCTTTCTTCACTTCAAAGGCTGATGTGTTTATGTGTGTTCATGTTTTTAGTCATCCTGGTGAAGGAGTGATTCAGCTCATTTCAGTGGCGCGATCCAGCAGTTTGGGCATCACCATTGGAGGAGGTTCCAACAGGCCCGATGGCCCTGCAGTCTTTATCCAGGAGGTGTTGTCTGGAGGAGACTGCCACCGGGTAAGAAACGAACAAGAGTGACATTAACCCCAAGAAGTGCAGATACTGAATGAGAGGGAAAGCTGCCGCTGTTAGAGGCTTCAACAAGCTTGGGAGTGTATTAATTGATTCTGGCCACCAGGGCCCTAAATAATTTGACAGATACACAATTATCACAGGCGTATATACATACATTATGCTAATATGTTAGCAAACATTTAATTTCTCATACAGTCAGCAGGCACACTATGGATGATGGGGTTGATCATGTCTGACTTCACTTCTCTTTGTTTTGGTAATGTTTGCATGGTAACAGCCACATTCATGACCGGATGAATTGCGTGAACTTTTTTTAGCACTAATTCAGGAATAAGGCATTATTTGATGTCTGCTGCGTTTATCACAGCTAATAATTTCCCTTAACTATGGCAACAACCTGATACTTTCCATTCTGTATGCTCACTGCATACTGCAAATAAAGAATTCTGATTCTGATACCATGAGCACTGGCTGGTTAAAATATGACTGAGATGGATGCAGTGCAGCAGTGAGGGACTTCCTGTAGGGGAATGAAGTGAACATGATGGAAGAAGGTGGAGGAGAGACAGAGGGATAAAGAAAGGAAGTAAGGAGGGCATGTGCAGACCTCTGCAACTTTGACCTCAGATTAGTGTAAAACACTGCTGAGCCATGCTGAGGTCACAGTCTGTTCACCCTGTTTTTGTGACTGTGCTCTGTACAATGGACATACAGCTACAATCTGCCACTTCCACTTACATAGTGGTGACAAACTTTTATTATTTTTTTTAATTTATTTAATAAGACTGTTTCATTAAGATTGCAAGATTGTAGCTCGTTCCATTTAAAAGGTGCATAATTCCTGAACCTGCCAGTATTTGTGCAAGCACAAGGAACATCTAAAGTTAAGTAATTGGATCGTGTACTGTGGTTACTGTAGTTTATTGTAGTTTATTGTTAAATTTAGTAGGTATCAGAGTATCGGAGTCCATCGGAACATTTTTTCTCCCCTTGGCCAGAACATCAAAGGTCTGTTAGCTCCTTGTATATTTCACAAGTACAGTAATAAAAATGGAAAATAACTTCGTTTTTCCAAAAATAACTTCACTTTTCCAAAACGTAATAATGCATAACATTACTACATAATCATTCTTTCAATCTAGTTTGTTTGTCTTGCAACACTGTATTGCAACAATTAAAAAAAGACACTTTAAAAAGTATTTATGTGTAAAACTGTCCAGACACACACTTCAAAACATGATTAGAGGACCCTTTGTGCCATAAACTGACAGGAAATAACATTACCTGAAAGTAATTTAATTGTGATTAACATTAAATGAAAGTAATAAACTAACACACCTAACATGACTAAGCCATAATTGAGATCCTTGATATGAATTAATATATTTAATGTATGTAATAAATTCATTGTCTTTGTTTTCAGTGGTAGCTTTTTTGAAAAACAGACTTACAATAAATCGACGTCAAATCGACGTTATGACCTTGTGTCAGTTGATGAAGTGATGTGGTTATTTCAGCTAATGTTGTTGTTACTCTCAGCGTCGCAGGGATCTGTTACTACTGCTCAAATGGTGTTAATGGAGAATTAAGTCGGATGAGCGCTGTGGGTTGCCAGCACTGCTTATTAGGTTAATAATATTAGTTTAAGAAGCACAGGTGTAGTAACGCAGAGCTATTTAAGCTTCTCTCTAGTAGGTAGAGACGCATGTTGAGTAGAATCAATCTTTATTAGCTGATCTACAGTGACACAGAGTCTGACAGTTCATTGTTCACCTTGGACAAAGCTGACAAACAACTTAAGGTCCAGAAACAGCTGTCAACAGGGCCAGAGATTCCTATGTAATAATAATTATAAACATGATTTATACAGCACCTTTTAAACCTTTAAACCTTCAATATGAACCAGGTAATTAATAGGATAAAGGATAAAAGAATAATTTTTAAGCTGTGAAAAGAGGTGGGAACATAAGCGATGTGACTGTGTTGTGTCAGTACTGATACTTCACTGACCCGTGGGAACTGTTCAAGGCAGGTGATGATTGGTTAATTGGTATCAAAGCAAATGTGGCCTTTGTGTTTGTCTTTAACACGTTTGCACTACTAATGTATAGATAAGTTACTTTCAAAATGTAATATTGTCATGTCATATGGTAAGTGGAACATGTATTTATACAGTCTTATATATACATATGTTATCATGCTAAAGCTGCTAAAGCTTCAGGATTTTGAAGAGTTTTTCTGTTATCATGATTTAACTTGCAGCAGCTTTTCTGTAATTTTGATTTACTTTGCAGGACTTGCTGTGTTGCTTAGTAATAAATTTGCTAATATATAAAAATTGCAAGTCAGAGTTTAAGTTAAAGAAAGGTGGATTTTGATGAAAGGGTGGTATTTGGGGAAAATTGAGCAGTTGGTATGTTTTGTTTTTTGTTTTTTTGTTTGTTTTTTTAATTTAAGTAGTTCTAAATTGTGTCCCAATTCTAAGGCTGGATGGGTGCAATATCTAATAATACTGTCAGTAATAATATCAACATAAAGGGCACTATGCCAGAACTTCTTTCATGTCTCTCCAAAAGCACAGAATACAGTATTCTCTGTGATATGTACTGTCACCTTGACTCTCCAAGGAAATTACCATAAGGTGACAAATACAATGCAGTCAGTTC
Source organism: Scatophagus argus (assembly GCF_020382885.2). Classification (NCBI taxonomy): domain Eukaryota; kingdom Metazoa; phylum Chordata; class Actinopteri; family Scatophagidae; genus Scatophagus; species Scatophagus argus. The sequence goes on along the minus strand of NC_058508.1, from coordinate 2,078,328 downwards.
ATTAAATCCTGTTGAATATTGAAGAATTCATGCTGGATTAAAGAGTGTTAAACTCTAAATTTGGTGTTGTGTTGTTTTGGTGTCAGCTCTGTTAGAGGAGTCTCAGAGTCCCAGAGCAAACATACTCCACCAAGTGTGAAGGTCATAAAGCTAGGAATCTGCTTAGGGCATCACCCTGCTGCTGCTCCCCAATCACACACACACACACACACACACACACACATACACACATACACAGTTGTATTTTCATCACTTTTGGGAACATTACATAGACTTCCATTCATTTTCTGGAGGCTTAACCACCACTTAACCATAACAATAAACATTACTTGCCTAATCCTAACCCTTACCTTAACCTAACCTAACCCGTATTTGTTATTCATTAATTATTTGTTTTATTATTTATTTATTATTAGCACTTACTATGAGACCTTCTTTTACTCATACTTACCTATTATAAGGACCCAGCATAGATTCATTCCACCGAAGACATCACGGGGGATGTACGGGAGTGTGGGGTTAGCAGACTTGCCCTGGCCCCTGTGCCAGTGCACTAAAAACCAGAACCCTGGTAAAAAATAAAATCCAATACCCCCAAGACCTAACTCTAACCTCCACCTAACCTTAAAGCAAATCCACAGCCTAATATCTAATATAATGAGTCATGTTGTGGTGACTCGCATTTTGTCCCCATAAGTAAGGTGGGTCCTCACAGTGTGACTATGTAAGCAAATTTTGTCCCCACAACTCACAATGCACATACACACACACACACACACACACACACACACATACACTACAGTGCAGAGGATTTTGTCTTCCATACTAGAAGATGCTCAAATGCTACAGGAGCAGCAGCAAAATGAAGCCCCTACCTGATGTATAGCACTTTTTTTTGATATTTTTGTTTTCAGTGGGACTAACAAATGCATATAATTTTATTCAAAATAAATCTTAAAACAGATGATCACTGTACAGCTCAGGAGGAGGAAGTATTACATTTTTTGGAGCTATTTTCACCAGTATATGAACAGACATTTGGTGCTCTAGTGAGCGTTTCCATTAACATGGTTTGGTTTTGTTCTTTTGATGCGATTTGTTGACAAAAGAAAATGAATGCTGTTTGCTTGACGTGAAGACTTCATCAGTGCAACTTGCTCCACTTTCCATTGCACTTCACTGTCATGCTATTAAAGGATAATTCTTGTTTGTTGCATCATGGAGCTCACTTCTAGTTCTAGCAAGAGCACTGAACTTGCTCTTGCATTAGCTGATCAACATCGGCTATTTCATTCATGTTTCACCATCATTGGCTCATTCATATTTAATTACCTTTAATTACCTCTAAGGCTTATGCCTGTAGAAGCTGCTGACAAGCCCCAACTGTCTCTGCATGTAGGTGGCCATACAAAAAAGATGTGGAACTGCAATCCGTAGTAGAACAACAAACTCTGGTAAGCGGTTCCAAATGATGTGTTTTATGTCTTTTGGAGTCCAAGTAGCACAAGGTTTTGGGTGCACTGAAGGTCATCATTGTTTATTTTTATGCACTACCCAAGCTTAAATGATACAGAGCTGGTTGAAAACCAGCAAAGTTTACCTTTAACAGGCACCCAAGTTGTAAAGTACTTCAGTCGTCCTTTAAATTAGACCATCATAGAGACACTCTGTAGAATTAAAATGCTTTTATGGCTATGCCAAAAATACATATGGAGAAGAAACAGAAAAAAAAGAAAAATCTGAAAATAATGATATCAATATTATTAGGGAAATCAAAATTATGATGCTCAGTGAGTGCTTACAACAACAACCTCACAATGATCGGCACATGCACACACAACAACACACAGCCTTCCTGTTCACACATATTGCAGCCTTTCTTCCTTTCCTCCAGCTTCTCTGCTTCTCTCTCTCCCCAATCCTATTCTCCTTGCATGTCTGTCCACCCACTCACTGTCAACAAGGAAAGAGGGAGAAGGGGGGCGGGGGACAAAACATACAGGAATCTGTACTTGTATTTTTATGCCTGGAGGTTCTAAGCAGTTTTTGTTGTTGTTGTTGCATGTGTCCTGCAATGTTTTATATCATTTGGATGCCAGCGAGTGCCGGTGAATCAGAAAGGGCCTCAGGGCTAAGAAAATATCCAATGATCTCTGTGGAAAGTTGTTTGAACAGTGGTTTGTACACTTTGGTACAAGATGTACAAATGGGCTTTATTATCATTACTTTTTACTGGAAATAAAAGTTACCACACTTTGTCTCTAGCACACGTTTAGATTTCTCCTGAATAAATGAAATCGGACAAAAAAAACATGAACTCCCCTCCCCCAACACAAAATGAAACGCGGTCACAAATATTTGCATGTAGACTCTTGACTGAAAATACATGAAGATACAAGAGAATCAACACAGTGTCACAGAGCATAGAATGATGTCATCCTGCTGGACACCTATGTTACTCAAATGTGCATTTCGTTTTAGCATGAAGCTAAAGACGCTTATCAGCCATCAATATTGGGGACAATAGCACTTTAAAGCTAAACGAAGGCAAAATGGAAATTCTTTTACTAAGCCACAAGACATATCAAGCTTCATATGATGCCTTTAATGCTGTCCGAAGTTGTGGTTCTTGCTTGTTCCAAAAATTCTCAAATGATCCCACTCTGAATTTTTTTTTGTTTGTTTTACACAGCATCCCAATTTTTTCTTTTTTTTAATTAGAATCAAGGTAACTAACATCAAATGTAAACATGAATGAGATAAGATAAAATGAACTTTATTGCAGAGAAATGCACTTGTCGTGACAGCTCACAAGAACAGAATAGAGTGCAAAAAGTGTGCAAAACAGTTTCAAAAATAAAAACAGTTATAAATGAACAGTTTTAAAATAAACACTGTGCAATAAACTGCTATACAGGCTGTATACATATCAGCATAGTGGTGGAAGGTGATGATTGTGGGTAAGTATTGTGCTGTAAGGACAGGGAGGAAATGAGGACTAGACTGTTGAGTTGTACAGTCAGCAGTGGGAATGAAGGACTTGTCTGCATGCTCTGAATAACAACACATCATTTAAAAGTCTGTCAACACCTCTCCAAACACACACCTCTAATCTAGCATCAGTTCTGAAAGATTTCTGGTATTTCTTTCAGCCCATTTGTCTTTTGCTGACTCAAAATCCTTAATAACAGATGGTGAATAGTAAAGCGTAGTAAGACAACGTACAACTGTGTTAGAGACACGGTAAAGCAAAGCTTCATGTCATTAAGTCTCTTTAACTCACTGAACTCTATACACTAATGCCTGGCTCTGTTACAGCAGCTACTGACACTGACTCTCTCAGCTTTCCAGTCTTGTGCTTATGGAGGCAGGTTGTCCATTTCTTTCAAATCCCAACTCTTAATCCCCCGTGTCACATAGGAAGGAAGCTCACATTTCATGCACTGTCATTGGCTGTTTGGGATGAGTCAGCTGGGGAATTATGCAGCTATGCATTTATCACATGGATGGATGGATGGATAGATAGATAGTAGTCATCTAAACTAGACAGAGTCCAAAGTGTCAGAGAACAGTGGAAACAACCTGTGACAAATGCTACACATTGACTGCACAGATTTATACAAATGGCTGACAGTGACTATACTAAGGTTGTTGACACTGGCCAATACACCCATACACACCCATCCAAGTGGACATAAATCAAGACGTTTTAGAAACCTAACTGAGCAATTAAAAGAAAATATGGAACTTGTTTGGTTCATCAGCTCAGCGTGACTCATGCTTTTGTCTCCTTGCTGTGCAGGATGGACGTCTGAGGCCTGGGGATCAGCTCATTGCCATTAATAAGGAGTCCTTGATAGGTGTGACCCACGAAGAGGCCAAAAGCATGCTGAACAAAGTCAAACTGGGGTGGGTGCTGCATAGATCTGAACTGCTCAATCAGTAACTCAGAGTGGAGACTGTGAATCTCTTAGGAGACTCACAGCCATACACACTGCCACAGTCATCCCACTCTGGAAATACTTATGTTTTGGTGTATATATATGTGTGTGTGTGTGTCTTGTCTCTCTAGCCAAGACAGTACAGTGGAGATAGCCTTCATACCAGGGAAAGGACTTTTTCCAAGCAGCACATCTCTCCACAATGGGATCCAGCGAGCTGCAGGCAACAACTACAACTCTGGGCGCCTAAAAGTCCACATCAGGTCGCCAGAGGTCAGCTGGTTTGGTTTCAGACTTCAAAAACATACCACAGCATGTCAAGGTTTTTGACATTCCGTCAGATGTTTTTCTCACATTCTTCTGTTTATTTATAATGGAACTGCAAGACTCATTTTGATATGACTTTTTAACCTAAATTTCCAGTTTAAATGTAGTTAATCATTCAATATTTCATAGAAAAAGAGTTTGTTTTTTGCATAGTGGCTTGCATATTGAATTAATATATCCATAATGGGTTTGCTAAATTAAATAATGCAAAAGTCTAAAATTATCTGCGTCGCACTCCACAATGATCTCCATTCTGTAATAAGCAGCAGTTCAGTTGATGAATTACATATGTTGTTTCGAGGATAGATAGATAGATAGATGGATGGATGGATGGATGGATGGATGGATGGATGGATGGATAGATAGATAGATAGATAGATAGATAGATAGATAGATAGATAGATAGATAGATAGATAGATAGATAGATGGATGGATGGATGGATGGATGGATGGGTGGGTGGGTGGGTGGGTGGGTGGGTAGGTAGGTAGGTAGGTAGGTATACTTTATTGATCCCAGGCTGGGAAATTGCAGGAGAAAAGCAGGTCAGGCAGACAATGTTAATACAATCATCTTTGTATGTCATCATTAGATTAGATTAGATTAGATTCAACTTTATTGTCATTACACATGTACAAGTACAATGCAACGAAACGCAGTTTGGCATCTAACCAGAAGTGCAATAAGCAGTAAGTGCCAGGTATACATACATTGATTAATTTTATTTGTTTGTTTCTTTGCAGATCTGTACAGAGGAGCCAGCCCCGGTGTCCTCGTCGTCTCCTGATATCTGTCCACCAGATATTCATATTTCAGGTAGAACAATTCACGCCTTACTAGACACATGCTCTCTTGCATTTTTTTTTCTCCTATTTATAGTCTGCCTGTCTCTACTGCTGAGAGCTGTGTGTAGGGTGCACAGTGAGCTGTTGGTGATGTTATTGGTAGTACTAAAAACCATTTCACTCATTACAGGCACTCATTTGATTTATACCAAACAACATAGCTTAATGTAACGTTCACTTACTTTGATTTGCCTTCTTATTGTCAGCAAATCCCATAAGAAGACCCAAGCCAACAATGAATATCTCCTACTATCAAGTTCTGTGTATGTGTCAAAGCCTGATATATCTTCTCCCTCTATGCCAGAGCTCCATTGTTAAGCAAAAACTGTTAAAAACACACCAGTGAGCCATACTGTTGCTGTCCAGCTCCCACAAAATACTAAATGTGGATTAATCCACCATAGAAAATAGTCAAGATTCAAAGATTCAAAGAGGTTCATTGTCATATATACAGTATCAACACAGGGTCATGAAGTACTTGGGACAAGGCTAGCAAGCAACTCCAAGTGGATATAAGATAAATAAATAGAAACCCAAATAGAATAAAAAAAGAAAATATTATATACATTATACAAACAGTATATATATGTGCAGGAAACAGTATGTACGTGTGCATGGAAACAATGTGTACATGTGCAATAACAGACCAGATGTGCAATATTGAAGTATGTGCGCAAAGTGGGTGAGGGAGATGATATGATGAGAGCTATTGGTTTAAAAGCCTAATGGCTGAGAGAAAGAAACTGGAAGTCTGGTAGTCCACTCCAGTAAGAGTCTGTGTGTGGGATCTTTGATGATCTTCTGTGCTTTTCTGAGGCAGCATGTGTTGAAGATGATTTGTCAGAGAGGGAAGTTGAAAAACAAGTGATGTGCTCTGCAGTCTTCACCACCCGCTCCAGAGACTTGCAGTCTGCGCCAGAGCAGCTGCTGTACCAGGCGGTGATGGTGCACCTGTAGAAGATGCAGAGGGCGGTAGAGCTCAGTCCAAATCTCCTGAGTCTCCTCGGGTAAAGCAGCCTTTTGTGTGCAGTTTTGACAACTGCAGTGGTCCAGCTGAGGTCCTCACTGATGTGCACATCAAGGAGTTTAAAACAGGAGACCCTCTCCGCTTCTGGCCCCTCGATGTAAATGGGGTCATGACGTCCACCCTTACACTTCCTGAAGACAATAACCATCTCCTTGGTCTTGCAGATGTTGAGAGAGAGGTAATTGTCCTGACATCATGTTTCCAGGGCACAAACTTCCTTCCTGTCAGTGGTCTCATCATTGTTTTGGATGAGACCTATTACAGTGGTGTCATCTCTAAACTTCAGGATGGTATTAGAGCTGTGCTTGGCTACACAGTTGCAGGTCATCAGGACATAGAGGAGAAGGCTGAGAGGGCAGCCCTGAGGGGCACCCGTGGTCAGTGTCAGTGTGGAAGAGGAGAAGCTGCCCACTTGCATGGGGGTCAGGTCTTGGTTTGACTTGGCCACTCCAGAGCATTCACCTTGTTGTCTTTAAACCATTTCTGTGTAGCTTTCAGTGTATGCTTCAGGTCATTGTCTTGCTGGAAAATAAATCCTCTTCCAAGTCGTAGTTCTCTTGCAGACTGGATTTCCCTACATTTTGCTGCATTCACTTTAACCTCTGCCTTTACAAGTCCTCCAGAGCCTGCTGCTGAGAAGACCCCCCCCCCCCCCCCCCTCCACAGCATGATGCTACCACCATGCTTCAGGGTGGGGATGGTGTGTTTGTGGTGATGTGCAGTGTTTGCTGTCTGTCAAACACACATGTACACAAAGAGCCTACCTTAAATTTTTTTTAATGATGGGTTTAACTGAACTCCAGGGGATGTTTGGTGACATGGAATTTTTTTTTGTATCCATCCCCAAAATTCATGGTGTAATTGTAGCCAGGAGTATTGATTAACCAGTGACTGGACCTTCCAGACACAGGTGTCTTTATACTCCAATCACTTGAGACACGGTCACTGCACGCAGGTGATCTCAGTTTTAATACTACTAGTACCAATTGGCAGGACCTCTGCTGAATTAGGTCAGTCACTTTTAAGTGGGTGAATATCTATGCAATCACTTATTTTATATTATATGTTTTTAATTAATTGACATTACTTTGTAGAAATCTGTTTTCTCTTTGACATCAAGGAGTTTTTTGGTGCATTTTCTTGCCAAAAAGCCACATTATATTGACCATGAGTCCATTTATAAAAGCAATGAAAGAGAGAAACATCAAAGGGGGAGAATAGTTTTTATAGGCGCTGTAACAAATTCTATTCCTCCTGTCTGATTAGCGTTTATGAAAAAGTTGGGTATTTTTTTTTTAAATTACTGAACCTTTTTTGAAAATGAAACAACATTTTTGTGATCTGTTTTCAAAATGCATGTCTTCAATGACTGGGCTGAGAGCCACAGACACAGGACAGTCAGAAAATGTTAAATAAGAGTGTTAAAAAAGAGGTTAAATAGCATACTGTTGGGTTTGATGTTTTCATGATGACTACAGGAAAAGTCCAGAAAATTCCAGTCTCATAAAATACTTTTTGGTGGTTGTCTGCCCTGTTGATCAGTGCTTTTGGACATCTCATTCCTTTTCACCATCATTGTGCACCCATCTATCAATGTTTACTTGTATGGTATCGTTCAATAGAATAACCTTGGAAGATTTATTAAGCACCTGCCAGATCAGTGGAGAGTTTCAGTAATTTGTCCTGATGTCCATGAAATCAGACACGTACTAAATAAACCCAGCTGACCCCAGAATGAAAAATGGGGAACATGTGCTCCCTTACAGAGGTTGGGGATTAGTTGGAGAGGAGAGGATGGGATTTAATCGAAACCACAGCACAGCAGGGGACCTCAGAGTTCACAGGAATGTGAGGATCATACAAAAGTCCCTTCTTAATGCAAGAGCTGGGGTTTTTTTTAGTGTTATGATGGATCAAACCATTTCATACTTCATCTCATCTGCATTGTTTCTGTAACAGCTGCTGTTTCAAACACCAATGACAAAAAAACCTGCACAGCTCATGCATGCTGATTAATCAGAATTTCTCTCAATAATTAACACTGATTTAGTAGTATTTAAGTAGTATGCAATTGTTACTAAAATCATCAAACCTTTAAAGCTTTTCTTAAATCTTTTCTTTCTTTTCTCCATCTGTAACGATCTGATACCTGCAGACATGCGTGTTTAGCAGCTTTTCTGGTATGATGTTTAGTATTTCATGAGGAATACATGCACGTGGCAGCATGTAAATGACTTGGAGACAAAAATCTCCCAATGTCTCCCAATAAGAAAAGGATAGGGATAATAAGTGCAACAGTTAAAAGTAGGCTGTTTAAGCTAACATGTGGGAGTTGTATTCTGAGATATGAAATATTGGGAATATGATACTGAACTGTGCAAAAGAAAAGGCTGGCTATGTAAAGCAAAGAGTTTGCTGTATTACAAAAGTCTTTATTTGCTTTGCCGTCTTCAGGCAGTATGTTGAGTTGAGTGAGGAGACTACTGATTTGACAGAGATAGAAAAAGTACAAGACAGAATAATCTGTATTCTTCACGTTTGATAATTGGATTTTTTGAAATATTTTCTTTGAAATATTTGTTATGTGATCATCTGCTGTTGCTGCAGCCCAAACAGACTGGGACAGGACACTTGAAGTGAATCATCCAATAACCATATAACCATAAGCATCTGATATGAGCGTCCTGGTAATGTCAGTTCAGGTCAGGGGGTTCCAGTCTATAACCAGTGTGGGATTAAAAAATACATGTCACGGGTCAGTTAAGTTATTGTGAGATTAAACAACATATGAATTCTAATAATAGTTTAATAACAAGCATTTGCCGGTGAAAACAATGCAATTCTAATGAATGTAAAGATAGAAATGCTTGATGTTAAAGCAGAAAGATTTCAAATCAGAGCAGCAGCTTTAATGTTAAGGGTCGCCCATGAGTCGCGGCTCAAAGCCAGCCTGTCCCAATCCTATTGGCCTGGATTACTGCAGTCAAGGTTATTTCCTAGGTGCTGTGACCACTTAGCTCTCCTCCAGGCTCTTATTGGTTAAACCAGTTGCTAGCCATGACAGATGTCAGCGGTTTGTAGTGAGGTGAGCAGATACAAATGCTGCCTTTATATGTTTTTACATTTACGAGAGCAATAGTGATTCCTGACAGTCAGTCATTTCTGTTTGGCGGTTAGGATTACGAGGAGCAAGAATATGGCTTTGTTAAGCTACAACAGTAAAATCCAGCTCAAACATTAATGCATTAGTCATAATAATCAAATGGGGACATTTTACTTTCACTTTTAATACTTTGAGTACATTTTCCTGATTATACTTACATATTTTTACATAAATAAGCACTTAAGAAACATTTTTAATGTGGGACTTGTAAAAAACAAGTATTGTGTACAGTGCTGTATTGGTATTTGTATTGGTGAGTACTTTCTTCACCACTGTAGGAGAAGTAATTTGAAAGAATATTGAGTATATCACCAGAATTAACTCCAAAATATTTAAGTCATTTCACATTCCCATATGCCTTGATAAATATGGCAGGTTTAATATTGCTCTATAATATTAAGATTAAGTTTATTGATGATTTGCATTTGTGGTTTTGAACATATTACGTGCAGTTCATCCTTTAAGGTATCCTCTTGTAAGTCTTGTATCCGATCCTGTCTCTGTTTAACCCTCCTTTTGTCAAAATTGTTTTATTTAATATCTCCAGTATGGAAATTGGAAGTCGGACTCAATTCTTTAAGTGTGTCAGTTTAGCCATAATTAAAATGGGTGCACAAAGTATGTAAGTGGTAAATGGACTATATTTCTAGAGTTCCTTCCTTGTCTGATTGACCACTCAAAGTACCTTTAGAACACCAGCCAGTATTCACTCTTTCACACACACATTTATATGACATAAGGTGCCACCTCCTCATTAGGGGCAATAACCATTCACACATACAATCATACTGACTGAATACCCAACCCTCTGGTTAGTGCACAACGGCTCTACCTGAGCACAGCCACTTCCTGTGTACAGCTCTATTGTATCATTAGTCAGGCTGCACCGGGACTCTGAGAAAAAAAGAACTGCTTCTGTGTCCGTCTGTGTAAAGCAGAAAACTTTGTGCATAACTCGAAATTCACACACCGTGTGTGGTCCTTGAAATTTTGGTCACGATTTACATCCAAAAGCAGGAACAAAATTCATTCTTGTACCTTCAGTGTGTGTCTATGTGTAACCTCAGTGTGACAAACGTTCACATAGCCACTTTCTTTGTGTCACCTCGCTATTGGTAACTTTTGTGCAATAGTTTTAGACAAAAAATTATGTCTTAATTAAAATCTTATTTTTGAGTGTGTAAACATCAAACCTCAAAATGGGGACAAAATAGAAAACACCACAATGATGGCTGATTGCTAAAGACCTACAGGTTGGAGAAGCGGCTTGTGATCGGAAGGTCGCTGGTTCAATTCCCCCATTGGACAGGCAGGAAAAATTTGAGTGTGGTGGAGTGATAATGTCCCCACCCCTCCATTAGCTGACTGATCTCTTGAGCAAGGCACGTAACCCCCAATTTGCTCCCTGGGTGCTTGATGCAGCCCACTGTATATGTATATATATGTATATATATATATATATAGCATATGGGTTTGATGTGGAATAATTTATGTATTTTTTATACTAGAATGGCAACAAATTGTATGATGTGGGGTGGTGTTTTGGAGTAACCAGGGTTTAAAGTACGGCTGTTGTCACGACAGCAGGTCTGTCAATCATCACCATCGGTCAGGGGTGGGGGAGTGGTACAAATCCTTTGGGTGGTATGAGGAGGAGGTGGAGGGTAGTCAGTGAAATCAGATCATCTAGTAAAAGGGGGTGTGCAGACACACAGAGGAATGCTTCCCACTGGCATGGCAGGCAGACTCACAAATCTGGGACAGACAAACTCATCAAATTAATATTAGGCATTGGCTGCCTGCCCTCCCCTCTCCCACTGTTTTCCCTCACTCTCATCTATATAATCATCCACCTTTCCTCCACTCCTCTCTTTTTAATCATCTGCTTTTCATCCTCCCACCCAAACACGCTCACCTCCCTTATCAGCACAACCACTCACTTCCACCAAATCCACCGAGAGTATCTGTCCCTCCGCTCTGATATTACAGATTATCCAATGATATTTCTCCTCCTGTTGTTTACTAGGTGTACTGTTGCCTCACATACTCTTTTCATTCCATTTAAAGCCGCTGCTTCAGCCTCTCATACAAATAATGTATGCCCAACACGGCCATGTTCTTTCAACTCCTGACTCCTGCTCAAAGCGATCCTCCCTGTTTTGATCTGTTAGGTTTGTCGTTGTTGAAGTGAATGCTGTGTGTTTGTGAATGTCTGTTTCTCTGTCCAGTGTCTGTAAGGCGTTTCTTTCATATCTGTGTGCCCAGAATCTGTGAAAATCTGTTTCCCGAAAGGGATAATAATCTAACTAGCTAACTTGACAACGATAGATTTTATTCTTCTTTTCTTCTCCCTCCTTTCCTTTTCTCTTCTTCTAGGATCAACCAGCCAGAGGTCACCAACAGGGACTAAACCCAAGATAACGCTGGACCCTTACATACGCCTCAAATCAGACAAATTAGACCTGGTGAGTCCAGTCCTTGTTTCAGAGAACTTACTTTAGAGCTGATTGTGATTGTTTGATTTATTGGATTACATCTCTGTGGTGATAAAATAAAGTCAATAACAAAGTAATGAAATTTAGAACACAGGTAAATAACCTGTTTGTGTCATTAGTCCAATGCTGTAGTAACTGAAGCAGCCACTGTGTATCATGCATGGTAGCCCTTACACTTTCACAGGGCAACACAAACACAGCCACATAAATACATTTTTTAATTTTACAATAAGAATAACATATAAGTGTCAGGCTGGGGCTCGGAGCAGAGACTCGATTGTCAAAAGTTCAGACTTTATTAAAGACGTCTGAGAAAACCTCTTGGCAGAGTGAAAACAAAACAATGAGGCTGTGGAAATAACCTAACGTGTTCTTCCCTAGAGGAGAACACACGGCTATGAAACATTAACAATGATAAGAGGAGAAGAGGAAACAACGACTGGCTATGAAATTTTACAAAACAAAAGACGCTCTCAGAGGAGGAATAATTCAACAATCTAAACAAATAACTAAGAACAAAAAATCTATCTGAACTAACAAAACAATTATATCTACAACTAAAAATCACTCTAGAAAGAGGAAAACCTATGACTTACTCTTACTGGAAAACTAAACTGAGCTATAGAAGGTACAACAAAAACTCATTCTCAACAGTGAGCTCACAGGACAGAATCCTGTGGCCGTGACAAGGAGAGCAGGTGTGATCACACGGGGACGAAACACACTGGAACAAGACAAGGGGAACGCAGGCTGTTTGAACACATGAGGGTAATGGGAAACAGGTGGAGCCAATCAGGTAATCGGGAAGACAGTCAGACTGGAGACACATGAGGAAGGGCAAGTGACCTGAAACCAGAGGAGAGTTACTCTTCAAAATAAAACAGGAAATGACGAGACAAAAAACCCAAAACAAGACAATACCTCACCGCGGTGTGACAATAAGCTGCTGTAAGTATGTTGGACCTCCTTATCAGTTGTTAAGTGTGTAATGTAATTCTTGAATGAAATAAACAAATGAATCAAACAACAATCCTGACTGCTGACCCCTGCGTGTACTCAGTTAATGTAACGTTAATGTAACCTGCCATTAAAATTCAGATCTTGAGGAAAAGTCGGGACCATGAAGAGGAAGAAGAAGAACTGAGAAAGGGTTGAGCTCTGGTGACTCACTGTGCAGACCCGTATGGCAAACTGTGCACTCGTTTTATTTAGGTTCTTAGAGAAACTCCACGAAACAAGTTTCCACTGATGATGCCTCTCGTTCTGATTAGCTCGCTTGCAGCTTTTCTCACAGTTAGCACTTTTTTCCGAGTTCTCTACCCATCTTATTATTGATCTTTCTCTCACAGTCTCTCTCCACACTTCATTTGTACATTACTTTTACTCTATCACTACATTCTCTCCCTGTCCCCCCTCTCACCCCTGTCCCCCAGCTTCACACCTCCCCTGCTCATGGCTGTCCTCTGACTTGTTCTCTGAATTTCTGCCTCTGCCTTCTGTACAGTTTTGTTACCCTTATGTGGCTCTGATTTTAATTTTTTCCAAATCCCATTCGGACGTAGGTTGACCCTAATCTACCAATTTATTAATGGGATTTAAGGGACAGAGAGAGTTTAAATGTTGAATACAGGCGCAGTTGTCCCCTGATCTGTTGGCTCCTTTGAAAAAGAGACAGAGTGTGATGGATTATGGATATTTTTAGCTTTGAGAGCTACTGTAATAGGTGATGAAATGTCACAAAGGACAAAAAGCTCATGAAATGAGAAGCCAACAGTTTTAAAGATTGAGTAGAGTACATTGCTTGTTCATTAAATCAGAGAGCGGTGTGGTTTATACATACTACAGTGTGTCCATCTTGTTTAAGATTTAGACAGCAGCTGGCTATGACAGGGACTGTTGTGCAAAGGCTGCTGTAGAAAGGTCAGCCTCTGCACATACTTTTACCATTGGTCTGTATTGTTAGAAAGAAAGGAAGACAGACACACAGACAGAAGGAGAAGAAGAAAGACATTTCTTCTGTTTGGGGGTCTCTTCCTTTCCTTTCTAATGCTCAGTTTTATTGAAACTGTTTCAAAGAGGTGTCTTATGTCCATTTTGGAGACTGCGGTTTGTGCTGCTGTTGAGCCATCATGTTATACTGACTTCTAATGTTTTGCCTATAAGACATGTCTATCAACAGCTGTCTGTAGAAAAACCATAACCTTGCATGTGTGAATATGTGTGGACAAGATTTAAAGACATACATACGCTATAAAGACATGAGTATCGGGACAGCTGACTTTACACCAAGGGGGACTTTAAAGACGTTGTAGTCTAAATATACAGACAGCTTCTATAGCAGCTTCCCCTCTTCTGGGAATGCTTTCCACAAGGGAGTGTTTTGGGTGTGTTTCTGTGGGAATTTTTGCAATAGTGAATGTCCACTGATGTTGGACAAAGAGGCCTGGCACGCAATCTCCGTTCCAGTTTATGGATGGGGTTGAGCTCAGGACCCTGAAAAACCCCCATCCCAATACTTTTGTACATATAGCGTATTTCTGCTCCAGAACAATGCTGCAATGGCACCATCCTAAAAATACGTCTTTGTGTTGCATTTCTTTCTGTCTCCGTCTCTCAGGCTTTGTCCTTTCTCGGGTTGGACGTCACAGAAGAGAAGAGGAAAAAGTTGAGACAGAGTCTGACCACAGACCCACAGGGCACTGTGGCTTATGGAGGTGAAGCGCATGTACAGAAACACACACGCACACACACACACACACACACATACTTCTAGCTGTGTCAACAGCAAGGTGAAATATCTGTGTTGAAATCCTGTCATATCACAGGCTGCATGTCAGTGGCTTGCTGTGTCACATGTCACATGGCGTGAGCACGAGGTCGCTCTGTGTCTGTTGTGTCGGTCGCAGTGCAGGGTTTCAATACTCCACAGCATTAACTCTCATTAACAACATGAGTCGGTTCTTACATATATGACGAGAATATGACTAAACTAGTAATTACTTTAAAATATCAGGTTTGAACCAATTAGATGTAACACATGGTTGAATGAATCTCAACACAGTCCACACAGCCTAATCCTTATATATAGAATATATATAGAAATGATGTCTTCAGTACCTCTGTTCACTGCATGTAATTTGCCGGGTGTTGCATGTGTGTGTTCAACTAAGGATGGGTCAAATGCAGAAGACGAATTCAGTGTGTGTATGTAAAAATATATATACTGTCAATAAAGCTGATTCTTCTTCTTGATTGACAAGTTAACATGACTTTAAAGAGGAATTCCTGTATTTTTGAAACAAGCCCTATATATACTTAAATACTTTGGTGTGTACATGACTCATACATACTAAAAGTTAAAAGTGAGAACTGGTCCAGGAGATTGTTTCAGTCAGCAGCATGGCTGTAATGGCTTCAATGTAATCCTTTGGGGCAACTGTGACCATCAAAGTAACTGTGTAAGACAATTACTGTCAAGATCGGGCTCAAGCAGGACTCAGATGCAGAGATAGTTGCACAACTGCTGACTTTATTCGTATTCTCTGTCTTGAGTTTCTCACACAGAGTGATAAAACAATAGGCTATCAGATTACCTGTGGCAGTCTTCCTTAGAAGAAGCGCAGCTATGAAATCTACTAGAGAGAAAATAAAAGAGCTATTAAGATTACCGAGGGAAATATCTACTCTATCTACAACTGAAAACGCTCCCATAGGAGGAAAGAATAACTAACAATAAACTAACTGGAGAACCAAAAATGACTCGCAAAGCTGAGGACACAACTACTATCTACAAAGAGAACTACTAACGAACTAAAAATCACTCCTAAGGAGGAAAACAAAAGCAAAGCTCAAAAACCTGACACTATTCTATGGACTAAAGAGATCTAAGCTATGAAATTACAACAGAAAATCACTCTGTAACAGAGGCTAGAACAGAAAGGCGATCGAAGACTGATTTCGTGGCTGTGGCGAGAATAAAGCTGGAGTGAATGCACAAGGACGAAACACACTGGCACAAGACAAGGGGAACGCAGACTATTTGAACACAAGGGATAATGGGGAACAGGTGGACACAATCAGGTAATCGGGAAGACAATCAGACTGGAGACACAAGAGGAAGGGCAAGTGACCTGAAACCAGAGGA
Organism: Scatophagus argus; assembly: GCF_020382885.2. Classification (NCBI taxonomy): domain Eukaryota; kingdom Metazoa; phylum Chordata; class Actinopteri; family Scatophagidae; genus Scatophagus; species Scatophagus argus. The sequence goes on along the minus strand of NC_058508.1, from coordinate 2,062,387 downwards.
GAGTTACTTTTCAAAATAAAACAGGACGAGACATAAAACCAAAACAAGACAATACCTCACCGCGGTGTGACAACTAAAGTAAAGTGAGTGACATATTTTGTCATTGGAGGGAACTCACTCCAACGAAATTTGTTCTCTGCATTTAACCCACCCAAGTGACGTGCACACACACACAGCAAACCCAGGGCAGTGGGCGACCGCGTGCAGCGCCCGGGGAGCAGTGGGGGTTAGGTACCTTGCTCAAGGGTACCTCAGCCATGGACACCGGGACGGGGAATCGAACCAGCGATCCACCGGTTACGGGTCCGACACCCTAACCGCTGATCCACGACTGCCCACTACATCTAAAACCTCATTCCAATCCTCAAATTTTCTTTCTCTGGTATCAAATCAAAATTCCCTCGGGCACATTGCTTCTCAGATGGTTTGTGTCATGATTGTCTGTGTGGCAAGACTCCCTCGTTTCCTCCATTTTGCATTAATAAAGGTAACAACAGTAGCCTAACTTATTGACAGGAAAACAGAGCATCCTGATGGACAGGGCATTTTAGAAACACAAATGAAATCCCAGTCACTTGAAGTTGAGAAACAGTTATCCTAGCAGCAGTGAACTCCAACTGATGACATGTTTAAAACATGATCGCAAGACCGTCACCATACTTAACACCACAATTTAGCAATACATAATACCATCATTTATTTACCTCATTAATTGCACTCTTTGCTTTACATCAATAACAAACATTTTTCTCTGTGCTCCTCTGTCGACTCTCAGACTTTGTAGAGGCAACGCGAAGCGTCTTCCAGGAGAACCTGGAGGAGCTGGGTTTGGGGGCGGGTCCCTTCATGTTTTCCTATCACGAAGCAGCCAGTTTGATGGACACGTCGGCCTTCCACTCCCCTGTAAGCAGTCCTCACAGCCTCTCACATACAGACATGTAGCTTCATTTGTTGTCATGAAGGTACCCTGTAAAATATCCCTAATGAGGTGTGACTGTGTGTGTGTGTGTGTGTGTGCAGACATATGAATCAGAATGCAGCTACAGCAGTGAGGAGATGGAGCAGTTTCAGACAGAGGTGAAGCAGCTGCAAACCCAGATGAAACAGCTCAAGGTGAACACACACACACACACACACACACACAAAGGTTTACAGCAAAAAGTTTAAAACCGAGCTTTGCAATGGTAACATGTACACTGTAATCCCTTTCTCCCTCTTGTGTAGAATCTGACGCTGTGTAGGGAAGTGCTGAGAGAATACAAATATAATAATACTCGCCATAGATAGTTTCAAACTGCAGTTTTATATTATTAAAATATTATGCATCAGAAGTTTTTGAACTTTTTAAAATTGGAATGCTTGTCTGTAAAAAGAAGAAGGACGGAAAGAAGTCTCCGTTAGTCTGGTTTCATCCATAGAAGGCTCAGACCCGCTGACCTGGTGATTCCAGCTGTGAACACCTGCTGAGCTTCATCTGCTGCTTCCCTTGGCAGGTGATGCTGAATGACATGGAGAACAGCAAGAAAACCCTGGAGGAGGAGCTGCAGAAGACCTCAGAGGTGGGTGTGGAGAAACCTCAGAGCAGTCACGGGCTCTGGACGGGCGGCTGTCTGCCTTGACCCGGTTTTGGGCCGAGAGTTGCACATGACACAGGAGCATATTCATTCTGTTGTTGTTCCCAGAAAGCGTGTCTGACTGTGGAGGAGAACAATCGTCTGAAGAGTCGTCTGCAGGCAGCTGAGGCTGAGGCGGGGCAGCGGCAGGCCGGCAGCGCAGAGCAGGACTACGAAGAGGTCATCCAGCTGCTGGAGGCTGAGATCAGAGACCTGAAGAACCAGTTGGCCAGCAAGAGGCAGGCACGAGGTGTGGAGGCCTCCAAGGTGAGTTAGAAGCATTCTGTTTTACCTCATTTTATACCTCTACTCTACTACCGTATTTTTCGGACTATAAGTCGCACTTTTTGTCATGGTTTGGCTGGTCCTGCGACTTATACTCAGGTGCGACTTATATAATAAAATATATACGGTAATTTCACATGTTCACGCTGACAGTCGCGAGGGGGCGCTCTAGGCTGGTGTGCCAGTATCTGCTACACTCCTGTACCACCGAAAAATTTAAATTTAAACATAAACTTATAAAGACAACTGAGAAAGACTGAACACAAATGCCCCAAAAAGAAAATCAGACCCTGCAGCCAAAAACGGTAATTGAGCAGCTGAAAGAAAGTTTGTAGTTAGCGAGAAACTTGTGAGGGACTGACGAAAAGCAGAGAGTACTCTAACTGCAATGAAGAAAACCAAAAAAGCTAATCGTGGGCTAAAAGCTAGATGGCCACAGCTAGAGGAACAGAGTTTGGTAAACTTATGTTGTTTATGTTATAGTTATCTGAATACCTGTTAATGTGTTACATTAACATACCAGACACCCATTCAGCCCGTTGTTCTCTAACCTATTGTTATTACTATAATTTACCGTTCAAGATGAAATGTCTGTTCTTGGTCTCTGATTTTATAAAATAAATTTCCCCACAAAAATGCGACTTATAGTCCAGTGCGACTTATATATGTTTTTTTCTTCTTCATTATGCATTTTTTGGCTGGTGCGACTTATACTCCGGAGCGACATATAGTCCGAAAAATACGGTATCTTTAAAAGAAAATGTTGTATTGTTTACCCCACTACAGCTATCCGAGTGATTTAGTGAGTAGTTCCCTTGTAGATGTTGATTTTACATACAAAACAAGTAATCAACAAATAAAATAAGCTGACCAATCACAGTCCTTGTTGTCCCCACTTGTTATCTCTGCAGCAACATGTAACCACACGTTGTCTATGTTTAGTCGCTGTGCATAAGAACAACTACTCATGCTAGTATGGACTCAAGCAGAGACAACAACCGCGCAAACACGAAGCATCCTTCAGCGTGCGACGTGGAGTGGAATTTAAAATGAACAAAAACAAAACAAAGCAAGCCGAGCGTGGAGGCTCCATCACAGGCTGGAAGGCCCTGCACGCCGTGTCAGTGTGCTGCCACGTCTCTCTGTGTGACACATGAGCCAACCAAGCCACAGATATATACCTATAGCTCTGTGTTCACCAGCAGCCTGCTTTGACGAAAGGAGGAAGGCTTTATAGCGATTTCCTCCGGCTCTCGGGCTTACTGCCTCGCTACCTGCGGTGTTTCGTCTCGGGTGGTAAATCCTTTGGCTGTACACTGGCAGACGGCCTCGCAGGAATCAGTTGTGAGATGAGGCAATATCCAAAGAGGATGAGTGAATAATAGAAATGAGGACAGGGGAGTGATCATCCTCCTCTGAGGACCAGAAAAATGTGAGCTGCTGAGCACATACATAGTCTCACTGACCAGAGCCTTCCTCTTACCCCTTCTTTCATTCCTTTCTTCCCTCCTTCCTTTACCGTCTCTCTTTCATCCATCCTTCCTTGCCTCAGGAGACACAATACCTTAGAGACTTCTGATTAAGATCCGATTGAAAGTCGCTGTTACAAATATGTATTTTCATTCACATGTTGTACGCAAAAAATATCCAAAAAAGCATTTAAGCTTGTTAGAGGAGGAAACACTGGCATTTCAATAAAAGTTAATAAATGATGGCATACATAAAGTATATGATAGACCCCCCCACTGTACAAAAGCGATCCATATTATCGTGGATACGAGCACTGCCATCTCCCACCCATACACTCTGATCCAATTGCAAGCAGCACTCAGCTGTCAGTCATGATGTTTCAGCCTCTCTTTATAACATCAAAGAATTCATTAAAACCGAACTCATCAGAGAAAATAAACACTTGAACATGCATCTATGTGTTATTTTAAGTGTACTTTGAGTTTTAGTTTTTGCCCATGAGGGGTTTCTGACCTAAACTACAGCAAGCCACCAGGGGGCATCCAGATGTTTTGGCTTTACTTTCGGGGAGCTCTCATGTCATTCATCTTTATATACAATCAATGCTGTGACTTCACAGTTTCATTATCTGAAACCTGCACAGAGCTGTTGGTGAACAGGTCAGGTATCTTTAAAAGTTTTAAAGATACAGTTTTTTTTTTTTTTTTTCCAGAACTGCAACAGGTGTGAGGTTAAATACTACATGTGCGGCATGTTGTCAGCTGCTGACACGGTGTTTATCGAGCACACTCTGACACAAACTGGATATGTGTGATGTGTGTGTTTGTCAGGAGGAGGTGCAGGAGCTGAACAGGAGGCTGACATCCATTGACTGCCAGCTCAGGAAGTCAGAGCTGAACAGGAAACACCTGGAGATCTCCAACAAGAAACTGCTGGGCTTTGCACAGGTACAACCACCATAGTTTTTATTTAGCTATTAAACGGTAAGGTGAAATTATAGATTTCTCTTAATGTCAACAAATCCCATACATCTTCAGTATCTTATTGCTCTCAGAAATATTCACTATAGCCCCAAACATGGAGTAACCTGGCACTTAAAACACTCCCCAATAAATGTACTAATTCCTGATATTGGAATTAGCAGATAAGCTGAAAGACATCACCTCCTTAGCTGCAGATGTCTTAAGGGATGTTTTAGATTCAGGATTGACGGGCTTGTAGCACAATGCCTGTGCCACAGCTTGTTTGGGAGATAAGTACTGCATTTGTAACGAATAGGCCCGTAAGACTGTCAACAGATGGGAAGTGACCCCTCGACAATCAGCATGTGTTCTGTCACATCTCATAATCCACGCAGACTGGGACATTTGATGCAGTCTGATACACTGGATTCAACAGATAGCCAATCAAAAATACCATGATGCTTCCAAATATCCCCATGTGTTACCAGTCTTCTAAACTGTCATGGAATCAGTCTGCCCCCCAGTGGCTGAAAGACACACTGCAGCTCTTTGCAACACTTGATAAACCACACAGGTACTGTATTCATAAAGCTTCCTGGTACTAAGTGTGGCTCCGAGTGACAAAACTTTAATAAAATTCTTAGAATTATGGGATTTTGTAAGAATTTCCCATTACAGTTAAGACTAGATCCTAGTAAAGAATTTTTCTATTAATCTGATTAATACCAAATAGATCAAGAGTTAAAATTACGAAGCCCTGTCACCCAGCACCTTGACGGTTAACATTTGTATCGTTAGCTAACAGAACGGCCTTTAATCCAGTACTTGTATTTAAAAGTGTACTCCTCAGCTGGTGTTTTGTTGAGGGTGTCTTGGGATCCACTCATTGGCCCAGGAAACGGAGCCACATGTCTTCAAAGGAGCCTTCAAAATGGCCCCGTCGCGTTGCTGTGACACATTTGGTCTTCAGATGCAGCCTTCGAAGGATCTAGCCCTTGAAAACTTTGAGACACAGCTGAACTGAGCTCTTTGTTTTGGTGTCACAAGAAGAACTGGCATCTGTATACTGATGCACAATGTTTTCTCTCACCTCTCGTCCTCAGAACGTCCACAAAGTGCTGACAACACCCAGCCTCTTCGGGAGAGAAGGCGGGTAAGTCAGTCTGAACATCAACTGCTCAACACCTCACTATTAGTGAAACGCAGCTCGGCACTCAAAATCCTGCTTTAACCAATCTTTCTGTGTATGCATGTGTGTGTGTGTTGTGTACATAGGAGCAGCTGGGCGCCTCCGGCCGCAGAGAGCCCCAGCGCCCTGTCACCACTTCCTGATCCCGCCTTCCAACTGGCTGTGGAGGCCCAAGAGCTGGTGGCAGGAGTCTGCACCCTCGCTGCTGAGGGCAAAGGTACAGAGCGGTGCATGGCGGTATACTGCACAACAAAACAACCACTACATTCACTGATTAGATCATAGATTTGTTTTGCAACAGTTTATCAAATTCATCTGACTAAAGTGAAGTGTTTTTCAGACTGTAAAGACCATCAGCATATCTCATTAGTCAAAGGGTTTCGGTTGGCCTGTCAAATTAACATCAAATGACCAGATTGGTGCAGGTTGAAACACGTCCTGCCAAATAGTGATCCTGGATAGCTGAAGTTGCTACATTATATAGACAAAAGTATTGGGTCACCAGCCCATTACACAGAGACTTTAATGATGTTGCATTCTAAACACATAGACAGTTTAAGAAACAGCCCCATAAAGAATGTGTCTGGATACTTTTGTCTATATTGTGTATTTTTTCTTTCATTTTTCCATTTTCATTCGGTGCAAAGTTACATGATTATTGTTTCTGTAAGCATATGCAGTCAGAGTGTTCATCTGTCCGACTGTGACTGACCCACAGCATCAGAGAGAGTGCTGGAGGAAACATCAGTCCCAGATGTCAGCCCTCATCGTATGTAAGCCACAAAGAGCCGGAGAGGACCGTGGGAAGACCTAGGCAAGCTGAAAAAGGCCAAAACCACAACGGACTACACAACAGTAAAAAAGACAGGACACCATCCAATACACCTTCTCAAAATGATGACATCACTTCGGTGAATTCAAATACTCATTTCGCAGCGACGGATTGGACAGCCAGCGTTTTAAAGCTGAAGCTTGCTCACACACATCATACTAGCGTCTATTCCACAGACTTTCTGGAGGGTTGGGTGTGATGGACTGGAGTCGTGACCCCAAGGACTCTCATCATTCGACCATATGTACAGAAGTCTCTATGAGAATCGCTCTGCCAAATAAAAAGTCTGCTGGATTTTCTCCTTTGCGTTACTCTGACAGCAGGTGGCGTCGGACGAGCTGCATGACCGAGTCCACAACACTACATATGCTACTGTAAACTTGGTTAATACTCCCTCCTCCCTCTCTGCACCCACACAGATTCACTTCATTGATTGCATGTAAAGGAGGACTTGTTTGCCTATAAAGGACCATCTTCCTGTGTCATAATAACTCACTGCCACCTGCCTGTCACGCGTTACTCATTTTCTCTGCCGCAGAGGAACCGTTGTGGAGAAAAAGTAGAGAAAAACCAACACTGTCCCTTCTTCCATCTTGCTAACTCTCCTCGTGCCCTTATTAATAAAAAGGCAAAGACTGACATGTCGGAATTCATACAACTGCATGGTTCATGTTGTCTCCTGCATCCAGGAGTGGCTTTAATGTTGCTGTAGCTCCTGCTGTGTAAACTTGTGTTTGGTAGTCACAAGTGTGTCTAGGCAGACATCAGTCTAATAGGCTACATGTGGAACATTATGGACAAAAGTCCTGTACTTCAACCAGATTGCATCTTTGGTGTGGCCTCATATCTTTCTGTTACTGTTTTATATTAAAGGAATAACTGATGACTGGATTCAGTGTTGTGTTTATTGCAGTTTGCTAACATTTTATTACCACTACTAAGAGCGGTAAAATAATATATAGAAATGACAACTGCTACCAGCTGATCTCAGACAAGGTGTTTTGTGTTCGCGAGGTACAATTTCCAAGTGCCACCAGGAAAGGCTGCGGTGTGGAGGACAAACACGAACTCATTTTAATCTGAATGTCGTGAGACGCAGAGGGAGCACATCACACAAACAAAAACATGGATAAGTAAAATCAATAATAACCCTCAATGTGTTAAACACTACATGTCTACATGTGCACTGAAAGCTCTGCCGGTCACTTTACTGCCCATGCCTGCAGTGACACATCTTCTCCAGTGGAAGTGATGGGGCACAAATCCACAGGCTAATAGGATGATAATAGGAAGGCATTAGTCATGTCCCTCCTCATGGTGGTCTGTTAGTTGAAAACCATTGCTCCAGAACTACTTAGCAAAACACTTTTTTAATTAACTCAGACTGCTGAGGTCTCAAATAAAGTCACCAACTGTGCTTAATATGCACACATGGACTTTTTCTTTCTCATGAAGTCATTTTTCGTGACTTTTATTGCATTCGTGATGTCGTTAGCGGCTGTGTGTCACTGTTTTAGACAAGGCGTCTCCAAGGTGCTTCAACCACAAGGGCTTTCTGTGCCGTGGCTGCAAAAGGACGCAACGCGTCGCAGTATCTGGGTCAGCTCGCTGGGACGACAGGACGTGCCTCAGAACTCCTTAGACTCATCGTGATGGATCATTAACTCAGACTCGAGGGAATAAGTTGCGCAGTCTGCACCAGGCTTTACGGTTTCATAAATAAACAAATACACTTGCCTCATAAGAATGTTTGAACTCAACTTGGCAATTTAATTCGAGTTGAGGTTTCTCCCAAGCAGGACAGGCAGAGAAAAGTCTCTTTACCACAGTCTATGGCGAGTTCAAACTTAGGACACCTCGTCAGGATATTTACTGATCCTTGATCATCAGGAGAGGGGGCTCTCTCACTGACACTGATATCTTGTTTCTAGTTTCTAGGCTCAAACTGCGATTAACCGTGAATCAGACCGTGTAGTCCTATAATTGCATTAAAAACACTGAGCTCTTACATCAAAGAAGTATTCCTGCATGAACAGAGATCGGTGACGCCTCCTCACATGCGACCTGTTCGTGTGTTCCTCAGTTTGTGCTTGACTCCTTTTACGTGTGTCTTATAAGTCCTTATAAGTGTGGGTTTTCAGTGGAAGAGTCACTTTACAGATTCGTGAGAGAAGCTGAAGTCCCACAGAAACTTCTGAAAGTTTGTGTCATAAACAGGGTGTGGTCCATCAGAACAGCACAGACCAGAACGAGGGACTAGAACTGTCTCTGGAAGGCGGCGGGGGGCGAACCCACGCTGCTCGGGCTGCGGAGGTTTGAGTCATAGGAGCTGGGTGTCATTCCCACGATGCCCTCTGTCTTGGGGGTATTCCCATACAGGAAGTCATCCTCATCTTCCCTCGAGCCCTGACACATAACGAACAACCGCAAAGTTTAAATGACCACTACGATTTACGACTGTATTAATTACATACTGTTTATGTTAAATCCTAAAACAAAGATGGACTTAAAGGAACACTCCACCAGTTACACACTAACTTTACATGTCAAAGCCACAAGGAGAACTTGTGTGTGTCCCTGGAGGAGGAAGGACAAAAATAACCCTGATGATGTCACATAGAAATATGTGTGTATTATGCAGACCAGGCTCAGAGGGTCTAATGGTGCGTTCCATTTGCCCTCGTAAGTCGTATCTCTGGACTTGGAGTGGCGTGTGTTAAAAACCAAGTTAGAAGTTCCATTTGCCACAAAATTTGTAACCAGCCACTGTTGCTATAGCGACATCGACTGGTTACAAGCCAAGTTGGCAGCGCCCGTTGATAAACAACACGTTACGCGGTATCTCACCATAGCTACATGCCTATAGGCGGCAGTAAGACAGTATTGTGTGTGCTGCTTACTAAATTGGACACTAAAAAACATGAACAACACAGCTGTTACTACAGTCTGTGCTCTGGCCAGCTATCTTGGTTAGCAAACTCGGTGTCCTCTGTTGATGAGTTGGTGTTCTGACATTGGGGGGCGTCCCATTTGTCACTTCCAGGTATGGAACTCGAGACGTGACTTATGAGTACAATTGAAACGCACCATAAGTCATTACCCAGTTGCATCATGTGAGGTGTAGGCTCCACTGTTTTTAACATAATGAGCTACGTTCCAGCCTACAGACCTCTGCTGCTCTGATACTGACGATTCTCTTTCGGATCTGATAAGTTAAGTCAACAGCTAATAATCGATAACAGTAGCAGTTTTTACAATTTGTTGACAATTTATAGTCAAAACAATGAATTAAGGCAAAAAAAATCCCTAACGCAGCCCTAATTCTTCTTTGTAAAGTCCCTCCACTTTATGGCAGGTGCATCAGTCTCAGCTCACCTGCTGGCTTGTTTTGGTGGGAAGCAGCTCTGTGTCTGCTAGCTCCTCCCAGACCTGGTACAGAGGCTCAATCAGCTGACCAGACCTGTACACAAACACAGACATCTTTGAGATCCAGGCAGTTTAAGGTTACTTGTCCTGACATGTTAACTACTCTGTTCTTCTTCACTTTACTGCAAACAAGCTCCAAACAGAGTTGGAACCCCTCCTAAGGAGCAAAAACTGTTTCCCATAGGACACTATGCTATCATTTCTAAACATTTCACAAGTAACAGACAAGATGTGTAGGCACGAAATATATGCATAGCCCACTACTCCCACATTAAAGGTGTTTATGAGTAGAAACTGAACATCTGAATTTGTTTTCATCTGATACCAATAAGTAAAAATTATCCCTGTTTATAATGATCAATATTAATAAGATAACTGATACTTTCATGATTTTTATTTTCTAAAATAAGTTAATAACCTGTAGTTTATGCACACCTTTAGGTTAAGAAGGGCTAAGACGTGGTGAGTTTAATATTTCATGGCTTTGATAAGATTTGTTGTGTCTAAACCTGCGCTTGACGTTTTCCTTTGCCTCTGAATCCCTGCAGAACAAGAACAGCAAACTGCAATCATGTAGCCTTCATCTGAAGCTGCTGACGTGTTCTTATGTTGGATATAGTGACCATTACAGATCATAACTCATAAAACAATAACCAGCCAGTGTACCTCTTGAGAAGGTACGGGTCGAAGGGGAAGAAGCTGTCCAGAGGGTTGGTGTTGGTGGTGACGCAGTCTCCGCCCGCAGAGCTGCGGACCACTGGCAGCATGTGGCGGTTGTTCCTCTCTATGATGGTGTAGCAGAACACCACCTGATACTTCCTGCAACAAAAAAAAGATGAGTTTGTACGACCGCTGAGAATAGTGGATGCTCAACGTCTGGAGCCAATGACAGAGCAGAGGCAGCTCGTGTACCTGGTGATGGCAGCGAACATGCTGGTGACTGAAGGCAAGCAGACTTTGAGGGGGTTCAGCTGACACATCACCACCCGTTCCAGGTTCAGACTCTGCAGGTATTCTAGACCTGATAAACACATACACACAAAGGCAGAGGGATTCATTCAACTGGAATGAATGGTTGTCTATCATTATTTTTTGCTGTAAATTTGCCCTCATGTTCTTCATTTAGTCTGTTGGTTGACAGCAAGAGGGTTCCAGGTTTGCATGTTCTCCCTGTGCCTGCATGGGCTTCCTCCCACAGCTCCAAAAACAAGCACATTAACCTAACTGGCTGCTCTACATTGCACCTAAGTGTGAGTGTGTGTGATTGTCTGTCTTTGTGTGTCAGCCCTGCAACTGACAGGCGATCAGTCCAGGGCGTACCCTGCCTCTCGCCCGTAGTCACCCCTTCCCCCCAGGACCCTGGCAGATAACGCGGGTATGGACAATGGATGGACGGACAGATGAACAAAAGCATTTGAATCTTTCAAACAGAGTCATATGTACCTTTCTTCATGTTGCCCTCCAGCATGGCTCTGTGTCTGAAGATGAGTGTGTAGAAGACAGCCTGGCAGGCGGTGTAGAATGGTCCGTGCAGGCTGATGTCACAGCACGCCTGCCTGCCGCTACTGTCCTGGCTGTCAATGTAGCGATGGATCCAGGAGAGCAGTAGGTCCAGACAGGCCCGCACAGTGCTATAGGAGGGGACACTGGATTAGAGCTACAGCAGGACAAACATGGTCACAGAGGAATAAACCGCTCACTTCAGCATTGAGCTGCCTTTGCGTTTGCTTCAGCAGAGCGAACTCACGGCACGGGGATGAACTTGGCTCGAGCCAGGAAGCTCCCCAGGTATCCTGCAGCAGCCTGTCGGAGGACAGCAGGTTGAGACGGGTTCTGTAGGGTCTTCCACAGGTGATCCAGAAAGGCCTCGGCCAAGGCCTGGGACACAGAAAAGATTATGCACACAAGGCCTCACAATTCGTGTATTCATCAAAGTAGATCACATCACTGAGAGCTCATCTTCAGAGAAAACAGAGCTGATTTGGAGTTAGGCAGTTTACAAGCAGGTAAATGCAATATGCCACGCAGCCTGTGAAAACGTGGGCAGCAATTAATCCACTCGTCAATTAAACAATGCAAATGGTGGCAGCCGTGGCCTAGAGGTTGAAGAAGCGGAAGGTCGTTGGTTCAATTCCCCCACCGGACGGGCAGGAAAAATTTGAGTGTGGTGGAGTGATAATGTCCCCACCCCTCATTAGCTGGCTGATGTGCCCTTGAGCAAGGCACTTAACTCCCAATATATGCTCCCTGCTTGCTTGATGCAGCCCACTGCTCCTGTGTGTTTCACTGCATGTTGCATGTGTGTGTGTTTCAATCAGTGATGGGTTAAATGCAGAGAAGTAATTTCCCAGCTTGGGATTAATAAAGTAAGATAAATTAAAATTGAAATTACAGCTCTAGCAATACTGGTGGTTAATATCATCATTATTCTCCGTAGGAGCCATTCTTAGAGCTAAATCTTCATTTCCACCAAGCAGTTCAGTCCAGTGAGGGTGAGTCCCCTGTGTTGTTTGCCAACTGCCGGAAAAGTGAAAGGTATTACCCCTGAAGCCACAGTAACAACTCCACCTACGTTAGAGGTGCGATCTGTCTAGTTTAGGTACGCTCATTACGGGTTACTTACATTTCCAGGGGTACTGTACTGTACTGTGCTGTGCTATACCGCATTATTCCACTAGGTGTCACTTTTGTGCTTTGGGTCACTTATACGAAGGAACTTTGAGGGTGCTGCTGGAAGACTGTTCTGACTCCACTATGTTCACCAGTCTGAGTCTGTGTCTGCATGTCCAAGTCAAGTGACCTGACTGAAGACCAAATGCCCAACACTGCTGTTTCCTATCTCTACACACACACACACACACTCACGTAGCGCGGGAAGTACTGACCAGTCTGAAGCTGCACAGGTAAAAGAGTGAGTACTGGACGTGACAGGAAGCGTGTGTCGGCAGAATGAGCTTGTCGAACACACTCAACAGATCTCGGTACAGCTCCTTAGTCCTTTCCACATGGAGAGAGCCTAAGAGAGAGAGAGAAAACAAACAAACAAACAACAGGAGGGTGACACACTTCACAACCAAATGTATTCACAACACAACAAGATTCCAAAATGTGCCGTGTTGTGTTATAATATTATTAATATAAAACTCTTGTCCTGAGTGCAAAAGCTGTGTTTGTCATCTACCATTGACATGACTGACGTCTTTGACATAAGCCAACAGGACAACCATGAGGCTGTCCAGCCTCTCAGCCACCGGGTGAGCCATCTCTGCTGTCCTGCAGGGGTGATCTGTGGACATGTCCTCATCCTGACACACACACACACACACACACACACACACACACACACAGAGGATGTCAAGACAGGAGGAAAGGAGAAATGGTTTCCTTTGAAACAAACTGTAATACAAATACAACACACGCCCTTTGGCGTGTTTGCACTTGAACTCAGTCTTCATCTCCTTTCATATTTCATTTCTGCTTTTCACTCAACTGCTTTTAGCGCTTATATTTCAACTATTTTTAGTCCTTTTGGTTTCTGTGTTTCAAGTGCTACTTCAAAGTCTTTTAGTGCTTCAACTTCAGTTATGACTTAATTTCCTTTAACAATTAGTCTCAACTTCATTACTGATTTTTATTCTTGTTTTTGATTCCTTTTTGGATCTTAGAAATCCTGGGTTTCATATGTTTCAAAGTAACATTTGACACAAATTCAACTTTTGATTTTCAGTGTCAAATCAAGAATTTGAATCTGTTTTGTTTTGATTCGGTTTGCTTCTTCTTTTCGGACAGAGCCATAAAGAGTGAAAGTAGTCACCTTCCCCAATTCATATTGAGTGATGTGGATTCTATTTGTTACTTTTATGACTTTATTAGGAATTGTATGAGCTACTAAGAATTTTGGCAGCTGTTAAACATCATAAGAATATACTGATGTTCTTAGCAGTAACTGATTTAAATTTTACTGTGGTAGATTATGTAGAATTAATGGAAAAGTTGATGGGTTAGGGTTAACTTCAGGGGAATTTAGATTGCTGTAAAAGGTGTGGAAAGTCTCATTTATGGCTTGAGGTGATGGTGAATTTCTAATTGTTTTTAGGAGTGATTAATCTCTGTTGAATCCAAGTTTATATGCAAAAAAATTTGATTCCGAGTCAGATTTAGAATTTCGTTTCAAGTTCTTGCATCTCAGCTGTTGGTTGAGAAACTGAAGGATTTTTTTTTTCAATCTGAAATTTGAGGATGTGTGATTCATTCAGTATCTGTTCATCTGGGCTGTTTGCATAGTTATCTGTCAGTCCTTTCATTTTGTCTTCTAAACTGCTGCTTAATTCTCGCTCTTGTTTTTATTCACATAAGTAACAAATTTCAAACGTTCAAAAACTCAGTGTTTAGCTGTAAATTCTTAGCAAAAAAACCCCAAACACATTTAAATTCTCCAATACGGTCACTGTCATGTTATTTAGGTTTATTTCCCTCATTATCATGCAATTTAAACTACTTCATCTGTGTTAACCTTAACATCACTGGCTGCTGCTGAAAGATCATATTCCTAATTCCTCACTTAGCAAAGCAGAGGTGGTTGTTACCATGTCAAAGAGTCCTTCCTCAGCCTGCTCCTGTGCCCGCTGGTTCGGCACTGCATTCTCCTCTGCCTCCTCAATGTCTGACCGGGATGCACCCACCTGAAACACACCACAAACACACACACAGGAAAAGATTTTACAGTGGAAGACGGTGTGTGTGTGTGTGTGTGTGTGTGTGTGTGTGTGTGTGTGTGTGTGTGTGTGTGTGTGTGTGGATGTGTGCCACTGCTGTAACATCGCAGGCTTTTCCGTGAAAATGACACACAAACGTAGCGTAGTTATGGAAACAGCTTCAGACACATTCAACTCCTGTGCTCTGTGACAACCTCTCTGTAGACAAATTGTCACAGATCGTCAAAGCGAGTCGACTTCAACTGCTTATTTTTAATCACTAACAGGTCCAGATATTTATTATATGCGAGAAGACAGCAGAATACAATAGTCTTCTTTACCTTGATAGAGTCTGTTAGTTAGCAAGTTTCAATTCAGTTCAATTCAATTCAATTTTATTTAAAGAGCCAATTCATAACACAGTTATCTCAAGACACTTTACAGGTGTGTAAACAACAACAAAAAAAACAACCAAAAAGAAGAGAATCAGAGAGAAACAGGTCCCAGGGCAAAGCCCCACACTGAGTAAGCATAAGCATTTGACGACAGTGGCGAGGAAAAACTTCCTTGAAAAACCTCGAGCAGAACCAGACTCAGTGCAGACGGCCTTCTGCTGTGACCGGCTGGGAGGGAGAGGGGGGAGAGGAGAGACGGGGAGATGGAGAGAAAGGAGAGGGGGGAGAGGAGAGACAGGGAGATGGAGAGACAGGAGAGGGGGGAGAGGAGAGACAGAAGAGGGGGGAGAGGAGAGACAGGAGAGGGGGGAGAGGAGAGACAGGAGAGGGGGGAGAGGAGAGACAGGGAGATGGAGAGACAGGAGAGGGGGGAGAGGAGAGACAGGGAGATGGAGAGACAGGGAGATGGAGAGACAGGAGAGGGGGGAGAGGAGAGACAGGAAGATGACAGAAGTTTCCTTAAAGAATTAGACTGGTTCACGCCGGAGCCGTGAGTGACGGCTGGAGAGAGGAATGCTGGGAAGAGTCTGTTGTGTTAGAGTACAGAAAGCATAGCTTAGTGTTACCAAAAAAATTTTTCAATGTCTAGACTAAATATTTAGCTAAGCTCAAAAATGTGCATGAATTTGAATTTTGTGGTCTATGTTGTCAAGAGTGGGACTTGTGCCGCAGAGGGTACAGCAGGTAGACCTGGTAGGCCTGATAGACCTCTACACAACACTAAGAGCATTTCTCCCCTCTGATCAACCCCAAAGAACATGAATTCTCTGTGATCAAGACTTGGTTAAAGCAAAGGATCAAGCAAAGGTAAGAGGAGAACGTATCCTCCTCTGTCTTCTCACTTAAAACTCAAACACAGAAACATTTGAAAATGTTGAAAATATACATAAATATTTTGCAGGTTAACCACTTACATCCAGTTTGAGCATCTTTCCAACGATCACCTCCAGTACGTCTCGTCGAATTGATGGTATATACACGGTCACCCGCAGAAGGTTATGGACGTAACACTCCTGTGGAGAGCAACAACCAATCAGTGCAAGGCCGCTGTGTTAATGATGATCTGTGTTCTGATCAGTGTTGCACTCACACTGTCTGATAACAGCTGAGCCTCGTTTATTGCTTCCCACAAGCTAACAGCTGAGTTTACTGGTATCCGTGACATAAACACATTTTCTCTGACCAACATTTCTTTGCCACTTGCTGCTGACAATATACACCCAGCTCACCTTCATGTGCGGTGACAGCGGGTAATTACATATTAGCTAGTAGCTATTTAGTTTCCCCTAATAGAAATCTCAATCACATCAGCCAAAAAAGTGACTCTGACGAGTTAAAATGTTAACGTGTAAAACTGTAAAACTATTTTGAGATGTGTCATGTGCAGGAATTACATTAAGGTCAAATCTGATATACAAATATCTATAATTTAATTAGAAATATCAGTATCAGTCTGTGTTTCTTGTTTATCAACTAACAAGAAATGAGTTGTAAAGATCAAATCAGAATTGCAACTTTTATTTTACATTAGGGAATTATGACATTTCAAAATCGAATCACAGATATCTGTAACTGAGTCTGAATAAATAGATGTCAATGGTACAAGTTGACTGGTTGTAATTAGGTTGCAATATTACTGGATATATTACTCCAGATATGCGATATTACAAATCAATTTTCACTGATATCAGTCATTAATATTTTGACTAGTGAGAAATTGGTTGTGGATATCTTTAGTTACTATTATTATCAGTCCAAATTACACTATGGATATGCTGATTTGGAATTCTGACCAGTCAAGAAGCAGTTGCTGATATCTCCAAACGTTATTACCGCTACTGATGAAACGTCAGAAGGACTTGCAGTAAGTCCTGCAAGGTGTGAAGCAAGATCAAGTTGTGTCTCACCAACGTTCTGGAGGATTTCTGTATGAAGGGGAAGTTCTCTTTCAGAACAGGCATCAGAAAGTGACTCGTGCTGAAAGAAAGAGAGCAAAGCTTTACAGAACAATAAAGAACACCGGGACTGGAAACGAGTGTTTGGAACAATGTGATGAACACAATTCAATTTCAGTTTATTTCTATAACGCCTTATACAATCAAAATTGTCTCTAGATGCTTTACAGAGACCCAGAGCCTGAACCCCCAAGCAAGCAGACAGTGGCAAGGAAAAACTCCCTTTTAACAGGAAGAAACCTTGAGCAGGACCCGGCTTGCAAGGGAGAACTATCCTGCTGATAGTCGGCCGGGTGAAGGGGGGAAAGAAGAGGTAGACAGGACAGAGAGGATGAAAGAGAGAGAGAGAGAAACATACAACACACAAAAAAAAGCATGCTGGCACTGTGTTTTTAAATATGGACACTCAAAGTTATCCTTGAGAAAAGACGTTTTTTAGGACACAATTCTTAATCACCAGTACGCAGTATTAACTAAGACTACAGATGTAAATAAGTCCCAACACAGTTCATGGGATTTGCAGAAAGTGTTAAAGAACCTGAAGTCATCACATCTCCTACAAAGTCAAGGGCTCAATAAGACATTTAAAGTCTAAATGAGAGATTTATGGTAAAATGAGCTTTGTAAAAGAGAGATAATGACAGCTTACTTCGCGAGTAGCTTTTGTTGCCTGAGCAGTCTCACACCGGACTGAAGATTAGAAATCATCAAAGTTTAAACACTAACGGTTTGGAAAAATAAGCAGGAGGGAAACAAAAAGGCGGAATCATGTTAAAAATAAGGCTGCTCTTTTGTCTTGTGCTGCTGTACTGAGAACCCCAGTAAAGTAGCTTTGTAATGCAGATGTTAAAGTTCGGACACAGCAGTCAGTCAGCAGTGATATATTTGATATGTGTGCACATTTCCATGCCCTACTTTCCAAACTTTGAACTCTGAACCTCTGAACAGAACTACCTGGAGTGTAGAACTCTGCCATATGTTTCTGTGATCCACTACCCATCCTGTGAGTGTGTTTATTTTAGCGTTCCTCTGTATGCCTTAATTATATTTATGTGCACGGGTTTATGATTTGGGCGGCACGGTGGTGCAGTGGTTAGCACTGTCGCCTCATAGCAAGAGGGTTCCAGGTCCGAATCCCGGTCTGGGCCCTTCTATGTGGAGTTTGCATGTTCTCCCTGCATGTTCTCCGGGTACTCCGGCTTCCTCCCACAATACCAAAAACATGCACATTAGGTTAATTGGCTACTCTAAATTGCCCCTAGGTGTGAGTGTGAGAGTGTGTGGTTGTCTGTCTTTGTGTGTTGGCCCTGTGATTGACTGGCGACCAGTCCAGGGTGAACCCCGCCTCTCGCCCGTAGTCAGCTGGGATAGGCTCCAGCTCCCCCGCGACCCTGACGGATAAGCGGTGTAGAAAATGGATGGATGGATGGAGTTTATGATTGGAGACGAAAAACGCAATTTTCAGCAGTGCTGCTTATCTCTTAGCAGGGCAGCGCAGCCCTTTATTACAGTACTTGAGGGAGCGATCACAACCCCTGGAATCAGTTTCACAATTCTTAATCAAAAACAATTTGGCACACTCTTCATTACTAAACATCTGCCGTTTAAATTTTCTACTGTGCATTCCGACTCAAACACACGTCACACAGCTGTTTGTAGAACACTTTTATACATCCAACATATTGCTGGAGTGTATAATGTAATGGTTTTATTAAAAATTCATATGTGTGTGTGTGTTTGGATTTGTTTCTGAGGTATTGTTTCAGAAACTGTCTGTAAACAACTGAGAAAAAATGTAAATAAGTGTAAATAAGGCCCACAAAATATCACCCATATTACCTAAACATTCACTAGGAGCCTACAAAGCAGCCTCACCTTCACACTCAGCTGGGACAGACTAGCAGGTTGAATATATAAATATTTCATTTTAGTTTCTGTACCTAACAGAGTGTAAAGGCACAGTAAAAACACAAAAAAAGCAAAGCAAAAACTGCGAGAAAGAAAAGCAACTTACGATGGAACGTATCTGGCGATGAGCTGCAAAGCCTGGTGACACTGATCGAAGTTTCTGGGAAGGTCTGAACAAATCAACAGGGCAGCTGAGAGTTAATTCATTTGTATTCTCCTCCACACTTCAGCAAGCAGCTGACCTCCGGTTACACATGTCAATGGTGTTCGAACACATCTCTTAACACATGCACATTTGATTTGAAATAAGAGGGATGACACCTACTCTCATCTTCATCGTCTGAATCTGAGATATCGACTCCTCCTTCACAGATGGTCACTCTCTCTGGAACAAACACACACACAAACAGGAAATACATCAGAGCTATGATGAAAACATAAAGTAATGACAGTGCGGTATAATTCATTTAGTTCAAGGAGCTTTATTCAAGGATTCAAGGAGCTTTATTGTCATTTCACACACGTAGAACATGAGTGGAACGAAATTAGTTTCCCCGGTCCCGGTATAAGCCCAATTACCTAACAAAATAAATATAAATATAAACAACGCTATATAATATAAAAAAGCAATAGAAGATATAAACATCAGTATAAACAGTAGTGCAAATGAGTAGTGCATCTTAGTGATTTTAAGATGGCATTAGGACGTCACCACGTTGGCATCAAGGTGAAAGCTTGAGTTCCTTATTCTATTTTATGAACTTAGAAATATTTTCCAACCAGTACGGGGAACCTACTGGGAGTGAAGTGGGAGACCACCATCTTGAGGCAGGCACACAGAAAGACAGTCTGTGCTGAGACCAGGTTACTGAGGAAGGCCATGTACTCCTCCACAACAGCTGGGCTCCGGCCCACCCATGGAAGCCTCTGGAAAAACACACACACACACTAGATTGTTAACAGAGGCAGATTATTAGTTTGTCCAGATTTTCCTAGAAAACACTGAATGCCTGATGATGACTGCTGGTGCTTTAACTGCGGGGAAAACCCTGCACAAAAACGGCAACACTATACAGTATTTCAGAGGACACAGTCTCTGAACAACTGATAATCCTCTATCATGGTGAATATGATTTGTTTTTCCCCAGGTCACCATGGAGGTCCTGTGGAGCAAGGTGCCACTTGACATTTCAAGCTGCTCAGCTGTCCTCCCAGATCCACATTCTTCACACAGATTGTATCTACTACATTTATCAGAAATATCAGAATAGGATCAGAATCAGAATAGGATTTAGATGGTCCTGCCATAGAGGAGGAGTCACAGTAGCAGCCTTGGGATACACTGCTGTTGTAGACTCTGACAGCTTGGACAGCATCCTCCTCTCACCCACCACCGCCACTGAGTCCAGAGGACAGTCCAGGACAGAGCCTGCCCTCCTTATCAGCTTGTTCGGTCTTTTCTAATCCCTCTCAGTGATACCTCTGCTCCAGCAGACCACTGCGTAGAAGGTTGCTGATGCTACCACAGTGTCATAGAAAGTCCTTGGTGGTGTCCTGCACCCTGTGGAGGACCTCAGTCTCCTCAGCAGGTGTAGGTGACTTTGTCCCTTCTTGTACAGGACCAGTCTGACCAGTCCATTTTGTTGTTAATGTGAACACCCAGGTACCTGCACACTCCCACTGTCTTGATGTCAAGTCCCTGGATGTTCACTGGTGGAGTCCGTGTGGCCCTCCTGCAGAAGTCAGTCACCATCTCCTTTGTCTTGGCAGCATTGATGTGAAGGTGGTTGGGTTTGCACCAGTCAACAAAGTCCTCATGGACTTTAATGGTCTGTTCAATACAAGTGACATCTGTTGAACATCTGTCCTTCCTCTGAGAGGGATCCCTCCTCTGTTCTTCTGTTTCCCTGAGTTGTCCTTCACTGGACTGAGGGACTTAGGACAGAAGGTGTTGTATATTTTACAGATTGTAAAGCCCACTGAGGCTATGTGATTTTATATAAATAAACTGACTTGACTTTTTCTTGACAGTAATTTGACAAACTGTTTACTCTAAAATGATCACACAGAAATCTTTATTTTTGGCTAGTACAGTGAACTAAATACTAAATATTGCGATCACCCTGACAACAATATACTATCCAAAAAAAGCTCCTTCAGCTTCTGTGATCTGGATATGCAACACGTTGATATTGTTTTTATTAATCTTTTGATAAATTCAGCCCTACAAACGTCTTGCTTTGTCCAACTAACAGACCAAAACCCAAAGAGGTTCAATTTAATGTAATGAACAACAAAGAAAGCAGCGCATTCTCTCGTAAGAGATGCTGGAACTTCCAAAGGTCATAGGAGGAGCTACAAAAAGCACTCTTCATGCTTTTTATTCCCCCTCTTCCTTCGATACTCACCAAGACGGTGTAGATGAGCTGTTCGTGGTCTTTGGTCAGCTGGGTCACACAAGCCCGGAATTCTTGGAGCCAGTTGATGATCTGAGCATCCTGTGAGAGGACAGAGCTCACTGAAGACCGAAGCTACGCCACAAAGCTTACTGTTTTACCACAGATCTCAGTTTATTCCAACACTGAAGCCTTACTGTACCTTTATGTCAGGGTCAGCCAACTGGTGTTTCAGCAGTTCGTAGTCACCCGAGTCTCCCTGCGCACAAGAGGAGAAGCACTTGAACAGGTTCATAACTTTTATCTGGTAAACATTGACCGACATAACTTTGCCACTCACCTGTTTATGTTTAGCTAACGTTTCCGCAACACTTCCTCCAAACCTGACAGTCTTAACAGGAGGAGTGTTCAAAAAGTCCCGACCGTCTATTTCCATATTCCACTGCTCTCATGGGGAAAAGTAACGCTTGTTTTCACAATGCTAGCTGTCCTCAGGCTACAACGTCCCGGTAAAGGAAAAGACAGTGTTCAATATCCACATTGTTTTGATACGGTGAGTAACAAGAGAAAATATATGATTAGTGTTTTCGACTTTTTTGTTATTTACAACGTTTAGAGGAAAAAAAGCCTGACTATGCAATACATAAGCAAACGCATGTGTTAGCACCAAGAGGAAGAGAACCGCATGTTTAGGGAAGTGAATACAGAACACCGGTGCCGCATTCAAAGTCTTCCCATAAGCTCCGCTTATAGAATAACAGGTTCCGCTTGGCCTTTGGAACCACAAACAACAAACGGATGGGTCAGTCTACAAGCGGATAGTTTTCTTTTGTTTTTGTTTATATGAGGGCAAAAAGTAACACGCAGGAAAATAAACAATATATTTCTAGTTTTACCTATGGTTCATTTAGAATTAAAAGAGCCATAAAATTCTACGAAATAGCCATAATTATCTTACACAAGCATCTCCAAAATAAGTAAGTAAATAAATATACAGAAAGATAAATTAGTTTTTCTCTGTTCTTGATTGGTGAAGGTGTTTCACACAGACATTTCTTTTTTGCAATCAATTATCTCTTTTATTAATATTTAATATTTTATTAATATTTATTAATTATCTCTAATGGATTTCAAACAGACCTTCAAAAATTGGATACAAAGTGGTGAATGAATGATGACTTCATGGACTAGATAAAATACATATCAGTAATATGTTATTAATGAAATGTATATTATATTAGTAAAATCTCTAGGTATAGGCTACTGACATTATGTGCCTATAACAGTGGGCACTGTTGTTTTTTATACTACCACTTGGGGTCGCCAAAGGGACATATTTATTTATTATATTATTATATTTAAAATATAAAAATAGGAACAGTTTGAGGACACATTGTGAGACCGTTCTGAAAGAGTCCAGCAATGCAGCTTCAGCCCAGCCATACAGAGAATATATGGAATGTCTGAGAGATATTCTGTACCAGTTTTACATGATGGTAAGATAGTTGCATTTAAATATGAGACTTTTTTTTACAACAGATTTACTGTCTACAATTGCCAGTGAGAGGTTTGTCCTGACTAAATATGATTTTCTGAAGTAAAAGGAATAAATCTTGAAAAGTAAACATTTTTTTCAAATACTTGTTTTTATATATGGATGGAATTACATGTAATATAGGTAATAAGGAAATTTCATTTTAATAACACATAAATGAATCTCAGCAGTTACAAAAGAGCCTCTAAGTGTCATAAAAGCAATGTTACTGAAAACCTCCAAGACAACCTCCAACGTTTTAAATATGGCAACTGTATAAAAAGTTAAAATATATACAGATTAATTTTTACACTCATAAGGAGCCTTATATGCAAGCTTTTTTAATTTAAGGCAAAAGTATATAAGTATACACAACATATATTATTTTAAATAATATATATCATCAGCACTTGTGGACTGGTACATTGAACATGTACATGTTATTATTATTATTATAATTATTTATTTATAAGTATTTATATGTATTTATTTTTTATTTTTATTTAAGTAAAAATAGAATAGAATAGAAGTGTTTATTGTCACTATACAAGTACAGTGAGATGTTGTTCAGAGCAGGCCAACAGATGCACAGAGTAAGAAGCCCTAGATAAGAGCAGTTAAATAGAATAAAGGTTCTAAAATGCACAACACTATATACAGCTAAAAAATATAACCAGAAATACAAACCCACCTAAGAAAATTTTACAGTTGCTACGAATATATACGGTGAAGAGTATGCACAGCAGCAGAGTGGTATTGCACGACAAGTAGTATTGCACAAGTCCAGGTATTGCAGGACAGAGTAGTATTAACGCGCAACAGTACGATACGACAGAGTATTGCACAGCAGAGTAGTACTGGTATACAGTGAGCTGCAATGTAGCAGTGGAGGTAGAACAGGAACCATTGCACAAGACCCATGAGTGCTGGGGTTGCAGTGTGGAATGGATTTTAGGGTGTGTGTTAAGGGGTGGGTGTAGTGGATGCAGCAAGGGGGGGTGCAGAGGGTTCATCGATCTGATGGTGGTGGGATAGAAACTGTTCTTAAGCCATGTTGCGCAGGTGTGCATAGTCCTATAGCGCTTCCCCGGATGGCGGCAGAGTAAACAGCCTGTGACCTGGATGGGTATGGTCCTTCAGTATGTATGGAAATATGATAAGGAAAATGTACTCAAACTATTCAAAGTAAAAGTACTCAGTGAGTAAAATGTCCCCTGTGCCTGTTCCACTGTAATATCTGACCTTATTAGATTATTATTACTCGAGCCTCAATGTAAAAGCAGGATTTTGCAGTTGCAGTTGTTTGATGTCGAGCTCATTTTGAATCATTTTGCACAAGACTGCGGCTGATGATCATTTTCCTTTTGGATTAATCTGCTCTCTGTTTTCTCCATCAGATTAACTGACTGTTTGATTTGTAAGAGTTCACAACCATGAAACATTTTTAGTTGTTTTTTTCCCTTGTCAATTAATTTGATGCCAATTAACCCATTAATTAATCAAATAATCTTGTAGCTATACTTATAAATACTGCATCATGCTGCAACATCATATCATGTAAGCTCTTTGTATGTTTTGTGAAAAAAGTAATATTTTTAACTGTTAAATGTAGTGAAGTAAAAAAATAAAACATTTCCCTCCAACATGTAGTGATGTACAAGTAGAAAGTGGAATATAAAGAGAGTACCTGAAATTTCTATGCAAGTACAGTACTTGAGTAAATGTACTTGTTACGTTACACCTCTGGATACCAATATAAATGTCTTGTATCTAATCCTAAAGGGAGTCATAAGAGTGTATGAACTACTGTACTTCACTGATCAGTAAAAATGATACACATCTACAGAGAACAGAGACTAAAGATGAAATCCACAGGCAGTTTAATGAACAGTTTCAGCACAGGCCAGTACTTCATGTAAGCTGTGGTGTCACAACACCAAAGTTAAAATCAAATGATCACTGTGGGGGGTTTTTTTTTTGGTTCAGAAATTCAGTTCCAATCCATTTCCTCATGTCATTTAGTTTAGTTGTTGGAGTTTAGGTTTTAACTCATACTGAGGAATACGTACCAGGTGGTGGCTCATGACCCTAGAATTTTCAAAATACACGAACTATGGCCCTGCCTCTAATGATTGTTTATATCTATGGTTTTAAGTCATGAAGCATGAAGAGCAGCGCATTGTTGCCTCCTGGAATTCAGTGTGCTTCCTCTTGTGCAGCTCCCACTGCTCAGCAGGAAAACTCACCTCCGTCTTTAGTTCAGCTGTTGTTTGCTCTCTGTGACTCTAATGTAGCTTGGTGATGTCACTGAGGTAAGTACATTTGTTACATTTTTGTAGAGCATGGCCACAGCCAGAGGAAACAGCAGCATAATAAAGTCAACTGGTTCCAAAGGTTAAACACTGAGGCTTGTTATCAGCATGGGTGGGGACAAGGGAGCCTGTGGTAAACTACACTTCTTTTTCCACGCCACTATTCTCTTCACCGTAACCATTCAGCTCACCTTTATTTGACTGCATTATGCATTTAATTATATCTTCCCTGCTGTAACATCTTGGCTGCTGCAAGAAGGATCAGTAGGTCCCAACTAACCAGCAACATGATATATAACAGAAACCGTATTTCTTTAGTAAGGTAAAGGTCACAGCATAAACTTGAAACCGCATGAGCTGGTAGTCTGATCCAAACTGCTGTTATCACAAGCAGCAGCTGCTCCTGCTTTATGGGCTACCTGAAGGGTATTTCTACTTGAAAGCTCTGAAGGAATGAATGAATGAATTTTCCTTTCAGAATGCTACATGTTTTGTAAGGTGGAGAGTAGGCTTATCCATTGGGCTTTAGGTGCACTGACACACCTGTATAGTTGTCATTACAAGCTGTGACTGATACTGAAAGGACAGCTGACACTTGTGGTCTCACATAATCTCGAGTGCCTGAGTGATTTACTTAATTGAACATATTTACATTAACAATTCACTGAAATGAAAATATGCATAATAGTAATAAGAAGAATAAGAATGCATTTTATTTAGAGGTGCCTTTCTAGACACTCAAGATTACCTTACATCATTAATCATAAAAAACAAAAAACACCCACACACAATATTAGCAACAATAACAGAGAATAAAAATAAAAAAAACCAATTTAAAATGGACAATGCTTCCATGCAGTAGTGGTCAGAGTGAGCAGGCCAGTGTAAACAGATAGGCTTTGAGTTTGGATTTGAAATGAAGTGAGTCAGAGTTACGGAGGTCAGGTGGAAGTGAGTTCCAGAGCTGGGGAGTAGAGCGGCTGAATGGGTGCGTGTGATGATACGGGCAGCTGAATTTTGGACCAGTTAGAGTTTATGAAGGGGTTTTTTTTTGGGGGGGGGGGGGCAAACAGAAGGGAGTTGCAGTAGTCTAAACAGGAGGTGATGAGGTTGTGAACAAGAATGGCAGTGGAGAGAGGAGTGAGGGAAGAACAGAGACAGTTGATGTTACAGAGATGGAAGTAGGAGGACCGAGTGACACTATTGATGTGGGAGGTCAAGGAGAGAGTGCTGTCAAGGATGACCCCCAGACTCTTTAACTGAGGGGAGGGGGAGATGGAGGAGTCATCGATGGGAATAGAGAAGTTATGGACTTTCTTTAATGTTGATTTTGTGCCTGTTAGAAGAAGTTCTGGTTTATTGCTGTTTAATTTGAGGAAACTTGAGGTGAACCAGGATTTTATTTCAAGGAGGCAACTGGTGAGGGAGGAAGGTGGGAGTGTTGAGCTAGATTTGGTTGAAAGGTAAAGCTGGGTGTCATCCGCGTAGCAGTGAAAGTGGATTTGATGTTTGCGGAAAATGTGACCGAGAGGGAAAAGGTAAATGGTGAACAACAGGGGCAGAGGACTGGGGCACACCTGTGGTGACATGGACTGGGTGGGAAGTGAGTGATTTTACCTGGATGAACTGAGTGTAGTCTGAAAGGTATGAAAGGAACCATTTAAGAGGTGTGTTTGTGATGCCAATAGAAGAAAGTCTGTCCAGAAGGATGGTGTGTGAGGTCGAAGGCTGCACTCAGATCAAGCAGGAGGAGAATGGTTAGTGTACTGGAGTCAGCAGCAAGGAGGAGGTTGTTAGTGATTTTGAGAAGTGATGTTTCAGTGCTATGGAAAGGACGGAAACCAGACTGGAATTGTTCAAGAATGTTGGAGATGAATGGAATATTTGAAACAGGACAAAAATTATTGAGACTGTTGGGATCTGAACCAGGTTTTTTGAATATTGGAGTTACAGTGGGTATTCTGAGAGAGGAAGGAACAATTCCAGTGGTGAGGGAAGAGTGAATGATGTCTGTGATGAGAGGGAACAGAGACAAAAATGGTAGGAAGGGGGTCTAATTGGAAGGTTGAAGATTTGGATTTTTGAATAAGTTTGCTAATTTCATTGACTGAGGGTAGGGTGAATGCTGAGAGAGAATGGGTGAGGGAAAATAGGACTGGGCCGGGTGAATTTGAATTTTGACAATGAGTTGAAACTCACTATAACGCTGCATAAAGCAGAAGTCAGCTGCAGATTCACGTGATAATTATCTGTAGGTTCATCTCGAGTGACCACTGTCACCATGAGTTCACATTGTCATCTGATACATCTAATTACAGCAACTTTAAAGGTAAGCAAGATAAAAGTGTGTTCTAATCAGGAAGTTACAAAGCTGAATGAAATATTTCTGTAATCAGGAAGTTACAAAGCTGAAGGCAATAGTTCTGTTGACATTCAACTGCAGCAAGTTTTGGTCCATCAACTTCTGGATGACATATGCGGTGGTGAACATTCAACAGTCTCCTCAGATTGTTAAGATTAAAATAAAGTTACAACTGCAAATGATAAAAATCATAGCAGCATATACAGAAAACAGTACAGATCACACAAAGCATTGGTCACACGTCATTACAACAGCCACAAAAATCATTAAAAATATCTAAAACCTGACAAGAACTTTCAAAATGGATTCAGTATTTCTAAATTCAGTTTGTCTTTCAGTGAATTTGTGAGTTGCGTCGTACTGGAAAACAAATATGGTTTCCAGCATTGACCATGTTGGTATGTAACACATTCAGCTCACGCTTGTCTTACAAACATTTAAACGTTTGGTACTATTTTTTGGTACAAAGTGACAATTTTCAACTTTTGTTAAAGGACCATCAGACCAAAAACGATACATATGCTGTACACAATTTTGAATTTCCTGTGAGATTGGCCTCATTTTTACAACTGTCATCAATATAAAAGTCCTAACTTTGTCTGTTGATCTCAAAAAGACTTATTCCATGCTGGCATACTGATTAAAACAAAACATTTCTAAACATACATTTGAATAGAAAACATGTCATAACAACTCAACAACTGCTCACATGTATCATCATCAATTATGAATAATTTCTCAATAAAAACAAAACAGTAGAAAAGCTGTGCACCATCTGGAGCACACTGAAGACAATGTGAGGCAGGCAGGCTCTATTCAAGTCTCTGTGGGGCAGAAAATGGATGAAACATGATTGACTTGACAAAAGGTGATCAGAAGGATCATTTATGTGTGTTATAACAGAGGTCGTCCTATTAATTTGATGTGTTAGTTTCAGTTAAAGCTGCTATTGTTTAAAGTAAGGGCTTGTCTTTGAGCACGGTTAATCATTTACCCAATGATAAGAGTTTTTACTGCCTCGGCTGCAGTTAGTCCTGCATTTGAACCACATCAAACTGAAAGAAAATACAGTTACACTGAAGTAAGATTACGCCTGGAAAGATGTTTTCTCATAGTTCAAAATCCAGAATTAAATGAGGATCATTTATGCAGTTGAACCCTGTGAAACCCTCTTAAAATGAATAAAATGTGATGTCTTTTGTTTCACATAATCCAACACAGAAATTCAATACAATACGTTTGATGTTTGGATATTTAATTTTACTCATATGAATTAATAACAATAATATTAATAAACACAAGTTATCTTTATTCCAGTTGTATTGTGTTGGCATCAGGTGCGGCCACTGAGAAAACAATCGAATTAAACTTTAATTCGAATCAAACCTTAAAAACACTGTAGTTTAGCGTATCGAATGGATAGATTCACATCGCTGCACTTGGAATACATAAAACAATAAAGAAAAGTTTTTTAAAAAAAGGACATAATTGTTCCATGTGCAGACTATGGATGTTGAACTGTCAGATCCCTGATGTTCATATCCGACTCACAGACAGGCCTACCTGTGGGCCCACTCTATGTAGGTGAGGTCTCTGTTGTAGTGTGTGGCATCTCTATGTGACAGCCCGCCACTGAGGAGACTGCAGCGTGCGGGGTATCCTCCTGTGGGGTCATCGTTGTCATAGCAACGGCGACCTGTTGACCAGAGGCCAAAGGCGGCCCGCTGGCTGACCTCTGCGCGCGGCCCGTGCGGGTGCTGGACGGTCCTCCGTTCCTGCGCAACGAGTTTCTGATGCCGCTTGACACGCGGCTGGAGAGGCGCCTCACCGCCCCGCTGATGCCGCCAAAAGCGCCCTTGTCCTTCTTCAGTAACCCGACATCATCCTCCAGCTCCGCCGGGGGCACCTCGATGTTCCCGGAGTACCAAAACACCCACCAGACCAGGCTGAGGAAGATGACGATGGCGCCCGCGTAGATGAGCAAGTCATAGAAAAACACGTTGACAAACACCCCGACGAGCAGCACGAGCAGTCCCACGATGTCAAAGGCTACTGCAAGCCAAAAACAGCACACACAGCGGCCCAGACCCTGGTACACCGGTTCCATGTCCACATAAGAGACGCTGAGGTCTCAGACAACAACCATTCACCGCCCGCAGCCTTGGAGCCGAGGCATTGAGTTTCCGGGCTGCTGTAAGGTGAGCCAGGTGAGGCGCTCAGGTCACCTCCTTCAGACTCACAGACGAGGGGCGTGGTACCACTGGGGGAGGGGCTGAGAGCTCCACCTGGTCGGTAAGGCCCGCCTTTTTTTTCTTCACGGAACAGACTGATTCAGATGCATTTTACCCAGAATATGTGTTTCCAGTTGTTTTCACAGCACGGAGCCATTGTTAACAGTAACACCTACCTGTGTGAAGTGACGGGGTGTGCTGGGAATTCAGTGGGAATGAATTCATTGTGCAACACAGCTCTGTGTAATTCAAAATCTAGTTTGGCTAAACTCTGAATTAATATTAGATTCAAATAATTCTTTTTTTCTTTTGTGCAAGCCAGTCTTTAAGTATCAAACAAATAAAATTAAAAAATAAAATTTTGACAATAAAATATATTCCTTTGAAATGTGATTCTCAAAGTCTTCTATTGAAAGTAGGACTTTTTTCAGTGGACTGCAGCACTTTTTAATTCTTCAGCTTCCAACATGCTGTGCAACCTCTGGGTTTATTTAAAAATATCTTCATTTTCCACCCAACCCCAAAAACATATCTGTATCTAACCTTTATTTAAGCTTTCTGATCTGAACAGCTCATATTCACCTAATGAGCCTCAACTTGCTGTCTCAAGAAACTCATGACATTACTTAACAAGGTAACCTCTCAGCTTTATTGGTAGGTCACAAAAATAATAATAAAAAAAACCCCTGGAACTTTGTGTTATTCCAGGTATACTGTTGTATCAGTTGGCCAAAACAGGAAGAGGCAGTGTTGACAAAGTGGGTCGACAAGGGCACTTAACAGATCAGCTCTGATCACCTGTGCGGCCTTTAAACTCAGTCACTTTATTGTGTGAACAACATCTCATCAGTGGAATCAATCAGACCTAAAACAGTGATACGTAAATATATATAATGTCAGTGCAGTCACTTACTTAAACGCCTCCATTTGTGGTGAATGTAGATCAGCCTAACGCCAGTACCTGCAGGTGCTCCATGTACAGCCACAGCATTACTGGATTCTTTAGGTTGATAATGAAAGTTTAAAAAAAAACTAAACAGTTCTGACAGTGCTGTGAGCGAGATACACATTTCATTAAGTAGACATTTTTTAACAGTATGAAAATAAAGTCATCAGCGCCCTCTGGTGGACAAAATGTTGAGTTTCTAAACGATCCCGATAGATCCCTTCTTGAACTGACATTTGTTACCCATCAAATGACACACACGTACACATCTCATAATATAGACACAACCAATTTACTATTTTAAGAGTGAAATGGTTCACCAACATGTCCCCCACACAATGTTTAAACTGCATTAAAGGCAACCACTTTAAGAGTTTAAGTGACTGGTGTTATCTCAACATGGCAAAAAAAAGTATGAACCCAGACACCGAATGTGCTCCGAAAATGAACACACTTTGTTTTCCCAATTTATTATTTTATTGTCATAATTGTTTGCTTTAATAACATTTGAACACGCTCAAGCACGCTGCCAGAACGCCACATGAGAAACCAAAAAAAAAAAACAAAAAAAAAAAACTGGGTAAAAGCAAAGGGAGACATGTACACCCAAGATAAACATTTTGGTTTCAACTGGTTATGTTCTTTCAAACAATTTTTGCAATTTACTCCTGAAACTCATTTTCTATACTCCAAGCACAACCCTGGTCCACATCTGTTTACAGATAGAATTTCTGCCATTTGTCATTGTCATTCATGAAAGCAAAAAAAAAAACAAAACAAAAAAGAACAAAATAATCTGGAAGAAAATAATCATGTAATGATAAGTAGACCAGAGTAGGGAGGTGGGCAGAGGTGGAGGGAGGGCTAACCCAGAAATGGCATAGCTGAGCTCTCAATATGAGAAAGCTGACTTGTGTGGACTTCATCTTGGTTGGTCATTTGCTTTAAAAACAGGTTTTTCTTTATCACATGAGTTTTTTGTTTTTTTTTTCTTTTTCTGAAGCTGATCTTCGGCACGCAGAAGAGGGGGTGGGGGCGGCGCGTGACAGGGAGGTGCCGTCACCGCTGACAACAGTGTGGGCGGGTCATGACTGAGCTCTGCCCGCTCCTTCTCACCAGGACTTCCAAAGCAGCTCATCTCATGTTCAGTCCCGCTCAGCAACCAGCTTCAGCACCTTACCGATGGCGATGGTCTTCCCTGAAACGCACGCAAACAACAGACCACCATCACGTTTCCATCTCAGCTATAAAACAACATAAATAAATAAATAAATACAATCCTTCCATGTCCCTCATCTTTTACGACCAGATTTATGTTTCAACATTTCGACTTCTAAAGGCTAAAATAATTCCAACTCATATTCCAAACTACAGTTTGTTTTTGCAGTAACTGGTTGGAGTTATATGTGAAGATTTTTTGGTTTTCTCTACGATCAACAATTTTCAACATATTTGACCTTTCAGCAACCAAACAACTCTTGGGTTAATTGAGGAAAATAAAGGACAGATTAAGCAACAATGAAAAAAAAAACAAAAGTGATATGTATCCCTATTTTATAGCTCCATCCTGAAAATAAGATGAGCAGTGAATTACATAAAATGCGAATTAAATCTATCTGATACAAGCCAACAGGTTGGTGCTGGGACACAGTTTTGGAAGATTTTAGTTCTGGTCAAATATGATCTGTACTCATTGGCAGGGTCAACAATTGTGGGGAAAGACTTCATCTTGTTCTCACGTTGTCTAAAACTTGGTCCAAACCACTAACCCAAAGTGTCGGTATCTGACCACCAGGGTACGAGACTCAGCGATCCTCAGTTCACGCAGACGTGTCTTGGTAGTGTATCTCCGTCACATTATATCCACTTCATTATACTACTTAAGAAGGTTTCCTTGTTTGGCCATGTCTGACCTCTCTGCTGTGGTGATAGTTGGGAAGGCGGCAGCATTCAGCCTGAGCCTGCTATATCGAACTGAAACAACAATAATCCCAAGTTCCCTTCACTGACTTCCTACGCACACTGTCAACAGACTATGAAAAATGATAATTAGGAATTTGAGCTATATAAAAAGACATTTACCTCACAAATAATATGAGTGCAAACTGCAATTTATATTTACAATACTAATAATAAAAAAATCTGAAGATACTTTACCTTCGTCCCGTAAGGTGAACCGTCCCATCTGAGGAAACTCTTTAAAGGTCTCAAGGCAAATGGTTCCTGCTGTACGCAGGCGGGCGATGCAGACCTGGTCCTGTTTGACAAATCGTGGTCGTGTCTTACTCTTCTCTCCTGTCTTCTTGTCTACCAGACAGATTAAGGCCTGTGGACGGAGCAGACAGAATATCAGCAAAAACATGATTTTTGTAGCTCAAGTCATTGCTCATGAGCAGTTTCAATCTGTGACTGCGTTTGTTTTTGCGAAGGCCTCATGGTAAGAGTTATGTTGAAGATTTACCGTAATTTGCACTTCTTCAATGCAGGTGTGAATGTGAAGGACTGCATTGTAACCTGGACAGATGATGGATTTGTGTTCGATGATGACAATCTGTAACGAGGAGAGAAACAGTGACTATGAGAACATCTTAAAGCAACAAACTCTCAGTGCACCAGCGGATTCCTCCAACTACTCTGCTGGCTGCTAGGAGGTTCCCCTGGAGGTATCCAGACAGCGGTAATGTGAGAGGGATAAGCCATCACATCAGCACAACTTGCTAATCCTCCAGCTTATTATTACTGCTTTTCCACAAATGAATTTGAATCCGGATCGCTGGAAGTGGACCAGTGTACAACTGTTGCTGGTTAGGACCACGAGCTGCGTGATGCTGACCTGGGCGTCAAAGGTGCGCCCCGAGTGGCAGAGGTTCTCAGCGTTACACAGGATAAAGCCAGGCAGGATCTCCTCCTCCTCAATGCCTTTCAGTCGCAGCTTGAGGTTTTCACCTGGCCCGGCATCGTCCGTCTCCACGTCGTCTGACAGGAGACTCAACACTTCCACCACATGCTGTAACGAGGACAGACGACAAGTAGACAAACAAGGAATGAGACAGGAGAAAGATAGGAGTCTAGCATAGTCAGGAGGAGATAGTCTATAGTCCACGGCCTCATGACACAAAACAAACACACACTTTATGTGATCAAATAACAATAGTCAGTGTGAAGCATTTGGATTACAAATAAAATAGTTACATAATGAAGTTTCAGTTGTGTTTTTACTCTCTCTGTCCCAGGTGAAAAGGCTTACCCTGTTTGGCATCATGACCAGCTGTTGTGCTTTACTGATGGAGCCCGACTCCAGTTTGCCCAGAATCACAGTGCCCATGTCCTGGTGAGACAGGTTGACAGAGTGTTGCAGAGCAGGTGAGACAAGAACAATGTGTTTGCATCAGTCGATCAAAAGGCAGGATTCATGTGTTGCTTCCTGCAGAGTGCAGCCACCGGGCGGGGACTCAACTCACGTTTTGAGTGTATACAGAGTGGCTTAGCCTCATGACAAGTGCAGCAGATGACTACAGTCAATGACACATAAACCAGGCTGTTCAAAATGTGATGGCAAAATAATGCCAAGTTTACACTAAATGATTTAGGCCTTGATTTACCACAGTGCGGGCCAACACTTCAGACGCCTGAGCGGTTGTTAGAAAGTTAAATGTCTTTTGAGTCCAATTCCTCTTCGAGGGGGATTAACAGCAGACGAACTGAGGTCAATGATATAGTGTGAGGGAAATATCAGGAGTTGGAACACTTACAACAGAACATGAGCTAGCACAGCTCCTTGATGCGAACGGACACAAGAAATGCAGGAAATGAGGAAGATTTTAATGACTGTTGTTAATAAAGATTAAAAAAAAAAGAAGAAGAAAGCTAATGATCTGGCATCTACTGACGTGTCACTTCTTGCATATATAAATGCAGTTCGGCCACCAGACAGACTGGTCGAGGATTCCTAGTAACGTGTGACCCTTGTTTACCTGTGCAACGTGCAAATGACAACAACTTCAAGATACTTTACTGTTAGACAGTCATACAACAACGCAACGACTTCGACAGTCCTATAATGTGTGGGCGAGTGTCACTTCACAGCGAAGACTGACTGGACAATAACGGTTACCTGTGTATCTGTACGTTGAACTTACACTCCCATTACTCTGAGCACACTTCAGCCTAGTATCAAAACACCAACAGCGCACCAATTCATGGAGTCAATCTTTAACAAACAGGACAGTCAGAGGGCTAATTTTAGAAACTACACTCGGGTACTGACAACAGTAATATACAGTGTTTCTCTGGAGACCGCCATGATCCAGACATTTTAAATCCTTTCTACTTCCAGCATTTTAGTTATCCACATCTACAGCCAAAGACTTTTTGAATGCAGACGTGCATATAGAGCATATTGCAGCTAAAGAATCCTGAAATGTTTTGAAAATGCACAGTAGCTGAAACTAACAATATTTTTATGGACTTTAAAGTAAATATATGAATCAAGGGGGGGGTTACAAAGACAGATTCTTACCTTGTATTTGTCTACAATGGGCAATCTGACCGGGCCATCGCTCGATCTGTTGAAATTTGGCAAACTGTCCAGGTGTGGAATGAAAGGTAAACCTCTGAAATAACATGAAATACGGACGGCACTTAGTACAGATCAATCAAGAACGATCATATCAGTCGTCTATAGAGCAATCATATTGACAGTGATCAGTTGAGGAGGACGAGCTGGAGGACTTACGTGTACCAGGAGCACATGTCAGTGGGCTCTTTCAGGTTGGCTCCTGTCAGTCCGGAACATGGCATGAAGTGAATGTCTTTCTTCGGATTAAAGCCCACCTTCTTCAAAAATGGCACTAGTTTCTCCTTACACTCTTCATATCTGAGAGGTCAACAACAGCAGATGTCAACAGCTTTATAGAAGAAAAAAAAAATACAAACATGGCAGCAAGCGTTTCATGTGTAAAGATATGACATGTAGTGACATGGGTACTGAATATCATAGATCCCCATAGGTAAGAGAATGTTTTTCAATATACTGCAGTCCAATAAAACACCACTACTGCTAATTGTCCAAAGGGTGTATTAGGTGGGGAGAATGAACATTAACACCAGTCCAGACATCTGGCATGATGTGGATTTGGTAATTGAGTTTGTTCCATAATAGAAGGGATCTGAACTGTTGCACAGCAAAGTGCACGTTGACTAGTTTGTGGATAGCATTGTTCGTTCCAACCCTTTGGGAAACATTAAAAGACTCCATGTGGAAAGTTACGTTTCAGTCTGACTAACCGAAATGCATCGTGTACGGCACTGAGATCTAACAAACGTGTCAACTAGATTTCCTTAGTGAAAAAACATTTGCAAAGCCAGTTGTTTGTTTTTAAATCTAACTCTGTTTATAGGTATGTTTACTTCCATGAGGTCTTGCAGTGCCAGCAAGAGTGACGTCAGCATAACTAGAGGGTTATCCTCAAAGCTACCATTAACTACCAGTTTGCTAGCAGTGTTTGTTATGCCTTTATATGTTTTTCATCTGTCCATGGACACTGGACATGTTGGAGATCAAAATATACATTTAATATCATGCTGCCCTATGTAGTGCTGTCACAACTGATGCTATTTTAACCTGACTTTAACTGAGGTCTGGCCTGTGAACAAGTGAGAAAGTACCTACACAAGAAGCCAGAGAGAAATCAGGTTATGCAGGGAACTAAACAACTTTGCTAGAAAAGCCAGAACTATTAAAAAAAAAAGCACACACACACACACACAGTATCAGAGCCAAATTTTTTCTGTGATCCAAGAACATAAAAATGGTGGTTCTTGTATACATGATGTTTAAAAGTATAGAAACCTACAAGCAGTTCATTCCTTAAAGAAGATTTTTGCAGACTTGGGTTTGATATTTAAGAAATTAGTTCACTGCAGAACCTGACTTGCGGAGGAGCAGAGAAGCTTAGCGTGTGATAATGTTTGCAATCAATCATCTTTTTATAGACTGCTTATTGACATTATACGAACGCGATCCATGCACTGCTGTTCAAAGTTTAAATAAGAGGTGAGTCATGAATTTCGCTCAGTATTATCCATATATGTACCTCTCCAGGCTCCAGTTGACTGTAGGGTCATCCATTTTATTCACCAAAACTATCAGGTGTTTGACACCAGCTGTTTTGGCCAACATGGCGTGCTCCCGTGTCTGTCCGCCCTTCTCAAAACCAGTTTCAAACTCGCCTTTCCTCGCAGAGATTACCTGAGGATCAACACATTCATTTAGTAAATGGTTTTGTCTATAAGAGCTGTGCAAAAACAAACCAAAAAAAAAAAAGAATGTCTGAATGATTACTTGTGGTATCCACCTAACATGTAACAAAAAGGATCATATTTCAATCAGCAATGTTCCCTAGGTTACATAAACAAAGTTACTTGTGGCCACCTGATTTAATAGCAGTAGAAATCAACAGAAGCAGATTAAAAAAAATTGCAGGAGTGTTTTTTGAATGTGTGTGTGAGTGTGAGTGTGAGTGTGTGTGTGTGGTGGGGTTAACTGTCTTTTCAACTTTAAAGTAGTGTGAATCTAATATTTTTTGCACATTTGCTTTTATATTTGTGTGACACATCTGCAGTTTTGTTTCCTTAGCTGTAGTTCCTGCCCTGAAAAGAATCACTTCTCCTAGCGGCCTGCATACTATGAGGCAGGAGTTTGAATGTGGCATGTGCAGTACTCAGTGAAACAGTAAGTAACAACCGGCTGCCATGAGTACATATTAAAGGATTTAGTTTTTTAAACAACAGCGACGCAGCCGAGTTTCTGCGGTTTTAATTTGTCTTCGTGGATTTTGACATGCTTAGATGTAAAGTTAAGGGAACCCTGAGGCTACTGTGTTTAAAAAATTTTTTAAAAAAGGTGTACTAGTTTTGACCTGATGTTCCACTCTAAGCAGTTTAACAACACTGGTAATCTCCTGGACTCACCAGAACAGCCAAATCTGCTTGTGATGCACCTCCGATCATGTTGGGCACAAAGCTCTTGTGACCTGGAGCGTCTAGGATGGTAAAGTGCTTTTTGTCTGTCTCAAAGTATGCTCGGCCCACCTCCACCGTCTTGCCTTTGTCCCTCTCCTCTTGGTTGGTGTCTAAAGCCCAAGACAGATACCTGGGAGACAGAAAGGTGATGTTCTATTGCTGATTTGGCCAGTGGTGGGGAAAACAATCTAAACTAATGCTGGCTCAGCAGAACACAGACACACGTGGTTCCTGCCCATGTTAACGCGCACACACAAACACAACAAAATCTCACAACTTCAGCACTATATCATCACTTCCTGTGCACAGACCAACTTTCCATGTCCTAAAGCTAAATTATTTGAGACATTGAAGGGTGACAACTCACCAGGTTTCCCGGTTCTTCTCCTTGGCTTCCCTCTCATACTTCTCTAAGGTTCTCTTGTCTACCATGCCTGTTAGATACCTGTTGGACAGGAACAGGTATCAAACATGTCAAAAGCCTGACATGGCAAAAGGAATAATACTCATGAGGAATGTCAGGGAAACAGTTACTCACATGATTTGTCCACCAATGGTAGACTTTCCAGCATCTGGAGAGCAAGCAGAGCAGGTTTAGATTAGACAATACTGTGACATTACTTTCTCCTATGCAACCACTTGTGCGTTGACAAAAAGGAAGTCACGACTAATAATCATAAACCCTGCCCTGGAGCAAAATACATACTGAAACCCTATTATAGGCTCTCTTACACCGTTCTGTAATTCAGACAGAGAGATATGAGCTTGTGGGACAACCAAAAACTAAAAACTCAAATGTTGCTGCACAGGAAACACAGTGATTGGCTGGGCTGTTCTGTGTAAATGACTGGATTATATGCAGCAGAATGACTCCCAAAAGGTTGACAAATATGAAGCAGGCTGCTACTACTCACTAAGTGTGACAGGGTTATTATGTTGTGTAAGATTGGGTGCCATGCTAACTTAAAGAAGTCTATTTTGAGTGACAACAGACCATAGTTTATGAATACATTACTGATGACATAGTGAGAAACAGTCAGAAGACACTGATGTGCCTGCCAGCACAGGCACATCAGTGTTTACAGGCTGGGCAGTTGAGTAGACAAACAACAACAAACAAGGGGAACAAACATAACAGCTACAAGAACAGTTAAGCCTGACTGACACACAGCATACACTGTTTTATACCCTTCTTACCCTCTGTTTGCTATAAACTGCACATGTGAGCAATCAGAGAGGCACCAAGGGCTTAAATTCAGCAAGGATATTAAGTAAAAGCTGAACCACGTCATTCAGTAACACAGATTTGATTAACGCGGTATAAACATCAGTTCATTTGGTTGCCTTTACACTATTCATTAAGTGTAACTTCTTTTTGTACACTTGCTACACTCTCTCCACCTGACTACACTCATGTTAAAAGAAGAATCTGACTGACTGTATTTTTTCTTTATTTATTTCAGATTTCTCTACAGATATTGCGATAACACCGTTATTGTGAATCCTTTTGCCCACAATAATTTTGCGGTGAAAATATGATATCGTGATAGCCCTTTGTGAAAGAATTGCCACTCAGTGTCCCACAACAGACATGTAAATGCACTGACCTACGTGTCCAATGAACACAACATTGATGTGTTCCTTCCTGGGGGCGTCTGGCTGTGTAGGTGGAACCTTGGGTGCTGGCGCTTCCTCTTCCTCCTCCATCATCTCCGGTGCCGCCGTCTCCTCAGTGGCCGCTTTCACCACTGGCCCCCGGTCCCCGCCTCCTGGCTCCTCCTCGTTTGGCTCAGCCTCTTTCTGGTCCCATGGCTCCTCTGTGCTCATCTCTGTGTCGCCGTTCTCCACTGGTGTCGCACACACTGCACATCCACAAATACAGCACACATCATTCAGATAAGCATCCTTTAGATAAGCAACTTTAAACATTTCAACCTGGTGAAAAACAGGAGCGTGGTCATTATTTAACATGCCTACAAAGCCTTACAAATGGGGTAATATTAGTAATCAGCAACATACTCGAAGTTTCCCCATTTTTTATTTTTTTCTTCACCTTCTACCAGTGGAAGCATTTTATGAGCTGTCTTATCACAAAAGACCTATGGAAACTGTTTGTGCTGCAAAAGGCACTCTTATTAAAAGTCAGAACTGATTTTTTTTCAGCGACACATAATTAAAAGCAGAAAATAAGATATAAACTTGAGGAATAAAAGGGGAAAAAAAACCCAATTCAAGTCAAACCGCTCCCGTGCAGTATACCATGAAACTATTGCAGAAAAGAATGAAAATGGCAACCAAAAACTGGGAAAGCTGTGAAAAGTTCAAAAATAAAAAATAAAAAGGTAGACAGGTTCATTAGTAACAGGTGATAGAATCATGACTGGTTATGAGAGGAGCATCCTCAAAAGGCTCAGTGGTTCATAAGCAAGGATGGGATGAGGTTCACCACTTTGTGAAACACATGACCGTGGAAAGGATACCACTACATGGGCTCAGGAAGACTTCAGAAAAAAAAAATGTTTGCAAATGTCTGCTTTCTGTTTATTTTCATTTTAGACAACGTCGCAACTTTTTAGAAATTGTTAGTACATTATTGCTTCATATGATCATTACATAAATTACAGACAGCAGAAGCAGCAACAGCCATCACGGTGTTACGTGATTTTCTAAGACAATAAAGAGCATCCTCGACTTGTTCACATGGATGTGTACACAAAGTGTTAAAAACAAAAAAAAAAGAGCATTCACACTACATGACAACTGTTTGCGTTTTGAGCACATAATCAGAACAATCTCTGTCCGAGTCCTTTTGTGATTGCTGGAGAGACAGAAAGGTGATACAGTGGAATAAAGTGATGTTACCATGTACTTACATACGCTTTAGAGGCCTGAATAGATTCAATTGGCCAATATTTCTTAACCAAAAAAGCCTTGGCTGGTTCTGATCCCCAGTTTGGGTACTACTAACTACGTGGTACTAACATAGTGACGTAGTATCTTATGTTATATTGTGTTAACCAACTATTTCACACTTATACACTTAGAGCAGAGAGCTATGACATTTTACATGAGATTTAGAGAAAAATACTTGTCTTAAACCATGTGCAAATTTCAACTGGTGGTTTAGGTAAAGTTTTACTACTTTTAAATAGTTACATGACTATATGTGCTCTAAACTATTAATTTACAATCAATTACAGAACCCAAAGCGGCCGTCATCAACTGCTAGCTTCCTGTTTCTTCTAACTATGTTATGCTCTCCACCTGAGTGTCAAACAAATTTAATGACTGAAAAACTGAATGACCAAATAACTATGGTCAGTCACCGTATGCATGTGTGATGTTAGTCATTTAGCATTTTTACTATTTTCAACAATTAATATGTGTGAAAGGGAAAAATACCCAATGTAGTCGCAAATTAGATATCTCACAGAATAATCATATTTCACCAGTTCACAACTCAAGCTTATACTGAAAGGAGGGTTCACTGTGCGCTCCTTTAAAATGTTCCTGTGCGCGTTGTGACGTTATCTCGCACTAAAAGAAGGCCATGTGTGTTTACAGCGATAATGAGAGACAGAGTCCTAGGGAATGGGATAAAGTAAGATCCAGACAGCCAAAACAAAGATAAACTGATGGTAGAAAGTCACTATTCAGTTAGTCTGTGGTCAAATACTGAAGAGGGCAACCTGTGGCAGGCTTAGATACATAAAACAACAATGCTACAAGAGTACAGAAAGATGGAATGGGAGCACCTGGGTAGCTAAAGGCAAACGCCACATGTCATAACCTCACTGGTTTGACTCCAGCTGGCAACCTTTGATGCCTTTCATAACCTCCTCTCCCATGTTTCCTGTCTGCTTCTGCTGTCCGATAAAAATGCCAAG
Organism: Scatophagus argus; assembly: GCF_020382885.2. Taxonomy (NCBI): domain Eukaryota; kingdom Metazoa; phylum Chordata; class Actinopteri; family Scatophagidae; genus Scatophagus; species Scatophagus argus. The sequence continues at coordinate 2,020,907 of NC_058508.1, read as the reverse complement.
CAATGATCTTTAGCAATAAATAAACGAATAAATAAAAAGGAAAGGGAGGGAGGGGGTGAATCTTTCATACAAAGTTCTGCAACTGCATCTCAGTAACTCCTGATGTAAGAGTCACTACAGGCATTGTTAATCCTAACTGTGCAGTGTGGGTCTGCAAACATGAGGACAATGCAGCGAGCACCGACAACATCCTGCTCATACACACACAATCTATACATACCAGCACTTTCTGACACCTCCATGGTGGATATCTTTTCAACAGCAACTGAAAAAAGACCAAGCTCAGTTAGAGGGAGAGTATGGTAATTACTTAACCGAGGGTGTGTGAAACAGAAAACACGTGTACTTCCTTTATGCTCCATCAAGGGCTGAACTATACCTCGAGGTCACTTTAAACCAAGATAAACTGAGGAGTTTAACACTTTATTATGTTAAGCACTCACATATGAGGGAGCATAAACTACCATTTGGTGATACTCTCCACACACAGTCAGACAATTTCTAAAGATGGGACACGCTTATTGAGAATCTAAACATTTTCGACCAGGTTTACGGCCTGCCTTCACGCGATTTTCAGTGACACATTTTGCTCCACTCTTGACCAGCAGTGCGTCAGAATATCCACGTCACACCAAACACTCACGTTCCCACCAGTTTCTTTCCAGTGACTGTCTGTGCTTTTATCTTAAGTGAAACAGGGCTGTTATGGCAGGCATGACCGCCAGCAATACTCCGTGCTTGGCTCCATTTACTGTGTATATTATAGTATATTATTATACTGGGTGTATATATATATATATATATATACATACATACACACACACACACACATATATATATATATATAACAGTTTCTTTGCTAAAATGTATTAACTAAACACTGAGCAACACAAGAGCTCAATTGTGAAACCACACAACCCAACCAAAATGCTAACTATTTACCGCCGGTTACTTGTAACAAGCTAATGCCGGCTGGTTTGAAGACTTTAACATACAAGACTATGTCATAACACAAAGTATTCAACAAGCCATAGAAGGACTCTGTGCCCGAATGATTGAGTTAACGTTAACATGATAGATGGGTTGGTGTTAAAGTCAGACCGAGTCAGGCAAACCAACGAAATTACCGCTACACCAAACAGCTAGCTAGTTTGTCGCGCTTCAAGGAACGCGTGTCTGTACAGTGGCTAGTGAGCTAGCAACTACCCAGCCCAGGCTCCTGTTAGCAACTAGCTAAAGGCAGGCTAACGTAGTTCCCCAACGTGACTGAGAACTTACCAGCAGAATCAAGATTTTCCGAGTGTGCTTTCATGGCAAAAGCCGGAACAAATTCGGCAGCGTTTACATTGGGCACAAACGGTTTAGCGTTCACATTCAGGGTTGTGAATGCTGATTCAAGTTGTCCGTCGATTGTGGCCTCCACATCGTCCTCTTGTTCCCAGGAATCAGGGGCAGTGTCTCTCGGGTCCATCGTGGGTCTTGGATTTTCACAACTGAGAGATTTGAGCTACGCAGTTCTTGGTCTCCGTAAGTGTCCGCCCAAAACCCGATGTTAACCTCACCCCGTGGTGTGATTGACAGCGTCCCAACTCGAAGTGTAATGTATTGTCTCCGATTCAGGTGAAATAAAGCAGCCGGTTTCTGTCGTTGAGACGCCAGCGAGGATATTCGACTCAGCACTCCCAGAGACAGTCCGCGTGAGCTAATGCGTCCCGTCAGTCGACGTGCTACTCGCGGTGACTTCTGGGATATGGAGTCTCATGCAATAGTGGAAATCATTTCCTTTGAGAAAGTAATGAGGGCAAGAAAACTACACCCCCCAAACACGAGTAAAGGACTGTTTACGTCAGTGGTTCCTGACCTTTTCAGGAACCGCAGATTCGACTCAGGTTTAGTTTAGCAAATAGAAAATGACTTTTACATGCTTAATTAGTATATTCTGATTTTTTTTGGTGTGTGGAAAGCTCATTATACTCATGTGCAATATCTTAAATTTCACACTGAACCGCCAACATATTCTGGGATTTGCAACATTCCTCGTGTTTATTTATTTAGAAAGTTTTTTCATTAGTTGTAACAACGAAAATAACGCTATTAAACATTTTCCTCGTTACTCGAACCAATAAGGAAAATTATGACAGTACAACAGCAACTTACTAAGTTCATGATTTAATAAAAATATGTTTGGTTTTGAAACACACCAATCTCGACCACTGTTTAAACCATTTTTCCTTTTTCATTGCATCCATTAATGCTCCTCAACCACCTTTGGGCACAAGAGGTGTATATTAGAGTTGTAATAAATCATACAAACTACACTGAGGAATTAAAATGAATCAACAGTGTAACAGTGTATTGGTTTTAATGCCCTCAGTCTAACACAAAAAATAAAGCTTGTCCGGATAATTATATCTGATTCAATCAATGGGAACCCATGACCTTGTACAGATAAAATAATTCATTTCAGAATATTTTGTGGTTTTGCATATGCCCTCAGGCACCAAAAAACCAGTTCAACTAGCGTATGCTACCTATTAATAAAAAGTGGTGCCTGTAGGCATTAGCTTCAAATTTAAAAGGACACAACTAGCCAATTCTGATTTTGGATATCGGCAGTATATGAAGCTATGGTATTAATTATTATTGTTATTATGACATGATCATGGTTAGTCTGAAAGCAACACTTCTACCGTATATTACAATTTAGGACTTACTTCCTGTGCATAAAAGATGTGGACAATAACAGAAACATAATCCAAAAGACACGCATACACCCACATACCAGTAGCTACAGTCCCCAAAATGAGCACAGTGTTGAGCTTTGAGCAAAGGCTCCCAAAGGTACGATTTGTTGCATGAGAATGTATGTGTTACAATTACTGCATTGTATAGTACCTATAGTACACATAATAATGTAATTATTACTGCCACTACAGAACTGACATTAGCAAAGGTGGGAAAAGTCAGAGTTTGGCAAGTCACAATTAAGTCTGAAGTTCAGGCTTTGAAGTTCCAAAGTGTCAAGTCCTAAAGCCTGTGCTTCAAATCCCAAACAGGTCATTACGCGACCTTAAACAAACTGAATTCCAATTAAAATTGTAACAGATAGTATGGTAACTTATAGATATAATGCTTTTCGTAAAACATATTAATGTCTTTCAGATAAACAGAAAAAACAACTGAGAGCAAACTGATTATGCAAGTCTTGTTGAGGTTTTGTACCTCCCACTGCCAAACATGCACTGCTTATCCTATACGATGGCTGCTGTTTACTTGGTTCAAAGATTATCTTTGGCCAGGAAAATAAAATGAACAGCTAGTTTCAATCCAGGGTGCAGGTGAAGACAGAAGTCAACGCTGCATTGCATTTTGATTTCATCAAGCTTCAAGTTCTGAGATTCAGTCAAGAGTCAATTCTGTCTTGAGTCCAAGTCATGCAATTCCACACCTCCAGTAATCAGTATAACTTTTGTCTCATTTTTATTTTATCTTGGTATGACAGCTGTATTTTCTTATTTTGTAGGCTTGTCTATTTGGTAAAGAATTCTGACTTGTCTAAAGTGTGCAAGTTTCAGTACAGCATGTCAGTTTTTGTTGTACTACTGCTGCCTAAAACTGGTTGTCTTTTAGTTTTAGGACAGTTTGAATTTTTAAAGATTACTCATTTGGGTCTGTTTCTAGCTACATTACAGATAAACAGTAGAATTAACCTTTTTTTCCACATGTAAAAATCTGTAACAGTGTTTTCAAATGCTTTTATACACACATCTTTTAAGAATGACTATCTGAACCACAAACATGCCAGTTGCACTAAATCACCAACTCTCAACAGTACAGACTAAGACTAAAAATCAGATGGGGAGGTACTTTTTAACCGAATTCTAGCATAAACACAGAAAGCTATGGCCTGACATTAAGACCAGAAAACTCTGAACTTAATCCAAAGTGTTGCTGTACTGTAAACTAATGGCAGAAAACATTCAAGAGAAAAGATTCTGGTTATTAAATACAATCAATCATTCAGACAGTGAAAAAGGCAGGACATTTCATTAAATCAAATCACAAGTTCTTCTTAAAGTTACTGATTTAGCTTTACATTATGATCACACTGCAGAAATAATCATTAAGATTCTGTTTCATTGATACAATATAAGATATTAAATAAAGAACAGTAGTAAAGAAATTATCTGTTGAACAAGTGCAATAAAGATGAAACAAATTATTTTGTAATCTTCATTCTCATTGGGTTAATTCCTCACCAGCCACTGTATTTAATCTACATTTCACAACTCTTTAAAGCAAATGTTCCTCCAGTATGTGGCTCAAAGTTCTAAAGGACCACCGCGGCAAAATTTTTGTGTTCTGGGCTTTCATTCCTAGACATTTTGTGTTGTTTTTACATTCAGTTACCTCCATGAGAGCAAATTCTAAACCATTCTGCCAAAACCATTCTGCCAATTCGATACCAAAAGCCATGCAAAACTATAATAATCCGTCACCGCTGTCCAACATGTGGAAAATTTCACATGAAGCATGCATACATGACACACTTCCATTTCCTGCTATTCCCATGTTTCTTTTTTTTTTTGTTGTTGTTGGCTAAAATATAGTTACAAAACTTTTAGCAATTCAATAGGCCCCTTAAAGCAATCTTACAGGTTTGTTATAAGTCACACTATCAGACAGAGTCTAACACAGTCTAGACTGTACAATGTCAGTTTTAAGGGTTTTGAAGTCTATGGTGGTTACAGTGTCATGTTTTATGTAGCATTTCATGTTGCATACTATGAGACCAATAGTACGTGAGATGCAAGCAATGCACACTACGCTGGCATAAATATCCCACAATGCAATGCAGCAGCGATGGTAACGACACCAACATTACAATGGCGGGCAGCGACCAATGCATTTATGGTGTAGCATCAATAATGCTTCAGTGTAAGTGCAAGTAAGGTTTCGCTTCGTTGGGCATATTATATTGTTTTTAGATCAGTTAATTGAAAGTCATGTGATACGCACTGTGCAGTACATCTGAAAAGCTACATACTACTGTTTATTCACACAAAACCTGCTGAATGATAGTAAACATACTGACTATGTAGTGTATAGTATGTGATTTCAAACTCCATGACAGTTTGAGCTTTGTTAGGTTCTACACACAGAAATCCTTTTAAAGAAAATGAATAAAGTGCAAACAACATGCTCATGACCATCAGCCCGTACTATTGGTGATTATTTATACCAGAACACATCATAGGGACAAGGGCAAACAGGGTGGCACGTCAGTTTTTAGGGCAGGTGAGTTTTCAAGCTCAGCAACTCGTTTATCAAAAAAAAACCCAAAAAAGACAAACAAAAAAAAGAACAAATAAGCAAACAAACAAAAAAAAAAACCAAACACAAATATCCACTTCAAATATGGCACTTGGACAATGTTTAAAGGGTAATCAGGACGGGAAGTACTTTGACACAGGTCTGGCAGGATGGTTTTGTCTAAATACAAGTATAATATTAGTAATGATACTAACAGCTTTATTCTTAGAATATTGTGACTTCTTCTCTCAGATCTTCAGACTTTATGCTTTAGTGATAATTTGTCGCACACATGAAGGGAGCATCTGAAGCCCCTAAGCAGGTGACTATTGTCAGAAGGCTTTTTTTTTTTTTATTAAATAGATTATGATACTCTCTTCCTTCTATACAGACTTATTTCAATATAAATAATTAAAGTTAGTAATTGGGTGGGTTAGATATAAATCATGTGGACTATTTACAGTGAGGAATCTCAACTGTTAACTGCAGTGACACTCATTGCTTTAACACTGAGCTTTCCAGCTGAGTGTCAATGAGAATTACATATCAAATGGGGACTGGCCCCGGTTCAACCAGATTTCTCTTCAAATCTAAAGAAATTCTATGTGCAATATGGCTAGTCCATTGCGTTCTAATCCAACAAAACATCCCAAAGTCATCAACTAACTCAGAGATCAGTGAAAAAAAAGTAAAACAGAGCTGGACTGGACTCTATTCCATGTTAATTTCAAAGGAAAAATCCCCCCTGAAACACATTTTCTACTGTTGAAAGTAATCTTGTTATCCCTGTGAATACGTGGTGAGTCAGAGATATTTATGGTACAGCTACAGTTTTTATCAACTTAAAACATGAATGTAATAGCAACATACTGGTAGATATTCAGCATAAAAGAAGAAGAGGCAGGTATACCAAGTTTTTAATTACCAATTTCTCCCCCTACAGTAGCCTGAACAGACCATAAAGCAAAACACCAATGACTGATCATTTTCCTATCAGATGTCACATCCACGCCAATATGCATTTGAACAGAAGCAGCTGTAATTTTCCTTTTCAGGTGGGTTAAAAGGCATTTTGAAAAATGTGGAAAAACACATTTCTGAGAATGCTGCAGCAACATTTGGAGAAATCATCATATCAGATTACTTTATCACTAAGCATCACAGTAGAAAAGTATCTCTGGGGTGGATTTTTCCGTTTAACGTTGAAATCATTGCTATGCTGAAACAATTTCCCCTTAAAAACTGGAAGATTTAGATTCACAATGTGTCAGAACATCTGCAAATTAGGCTGGTACCATTTAGCGGACGGCTGAAGGACACCTGTAGAAAGTGTCATCCTATCTCCCACTATGCTCTACCTCTTGGCATTCATGCTGCCTCTGTTCTGAGGCCACTCCAGCCTCCATCAGTGTGTGCACCTGCATAGAAGACTCCAGGATTTTCCTTGATACAACATCACTTGCAGAGTGAGAGCTCTCCTCAAGCGCAGGTGGAGAGGTGGGCGGGTGGATGCTCCCACTTGCAGTGGTGCTTCCCTCCCTGGTTATCTCCTCAGCTTGTCCAATGGAACTGGTTTCGCTTAAGGAGTCGAAACCCCCAGCTGAGCGCCGGAACAATCTCTGACCTGTGAGGAAAATGACAGAAAAGACAGAAGATTGTCAGTAGCAACAGTGCAGAGGGAAATCACTCTACTTCATGATCAGCTTGCAAGATAATAGGGGCAAAAAGGGCAAAAATATTTGAGTAATATAATATTGAGTCTGGGTCTGGGGCCTTCTGTGTGTAGTTTGAGACTGAGATAATCCTACCTGGCAGTCTTTTTAATGAGGGAGTGGGGGTGTCTTGCAGGGATGGTCTGCCTGTCTGGGCCTTGGTGGAATATGTCATCTCTGTAGAGTCCAGTGAACCTATAGACGCATACCATTAAGGTGCAGAACACATAGGTTACATGCAAACATTTAAAGCCTTTATGTGCGCTTTTCATAAGAGCTAATCAGCATAATGCACACAGCGCAACATGAATGAACATTGATGTACTTTGAGTATGTGTTAAAACATGGTATCTTTAACATTATACACATATTTTGAACACAGGCGCTTCACAGGTGTACAGTCATATATATTTTGGGATATACCTAAAAAAAAGGCAACAACAAAGAGGTCAAGTGGGATGCAGTTTGAAAAACTACAGTGGTAATCATGTGATGTTGGACCGTGCAGCTGATGTGACATTAAAGTGACTTCAGAGTGTCATCAGTAACTGTTCCAATAGACCATACAGTGAAACACAATACCTGCAGCCAGGCTGAAGGTCCTGCCCTTTATGGAGCTTTGAACTGGAGAGAACCAGTTTAACACAGAGCCAACCAGAGGAAGCTGTCTCATCACTCCCTATGACACAAAGGAAGTCGGATATTTGAATGAATGGACTAGATTTTTACACTCACATGTAAAGCTCAGTCTTCCTAAACTGAGGACCATCAATTTATGACACCTGTTCTCTTTAAAAGTATATGTTGAAATTTAATTCTAACAAAATCAGACACACTGTGGGAGTGAAAAGGGTCTGCATATGTGATTAGTACAGCTCATCAATGCAGATAAATGTGTGTGCAAGTGTGTTTCTGAACAAGCATGCGTGTATACACACATCTGTGTGTGCATCCTCTGAGTGCACATGCACACACCTTTTGGCTACAGTGAACCTGCACTGTATGCAGACTGTTTGTAGAGTGGCTGTGCCACATAAAGTAACACTTGGCACTTTTCAATTTCACTGTATAGGTGACTGTACAATGACAATAAAGACTATCTTATCTTAGTTAGCTTTTGTCTGCTCACCATGATCAGTTCTCCATTAGAGTACCGTAGTTAAGGTTATGGATATGATTTGGATAGTATCACAGCAAATTTTATAGCGTTAAATCAACTCTGAGAGAGTCAGTTTTAACACTATGCTGATGTTTATTTTGTCCCAATCTTTGCACAGTTAATCTAACACTTCCTAAAGTGTTACTAAAGTCATATCTAGCATTAAAATAACTCTATCCAGAGTTAAAAATGAACATGATACTGTAATATTATCACACCAAGCACAGACACACAGACTTTTACAGAGGAGACACTGTTTGAGCAGAGGAAACATTGCTATTAGCCCAATAAGATGTGTTTTATGTTCAAATATTTTGAATCCACTCTGCAAACAGACACACACCTCTTCCATGAGTTTCTCCTCACTGGCCTTCTGCAGCTGCAGCTCTGCCTCCAAGATGCCTTTCCTCACGACCTCCGTCATGTTCTCCAAAAGCTGCATATGATACAATCATTACAATGTAGAAATGTAAAACATAAGACAATAAACATACTTTTCTCATATATATTTATTGGAATAAAACTGATTGTTACATCCAAAGATGGATGATAATCCCACTTTTTATACACTATCATTCTATGAGCATTCTAGCTCATTGTGATCTTAAAAAAGCCCTCCATCATTCATTTCTGACATAGTCAACAAGAGAAATTTGACATTTACCAGTTACAAGCCTTTCCTGCTATTAAACTCCTTTGCACCTCTGATGTCATTCAATTCAGTTCAATTCAGTTTATTTATATATCGCCAATTCACAACAAAAGTTATCTCATGACACTTTCCAATTAGAGCAGGTCTAGACCAAACTCTTTAATTAAATTGTAAAATAGAGAGAGCCCAACATTCCCCCTTGAGCAAGCACTTGGCGACAGTGGCGAGGAAAAATTGCCTGTCACTGTCCTGGTTAGGATAAGTCTTTTAGTTTATATGAGGAGATTGGTGGGAACGCTCTGATATCTCACATGCTAGAAAAAGGTAGTAAGAGTCAGAGTCGCAACTAGTCACTGACTATGCACCCGCTAGAGACACACCAGTGAAATATATGACACATATTTGGTCCTTCTTCTGACTCCAGGAAGTTGGAACCCTGTGTAAAACATATGTGACTATATAAGAATGTAAAAACTGTTTTATTTTTTGACAAAGACAACATATTTAATTCAATATTTCATCATTTTGCACGTATATGCTTATTCTGAGTTTGATGCCAGCAGCACATCTGAAACTTGTTGGGGACAGGATGGGGCCTAATTTATGAAATATGGTTCTATAAAGCACATTATTACATGGGCTCAGGAACATTTAAGGAAACTGATATTGGTTTGTAAATAATTGCATTCTGTTTTGATTTACATCCCAGCTTTTTTTTGGAACTGATGTTGTATCTTTGCCAATATTAAGGAGAGCTCCAGAGCAGTTTGAACATGATTTGGGAATACTGATGACAAATGCTGCATCAAGCTGCGCTGATGTGCTCCCCCCCCTTTGGTAGCAGGACTGACCACAGCCACAGGGTGATAGCTCCCTGACCCACATCCATGTCTTACCAAACTGTGTGTCTGTGCTAGAGGACAGAGAGAAGTGTTTTTAAGTCTGCCTGTGTTCAGCTCCCGCAAATCCCACACAGAGCTGCTTTGGTTTAAGTAAAAAGTGGTGAAAATCTTGTTAAATGTTTAAAGCTTCTTTCCTGGTGAATATAATCTGAAAGGGGGAGCTGGAAACTGAGCAAATACACAAAAAAATAAAGATTATAAGAAACTGTAACCCAAATGGGTTTGTCCCTGTTAGTGGAGCATAATTAGCACTCCGATTCTCCAATAAAAACAGGTATAACTAGAAGAGTGCAAATATCCACTAGGTGTGCCTGAGGGCAGACTGAAGCAGTTATTCATCGCTTGCGGCCTCTACTGCAAGTGAGAAGTCAGCAGTCAAAGGCAGTATAAAACAGAGAATGTGAACTATTCATTTAATCTTTGACACTTTTTGTGTATCGCAAGGCTTCAGCGAGTGTGCCGGGTCCTGCTCAAGGTTTCTTCCTGTTAAAAGGGAGTTTTTCCTTGCCACTGTCTGCTTGCTCGGGGGTTCAGGCGAGACAATTTTGATTGTATAAGGTGCTATAGAAATAAATTGAACTGAATTGAATTGAACTGAGTGTGCTGCAAGCCTGGTAGCTCGCTGGGCCATGTTGTCCTGCCACACGGGGATCAGGGATTTCTTTTTAATGACATTTGGAGAATGTTTTTTTTTTAAACTACAGTTAGGTAGTTCAGTAGGAAACTATATCATTGTTGGAAGAGGTGAGCAGCGACCCCTGTTGGCTAAAACCTAAACAAACTACCAGAAAACCGCAAGCCTTTACCGCCATTGTACCAAGAGATGCTCAACATTTCAACAAGTTTTTAAAAGCTGATACACTTGTCAGCCTACCAATCACCAGCTTGATAGGTCAGGACATTATGGTTAATGTGCTAAAATAAACTTTTGAAATCTCATTGTTTTGCATAAATGGTTATGATGAAAAGTTAATACTTAGCATTGACAAAACATACATCAGGCCTAACAACTAAGAACTTCTCTGGAGAATTCTGTATCCTATAAACTGAATATAGCAATTACCCTTCCACTCTCCTCTATGTCCTTCCCAAGGCCAGCTATTGTATCCACCAGCTCTGCAACATCAACGTCCTCAGTGACCATGCCAACAAAGATGCAGTCCTCTTCCGTCCCAAACTCAGGACCTGGGGAAAGAAGATATGGAAAAGTGGAAAGAAAGAAAGAAACAATAGAACAGTGTGGTAAGATTAATACTATGAATTGAGTAAGAGATAAGAGTAAGAAGCACTAACCTGTGGAGAAAATGATGTCAGTGTCAAGGTCTTGTAGTTTCTTCAGCAGCTCAGTGTTGATTTTTTTCAACTCCTGTTTCCTTCTGCTCTCATCCATTCCTTCAGCCTGAGGCTCATACCTGAACATCAAAACATCTGTCACAGCCCCGTGTTTGAATCCCACACATCACTGAAGTTATTAAATTAGGGAGGTATTACGCACTAGGGAGATGCTTCTCGTGACTTCATTTAAGCATATCATTCTTAACAATCTGACATTGCCATAGTATAGAATGGCGAACTTTAAAGTGATGGAATTCATTTCAGTCTTGCTCCACGTTGAAAGAGGTCATGAGGACCGTCCACTTGCTTGTTTTGTTTGTCTACTTATTTGTTTTGTTTTGTCTGTCCCTTTCTCCAGCCCCTGCTCACTGTTGTTAGGTAGTTTTCCCTTGACACCATCGTCACGTTCTTGCTCATACTGGGAATAGTGGGGTCTAGGTACATGACTTGACAAGATAAAAATGGACTCAATACAGCTCTCTATACAACAGCAGCTCATTTAAAACCTATCCACTCCTACCGGAGAGCACCCAGGCCGGGCCAGTTGAGCTCCTCCATGTATATGAGTGAGGGCGAGTGTCGGTGGGTTTCCTCTCTAAAGTCCTGTCTAAAGCACATTGTAGAGCTCATTAGAGGCACCAGCTCTGACAGCTTCTCCACTAGAACCTCAATATCCTCCTGCTGGGTCCCCAGAACTGGAAGAAAGAGAGAGGTTATGGTTATGGTTAACTTCCTGGTGAAGTTTAAAAACTTTGCTGGCAATATTTAACATGTATTAAAATATATCAAACAAAATATAATGTTTGTGTGTTTGTGCATTCATGTTACCTGCAGCAGTCAGGAGGGGACTGAAGCGAACACATGTACCTTCATCTTCAAGCTCCACGACATCTATCCCACTGGTGGGAACAAGCTGGACCAGCTGTTCACCCAGCTACACCAAGGGAAATTTAAAAGGTTAACTTCTTAGCAATCAGGACGGCAAAAAGCGTTTAGCTTCAGTACTGGGCTCCACCAACTCCAGGGAAAAATGTCTGGCTCTTTAGCTGGTAAATTCTTCACTATGATCATCAGCTAGCCTGTAATTGGGTTTGTCTACTACTTGGTGATGAGCAGGTAGGGTACATACAATTAACGGAGGTTGGAAACAGGTTTCATGAGGTCAGAGTTTGCAGATGTGAAACCAAAATAATGTGCTACCAGAAGCTCAAAACAGAACGAGGAGAAACTATGAAAATTACCTCCACCAAGGAGATTACATTTACTTTATGTGTGGTTTGTTTGTTTGTCCACAGGATTAGGGAAAAACTGCTGGGCCGATTTTCATGAAACTTGGTGGAAGGGTGTAGCATGGGCCAAGGAAGGACCCTTATAATTTTGGAATGGATGCTAATTACTTGGTAGATACACAAAACACTTTCATTTTGGTTAACAGTAAAAGATAAGGCATTTGACATTGGCTGAATGACTGAGATACATCTTAGAATCCAGTAGATGGTGGTATAGTTCAGTGGTGACAAATCTGACTCTATATTACAATCCACGTTCACAGGTACCGGTGATCTCTGGGGTGTATTTGCTCAATTTGCTCAAACTTCATACAGAAGGCTGTCCTTACCGGGCACTCTGGAACAGTGGTTTGTGAGAACTACAACTGTAACATTGCCACTATTGCAAAAAACATTTTTCTAAAACTACAGTGTAGCTATGAAAACAGAAATATCATGCAACTAATTATACTCAGTTTTTTTTCTACCTGCAGATTTACACTTTAAGAGTATATAATAAGTTTTGCAGATTTGCATATCACAGACTATTGAGTTTGGTAGAGGTCTGAGCTCTCACAGCGCCCTTCTAGTTCTTCCTGTGATCATCACTTCCTCTTAAATTGAACACAATAATTTGATTCATATAAAAATATTAACCATTGCAGCTTTAACTAATATGGGCACTTAAGTACAAAGTATGGCACATGTTAAAGAGAGAAAACACTCACCCATCTGTTGAAGGCATCAAGTACCTCTTTCTCCCCAGCACAGTAACCTTCTACTGAACCTCCACTGGATGCTAACATAGGAAAAAAAGGGAAAAGGCAATGTAAGGTAAGAATAAAATAATGAACTATATATTTTTTAAATGTGTATAGTGATAAGATCATCATGGTAATTTCACAATATTTCTTGAACTTTATTCAAATCACTTCTGAGCATGGATGTTTATTCTTGATATTTGGGAACAATACTTGGAACAAAAATACTCAAAAGGTCATCTTTTCAGATCTGTCAATTACATCTCATGGTCTTCTTCAGTGGAAGACTACAGTGTAGAGGGAACCCATTCAAAGACCTTTAACTCTGATCATCACTTTCAAAATTAAACCAGTGAAGACCCTCTAACACACATCTTATCATTGAGGAGAGGGAGGAAGGTGTTTTACAGTTTGTCATTCATAAAGACCATTCAGTAAAATTGGCTTTGCCCGTTTGCGGGGTCCAGGGAGTACAACCCTTACCAGCACTCATTTCCTGGGAAAACTTGAACAACACCACAGGGGAGCTGAGTTCATCCTCTACCTGTTGGACACACAAAGACATAGATCAGGCATCAAGAGCAAGGGTCAAGATAAATGGATCATCATTAACAAATGATCTGCTGTACGACATGCAAAATAATTATCATCAGTTGAAAGGGTGCAATATAAACATGGATTCTGATTTGTATCCATGCCATGCTAATTGTAACTGTTTGTGATATACTGTTTCAGCTTGATTTGTCCAACTGATCTACAACTCCGATACCAAAAAATTTGAGACACTGTGTGAAACTTCAACAAAAAATGTTCGCAATGATTTGCAGTGGTTCACAACGATTTCCTTTTTGACCTATATTCAGTCGAAAACAGTACATTTTTCACATTTCTACTGAGGTTACAAGCGAGCATAGCCGATACTAAAAAGCTAATGTTAAAACACTGCAGACCACAAGAACTGGAGCAAACAGAGTTGTCTTGTTGTCTGCATTGCAATTTCTCAAACTCTCCGTTTTTTTTTACTCCAGCTGTAAAAAACAACCACGCACCGAGAAGAAATAACACAAAGCATTTGATGTCCTCCGCTGTGTGTATGAAGGGAGCGCATAAAAAGTGACAGTGAATGCAAGTAGAGGAGAGGACAAGAGTCGCAGTAAATTGTCAGTCTGGCAGTAAATGAACAGCTTAAGTGTCAATAATGGTAATTCTCACTCCTAGCTGCTGGAATGGTGAAAAGGGGTTAGTCCCAAAGCCTGCAACAACCCCACCTACATTTACATTCTGAGTACTGAGTTGTAATGTAGAAACAGTTCTGGACTGCAGCCAGGCCAGTCTAATAACCACACTTACTACAAAGCCACGCTGTTGTAACATGTACAAAATATGGCTTGGCAATGTTTTACTGTACTAATAGATGCCACTTTAGGTATCTTTCATTGTCTTCACAGACTTGCAAGTTACCCATTCCACTGACACACCCCATGCATCACGGATGCTGGCTTTTGACTTTGTGCAGGTAACCATCAGGATGGTTCACTTTAGTTTAGTCCTGTTTAGTATTTTTCTGTGTAATGTTGTCTGGGCATTCTACAACTTTCCCAATCTTTTGTTGCTCGTGCCACACCTTGTTTAAAGCATGCATGTGGTATCAAATTCATATTAAGCATATATTTACAAAAAAAACATTAAATACATTGTCTATGTAAGAATTTCAACTGAATATGCCTAAAAGGATAAAATAATAATAATAATAATAATAATAATAATAATGATAGTGTTTTATTCACACAGCATCCCAACATTTTTGGAATCAAGCCTGTAAATGAAAGCAGTGCCCTGAGTTCATGTCTCTCAGTGGTATGGAGCAGGCCAAACAAGAGCTACAGTTCCAGTTCAGAAGATTTGGAAGGACAGAAGAACTGGCTGCCAGCAAGTGTCTGAACTGACACTAAAATAAATGTATCCTTTACCCATGTTTTAGTGGAAACTTATCAAATAAGTCTGATTTGTGATTCTAAATATCTGGCATTGGAAATTTTTAACACTCCATTAACACTGTAAAATAAAGCAAGTCTATTAACCATGCAGCCAGGTCATTGATGCAAGTAGTACCTGGACATATCTGTGTTTATAAGTATATTAACCAGGGTTGGCGCCCCCCGTTTAGCATTACCTTGTAATTTGTGTCAAATTATACTGTGCCATTTAACCAGAATCAAATTCAACAGAACACTGATTTTAGTGATGTTAGATGTGGTGCACACTTTATTTTCTGAACCACTGAGACAGGAAATAAAGATGAGATGAGAGGTTAATGCAAGCATCATGTCTGCGTGGCACTGAGATAATGTCATGAATGATTCTGGATTGCAAAATTGTCATGCACATCCAAAAAAACCGTGTAAGGCAAGTGCTGGACCAATAAAAGATGAAAAGATGAAAATATGCATGTAGTGCAGCTCTCTTTTATTCAGGGTTTTCATGTTGATGTGAGGGTCATGAATAATTCACAAGGATATGTGGTGGTGTTAGAAAACCTGAAAATTAACTGTAATGTGTTTTACCTATAATAAGACACAGGTCTCAAAGCCTCAACTTGCTTCATGCAACATGTGTTTTTGTCTGAAACCCCTTTCCAATGCCCATGCATTAACTGGCCAGGTATGAGTCAGGCTTTGAACTTTTCTCTCTTGCTCGCTTTGCCACTCTTCCCACAGCTACTTCTGACACTTTTTGTGTTGAGGTCTACACTCCTTGGATGCCCTTAAGGGAAAACTGTCCGCTTCTTCCCCTGTCGAACAATTTATCACATCCCCAACCCCTTTCCTCTCTCCCCTCCATTGACCGTGGCTATACACACCACGAAATTTGGTGTGTATAGCCTTTGAAGCCTTCTGAGACGTTAAGATTTTCAATGTATTTGAAGTAGGTAGACTGGTACGGGGGTGGGCACATGATCCAGTATGTATTCTCTTCTTTGTGGTGACTTCACCAGAGGGCAAATGGCAGACAACAGGGATAAACTGGAGTCAAACGCATACAACCAGGAAGCTGTTGCAACAGACTTGCACGGGACCTGGAAGTTATCAACTGGCACAGCTAAAACTGATGACACACTTGGATGTCCAAGAGGTCCACATCAGGAGCCCATACATAAAAACAGAAAGATGAAAGAAAGAGGAAGAGACAGCATACACTATATGGCCAAAGGTATCGGTACACTTGACCATTACACAGCAACTTCAATGACATCACATTCTAAACAGCATCTGCTTTTCTAGGAAGGCTTTCCACAAAATTCTGGAGTGTTTCTATGGGAATTTTTTGCGCATTCATGCAGGAGAGCATTTGTGAGGTCAGACACTGATATCGGACAAAAAAGCCTGGCTAGCAATCTCGAGTTCGAGTTCATCCCAAAGGTGTTGGATGGGGTTGAGGTCAGGGCTCTGTGTGGGCCAGTCAAGTTCTTCCACACCAAACTCATCCAACCATGTCTTTATGGAGCTTTGTTTTGTGCACTGGGGCAGTCATGCTGGAATAGAAAAGGGCCTTCAACAAAAGTTGGAAGCATAGCATTGTCCAAAATGTCTTGCTACGCTGAGGCCTTAAGATTTCCCTTCAGTGGAAGTAAGGGTTGTATATCAACCCCTAAAAAACAGTCCAATCCCAATACTTTTGTCTATGTAATGATTGAGGAAAAGAAGTGTTAAAAAAGAAAAGAGCAATCAAAAGGCTGGTGGTATGAGTCAGAACAAACATTTGCTGTTCAGAGGTAAAGTAGAGCTCATTATAAACAAACACTAAGAGGGGAGTACAAGTTTTTAGACATTTTTAAAAACTATTCAACACATCAGATTTAAGACAGTCCCACACACACATAACTGAAGTTAGTCTAAGACCAGATACTGATGAATTATCTTCCTAGTAATCTACAGAAAAATGTTGTCAATGCCACAGACCCGGTTACTGGATTCCAATCAAAGCATACATCATTCACTACAATGACAACAAAGAATGACTAATAGTCATTATAGTTGCATTTGTTAACCTTAAAGTCACATGAAACCCAATATGGGGTTGCTTTGGACTTAAAAATGTGTTGGGGTATTCCAAGCATGAGGGAGTGGAAGGAGACCCAGAGCAGGGACCCAGAACATGCTCGAGAGACTATGTAGTATACCCCAACAGGCATGCAACTGCCCCACTGAGCTGGAGAACATAATGATCATAATGAACATAATGTGCCTGATCGACAGACAGACCCAGTTCTAAAGCCTCGCACCCACCTTGTCCAATAAGACAACAAAACTTCTGCCTTGTTTGTTAATGCGTCAGTAAGAAGATCAATAGTCTATATGATTGTAATTACTTTGAGTATTTCAACTTGTACTAATTCAGGATCTTCTCATAGCACAATTACTTTTTTGTTTTTCAAGATGTTGGTAAAAATATGTAATTTTTCAAATCTGTACAGTTGCAATGATGACATCTATGCTTGCCACAATTTTTGTCACAGCTTTTACAGTAGCTAGGAAGATAACATCCCCATTTACCCCATCTAAAAAGTGGGTGATTTTCCACAGGAGGCAGAGTTATCAACGAGCACAACAAATCTATTTCAATCGCTGAACAATTCAGAGATGTGGACAATGATTCAGAAAACTCTAACCAGGCTTCAAAGATCCTCACTCCTGCCAGGTCATAATCCCCACCAGACTGGCAGCAAAGCTAACGGAGCTGAGCCCAAATACCCCCCACTGTGGCTGGATCCTGGAATTTCTGACTTGAGAGAACTCAGGTTGCCAGTCACACTTCCAACCTCATCATTCTAAACAAAGGTGAACCCCACAGTTGGGTACTAAGCTGCCTGCTGTACTTTTTCTACACACACTGTGTGGTCAGAAACAGCTCAAACTCCACTCCATTGCCATGTCTGCTGATGACACAGTAGTGACACCAATAATGATGAGAAGGCCAACCATGGAAGAATTCAGGGAGCTGCCACAATGGTGGAAGGCCAACGACCTTTCACTGAAAGTCAGTGAACCAACTAAGTGGATGTGGAGGAAGCAGAGAATGACACACTCCTAAGAACTGATGAACTTGTGGAGAGGTAGAGCAGCACCTTCATGTACCTAAAAGTTCACATCACAGAAAATCTCACATACCCACACACACAAAGACATCTTGACAGAAAAGGGAAGGCAATGATTGTACCACCTCAGACAGCAGAAATTCAAAGTCTCTTTAACAGTTAGATCTACTCTTTTGAAGAATCCTAATGGGTTGTCACCAACTGGTACGTGGATTTTAAACAAAAAGAAGAATGAGATGCAGCAGCACATGACACATTCATTAATTATTCATGACCCTTGTATTTCTTCCAAAGGCAACCAAACAAAATGAGTGTGCAGAGGCATTCGCTGAAGTACCTCAAAGAACATGCCTGAGTGGTCCACATCCTAAACAATTAGGAAGAAGTGAACAGTCCATCAGCCAATGGAGACCCAAATACCGCTGAGCTGATGTAAGTGAAAGAAAATGATCAGGAGTGACAAGAAGAAAGAAAAGGAAGAGAAGGGAGGACAGAGGATAAGTGGAAGGGGGGGGGGGGTGAGGAACACAGGCAGTGGCTTGGTCCCACCTACAATAGAGAGCATGAGAGAGCCCAGAACGTCCCGCAGTGAGGCCCCGGAGATGGGCGGAATTGGTGACACCACGCCCTGGAACCAAGGCAACCCATACTGACTATAACTACAGCTATACACAAACATACAGAAAGGACTCACACATGGACCTGCAAGCTTGTACACATTCATATCCGACTAGTTCAGTGTAGGGGTGGGCATTCTGGCCAAAAAACATTGCAATGTATTTAATCGCAATCATGACATACAATCTAAATTGTGATCTTTTCCTCAGTTTTGAAATACCCTGTATTCTATAGCCAATAGCCTTGAAATGACCTTGCTTTCAGCATTACATTACAGTATTTCGCTGAAGACGGTTCTTTTTTGGCTCAACCCTCTCATGTCACCAGTAGTAACTCACGATTCATTATTTACAATACATCATGCAAGGAAGAGTCACATGAAGTAGTTCATCCAATTAGCATAACACTCTGTTGCTATGCTCACATAGCACAGACCTGCTAGACAATGGAGTTATGTTAAGTTTGGAAAGAAAAATAAAAGGACATGAAATACCACAATCACTACAATTTGCCTCAAATTTAGATTGTGGACGCCTTCAAGATCGGTCGTGATCTAAAATTGTCAGATTGTCCACCCCTAGCTCAGTGGTACTTAAACCTCAACTGCAGCTGAAAACTATACAGAAATTCATTCACTCATTCTTTTATCAAGTTACTGTGAGTTTGAGTACCACTGTGTGATGATTCCACTCCCCAACACTCTTGATTGTTCACTGCATCTGGACAGTGTTAATTTAAAACGCTACAAATACCAGCAACTTTGCTAGAATGAATTCACATCGCATTGAATCTAATTTCCTTCAGTGGATGCCAGTGAACAAGCCTTTAAGACAAGTCTGTACCCCATACACCATTTCAATAGCAACACAGCTTTTACCATGATCAAAGCCTCGACGAGAGAGATCTCTGTCTCAAACACATCCTATAAACACAAATGGGTTTTGTCTTTGAACTAGTGGAGACAATTTCTTCTATTTCATCACATATTTTGTTACAAATCCATACTTTGATCATCATACCTAAAATGTCACACTTGTAGTTACAATTAACAATTAACTGTGTCATGAAGGTTTAGCTTTTTCCAATCAAAAGCATGTAGTCAGTCTATTAAAACCATGTAGATGGCAGAGCTGTGAATAGTTCACTGCAGCACTATGACATACACAGCAGTGCTCAGAGGTGTACCGCATGAGTGCACAAGGCATGATACTCTTAGATATTTTGTATTGAGTTATAAAATGGTAAATGCACACACAATATAGTGCTTATAAAAAGTATTCACCCCCTTGGATGTTTTCCCCTTTTACTGCCTTGAAAAATGGAATCAGAGTCAACAGAATTTGGCTTTTCTTGACAAAAATGTACACAAAAAAAAAAAAAAATCCAAGTTACTGAACATTCCCTGGAGTTCGGTTAAATTCATAATTCAGAAATGGAAGGAATATGGCACATGGGCAAATCTGCATAGAGCAGGCCATCCTCACAAACTGTGAGGACCAAACCATGCAAGAAGGAGACCAGTGAGGGAGGCCACCATGATACCTATGACTCTTTGAAACAGCTGAGATGGGACGGGCTCTGCATACAACAGCCTTTGCCTGAGTTCTTCACCAGTCAAAGCTCTATTGGACAAAGGCACTGTTGAAGAAAGCTCGTTCTAAATATTGACTAGAGATAGGGCACCAAACACTGCACATCACCCCCATCACAAAGCATGGTGGTGGCAGCATGCTGTCAGGGTGCTTCTCAGCAGCATTCCCTTGAAGGCTTGTAAAGGTATACGGCAAAATGAATGCAGCAAAATATACGGAAATCTTGGTGAGGCTTCAGAGAACTCCAACCTGGGAGAGGGTTTATTTTCCAGCAAGACAATGACCTGAAGCATACAGCAAAAGCTACACAGAAATGGTTTAAAGACAACAAGGTGAATCCTCTGGAGTGGCCAAGTCAAACCAGGACTTCAATTCAACAGAGAATTTGTGGCTGGACTTAAAAAGGGCTGTTCATACACAACCCCCATGCAACCTGATCAGTTTTGCAAGAATTTAGTAAATTTGCCAGATGTACAAGCCTGATTGAGAACTATTCACAGATGCTCAGTGCTGTGATTGTGGCCAAAGGTGCATCTATTAAACACAGACTTGAGTTTTTTTTGTCAAAAAAGCCAAATTATATTCACCATGATTCCATATATAAAATGGGGAATAAAAGGGAAGAATACATTTTATAGGCACTGTAACTGTGAGAGGGGTTTCTGACTTGGCTCTGATCTCTGAGTGGTCTTCCTGCTTCTTGTTTGTGTGTGTTCTTCCACAAACCATACAGCCTGTTTATCTTAGTAAATTAATATTTATAGCAGGACATTAACAGAACACTTACCGACGTTTTGATGGAGGCCAGAGTTTTTAGCTTCTGCAGAAGTTGCTGGCTCTAGATGGAAGAAAAAAAAGGATGAAAGTACTGATTTTCCATATCCAAAAAAGCAGTTCATTTCAGTTTATTTATATTGCACCAAATCACAACAAAGTTGTCTCACGACAATTTCCGATTAGAGCAGGTCTAGACAAACTCTTAAATTTAGTTATTAGTGCAGAGAGACCCAACAAAACCCCCAAAAGCACAAAAAACTTCCTTTTAGGAGGCAGAAACCTCGGAGCAGACCCCAGCTCAGAGATATTTTTAACTATCTGAAAGTGTGTTTCAAACAATACTTCTTTATAACCTTGATAATATTACAATTTAAACACCAATGCTGTCATTCTTCTACACCAAATCAACATTTCAGTGCCACTGACCACTATTACCCCAAAGTATTTTAGGAGCTGAGCACAGCTACTGGTGAACGACCAATAAATAGTTACAGCTTATAGGTTCTCCTAAATAACACCAATCTCATTTGTTCAGTCTGTACACAAATAGAAATGTAAATATGACAGTCTAAGGTTGAGGAGGAGTTAAGTGAAGCTCACCAGAGAGGCAGCATGTCTGATCTTTTGGACAATTCCATTGTGACCTAGGTACTGAAGGGACAGCCAGAGAGGCAGTGCTCGCAGCTTGGCCACCGGCTGGCTGGAGGTCAAACCTGCTGCCAGAGTCTGAAACACAAAACACACACACAAACACAGTGAGTCATTTATAGAAAGACAAAGACTTCGTATAACACAAAGACAAGTAATTCTAGTCTCTTGATTCTGAACTAGCATTGGGTGACCGAGAGGGAAACCAAAAGCACATATTTCTCTGAGTCAATAAAATGAGCCTACCAGTGCTGGGTCTTCATGTCTGTAAAGAGTGACAGCTGTTACAGCAGGCAGTCCTAACCACTGACCTGGTGTCAGTGTCATACTGTCACTTCTGTTGGCTGCCTGGAGGGGTAAGAAAGTACAAGCACCTTACAAGAGTCAACTTAAGATGGTATTTTCTGGGTGTCTTCTGTAAACAGACATTACATTTTATTGATCTGTAAAAGTGATGGTTTTTGGGCACTCAACTACACAACAGGGCAGTGACAGAAAGACATACAATAATCACGGCATTTGAGATGACAGCTGTCACCGCTGGACGACAGCGGTTTGGAAGATAATGGGGGGAAAGAATAAGAGTTTTTGTTCTGCTATAGTCTGCATCAGTGGTAAATTTTAGAATTTGTTTTGCAGTTTTAGACTTAAAGGTAAGATTTGTGTTTTCAAGTTTGTCTTAAAACAATATTCATGTGTACTTCTGAAGCAAATACAATGTAAGCAAAGGGGAACAATGCTGTATTCCTCATTTTGTGTAAAAAAAAACAGCTTCAGCTTAACTTAATGCGTCTTTACAAACAACAAGAACTATGAATTTTGTCCCTCATGAACAACAATAGAAGCGTCTTAAGACAGAATGAACAGTTCCACCCAGTAACCTATTCAATGAACATACAGACATGTTAGAATTATTTTGAAACAGTAACTGAAAAAAAAAATGAAAAATACAAATCTATCCTTTAATTAAGGGCCCTGGGGGAACAGGCAGTACATTTAATCTCACTGTTTTTGTATTTAAATCTCTGGTGCTGCAGTCTTAAGCTTGTAAATTGAAGTGGATGAAAGTATTTTAAGACTGGATTACCACGATGGCAGAAGACACCTGAGCCAGCGCCAGGGTTGCCAGGTTGACCCTAAAGAAGAAAACACAACACCATAATAAATGTCAACATAACAGCAGAGAGAACAGGGATTTGAATAACTATGCTGGAGTCATGCTTGAAAACAGGAATATAATAATTCCCAGCTAATAACTTAGAAACGATAAAAGGAAGGAAATAAAGGAAAAACGAAAACATAGGACCATATTATTTTGATGACATCTACTGTGTACTTAATTCTCTAATGACTGATGCTTTAAAGCAAAAACAAAAACTACAGCTGAGTAACAAGGATACAGAGAGCACAAACATTCTGAATTTAAATGATTAGATGCATTAATATCATAAAGGAGGTGTGGCTATTAAGACCACCTGTTGTAGAGACAAAGGCCCGGATTATATTCCCATCAGGGATATGTAGTAGTTCTGTTTATACGAAGTACTGCTTTCTTGAGTATACAGTAGTAAATCAGTGTCTACAGGAAGAAGCAGGAAGCGTGAATCTAATCTAAACAACACACACTTGGAATAGTTAGGTTTGGATATCAAAACTACCCATATGTCCGCTCTCTGGACTGAGACCTTACAGACTTCAGTTGTACTGCAATGTGCTGTGACATGTTCACTGTCATCACATCAAGCCTGAGAGGGTGTGAGACAGCTTGTCGATATAAGCA
Organism: Scatophagus argus; assembly: GCF_020382885.2. Lineage (NCBI taxonomy): Eukaryota > Metazoa > Chordata > Actinopteri > Scatophagidae > Scatophagus > Scatophagus argus. The sequence continues at coordinate 1,997,295 of NC_058508.1, read as the reverse complement.
GCTGACAGACAGACGTAAAGACTACAATTAAAAAAAACTTAATTGAGTTGATGATTAACTCGAACCATGTTTTTTGATTTTCCAAGCGGACTCAGAAAGCATCTTTGAGGTCCCGCAGTGGATGGATGGGTTGGACGGAAGGGAAGGAACGCACCCACAGAGTTAGCAAGAGCAGTCCAGACAGACTGGATTCAGTCTTGGTTAAGGTGCCCTCACATGATCTGTGGTAAACCCGCCCTGCACTGACTTTGCCATGTTCTCCTGTGGGGATAGTACTGGTGCCCAAAGTGTCGGAATGCTACCCTGTGTGTATAATTCCTGACCTACCCTTCTACATGGAGCCACATGCTGTACTGATCACACAGGTCCTTCAGACGTCCCAACTTGTCTGTATGTCCTGCGCCAGGGGTACCTGGGGGAAAAAACAAAAAAAACAAAAACAAAAACATGAAAAATTACCTTATTTCAACATCGCATAAGTCTCATCAGCAACTAAATGAATATTATTATCAACTCCTTTAATGATCAAATGTTAAGAATGTGAAAAGTACAGCACAGTGAACTGTAATTTTAAATCACCTGCATTGGCAATCAACAGCAAAGGAAGCTTCCCAGCTTCTATGTCCTCTTTGATTAACTTGTCCAACAGTGCAACATCCTGACAAACACAAACAGGATATGAATCAAAATGAATACTTTTTAACTCTCTGTAAGTGTGTTTTGAAAGTCTTTTTCATCTGGATTCTCCTACCATTTGGTGTTGGGATCCAAAGATGGTATTGCATGGGACTGTGCACAGACTAGAGAGAGGCAGGCCGAGCTATTGAGACAGAAACCGACATTAAAATCACTTTCTATTATGTAAGTAATTGGATAAAATACAGCCAAATCTGCATGTAATGCTGAATACTCACACAAATCAGTCTGACTATGTGGCTACAAGTGATGAAATCTAATTTTTAAAATCAGAGGTAAAACAGAATTGGATCTGGGATCTAATTTCTGCAAATAAAAATGTATTCTCACTTGAGGACTATAGATATGAAATGTTCACACTTCATCATTTATGCTATGTGAGGCGTGTGAGTTTTTCCTACCTGGCTGCACAGATGCTGTCCCAGCCCAGGCCTGCCAGAGGCGCTGTGGTAGATGACTGGCTGTTTGGAGCTGAGGACTGAATAACCCTCAGAGGCATATTCTTCGTAACGGGCATTAATAACCAGTCGACACACTTTGACGAGGCCATCCCTGTCATCCTCGTGGAAGTAGGCTGAGCCGTTCTCATACCTGCGGGACAGAGGACATTGGTGTCTAAAGACTGAGTACTGAAAGCAGACAGTAAGAAAAAAAACACACCAACACGTTGCATCACTCGGAATTATTAGAGTCGTCAAAGACAACAAATGATCAAATCGCAGAATCTAAGAAAATGTGAATTTCATTCAAATGCATTTTTATTGCCAATAACTCTCTGCACCAAAGAGGACCGCGTTCAGCTCCGTTGTACACGCACGACGACAGTTAAGACTATTCAATTTCGTTTTCACCCACGTTTTAAAAAAAAAAAGTGAAAATAAATGTATAAAAATCTAAATGCTATTACATAGGCAAGAATAATCTGATAAGATTCAGCATATTTCAATCCCAATTCCAAAAAACTGGAATGCTGGGTAAAACATAAATAAAACAAAATGTGATCATTTGCTAATCCTTTCTGACTCAGTTGAAAACAGTACACTGACAATGTATTTTGTGTGTAAATACTTTTTCTGAATTTGATGCCAGCGACACAAGTAAGTAGCAAGCTGGGACAGGTGTTGCTCTGATTGAAATGTTAAATACAATATAATGGAGTAAACATTATGATAACTGGATGCAGAGCTGCAGCACACTGTAATACTAGAACCAGTCGTAATAATAATTTACAGCAATTTGTTAAGTTTAGTTGTGATTCCTATTACATTTGTTGATTAATATTTTTTTATAGTGATTATTTTGGACAGTGGGGCACTGATTTTACTGTGTAACTGTAGCCAACACAATCAAAACACAAGTGATCTGTTTGGCTCCAAAGCTACCTGAACAGCCTGCAGAGCCACAGCGTGGTGTCAGACAGGATCCGAGTGGTCAGCTTCCGCAGTCGCTCTCTGTCCAGCACCGAGATGTAGGCCGCCAGGCTGTGGCCCAGCAGAGCCATGTGACCCTGCTCGGCCACATTCTGCATCCTGCTGGAGACGTCACACAGCAGCTTCGTCACACATTTCATCCCGATTTTATCTGTTTCCTCCAAATCCTTTCGTATGTCCACGGAGGAGTATCTGCTCTCTGATTTCAGTCAAACTGCAGTAGCTTTAGCTGTACTCTGTTTTCAGTTTTCCTCTCAGTATTTCTAGCAATCGGGCTATTTAGGGCGTCGTTTCATATAATCATCTGCTCTACGACAGTTTAAGAGTAGATAAGCATCATGTACTTAATGCAAAAGAATGTGGTTTTTATAATAAGGAACTATAAGTAAATGGCTTGCCAGACATGACTAAGCTTTTTTAGCGTTATGACTTTACAACTTAAAGTTCTGGGGAAATTCAAAAATTCCGACCACTAAATGGGTCACTTATAACAATCAAGGTACAAAATGCTGGCAGTTGTATACCTGGGTAACGTCGTTGACTGATTAGTTCTACTTACTGTTGGCTGGGCTTGTCCTCTTCCTCCTCCTCTTCATGTATAAGGCTGTGAACAAGGTGCAGTATAGTGGCAACATCTTGACCACTGAACAGGAAACACAAAGAAAAACAAATGATGCGAAAAAGCAAACAGTTCCTCCACGAAACTGCTCACGACAAGGTCTGTTTATTATAAAAGGCACTTTGAGCACTTTTTGTGTGTGCATGTGTGTTCGCGTGTGTGTCTTACTCTCCCTGCAGGGGTCCAGGGATGCTGGTTCTGCTGAAGCGCCGTCTCTCTGTTCCTGCTTCCAACTCTCTAGACAGATGCACAAACAAACAGGGACCTCGTTACGCTTCAGCATTACACGTGGTATTAGAATTTGGCATTGTTCAATGTTGTGTTCATGTGCTCCCTGTATGTCTATGAAGAGTGTTTGTGCTTGAGAAAGGAGAAGGCAGAGATGTTTGCTTGAAAAGAGGCTGGCAAATTTGATGTCCATTTCTTAAATTAAAGATGTAAGTACAACAGTTTCTGATCTTACCTCTGTCCATCTCCCAGTATTCTCATGGCTTCACTCAGATTCCTGCCCACTTGAACCAGCGTGGAGTCCACCATCATCTATAGTGAGTGTGTGTGTGTGTGTGTGTGTGTGTGTGTGTGTGTGATAGAGAGAGTGTGTGTGCTGGGAGACAGTTAAAGAGAAAATTAAGATAAACATTTTCAAAACTCATAACAAAAGCTGCGCTGCTTGTGTGCGTAGTACTGAATTTACAGCAAGTACATATTAATTTATAAAAACATAAAATGGGTGGCTATTGTGATAAAACACAGTCTTCACTGTTTATCGCATGTTACCAATTCTACATGTAGACAGTGAGAGAGAAAACCTAGCCATAAAAAGACCAAAGTATAGCTAGTTAGAGCTTTATCTATTGAGAGCACAGACACGGTGTGTTCAGATTGTGCAGAGAAACATTCACAGTAAACACATTATTGGTGTGATAGCCAATTCAATTCAATTCAGTTTATTTATATAGCACCAATTCACAACAAAAGTTATCTCATGACACTTTCCAATTAGAGCAGGTCTGGACCAAACTCTTTAATTAAATTGTAATACAGAGAGCCCAACATTCCCCCTTGAGCAAGCACTTGGCGACAGTGGCGAGGAAAAACTGCCTTTTAGAAGGCAGAAACCTCAGAGCAGACCCCGGCTCAAGATGGGCGGCCATCTGCCTTGACCGGTTGGATTGATAGAGGGAGAGAGAGAGAGAGTCAATACAGCCTCAGTTTTTACTTGTTTTTATTTCTGGCTTTTAATGCCTATTGCTTTTAATGTTGTTAATGATTTCTTTAGCTGTGTGAAAAGCACTCTGAATTGCCTCTGTGTTATGAAATGTGCTATGTAAATAAAGCTTGCCTTGCCTTGCATGCCAACCTTTCGCTGTCAATGGCTGGATGTTACCAAGTGCTTCTCAAAGGCTGACCCTCCCCCCCATCACACACACACAGCAAAGTACAAACAGACACCACCTCACACACTTCTAGAGGCTCATAAGTGATGACTGAGAGCGATAACTTTTGCATGAGTGTACACATCAGCTACATTAAAATCAACGACAGGTGAGGTGGCTAAAATTAATAAGAATTAAACATATGTTCGGGTTCTGGCAATCATGTAGATTTTGGTAGTGGATGTTTGCTTTGCTATAAGTTTACACCGACATTTACTGATTAAGTTTCTGTACTTGACAGGTTGTAATTTCAGGCAATCAGATGGGTGTGGACATTTATTTGCACACTGACTGTGTCTTTACATTGGGCAACTGCTGCACAGAGACAAATGACAGTATTACAAAATCCTTAGCTACATTTTAAAGCTTGACTGGCTAAGCAGTTTTGACTATTCTAAGGGTATGAAACAACTGAAATTACGTTATCTAATCACCCACTTATTCTTTGTTCCAAATGATATCTTCTAACTTAACTGGAAACTGTGTTGAGCTGTATCAACAATGAACTGGAATGATATTCTGGAATTTGGAGGTACTACTGTAGTACTGGAGTATACCTGTACTGTAAAACTTTCCGATTAAAATGATGACAACTGCCACCATAAAATGAATGAAGACAAGTACTTTCCTAAGATATTTAAATACATACAACATTGAGACATTTGCCTGAAGTTCAAAACATTGCAACATTTAATTGCAATGAAGTCACTAAAACAAGAGAATACAACTGCTCCAATACATCCTAATATTATAAATAATACATACAAACATCACATTTGACCCATTGACTCGCTGTAGATTTCTTATTACGATAATTTAATGCAGTTAAATTTATTTCTGAATAGGAAAAACTGCCTGTGGAGCGACAGCCTGGGATGGTGGTTCCCATTTTTAAAAAGGGGGATGAGAGGCTACAACTAACAATTATTTTCATAACTGACTAATCTGTCAATTATTAATATTAGCTTAGTACATAATATGCAAAAAATGGAAATCAATGGTTCCGATTCAGGAGCAGCAATGCAAATTCCAAACTAGCCAGGAACAGTTAATTGGTTCTTTAACATTTTAGGGTTGCTGGGGAGGTCATGGGAGTTTGACGATCCAGACTACATGTGCTATGTGGGGGGGGGGGGGTGTACCAGGGCCATCACTACAAGCCATTAGGTTTGACTAAACTGAGAGTTGTGTCCATACTTCCTACACAACTCAAACATACTCCATTTGATACTTCAGTGAGCATTGGTCTCCACCTTGTCACTGATTCTGTTTGAGATACTCATGGACAGGCTCTCAAGGCACAGCTGTGCAAGCAGAGTGCTTGGTAACAGGACCTCAAAATTTCATCTCAATCCACTGCAGATGATGTGGTTCCATTAATTTCGTCAAACTATGTCCTAAATCATAGGATGAGAGCGAGCGTGTCCAAGTCTGAGGCCTTGGATCTCTGCTGGGAAGTGGTAATGTTCCCTCTGGGTTGGGAAGAACCTTAAAGAACTTGTGGTCTTGTTTTAAAGTTATGATAAAATGTAGCAGTAGCAGTTGAACAGACATCAGAGTGATAAGAACTACATAAAATATCTTTGATGTGTACTATTTGTTCTTAGTTGGCCCATGTCCTATCTTTTAACATGAAGAGGGAGAGGTTTACGACCTATAACGCAGCCAGCCACCAGGGGGTGATCCAGATGTTATGGCCTTACTTCTGAGAGACTAATGCCATCCATCTTTATACACAGTTAATGGTAGTAACCAAAATAATTGCTAAAGCAAGTTGCTAAGACGGGTCTGGGACCCCAAGAGGAACAATACTGATGAGGAGAGGGAGTCTGAATGAGCTTGCTTAGCCTGCTCCCAGCGTGATCTGGGAAAGGATAAGCAGGAAATGGATTCAATAAATTCATTCCTGTTTGACTTTTAAATATAACATAATTATTAATACATTTTTTAATGCATAATATACATGCTTATTTGTGAATATATCTATGAACATGCATCTATAATACAGTATGTATGTATTGCATGCATTCCAGTTTTGTTTCATCTGTTATTATGTGCCAGACTTTTAGACTTTTGCTTTACAAATACACACTGTCTTCACTATTACTACAAGCTCTGCACTGTCACCTGCGCCCTGTTACACCAACAAGAAAAAGTTAGCTTCCGTCATATAAATCACACTGAGAATTTAATCTTCACTTTTTGTATAAGCTTCATATTATCTGCATGTACGTGGCATGGTTTTGACAGGTGCATTGCTGCTGTCACTGTAAAGTTAACTGCAAACCGACTGCCCATCACACTGCTGCCTGGTAGAAGCGCAATGTCAGCAGGGCTCTTCCAAGGGACAACACGGAATGCTGAGGTAAGAGCGTTTGCTAATGCTAGTGAAAATACACGGAGCTTCCTCACAGCCAGCAGGTCACACAGCACCACAGAACAGCAAGAAAGGAGGGTGCTCGCTGCCTGTCCCAGAGCTGACACAGAGGTAGCTAGCTAGCAACAGACACACAGCTTCACACAGCTGACCGAGCTCTTCTTACCTTCACTGCACACGACCGACAGCCTGACAGCTCTGCCGTGGAAGGCAATGCAGAAATTCTCTGGCAAGTAAACGTCTCGCTGCGCCTTCACGAGTCCACGGGACGAGCTGCTGAGATAGTGAATTTGACACGTATTTACTGCTCTCACTTCCTTCTGTGCTCCGCAAACTGAACCTTACAGTTTACTTCCTGGATTGCCGCGCGACGTTCGTTCCACGTTGGCAGAGCAGGCGTCACGTTCTGAAACTGGCCAATCATGTCGCAGTTGAATTTTTATTTATTTATTTTTTTATTTTTTTTAAATCAGCTAATTCTATTCCTTTGAATACAGTCTCTCGCAAGAGTTAATCTTTGTTATTATGCGAATGAGAAAATAGATCAGTGCATAAAGTTATGTAGCTTAATTTAAGAGACTGTCATCGGGAATTCAGATTTATATGGGCAGCTAGGATACTTCGCTTGTAGAGTATGGAGGTTTAGAACTAACTGTAATTTGTGAAGCCAAAAATCATTTTCAGTTCATTTATATTTTAAGCTATTGAAGATGTTCCTTGTCTTGTCTGAGTTTTTGATTATCTGGTGCTCTGAGGAACTGCCTTTTTTTTGTTCCTGATGAAATCTTAGTTTGCTAGGTCTCATCAGGACCAAACAGGCCAGGCAGGCCATGTCTATGGCTCTTTAACCACTGAAAAACAACAGCAACAACAAAAAAACATACTTAATCTTGTTATTACCAGTTTGAAATTTAATGATTTGTCTTAATTCTATGAAAATTGCTGACAGCGAAACTGAAAATGTCACATCACTTCTTTTTGCCAGGTGACAGTGATATAAGAAGAAGATTAAGAATCAGCTTTATTGACAGTATATATATTTTTACATACACACACTGAATTCGTCTTCTGCATTTATCCCATCCTTAGTTGAACACACACATGCAACACCCGGCAAATTACATGCAGTGAAACACACACAGGAGCAGTGGGCAGCATCAAGCGCCCGGGGAGCATATTGGGGGGTTAAGTGCCTTGCTCAAGGGCACATTAGCCAGCTAATCGCATTCGCATTAATCACTCCACCACACCCAAATTTTTCCTGCCCATCCGGTGGGGGAATCGAACCCGTGACCCTCCGATCACAAGCCGCTTCTCCAACCTCTAGTCCACGGCTGCCCCATGTATAACACTCCAGTTTTGCAATTTTTAAGACATTTGAAAGTGATGAAATAAAGAGACTGTAAAGGGTTTAACATTTATTGTACCCACAGCAGTCGAGCAACAGCTTGTGCCGGGGAGCAGCATCACCACTGGGATAAATCACACACAGAACTGCAGTAATACTAGAAGCAATATATATTAGTTAATAAATAATAAAAAAAAATGGAAAGTTTGGTTCTGAAAATGATTGTGTCAGTCCTAGCATTTTATTTGTATTTTATATCAATACATTGAAAGTGACATTTTGAGCAAATCTGAGTACTCATAAGTATGTGTACACCCAAATGTATACTATAATTACTGCCTTGCCATAGCTCGGGCTATGTGATTGAGATCCGCTAAAAATTCCAAAATAGAATTAAATACAAAATATATATAAATATATAAAATATAATAGATCTGCATCCTCTCTGCATGTATGAGTGGTTGGAATAGTAGTTTATATTTAATGTCACTCTGTAAGAAAGGTCACAACTCAGATAATTAAGAATAATAATAAACCTATATAAGATTTTTCTGTCATCTTTACTATTTGTACTTATAGTGGTCTGTGGGCATCCAAATAATGAAGACGTGTAAAGCCACTGTCAGCAAAATATAAATGTTTCTTTGTGCCAGTAATTTGATTAAATGTCATTTTATATAATCTCAGATAAGAAAAGGAAAGGTTTTGCATTATTAGTGTCTCTCTACCATCTCTGGTAGAGATGCTCAATATTCTGTACATGTTGAAACAAATATATAGGCTATATGTAAGTAATAGAAAAAATAAACAAAGGGAGGTACAAGCTAAAAATTCAAATAAAGTGCATTCATGAAAGTGTGGGGTAGATGGGATACATGTACATTATTACAATATTTTCACAAAAGTATTATCTGCACAGAAAGCTATGTGTTTCTGTCATCTACATGCACCAAATTAGAATCCCAGAAATATACAATATGAATTGAAACTGAAAACACAGAATGAAGGGTTTGATAACACTGCAAGTAGAATATAAAAGGATGAAAACAGTAAACATAAGAATGAAACCAATGACTGAACTGAACTGGACCTTTACAGTAACAGTGCAGAATAGCAAGCTGTCTTAATATCAGAGCTCCATAATGAGAGAGCAGCTGTGCAGACCGAGGAAGGACCTACTGTCTTTCAGTGTCAGTCTGTAGCCCGAGCTGCTCCCGTATTCATTCATACAGATATGAAGATATGAAGGTGCTGAGAGATGCTGTCCATGGTGCTCCATTTTCTCTAACACCTCCACCAGAGAATCTAGTTCCAACCCCCAGCACAAGCTCATCACAAAGCCGTCCTGATCGACACAACAGCTGCAGGCTTGTCAAGAAGTACAGCGAGCTAAATTTATTTAACCAATCAGATTTTACATGCAAAACATGTGGTGAATATTGTTATCAAGCTCAACCTTGAAGCACTACTACAGCAAACTTACACATTAAAGAATTTGTAATCCATAAATGTTGTAAACAGTGAAGGTGGCCAGTTTTTGGCATAGGCTTACTGTTAGTTCTGATACTTTACTGATGATTAATTTTTCTGATATTATGTATTTTCACTCAAATGGCCTTTTCGACATAGAACATTTACTAGTAATGGAGTATATTTATATTGCATTTATATTTTACTTCAAAATCAAAGGATCAAAATGCTTCCTCCATCCTTCCTCTGGTGGATTGCAGGCTATCCAGGGTATGCTGGGGTAGTCTCACCCTAATTTATTTGTCTAAATGCATCTACATCTGTTCCCTTAAAAACACACAACTCTGGACAGTAGATTTCTGTCTCTTGATTTGAAAAATATTTTCTCAAACAGCAAAAATCTCTGAAGGTACCACCAGTTACATTTAAACCTTTTGCATTTCTGATTACAGACGTAGGAGCCACACAGAGCACATGAATGCAGCATGACTTCATTAATATCTCTCTGGTCTCCATTTGAAAGAATACCAGCTTGGTTACGGATGACTTGTTCTTTTTAAATGAGTTTTTCAAGGAGTCTTCATAGAGTGAGTTGCCTGAGTTCACCAGAGCAACCATATCCAAATCCCAAAGAAAGGCCACTACACAAACATTAATCTGCCTGTCTGAGAGCTGGTCTTTACCCAAACACAGACCTCATAAATGTGTTCATTGTTAAACATGCCAAGTGTCCCAGCCCAGCAGGTGACCCTGAATAAACAAGTCAGCCAGGAAACAAGTGCTGTGAGAAGATCATGAAGTTACAGTGTATTATACAGTATACTGTGGTCCCGTAGCAACCTAGATTTATGTGTTAGGGTAGGTTTAAAAGCCCTCACAATCCCTCAAAACTGTTAAATGTTCACTTTGCACTTTCAGGCTGAGAATAAGAACTACTGTGAGCCAGCTGTGAATGATTTAAGTATGTAACACTGGTGCTGTATAAATAATAGTGCTGCGAATGTATTAGACAGCTTACAAGAAGCAAACAAGGCAAGAGGCAGATAAAGTTCATGTGTCGATCAGTCAAAAGGCAGAAACAGAAAGAGAAAGAAAAAAAGGAAGAAAGAAGTGGCTGCATGATTACTGTGAATACCTTTCTTTATATGCACTGGGGACAGAGTAGTTGGCAAAAAGTCCCAACTTCCTGCTCCAATGGGTCTTGGTGTATGCATTTCAACAAGCAGGATCCTCTGGCAGTTCCTATGGCAGATTAGGGCCATCAGCTTTGAAAGCTGAAAGATTCTGTGGTTTGATATCTGGATTCATATTAACTCCTAAGACTCCTAAAAAAGCAACAGATATTACATGTTCCATATGTACCTCTAGGCCTTAAACAGAGGCTGTCCTGATGGTAGCCAGTATAAATCCCCAGCAAAGCCACCGGTCTGCTGCATAATGCCTTCACAGGTGTGGTCACACACATTGGTTCAGTATATGTACATGTGGTGGCTGACTCTTTTACACTCAGACCCTATGATCACATGACTTTAGATAAGGGTTTAATGAAGTGCAATCACAGCTGTAACTTAAATTAGAAGTAGTGAAAGAGTGATCTGGTAAAATGTAGGCTTAAATAAACTTCCTTAACAGATACAGTTCACCCCAGTCAAACATCTTTTACAGATCAGATATATTGTTGTTCAGTATCAAAGTTCACCAGGTTAAACAATTTGGATATGGTATTGTAACAGTGTAACAGTCATCATTCTGTGTCGCTAAGCAACAGTGTCCAGGTGTCCAGTTTCAAGGATGTTTGGTGAAGCTGAATAACACTTTTCAGATGGACATATGATTTTTGATGTACATGATATCTGAGTGATAAATGTCTCTAATAAGTTATGACTGTCCAAAAGTTGCTCTTAGTGTTTGATATGTGCAAGGCTATTTATTTTTACAAATATTTGAACTGATTTTATACTGCAACCATCATGTTGTAGCCATTTTTGCTGTTACCAGAGCTTTTTAGCCTGTTTTAGCTATTTGTTTCAGTTTTTGGGTCCACAAACTCTGATCAAGCTTGTTAGCTGAGAGACACATTTAGAGACTTTTTTTTTTTTTTTTAACAATGCATGTCATGACGTAAGGCTGGATTTAAATTTAAAGCTGAGGTCAAACAACAAAAACAACAGACCATAGTCATAACATCCATCTTAAAGCAAAGAGAAGTAATCCCTTTTCTGACCCCTCCCTTCGTGTCCTAATAAATTTCATACAGTCTTTTAGCAGCTAAAGAGTCAGATATTCTTCTCAGGAGTTGTTGGAGACCAAACCAGAGCTACAAGAAAAGTGAACATTGGACTACAGACACAAACACGTCTCCGACAAATGCTAATGTTATTCTGTGTATCATTCGGATTGGGTGTAAACAGCCAATGACTGTATTTGCTAATGCATGCGCCATGACAACTTTATTAGATGATGCTGTTGTATTTATAGCTTGTTCCTCTGCCTCCTAGTGGCCAGGAATTTAATTGCAGCTTTAAAGATGACCATGTGAAACAACCGTACGACGCTGACACATCCTTTAAGAGCAATAAGAGACCTCTTCTTTGCACAGTGTTATGTTACCGATTTAATTCCAATGTAAAGTGCACTACACATTCAACTGATATAGACTATTTATCAAAACTAGAAAGATCTTTTAGTGACATATGTTATCAAACACTACAACCGCTCTGTCTTTTGGATGGAAAATAGCTCATAGAAGAAAGGCAATACAGTCCTCACACACTGAAACTAGCTGGCTACACTTTGACAAAAGGCTTAGAAACATGCACTCATGCTTTACAAATATAGTATGTCATGCTTGCAAGGCCCCAGCGGCAACAACCATTTATCATTTCAAGTATGCTTGCAAGAGAGGACACCAAAAACTCTTCAGGGAATTAGGCATTCATTAGTATAATAATATAGATCATACATACTTTTCTTTCAATGAAAATAATGCCATTCACAGTCTTTGGGAGTGTATACCACTCCCCTGACATGCATCTTCTTAACTGAACCAAGAAAACTGCTATAACACATTTCTGTGGACTTCATATGTTTTACCTAAATATGATAAAAATCATGCACATACACACTCCATCACTGTTTTCCCTCTTTTCTCTCAAAATTTCGGTTGATTCTGTATTCTGACACTTGCCGATTCAGGTTTTGGCTGAAGCTCCAGTGCAGGGAACAAGAAATAAAATAATTGAAAATAATTCAACATGTTTTAAGCTTATAAAATATATTACAAGTCAGAAAATGAGATATATTGATATATTTGCGATGACTAATCATCTGTCTCCCAGTGTGCCGCGATGCTCACAGAATACACTGGCCCCTAGTTTCATGGCAGAAAACAGGTATGGCAAAGGTATATACAGCAGCAGCAGCGTGTGTTCACTTGGAATTTACTCTCCTGTTTTCATAGGTCCACACTGCCTCCTGGTGTGTTGATCATGATGTGGGTGTTCCACCTACTCTCTACAGCTTTGACTACTAAACCTCCTGTAGTCTGAGCCAGGCTTGTGATGTGGTCGTAAACTCCAGTAAAAGCTAACACATGGAACTTGATTTGGATTATTATGTTCAAACTATTATCCCCACTGCCAAGAACACTCGTCCATATGTGGGTGTTGCAATATACAGTTCTGACAGTAGTTTCTGCTCAGTAGGTGGCTGCAACAGACCAAGATTTGCTGCAATGTGTCAGTAAATGCAGGGGATACTATGGGGCAGCATGGTGAGAGCGCCCAATAGGAGCTAGGTTTTCAGGATGAAAGTTGCTCCACAGACCCAAGCAAATGGGCTCCCACCCTCCTGTAAAGATGAATGTTGTTCTAGTGGGGCTCTGATCTGCTTTGGGCCAACAACCTCCTATGGGTCTGTGGGTGGCCTGAAGCAGGAGAAAGCAAAGAAAGCAAGGACAAAGTAGGAGAGGAAAAATAACAAAAGGGGAGAAGAATACACTCTACACTCAAGGATACACACAATATGCTTAGTAACACTGAATGTAAACTTAACTTGTTTAGAAGAAACTCCACAGGGGACCTTCACCATGTAATCCAGCATGTACAAGAAACTCTAAGTGCTAGAGATGAAATCTCAACAGCTACTGAGATTAGATGCCAACGCATCCATCTCTATGACAACCGAGCAAGCTGCATCTGCTGAAGACCGGGTGATATGGTTGTAGGCAAGCCTTAAGTTGGCAGTGTTTATTTCAAAATAAGATAGTGCTGTAATTACAACACTGGGAAATATCAGTTACTCTCTGTGTCCTCAGTTATCAATGGTAAGCTGATATATGACTGTTAAACATCTGTTAAACTGTGATGAGACTGATAATGTAAGTAGCTGAGACAACCCACACAACTCGTGTTTTGAATTAGGTCCAATTTTTAAGTCTAATTTTGCCCATACTGCTGCGCTACACCACCATGAAACTAGAGTCCTCTTACATACAGCTTACATCACAAGTCGCAGTTATTCTTCACCCGGAGCTTTTTAAGTATTTGGACAGCAATATTTCACAAATTCAAGGTGTTCTATGTCACACCTATGTATTGTTTCGAAGTCAAATGATGAGGGCACAGACACAAAAGGGAATTTTTGTTCAAATACTTAACTGCCCCTGGGCTACTGGTACCAGTTCACATTCATTGTTTTACCACGGTTTGCAATCAGATGCTAAAGACGTGACTAGCCATGAGCAAAACTGTCGGCTCAAACAAGCACTCTAAAAATGTCTTTAGCACATTAAAAGTTTGTCTAGAAAAGTCCACTGAGTAGATAAAGTAGATGCACTTGTATGTGTCAGCTTTCTCTCACTGTATTGAAACACTGACATGGATAGAAATGTTCTGTCCTTTCTGGTTAGATAACACAGAGTTTCTACCAGGTAAACTGTAGGGTTGCTCTGAGACTGATACCAGTATAAGAAATACCTCCCATACAGCCTAAAATGCTGCATCGGGTATCAGGAAGTACACAAATCTGTGCATGGATCTGATACCACAGAATTTACTAGGCCTGAAATCCTGTCACCTGTTTGCAGAAGCACCACTGGTTTCAAAAACAAATCTGATTGTATGTAATCTGAAGAGCAAACAACCCAACTTTTCACTTGATTTATTACCTTGTTGAACAGTTTTCCTATTGAGTTTATGGTGTCATTTGCTAGTTTTAAGTCTTATAATCACTTTGTAAGCTATGCTCCCATTCAGAGTAAAAGCACAACAGAAATAATAAAGAACTGAACTTATTTATGCCATGATCAAGGAGGCATATAACTCAGTACATCTCCTTCCCTTGGGGTGATCTGACCACAACCTGGTGCCTCTCCTGCCTGTATACATTCCTTCAGTAAAAACGCAACCAGCGGTCACTCGCACAGTGAAGAGAAGGTCTGACGAGGCTGAAGATGTTTTAAGGGACTGTTATGACACAACTACGGGGGAAATTCTTTTTGATGACCATAAGGAGGACACTGCATGAATGACTATATTATCAGAACTGTACCTTGTTTTTCTAACAAAGCCTGGATTATTCCTGACTTCAAGGCTCTCCCCAAGGAAAAAAAAAATAGGGCATTCAGGAGGAACAGCTGCAGAGGAACAGTGGTACGGGAGTATAAAACAACCTCTGGCTACAATGAAACCTCAGTCTGCAGTGGACCTGAAGTAGGCAAGTAACCTGAATCTTTTCTTTTACAGGTTTGATCATCATTTGATCCCCTCTTCTGTCCTGTCTTCCCTGCTAAAACCCCCATCCGCTGCCTCTCCTGTATACTGTCCTGCTTCCACCCTGTCTTATGAATGGTCTGGCATGATTGCCTGTAATACGGGGCTTCACATGGAACAGCTCATAGAGTTCAGCTGTCACCTGCCAAAGCTCTCTGACGATTCAGCAATTGATCCAGGGCTTTGTGAACTGGAGCCAGCAGAGCGACACTGGGAAAACCAAAGAGCTGGCGTTGGACTTTCGCAACTGCAAATACCCTCCTCCTGCACCAGTGAATATCCAGGGTTCCATTACTGAGATGGTGAAATCATACAGAAGTACATGGGTGTTCACCTGAACACCTGTATTCTCTGTCTGACAATACAGATACACTCTATAAGAAAGGACAGGGCAGACTGTATTTGATGAGGAGACTCAGGTCTTTCGGAGTGCATGGATGCCCTCCTGAGGGCCTTTTATGATTCTGTGGTGTCATCAGCTGTCTTCTTAGGAGTGGTTCTGCTGGGGCAGCGGCATTTCGACCGATGATAGGAAGAGGCTGATAGGCTGCTTAGGAAGGCTAGCTCTGTCCTGGAGTGCTCTCTCCACCCAGTGGAGTTGGAGGGTAGAAGAAGAATAATAACAAAGCTATCACCCCTGATGGACAACAAGGCACACCCCATGCAGGACACTCTGACAGCACTGAGCAGTTCATTCAGCAACAGACTGCTTCACCGGTGGTGTGTGAAGGAGAAATACTGCAGGTCCTTCCTTCCTGCTGCTGTAGTCCACACTCACTTCACACTTCAATACAATAAACACGTCACTCAGAGCAACATTTCTACCTTTGCAACATGTGCAACATCAACATCCTGTCTGCTGTTTACCAGCCAGCTGTTGGTCCTCTTTTACATTCACTGTTGTTTATTATTTATTTATCTATTTATTGTTGTGTCTTGCCCTGTGTTGTGTCTTATATTATCTTAAAATAGACCATAAAGGGTATGCTTTAGTGCAGAGCTGCCTTGTGACTGACAAGATGCTGGTGTATCTTTGGGTTCTCAGTCAGAAGCAGACAGGGTAGAGGTATGGCAATGTGTATCCTCCCCAGCTTCGGCAACTTGTCCAAGTGTGGTCACTCCTAGCTCCAAAACCCCCCCCCCCCAAAAAAAACACCAAGATGGTGACAGCCATAGTGACAAACTTGAGGCCTCAAAACCATGGCCCACAAACCAATAGGTGATGTCACAGTGGCTCCGTCCCCTCTGCATTATACGGTCTGTGTTCCATTTAAGTATTTTTATGCATATTTTCAATTTGCACACAAAAAAAAAAACGTGGGAGGAAAAACATCAGAGCATTGAGGAGACTGTAACCTTCCTCAAACTAATAAGTGAAAGAAAGAAACAAACAGAAATGCCATATTTCCATCATATTCTCCACAGCTTTTTCAACCATTTGAGGTTTGACTGACACTCTTTTAACTGAACAGAGCTGGATGTAGCTTCAAATTGAGGAAATGCTTAGTTAACTAATATCGGAAACATTGTTTAGTGGCTCAGACCAGAAAATCGCACATGTTGCTCCCAAGCCATTAACACTAATTTATATGTTTATTGTTGTTGTAGAGGTGTATAATTTAGGGAAGTTAAACCACTAAAAGCTCCTATATCTTATATATATATATATATGTATATATATATATACATATATATCTCATACTTACTTGGTGTGGTGTCTGTGGTTGTAATGGCTACATACCCCGGTAGCAACTGAAAAAACATTTAACCAATGTCAATTTGTCATAATGAAGAGTGATTTTAGAGTTTTCAAACTTTCTTCTGCACTGGCCAGTTACATGTTAGGGTCCATGTCTACATTGGCTTTTTAAGCGCCAGTGTCATTTTTCATATTTTCCAAATGAGGAGGGAGGGTGCGTAGCAGCATGTGGTCACCTAAAGAAAAATAGCTGCACCCAGCATCTTTTTTCAGAGTGTTTCACCTATTCGTTTGGGCACTTTGAACACACTTTGAAAAATCTGCTGAAAGTTGAAAATATCTGAAGTCACTGGCCAACCAATCATGTATCAGATGGAGCAGGACTTGTCACTCTGGCAACCCAGAAAATAGAGGAAAAGCATGCAGGATGCTCATCAAAGTGTTGAACTTGAGTTTTTTTTTCTACCAATTTGGCCAGTCAGGCAAATGCAAACATTATTTTGTAATGTAAACTGAGCAACTCTACTCTTTTCCCCAGACATCGTAACTGATATTTCAGAGCATTATCTAACCCTAAAATACTCTCAGCCAAATCGTACCGCTTCCATACTTACATTAAAATGTTGTTATTGTTTGATTGTGTGCCTTGGACTGAGTCAAAATGTTGGTTAAAATTATAAAATTCAAATACAATGGGAGGAAATGCATTTCCTGTACGTATGTGGCATAATGGTGTCAGAGAGGACAAACATTTATCTCATTGCTTTCTCTGGATTCCACAAATGAACGGTATCTACCTGCAAACTACCCACAGACCCAAGCTTGAACCTGATTGACCTGACCTGAGTCATTGGGAAGTGCAGCATACAGGAGTGCAATCCCCATTTGTTAACTGGCTCTTTTGTCCATGCTGCTCATCCTAGACTTCCTTTCTTTTTCTTCAGGTCCGAGGAGTTGCATAACCATCTTTCCTCTGCTTCTTCCATAATGAAGTCCTCCTCTGGCCTTTTCGTCATAGGTCCTTCTTCCTCAGTCTAGTAACCCACACCGAGGACCTTCTTCATGTGCTCATACACCACGTAGGAGATGCTGACAGCAGGAATGACTTTGAGAAAGTTGGGGGTGATACCGCGATACAGGCCAGGTACACCTTCATGAGATATTATGTATTTGAACTGGCCCACCATGGTTAGCTTGGGTTTACCCTCAGTAATGGCTGAAAGAAGAGTAATGATGAAAGGTTACAGAGGCTCGCAAGAAGCAGATTAATTGCTGGATTAGTCATGCTCAGGAACGTTTGAAATCTGTTTGAATCTACAGGATACCTCACCCTGTGCCTGCATGCGTGTCCGAATGAGAGCGAGGGGATAGGATGCCAGCTGGCCACAGGTGCTGGAGATGGTACCACAGCCCAGCAGGACCAAAACTCCTGGATCTGCTGAATCTACACAGTACCTCTGGAGCCAGGCATTCTTCAGAGTCTTAAGAATGAGCCATTATAGTGTTCAGAGAATAAAAAAGGAGAGTGGAGAAAAACAGAGTAAATATAAGGACAGAGGCAAGATACAAAATGGCATAAAAATGTACTTGTTCTCAAACGAACACACTGTTGACAATAACAAAAGTAACAAAATTTTGAGTCCCTGCTTGGAAAGTTGATATTTTGATCAGTCAACAAACAAAGAAACCAACAAACCAACAATCAACAACAACAACAAAAAACCCAAAAACACCCACGTAAAGAAAAACACACCGTAGACACATGCACACACCTCATAAACAGCCAAGTCAATCCCTGCATAGGGAATGATGCCCAGTGTATTTGGCAGGTAGCCCCGGTAGAAAGCCCGTACCCCTTCCGTCTTCAGGATCTGTCTGGCACAATCAGCCATACCTGAGTACTGTCCCGTCTTCCTCAATGTAAGACGAGTCTTCAGCACCTTAACATCAGAGCGGGGCAGGATAATGTTAAAGAAAGTAGAAAAATTCAATGAAAACATGGTTAAAACGGTGAGGACAGATAGGAAAGTCCAGACTGGACAATTCAATTTCAGTTTATTTCTATAGCACCTTATACAATCAAAATTGTCTCTAGATGCTTTACAGAGACCCAGAGCCTGAACCCCCGAGCAAGCAGACAGTGACAAGGAAAAACTCCCTTTTAACAGGAAGAAACCTTGAGCAGGACCCGGTTTGCAAGGGAGAACTATCCTGCTGATAGTCAGCTGGGTGAAGGGGGGGAAGAAGAGGTAGACAGGACAGAGAGGATGTAAGAGAGAGAGAAACATACATGCAATAAACATCATATATTACAAAGGACAAACAGTGAAGTGTGTTTGTATGTTTTGCCATTGCTTACTGCTTACTTCAGTTTAATGAAATCTCCTTCTATGTCACATAGAACAGATGTCAGGACACTCTGCTACATGGTGTAAAACAACAATACTCTGAGTATTCACACAGTCAGGATAGAGTTCACTAAGGGACGTGTGCACACAAGACATCACTGTATCGATAAAACTATCCCATCAGAAAGCTATGATATTCACACACCCTGCACAGCAAGTGAGGAGCTGATTGGCCTTAAGGTCGTACCGATAACACTGTCACAGACCTACTGTACTTTTCTTATTAACTTATACACATGAACTTGATCAATTTTGCTGACCACCATTTAGCTGTAGTGTTTACATGCATGTTTGTTATATAAAAATGTTGCTAACATGATGCCAGAATAACTAGCAGGGATTTCCCCATTACAACACCTAAGCATCTTTTAGCATATTAATTATTGTTCTGGCTGCACAGTTTTATTTTTGTTTTATTTATTTCCAGCATATAACTTTTTTCACAATCCAATTCCAATGTCTGAATAGTGTTTAGAATACAGAGTTCATAATTTTTTTTTGCAAGAGTGTACTTGCTTTCTATTATATTATAATAACATCAATTAATTATTTATTGGACAATATATTTTCCAACAGAAGTAATTACTGTGACAGGCCTAACTGGACCCAATGCTTGGCATTAATAATCTCCAAACATCCTTAATCCAATGAGACTTAATTACTTAATTGTGCTTGCTTTTTCATATGAGTAGGTCTTTCTTTTCTTTTCTTTTTTTTTTTACAAATTTCCTTTTGAAACGTGTGTCATATAAATACAACAAAAAACAGTGTTTAGCTTGCGAAACAGTGACAAAACAATGCAAAATGGCCTTTAAACCCTATCTTAATCTGAGCTTTGCTATTAAGTACAATTTGAAACTGACCTCCATGGGGTAGATGATAGTCTGGGCTGTAGCTCCTGCCAGAGAGCCAGCAATGAACCTCTCTTGTACCCTTAAACTGCTACCATCTTTGCTGCCTCGAATCAGCCATTTGATCTAAATCAAGAGAAGAAACAGGTGGAGGGGAAGGCATTCGGCATGAAAGATGCTGGGAGGGCAAAGAAAAGTAGTAGCAATATGATGTAAAGGCTAGCAGACAGATGCTTTTCTCTTTGACGGAGACCGAGTGGAGTGCACTGACCTGTTCATAGGCCATAAACTTAATGGCAGATTCAGGGGCAATCTTGAGAACATTGATGCCATTTCCCCTCCAAAGTGAGAAGACGCCTCCCTCCTGGACCATCCCCCTAAGTCCGGACCACAAATTAATCCCCCGAGACGTAGAGCCATGTACCTGGTAACAACAAGCACTTCCAGGTCATATTTCATTTGCCGTTTGTGGAAATGAATCAGCAGGAGGTTTGTGAGTGCTGCTGATCAATGCGTCATTCTTTTGTTACCTAACCGGCTAGTGACATTTCAAGCTATCAACACAGGCAGATAGCTGTGTTTTAGCTGGGAGTGCTCCGACCACCCACCTGAACTACCAACCAACATACGCTTTTGTTTCATTTCTGTAACTGACTTTAAGTGAATATCGGCGCAGCATTTGAGGGAAAGAAAGATAGAACATTCTCATTTTTCCACAGAAATGAAAAACAATGATGACTCTGACTCTGTGAATGATGGATCTGCTGAATAGCATTTCCTGCTAACCTCAGTGGTGCCGTATGGACTCACCTCTTGTGGAGATATGGACAGAGTTTGTTTTTGTTTTATGGACAGGCCAAAGTGCAGATATCAAATGCTCAAAAGAGAGAAAACAGTGTGCATATATATATATATATATATATATATATATATATATATATATTCCAGCTATAATGATAATCAGCTTCAAGTCTAAAGTATCATTTAGGTTAAAAATTGTAATACAAATCTCACAGTCGGCTAAACCAAACAACAGAGGCTGTGGATAAGATGCAGTTGGCTAATATTGTAGCTTCACTGTGTGCGAGTGTGGACAAGTGTTCCCAATACATGTATTGACATACTATTAAACACAATGTACAATGTATGTAGCTTATATTAATGTGCTGAGAAATTTCTTCATCACTTTAACTGTATGTGTAACTAACGAGGTTTGTGGGAGTGGAAGCGAAATGGCCCACCTGCAGGAAAACTTTGAGACGGTCCAGAGGAGCAGTCCCTGTCCGGGACACAGCTCCCGCCATTGCACCAGCAACCAGTTGCCTCCACACCAGACCTGACCGCCGCTCCTGCTCTGAGAACTCATCTGGCACCGTCAGTTGTTCCCCAATGTCAAACATCTGTGACAGCATTAAAAAATTAAAGGGGCAATCTGTTTTTGTTTTGTTTGTTTTTTTTTTGCAGAGGTGTTATCACAACGACATGTGCTGTTTAGTCACTCTTGTGTGTTCAGTCTCAGCTGTCTTTTCCTGTTTTGTTTTGTTACGCTACATATGTCCCATTCTCAGGTTCACACAAGTGTAAGGTCACTGTCAGTATCATTAACTGGAACAAGTTGGTGACTCACATGGGAGTGTTTCCAGTAGTGGACAATCTCCTCCATGTTGTGGAAAGGATTGAACAGGAAGTGATCACGCCATTCAGTCCAGTCTACCGTCATAGTGCCATCCCTGTCCATACTGGAAGCAAGCGTTACAGCAGGAAATTAGAACACACACAGTAGTGGCATTGGTGGGATCACTCACGACTTTTCAGTAGTCAAAGACAAAAGCATCTTAAATGGCTGTTGGGTAGATTGTCATGACATTCAGTGTGGACTGGAGAGCAACTTCATCCTTCAGCTCACGTATTTAAAGTTGCATCAGAGCACTGAACCTGCAACATAGACTTGGGTCAATGCTTGTCACTCTCCTGTTCAAGGTCAGTTTATTAGTTTGACTTCTGTTGACCTTGATGATAAAGGAGTAGGCTACAAATGTACATATTTTTGATGTTTGATAAATCAGTATGACTGACAAAGGTCGAAGTTCTCCCTCCCAAAACAGGGCCACAAAACTAATCCCAAGCTCAGGTAGACGTCAGCCAGTCTGTACACACAAATCTGTGTGACAATGGTTATGTAGGACCTTTCAAAGCTTTGTAAACACAAACTCAAATGAGTGCTTTTTATCCCACACTAACACATATATGGTTACATCTTCTTTTTTGCTGACACTACTTCTGACTGACATCACTTCCTCATTACTGGGTGTTCCAGAGACATCCCTACTTGATTTTTTGTGTGTGTTCTTTTCTTCCAGCCTTGCTAAAATCCAAGTTGTAGTGAAATATTGGTAAAGCCTCCCTTTGACACAACATGAATATTTAAAATATATGTATATGGGCTCTGCATGAAAATGTTTTCACAGACAGATATTTATAATCTGTTATCCTACAGAGTGGCATGTTTATGTTTGGGGTTATGTTTGGTCAGTTAGATACCACGGAGCTCAAAATCCCTGTTCTGAATAATTAATAATAAAGTAATCAGAGTAATTTGGGATCTGGGAGGTATAGGCTAGAGCTGTGTAAAAGGTCCTGCAAACTCCACTTGCAGATACAGAGCAGATGAAAATCCAGTGTATTTAACAAGGCTTTACAGCCTGGGTCTGTGAGACCACAAACACAAGTAATGTGACATTTTCTGGAGCAGATTTCTGAAATATGTCATCATTCAAAACCTTTTTTAGAAGAAGTTCTCATAATGTTAGAAAAAGTTTAAAAGAACCAATTTAGGAAAATTATTAGAAGAACGCTTTGAGCTGTTAAAAAGAACCCAGCCCTTCCTAGATCCCAAATTCAATGCTAGTATTGTTGTATTTTTTCTGTCTTTCTGTCTTCTCTCTCTCTCTCTCTCTCTCTCTCATTGTACCTCTGCAGTATTCTGGAGGCCTGCTCCATGGTGATCTCCACTCCAAGCTTGTGCAGTAAATGCTGGATCTCTCCAACATCAATTCGACCTATGAGAAAAAAACAGAGGGGTATTACAGCTTTGTAAACAGTATGGTCACATTGTGGGGACATGCTTCATGCGCTTAAAAGGTGAAGACATGGTTTAAGGTTGGGAAAAAGTTGGGTTTAGGTTAAGGTTAAGACAAGAATTGAGGTTAGCCAAGTAGTGGTTAGGGTTAGGGTAATGCTCTGAGAAATCAATCAAGTCTAATGTCTAATGTCCCCCAGAGTGATGGAAACACAGCTCTGTGTTTGTGTGTGTGCGTGTGTGTGTGTGTGTGTGTGTGTGTGCACGTGGGCGTGTATTCCTGTAGTTGTCAGGACAAAAATCTGTTTACACAGTCACATTGTGAGAACCCGCCTTATTGATGGGGACAAAATGCAAGTCCCTGAAATTTAATCACGTTAGGCTGAGGACTTGCTTTAAGTTTAGGTTGAGGTTAGGGTTAGGGTTAGGTTAAGGTAAAGGTTAGGACTAGGCAAGTAATGTTTATTGTTTTAGTTAGGTGGTGGTTAAACTTCCAGGAAATGAATGGAAGTCTATGTGATGTCCCCAAAAGGGACGGAAACACTACTGTGTATGTGTATGTGTATGCGTGTGTGTGTGTGTGTGTACCCATGCCAAATGCATGGGTGTTTGGCATGCCCACACCATCATTGTTGCGGTCAACACTGTGGAACATGAGCCACAGCCTCTTCTCATGAGCCCGCAGGTACTGGGAAAACTCCTGGAAGTCCAGCAGACCATCATGGTTGATGTCACTCTCGAGGACTATCTGCAGGAGCAGAGGCAGACTGTCAGTCATTCAGCAGGGAGTACACACAGATTAAGGTGGGATGGAGCACGGATAGATGGCGGAGGAAGGGGTGTACAGATGCAGTTGTGATGATAGTCTAAATGGCATGGAAGTGACAGTGGTCAGGGGGTGTACAGGGAGTGCAACAGATGCACAACAGTGGGGAGAGAAGAGGACAGGATGTAAGGCACTGCGCTCCCTGTGACAGTCAAGAAGTAAACCACATCTTACCTGGCTGAAAACATAATCTCCCCTCTCTTGATTAGGACAGAGAGAGAGAGAAAGAGAAACAAAGAATACTAGTTCCTGTGCACAGAAGGGTGGAAAAACACACTCATATACTGTTACTGTTCTACACCCTCACTGAAGTACAAGTACAGTTTGTAGTGTAGTAACATTTAAATTAAAAACTGAAAAGGTGAATGACAGTGTAAAGGTCTTGATCACTCACAAAAAGTAAATACATCTGTGTAATATTTGTATTTTTATTTTAAATTGTTTTTAATCTTCTATTTTTGTAATTGTATTTTTTTTTTTTTTGCTTTTCTGTTACGTTTGCTTAGCAACTGTGCAGTCAAAATAAAATGCAGTCAAAACTTATGATCTTAAGGTTACACTAGCACTGGTAACTTGAATTAATTAGCCGGAAATATAGCAAACACTAATTAGAACACTAATTCTCTAATTAGAACTTTGTCTTTTGAGTGAGCGCAAAATATCCTGGAGGTTAATAGGAATATATTTGTAAATTAAAGCATTAAAAAAATGAGGTGCAGCATGTAACAACTGAATAACTGCCAATAACAGCCATGTATAGCTGCTAGATACAAGCTTCTAGCAGCTGTTAGCTAGATAACTCAGTTATCCATGCACCTAGCGGCCCTATTAACTGACTTGAGTCTGCTTAGACCAGATCACTGGGGCAGCGTAGGTGCTTAGACTGGCAAAGGAGCCTGATTTGGATACGGTTTTGGTAATGCGATCCTACCTAGAATCCAGAATGAATGATTAGCTCTGTATTTTAAAACTCGAAGCCACCTTAGAGATTCGATAAATAATAATAAATGGCACATATTTAATTAGTATTTTATTCAATGCTTGTACATTAAAGTAACAGCAAAGTAACAAACCATGCCAAAACAATATCCATTTTAAATTAAACTATTAACCAATGCAGCCAGGAGTGCAAATATCCCCCCTGAGTCACTATACAGTTTGTCCCTCCTGAGCCACTGTCACTCTACAGTTGTAGCGCTTCCCACTTATGCATTTTCAGTTTGTTTGATACGACATATAAGCATCAAGAGGACCGCACCTCACACTGCCTTTCCTTTCCTGCGTACTCCTTCTGGTGTCCCTCTGTAACTTTAGCCTAGAAGTGAACGTGAATAATACGCAAGCTGATTTCACATCTGTATTCGTGAAATGTGATATCACTTTGACCAGGAGATGAAGGTCTAGCCTATACCAAATGCAAATCCAGATTCTGTAATGCTGATCATGATCCTGTCTGAAAATTCTTTGAAAAAACAGGGCAAAACCGAGAGGATCAGGTTTATCTGATAGTGAGAAAATGGATTAAAAGGCATTAATTCTGATCAGGATGAAAGGTTTTTGAAATACTTGACCCAGGACTCAGGGTATAACAAAGACATGGCAGATATACAGCCCATGGAGCCAAAATATTTTCACATCTGACTCAGTAAATTGAGGATTTATTTTGACTGATACAGAGTGGACGATTGTTTGAACAATGGAAAGACAAATCAAGATGGTTTTGGTGTGCTTTATTTCTTGAATGTCTCATTTGAATGGAATGTGTGTTACGATGAGTTAACAGGACAGTTAAGCTTCTCTTAGTCTGAGAAACATTAATTCAGAAAGCGTACAGCTGTATTTTTCTGTTTAAAAAGGAAAATAGTTGTGAAAATATTTTTTTTCTTGATGTTTACTTATTTATTAGTCCTTGTGAAACTTTCCAGAAGAAGTTTCCAGAGAAGTTTCCATCTGTATGCTAAAACTTACAAGGGGTTGTTTGACTATCGCCTCTAGAGGTACAAAGTGGTATTACAAGACAGAATGAGCAGGGACTAGCTGGTTAGCATGCTAACTTCAACAGATATCTCTGCAACGCAATGCATACGCATCTTTGGCAAAACTTCAACACTGTTGATAATTTTAGTTCAGTTTTTAATTTTTTAAAACTAAAATTCATCCACACATGTAACATACGCACCTTCAAATGACAAACAAAAAATGTTTTACACCTTGGCACCTGCTTAGCCACACATGTGGACCTAATAATCTACTCTATTACAGGTTCTGCATTAATCATATCAACTGTTACTGTTTGATGGACATTTCAGTCTGTAGTGCATAAAACA
Source organism: Scatophagus argus (assembly GCF_020382885.2). NCBI lineage: Eukaryota > Metazoa > Chordata > Actinopteri > Scatophagidae > Scatophagus > Scatophagus argus. The sequence goes on along the minus strand of NC_058508.1, from coordinate 1,970,958 downwards.
TGTAGAGCGACATGAGAGTCACAACTCAGTAAGCATGAGTGTGCAGGTGTTTGTGCCACAGAAATATTCAGGCGATAAGTAGAAATAACAAGAAAATGCATGACTAATTTCCTAAAAAAAAATGAGAACCAACCAGGCAAACTGACACTTGATGGAAACTGTTTTGCAAATGTCTTTTAAAATAGTCCTGGAGGCCTTAGATTTTAGATGCCATATTATGGTAGCATCCTCAGCTCAGTTCTGGATAAAGCAAGCTCCTGTGTCCTCTCTACTTCATTTCCTGTCTGTATCCCTACTATATCCAACAAACCTATCAAATAAATGTTACACAAACCATTTAACCACTTAACAACAAAAACAACAACATTATAATAATATGAACATTTCTATATGCTAACTTTTCATTCACATTCATCATCTTCTGCTCTAAACTGGCAGCAACAGACTGTCAACAAATGAAAACACGGCTCTGGATTTAAGGAGGTTGTGTTTTCAGTCACATTTGTTTATTTGTTACTAGGATACCTAAAAATCTGTCAACAGACTTCAGTGAAGATGTGAGGGATAGGCCACAGTGCAAGGAAAAATGGTTTGGTGCAGATCTAGAATTTCTTTATATAATTTTCTCTCAGCCTTTGGCCCCTGATGTGATTGTTCAGTGATTAACAATAAGTAGAAACTGTTCCAAGTCAAACTCAAACTAATATACCTATTTTAAATGGCCTATTGAGCCCCTCAACCCTCAGATGTAGAAAAATGTCCTGCTCACTTTTACTTCAGGTACTTTGGACTAGTTTGTTGGGAACACTTGTCGACCACTAAGCACCATTGAATGTAAGTACCCTCAAAAAGTCAGTTTTTCAGCTAATTACCCTCCCGCTGTGTTTGTTTTTGGACTTTTAAACTTGTGAGAACCACTGTTAGGCTTAGAGAATGAGGACACGTCTGTGAAGTGAATCAAGTCATTTTTTTCCGGGGGGTTTATGTATAATTAGCCCTTTATGACACTCATCAACACAGCTTCAACGCATTTATTAAGAATGACAAGTAGCTTACAGGCAATGAGGGAGTAAGGAAAGTGATTGCAAAGAAAAATCTACTTTTCCTGTGTTTGCGCCACTGATTAATGGAAAAAAAATGATGTAGCCTCTTGTCAGTTGTTTAGATTAAATGCAAAAATGATTCAGTCTTACAGAGTACAGACAGAAAAGGATGCTGCATCAGGGTAGGGTAGGAGAGTCATGCAGCCATCTTCATGAGCATTCAAATGACTATCTGCCTTGTACTCAAAGACAAAGATAAGTATATAATATTAAAGTGAGAGTCAGACTGACAAATCAGTTGTCAGCCAAGGTCAGCAGTGTAGCAGGTTTATTTTACAGATGTTAAAATATTCATCCACAACGGCTTAGAGGCCTCTGCAAACTGGGACAGGTTTTCTTTATATAGTGTTGTAACCGGGCCACGCAAATGAGCGACTGATCCGCAAAAAGCTTGATTAATGATAAGAAATGACCCAAATGGACTCGACTGGGCTGTTTTTAACCATACTGTTAATTTTTAAAGGCAGAAAATATTTTATGCCACAATTACCTCCAAAAGTCTGTGACAGGATTCTCAGTATTTCAAATACCACACGATACTGTATACTGATGAAACTCTCTAAGAGTAGACTTAACTTTGAAATCCTTTTTGTGCATCCCTTCAGAAATGGCTGTCCACACACACACACACACACACACACACACACACTGGGGCATCTCAGCTGCTCTGTGGAGACAGACCGCTGACACGATCTCAAAACTTCAAGCCGTGTTCCGAAATATGTGAAACTCTGTGTGAAAGTTTGAAGGAAGAGTTGAACTATTTTGATTTACTTTAGCTGTCAGTAATCCTGTGGCACTGACTCTATGGTGGCTGGGAAAACAAGAGCGTAACCCCACACAGTGCTGTCAGCGCACTCATGTTTTATTGAACGGCATGTCGACACAGGTGGTGTATTGGAAAAGTCTACTAATGTAATTAGGAAAGTTACTACGTGAGTGAACTCGATTAAAAATGCTATGTTTGATGATGATATAAAAACTATTGACATCGCAGCCTTGTTGGGAGATGGTGACCATCCATGAACCATCCACTACTTCTTCCATCTGGACCATCCGGGGTTGCACTGCACTCACCAGTGAACAAGACTGTTTCAAAATTAGTCTTCATGTATTTCTGGGCCCACTGCAGCCGTTTCTGCTTGTGAGCATTGTTTAGGGGTGGCCCAATAGAAGGTTTATGCATAACTGCAAGCCTCTGGAGGATCCTACACCTTGATGTTTGTGGGACTCCAGAAGCACCAGCAGCTTCGAATACCTGTTTGCTGCTTTGTAATGGCATTTTAGCAGCTGCTCTCTTAATCCAACGTATTTGTCCGGCAGAAACCTTCCTCATCGTGCCTTTGTCTGCACGAACCCGTGTGTGCTCCGAATCAGCCACAAAACAGTGCGATGATCACGCTTAAGTTTTCGTGAAATGTCTAAGGTTTTCATTCCGTGTCCAAGGCATTCAACTATTTCACACTTTTCAGCAGCAGAGAGATCCTTTTTCTTTCCCATATTGCTTGAAAATGTTGGTCTGCGTCCTTCTTCAGTAGTTTTTCCTTTAATTGGACTCACCTGGCAAACTAATTATCACAGGTGTCTGATATTGATTTCAGTGATCCAAAGAGCCCTGAGACACAATACCATCCATGAGTTTAATTGAAAAACTTTATGACACTTACATACAATTAATAATTTGGAACGCAGTGTAGCTTTAAAATACAGCTTATCGGTCTCATTGATCACTAATAACGGGTATTGGAAGAGAATTTTTTTGCTTTTTTTAAATCTCAAGCCTTTAAGAATTAGTTACAGCCTTTTTACATTTACCTTGAGACACAGTGAACGCATAAAAACATTTACTTTTGCGACGAGGGAGATACAGTATGAGTAATGACCATACAAGCACGCAAAGCCGCCTCCCGTCTTAATCATCATTCATATATAGGAACAGACAGGACTGAAGGCTGCACATTATGTTGTGGCTTCGTTTTATGGTACGTATTTTTTGTATTGTAGGCTACGTTTTCCTGTCTGCTATAGCAATTTGCCACTTCATCACTGCAGGACTTCCCCACTCCGATAATAAAGCAGATGCTAATTGGACAGAGGACTCTCCATGTCAAGCCTGCATGTGTGTTAGAGCTGAAGTGTGTGTGTGTGTGTGTGTGTGTGCACCTGCCCCCAAAAGCATCAACTTGCTTCTCTGGTGGTTGTCTCACCTCTTCTGCATGTCCCTGATGTAAACCGCGAGCTGCAAGTGCGGTCCTCAGTTCACTGATGTCAACTCTGCCATCTTTATTCAAGTCCAGCTGCTCGAACAGCTCCGCATATCTCCTCTCTCTGTCCGGGTCCAGAGACGTATCTCCGTTTTCCTCCTTTCCTCCGCGGCGAGATGGGACGCAGAACCGCTCCTCGTCTTCGCCCATGTGAAAGAGAGAAAAACGGTTTTCTGTAGTTGTCGACTGCTAATTTCACGGCCGAGCATAACACTCTCACAACCCACGCAAGTCCGAGGTTTGTCCTTGTTTCCAGAGAGAACGGGTCGCTACCTCACACCATAACAGAAACCGAAATGACCAAAAGGAGGAGACCCAAACGTGACTGCGCTGTTCGTCCGCCTCTTCCGCTGAGGAATTTCTCTCTCAGGTGGATGGATAAATGGTTGGATGATGGAAGTGGCTTAAACGAGCTCTCGTCAGTTTAATCCCCGTGTCGTTTAGGCTACATAGCTAGCATGCTCTATCACACCGGCACGCGCAAATCCGTCAACTCGTTAAGATGAATTAAAGTTTTCGTCATAGGAGGAGCTCGCGAATGAGCGGCCGGTTTTACCGCAGTCTCTCAAAGCAGTGCTGATACATCTGTGCGCGCGCGAAAAGCCCGCGGTCGGCTCGTATTGCCGTATTATTTCTATTTCGCAACCAGCAAAGATCAGATAAAACACATCAAGATGAGAGAAAATGACTAAAATACGTTTATGTCCACACGTGAATCCATCCACTCTCTGTGACTTCACGCAGCTCTGCCGCATCACGCGATACGCACGGCATCTTCAGCGCGCGCGCTCTCAGCAGCTCTCGCGGCACGCTCCAGCGCAGGGACGGTGAGTCACAGGGTATTGAGTTCAAACCTTTTACTACAGTTACGTGGACGAGAAGCGTGACTTTGTTTGACCCACTACGCAGAGAATTAAGTAGCTCAGGGGGCGTTCGAGAGTCACAACAAAAATCCGTCAAAAAATAAACTAGTATTTTAAATGGTTATATTCCACATCCTAAATCACCATTTCAAGCAATAAATCAGTCTCTTTTTTTGTTTAATTGTGGGTTGTTTGGGTTCTGCAATTAAATACAAGCCGATTCCAGTACACACACACACACACACACATATATATCCTTATTTAATGAATACTAAAGAACCACCATAAAGCCATAACCATGCGAGTATGCTGCTATATTATTGCATAAATAATAATAATGCAACACCGAATGGCCCTTTTCCAATTCTTTTCTGATAAGCTATTTTAAATATTCTGCATTTTGTTGCTGTAGTTTACTTCTGTTCTTTTACTTGAGTAAGATATTGAATGCAGTGCTTTGATTTGTAATGGGATTTTACTCACATTGCAGATGTTGAAGTTGTACATAAAGTACATTCAGTATATTATAACAATAATGCCAATACCTTAAGTGAAAGATCTAACTACTTCTTCCAACACTGAAGATGTGTTATTAGCAGTCCTATAGATCACCGTGTGAGTAAAATGAGCCACTGATACCTTATTAGCTATTAATAGCAATTATTAATGGGGATTTAAAGTTGTGACGTGCAGCAAAGCCACTAAGCTGCCATTGATCCAGTGAAAAGTAGGGATCAGACACATTGTTCCTTCGCGGTATGTCCATATGTTAGGTCCAGCCTCTCGGTTTTCATCCACAAAGAAAAACATATGTGCCTGTGGCAATAAATGTATAGCTTTATCAAGCTCCGTGGGAACTCACGGTATGCGACAGTTCTCACGTAGTTTGGTCATTTAATGTCATTTATTTCACTTCCTGCCTCCAGCACGGTGGCAAAACAGACATCACAACCATACATCTCAAAACATTAGATCATTTAACATTTTATTGTCATCGGAGGACTAAATGTGAAATCCATCGTATTTTTGAGAACTCACCATCTCACAAGTTGTTTTATTCACCAGTAGGAGATAAGAAGATGTGAAAAGACACCAATTAAACACTGAGCGTAGAATACTTTCTTTTATGGTGGGAAATATACTCAGTATCTAAAGTAGAGGAAGTCAGAAGTTTTAACACTAGTCTGTAAAGCACTGTTTCACTGACCCCTTGTGGCTGAAAGTTTCAGTTGCAGAAATGTGCTCTACAATCAAGCAAATATTTGATTTTCAGGCGGTGTTAAGTTACTTTTTACAGTATGGGAGGGAACTAACAGCCTTCCAAGTGACTGTGGTGCAGCTCATTTGTAGTGAGTGTGTTTCCAGTTATGGATTATGAACACACTCCATTTTTAATGTCGTCTTCTCTGTATCTCCTTTGTGGATTCACAGTTAACTGTGATGTAATCATTCACTGCCACCAGAAAATAAACATATGTGAATGAATGAAAAGTGTTGAATGGGTGGGATTATGGAGGTATGGAGTGGTAGTTCGATAGCAGAGTCAGACATATGCAAAAGAAGAAAAGTGGATTAAGAAAGAACAATATCTGAACAGCAAAGTAATGACATAAAATAATTAGCATGTTTGCTGAACATTTGCATCTCATTCAACAGTGACTAAAGCTTTAGAAAATAAGGTAGGAAAGGTTTCTGCAAAGAGTCAACAATCTTAACCTTAATCAAAGACAGGTTGTCAGGAAAATCAATTCCTTGTATTATGTTGAAATATATTGGATATTGTATACACTACATGGACAAAATTATTGGGACATCTGACCATTTCACCAACAGGGACTTTAATCACATTACCTTCTAAATACATAGACATTGATATGGGGTCGGTCTCCCCTTTGCAGCTATAACACCTTTCACTCCTTTGGGAAGGCTTTCTGCAAGATTTTGGAGTGTTTCTCTGAGAATCTTTACCCATTCATGTAGGAGAGCATTTGTGTGGTCAGGCACTGATGTTGGTTGAAAAGACCTGGTTCGCCATCCCCACTTCATCCTAAAGGTGTTGGATGGGGTTGAGGTCAGAGCTCTGTGTGAGCCAGTCAAGTTCTTTCACACCAAACTCATCCATGTCTTTATGGACCTTGTTTGTGCTCTGGGGAACAATGGAATAGAAAAGGACCTTCAACAAACAGTTACCACAAAGTTGGAAGCATAGTCTTGGTATGGTGAGGCATTAAGATTCCTCTCCACACTAAGTAAGGGGCTGAGCCCAACCTCTGAAAAACAGTCAAATATCACACCTGAATTCAATAATAAAGAGGTGTGTGTCGGTACTTTTGTACTTTTCGATATAGGGCATTACTAAGGAGTCCAAAAATTTGCCCATGAATAGGTGAAGGCATTCACATTGATATGTAAAGAACAAGAAGAAGAAAAGGAGTATGTCAAATTATCATGTCAAGGATGAGATTCGGTCACACTAACCTGAATAGCACATTATACACTATGACTATGAAGAAGCATGTTACAAGTGTGAACACTGTGGATTACAAGAAAAATTGGAGCATGTATTTTTATGTCGAAGGTATCAACAAGTGTATGATACCTCAGAGTGTTGAGGCAAACACTCAAAACAGTACTCCAGAGGAACCAGATGACTCTGAATTTAGGAGAATTTTTACAAAGGAATTCAGGTGAGGTGGGATATGGGACAATTTTTAGGTTTTTAGAGAGGGTATCGGGAGAATTTACGTTAATTATGTACTGTCAAAGTTGTTCCAGTCCAGAAGGTGGGGGTAATGCACCTAAAAATTGTTTTCCAACCACCATTACACATCAAGAGAAGAAGAGGAATCTGTCAAATTGCGCCTTCCCGCTAGCCGTAGCGAAGTTCGCTCGGCACCGGTAGCTGGTGAGATATAACAGCCGCACTTAGAGGCTCGGTTGCTGGACTGCACGCTCAAGTAAACATCTTTAATGATATATTCACCCAAAGGCGTTGAAGTCAGAAATAAATAAGATGCCTTTGCCTGTTCAAGTCTTTAACTTTCAGGTAAGCCTTAACCCTTGTTGTCATTTTTTTATTTCCAACCAGGAAAGATAAGCTGGAAACTGAAAATGAAGCATCTTCAGTACCAGCTTCCCACCTTAGCTGGTAGTCAGCTAGCTATGTTAGCCAAAGAAACTTAGCTAACATTACGATTCATGGTTAAATAACATCATTTAAGACCACGCAAGCATCATTAGTTCCGTATGTTAAGTAACATCAGACGTATAGGAAGAAACACGTTTTTGGATTAAACATTAATTTGATAAGGTCAGTCTTTCAAATGGTTAGTATTTTTTGCTAAAGGTAACGTTACTGCCCTCTCCTAACGTTTCAGTGCATCTTAGGGAAGGTAAACGAAGGGATAGCTAATAAAGACATATTTATTGAAATAATCACCGTGCCGAATCAAAATCTCGATATGTTGTAAATGCATGTCTGTTTAAAAGTAAGGCAAGCCATTTGATATTGAGATTATTTTAATAGAGTTTAGAAATGAAGACTGGCAACTGACAGAAGGCCTATTTTGGCTAACATTAACCGTGGCAATACCAGCACTGTTGTGTGCGCTGGCACAACAACAAACCGCTCTCGAAGATTATTTTTCACTGAGATGCGTACATCTTAAGTGTGACTGCTCGTCAAAGCAAAACACAACAGAGACTGAAGGACAGTGTGTGTTTATCATTGTAGCCTGTTGCTAACGAAACATAGCATTGCCAAGCCAACTTCCTGTTATTAGCAGTTAGCCCTAAGTAGCAGCTAGCATGTGCATGAGCCTGTCCACCTGTGTCTGTGCGTTAAAAATATTACAGAGCAAATGTTAGGCTAACGTTTGTCTGTGGCGACGCCAGATTACCTTTAACAGTCATTCTCCTCCCTTGTTGCTAACCCCGGTTAGATACAGCCCTCAAACCTATTGTGAGTAAAGTCAAGTGTTGTCCACCGACATCAGCATACATATTGACGCCGTGTTCACTGTGCAGGACAATGTTTCAGCAATTTCAATAAATTTTCCTCATGGGCGTTCACCGATACAAGGGCAACTGCGTTTTAGAAATGTAAACCCGCTCTTAAGACTATTTTTATAATTGAAATTAGTGTGGACACATAACAACAATAAAGCACAGTTATTTACATTGCGGCGTTTAACCCACATTAAACATCATGAATTTACCACAAGCAAGGGAAGTTTAGCCTTAATGATGTTTATGTTGTTGTGCTGGTGGAATGGGCTGCAGCTCTTGCTTTGTTATTGTTGTTCCTTCTCACTAGTTAGCAGTTTTTTTTAAAGTGTTTTTTCTGCTAACCTGTCCCTGGTTTGTTTCTCCCAGGGGTCTGTGGAACCCATGCAGATTGATGCAGATCCCCAGGAGGACCAGCAGAATGCTCCAGAAACCAACTACATTGTGGAGAACCCAACACTGGTACTGCCCTCAGACTTGCAGTTGCACACACTTAACCTACCACTAAACCTTGATGGTGGCACACAATCTTTTTTTGTCCTCTGTGCGTACAGCAGCACAGGATAACAGCATAGCAGACTGTATGCAGCTTTCATAGAGACTTGTCTCAAAATGACCACAAAACTGATTGCAATGGAAACAGAAAGCAGCCTGACTCCCTTTTGATTGCCAGTCTTGGCTCCAATGCTGACTGCTAGTGAAGCTGGCTAAACTACCTTTGTCCACCTTAGCTGACAGCCTGAAATACAGTCCGTGATGTGACAAGATTTTAGAACTCAGTTTTGACCAGAACACACGCTTTTATTTTTTTTTTAATATTATTTTTTCTGTGTGTAAATATGATACTTTTGGGTCATAGATGGAAAAAAACATTGCAATGTGAGTCTTACAGGTAAAATATGATGTTCATAAAGGCTGTTTTCAATTCAGTTTATTTATATAGCGCCAATTCACAACAAAAGTTATCTCATGACACTTTCCAATTAGAGCAGGTCTAGACCAAACTCTTTAATTAAATTGTAAATAGAGAGAACCCAACATTCCCCCTTGAGCAAGTACTTGGCGACAGTGGCGAGTAAAAACTGCCTTTTATAAGGCAGAAACCTCAGAGCAGACCCCGGCTCAAGATGGGCGGCCATCTGCCTTGACCGGTTGGAGCTACTTATCAGTCTTTGCACTTGTCTCAGAAAAGAGGTGTAATGAATTATGGTCATTATTGTCCTTGAATTTGATGTTATAGTTTGAGACTATTGAGTTTGAATTTGTTTCCATGCAATACATGAAAGAATAAGTGTGAATGATAGTTTAACATATGAAAACAACCCAAACTTTCCTTCAATAGCACTACTGTGACATCAATCCCGTCTAACAGACTGTCACGTTGTAATGTCAGCTGAACATTTGAGTGAAGCAGCTTTATTCCTTCGCCTGTCCCTCCCTTTGTGTAGGACCTGGAACAGTACGCAACCAGCTACAGTGGATTAATGCGCATTGAGAGGCTCCAGTTCATTGCCGAGCATTGCCCTCAGCTCCGAGTGGAAGCACTGAAGATGGCCCTCACCTTTGTCCAGAGGACCTTCAATGTTGACACTTATGAGGAGATCCATCGCAAACTCACCGAAGCCACACGGTATTCTTGTTAATGACTGCTTTTGGAGAGAGTTTGTATTTGAATGAGGTAATCCTCGTTTGTGTTAGCAAGCTGAGCAGCGTACCCTTACTAAAGAGGTTAATGATGTTTCAGCTCCATGTTTACTTGAAATTAACAGAGGAACTTTCACTTTGAGAACAGGTGTTGGACAGAGGAGCACAAATATGTTTTTGAACACTACGCTAGATGAATGCTGTGTTGTTGTATTGGTGACATGTATGGCTGTTTGGAAATTTATGTACAATGTTTAGGAAGTCTTGTATGTAACGTGCTAAAGAACAGTTAGCAATAAATATTCCATCAGTGTCAAGAAGCAGAAGTAAGACTCTGTTGTTTCACCAGACACTGCAGCTACCACAATTAGGCTGTCTATGCAGGCCTTCAGTGGATTTAAGTTTAGACTTATCTGCTATGGCACACATTTAAATTAGATACTGTGGTGATTTACTTTGAAATGTCATGTCTTCACAGTCAAATGTTGCCTAATAGAAATCAGACCTGTTATATGAATAGAATTGAACAAAGGATTGGCAAATCTTCGCTCAGCTCTACAAAAACAGTGAAGTCAGGTGGAACTGTAAGCTGAATTGTCACAATCTGACAGAAAAAATATAACCTTTTCACCCTGTTTTTAACCTACAGGGAAGTGCAGGGTGTGCCGGACACAGTACCTGAAGGCGGGGTTGTTCCTCCTCCTCTAGATTCAGCCTGGGCCGAGTCCACCAGGAAAAAGGCTCTGCTCAAACTGGAGAAACTGGATACTGATCTCAAGAACTACAAGGGAAACTCCATTAAAGAGAGCATCAGGTATGATGGGACAGGGCGTAGTTTATCATGGACGTTTTTCAGCATCGCCGTTCTTACAGAAAACCCAGTCGTGCTTTTCATGAATGTTCTGTCTAAGAAGAATATGAAAACGTGCTTAAATTAGTCAGTGGTAATTGAATACAGCTGAAAATTGAAGACTTAGGTTAAAATGGTGACAAAGTTAAACAAATACGATTTGTAGCTACCAAAACCAGTACCTGGGACTGATGAACAAGCTGCTAAAGACATCATCAAAAAGCACTCTCTGTGAAATGTATAAACACAGAATGGGGATGCGTTGTTGTTCCACCTTTAGGCAGACAGCAGAGGTGGTGACAGTCAAATCGACTTCTGTGTAAAAAGGGTGAGCCAGCAGGTCGGGACGCACAAAAGCTGTTCTTGAACATCACGCCTCTGTTGCTTTTAGAACCCCGGCGTGCTGTATAAAATCACCTACAAGGGCACCGGTGTACCAGCGATGTTTGTTTCAGCGTAGAAAAGCAAAACTGGCGTAATGAAAGGTCTTCCTGTATGGCAGTATTGTAGTATTTGTGTTTAAAAAGGTGTATTTACCACCTCTTTAACTCCTTTGTGCCCTCCTTCCCTTCTGTTCCCCCCCCTCAGGAGAGGCCATGATGATTTGGGGGACCATTACCTGGACTGTGGTGACCTCAGTAATGCCCTCAAGTGCTACTCCCGAGCCAGAGACTACTGCACCAGTGCTAAACATGTCATTAACATGTGTCTGAATGTCATCAAGGTACAGCAGGATGGGAATACAATGTACTGCTGCTGCATTCATGTCATATGGCAGTAACCATTGCATCAGCTGTTGTTAAATTTCAGTGTGAATATATTCTTTACACTTCCTTTTTGTGGATCTCATTACAGCATTGAGCACCTTAAACCTGAGATATGTGTTTTCAAGAGCAGCTGTTTTTACACTTTGTGCGTTAGCAATGAAATTATATGAAGTATGTCCTTTTTTCTTTTTTTTTTATGCGCCCACAGGTTAGTGTTTACCTCCAGAACTGGTCTCATGTGTTAAGCTACGTCAACAAAGCAGAATCCACACCAGAGATAGCAGAGGTGAGAGTTCTTAATATCAGCTCATGCTCCACATGCTCTGTCTTGATTGTGTTAAATGTCCAGCTATAAATGACTAAACAGCGTAAATATTAAATACGAGCGATGGGTATTGTTACCACAAACTGCAGTGGTTTGCAATGCAGCACAAAACCACTTGTGCAAGCTTTTTGTTTTTTTTCTTTATCAAAGCTTGTTGTGGAGATGACCTATTGCCTTCAGCTGATGCCGTTTGTGTTTGTTTTTGTTTAGCAAAGAGGAGAGCGCGATAGTCAAAATCAAGCAGTCCTCACCAAATTAAAGTGTGCTGCAGGTAAGATGGTGTTATGCTCTGTGATGTTAATGTCACCCAGTACTAAAGCAGCAAAGTAGCTGCCTGATAACCATGTCTTTTTTTTTTAAGTATGGATAAATAAGAGCTGATTTTGTACAGTGTTAAAAAATGTTCTGAAAAGAAGAATCAGCTTTATTGACAGTATATATATTTTTACATACACACACTGAATTTGTCTTCTGCATTTGACCCATCCTTAGTTGAACACACACATGCAACACCCGGCAAATTACATGCAGTGAAACACACACAGGAGCAGTGGGCAGCATCAAGCGCCCGGGGAGCATATTGGGGGGTTAAGTGCCTTGCTCAAGGGCACATCAGCCATCTAATGGGGGGGGGGGGCATTTGTCGCATTAATCAGTGGGGGGATCGAACCGGTGACAAGCCGCTTCTCCAACCTCTAGGCCACGGCTGCCCATTAACAGCTACTACAATGAAAACAGTGACTTGTAATTGCTGTGTCTATAGAGAGCAGTAATGTATGATTTTTAGGAAGCTGTTAAGTCTTATATTGTTTATTGGTGTTTCAGGCCTGGCAGAGTTGGCCTCAAGAAAATATAAACCAGCTGCCAAGTGCTTCCTGCAGGCTTCTTTTGACCACTGTGACTGTCCAGAGGTGAGGGGTGTTAGCCTGTGGTGCATTCATGTTACAACTTAATCACCAAAGCAACCTGTTCACGTCAGGTCCTCACTGGGCGTAGAGAGATCTGTTCTTAAAACAATGTCAGCATCCGCAGAAAAATGCATTCCATGATTCAGCTGAAGTTAATCTCTGTTAGTCAAATCAAGATTGGGAGGCTCTGTTTAATACAAAAATTCTTCTTTGTGTCATACCTGAAAACACTTCAAGCATTTTGTACTAAATAGATTGAAGTAACTGAATCTTAATAAATTTAAACAAAAAAACCTGTCACAACTCTGATTAGTTATGTGTGATTGTTGGTGTTGTGTGTGTTTCATGCAGCTCCTGTCGCCCAGTAATGTAGCTGTGTATGGAGGCTTGTGTGCTTTGGCCACGTTTGACAGACAGGAGCTCCAGCGTAATGTCATCTCCAGCAGGTATGTGGACATAATTTTAAGTAAATGGAAACTGAAAAAAAAAAATATCTTGAATAAACAATGTATGCATTCATAATCTTTGTCTGTCTTTAGCTCCTTTAAGTTATTTCTAGAGTTGGAGCCACAGATCCGTGACATCATCTTCAAATTCTACGAGTCCAAATACGCATCCTGTCTCAAGCTGCTGGATGAAATGAAGGTGAGAGCAGAGTCCTTTGTCTTCGGCTAAGGCTACACACAGTGCTGTTGTGATAGAAATGCCATAAGCCCAGCAGTTATGAGGTTAGGCATATAGTATGATCATTTTGAGCGTATGTATTGAGATGAGTGACTGTGGTGTTTCCTCAAGGATAACCTCCTGTTGGACATGTACCTGGCCCCACACGTCAAAACACTGTACAGCCAGATAAGGAACAGAGCCCTTATTCAGGTGAGACATAAACACACTTGGCGTGCTTCCATCCACATTTTTAAGTGTATAAAAACAGAAGTGGGAAATTGGAAACCTGCATACGGTGTACACACTTCTTCTACCTTTTGAAATGATTTGATCAGCGATCACTTTACGATGTGAGAAACTCTGTGGATCAAATCCACACCGTTTTCAGCCAGCGAGCACACAGCTGATGTATGTGCGATGTGTGTTCAGTATTTCAGCCCTTACGTCTCAGCAGACATGATGAAGATGGCTCAGGCCTTCAACACCACAGTAGCAGCTCTGGAAGATGAGCTCACTCAGCTCATACTGGAGGGGCTGATCAATGCACGGATTGACTCCCATAGCAAGGTGAGATACACGTACATGCAAATGTTGACAAGAGTCATTTCTTAATTGAGTCTTTCTAAACTGGTGCTCTGACATGTTGATAGATTCTGTACGCGAGGGATGTGGACCAGAGAAGCACCACATTTGAAAAATCACTTCACATGGGCAAAGAGTTCCAGAGAAGAGCCAAAGCCATGATCCTCCGAGCCGCTGTGCTGCGCAATCAGATCCACGTCAAGGTAGAAAAAAACAAAAAACAAATCATCTTACTGGTCTTCACTGTCTAAACTGAATTTCTTTATCTAACAGCAGTTAAATGTTTAATTGTTAGAAAAACACTCTGACAAAGTACTGAGTTAAAAGAGGAATTCTTCCCACCATGCTGATGGAAAGTCAGGTGAACGTTTTTGGAGCTTCACAGCAAAAAAAAAAAAAAAAAGTAAAAAAGTTTGTTTAATGTCAGAAAAACAACATGAAATATCTTCACGTAATCCAAGCCTGCAGAAGCCCCTTGAGCACATTGACACCATGAGTACATGTGTTGGAGCTTGTGCACACATTTCAGTGCCACAGTATCCCCTGGGTGGTTGCCGACCCCTGGTCTAGACTGATCAGCCACAACATTTTTGGACATTTGCTTTGCGAGCTTTAGATGTCTGGCGTGTGCCAAAGAACATCCACATGATTGCCAGAACCCAAGGTTTCTCTACAGAACATCGCATTGTAAACAGATGATTAATGTTACCTCACTTCAGTGGTGTTTAATGTAGTGGCTGATCAGTGTATAATTAGCGTGATAGCTACATTTTAGTCATTAATATCATGGTTTATGTCAGTACTAGTATATCACGATACCCCTAACTGTAATATGTATACCTTGCATACATTTGTAGGCACAGTGATTCCCAAGCTTAAGTTAACACAACTGCTTTATATTTGCATGTATTAGGACATGTAGACACCTTAGACTGATAACTTTTGTGTCCACTCCTCAGTCTCCACCCAGAGAAGGCAGCCAGGGTGAACTGACACCAGCCAACAGCCAGACCAGGATGAGCACCAATATGTGAGGAGGATGATGGCGTTTTCAAAGTCTGCATGCTGACTATGCTGACAGCAGCTGTGGACTAATAGTTCATCAACACCAACCCCCTATCTTCACCCCACCCCACCCCTTCTCCTGTGTCTCTGCTGGAGACAGAAGTGACACACAATATAAAGACTTTAATCTTCTGAATTGATCTCTGCTCTCCCCATAAGATGTTATGAGGGGGGAGGGGGGGAAACCCTTTTGTTAGTCTGATGACTTGAAATGTGTTGTGATGGAAGCTCAGCACTTCAGCTGTACATTAGAGGTAGGAGATGCACTTTGCTCTGCTTACACAAGCCGAAACAAGGTTTTAAAATAAAATTACCTGCCAAAACATACAGTCAGTGGTTGTTTTCGTGCATTAGCTCTGTTCTTAGTGGAATATTCAACCAATAGCTGAACTAACATAGATGGATGATGAAGCTCCTGCGTGTCTGTATGTGCTTTAAATAAAAGGGGCCGCAATTTTAAAGGTTAAAGCATTTTTTTTTCCCCATTAAGCCTTGGTTCATTTTTCAATACAGATGGAGGCTTTCTGATTATCTGAAAAATTGCAGAACTCAATTCACGCATGTATGGAGTTGTATAACATTAACCCTGCATGAATGTTACATTATGGGTGTGTTTGAAGTTAGTAGTCACTTGTGTAACTTAGAAATCCATGAAGTTGCATACAGGTGTACAGGAAGCTGCTGAGAAGGAGCAGAGTCCATTTTCAACCCTGAGGCACAGAGAAAAGAATAGCTGTACTGTACTGATTCCCACTGCAGCTATGGCAAACTAATATATTTGACACATTGTTGATACTGCACTAGATAGTAAAGAACCAAGTTCCTGCAGGGGCAAAATAAAATGATTAGATTAGAAGTGCACACTTTATATTCAGTGTTATCTCTGAATTCTTTACACAGCAGTTGGTGATATGGAAGCTGAACTGGGAAATAAAAAAAAAAAAAAAAAAGCAGAATCTATTTTCTAACAAAGCAGGGTTAGAATAAAGCAGCACCTTCTCCACTCTACAAGTATAGGTGTAATATATGTGTACTTAAACATTACCTCTGACTCCTTATCATCATCAGCAAATGTACACAAAGTGATCAGAACAACACGGGGACATCCTTAATCGTGGAATATTTAATGTGAATCTTTTTCTTTCCAGTGTATATACTCTGATACTGTATATTCATTAAAAGATCTTCTACAAAGTGTCCCTCCAGCAGTTGGTAAATGGAGGCACATAATTAAGTTTATGTTAGGAATTACAAATTGAAGACAATTCTGTATGGGAACTGTCTCATGTGTGTGTGTTAAAGTGCACAAACACAAAATAAAGTGACATGACAATCGTGAGTATGGCCATAGAGTAACACTGCCTTCGCAAACCCGAAGTCAAACCCGGAAAGCAGGATCGAATTGAAATATTTCTACTGAGCATATGGGTATCGATGTCATCTTTTTCAAATTGTAACATTTTTCTTTGCAGGAGCTCAGTAGGCGCTAATCGCTAATGGAGTGTTGTTGAATGTTTGGTTAGTCACTCCTGAAAACCTCAGTAGGCGTGGTCAGCCACAAACAGAGACTCCTCAGCTGCCGCTCCTTTCGCTTCAGAGGAAACATACTTCCCCACAGCTGCCAGGCTGTTATTCTGTGGAGAAATAAAAAAACAATCAAAGAGCCATTAAAACATGGGGTTCTGATGAGTTGGAATGCTTGTGCTTCACTGATGTATCTTCTTCCCCTCAGCCACAGAACTCCCATTGTTGTCTAAGAAATTTAACAATACATTAATGCGTCCATAACACTGGGTGACATGTTCCTTCATTACCATGAACACACACTTGGATCCCACATACACCGCCCTGCTGCCATAAATACTCGGCAGAGTAGCAAATACGGACCAATCTACTGCACAAAATAGTCTCCAACAAATTTGTTAATATTTTAGTAACCAGCTGTTTTAGAAAATTAATGAGCAGGTTTTTTTTTTTTTTAATGAAACGCTATATTTCTGAGATGTGTAAAGATTAATAGCTTTATAAGGTTTGAGTGGTATCACAGAGAGATCAATTAAAAATAGGCGCATAAACTATTTATGCTCCCATTTACTTACACTAACTTAATTCAAACAAAATGTTCCTTTATGACAACATTTGGTTTCCACAGTAAGTGGAAAAGTAACTCGCCTCGCTGATTTCCTCCCAGATGTTGTAACAGTGGTTGGAGATAATAGAGTCAAATGTTTGGACATGGGCGGCACGGTGGTGCAGTGGTTAGCACTGTCGCCTCATAGCAAGAGGGTTCCAGGTTCCAATCTCGGTCTGGGCCCTTCTATGTGGAGTTTGCATGTTCTCCCTGTGCCTGCGTGGGTTTTCTCCGGGTACTCCGGCTTCCTCCCACAATACCAAAAACATGCACATTAGGTTAATTGGCTTCTCTAAGTTGCCCCTAGGTGTGAGTGTGAGAGTGTGTGGTTGTTTGTCTTTGTGTGTTGGCCCTGCGATTGACTGGCGACCAGTCCAGGGTGAACCCCGCCTCTCGCCCGTAGTCAGCTGGGATAGGCTCCAGCTCCCCCGCGACCCTGACGGATAAGCGGTATAGAAAATGGATGGATGGATGTTTGGACATGGTGCTGACAGTTCACATCTACTGTCTGAGTGCAATTTTACTGTAATTACACTTGAGTGAGTATTTTCATTTTTGTTACTCTGTACTTGTATTTCACTACAATCAACTGGTGGCTATAGTTACTACTTCCTTTTCCTTTTCATGCTTTACATTTCTAACTTATAATGTGTTGTGCTAATGAAATATGACCCATTATTGTGAATTAACTTGTCCAACAGTAAGTATAAGTTTTTAATGAAGGGTCATGAGTTAGTCACATCTTACAAACAGCCTTTTGCTGATCTCTAAAGCATTTATTATCCACTAATTAGTATATGACTGGTAACTAATAGTTTCCACCTATAAACCCTGTATAAAGAATGTCACATATTAGAATGTGGCATAAAACATTACATGCTAAGGCATGAATAATAATAATAATCATTCACCAACATAAGAGAAAATGTAATAAATGAGTACTTGTGAGTACTTGATGGGAACATCTCAAGAACACTTTTGACTTCTATCAGTGATGGAGTATGACTTCTACATTTGGTTACTGCCACCATTACTTAAATTAAGAATGTGAATAGTTCTTCCATCACTGAAGACTGGTCACAAATTGTGCTTTATACAATACATAGTTTTCAGAATTCCAATTATAACAACCTGTCATGTTTGTCCTTTGTAATTTATGTTTATTGCATGTTTCTCTCTCTCTCTCTTTCATCCTCTCTGTCCTGTCTACCTCTTCTTCCCCCCCTTCACCCAGCCGACTATCAGCAGGATAGTTCTCCCTTGCAAGCCGGGTCCTGCCCAAGGTTTCTTCCTGTTAAAAGGGAGTTTTTCCTTGCCACTGTCTGCTTGCTCGGGGGCTCAGGCTCTGGGTCTCTGTAAAGCATCTAGAGACAATTTTGATTGTATAAGGTGCTATAGAGATAAATTGAACTGAACTGTATTGAGCCGAGCATGAACCATGGTCTTCTATATGTGACTTTTTTCTTTGTGGCTGAGAGCTACCCTGTCAGGAGTCTTCCGGACCTCTGTGTTTCTATCTCTCCCCTCCTCATCCTCCCTCCTTACCAGGGCTCTCTTGATGTATTCATCCTGGCAGGCCTTGCCGTTCTCTTTTTTGCCTCCCCAGGCCTTCAGTGCTGAGGCCTGTAGGGCCCGGCCGAAGGAGAAGGTGAGGGCCCAGGGACGGTGCAGGGGACACTGGTTGATGGCGTTCAGGTTGATGGTGGCCTCCTCCTCACTCTGACCACCGGACAGGAAGGTCACACCTGGGTGAAGTGTATGAAGGAGGGTCATGTGGAAATAAGGCACAGATGTGACAACTGTTGCTGTGCAAATATGTACATGTCCATCTTACCTGGCACAGCAGGGGGCACAGCGCGGCGCAGAGCGGTGACAGTTGCCAAGGCGATCTCTTGAGGGCTGTACTTTTTGGGACAGGAATGTCCAGCGGTCACCATGTTGGGTTTGAGCAGTGTGCCCTCCAGATAGACATGGTGGTCAGACAGTGCCTTATAGACAGCTGCCAACACCTGAGAGAGACAGCAACACTGATCTGATTACCTTGGTTCCAATGAAATCTTCCTATTTCATGATCACAGGCACAGATTTGACTGGGCTAGAGGATCGCTGCCGTGAGTTGGTAATGTCACTTGGTCTAAGAATATGAAATTTCTCTTTGGTGAACCTGAATAGTATCAAAACATACACTTCCTTCCACTGCACAACAATGACTCCAAAATATCTCTGCTGCCATCTTTGTTCTGGTGACATCATTTGGAGCCAGAGTCTGTGCAGGTGGTGGAGTTGTCGTATTGAGTTCCCACTCATACACCTCTGACCCAATCAGGAGAAGAGTTCGGCTGTTAATCGTGATGTTTCATCCTCTTTTTATAACATCAAATGACTAATGACGATAAAACAGTATTAGAACCTGTCCTTGAGCTTTCCATCAAGATGTTTTGGCTTCACCATGGTGCAGCTTCAGTTGTGATTTGTTTGCTGTCCCAGTGGTCTGAGAGCTGCTAGCATGGCAGTGGCCTCTTTATGATTCTAAATAACCTTTTTATTTGCTCTATTTGGTGAAGTGGAGGTCTGTAATAGCAAGTATAAGCTGACATGAGTGTTTTGCCGAAGAAGCATGGACTGTGACATCTATTTGCCTGCTTTTCAGCCAAGTGTAAAAACAATTTGCTTTACTGTTTTTATGCACAAGTTAAAAATGTGAAGGAAAACAGATGAGTGGACACATACCGGCTTTCACCTATTACGTCTCATAATTCCACCATCCAAAACTTATGCCACTGAAATGATCACACAAAACATGCACTACACACATTACTAGATGCTGGCCAGTACACACAGACTTATTTTTTGCCAAGACTCTTAGTTTCATCCTATCAATCATGAACAATAATGACCGTCTAATATCTGTAATTTCAGAGGTCGGTCTGTCAGTTCATCCAGTTGTTACAGCTTCAATCACTCACCTTCTCAGTCACATACTGGCAGCGCTGCAGGTCGTGGTCACCGTCTGGAAGGATCTCAGGCTCCACAATGGGCACGATGCCATGCTGTTGGGATGGGCAGTTAATCAGTGGATGGAAGAGCACATAGCCACCAGCATGTCGACACCAAAAAAAAAATATAGCACTTCCTCTCTTAACATTGTGACTTGTGCACCAACTGTCACACGGTTAGTTTAAATGGAACTTGCGTTGTGTAACAGCCGTTTGTACATCTCTGCGTTCAGAAATCAGATTCTTACACTGCAATGTAAATGTGTGGCGGGGTTTTGAGTGTGTGAGTCTAACCATTTGGCAGATGCTGGCATAGCGGGCCAGCACGTTGGCGTTCTCCATGATGGCCAGTTCGGACGGGGTGGTGGGGGTGATCTTTAACACACATCTCCACTTGGCAAAGTCAGCACCGTCCTTCTTGTACTGAGCGCAGCGCTCATAGAGTCCGTCCAGACCTGACGGGGAGACACAGCACGTGGGTGTGAGTGATGAGCGATATGTGGACCGCACAAACGCAATAATGAGGTTGGAAAAGGAGGCTTGAACAAACACCGCCAGAGATCTTTCAAACACAAATACATTCATTCAGATATTCACTATGTAGCTAAATGCACCTAAGACTATAAGATCTCTGTCTACTGCGGTCAAGGCAGATGGTCGCCCATCTTGAGCCGGGGTCTGCTCCGAGGTTTCTGCCTTCTAAAAGGCAGTTTTTCCTCACCACTGTCACCAAGTGCTTGCTCAAGGGGGAATGTTGGGCTCTCTGTATTACAGTTTAATTAAAGAGTTTGGTCTAGACCTGCTCTAATTGGAAAGTGTCATGAGATAACTTTTGTTGTGAATTGGCGCTATATAAATAAACTGAATCGGAAAAAAGCTGAATTAATTATTAGCTGTCATTTGTCTGTGCTTTTTAGGGACATTGTTTGCCTTTATTTTATTTGTATAAAACATGGTACTTTGACCCAATTTGAATTTTTTTTTCTTTAGCAACTTTCTTTCTTTAACAAGTTGGAACATCTTTTAATGTGTGGACCTCAGGAAGACATTTTCATTTTCAGAAAGGAACTAAATAAGCTTATTTTTTCAACAACTCGAAGCTGCATATACAAAATGCTCTTCTTTGTGTTTCATATATGGCTTTTATATAAACATGAGCATAACCAGTAGGATCAGTGTTGACTGGTGGAAACCCACAGCCTCCCTTCACTGTATGTCCTGATGACAGAACAAGACCTCAGTAATCAGCACTCGTCAATATTTGTGGGCACACAACTAATGTATCTCGTGACACAGGTATTCTACCTGCCCTCATTGTAGCACCTCTGTACCTTGAGTGGTGGTCTCTCCATTTGTGCCAGCCAGGGGCACCACACCCTTATCCACCTTGATGCCCACCACCATGCCCTTCTCTTTGACCAGCTGTGGGAAGAGCTTGCCATCGTCCGTCTTTTGGTAGAGCGTCTCATGGAAGAAGATGACGCCTCCGATGCAGGGGTTGACCCTGTCTTCAGCGGTGAAAAGGAGCTGGCGGTAAAGCCTCCTGTTTTCCTCTGTATTCTCAGTGTTGATGTTCTGGAAGCGCTTGGCCATGCTGCCTGGAGGTGCAAGGAGACAGGGAAGAAGGTCGTAATGAGAGATACTACAGAGCGAAACAAAATTTTAAAAGACAAAGAAAACTATTACGCTGCACTTTAGGAAGTGTAGAAGTGGAGTTTGAACAATATAAGAATTAAAAAGAAACGAATGTGTGATATGGATCTTAACATGTGATATACAAGAACTGTGACCAATAAATGTAGTGAGAACAACCTCTTACAGCTTAAAAGTAAACTTCTGGCGAACAAATATTTGATATATTCTTTTTAGGCCAACATTGATTTCTACACAAACAGCAGTGCATCTGAGATGACTTAAATTCAGGTTGTAGTATAAATGTGTACGTTGATGGATTTAAAAATGGAACATGTTTATGTACTTTTATATTTTCAGCAGCTTCCTTTAACTTGAGCAGTTCAAGTTATTCACTTAACTTCTTTCAAGTCTAAGTATCAAAGCAGCACACTGATGTTCTGTTTTTATTGTGATTACTGTGGAACTGAGCTGGTGTGTGTGTGTGTGTGTGGTTAGCAGAGTGTGTGTGATCACGCTACACGCCAGTCACACAGTCGGCGTGCGCCTGATGTAGTCGCACCTGTTGATTCATCAGCTGCCAGGATGCCTTTTCCAGGGGCGACGATCCTCTGAGCGATATCACTGAGCTCCTTCTTCTGCTCAGCACTCAGGAAGGGATACGCGTGGGTCATGTTGACTGAGACGGAGACGAGAAGAGAAAGACAGAGGCCTCGTAAAGGAAACAGAATAAGATCGTGCAATCTTCCAAAAATCCCAGATGATTACGCTACACTCTCCACATCTGAAGAGAAATATTAAGAGCAGTTTTTCTTTCTTCAAAAATGGTTTCATGTTCCAAAATTTGTTGAGCTTATAGCTTACAGCTATGCACTGAGAGCAAGCTCCACTCCATCCAGGAATTCAGTTTCAGTGAGGAAAATAACTGAATTCTATTTACCCATTTATACACAACATTCTTTTATGTTTCTTTGCATGAACCTCTGTATATGAAAACATACAAAATCAGTCTGTCAATCCCTAGCCACTCATCATCAAAAGTACATACATATTTAAACAAAATTAACACAATATTATTTAAATACAATGAAGAATTAAAAAAAAAAAAGGCAGGAAAATACACTATATAGACAAATGTATTGGGACACCTTTTCATTTTTGAATTCAGAGCTGTTTTTACATTAGCCTACGTAAAAGTACCTAAAAGTTAAGATTTTAGCGACTTTTGCTAAATAATTCTTATAGTAATACTTAACTTGTTATTTTTTAATTGTCTAATCTGATAATCTGATTTTTTTTTCTCCACAGCTTGAAGAGCTCCAGGCGGCAGCTGACAACACCTAAAGCCAATATAAATCACCGCTGAAAACTGCGTCACCGTCTGCCCTTTAAGTCTGGAGACTTGACTACATAAAACCTCTGCCGCATAATGGAACTGGAATTGTTTTCCTGCTTGTGCTATACAGGAGTAGCCTTATGAATAGTCTACTGTAGTATTGCAGCGGCATGACGATGTCACAGCTTCCCGTGACAGCACTTCCGTGTCCTTGCCAAGCCATCTGAATGACTTTGAGTTGTAGTTCCCAAGTAGGCTCCAAATGGGCCTCCAGAAAAACGTCAAGACAAACGACGTCGTTACATTAAGTTATTTTACTGTGGCGAAGAGAGAGAGAAGACTTTATAATTTGAAATTCTAATAATAACAAAGTTTCAAAAGTCACTTTCAAAAAGTATAATAAGGGCGTGACAAGCTAAAGTAACGAACACTAAACTACGTGAATATCAGCAAAACTGTCACCTTCTCGGTTAATGTGTTAAATTTTGGGATGGAGAAAATAAAAACTCACCAGACTGTTGCTACGTGCACTGACAGACGGAAGCAGACAGATGCAGGAAGCTGCTGTTGTAAAATGGGACAGATGGAGAGAAGGACCGAGCAGAGGGGCGACGCCTCCTCTGCGAATGTCCAATCAGAACGTAGCGTTCAACGGGGCTGACTGAGCCTTCATCCAGTAGGACGACATTGTACTTGTCTCGTTGGGCTCTACCGGCTTGAATGATGACGCCCAAATGTTTTTGTCGATAAACCCTAATCGTTGTCTTACAGGCAAATAGTTCATAAATTGATGAAAGCTCTTGCCAGACAGCTCTGCAGAGGTGTTTTAGACTGGCCACAAGTATTCTAAACATTGTTAACAATTTTAACCTGGTCTACTTACTACATTTTCAAATGTGACACTCAAAAGTGACAGTGATAACGTTTTAAACATCATGATGAGTAAGCCTGGGCCAGCTTAATAAATCAGTTAGTCACTATTAGAAAGAGCAACATTTTTATGAGGAAAAATTGTTTGAATTGAATTAAAAACACGTTTGGGTTCAAGTTAAATCTGATAGATAACTGATGATTGATATTGCTACTGCTATTACTAATGATAATAATAATAATAATAAGAAGAATACTGATGACGATCTGGGCGCTTCTGGTCAGGGTTTACATGTTTTCCCTGGGTTTTCTCCGGGTACTCCGGCTTCCTCCCACAATCCCAAAAACATGCACATTAGGTTAATTGGCTACTCTAAATTGCCCCTAGGTGTGAGTGTGAGAGTGTGTGGTTGTCTGTCTTTGTGTGTCAGATTGACTGGCGACCAGTCCAGGGTGTACCTCGCCTCTCGCCTGTAGTCATCTGGGATAGGCTCCAGCTCCCCTGAGGTGCTATAGAAAATGGATGGATGATAATTACTCATGAAAAGTTGATTGGCTATTAAATACTGTCAAGGCAGCCAGGGGCAAGTGTGCATAGTCAGATGTTTTTGGCTCTTGCTGCCAATGCATGCATGACTGGGGAAGAGATGTTACATTAACTCAAAAAGACTTTGTTCTCAGTCTAAGAGAAGGTCTGAAAACTCCAGTACAAAAGAACTCAAAGAACAGTTACTGGGGCAGTCATTATGCTGCACTTTAGGTCAACAAGATTAAACCATGGATGGAAAACTCATGTATTGAAGTATATCTGAGAACTTATCAACCTATAGTCCTCACACAGAGTCCTACATGAGTCAATGTAACAGTCACTGTACCATTAAGTTTGTATTTTGGACAATTTCCGTTGAGCAGTTGTTTCTAAAACATGCAATAATACAGGAAACACACTTACTTCACAATCAAATGCGGAAGACTTTACAATGAACATACTATTGTTTAAGATCTTTTACAGTGGAAGTACTTGCTGCCTGTGAAACACAGCTAAGGGCTTACGGAGCACCTTCCCATGCGGTTCTAGCCTACGTGAGGCTCCTCACATGCAGGATGTGTGGGTGATACGTGACAAGAGCATCATCACTCTGATGAAACCTCACTGGTGCAGAGCCAGCCATCCACAGTAGTGGCTTATGTCAATGTTCTGTGATGTGTTTCCACCTTTTTACTCTGAAACTTCTGCAGTTAATCTAACACCTTCACTTCAGAGTCATTGTCAAGTGGCCCCTCTCCATTTAAGGGTATAATGTGCAAATTTTAGCCAGTTCCAGGAAGGTAAAACAGGATTCCACTCATTGATCACACTTTTTTTTTGCTCTTTTCTTCTTCCCTTTTATTTTTAAGTTTTGAAGCCATGCTGATCAATTACTCAGGTGAAAAACCAGAAAACCAAATCAGACATGAAAAACAAAATAAACACATGAAAAATTTACTTACTCAAATTTCAAATATTCCAAAAAATACTCCTTGTAAATGAGTAGCAAATATCACATAAAGTAAATATGGGGTAATAAAGATGCTTTTAAAGTAAAATCTGATCTAAATGTCATGATTACATAATTAATCAAAAATAAATTATCCAAATTTTAATTTAGACCACACTAAATTAATCAGCAACTGTGATTTTTAAACTATTTATCCTCAGTACACGTGATCTTTAAATTAACTGCATTTAGTAAACATATAAACACAGTGAACATACATCCCAGCCATCAATCAAATAAATCAGTCAATCTCCCAAGCAACCCAGGAAACTGCCTCACAAACAGTCCTCTAAACTCAGAACACAGACAAACATGTTTGTATGCTCCTTCCTTCTCTTTTTTGAAACAAGCTTCCGTTTGTTGCACAAAGTCCTCTCTCTGCTTGCACACTGCTGTTTCCCCCAGTGCTGCTCTGCTGAGTGACTCTGTGTGTGGCTCACACTTAGACTGCTTGATTAGGTGATCAACCTCACCTGGTGCGCTCTTCCTGGTATCTCCAGTCAGAGTGACACCCAGGCCGAAGGGGCGTGGCTTACAGATCAACTCAACAGTCATAGCTGCAAAATATACTGATGAAGCTGATGAATATTTCATATAGGTGAACACACCTCACCTTCGCCATCATGGAGTGCTTATGTCCTTGAAAAACAAATAACGGTTATTCACTTTACTTCACTTTGTGTCATGCAGATGATGCACGTATTCAGCTGCCTCAGTAAAACCTGACAAGAACGCTTCACATGATAACGAATCATTGACTGAATAAGGAATCAGTTACAGTCTGTGACCCTCAGTCATTCAGACAGTGTTATGTAATACAACTTTAGTGCTGCTCCAAACATGGTATAGAGATGATGCATGGTGCATCATGGGAGATCCCCCAGCAGTCTAAACCTATAAATAGCATAACTATGGGCCAGCCTAGGCCAGCACAAACTATTTCAATGTCAATTTATTTATTTCTATAGCACCTTATACAATCAAAATTGTCTCTAGATGCTTTACAGAGACCCAGAGCCTGAACCCCCAAGCAACCAGACAGTGGCAAGGAAAAACTCCCTTTTAACAGGAAGAAACCTTGAGCAGGACCCGGCTTACAAGGGAGAACTATCCTGCTGATAGTCAGCTGGGTGAAGGGGGTGAAGAAGAGGTAGACAGGACAGAGAGGATGAAAGAGAGAAAGAGAGAAACATACATGTGATAAACATCATCAATTACAAAGGACAGACATGACAGGTTGTTATAATTGGAATTCTGAAGACTATGTATTGTACGTATTTGCTTTTTAGCTGATATAAACTTTATCAAAAAGGAAAGCCTACTCTTGAACGTACAGAGGGTGTCTGCCTCCCAGACTAAAACCGAAAGATGATTAAATGTAAAAGCATTAACCTTCAGCCTCTACTCTTCTTGTTTCTGTCTTGCCACCACTATTTTTCAGCGAGTTCTTGTAGTCCAAATTAGGAAAGCCATTTCTTTATGGACCTGACTTTGTGCTGGGAGGCACTGTCACATCTACTTAATGCTCCACACACTGAAGTATTAAGATTTCCCTTTCACACACTGATCCTACATTAGTACTGAAAACAGTGTGAGGTTATCTTTATTCCTGCATCTCATCTCAGTTGGTCATAGCTACAATTTGCCTTCTCCTCCTTGCAGTTACAGTGCATCTCAGCTGTGTTTGTGCTGTACCTCTTGCCATCTTCAGCTTGCCACATCACGATTGATTAAGAAGAGAAGAACACCATAAAACAACAGTCCTGCCATCTGGTTCAGCTTTTAAAATGGCCGTTGACAAGACAACATTGACTCCTGCTGAGATCCCTCAGGTTGAAACTCTAAAACTATAAAAACTATAAAAGCAGGGGAAACCACAGGTTGACATCATCACCAGACTGTCAGACCACCCCCATAGCCCACTTCATTGTACACTGCACTATTGCACTATCCACTTTAAGACAGTACTGCACTACTCTTGTACATACAGTGTATGTATATTTGATTTTTAGTATTAATACATAAGTTTACTTGTATGTATGTGTGTATATTTTAGCATTTAATACACTATAATTTCTATGCTATTTCCTGTTTTTTACTTGTCTTATCTTATCTTGCACACGTTTGTTGAGTTAAAATCTTTCTCAGCTGGGACTCAGCCCAGTCTCTGTTTGACTTTTATTCATTTCTCATCTGGAAAAACACAACTGCTCTCAGTGGCCTCCCGTCTGAAAACAAATCTGCAGCATTCCTCACTGTTAGCATCTGTGAATTCTCCCATGCTGCTCTACACCCCTGCACCCAAGGAATCTGAAAACTCTGATACTTGTGAATAAGCTTTGCAGGAGTCTGCAGCTTCCTACCACTGGGCAGACACATCAATCTTGCATGCCTGTGCAGAGCCATAGCTACCACAGAGGACAAACCCTTCGTGGAATGTTGAGGTTTAGTAAACTGTTACTGTAAATAAAAAGAACCTTCCAGATAGTCCAGATGAGAGAGGATCTGAGTTAAAAACTGCTTTTGTTATTACCGTACACTTGGAGTAATGGGCTTCGGGAGCATCCCATGGTGTCCACCAGTGGTTTGCAGACTTTTGTTTGCTCTGGGTGGTCTCTCTCAGGCTACCTACAGGCTGTCCTACCTTCATGGTGAAGGTTGTTGGGGCTGCAATGTCTACAGACAAACTGCTCAAGGGCGAAAAATCATTTTATCAATATTTTTATGTACTGTTAATATTATCTAAAATGCTAGAATTGAACATCAGTCAAAAAAAAAGACAATGATGCGCAGGGGTGGAAATACAACATTATCTATGGGAAAGTCCATTGGTTACCTATGAAGGCAAATAATTAAAAAGTTCACCCAAACACTAAAATTCAGCCATTATCTATTTATCCCCATGCTAGAAGAAAGTCAGTTGATATTTTTTCATCCATGAAACATTTCTAGAGTTTCAGAGCACCAAGTGAACACCAAGTTATACACAGATCATGAGTTCTTATTGATCTTGTCCAGCTGTGTGTGATTTCGATCTTGTACCTGCTGTTGATTGAGGAACTTCACCCTGCTTTCATTCGGCATGGAAGTTATTATGGTTTGCTCAGTTCAGCTACTGATTATTAATGAAAAATTCTCTGTCAGTGTGTGTTTCTGTGTGTGTGTGTGTGTGTGAGTGTGGTGCTGAGCAGGTAGTATACATTTTTCTTTCACTGAAAACAGCTGCCTGCTGCATCTAAAGTTGCAAAGAGAGGAGTCCGTAAGCTCAAAGCTCCATAGAACTGAGGGGAAGTGCAGAGCTGGTAGCAGTTCTTTTTGGGTTCATCACTGCAAGCAACACACTACACATTACACATAGTCATTCAATCCATTGTTGATATATAAATATTTGTTTGGTGTATCTTTAAGTTCCTATGCTTTTTTGAGCTTGGAGGTCTCATTTATTTATATTGGATAACACATCCGACCGTCTGATCCACAGCAGTTTATTGTAAGCCCCAAAACCCTGACCAGGATAACATTTGTGTAATAATGTCTGTGATGCTACAGAGCTGTACCACTTGGTGGCAGTGTTGAAGAAGTTTTATTCTGACGGTAATATGGGAAGCTTTCACTTTAAGCTCAGTGCTGTCAGCATGAACAACACTGCCTTCTGGACTGACACTGTCAGGAGTAAGTTGAAGATGTTAACTGCCATTTTTCTCTGCACTTTTCAATGTTAAACCTGGTAACATAAATGTAAGGTGATCAGGCCTCACCACCTCAGACAGCTCAGTCTGACTTCCTCAGTCTGATGAATATCTACAGTATAAATGTTAGTGTGTGTAATAGGAGTTATAGGGAAAGAAGAGATAAGAAGTTCAGTTGTAGGTAATGGAGACACAACATGTGAAAATGCTGCCCAGGTAATCGTTTGTGAAGTATCAGGTCTAGGCCCTTAGCCAACAAAACAGGGTCAAAGCACCACCGAGAAGATCTTAAACAGGTCATCTAGGCTGTGCCAGCTGTTTCAGCAACATTACTATTCATCAAACACCATTGTGACCCTAATCACCACAACATTCTTTCCAACAATCACACTTTACTGTAGAACTTCAGGCTTGCTTAGAAGGGCACTGACCCTTCAAGGGCCTAATCAAAACTGAACTTCTCCCAGATCCTGAGGACAGTTCATGATGGATTGGCAGCGATCCTTAGGCCTAGTTCCAGTGTCCCTTATATGGGGACATGTTCAGCATGTTCATGTTCATGTTCCTCCTTCCCTGTGCTTCTACCCTGCTTGCTGTCCCTGCTCATCAACCAACTTGCTGCTCCTGCTTTACCTGTTCACGGCCCAGCCTGCCCACCAGGAGCTGCCTCCATCAGCTCTCCCCTGACTGAACATTCCCCATCTATCCCATATCTCATGTTGTTAACTGCTTTCCTGCCTGTACAACATCCATTGCACGTCTGCCCGTCCTGGGTGAGGGATCCCTCCTCTGTTGCTCACCCTGAGGTTTCTCCCATTTTTTACAATTAAATTAAAAATTGTCTCTAGGTTATGTAAAGCCCTTTGAGACAAACTACTTGTAAAAATAGGCTATACAAATAAAGTTGTCTTGTGTTGTTTTTTTTTTGTTTGTTTTTTTTTGTGAGTGCCCCAAACCCTTTTGCACCAGGTGCCAGGGGCCCGGGCCTTTTAAAGGTGGTTGTTTTAGATAGGGAAAGACAAAAACTGAAAACTTTAAAGCTGAACTTGATTTCAGGCCACACGAGCTCTGACTGGCCAGTCGTTAAGCTCTGTCCCCAGCCATGACTCTCACCAACACATATTCAATTCAGTTTATTTATATAGTGCCAATTCACAGCTCATGACACTTTCCAATTAGAGCAGGTCTAGACCAAACTCTTGAGAGAAGGAGCACACAAACAGAGATGGGTAGCAACAGCAATAATACCAGAAGTATTGGAACTATAGATAATGATAATGATGAAGTATACAGCAGGTACTATGGTGATTATGATAACAATAGTAGTAACAGTAATAATGGCAGCAGCTGTACAGAGTAGTAATTGAATTAAAATAATTTACGACTACACAGTAGTAATAGCAGTGAGTTTCAAGCAGGACCGCAGCAGGAGGTCCAACCACGATCCATGGGAACCTGCGAGACGAGCACAAGGAAAGCACAAGGACTCCAGGGAAGAAGTTGAGTTAGTAATATGCATTAATGGGACATGAATGTGTGCAGAAGGAGAGGGAGAGGAAGAAAGAGCTCAGTGCGTCATGGGAGGGCCCCCGGCAGTCTAAGCCTATAGCAGCATAACTAGGGGCCGGGCCTAGGCCAGCCCTAACTATAGCCCTAACTACTGAGACAATGGTAAGACAAGATGTGACATAAGACATTGAATGACATTGAATTTTTCCAGCTTCAAATGGTTATGTGAAAATTTTTCAAAATTATACTCGCCATGGAAAGCCTTGTATTGCATCTCTGGAGATGCTGGATTTGAACACTGGGAAAGATTAGATAAGGAGGTCTTTTTAAATTGTCTTCCTGAGGCCAAGAAGCTCATTGCCAATTTTTTTCATTTATCCACTGCCCGACTTTGTTTCTGAAAGTATTTCTGGTGATGACTTTGGTCCGAGCCCACTGAAGCAAGATGGTAATAACGACTATTTAACTGAGAGCTTTCATTCTCACATTATTCAGAGACTCACTTGGACAGATTTATAACCGCTTCTCACATTATATGCGGCACACTCTGAGGGACAGACAGATTGATAACTGCCTGATAAATGGCTGGAGAGAGGAAATGCCTGACTGAAAAATAAGAAAACAAGAGATGAGAGAGACAAGAACAGGGAGAGGCAGAAGCCAGGGATGGTCCCAGCTTTTTCAAGGGCCCTAAGGAGAATTTAAAATACAAAAAGTTTTTCAGCACAATTTCATACTTACGCAAGTGCAAATGTGAAACTAGCACAAAAGCGTGACATTAATTAAACTGATGCTTAAGCGATGACAAAAAAAAAAAAAAATTAATTGTGGAGTCACAGGAGAAAAATTTTCTTTGCTCATTTGAGAGTCTCCTGGTGGTCTTAGAGCCCTTAGCAGCTGTTTGCTTATGCCTAGGGCTGGCTGTAAAAGAAGGAAGCAGAGAGAGAGGAAAAGATAGCAAGAGACAAGAGGGGGTGGAGAGACAGAGAGAGAGAGAGAGGGAATCATAAGGCATCAAAGAAAAAAAAACATAATGGAGAAAATACAGTAAAAATAATCTGACTTGTAACTCTCCTGTATGATTTTCCATTATTTAAGAAGAAACAAGAAGAAAGAGAGACAAGAAGACTGAAAGAAAGAGAGAGGACAGAAATGCATACGTGAGGAAGGAAATAAAGCATGAGAAGGCGAGCTGAATCAGTCCAAGAAGCTTTCTTTGTGAGGCTGTGTTTTTCTGATACCGGCGAGAGGTAAAATATGATCAAGTCAAGTTTGACTAACAGATCAGTGCAATTCAAGATTTATCAGATGAGGATCAGACAGGATTTTCAAACTTTAACAGTTATCACACTGGCAATCATTTTATCTTTGGTTCAAATGATGTGAGATAACTGCAGAAATACAACATTTACACAGGAAAGTTAGTCGACCAATCACAAATAAGTACGTGCACACATTGGACTGACCACTACAGCCCCTTGCCAGATTATATAATACAGTCCAACAAAACTTAAGCCAGCTTCATTTTGCCTTATTCTGCTTTGTGTTGGCTCTCCTGTGGTATTAACTGACTGGGCTCCTTCAGATGAATGAGGAAGCTTCATGTTTTTCATGCAGGAGCTGACAAAGCACAAAGTAAGGTTGGGTTAAGTGGCCCAAGTGTCCTTCTCAGTCATGTCATCCAGATCCTCCTCAAGGAACCTGTAACATTTACTTTTAATATAAACTCTTTTAATAGAAACTCAATTTGCGTGCTTGTACTCACAGTCTCATTCTGCTCATGAACGTAAGTCAAATGACCAAAATCAATATCACACATTTCTAACCTGTACAGCACATGACACACTTTCAGTGAATTCTGGTTTGTTCTTGTGCTCATAGTATTGAGAATATGCGTGTTTAGTTAATGGTGTAGCTCAAGTGTTTTGGCAGGTCAGTTAGACCCGCCTCTATTTGGGCATGTGCATAATCAATAAAATGTGTCAAGAAGATTATTAACATAATCCACTTGTTCCTGACTGAGTAGGTGCATTCAAATCCATGTTACTGATAATAGGTGAGTCTATTAAAAGCCTTAAATGAACTATTATCAATGTCAGATGACAGAGGAATAACATGAACAAAGACAGAACAGATTGAAAGAGCATGACAGTGAAAAGACATCAAGAGAGACAAAGATTTAGAAACGCATGTGTGTGTGTGTGTGTGTGTGGCGGGGGTGGGGCGCGGGATAATGTCATGTCAGTATCTGTCAAATGCTTTCACTGTCACAGATTGGAAAAGAGATGGACTGACAACAGATAAGGACAAAAATGAAAAGACAAAAGGGACTAAAAGAGGGTGACAAAGAAATAGAGAGACGAGTAAAAATAGCTACAGTGATGTTGAACAATAGACTGGAGTGTCTAACAATGTCAGTCAAAGTGAGTCAGGCTTCTGACTCTCCATCTTAAGTGTGATTCATGTATGTTTCATTATGTTTAAGCAATAAAGGAAAATCAATCAGAAATTTGCTGGCAGATTCTGAAGCCTTGCTCACATTCACTGAGTGTACAATCTATCTTAGGAGCTTCCAGGTCTGAGAAGTTGAAGCACCTTACATCTACATTCATTCCAATTGAACTGCACTGTTCTCAAAAAGAAATTTCATTGTATGTGAGATTAAGAGAAAATGAGCTTACATCTAACTTGATTTATTACCTCAGAGAACAGTTTCCCAACAAGTTTATGGAGTCAGTCACCAGTTTAAAGCCTTCAATACAGTGTGATGGTCGTCTCATAGCAAGAGGGTTCCAGGTTCGAATCCCGGTCTGGGCCCTTCTATGTACCAAATTAGGTCAATTGGCTACTCTACATTGCCCCTAGGTGTGAGTGTGAGAGTGTGTGGTTGTTTGTCTTTGTGTGTTGGCCCTGTGATTGACTGGCGACCAGTCCAGGGTGAACCCCGCCTCTCGCCTGTAGTCAGTTGGGATAGGCTCCAGCTCCCCCTGATGGATAAGCTGTATAGAAAATGGATGGATGTTTCCATTTAGAGGAAAACACAGAAAGTTATGCTTTATGGCATGGATACCTTGTGATTGTGATGACCTTGTGGCTACCCCCTGCTACCTCCTTGGGTTCTCAGTCAGAGCCAATCAGTATTCTCCTCAGCTCCACTCTCTCATCCAAATTTGTGACTCAAAAAAAAATCACGATTTTAGACATAATGCCAAACTCAAGACTTCAAAATGCTAGTTCACAAAGCAATAACTGATGTCATGGTGGGTTTACATTTGGTTTGATTTAGCCGTGGCCTAGAGGTTGGAGAAGCGGCTTGTGATCGGAAGGCCGCTGGTTCGATTCCCCTACCGGATGGAAAAATTTGAGTGTGGTGGATTGATAATGTCCCCACCCTCCTTAGCCTCCTTAGCAAGGCACTTAAACCCCAATATATGCTCCCCGGGTGCTTGATGCAGCCCACTGCTCCTGTGTGTTTCACTGCATGTTGCATGTGTGTGTGTTTCAATCAGTGATGGGTTAAATGCAGAGAAGTAATTTCCCAGCTTGGGATTAATTAAGTAACTTGTACCTTGGACCCTTGTGTGGCCCAAGTTTTCTGAACAACTACTGTCATGGCAGAATTTTAAAACAATTTTCTGTGGATGTTGGTGAGGTTCTGGTGACGTTTCCCATAGTGACAGACATTTGGAAAACAATAAGACAAAAACAAGCCACATTTGGCAAGAGTGTCATGAAAAATACCATATGCTATTTTGTTGGGAGGATGTAACAGGGACATATTTGTGTCAGATGCAAAGTGTATTTTTTTCCACTTTGCTGAAGTGTTGAAACAATTTTTAAAATTAATTAGCAATTATCTTTGAATCTATTACTCTTAATTATATAATAATGATAACCTGTGTTAGAAGAGGATGGGGCAGAGTTTATTGAGCAGGCATGTAGGAAATGTGTGTAGAATTGGACATCAGTCTTTGATGTTACAGAATGAGTCTCATGAGTTTTTGTTGGTTAAAAGCAAAAATAAAGTGACAAAAGTAACCCAATCTAGCAGGGTAGCAGCACTTTATGTTTAAGAGGTGATGCAAACCACTATTTATCATTTTGACCTGAGGATCATACTAGAGCAAAAGTCAGGGCATCACTAAGGTTATATGCTTTAGGGATGTCTGTGTGCATTCTGTAACTGGTGAAATATTTCTGTCTTCACTAAAATGGTGGACCAACTGAATGACTAGAATTGCTAGTCCCCTGCATGGCTAAAAATGGAATGAACAATAATCACAACAACAAAAACTTGTCACACCGCGGTGAGGTATTGTTTTGCTTTGGGTTTATGTCTCGTCTTTTCCTGTTTTATTTTGAAAAGTAACTCTCCTCTCTTTTCAGGTCACTTGTCCTTCCTTCACGTGTCTTCAGTGTGATTGTCTCCCCAATTACACGATTGTATCCACCTGTTCCTCATTACCTCCATGTGTTCAAATAGTCTGCTTTTCCCTTGTCTTGTGCTTCGTCCGTGTGCGTTCACTCCAGCCATGTCTTTGCCACAGCCACAGCTTTGATTATTGCCTTGAGCATCTTTCTTTTTTGCCTCTGCATCAGAGTGATTTTTTTTAACAGTATTTGGTGGAATGGCAGGGCTACGGTCCAGAGGAGCGACTGTGGGTTCCCTCACGGCACATAGTGGATCACACTCTCATTGAGGACTTTCATCGGGATCATCCTGAACAGCCTGGCAGGAGTCAGGAGTCAATGCTCTGCATCTGAGTCCTGCCTGAGCCCCATCCTGACAGGGGGCAACAAGGCAATAATTCATGATATCTTCTTCAGTTTTCTCTTTTCCACAGCACTATGTAAATCAGATGTTTTCTTGAATAAATGTTACTTAAAAGAATGGTAGTTTCTTCAACTTACTTAGCCTGAGGTCATATAATCTTCAGAACTACATTAATAAATTCTGACATGGTTTATTATTTTTTCTGCTGTTCCAGTGAGTCACCACAAGTTATTTAAGAACAAGAGGTGAATGATGCAAGACATCTTTATATAGGTCTGTAATCATGAGACATAGTCTAGTTATTTGCATTTCATTTTCAAAAATAACTCAATCACAATATTTAATTTATTTAATGAACTTACAGATTTAGACATTCTCCACGAGGAGGAAAGACACTTGAGACACAAGATTTCAAAACTTGAATAAGAGACTAGTTTTATTCCCATAAAATGCATCATCACAACTACTTAAATTGCCTCCCTGCATCATGTTGTGGAAAACAATTTTAGATTTGGTGAAACAGAATTTTAGGTTAAAAAATCAGTCCATCAGTGCTAGGTCTATGAGAAATTCTGTCAGTCTGTGTTTGCTACTTTTTGGTGAAAAGTAATATTTTATGTGTAAACATGTCTTTTTTCATTGTTTAAACTCCTACACCCACATCAACCAATAGTAGTAGCAGTCTGGCAGGACCAATGGTCAGGCCATTGTTGTAATCAGGACCTAAACTAAGACCAAATAATGACCAAGACGAGATCAAGAGTGTGAGGGATTGAGACCAAGTCAAGGCTGAGACCAAGGCAAAACTCAGTCAATACCAGGACCAGAGCAGACCAATGTAAACCACAGGCACTCTTCAAATTGATATTCCCATAACACACCCAGAAGAAAATGAAAACTTCTTCTCTTTTATTGCCAGGTATATCTAAAAGTATTTTAAAAAATTCATTCCCTAATTTGTTTTTTTATTGCCTTTATAAATGGAATCATAATCAATAAGACAAGACTTGACTAAAAAACACATCTTTAATGTCAAAGTGAAATAGATTTCTACAAATTAATGTCAATTAATACAAAATATATAGTGTGATAGATAGATAGGTCTCGGTCTTGGCCTTGACTTATCTCAATCCCTCACACTCTTGATCTTGTCTCCGTCTTGATGCACTTTGGTCGTGGTCATTATTTGCTCTTAGTTTAGGTGGTCTTGATTACAACAATGGTCTGACCATTGGTGCTGCCAGATAAAATAAGTGATTGCATAAATATTTACCTTGTTTAATGTGACTGGCCTAATCCAGCCAATTGATGCTAGTAGTTTCACAATAAGTGAAAGTCGAGATCACTGGAGTGCAGTGAAGGTGTCTCAAGTGATTGTAGTCTAAAGAGTGACTGGTTAATCAGTATTCCTGGCTACAATTACACCATGAAGACAAAAGAACGCTCCAAGCAACTTCAAGAAGAGATTATTGAAAAGTATAAGTCAGGGGATGGATATAGAATAAATTTCCAAGTCACCGAATATCCCTTGGAGTTCAGTTAAATCATTATAATGCAAGGAATATGGCACATGTATAAATCTGCCCAGAGCAGGCCATCCTCACAAACTGAGTGCATGAAGGAGACTAGTGAGGGTGGCTACTAAGACACCTATGACTACACTGAAGGTGTTAAAAGCTTCAGCAGCCGAGATGGGAGAGACTCTGTATACAAGAACTGTTGGCCATGATCTTCACCAGTCAAACCTTCATGGGAGAAATCCACCGTTGAAGAAAGCTCATTAAATCTTAACTATCTTGACTAGAGTTCACCCAAAGGTATGTGGGAGACTCCAAGGTCAACTGAAAGAAGGTTCTTTGGTCTGATGAAACCAAAATGGAGCTTCTTGGCCATCAGACCAGATGCTATGTTTGGTGGACACAAAACACCACAAACACACCATCCTCACCATGAAGCGTATTGGTGGCAGCACCATGCTGTAGGGACGCTTCTCAGCAGTATTAGGAAGAAAATCTTACAGTGGAGGGTTTACCATGGAGGAAAGAGTGCTCGAAGCCTGGATGTCTTATGCTGAAGATGACTTTTAATTATGTTTTGGCTCTTATTGCTTTAGTCTAATTCTATTGTACTGAAACTTGTGATTCTGTAAGTCACTTTGGATAAAAGCATCTGCTAAATGAAGTGTAATGTAAAAGAGATTTACTGAAGCTTGGGCTCTAAGGAGAAAACAGTGAGTGATGTTTGCTCAGTTCTGAAGGGATGTTCCCCAGTGCTAGTGTTTATACAATTTATGGAATACTATCGACAGTTCATACCCCACTCAAGGAAAAATCTTAGAAAAAGATGATGACAAGGGGATATATATTCACTCTATTGGTCAGGTAACCGTGAACAAGTAAATGTTGTGCAAGGGGTTGAAATGCTGACTTGTGATCCTCAATCTCATGTCCCTTTCAAGGTCTTTAGTATCAGCAAACCACAATTGCATCCAAGGGAAATGCCAAGCTGTCTGCATCCCAAGGTTTAGTACAGTTGCCATGTCATCGTGGCCCAGGGTTGACCTTTTGCCCAGTAAGGAAGGCAGGAAAACTCATACACACAAGCAACAGGCCTGGGAAGGCCAGTAAAGGTAGAGTGTAAAGTGAATGCAGCAAAATGTAGGGAAACCCTGGATAACAACCTCATTCAGTCAGCAAGAGAACTATGACCTGGAAGAGGATTTATTTTCTAGCAAACCAATGACCCGAAGCATTCTGGAGTGGCCAAGTCAGAGCCCAGACCTTAATCCCATAGAGAATTTGCGGCTTGACTTGAAAAGGGCTGTTCATGCCTGATCCCTGTTCAACCTGAGAGGACTTGAGCAGTTTTGCAAAGAAGAATGGAGTAAAATTGCAGTGTCCAGATGTGCAAGCCTGATTGAGAATTATCCACACAGACTCAGTGCTGTGATTGCAGCCAAAGGTGCAACTACAAAATACTGACTTGAAGGGGTGAATATTTATATATCTAGCTATATTGGAACTAGATTTAGCTATATGAAAATGAAAGTGCCTCTAGCAGGGAATAAGTTGCTATTTAATGCACTACGACACATAACACCATTATTTGGAATTCAGACAGGAGTGGAATAGATCAAATAATATTCAGTTTATCCAACATTTTTTTTTTATTGCTGCAGGTAAAGTAACCCAGAAGCTTACACTATAAAATGTCATAAGGTACCGAGTATTACACAGCTTTGAGTCTTTTTCTACATTTTATTTATCTGACATAAATACACCTAGACAAAATGCAGAATATATCAACACTGACTGAGCAAAGTTAACCACATCTATGAAACTGCCTGCTCAGCTTTCATGATTCCAGATAATGTTGTAGAAAGAAGCTAATTATGATTTATTTTAATTGTTAAAAAGCTAATCTAATCAGGTTGCTGCAGTGATAGATTCACTTGTGCGGAAGATCCAGACATTTTGGCAGCACTTTAATATTTTTTGTTTTTCTAATAACAATAATAATCCTAATAATAATAATAATGACAAGAAGAAGAAGAAACAGATTGCATTTTATTTAAATCCATTTTTCAAAACTCTCAAGGACACCTTACAAGACACTTCTAAAAACAATCTATCCAATGTATGGAAACATAACAATCAAACAACGCATAATACTTAATAATAAATGAGTTGTATGAGTTGTAGTTGTAGTTATAGCAGCCAAGTTGTTGAAATAAAAGCTGCTGAACAGTATTTTGGTTAATTCTATACACACAAAAACTATACTCACCTGTACACATCATTAGAGACGCTTCAAATCCAAGCAAAAACATATGAGTGACACCAAAAGTTTGAGAACGATAAAAGGATTTAATTGTAAATTAATTCAATGTCTTACATCTGTGACAACACTGTCACTAAAAGTGAGGGTCAATTCCACTTTGAAATTTAATATTGCTATCATTTTGTAGAAAAAAAGTACTCTTTATGTTGTGTATAGGCCTTGGTATAAAATTAAATACATAATCCAATTAAATACTAATTTTCTGTGCTTTTTACAATAGGGCAGCAAATGTAAACTCTGCATCATGGATTAATAACTGCTATGTTTAGAACTTCATGGAAAACCAAGGCAGAAACAACTTAGTAAAAGTATTGTATTTTCTGTGTCTTAAAACATGTCTGAGAGTGGTCTTTAGTGCTTTTAATTGTCACTCAGTGTGCTAGGCTCTTCAATCAAACATGAGGGAATGAAGAGTCTTGCGTTTTGGCAAGTAAAACTCTTGAGCTTCTGATATGTTTTTGGGAAACGTAAGTCCTGATTCTGACATGATCATATTACATAGCTTAAATATATCTTAATCACAAGGAACAAGTGAGAGAAATTTGCATGCCTGTCTACAGACATCAAGGTCATTTTTTGGAACCATGAAATCCTCTGAGCCCCACAGTTGTGGCAAAGTATAGTATACATCCCTTCAGGAATCCCACTGGTTACAATGTGATTCCTTGATTCAATTCAATTCAATTCAGTTTATTTATATAGCGCCAATTCACAACAAAAGTTATCTCATGACACTTTCCAATTTGAGCAGGTCTAGACCA
Source organism: Scatophagus argus (assembly GCF_020382885.2). Lineage (NCBI taxonomy): Eukaryota > Metazoa > Chordata > Actinopteri > Scatophagidae > Scatophagus > Scatophagus argus. The sequence continues at coordinate 1,930,840 of NC_058508.1, read as the reverse complement.
AACTCTTTAATTAAATTGTAAATAGAGAGAGCCCAACATTCCAACATTCCTTGATGGTCAGATGTGGTGGCTTTTCCAGATTGTCTTGATCTCATCTAGCTCTTCCTGTGAATATACAGTAAAAACAAAGGTTTAAAGCCAGACCAACATAACACAAAAGACATAAATATACATGTTTGCTGAGCTATCAATATACCGATACTTTATGTGACACACAATGTTAACGTTAAAGTTAATAAAGTTAAGTTAATACAATACTGGGTCTCACATAGGATGCATATTTTGTTTTTCAAACAAAGAGGACACTGGTGGAAGAATGATGGCATGGGCCATGAGTTAAGTGACAAAAGTTAGACACTGGGAATGATCCAATATTGGTATCAGTACGGATTTAATGTTTAAAGGCCTGAAAGACACCCAAGTGGAAGAAAAAGTAATCTTGCTGCAATGTATAGTTCAAAAGGTGTTGTCTTTTTAAACACTGTGCAATTTCTTGTCTTGATCCTACAGCATAACAAATGTTTAAAATATTTCTATCACGATAATATAGTACCTATATGTGAACCTTTTTGTTAACTATTATTTTTGATTAACCATGTGTCGAAATACTACTCATGTCACAAATATCTGAACATACTATAGACGCATGTAAATCAGGAATTCCCCCCTCATATGTATCCATATGTACAGTTTGTTTCTTTAAAGTGCTTTTTGTCCAGTTATTCCTCTGAAATCTGTCCTGAGCTATCAAAATCTGGATTTGGTCAAGTTGACAAGAAAAACCGCCACTGGCTTTGCGTCATATGAACCAGGAATGAAAATGGAGTGAGGGATTTGATTCCAAAGGAAGACACAGAAGAAAAGAGATGTACAGAGGACAACAGAACAGAAGACCTGCCACTGAGTGTGAATAGTGACTCTGAACCAGTGCTGACAAGTTTTGTCAACAATTTTACAATACATGGGATGCGAACACTCACAACAGAAGTGCTTCCATGGACTTTAAATGTGACAGACACTTGTTCTTAATGCCTTGTAAGTTTTGAAGTTATTGAAGGAGGTGGACACCCTCTCTATGCTCAAGAGTAGACTAAAAACTTTCCTCTTTGATAAAGCTTATAGTTAGGCCTGGCTTAGGCCGGCCCCTAGTTATGCTGCTATAGGCTTAGACTGCTGGGGATCTCCCACGGCGCACTGAGCTTCTCTCTTCTCCTTGAATTCTCTTTCCATATACATTCATATCCCATTAATGCTGGTCACTAACTCCTTCTTCTCTGGAGTCTTTGCGCTTTCTCGTCTCACAGGTTCCCATGGATCATGTGTAGACCTCCTGCTGTGGTCTTGCTTGACACCGACCAGTGTTCAAGGTTATTTATTGTCATTGCATGCTTTCACTTGAAACGCAATTTGTCCAGCAGTGCACATATAAACATACAGACTGTTATTGCCACCTGTTATATTTTTAGATTATTGTTATTATTACTGGGATTACTACTACTACTACTGCCTCCATCATGATTATTGCTAATGCTGTTCTTTATTGCTCCAATGCTGTTATTATCGCTGTTGCTACGCATCAATATGTGCCCCCCAATAACTAATTAATTATTGAGTTCGAATCTGTCAGTCTGTTTCTAACTTTACCAAAGTATTATACGTGGGCCTCTATCCCAAGTTATCATAACCCACTCAGGCCTAATTGTAACCATACAGCACAGTACAGTACAATACAGTACGTTAAACGCATAAAATATCTGTTGACTGGATGGAAGAGCAGTCCACATAAGTAAAAAACTTTCTTTATCCGTACCTGAATGATGTTCTGAAGGCTTAGCTGTACAAGTAATTTGTCCAATCAGTCACCAACAAATTGTCCCTTTTATATTACATTACACTTCATTTAGCAGATGCTTTTAACCAAAGCGATTTACAGAGTGTGTAACAACAAATTTCAGTACAATAAGATTGGAGCTAAAACATAATTAGAAGTGCTTACGTAGAAGAGCAAGAGTGGAAAGCAGGAGAACATGACAGAGTAAAGGGTGTTAGAGGGTGAGGGTTGTTGGGAGAGAAGGTGCAGCTGGAAGAGATGGGTTTCTAAGTGCTGTTTAAAGGAAGAGAGGGACGAACTGCTCTTACTGTGGCTGGCAGGCTGTTCCACCAGCGTGGAACACTGTGGGAGAAAAGTCTGGCTTGGGAGTGCCTTGTGTGAAGGGATGGCAGAGCCAGATGAGGTTCATTTGCTGAACACAGAGCCTGAGCAAGGCCGTAAGCCTGAATGAGAATGCTCAGGTAGCTGGGCGCAGACCCCAAAGTCACTTTGTAAGCCAGTGTTAGTGACTTGAATTTGATTCTGGCTACCATAGGTAACCAGTGTAGTTGGATGAGTAATGGAGTGACATGAGCCCGTTTGAGTTCATTTAAAACCAAACGTGCTGCCACATTCTGGATCATTTGTAAAGGTTTGACTGCACATGCTGGGAGGGGGCATTGCAGTAGCCCTTATCTTTCTTTTCACAGTTCAATCCAGCTCTGTGTCTCAGTTACGTTAAGTTACACCGAAGAACGAATGACCTGCCCACAGCTGATTTGATCACCAACTAATGTGAAAGAGGAATTTGGGTTGTCTCTCACTAAAAATACGACTATTTAGTATGCAAACACACCACTAAATACAAACATAAGCCTTTCCAAAGACACCTAGCTTATGTTGTGAGCCAATATGTTAGCCAAACACAATCGAGGTCAAGTCTCCTGGTGAGGGATCTCAAGGCTGCACAGGTTGACAGGTGGTGGCTGTTCGTTTGTTGAGTACAAACAACAGTAACAACTAAATTAGTTAGACAACCGGAGATTTTGGCAAAGTGAACATCTTTACCGTACCTTGTTGTTGAAGCAATTTTGTGATACCATATACTTTAAAATGAAGTAATTTAAATGGTAAAAATGAGTTCTTTAAATGAAAAAGTTAGACCTTACCAAGAAAACGGTGATATCCCTTGAGTGTTCTATCGTCTGAATGTTAAAGTAGATGAACACATTATACATAATTTTGCAAATACTGCAGTATTGAAAGGACAAAGCCTTCTTGAGTGCCCAAATCCAGTATCCTTAACAAGTCAAACCACATCAAACACACAAGAAGTGATGGTGTTGAATACAAACTGAAGAATTAAATATACATACATTTAAAAACACACTAAACACAAAGTAGAATGTGGTAAAGCACTTACATATATATACTGATTTTAACCTTTGGGCCCTTTTACATTAGCACATACCATTGTAGTTACCTGTGCAATTATGTGTACAGGACGTTTTCATTTGAGCTGTACAGCCAGAATACATATTAATAAGCAATAATAATTTCAGCCACATTAGTATCTTCTCTAGAGTGTGTGGTTGTCTGTTGTGTGTTGGCCCTGTGATTGACTGGCGACCAGTCCAGGGTGAACCCCGCCTCTCGCCCGTAGTCAGCTGGGATAGGCTCCAGCTCCCCCGCGACCCTGACGGATAAGCGGTATAGAAAATGGATGGATGGATAATATCTTCTCTTTCTAGGGCAATGCTCAAAGGTTAGGAGTGTAGCGCAACACAAACTTAAAAACCACTTCAGAATACACACCAAACACAAAAGGAGCTTCAAGTGTGGTGGCCCATGTCCCAGGCCTTCATGTCCCCAAAGTCTACAAACAATCATGTACTTATAGCTCAACAGGATGTACATGAGAGAGAGAGCAATTCAATCACTGTCAGTAAATGAACTGAACGAATCTGTTCATCAAAGTGACAAAGTGAATTATATAGTAAGGCAAGGATAGAGACAGTTCTTTTATTACCATTGGTGAACATCTGCCCTGTCATTGTGACAAATTACTTACATAACAATGCAAATACAAGTCAATGTGTCTAAATGGAGTCAGGAAGGCAGTTGTGTCTGTGTCTATATAATAGTTGCTGACCACTTGCAGTAGATCCAGCTGTACTGACGTCATCAGAAAGAGATGTAATATGATGTGATGCTTGAGAGAGCATCATTAATTCTCTCTTTGCATTGTTTTTTTGCATCTCTTCATGCATCCTAAGTGGTAGGAACTAACATGCAAGGAAAAAACATAAGGGAATTGTGAATACAATTTTATGGAATTGGAGTGAGGCCATCGTAGTCAAACAGGTGGACTGTGTATTGAGTTGGATAGCAGAAGAGGATCTAAGAGTGTGAGAGAAAGTGAAGATACTCTGAAATCAGAGTGCGAATGAGAATGAGGATGCTGTTTGATGTCAGCATAAATGATTAATAATGCACAGATGAAAGTATGCAGACAAAAGACAATGTGCTGTCCAGATAGATTTAGATCAAAGTAGATTTTGTGCCTATGAAGAGAACCTCATTTTATCACTGTTTGAGTTTGAGAAAGTTGCAAGACGACCACAGACTTGTAATCAGAAAGGGATATGGGTTTGAGAAAATAAATGGGGCTGATGGATATCATTCACATGTTTCCAAAAATTACCAAAAGGTAGAAGGTACAAGGATCACAGCTTGTACACCATAATTGCTGCTAAATCCAGGAACTCCTGGAACTCTTTGTCACCTGCACTATCGCTGCTCTGCTGTATGTTGAGGTTGTTGTATACTGACATATACTGCCATATATATTTATTTTTATACTTTATTATTATTATTATTTTTTTTTTTGTACTTTATTGTTTACATTTCTGTACTTTATTGTTTACTTTATTGCTGTGTGCACTTTATGGGAAAGCGGAAATCTCGTTGTACCTGTACAATGACAATAAAAGCTTTCTATTCTTCTATTCTATTCTTGTAGCCTTGATTGGCTTCATAACTATCAGTACCTTGTGTTTTAGGGTCAAAAGTGACCATATTTGGATGTCTGGGGACAATACTGATTGGCTCTGACTAAAGACACTCTGTGGTAGCAACTTGTCAACCACAAGGTGGCCATGCCCTAAAGCTGGTAGGCTTTTTTACAGATAAGGACCCCAGAAAGCAGACACAGAGGCAGGAGCGCTGCAGTCAGAAATTTTACTGAGGGATTAATAGTTGAAGTTACAGAAATGGGGATTACTTAATGCGGAAAAGAAATCACAGTCACTGAATCCAAGAGGAAGAACCAGGCGGCAGGTGAGTGTGTTTGGTGAAAACCCAAAAGAAGGTATCCTATGATGCAGACATTAAGAGATCCAAGACTAAACCAAGGAGCAGGGAAGAAAAACTTGAGCAGAGACTGAGCAGGACAGCAGGTAGAGTCAGTAAACCTAAACAGAGCAAAAACAAGATAAGTACAGGAAGATCTCAAAAATAATGCGGATTCTTTCAGAATACAGTGGGATACCACAGGAAGGCTGAAGACAGTCTGGTGGAGATGGACGGTTAAGTCGGTCTATTGAAGCAGCAGGGTTGATTGCTGATGAATGAGACACAGGTGTGTGGAGGCAATGACTGCAGGTGAGTAACTCAGGAATGTCCAGCTCCGCTCCAGGTAGGCTTAACCCAGCCACACACACACACACACACACACAACAAAAGGAGGAGGGCAGGGAACTGAGGAAAAACAGACAAAAACAACTGAACAGAGCCTAACAAAAGCATACCCTGCTTTATTTAACTAAATGAGAACATCATTTACATAATGAACATCATGCTGTTTTGGAGAAGACTTGAAACTAGTGACTGAATTGGGGTTATTTCCTCATAAGGTTATATACAATTGAACTTCTTTTTGTAAGCACTGGGGTTGCCACCTATTGGCCATTAGAAGGAAGACAGATTTAGGATGCTCCTAAATTGGCTTCACTTTTCAGACTCTGTCCACTTATTATACTGTCCACAGCTTGGCAAGTCTTTAAATCAGGATGTAGCTTGTTGGATGAAGAATGCCTAAGGTTGGAATGGCAGGCCACCAGACTGCTCCTGCACTAATAATTAAATTCCCATTAACTGGCTTTATCTTGTTGTTGCCAGTGGTTTGTGTGTGTGTGTTTGTGTGTGTATGTGTGTGTGTGTGTGAGGGCCAAGGGGGTGGTCTAATGCAGGTATGGACACATTATATTTTTGGTGTGCATGTATCTGTGTGAGTTTGTCAGTATGGTAGTGTTTCCATATGTGCTTGCTTTTGCATTTGAAGTGTGTGTGCGTGCGTGTGTGTGTGTACACATGTGTATGCATGCGTGAGTGTGTTCATGCGCATGTGAATGTATGCTTATGTGCATGTCCAGAGGTTGTATATTTTTGCATGCCTGTATTTCACTTTCACTTAATTCCAGACTACAGAGAGCCCAGATAAGGAAGCCATTACCCCGACAGAGAGAATATTAGAACTGGTGGTATTTTTATACCCAGAGAAAATAGATTTATTTTCATGGCATTTCTGCTTTAGTGGAGGGGGAGGATTTGAGATTGGGTGGTTAGAGGGGGGAACCCATTTCCCTTCCTTCTCATGCACATCTTTCTAATAGATGGATTTTGCACGTCATGCAACTTAAAAAAATTACAGACCTACATTTTTTTTATTAGTTCCAAGCCTTTCTGGCAGGCTTTAGCATCTCCCTCAAAGAAAAATGACAGAAATGGTCATGTTGAGAGAGGTTGGGGATCAAGTCATATGACTTGACTTGCGTCACAAAGTTTGAGGATTTGAGACTTCACTAACACTGACAGAAATGAGTTGAGATTTAACTCTAGGGGGTATAGTTTTGTCTCTACCAATATTTTTAGAAGACAGAATTGCCCTTACCAATACATGATCAAACTGTTTTGCTTTATCTTGAAGTAAAGTCATATTAGATCATTCCAGTACGCCCTCCAAGGCTATGTAACAATTACTCTGCTGGTATTACAATGTTTTGTGATAGATCTGAAAAAATATATTCTTTGATTTTGCGTGCCCTTGTGGCTTTTGAGCATTTTTTGTCATCCCAGGACCCTACAAGTGCTATTCTGCCAAAATTGCTCTACCACTACTCTATGGACACACCCTCATGTTGTTGTTACTTGAGCCATTGCATACTTAAATCAATCAGTGAGACGCCTTTGCTTGACTTGTGGACAGATGACTGCAAAGGGCTTTATAATCAGCTACTTGCTCTTTGTAAGATATAGAAAACTTCTGTTTTCCATCCATCCATTTTCTTTACCGCTTATCCGTCAGGGTCGCAGGGGAGCTGGAGCCTATCCCAGCTGACTACGGGCGAGAGGCGGGGTTCACCCTGGACTGGTCGCCAGTCAATCACAGGACCAACACACAAAGACAAACAACCACACACTCTCACCCTCACACCTAGGGGCAATGTAGAGCAGCCAATTAACCTAATGTGCATGTTTTTAGGATTGTGGGAGGAAGCCGGAGTACCCGGAGAAAACCCACGCAGGCACAGGGAGAACATGCAAACTCCACATAGAAGGGCCGAGACCGGGATTCGAACCTGGAACCCTCTTGCTATGAGGCGACAGTGCTAACCACTGCACCACCGTGCCTCCCTGTTTTTGAAATATGATTGTGTAATTACTTGTTCAAAATAGGCCACCAATTAAAATGCAGTAGACTGGTAGAAGCCAACATGACAGGCGGAAAATCTGAATTTCATGTTCTGTACTTTGTGAGTTGCTTTACCTGAACAATGAATTGACTTGATGAGCTTGATTCCCACCACAGTAACTTGGGAGACTTGCTTCAGACTCGAAGGTCAAGACTTGCAACATGCTTGTGACATGCTTGTGACTTAAATCAAACCAAACTCACTCAAAGATGCGGCAAGCAGTCATGTGATCAGTAACGTTTGGTTGTAATAAGGCTGTTGACTAAAGTTATCCTGTTGATAAGGGTCACATGGATCATTTTGGAAGGTCAATACACAGGAAATGATGAGCAGAGCCTGTCCTGGTAAGTTGGTATGTCTGCATGTCTGCTCCTATTTCTGGCACAGCTTAAGCAGTGCAGGTTTTTAAATAAAAGCTCTATAAAGTCACCATCCCTCTTGAAACCCAAGAACATTCTCGGTTAATGTTATTCTCAAGTCTGTCAGAGGCTGGCTGACTAACTGCAGACTGACAAGCAGGCCCAACTAACTCTGGTCTGATAGAAAATGGCCACAAAGAATACATTCTGACATGGGTCAAAAAATTCCATGCCAGTCCAGTTCCAGCCTCACAGAGTACAGCAGTAGTCCACCACAAGCTCACTGGTTTTGCTACTATATAGCTTCAATTGATTGTACCATGTGATGAAAGTCAGGCTTCTGGTCTCTTCTGTAAAAATAGTATATGTAGGCCATTTCTCTGAGTAAATGGTAACAGTGATATATTTAAGTCTTTTGTAAACTGCAATACACAGGTAGTTTACATATGACTCTAACAGGATATAAAAATATTTCTGTGACTTTCTGTTTATTCTATGAAAGCTGCATCATCTCATCCGCCTTCCTGTCCACCACATGCCCTCTGACTTGCTAAATTCCAAATCAGATACTTTTTCTTTTTACTTTAAGCTTAAACCTTACAAAGTGCCTACTATTTGATTTAGTACGCATATAATTGAACTACTGAAGAAAAAAGAATTTCCCCTCTGGGATAAATAAAGGAATTCTGATTCTGAGATAAAATGAACTTTGTTGATCCCACGGTGGGGAAATTCACTTGTCGTGGCAGCTCACAAGAACAGAAAAAAAAGCAAAAAGCGTGTATAAACAGTAATATAGAGGTAAAATAAATGAACAATTTACAAAGTACAGTAAACACAGTACAATATATAGCTATATACAAGTTCTGATAAGGGAGGAAAAGAGGACTAGACAATTGAATTATATTATATTTTGATTGAGACATAACATTATCATAACATTGTGTAACTTTGACCCTCTTGCTGATGCAGCTGTTGCAGTCCATAGCATGAAATTTGAAGTTAAAAAGACAAAGTTTGCGATTTGCAATGCTGCCAATATGGTGTAATCTGTCTGTGTCCTCTTGAAGGCTCAGTTGATGAGACAGATCTTCCACTGTGCAAAGGATTGTGGATCAGAATAGCCAGGATACTGTGGTGGCCTGCATACTGATATTTTTCACACACTACATTTGACATTTTATGTATTTGGTTACACTATTTATTTATTATTTTTCTGGCATTTGTTATGATCCAAGGTCCAGATAACGGTAGGCGTGGGATGCCCTTTTTATTTTTTTGTTCTCTTTTCTCCTGATTTCTGTTTAGGCAGTTCAGGTTAGAGTATTGTATTTTCTTTTCTTTTATTTCATGAACAAGGCAAGTTAGCTCTGTCTAATACTAGACTGGTCTGTTTGGGTTATTTTGGGTCACGCTCAGCCTGATGCTCTTTTGGTTTATTATTTACTACTTTGTTTTGGACCGCATTCTGCTGTGGACTGATCAATCCTTGGGAGCTGGGAAAAAGGGTTAATTTTCATGCTACGCTCAGGTTTCCCCTACGCTGGGCCCAACACATTCTAAATATTGACCACCTCTGCAATTACCTGACCTTCCCTGTACACTCAGTCACCTGTTTCCCATCTCCCTTCATCAGCCCGCTAGTAAACATACCAGCAGTTCATTTCCACTTTCCACAACATACTCTGATATTCCACGTTGCCATGTCTTGAAACACTAAGCAAGATGTCAGAGGCAAATGGATGTCATGTGAATACAGTCTAAGTGCTGGAATGAGTATGCTGATGCCTGGAACTAACCACACACACACACACACACACACCATCCTTACTCTTGTCTTCCTGACTTCTCTCTCTTCCTTCTCCCTTCTTCCCCTACCTGTCCTCTGCCCCCTCATCACCTCCCCTCTTATTTGATGTGTTTTGACATCAGTATTATTCCAGTTCAGTGCATCTTCTCTGGACTGAGCTGGGATGTGGAGAATTTTAGCAGCAAGTAAAAACACCACACTTACTTCAAAAGCAGTCAAGTAGCTCATTGTTCCAATTGTGGATGTGTGGTTGGTTGATCAGCAAGCAATCAGTTTGGTGTAGAATGTTCATTGTAATTTATAATTTAACATGCACAGAGACAGCACAGCAAACGGTTTACCATGGTGTTACATTTGATGAGGTGTGCAGCTGACTCAGGTTGCTACAGAGTCGTGATCATGCCAATAATGTGGAAATCTGATGCTCTATTGAACATAGGACACACTGAGAAGGTCAGCAGGACAATAAGAAGGAGTGCAGGAGCTGCCTTTTGGTATGGCATGATGGAGATGATACTCAAGTGAACTAGTTTGTGTGATGTGTGTTTGTATCTATTCTGAAACAGGATAGGATTCAGGATTCTGGAACAACTGTTTGAAATCTGGGACTGTCCCAGATTTTCCAGGATGCCTGGTCACCCTAGTTCCTTCTGACACCTCAATTTAAACATACAAAGCACATATGTAGTCACAGCAAAAAGTCCTTAGTCAGCAGTCAAGTCAATTTTATTCACATAGCCCAAAATCACAAAGCCTCATTGTGCTTTAAAGTCTGTACGATGTACGAGACCCTCTGCTCCTTATACAGGAGGTAAAAATGCAGGAAATATGCCCCTAACGGTTTCCGTATCCATTACAGCAGCTGGAGAGTCATTAGAGACTTACTGGGGCAATCTCACAAGAGGGAGTTACAAGAATCGAGCCTGTAAGTAATAAATGCATGGACTGTTTTTTCTTCATCTTTCTGACTCAGAATGTGAATAATTTTTGCAATATTGCGGAGGTGAAAGACTTCCGTCTTTGAAATGTGTGTTATGTGTGTGTTAAAGGACATGTCCTGGTCAAAAATAACCTTACAGCGAAGCTTGAGGCCAAGGCTAAGCCATCTACCACTGGATAATTTGTTTCTAAGGTGTTTAGGGTCCAGAACAATAACTTTTGTTTTGTCGAAATTTAGAAGTAGGAAATTGCAAGTCATCCAGGCTTTTATGTCTTTACAACATGCCTGAAGTTTTGCTAGCTGATCTGTTTCATCTGGTTTCATTGACAAGTATAATTGCGTATGTTGTGTGTCATCTGCATAACAATGAAAATGTATGGCGTGTTTCCTAATAATATCACCAATGGGGAGCATATAAAGGGTGAATAGTATTGGCCCGAGTGCAGAACCTTGGGGAACTCCGTGACTAACTTTTGTGAGTGTGGAACGTGAACAAATTCAAATTGATCTGATAAATAAGACTGAAACCAGCTTAATGCAGTTCCTTTGATGCCAATTTGGTGTCCAATCTGTGCAGTAATATAGAGTGGTCAGTGGTGTCAAATGCAGCACTAAGGTCTAACAGTACAAGGACAGAGATAAGTCTGTCATCTGATGCCAGGAGGAGGTCATTTGTGCCTTTGACTAATGACTGTTCTCTCAAGGATCTTGGAGAGAAATGGAAGGTTAGATATTGGTCTATAGTTGCTTAAAACCTCTGGGTCAAGTGTGTGTTTCTTTTTTTAAGGAGAGGTTTGACTACAGCTACTTTAAAAGACTGGGGTACATGGCCTGTGCTAAGTAAGGGAAAAACTTTTAGATGGACTGTTAAATTGAAAGCTTTCTTGCTTAGCTCCCTCTTAGCCACAAGGGTTCTATACAATGCTTGCATTACTACTGATGCATAATGTAAGTCTCTGGGTGGCTGTATTTCAGGAGGTAGAGTGGTCAACTGCCACTCAGAGGGTTGATGGCATTTCCATCGACGTGTGAGTATTTGTGGGATCCTTATTGGTCCTGATGACCAGGAGGTACCCTGCATAGTATCCTTTGCCACCAGTGTATGAATGTGTGTGTGTGAATAGGTGAATACTGGCTTGTGTTGTAAAGCATTTTGAGTGAGTCATACTAAAAGAGTACTACAGTATTTGATCCACTGGACACTTGTTCTTTTCAATATGTACCCATCCTACAATCCTTATAGCAGCAACAAAGACACTGTAAGTAAAATACTGACAACACATTCAGGCAATGCATCACAGCTTTCATCCTTTCGAGATGGCAAATATTTTAAGTTAAATGAGTTTTACACGGATGGGGAGCTAAGAATTTCACTTATACTTTATGTGGATGATTTTGAAATATGTAATCCACTTGGAACCTCACAGAAAAAACATAAAGTGACAGCTGTGTACTGAGTACTTGCAGATGTGCCATCAGAAATGAGATTCCAATTGACATCAATTAATTTGGCACTTCTTTGCAAAGCTAATGATGTTAAGAAACTTGGCTATGAAACTGTCCTGGAGCCTCTCTTGAAGGACCTTATTGCTTATACCGCTGCTGGATCCTGAGCCCTCTATGACCCTGCCTATTGTACTGATAGTGCTGCTGGATCCAGAACCCTGTCCATGGCCCTGCCTGAATCCTGCTGCTCCTGCTCTGCACTGTTCTCTCTATCCTCCCTGTCTCTCCTCTCTCCCTCTCCTTTCTCTCTCCATCTCCCTGTCTCTCCTCTCCCCCCTCCCCCTCCCAGACGGTCACAGCAGAAGGCTGTCTACACTGAGTCTGGTTCTGCTCGAGGTTTCTGCCTGTTAAAAGGAAGTTTTTCCTTGCCACTGTTGCCAAATGCTTACTCAGTGTGGGGTTTTGCCCTGGGACCTGCTTCTCTCTGATTCTCTTCTTTATTTGAATGTGTTGTTTACACACCTGCAAAGTGTCTTGAAATAACTAACTATGAATTGGCACTTTAAATAAAATTTAATTGAATTCAGGTTGGACAGGTTGCTGAAGCCTTAGTCCAAAAACACCCATGTCTAACATAACCTGGAAGTCACAACAGATGGATTGGATGGATGTACAGCCTAAAATACAAGATGGGGAATTTTAAGTCCAAGTTAAGAAATCTTGGATTTCCTGAAGTTACGTGCAGTTCTCTCAAAAACAAGCATCCTGTGAGAGGAAACCAGCCCAAGATGTTAAAAAAGCATGCAAAGGGGAAGCGATGTATCTCCCACATTATCCTTCAGGAGAAAGCAATGAACACCAAGAGCAACAGCGGCTCAAAATTCTGTCTGAATTAAAGAAGAGAGAGAGAGAGGGCGACCATCAATGAATTGATAATAATACTTTTTCTCATAGAAGACAGGATGTTGTTTGTCTTCAACTGAGCATCAAAGAGATCAGGTGTCACACCGCGGTGAGGTATTGTCTTGTTTTGGGTTTTTGTCTCATCATTTCCTGTTTTATTTTGAAGAGTAACTCTCCTCTGGTTTCAGGTCACTTGCCCTTCCTCATGTGTCTCCAGTCTGACTGTCTTCCCGATTACCTGATTGGCTCCACCTGTTTCCCATTACCCTCATGCGTTCAAGGAGTCTGCGTTTCCCTTGTCTTTCGCCAGTGTGTTTCGTCCCCGTATGATCACACCAGCATATCTCGTCACAGCCACAGAATCTTGTCTTGACTTAGATTATTTCCTCTTTAAGAGTGATTTTTTGTTGTAGATCTTTTGTTTAGTGAGTTTTGATTTTCCTCTGTTTAGAGTGATCTTTTGTTCTTTGATAGTAGTATTATTCCTCCCTTGGGAGCGTTTTTTGTTCCGAAAATTCTCATAGCCAGTTTTTGTTTCTTCGTTTCTTTTGTTAATGTTTCATAGCCGTGGATTCTCTTCTAGAGAAGAACTCACGTCAGGTTATTTACATAGCCTCTTTGTTTTATCACTCTGCCAAGAGGTATTGCCTCAGACATCCTTAATAAAGGCTGACCTTGTGACTTGAGTCTCTGCATCTCAGTCCTGCTCCGAGTCCCAGCTTGACATCAGGGAAAGGTTGCCTGCCTCGTTCAATGTGTCACAGGTGAGAAAATCAACACGGTTTAACGCAAATACATCTTGGACAGAAGAGGCTGAAATTCAGAAATTGTATTGTTAAAAGTTTGTAAATTGGGTCTTGTCCTTTTTTTTTTGCCTTTTTCTTTGTTTTTTTCAGGTCAACGCTGAATTACCCCTGTAAATCTTGAGGCCAAATTCTCTCAATCAGATGATGCAGAGCTTATTTCCACACCCTCCAGCTCTGTCTGTACAAGAACACAGATGTCGCCAAGAGAGTTTCCAATACCAACGTTTGCCTATGACACCAAACTGCAGTTAGAAAAGGGAAATGCTGCGTACAACACGAACATAGCAAGGCTGATACTGAATTCCAGAGCAAAGCCAGATATTTTCAAAAAGGTTTCTGAAGAAATTTTCAAGTACAAAGCTTACCCAACAGATGCTGACTTCAGTGCTGTCACCGAAGCCCGATTCAAGAAGCACCCAGGTCTAGCTGAACCTGGCTCGTGCAACGGTTGCTATGGATGGAAGCAGCTGTTGAAGACACAAATGGGCAACTACCAAACTCGGCTAAAGGGCATCGGCTGTTCTGAATTACTGGCAAATTCCCTAAAGTCTAAAACTCCAGAAGATGGATCACCAGCAAATAAAGTCAAGAGACCTAAGAGAGAAGAGGCTAACCACATACCTGACATTCCAAGTGGAGAGACTCCAGATAAACTGGAGGAAGAGAGGGTGTCACTTTTGGGTGAAGTGAAGAAGCGAAGCAATTACACGCTGATAAAGGACAACATTTTCCTTGCAAAGATAGGAAATTGTGGTAAAGGAGTGGAGGAGTTGAAACACAGGTGTGGTATTTCGTTTTTTAAGATCAACAGTGAATTTCTGCAAATCACCCCACACGGAAAGAAAATACATGAACATATATGTTTTTTATCTATGCCACATGTATTTTCCAACATATATGCACATATTTTTTAATTGGCCCCCTACATACACATATATGTACATATATGCTATACATATATATGTAAATATGTGTTCATATATGGATATATATGTGTACATATAGTTGAAAGACATATACCTGTGGGTGGGGGGCAATTTTTGAGGCACTATAAGGTTTTCATGGAGATTGAGCCCAAAAAAAATGACACACACAGTGTGCAGCTGTGTAAAGCTTTAAATACAAACAATATAAACAGTTTGTTCTGTTCAGTTGCTGAGTAGTGTTCAAATACATTCTGTGATGATGAAAGGGATAGTTGGTAAATGTGAAAGAGAGAAGTAGACCTTAGTTCAAAATTAGTCTTCAAAACAGATTTTTTTTCTGGTAACAGGATTCAGGTATTTTTTTTCTCTTATTCTGACTCTGACTCTGACTACAAAAGACCAACTGATGCAGAGAATGCTATTTTTATTGATCTACTTTCCTTCTTGATTTTGGTATTGGTACATTGGTACAATATAATGTGACATACATACATTTGGGTCATTTTATCAAAGGACAGCATAGTTTCAGCACTTATAGAAAGAGTTCCTACTGTTGTTAATGGTTTTGAGTTTTAAAAAGGTGTTTTACTGTTAAACATGTACATTTAAGATTATTGAAGTTCTGCAGTAGGCTTAAAGGTGGTATATTTTAAAAGGTTAACATTTACATGTCAGTTTTATGAACAATGATGGGATTTAGTATAGTTAAGATAAAAACCTAGATCAGTCTGTGTGTGTGTGTGTGTGTGTGTGTGTGTATTCCTATAGCAGTGCAAAATCTGTGCTTGGTGTGAATATGACTGAATGAGTTTTCTTATCAAGCCTCCAGCCTCCTCTCTGTCATTATTCCTCCTTCCCTCTGCCTTCCCCTCCTTCCTTCCCACACACACACACACACACACACACACACACACGCTTCTGTCTGGCTTTCTCCCTTATCGTTGTCTTCCACCCGGGCAGAAAACAACCAGGGGGCTCCATGAAACACTCGTTCCCTCTTGCGTTTGTTTGCTTTCTCTTCCCCACAGACACATCTACTGCAAGCTTTGTTTTCTCTCTTGCCTTGCTTCACTTCACTCTTCCATCACTTTCTTTTTCTAACTCCATTCCAGGCTGCTCTCCATCTCCTTCCTTCAATTTTCTCCTCCTTTCAGTATTTCTGTTCCCTTTTGGTAATTCTTTCAATGGTTTACCTTCCTTCTCCTCCTTCTTTACCTCACTGGGTTCCTTCTTCCCTTCTTTCTTTTCTCCTAAATCTCTTCCATCCAAACCCTTCCTTCCCTGCTTGATTTCTCCCATTTGTCCGCCTAGTTTCCCTTCTTCGCCTCACTCATACATTCTTTCCTCCACCATTTTTCCTACATAATCACCTTTTTTCTTCCTCCTCCTCCACCTTCCTCCTTCTGTCGTTTCCCCCTTTCCCTTTCTTTTAGCACTGTCTTGATGTTTGGTCAAGAGAACCAGAAAGTAACAAGATGCAAAAAGTTGAAAAAACAGCAAAAATGTTTTTCATTATTCAGCTAAAATTAGCCTTATTTTTATATTGTATATTATATATACAACATAATATTTTTATGCTGCTGGACTTGTTTCTCCTCCATAGCAGTCTGTTCTGCATTCCTGGCTTCAGTTTCATGTTCTTCCCTTTTCAGATGCTGAAGGTGGGCTTGTTTCTGATTTGCCATATAGGCACTGAACTTTTTTCACTTGGATGTTGTACTGTCTGGTTTTCTGAGCCTTCAGATTGGTTTCTTCTTCAAACAACCTGTTAGTGTTTTTGTCAGTCTGCTGCTGCAGCACATCACCCCAGTCGCAGTGAGGAGGAGGCGGAGATTCAAGGTCCTGCTGCGGCTGCCAGCGGAGGGGCAGATCCTTTGGCATGGTGGAAGATGTGCTCGCCTGTATTTAAAACTCTGTCTGAGGTGATGAAGATAAAACTGTGCCCTATGGAGGATCTGATGTGCGGGATAGGAGTGGCTCCGCCAGGTAGGCCCGCATCTCCATCATGGCAGCAGTTGAGGCGTTTGATGTGGCAGAATCAGATGAAGTGGAAGCCCTGGTATTTGCTACCCTCTCATCAAAATATTTCCAAAACATGGCCCCTCAACTCAGGAGATGCAAACTTGGTCTGTGTGAGCTACACTTGACCAGAGGCTCTGAACTTAACATTTAGTGAGGATTTGTGGTGCGTTTCCACCTCCTTTTCTCATTCGATGCTAAACGTTTGTGTGTCTGTCAGACAGACTGAAGGGGATACCACAGCAGCAGAGCAGGGTAATGCACAGATTCGAATAGGGCAGGTAGACTTAACAAAAAATAATTCTCATTAAATGATTACTTTTTCTCCCGACATGTCAGAGAACACACATATGTGCAGAAAGTTTTGAACATGAGCAAAGAAAGCAGAGTGGATGAAGTATAGGAACTACTAAAGTTCAGGAGTTTCAAAATTTAAAAGGTTAAAAGAACCAAAGACCACTGATTAATTATAATTTCATGAATGAATAATGTATTATGATATTTTATTATTCTATGGCAGAGTAGCCTATAACACAAAATCAACATGTTGATAAAATTTTAGAAAGCATTTATTTACAAACACACTTTACATTATATACACTGACGGATAAGCGGCATAGAAAATGGATGGATGGATGGATCGAAAGGGGTTCTTTCGCACCTATCACCCCCTTCCTTTATACACACTAGATGGTAGGCATTGTGAAATCTAGCTTGGAGAAAATAAAAGTCGAGCTGATCAAAGGAAGAGGGTATTTGTTCTTGACAGTAATGTTATTTAACCTACATGGACCCCGTCTCCTCTCAAGACAAGTTATATAACCAACTAGAAGGAAATTCCCAGGCTACAGATCAATGTTCAATCCAGATCAAGGCTTTATTTATCAAACAAAATTAATTCAAACTCTTTAATTTACTAAACAGGACTAGTTAAAAAAGGTGCCAAAACAAACACATATTTGACCAAGGGCAAGTAGTTACTGGAATATCCTTACTGATACTTCTCACAATAAACATTTGAACAAGAATTTAAACTTAGCAGATTGCCCAAGAATAGTTGAATACTCAAATAAACTCTTTGCACATTACATTCTGCACACTTGATAGTCACCTGATGCTGGGTATTTCATGTCACATCACATACAGCCCCAAATCACAGCAGATCTTGCATGGTACAACAGGAAACAGTTTTTGGTCTTTGAACGAAACACATTACACTTGATGCACTTGACAGATGTTTTCCCTTTGCATCTCTTCTGCATCGTGATGAATGTACTGCCTGCTCCATCTTTGGCAAATGGAGTGCATTTCATTTCATTATCATCACTGGCCACATCATCAGTCTGTTGCCCTCCCTGTGCCTGAGCAATCGTCTCCTCAGCAGGGCCAGTTCGAGGCAGGCATATATGAGGGGGCGGTCAGAAATGTGAAGGTTGCATCATGCATACACATCATGCTCCAGCACTTTTTGTTTCCTGTGCTTATAGTAACAACCTTCAACCTTCATTGAATTGGGTTGTTAGCTATGTGTCCAACCCCAACCTGGAGAAGTGGATTGCACTTTGTCAGGCCTCTATCTCCAGATCTGTCCAACTTGGGTGTCCCGCCTGAAGACTAAGTCCTTCCAACAGGGGAAACAGAAGCAGGCATCTTATGCTATACTCTAGCCATGGTCGTATGGGGTACCAGGCAGGATTGAATGATCTTAATGTTGTACCAAATGCACGCTTTGGGGCAGCACTTGTTGGGGAAGGTACAGGTGAAGCAGTGCTTGCTGATGCTAAAGTAGTAGTTATGCTAGCTGCTGTCTCTGATGTACTAGCAGCAGCATCATTGCTACTCTGCACTTTTTAAAAGCTCTGAAAAACAGATGCATTACACAGCATTAACTTTCCCTTTGTGAGCTGCTGGATGCTGGAGTGGAAAATAAGTAAGCTGGCTTTGTAAAAATGTGATTATTTGAAACAAAACAGTGCAGAACTACAGCGTGGTGTGGCTGAAAAAAGGCAACCTCAGATGGTTTTCTAATAACCATTTCAAATTTACATCTTCCTTGATTTTGTAGTTTGGTTGTAGTTTCATCTGACATCTTTGATTTGCACGGTGCAGGGATTCAGTTCTTCATAATAGTCCCTGTTCCCAGGATACCACTTGCTTTCGAGCCATCCAGTAGCTTGATGGAGGTGAAATACCTGTCAAAGTACTGGTGTGTCCCTCTTGGAAGAGATTGTGCCATCCGAGCCACTGCATTGCCTCAGATTCCAAGTTCAGTGAATGTATTCTTGCCCATGCCTTGTTGTACTCTGTTTAAGAGAGGTCTCACCAGGCCCCTGGTGGAGGACAAAAGGAAACATGGAGAGAGAACTGACGGACCCCACAGTAAAAGCAGTCACATGCAAGTAGAGATTATTCAGAATGGTCTTGAGGTTGCCAAAAGACGTTTCTCTCTCTCTCTCTCTCTCTCTCTCTCTCAACCCACGTGGTCAAGGCAGCTGGCAATGGCACTTTTATTAATATAATCATAAGTAAACTCAATGTGCTTTTCACTGAAAGGCTCCATCAAAATGGACAAGTCCACAGGTGAGTGGGCACGGTTATGAAGAACCATGATGGACAGGCAGTTTGTTCCAGAGAACAGGACCACAGTAACTTAAAGCAGTTTTGATAAATTTTTCAGGTGATAAAACACTGTCATGGGGGTACAGATAATATAATTATCAAAATTGAGTTTTATATTGTAAAAAAAATTAAAAGGTTTCTGACTTGCTCACTGTGTTTAAGAGACACATATGTGAAAAGTTTTGCTGTCTCTGACTTTTAGGACCAAGTTTGAGTATCTCAATCTTGTCTGTATTCAGCTGTAAAAGGTTTCTGGAAATCCATCACTTAATATCAACAATACAGATATTAAGCCATGGCCTGGTTGTATTTTTCTTTTTTTTAACAATGTAGGCAAGTGCTTGCTCATGTTTGGAAATTGTTGGGTCTGTTTAAGTAAATTTATAAAGAGTACAATATGGACCTCCTCGGTATGAAAGTGTTGTGAAATGACTTCTGTTATTGTTGGAAGTTACTTAAAAAAATTAAACTGAATTGAATTGAGCTTGCTGAACTAACAGCAAAAGTCTGTGTATGTTCTGGAGTCAAGCATAATATATGGCCATGCACAAAAGCTGATTCAGTCCTACCCTGACAGTAGTAACACAGTTCTTCTATAATGCACTCAAACAGATTGATAGCCCACAACACTCAGGAACCTCTACTCTCCTGAATGCAGATGAAACCAAACTCCTAACAGAGAAGGACAAAATACTTGCAAGGTGGGCTGAACACTTCACTTCAGTCCTCAACCAGGCAGCAATTGTGAGACTGCCACAAGATTAAATAAACTATTCTCTGGCTGTTCCACCTTCATTTGAGTAAACCAGGAAAGCCATAAGCCTCCTCCTTATGATGGAAAGCATCAGAGACTAGCAAGAACTCTCTAATCCACGTATAAAGTTTATGTCAGAATTGCCAAAGTCAATGCAGCCTTTGGTCGTCTACATGATGGGAAAGAAAGACAGACTATCTAGTCTGTGGGATAAACTGCCCAACCACATCAGATCCTCCATCAAGCTGCTCAAAACATAGCAAGACTCACCTTTTTTCTATTAAATGGCCTTTCATCTTGGCTGTTTATTAATTTTTCACTCCTCATGAATTTTATCTTTATCTTCTACTTTTGTATACATCCATCCATTTTCTATACCCCTTATCCGTCAGGAGCCTATGCCAGCTGACTACGGGCGAGAGGTGGGGTTCACCCTGGACTGGTCGCCAGTCAATCACAGGGCCAACACACAAAGACAGACAACACTCTCAGCTAGGGGCAATGTAGAGTAGGCAATTAACATAACATGCATGTTTTTGGTATTGTGGGAGGAGGCCGGAGTACCCGGAGAAAACCCACGCAGGCACAGGGAGAACATGCAAACTCCACATAGAAGGGCCCAGACCGGGATTCAAACCTGGAACCCTCTTGCTATGAGGCGACAGTGCTAACCACTGCACCACCGTGCCGCCCCTTTTGTATACATATGCATGATTTTTGTTATCTGCTCTATTGACCCTATTTTTTTGCATATGTTTGTAAAGCATTTTGGTCAGCTCAAAGTGCTGTAAATGTGCCACAGAAATAAATTTGACTACCGAGACAATTGCCACCATTTATGATCTCTGTGTAATCAGTATTCACAAAGCCCCTTTGTGAAATAGGCCCCTGGAGACTAAGCTCGCATTGGGTTGAACACACCCTGAACAGTTTGCCAGTATATCACACTGGTAAGAAACAGACAGTCTTTGACACCGACAGACAATCTGGAAGAAAACTGCATCACCTGCATACAAACACTAGAGAAAGGCACCAGCAGGACAGTGGGTTCAAACTGTGGCCACTCTTGCTGTAAGGTGACAGTGCATTATAAATGCCATGAACACATTATAAATACAATTCCACGTTTTAGCTGGACGGGGTTCTAGCTGCAGTGTTTTGAGCAGTCTGTGTCCTCATTCTCACTGCTCATTTTAGGTTTCATCCTCTGGATTAAGGACACTGACACACCTCTGCTGACACCTCGATGTCACCCGACAACCAACTGCTTTCACATCTAATCTTTGTCTGTATGTGGGTGCTTAGATGAGTTAAACAGCGTAAAGGCTGGCTGTAAAAATGGAGTGGCAAGGTTAGATCAGATAGCTGCTGTGCCAGCTCCAAGACAAAGAAAAACATTCCTTCAGTCTCTGAAGGCGGGAGATAAAAGGAATAAAGAATAGAGATGGAGACTGGAGAGGAAATAGCCTTAAGCCCAGACACACACTCAAGCATAAACACATTACACAATGATCACGAGTGTGCAGCCATGCAGGCAATGGACACACACACACACACACACAAACAAAAGCGCATACAAACTAAACACATAAATACACACACAAAGACACTGTACCACATTGGGATACTCACTGTTTTCTGCACACACAGTCACACACAGATATGAATTGACACGACTACACGCAAAAACCCATACACACAGAAGAGAGATTGATTGCAGTGAGATGAGGTAATAAGAAGGCTTTATGAGGCATGGAGAAGAGTCTTATCATAGTGAGATGAGAGCGTGCACACAGATGCACACACTGTCACGCTAGAGGTCATTTCCTTGTGTACTCATCCTTGAAGGGTGGCATCCCTATCTATGGTTCAGTTTTTCTTTATCTCTGTCCTTGCACAGAGGTCACGGTTCTCTGCAGAATGTTACATGCAATTGTCAGAGTACTGTCATTCATGCAGATAAGGTTATATGTACCTGACATGACAGACATAGCTATGGACTGCTGCTGAGTCAGAGTAAAATGATCAGTGGTCCATGAAAGATTCTATCTCCACATTAGCTCTGTGTGTGTGTGTGTGTGTGGGGGGGGGGGAGGATGAGTGGAGGATGACGCTCTAATTTCTGTTTTCTCAACTGAAGCACTTCTCAGCAGCAACTGAGCGCTTTCATCTCTAATTGACCCAATCTACACTTCCTTAGATAGTCACAAAAAAGAGTTGGCATTTCCTTCCATCCATCCATCCATTTTCTATACCGCTTATCCATCAGGGTCGCGGGGGAGCTGGAGCCTATCCCAGCTGACTACGGGCGAGAGGCGGGTTCACCCTGGACTGGTCGCCAGTCAATCGCAGGGCCAACACACAAAGACAGACAACCGCACACTCACACACTCACACCTAGGGGCAATTTAGAGTAGCCAATTAACCTTAATGTGTTTAAATGTTTAAATTTATTTTAAAACAATAGAAAAGCCACACACTAATAACTCAGATACATTCATTTTTACTAATAAAGATGAAACTTTACACAAACCGCCTCCTTCAGGATAAAATAGCCTGTATCTTTATAGCAACTAGGGCTGGTGCCACAGGTCTGAGAGGCCTGAGACCAAACACAACAACAAGTCTGCATAATCAAAACCTAAACCTGTACAAACAAGCCTACTAGTTCTAAACCCAAGGTTAAGCACTACTTATTTTAAGTTATTATTAGACAGATATACTATTCAATATTTTATGTCAATAAATCAAATATAAGTCTGCTTTGACTGGTCACAAAACACCACTCTAAAATGTACAGTTTTATCACACGACACATAGCCATACTGTTGCAAGTCTTGAGGGAGCATGCAATTGAAATGCCAGCTGTAAGAATGTCTACCAGAGCTGCTACCAATAAGCTGAATGTTCATTTCACTATCATAAGCCATCTCCAGAATGTAAGGTGCACAAGGGGTTCATGTTGAAACAAATTAAAACCTGTCAAGGGACCAACATCCTGGCTGTTTGTGTGACAGTTGCATTGCTGAACTGCCTGTGCACTTGTGTGTCCTGACAGATAGCGTTGCTGCTGGGACACTGCCACAACCAGCTTTATCTTTCAACGTGGAACACACTGAAAAATGATTGCCCTTCACCTGGTTATTTTTTTGTGTGCATTTTATATCAATGACATATTCTGCAGACATAGACACTGTGCAGTGCAACACTGGTATAACCCTGATATGACTATCCATGGATCCTTTTTGGTGAGAACTGCATGAGTGAGACCCCAGATTTCTGGGTGAGCTGACACAGGAGCTGCACATGACACACATGTGAGCTGTGCTGCTCCTGTGGACAGTGTGGCTGCTCTGAGTTCAACTCGGTTCAACTAACTTGATAAGATAAGATAAGATAAGATAATCCTTTATTAGTCCCATAACTGAGAAATTACAGTGCTATAGCAGCAAACAGGATATAGAGGGTGCAAAGCATGCAGGGATAAGAGAAGGATGGGCATTCAAAACGAATAAATACACAGGAAACAAGTACCTGCAGCTGTACACAGTACAGAAAAGAAAAATACTATTTACACTAGAGTCCCTCAGGTTATGATTAGTGGATGGATTGATTATTGTACACATCTGTTTCAGAGACTAGACAGACTATTTGCCTTGCTGCCAGTTAAATATTTACCAAAATAGTCATGTAATGAAACACACACATACACACACTCACTAATGGTGCAACAAAATGTAGTTAATCTGTGCAAGTCCCATAAGATGAAATACAGTTTTACTGCCACTGTTTTTTTTAATTTACTTTTTAGAAAGTAATTGCCTAAATCTGGATGCAGAGTTGCAGTGCTTAGTTACATAACACAGATATGTACTGTGTTTTACTCTGAACAACAATGACTGGGTTTTGGAGGAGTGACAGATGATTTAAAAGCTGTCACTTCTGCCTCCATCAAAATTCTTTAGGCTATATCACTGGGCATTTTCAGTGGTGAGTAACTGGGCATGCATTCTAGAAATAAATGGTAAGGCTGTGATGATTGTGATGGAACTTCGGGACTGTCTGCTGCCTTCATCGTGACACACATGTCTGCTCACTCACTAAAGCAGCTTCAGTCTCTGTGGCATAGGAGCCTTCAGTATCAGACTATTTGTGACATATAGCTAAACCATCAGGTAGTCCTGTGGGTGGAACCTTGAGCAAGATGACAGAATGGTAGCCACAGACAAGAGTTTCTGTAAGAGATTGGATGAGAACTTACCAGTCCACATGTCCTGAAAGACTTCAATATCCGGGACACCTGGGAGAAATTCTGTTCAAATATCATATGTGTTTAAAACACAAATCATAGAGACTGCTGATGCGGGTTGATGCAGTGGCAGGCACTGAGGCTCTGTGTGTCACATCTGGTAAACTCAAAACCCATCAGAGATGTGCTTTCCCTGATTTCCCTCCAGTAGTACTCCAGTTCAGGCTCTGGGTCTCTGTAAAGCATCTAGAGACGGTTTTGATTGTATAAGGTGCTATATAAATAAATTGAAATTGAAATTAAATTGAATTAATTACTGTACACTACAATGTTCATTGTACACTGCAACTCGCCACTTCCTCGAGAAGTTCCAGCAGTCGTCTCTAGATCTCAATTGCTCTCAATAGCTGAGTAGCAGCTTTGACCTTGAAATTTGCTTCACTTTGCTTTGTAAACTATGCCACTTTGTGCAGTTGCTCTGATTAGATGTGTTCAGAGGTGGAAGGAGTACTCGGGTCTTGTACAGCAGCAATACCAATGTGTAGAAAGATTCTGTTACAAGTAAAAGTCGTGCATTTAAATTTGTAGTTATTCACATCAAAATCGCCTAATGTACCAAAAGTAAAAGTACTCATATACTTCATTATTAATTATGAAGGATAGGCCCATTACAACCATTAGAGGCTTAAATCTTGCACTTGCAAAATGTGACTTGTGAGCATCTTGTAACTACAAAACAGCTCTAACCCTAATTCAATTCGGTTTATTTATATAGTGCCAAATCACAACAGTTATCTTATAACACTTTCCAAACAGAGTAAGTCTAGACCAAACTCTTTAATTTACTTTTTAATACATTAAGACCCAACCTTCTCCCATGAGCAAACACTTGGCGACAGTGACGAGGAAAAACTTCTCTTAAGAAGGCAGAAATCTTGGTGCAGACCCCAGCTATAGGTTTGTTGCCATCTGCCTTGACAAGAGGGGGCACACAGACAGACATGCATAACAACAGCAGTAATAACAGAGTACTGGAACTAGTAATGATAACAAAAACACAGAAATAAACAGAAAAAAACAGAAATATGACTAAATGATAATAATGGCAGTCGGTCTCAAGCAGGACCACAACAGGAGGTGAAAGACCCTGGGAAAGAGACCAAGTTAGTAACATGCATTAATGGAACACCAATGTGTACAGAAAGACAGGGAGGACAGAAGGTCAGTGCATCATGGGAGGTCCTCTGGCAGTCCAAGCCTATAGCAGCATAACTAAGGGCCAGTCTAGACCAGCCCTAACTACCAGCTTTATCAAAAAGAAAAGTTGATTTTGTAGGAGAGGAGCTTGATAACATCTGGATTAGCTGGAGAGTCTTTAGAAACTTGGGACAACCTAATAATAGGGAGTTGCAATATTCCAGCCTGGAAATAATAATAATAAATACATTCCGACAAATTTTTTTGCATCTTTCTGAGACAGGATGTGCCTAATTTTTGAAATGTTAAATAGATGAAAGAAGGCAGTACTTGAAAGTTGTGTTATGTGTGAGTTACAGAACATATCCTGATCAAAGCAAACTCCCAGATTTCTTATGGTGAGGATGGTAATGCCATCCAGGGCAGCTATATCATTAGATATTTTATTTTTAAGTTCCATAGGGCCCAGCCCAAGAACTTCAGTTTTGTCTGAGTTTAGAGGTAGAAAATTGCAAATCATGTAGATTTTTATGTTTTTAAGACACATGTGAAGGTTGGTTAGCTGATTTGTTTCATCTGGTTTCATTGATAAGTGTAATTGCATGTCATCTGCATAACAATGATCATTTATGGAATGTTTCCTAATAATATCACTAACAGGTACCATATTTAAAGTGAATGGTATTGGTCCGAGCTCAGAATCTCTGTGACTAACCTTTGCATGTATGGAGGATTCATTGTTAACTGAAACCAGTTCCTTCAATGGGAATTAAGTGTTCCAATCTGTGTAATAAAATGTAATGGTCAGTAGTGTCAAATTTAGCACTAAGGTCTAACAATATGAGTACAAAAACAAGACCCTGATCTGATGTGAGTAGTAGGTCATTTGTGACTTTGACTAGTGCCTTCTTCTCTCAAAGCAGAAGTGCTAAGTAAGGGTAAAACATCTTTGTGCAGCTTAGTTGGGATGGGGTCTAAGAGACATGTTGTAAGATTAGATGATAAAGATAAGAGTTAAGAGTTTTTTGAGAAGGATTTTACTGGTAAAGGTTAATGGGATAAATAGTCTAGATAATTATCTGGCCCTACAGCTGTTTCTAAGTCTCCTGTGTTTGAAGGTATATCGGTACCTATTGAGGTTAGAAGATGATAAATTTTGTGTCTAATGAGTAATATTTTGTCAACTTTAACAAAAGGCTATTAAGTCATTGCTACTAAGGGTTACGGGAATACAAGGCTTGATAGCACTGTGACAATAGAGTTGAATGTCATTCTCAGTGTGCTTGCAGCACTATCAACAAAATGATTAATTTGAGAAGTAACTTTTATGCAAACTATAGTTAGCATAAATAATACATAGGACTGAAACCAGCTCAGTGCAGTTCCTTTGATGCCAATTAGGTGTTCCAATCTGTGTAATAGGATAGAATGGTCAATGGTATCAAATGCCTCATTAAGGTCTACCAGTACAAGGACGATGATGCCAGTAGGAGGTAATTTGTGACTTTGACCAATGATGTTTCTGTGCTATGATGAGCTCTAAAGCCAGACTGAATATCCTTAAATAAGTTATTATATTGAAGAAAGTCATATAGCTGATTGGTGACACCCCCTCACCCCCCTCTCCCTCTCTCTCTTTGTCTCTCTCTCTCTCTCTCTCTCTCTCTCTCTCTCTCTCAACCCAACCGGTCAAGGCAGATGGCTGGCCACATTGAGCCGGGGTCTGCTCCGAGGTTTCTGCCTTCAAAAAGGCAGTTTTTCCTCTCCATTGTCGCTAAGTGCTTGCTCAAGGGGGAATGTTGGGCTCTCTCTATTTACAATTTAATTGAAGAGTTTGGTCTAGACCTGCTCGAAAGTGTCATGAGATAACTTTTGTTGTGAATTTCCATCCATCCATTTTCTATACCGCTTATCCGTCAGGGTCGCGGGGGAGCTGGAGCCTATCCCAGCTGACTACGGGCGAGAGGCGGGGTTCACCCTGGACTGGTCGCCAGTCAATCACAGGGCCAACACACAAAGACAGACAACCACACACTCTCACACTCACACCTAGGGGCAATTTAGAGTAGCCAATTAACCTAATGTGCATGTTTTTGGTATTGTGGGAGGAAGCCGGAGTACCCGGAGAAAACCCACACAGGCACAGGGAGAACATGCAAACTCCACATAGAAGGGCCCAGACCGGGATTCGAACCTGGAACCCTCTTACTATGAGGCGACAGTGCTAACCACTGCACCACCGTGCCGCCCTTTGTTGTGAATTGGCGCTATATAAATAAACTGAATTGAATTGAATTGAATTGAATTAAATACTTCCTCAATCACTACTGCATTAGTCATTTTGCGCATGTTGCCAAAGACAGAGGCTACTGCCAAGAATTTAATTCATAATTAAAATATTTGGATTGTAGCCAGGTGCCTTTATCATTAGAACAGCTGCCCTTTGACATATCCATACATCCCTCAGAGGAAATCTTGCTCCATCCCACACATACACACACATAGACAAACTGATCAAATATCAAAAATACCACCCATTGTCTTTTTGTGGCTCTAGGCAACTTTATGAGCAAAAGACATGTCAGATACAAAGATGTGGCTGTTTTGGAACACGTTCATTTCGCAAAAGAACTCAACTGTGTCCCCCTAAAGCTGCCCTTGAGAAAGACAGACAGACAGAAAGAAATACCTCTATATTGCGGCAGTCAGCTTATGCAGGCAAGATCCAACTCCAAGCTGACAATCTCCAGGCACGACCAACTGGGACATAATATTCATGTTATCAGTAATTAAACCAAGCAGTGGGTGTAACAAATATTTTCCCTAGCCTGTCACTGTACATTTAAGCATTCACTGAGAGTATTGCAGCACAAAGGAGCAGTGCCAACACTACAGCTCACTCAACATCCCTTAACCAAGGAATCAACGGGGATACCACAGTGACAAAAGGGAGTGATCAGAGCCTCCCTTAGAGGTCTTTATTTTCTGTATTGCAACAACGAACTGATTTAGTCCCATCCCACATGGAAGATACTGAAGTTGGCATGAACAGTTCAATGTGGCAGTTACACACGCATGTATGAGTTAATTTGTTGGATGGTGGAAAAGGAAGAGATGGTGATGTAGAGCGGATGCCTGAAGCATGCCTTGTTTCATTACTCTATATACTGCACAAACATGGCTGTAATAACAATAAAAACTTCTTGACTTTGACCCTGAGAAAGACAGGACAGCCTGATGAGCTCTAAACAGTCTCCACAGTGTCCGCTCTTTCCTACTTCTATACGTCAGCTTGTTCTCTCTCTCTCTCAGTGTAGGCAACACACACAAACACAAACATCAAACAACCTTTGCCAAATATCATCAACTAAAGCCATTCCGCAGCTCTCTGCAGCTTAGTCAAGGTAAAGAGCAGAAAGTCATTTACACTAGAGAGAAAGAGGGAGGGAATGAGGAATAATCTTGAAGACTTCAGACACTGCAGGCTGTTGTTGGTCCATAACCACATATTTACAAAGAAGGAAAGAAAGTAAGAAAGAAATCCGTCAAGTAATGAAAGCTGCAGTATCTTTATAAGATATATTGAAATTCACTGAGTGATTATAGCAAAGATCTAGTGAACTATAGAAAGGTCATTTAGAAATGTCATAAAAGCTTTAATCCTTAAGATTAGTACTATATCCCATTATAGCTCATTTTTCATAATTATTGTGGTCATTTCATTTTTTAGCAATATCTATACAATGTATTTACATTCTATGATTATCGCTTTATATAGTAGTTTTCATCACTAGTGGCTAAGTCTGCATTTCCTTCAAAGGATTCAAATAACCTACACTCCTACAAGGAGTTCACAGCAAAAGTTGAACATACAGTGCATCCAGAAAGTATTCACAATGTTTCACTTTTTGCACATTGTATGTTATTCTACACGAATACCCCATAATGACAAAGTGAAACAAGTTTGCTTGAATTTTTTGCAAATTTATTTAAATAAATAAATAACATGTACATAAGTATTCACACCCTGTGATCAATACTTTGTTGAAGCTCCTTTGGCAGCAATTACAGCCTCAAGTCTTGATGATCCTATAAGCTTGACACACTTATTTTTGGGCAGTTTCTCCCACTCTTCAATGCAGAACCTCTCAAGCTCCATCAGGTTGGATGGGGAGTGTCAGTGCAAAGCCATTTTCAGATCTCTCCAGAGATGCTCAGTAGGGTTCAAGTCTGGGCTCTGGCTGGGCCACTCAAGGACATTCAGAGTTGTCCTGAAGCCACTCCTTTGTGATGTTGGCTGTATGCTTAGGGTTGTTGTCCTGTTGGAAGATAAACCTTCACCCCAGTCTGAGGTCCAGTACACTCTGGAGCAGGTTGTCATCAAGGATGTCTCTCTATATGGCTGCAGTCATCTTTCCCTCGACTCTTACTAGTCTCCCAGTTCCTGCTGCCGCAAAACATCCCCACAGCATGATGCTACCACCACCATGCTTCACAGTAGGAATGGTATTGGCCAGGTGATGAGCAGTGCCTGGTTTCCTCCAGACATGATGCTTGTCATTCATGCCAAAGTGTTCAATCTTTGTTTCATCAGACCAGAGAATTCTGTTTCTCGTGGTCTGAGAGACCTCCCTGACTAAGGCCCTTCCTCCCCGATCACTCAGTTCAGTTGGGCAGCCAGCTTTAGGAGGAGTCCTGGTGGTTCCAAACTTCTTCCACTTATGGATTATGGAGGCCACTGAGCTCTTTGGGGCTTTTAATGCAGCAGAAATCTTTTCTGTACCCTTCCCCAGATCTGTGCCTTGACACAATCCTGTCTTGGAGGTCTACAGACAATTCCTTTGACTTCATGGCTTAGTTTGTGCTCTGACATGCACTGTCAACTGTGAGAACAACGCAAGAACAACGAGTCAGCTAATAGAGTGGAGGTGCAATGTTTAACGGACTGGTACGAAGTCAACAACTTGTCCCTGAATGTGAGCGAGACCAAAGAGATGGCTGCAGACTTCAGAGGAGCACAGCATGACCACTCTCCACTGGAAACTGATGGCTCCACCACGGAGATTGTCAAGAGCACCAAGTTCGTTGGTGTTCACTTGGCGCATGACCTCACCTGGTCCATCAACACCAGCTGCACTATTGAGAAAGCCCAGCAGCTGCTCCACTTCCTGAGGTGGCTGAGGAAAGCGCATCACTGCCTGGTAACAGCATTATAGCCGATCGCAAGGACCTACAGCTGGAAGTGAGAACAGCTGAAAAGATCATCAGAGTCTCTCTCCTCCTCATGAAGGACATCTACACCATATGCTGCATCTGCAAAGCCCTCAGCATTGTGGATGACCCTGCACACCCATCACACAAACTGTTGGTCTGGGAAAAGATACTGAAGCATTCAGGCTCTTACAACCAGACTGTGCAACAGCTTCTTCTCCAGGCCTTAAGACTCCTCTTTTCTCAGAGGCTGGGCTGAGTTCACTACACAACAGAACATGCACATTGTCATCTTATACTTTGTAATGTTTACAATAACTGTTGACACTGTTTATAATAGTGTCCCTACCTGCACTTTATGGCTGTCTGACACATTCCAAACAGGACCGTGTTCTGGTTAGTACTGCTGCTTGTCTTTTTTTTCTTTTCTTTTTTTCCTCTCACTGTGTATAGGCCTTGTGCACTATGTATAGTCTTGCGTTGGTTTGCACTATGTACAGTATTACAGGTGTATTTAAATTCTAGTGTCGCACCTGGTCCTTGGAGGAAGGCTGTCTTGTTTCACTGTTCAACTGTAAACAGTTGAAATGACAATAAAAAAACCTTTTGACCTTCTGACCTTGATATCAAAATTATGGTAATATTAATAATTAATAAATTAGTAATATTAATAATTAATAAATAAGCTAAATAATAAAAATACATTAAACATAGTCATTTGAGCCATTATTAATAGAAGAAGGATTACAGTTTTGATCAACCCCATACCAAGTACTTTCTGTGAATATAAATCCTGAACCTCAACCATATGTAGCTTCAACAATAATATAACCATATGTTGTTCAGTTTCAAGGATAAACAGACCCAGATTGGCATTCAACCCAACCTGTAAGAGAGAGTAGGAGGTTTAAGGTATGCCTCTGCAGATAAATGTTTTCTGAAAATTCAGAACAAGGATGGAAGGTTGGATGAAGGGAGGGATTTTTCCAAGGCAGTAGTGGCAGGGTGCACAGTAATTCTATGTATTGACATTTATATTGTTCTATGTACAGACAGTGCAGTTCTTTAGCCAGACTCTGTTTGACCCTGATTTGTGTATGCATATGTAAATGTATCTGTATGTGTTTGTGTGTGTATTCCTGTAGTTGTGGGGACGAAAATCTGTTTACACAGTAACATTGTGGGGATCCACCTTACTTATGGGTACAAAATGCAAGTCCCCATCATGTTAATCATTAAATATTAGGGTGGTTAGGTTTGGGTTAGGGTTGGGATTAGGCAAGAAATATTTTTTGTGCTGGTTAGCTGGTGGTCAAGCTTCCAAGAAATTAATGTAAGTCTATGTAATGTCCCCAAAAGTGATGGAAATATGGTGCTTGTGTTTGTGTGTGTCTAAAGATGGAGGAATGTTTGATGTGAATGTCTCACGGCTTAGCTTAATTCTTCTCATATGGAGGAAGGCAAACAGTGGGTAAATGGCTGAGACAAGCCATAGCCAAGCCATATTTCCAGTATTTGTATATGGATCAGGCAGCGTCACACTAGACAAGCTGGGTAGAAACTCATTGAAATTCAACAACATCCTTGCAATGTTTGCTGGAGGGGGCTCTTGTTTGTTTATGCACTAAGTGGGTGATGGGAACTCATTTGTCTATAAATGATCACATATTCCTCTCCTTGTCAGTGTCAGGCTGTTTGTGTCCACTGGCATAAGGCTGTCTCCTACCTGACCAGGCTGTTCTATCAGTTCTTGCCACTCTCTTAATACATTTAAAAACTTATTTCCCAAATTACAGCAGTGTATTGATGTAAATATGACCAAAAAATAATTGAAGGACAATAGGGATATTGATTTCATTCTGATTTTTTTTTCTATATAACATTTCGTTTCTATCATACAATATATCAAAATATTGAATATCTCTTGTTGTCACTTAATTTTGTGATCTAATGAGATAAAGTGATAAAGAGATTAAGTCATATGAACAGCAAAGATCGAAGTCAAAACAAATGTCATGTGCTGTATCAAATAAAATAAAATCAATAAATGATGAGTTAATACATACTTTTATCTTCTCTTATTTAGAATCTTGAGGGAATGTGCCCAATATATCTTAAAATAAGTAAATAATTTAATTATTTAGGAGTAATATGCCTCATTATTTACAGGAAAAAATGTACATGGTCACATTCAAATTTAGTAATAATGTCCTTATCCAGAAACAAAGTGGTGTTCTATTAAGATGAATCACTGTATATCCATATCCATATCTGAATTAATAAATTAGCACAAGCTTGGGACGCATGGTGGTGCAGTGGTTAGCACTGTCGCCTCATAGCAAGAGGAACCCTCTTGTCAGGTTTGAATCCCAGTCTGGGCCCTCATGTGTGGGGTACTCCGGCTTCTTCGCACAGTCCCAAAAACATGCACATTAGGTTAATTGGCTACTCTAAATTGCCCCTAGGTGTGAGTGTGAGAGTGTGTGGTTGTCTGTCTTTATGTGTCGGCCCTGCGATTGATTGGCCCGTCCAGCGGGTACCCCGCCTCTCGCCAGCAGTCAGCTGGGATAGGCTCCAGCCCCCCTGCGACTCTGACGGATAAGCGCTATAGAAAATGGATGGATGGAAGTGGAAACTTTGTTTTGGTCACCCCCAGTGTTTTTGCTGTCTCCCTGATGGGTTTATATATTTATGTTTTCAGCCTCTTTCATTTGCATAGACGCCTCTTTGGACCTCATGTTGAGTGTTCCAGTTAACAGCTATCGAATGCAAATGTAACACTCAGAATCAACTCCAGACCTTTATCTGCTTCATTTGTCATGAACTAATGAGGGAACAGACCGTATCTGACCATGAAACTGCTTGACAGCCACATGTCTATGGTGGTACGGTTGTCGTTGTTCATAGCTTCACGTTCCAGCGTTATTCACAGCCATAGTCTTTGCCTCTTAGTGTTTGATCCCTGCTCGTTTTGACCTAGTCTTTTTGCCTCTCGACTTTGATACCTTTGCCTGGTTTGACTGCCTTTTTGTGTACCGACCTCTGCCCGGAATAAACCTTTTTTTTTCTGCTCTACCGACTCGAGTCGTGCATGTGAGTCCTCCTTTCACCTAGCCAGGTCCGTGACATTCCATACCTCACTCATTACCTGCTACTTGCAACTCAGAAACTTGTGTCACACAACAGAAAGAAATTGTTCTATGGAGGACTATGTCTATAGTCATAGAATCTGTGGTTACAACAGTAACCAAATATCTACTCCAGTGGTGCAGATTTGGCTGTTGTTGGGTCCTTTATTTGGATATCACTTAATTGTAACTAAATTATATGTGATGATATCTATTTAGTGTTCTTATCATGAATGTTTAATCGTTACTTGCATTGACATTTATCCTATTTAGAAATTATACCAGAAGTAATATTTTAAAACTCTGCAGTTTGATTTTCAATATGGATGTGTCAGTCCATAATGACTTAAATTAAGAATTATAACTCTCCACATCACTATTGCAAACAGTGCTCAACTGCACCAGTCTAACTTCCAGTGCCCTGGCACGAAGATCACATTTTCTTCTCTGAATCAAAGGTGCCAGAGGAAGGCTGTCCCAATATAATAAAAATGGATAAGGCTAGGAATTGTTATGAACATGTGCTCATAGCTTAAATTGTCACGATTGAGCACCCTCACACTAGAAATGCTCATCCTGAGCTATTTTTGGAAGATGAAGTTAATTTCACACCTCGAGAATATATTCTGTTTTTTGTATATTAGCTAATTGCCTGAAAACTCCTCACCAAATGCTTTGTCACTGCTATTAACTTCAGACTTCAAGACCCATTTTGTTTGGCGTAAACATAGCCCAGACTGTCATCACTAATGCTGAGCTTATTTTTTATTTTCATTATGTCTGGTAAAAACTAACATCTGTAGCCAATGTTGACCAGCTGTGCTCTTCCTCACCCATGCGCTCCTACTCTTCTGTCCATGTTACACCTACCACCCCATGGACTCCGCAAGTCTCTGAGCCCATCCTGGCCATAGTTGTTACCACTTGCACAGACCCATCCAATGGACACACACTGTATGCGCCTCTAGGTGTGTGTGCATGTGTGGTTGTCCATCGTTGTGTGTCAGCCCTGCGATTGACTGGCAACCAATTCAAACCAGGGTGTACCCCACCTCTTGCCCGTAGTCAGCTGGGATAGGCTCGCAACACTGACGAGTAAGTGGTATAGAACATGGATGGATATTCGCATCTCTCCTGAGAAATTTCAGAGGACTAGAACATGAACAGCTAATTAAGTAGGGTCTATCTGAATAAACTGACTGAATACATCGCCAGTTTGGTGCGTTCCATCAACCACTTGTGCATCACCTGAGACTCACATCTACAAGACCTTCTCTGACCTCATGATACCTCCTAGGGGGCTTCAAAGGGTTAGGGTTAGGGTTTTCATTTTTTACTTTTTGCTATGATTAATGCACAGTTTGGGAAATATCAACATTGAAACGGCATCTTAATATTTTTTGCATGCACAATCGTAAAATTGTCAAAAATTTAAAAACCCACTATATTGCAACAAAAGAAACAAATGAATAACAGCTTTTAAGAATGTGCTATCAGTATTAAGTTTTTTTAAATGTACTTTTTTTGCTTGATGCGTACTAGTTGTAGCAATGAAAATCTAACTTAAATAATATTAGTAATATTATCAAACATCTTTCTATTTAATTCAAAAAGACTGAATAAAAATATTTAATTTCACTGAAAGGTGGAATAAAAATTTTCAGCCAGATAACTTTGTGATGTTCAAATAACACAATTGCTGTTTTTACTTCATTTAATATGGATAAAATACATAGCATGGTTACTTTCTGATCAGGCAGTGATTCATCTTTTTGACAAGACAAGACAACGATATTTTTATAGCCCATTTTTACAAGCAGTTTGTCTCAAAGGGCTTAACATACCATCAGCAACATCCTCTGCCCTTCGACCCTCACACCGACTAAGGAAAAACTCCCAAAAAACCTTTAACAGGAAAAAATGGAAGAAACCTCAGGGTGAGCAACAGAGGAGGGATCCCTCACCCAGGACGGGCAGACGTGCAATGATGCTGTGTTCATTGTACAGTGCATGTTATAATTGTATATTACATCATTATTATGACCACAATATATTGATTTAGCAAATTTAAAAGGAGTGCTATTTTTTTCTTTGTATCTTATTTCACTGTCAACTAAACATGTTGGAATAATGTGTGAAAACAATTCAGAAAAATCTCAGTATTTTCTTTCCATTGTGCCTCCATAGAATATGAATACTGTATCATTTAACCACAGCAGATAAGAAAACAGTCGCGCAGTTAACATATCTGTACCGACCATTTTTAACGATTTTGGAAAACAAATCTCAATTGATGTGTTCACTCACTGAATTTGGAGGACTTGTTTATTCTACTTACTTGTTTATTCTAATAATAACAAAGTTTTATTAGAATAAACAAGTATAATAATAAAGTTTCCCTGCCTAGTTCATCCAGGTTCACAACATTCACCTGTCTTCTTATTGTGACTTACTTGGGCTGTTTTACCTGGACTGATGTGTGTATATCTGAGAATTTAACAGTTACTGTACCTCTCTCCTGCTTTCTAACCCATCTCTCTCTCTCAATGTAATTGTCCGTATCTTTAATTCAAATCACAAAACCCCATCCCTGGCCCCTATCCCTGTCCTACTTATTTTTCTGTTCCTCTGTCCATTATCTCTGTGCTCTTTGCTCACCCGTCATCTCTTTTATCTCCCCAGCACTCTCTCTCTCTCTCTCTCTACCCTCATTTTTTCCTCTGCCTTTCTCATCCACTTTGTATCTCTTTATCGCACAGAGAAATGCATACGCACATAAAAACCCTCATGCAATTCACTACAGACAACTGATAATCACAAAACCTTTTAGTTTACACTTTAAGTTGCATGCTCTGCATCTCTTTCTGCATGTTTCTTATGTGCATTATACAGTTTGACAAAAGAGACATCCATCCATCCATCTTCTATACCGCTTATCTGTCAGGGTCGCGGGGGAGCTGGAGCCTATCCCAGCTGACTATGGGCGAGAGGCAGTTCACCCTGGACTGGTCGCCAGTCAATCGCAGGGCCAACACACAAAGACACACAACCACACACTCTCACACTCACACCTAGGGGCAATTTAGAGTAGCCAATTAACCTAATGTGCATGTTTTTGGTATTGTGGGAGGAAGCCGGAGTACCCGGAGAAAACCCACACAGGCACAGGGAGAACATGCAAACTCCACATAGAAGGGCCCAGACCGGGATTCAAACCTGACCACCCGACGAAAGAGACATACCAAATAAAAAATGACAGGTCTAGAACACAGTTCTTTTCCATACATACTGCTTTTGCCTCCTACTCTAATACACAAAGACTGAAAATTAGGTCCATTTTATATTGGAACACGTGTTTTTG
The DNA here is from genome assembly GCF_020382885.2 of Scatophagus argus. Classification (NCBI taxonomy): domain Eukaryota; kingdom Metazoa; phylum Chordata; class Actinopteri; family Scatophagidae; genus Scatophagus; species Scatophagus argus. The sequence goes on along the minus strand of NC_058508.1, from coordinate 1,893,549 downwards.
GCATTTGGCCTCTGTACATCATCAGATTGAATCTGAAATGAAAAACTCAAGACTTTCAGCTTTAATTCAAGGGGTTTGACAAAAGTGTGGCATTAACCAATTAGGAATTTTAGTTATTTCCCTAGTAGCACATTTTGGTTCCCAGAAGATTTTAAGAACGTTAGCTTCAGGTTGCAGTCGGGTTCCCTGAACGTTACTTTTGGTTAGGTTTTGGTTGCCGCTTGGTTGCAGAGGAAAGTTGTTCTCAGAACGTTGCGTGTTGGTTACCTGTTTGATTCCCTGAAAGTTCCTCTAATGTTGTTGGGTTACATGTTTGATTCCCTCAACTTTGCCCTAATATTCCCCTAACGTTGTGTCTCTGTAGAATGGTATTTTTTGGTTTTTACCTGAGAATATGATCAGTGATGAATGAAAAGGCAAATTTGGCAGGACTTGAAAGTTTAATATAAATTATAATAAAATGCAAATCACAAAATAGAAAAATTACAGCAGACAATAAAAAATAAAAGTTGGTTGATTGTAAAAAAGTTGTTTTTAGTGTGGCCGCTGAGACGCGCTGTCATTATCGACACTGGCGGAGAACTTCTTGATGGCTGGTCCAGCATCTTTATTCTTGCTGACAAGCAAACCTAAAAAGAATAAGAAACAAAAATTTAAGAAAGAAGAATGAACACAAGTTCACAAAAGCACGAGAAACCACCCTATTATCAACCCAGAAATTTCTGATCACTTCAAGCGAAGTTCCAGTTCATTTAATTATTTTTCACCAACTGAGACAGATAGAGAATACAGAAGTTTAATTTACTGTCTGTGAGGGCATGCAAAAGTAAACATAAAATATAAACTATGACTAAGAAGGTAAAGTAAAGCTATATATATAAATGTGCATGTGTGCTACATTAGCTGCTGTGCAAAATTCAGCAGAGAATGAATAATTGTGCAAGAACTGTCAGGAGGTAAACAGCATGGTACATGTGCAATTATTGAATATTAAGGTGCATGAACAGTAGACAATATTACATTGTACTGTGTTTCTGGATGTAAACTGGATGTGTAAGGGTATAGTTCATTGTTACAGACTCCTTTCAGCTGTTGAGGAGTCTAATGGTGGAGGGAAATAAAGAGTTCCTGAGTCTGGTGGTCCTGCACTTCACACTCCTGGACCTCCTGCCCTAGGGGAGGAGAGTGAACAGACTTTGTTGGGGGTGGGTGGGGTCCTTGATGATGGAGGCAGCTCTCCTGCGGACTCTGTGGTAGTAGATGCTCTGCAGAGAGGGCACAGGAGTCCTGGTGATCTTAGATCTTCACCACTCTCTGCAGGCGTTTGCAGTCCATGACTGTAGAGCTGCTGTACCACACAGTGATGCATCTGGTCAGGATGGACTCAACAACACAGCTGTAGAAGTTGCTGAGGATCTTTGTTGACATGCCAAACTTCCTCAGCCTCCTCAGGAAGTACAGCCGCTGCTGAGCTTTCTTCAGAAGCTGTGTGGTGTTGAGTGTCCAGGTGACGTCCTCGCTGATGTGGACCCCCAGATATTTAAAGCTGCTCACCCTTTCCATTTCCAGTCCCCAGAGAACCAGTGGCTGATGAGGGCTCCTCTCCTTCCTCATGTCCACTATCATCTCCTTGGTCTTGTCTGTGTTGAGGGTGAGGTCGTTGTCCTCACACCATGTCACCAGAGTGGCCACCTCCCTGCTGTAGGCCGCCTCGTCTCCGCCAGCGACGCGTCCTATCACGGCGGTGTTGTCTGCAGACTTCAGGTGATGTTGTCCTTGTGGGAGGCCACACAGTCGTGGGTGAACAGGGTGTAGGGGATGGGACTGAGGACACAACCCTGTGGTGTGCCAATGTTTGTGATGATGCTGACTGAAGTCCTGTTCTCTATTCTGACAGACTGAGGCAGAGGAAACTTATCATATATAAGTATACTTACATATACTTGTCCCAATGTATGTGCAAATGTTTGCATGCTAGAACAGCTGTTCACTGTAAATAGGACCTACTATTGCCACCTGGTGCTGTCCTCAAAGCTACAGCGGCACTACAAGGGAAGCTGAGAAAGACTAAACTTTATGCAGAAGGATATAGAAGCACAGACTTGTTTACTACTTGGGTTCGCTTTCTCTGTAGATTCAGGTCCACACCAGTCTTTCTTGTTTGAGTATCATTGTATTTAAACAGTTTCAACAGCCTGTATGCATGATTTAAAAAAATGCTATTCTGCACTCAGGAATCAAACTTCTCTGTGAATAGTATATTGACTACACCAGGAAACAGCTGTTCAGTTGGAGCGGAGTATGTAAATTACATGCTCAGGACACACTCTCATAGAGCTGCAGCTCAATGAGAGGCCAGAGACTGACTGCTACTACGTTGTGTGTCTGTGTGAACCCAGTCCAAGTCCAATGATGATAATAGCTCTTATCTTACTACTGTCTACTCAGCTTCTGTCTTATTATATTTTAATTACCAAACTATTGAACTGGAAATATTAATACCATTTAAACAGTGGTACTAACTTAGTGCTGTGTACCAAAAGATACTTTACTTTAAACCTGCAGTGTGGAATGTCAACCCTCTTGCAGTGATAGTAAGGAAACACACACTGCCAATGTGCTTATGATGCCATAGGCTCCAACAAAGGCTCTGCCATACTGCTGTTTGCTGTAGTCTTCTCTGTTGCTTAAGTAATTTAGGAAATTTTAAAACCTGTACATATCACTCAATCTGATTTGAGTTTCAGCTGCTGTTACCATCTCATGTACGTACATACATGTACAGCTTTTTTTTCCAGCACGATGTATGTACATATGCCAGGGAATACCGGAATACCAAGATATAGTATGGAGGCTTTATAAAGCACTCTTGCCAGAGTACTTGATTTAACAGTAGAGACCATATAATAGACAACAGACTCAGGACTTAGTCTGATACTATCTGTGGATGCCTTTTCCCTGATAGTCACTGATTCAGAAAAACAAGGTACAAAGATTATGTTAAGGCATAACAGGGCAAAAGCATGTGTGTGTCTGAGAGAGAGAGAGAGAGAGAGAGAGAGAGAGAGAGATTATCCTGTATATATCAAGAGAACACTTGACCTGCCCTTTTCTGGTATCTTACAGTTCTTCACAGAAAGATCTGCCTTAATCCAGTAACCTTTCCTTTAGTGTCACCATCAGGCCTAATCCTATTTATCCAGCCTTTGACTGTAACTTTTTGAAATAGGTATAAGAGCTGTGGTACAACCAAGTTTGTCTGATTCACACTTAAAAACAACCAGCAACACCCATACCAATAAATGGCAGTTTTGAGTCTCATAATTCATCTATCCCATATGTCTATTAATAGGCAGGTAAATCATGCAGGTGATTTCTTTCTTCTGTGAGGCAACAGTGCTACCCACTAAACCACAAGAATTCTTACATGCATATGTGCATGAATTTTTATTCTTCACCTTCCAAAAACTTTCTTCCAGTAATGCCCTTCAGCTCAACATGTCAATGGAAACTATATTACATTTTATTACTTTTTCTTTTTTTAACTGAGTACATTCATGCTGTGAAGAGGTTCATTTCTTATGCTTTTAAATGCCCTTTCCTGTACAGGCACCCTTAGGACTCTCTTTACATTTTAACCACACTATTGGCAAGGCTTTAATAATAATAAGTCAGAATAATGTTCATTTTGGCTGATTTAATAATGAACACTACAGCCTCTATAGGGGTCTGAGTTCACTTCATCTCTGTGCTGCTATGACCGTTTCATCATTTCCAGGTGATCATGTTTGTATGCAGGTGGGGCACATAATTTGTACTGTACATGTGCACCTGTGTGTGAGATACTGTCATTTCATATAACATGCTGAAGTCACCCACTGTGTGTGTGTGTGTGTCATCTTCCCTACACAGAGCTGTGAAATACTTCCTGTGAAATTTGAAAATGGCTTACAGGCAAAGCACTCTAGGCAACAACATTTCTCTGGCATAACACGCGTGTGGGGGCTGTGAGGAAATGTGGGGTGGTGGGGACTGGATGGTTTCCCAAACAACAAACTCTGCTGGATATTAATTAGCCAATTAGCTCTGTAACCATGGATATATGAAAGGAAAGCAGCAGTCTTTTTATAGAATAATGGTTGTCACACTTTGAAATTACACATTGTTTTCCAGGCAATTTCCTCTAATTGAGAAAAACTAGATTTTTCTGCATTTTCTGAGCCAGACAATAACTCATTACTTGTGTTGTTTATTTAGAAACTCTTATGCTCCACATGCATCATTACACTTTTTCTATATATACAGAAAGACACAGATAGGAACAACTGCCTTTAAAAAAAAGTTAAATGATACCGTTTCCAGTATCATTTGTACACAGAAAAATAAGTGCACTTTTGTTTTTGCTCTCATTTTTTCACAAGTTAAAGGAAACGATTTAAGACTTTTTATACACACGAAATAATTAATTCTCTCTGATTCTTTGACAAATTTGTTAAAATTAGTGTTAGTGAGCACTCCTTTGCCAAGAGAATCCATACAACTGACAGGTATGCTTTGGACTGCTCACAATAAACAAGTTAATATGAAAGGAAACTTTCATATTAATAAATGAAATATTAATGTCACATTAATAATACATGTATGATAATATGGTGTAAATAGTCCATCATTTTTATCACTATTCATTAAATGCAATTGTTTGAATTGTTCAGACACTCTCAACTTATATTTTAAAGTAGGGTAAGGTCACAAAAATGTTAATGTTGATTTGGTGTGTACATTTGCAAAGACTATGTTCTGTACCCCTACCCAATCTGGCCAGTGATGACATGTTTAGCCACCTGTCATTATTCAGCTGCTGGCAGTTGAGGTGGTGTCCAGCAAACAATGTGGGCTTTGTAGATAACTTGCAGACTTTCTGGGGATAACTTGGTCTGATTAGGAGAAACAGATGAAATTTTGTTTTACTTGTCTTTTTAGTAATGTCATTCTCATGTTGTTAACTGCTTTCCTGCCTGTACAACATCCATTGCACGTCTGCCCGTCCTGGGTGAGGGATCCCTCCTCTGTTGCTCACCCTGAGGTTTCTTCCATTTTTTCCTGTTAAAGGTTTTTCTGGGAGTTTTTCCTTAGTCGATGTGAGGGTCGAAGGGCAGAGGATGTTGCTGATGTTATGTTAAGCCATTTGAGACAAACTGCTTGTAAAAATGGGCTATACAAATAAAGTTGACTTGACTTGACTTGACTTGAGAGACGTTCGTCCCACTTTGGACAGAGTAGCTTTCATATCTAGAAATCTGTTTCTTAATAAACTAAAACATGACAACCCAGAGTTGAGACCAAGAGCCAGAGCTGCAGTCCTACACACCTCTCCACGCTTCCACTAAAACAATTATCCACTCAAAATCCTATAGCCTTAAATCGTATGGGAAGGCCCTACAGACTGCCAGAGCAGCCTATTACTCAACATTAATTGAGGAAAATAAGAATAATCTCAGGTTTCTTTTCAGCGCTGTTGCCAGGCTGACAGAGAGCCATCAAGACTTGTATTCCTATAACCCTTAGTAGCAATGACTTTATAACCTTTTTTAATGACAAATTTTACTTATTACTTATAAAATGTTTCACCTCCTAACCTCAACTGGCACTGATGTACCTTCAAGCACTGGAGCCTTAGAAACAGCTGTAAGACTGGATAATTATTTAGACTGCTTTTCTCCTATTGACCTTCACCAACTACACTCTTTCATCTTTGCATCTAAACTGACAGCATGCCCCTTAGACCCCATCCCAACTCAGTCGCTCAAAGAAGTTCTACCCTTACTTCCCTACTAGATATAAGAAATAATATCTGTCTCTAAACAGAGACAAATTTATTACATTGAGGAAAATAAGTACAGTTAAATTTATGCTGCACACTAGCTCTCCTTAAAAACCCTACTCTTGATCCAGAGATTTTGGGCGAATATAGACCGATATCTAACCTTCCCTTTTTCTCTTCTTGAGAGAATTCTTGAGAAAGAAACTGCTAATCAGCTGTTTGACTTTTGACATAGTAATAGTTTATTTAAGGATTTCCAGGCTTGTTTTAGAGCTCATCAAAGCACAGAGACAGCACTAGTCAAAGTCACAAATGACCTCCTTCTTGCATCAGGTGAGTCTCTGGTCTCTGTACTAGTATTGTCAGAGATAGGTGCTGCGTTTGACACCACTGACCATTAAATTTTATTACACAAATTGGAACACTTAATTGGAATTAAAGGAATTGCTTTAAGCTGGTTTCAGTCTTATTTATCAGATCGAACTCTGTTTGTTCATGTTAATGATGAATCTTCCATATGCTCAAAAATTTGTCATGGAGTTCCCCAAGGTTTGGTACTTGGACCAATATTATTCCCCCCGTATATACTCCCTGTTGGTGTCATTTTTAGAAAACACCAGATGAACCCTCTCTATCTCTATCTCTGACTCACCCTCTATCTCTCTCTCACAACTCAACTCAACTAGTCTAGGCAGATGGCTGGCCCCTTAAAGAATTGAATTGAATAATCAGAAGGTTGGTGGTTTAATCCTCCAGTCTGCATCTCAAAGTGTCCCTGAGCAAGACACTGAACCCCACATTGTTCCCGATGTTGCACCATTGGTATGTGATTGTGTGTCAATGGTTTGATAATGGCTTTCTGATGGATAGCAGCCGCTGCCATCTGTGTGGGAATGGGTGAATGTGAATGTAGTGAAAAAGTACTTCGAGTGGTACTGTACATTTATTTTTCCTTGTTACTATGACAAACTGTGCTCAGGTCAAGACTCCGGTGAGAACGAGCATGCTGGTGAGTTTTCCTGAGCAGATAATCTGTGCAGATAATCATAATCTTTCCATTGCTGTTTCTTCAAGTTCTTAAGGTGAAGGTCCTCCATGTATTTCCCTTGTATGGAAAGAAAAGATATGTCTATAAAATGCAATCTGTGTACCCTTGTGGGTTGTTTAATAAGTTAGTTGTTTACTTCCTCCTGGGTCTATTTGGCATCCAGCAGAGCAACAGAGTCTCCAGTAGGGGCATCTTCCAGCACCCATCCCAAAGACTCCAAAAAGGGTGGGTACACTGGACTGCCATTTAGTGTATAATCATAAAAACAGTCAGGACTCACTCCCCAACTTGAAGGCTCAGGGAAGCTTCAGAAAAAAGAGAGATCAACCCTTCCCAAAGAGGGTGGCTCCAGAGCCCTTGTTGTGCATAGAGGTGAGCCTGACTATATCAAGCTGGTATCTCTCGACCTCACGCACAACTTCAGGCTCCTTCCTCACCCAGTAAAGTCACATTCCATGTCTCAACAGCCAATATTGTGTGTATTTGTGCATATGTATATATACATACGCATCTTGTGGCAGCAACCTGGCTCTCAACACCAGCTGTGAGCTCTCAAATACCCATTCATAAACATACTACTGTCCAGTATAGTGGAGGGTATAGTGAGTACAATGTGTACACAATGTACACACAATGAGTGTATACAATGTATTCATATCATACCTCCAGCTCTTTGTTCTGTATATAATGTCTGTATGTGCATACTTGCACTTCATATTTTATCCTTAAACTTGCATTGCCTTCTGTATATATCTTAGCATATTCATTTTCTACAGTTCATATTGCATATAACTAAGTATATTCATAATTATCCTTGACTATTTATTATTATGACTCATATACATTGCTCTGCACTTTACTACTTTTAGCAGTTAATTGCATTTTGCTATTGCAGTAGCTGTGCAATGAAAAAAAAAAGTTGAATTTATTCTCTTACCAGCAATTTTAACAAGTTTAGTTGAGTGTGGGAGGGAAAGAGATTACTTACACTGTATGGATGGACAAACAGTGTGTCAGTCACTGCTAAAGCTCTTAATCTCCCTCACACAAATACACAAACACAAAAACACAGAACAATGTATCATTGTGGTGGAGATTGGCAGAGAGATCTGGATTATATTTTATTCATGACACCCTAAAGGCTGTTAATAACCAGCCAAGGCCCAAAACACTCAACCAAAACAGCATGGAAAAGAACAGAATTAAACACTGTGCAGCATGCTGTAAGGGAGGGAAGCATTACTGGACAGAACTGTAGAACAAGCATAGAGGAGCACCAGACTGAGAACAATAACACATGAAAGCTCAGAAGGGCTTAAAATTATAACATGGGCCAAAGTATAACAAGGGCTGAATGCTGGAGCCAGTTTGTGGCTTCGTGTTTGATCGAACCATAAAGTAAAATTTATTCTGCATCCAATGCATGGCGATGCCTTGGTTGCTAATTGGACAGTAAATTAACACAGTTAACTGAGGGAAACATATATGTACCATCCACCCTTGTCAACAATTGACTGCACTTCTATTGTGTGGAGCCATTTATGCTCACACCAGCTGATGTAAAAGTGGATGGTGCAACATAGGAAATACGACAGTTTGCTGAATTTTGAACTCCATGACTCTCTTTTCCATCAAAGCTCAGCATTGTGGCGTGAGTTTGCAATTGGACAAGACAAGACAACTTTATTTGTTTAGTCCATTTTTACAAGCAGGTTGTCTCAAAGGGCTTAACATAACATCAGCAACATCCTCTGCCCTTCGACCCTCACATCGACTAAGGAAAAACTCCCAGAAAAACCTTTAACAGGAAAAAATGGAAGAAACCTCAGGGTGAGCAACAGAGGAGGGATCCCTCACCCAGGACGGGCAGACGTGCAATGGATGTTGTACAGGCAGGAAAGCAGTTCACAACATGAGATATGGGATAGATGGGGAATGTTCAGTCAGGGGAGAGCTGATGGAGGCAGCTCCTGGTGGGCAGGTTGGGCCGTGAACAGGGAAAGCAGGAGCAGCAGGTTGGTTGATGAGCAGGGACGGCAGGCAGGGTAGAAACACAGGGAAGGAGGTGATGCAGGTGGATGTTGGTGCCGGTGGATGGAGCTCTGGAGAAATCTGTGAAGTCACAGAGAGAGTGAGACACCAAGGCCAGACTATACAGTATAACAGATAAAGAAGGAACAGCAAATGTGTAGAAGGAGAGGAGAGGAGAGGAAAGGAGAGGGGATTAGATGCCTCCTTGTGTCCTGATGAGTCCCCCAGCAGTGTAAGCCTATGGTAGCATAGCTATAAAATGGTTACCTCAGTTACCTGAGCCAGCCCTAACTATAAGTTCTATCATGGAGGAGTGTTTTTAGTCTGGACTTAAATGTGGAGAGAGCGTCTGCCTCTCTGACCCATGGAGAGAGTTGGTTCCACAGAAGTGGAGCACAGTAGCTCAAATTCCGCCTCCCAGTCTGGTTTTTAGAGATAATGGGAACAGGTGTGTCCCAGCAGGTGTGTCGCTGGAGACGTGAAGGGGCTGGTGGTGAATCAAGGGCTGTTGTTTTGAACTACCCCTTTGCACTGTCACCCAACTAGCCTGGCTTGCCGGCTGCTTGGGAGCTGCGGGGGAACGGCTAACGGTGGCTAAGCTAGGTTGCTAGAGACTAATGATTTACTATCTATGGTGCGGAGCTGGGATTCCAAAGCACTAAGCCTTGCCTCCAGGGCTGCAAAAAGGCTACACTTATTACAAGCACCTTTATCAGTAAATGAGGCAGAGTGTCATGCCTGGTGTTTTTTGGTTATGCTTTGTCTTTTGATTTCTGTCCATGTGCCATGTTCCATGTTTGTCTTGTGCTTCCATGTATTATGTTCAAGGTTTTTTGTCATGTCCTGTTTTATTTTGAAAGTGTCTCTTCCCCTGCATGTCCTGTTTTCATGTAGCTTTGCTTTAGTTTTCCTGATTGCTTTTTCCCTCCTGATGTGTGTCACCTGTGTCTCGTTGTCTTGTCTATTTAGTCCTTGTCTTCCCAGTCACCATTGTCAGTGCGTCAGCCCCCCCCCCCATGCCATGCCATGCCATGCCATGCCATGCCATGCCATGCCATGCCATGCCATGCCATGCCATGCCATGCCATGCCATGCTCTGCATTTTTCTCCATGCCATGCCAGGAACTTGTTTTACCTTGCTATGCCTTGCCATGTTTGCCCAGGAGTTGTTTTGCCACAGTAAGTGTGATTTTTGTGTTTAGCTTTGTTTAATAAAAGACCAGTGTTTTTGGACCTCCACCACGCCTGCCGCTTTCTTACTCTGCAAAATTTACTGAACCCCGATTCAGTAAATTTCTGCGTCAGCGACGCGACACCATTTTTGACACAGAGGAGTAGCTAATCATCAGGCATACGAAGCAGGAGAGAGGTGAGGAAGTGGAGTGAGAGAGAGAAGCCATAGCTAAGAAAGCTAGCGATCTGAGAACAGAGCGTTACATGCACAAACAGGAAATGATGCAATACGCGCACCGTGAGTCAGAGCAGGAGGAGTTCCGAAGGAGGAAGAGTCTGTGTGTTGTGTTGTGGTGTTGAGTGTCCAGGTGACGTCTTCGCTGATGTGGACCCCCAGATATTTAAAGCTGCTAACCCTCTCCACTTCCAGTCCTCGGATAAGCAGTGGCTGATGAGGGCTCCTCTCCTTCCTCATGTCCACTATCATCTCCTTAGTCTTGTCTGTGTTGAGGGTGAGGTCGTTGTCCTCACACCATGTCACCAGAGTGGCCACCTCCCTGCTGTAGGCCGCCTCGTCTCCGCCAGCGACGCGTCCTATCATGGCAGTGTCGCCTGCAAACTTCAGGATGATGTTGTCCTTGTGGGAGGCCACACAGTTGTGGGTGAACAGGGTGTAGAGCAGGGGTGGCCAACCCGCGGCTCCCGAGCCTCATGCGGCTCTTTAACTAGTTTCATGCGGCTCTTCAGGAGCTTTCACATGACATGCGTCAAATATGCTTGGCTGGCGTTGCCATTTATTCCCCCTACGGCTAGATGGCACACTGACCAGGTAAGCCTGTTTGAGTGACGTGAAACGCGCGATGAGAATCTTTGGCGCAACATCATTTGCGTTGTAAACAATTTCCGTCAAGTTAGCTCTCAAAATGGCAGGGAAAAAAAGCACAGCCAAACGAAAATATGAAGAAGAACACAGGTCGTTTTTGACAGAGTGGGAGAGTTTATATTTTTTTGTTGAACGTAATGGCAAGCCAATCTGCCTTATATGTCACGCAGCATTAGCGCATTTCAAAGCTTCAAATCTTCAGCGTCACTTCAGCTCACTCCATCCTAACATCGAACAGGCATTTCCAAAAGGGACCGAACTTCGCAAGCACAAGTTGGTCGCTTTGAAAAGTCAGGCAGAAAAGCACATGCAGTTTTTCCAAAAATTTACGAAACACTCGGAGACCGTAACACTGGTTGCAAACCTACACGAAAGCTTTGTGACCCGGTTCTGTGATCTACAACTGAAAAGACCACAGATTACGTTCCTCGTCGACCCATTTAATGCGGAGACAGACTGTTTGAAAGCCCCGCTCGTCACAGATGCGGCTTCGGCTGAGTTGGAGATGATCGATCTTTTTGAGGAAGTTCAACTGAAAGCTGTTTTAAGGGAAGGGACCATCGAGTTCTGGAAAAGTGTGCCAATGAAAAAATACCCCAACATCAAACGGGCTGCGCCTAAGATACTGTCAATGTTTGGGTCAACGTACGTCTGCGAGTCTGTGTTTTCTACCCTGAAACACGTGAAATCAAAGCATCGATCTGTTCTGACTGACACTCATTTGAAAGAATTGCTTCGAATGGCAACAACAGAATACAAGCCAGATTTGAAGAGGATTGTTCAAGATAAGGAATGCCAGAAGTCTCACTAAGCAGCATAGTAAGAGAAAAATGTTATTGAAAATTATTCTATTTTTGTTTGTGGACTTGCTTGAACTGAGTGTTTGTGTGTGTGAGACAGTGCACACAATGTTAACTGTTGAAAATAACTAATATTATCATGTTGGTGTGGTTATTTTAATTAAATCTGGCTGAGCAGAGGTCTGTGTGTGCGTGCCTGTGCCTGCATACATGATTAAGGAATGGGATGATGTTCATGTGTTCATGTTGCCCATGTGTATGATGTGGCTCGTTGCAGTAACGCAGAAAAAAAAGTGGCTCTTAGTCTCTGACTAGTTGGCCACCCCTGGTGTAGAGGACGGGACTGAGGATACACTCCTGTGGTGTGCCGATGTTTGTGATGATGCTGACTGAAGTCCTGTTCCTTATTCTGACAGACTGAGGCATGCCAGTCTGAAAGGATGGGGTGTAGTCTGAGGGAGAACAGTTTGTGGGTGAGCTTGTGGGGGATGACTGTGTTGAATGCAGAGCTGTAGTCAATGAAGAGCATCCTGATGTAGGAGTCTTTATTCTCCAGGTGTGAGAGGGGAGATGTGCAGGGCTGCGGTGATAGCGTCTGAGGTGGACCTGTTGGGCTGGTAGGCGTACTGCAGGGAGTCCGTTGTGTCTGGGATGCTGCTCTGAATGTGGGCCAGTACCATTCTCTCAAAGCACTTCATTATGTTTGGAGTGAGTGCTGGCCTATAGTCATTCAGGCAGGTGGGGGAGGGCTCTTCTTGGGGAGGGGGACGATGGTAGTGGTCTTGAAGCAGGAGGGGACAGTTCTTTGGCTGAGGGAAAGGTTAAATAAGGAGGTGAGAACGTCTGTCAGCTCATTGGCACATGCTCTGAGGTCTTGTCCAGGAATGTTGTCCAGTCCTGTCGCTTTGCAGGGGTTGATCCACCTCAGGGCTTTGTTTACCTGGACTGATGAGACGACTGGTGGGGGTGAGGGGGTTGCAGTGGTCCAGGTGTCCGTGAGCCTTTTCTCTGTGTGGGGGGCGGAGGACTCGAAGTGGGTGTAAAATGTGCTGAGTTCTTCAGGTAGGCTGTCTGAGGCGCTGATGATCCTTGAACCAATTCTAAACATTTGTAGCATATTTTCAGAACCGTGTAGAATGTAAAAACAAAATGCATTTTGTTTAAATTAAGTCAGTGCTCTGGAGATGGAAGTTGATAGAAAGATTTTTTTAACAAGACAACGTGTCAAAGTGAAAAAGCAATAAAACACCATTTAACTGCTCTTCTACTGACTGCTGGTGTATTGAGCAGATAGATGTAGCAAAAAAAAAAAAACCAAACAAACAAAAAAAAAACAAATAAAACAAAATGTATTTGTGGTTTGAAACATAAGTATATATGCATGTGTTTACTGGCACTGCAGACGGAATTAATCCCAAAAATATGGGACACATTTCTGTATGGATATGTGTCTTTGTGTGTGTGTTCAAGTTGAGAAAATAACAGGAGAAAAGTAGTCAAACTTTTCTGCCCACAGATCTGCTCAGCTACCCCCACCAGGAGGATCTTCTTTCTTTGCCTCATTTGACAGCACTTCCATCATGCTGCATTCATCCAAATGCCAACATTTGCTCAAAGCTGTCACAGCCACTGACAAAAGGCAGACAGACTCTGCAGTTTGGAGTAAGATAGAAATATATAAAAATTAAAGTGCTGTGAAATATCTGCTTATATTACAAGAATCTTCCATTGCACATTTGTTTTGCCAGTGCGTTGTGACTTCTGATCCCTTTGTCTCCTCGCTGTCTCTGGCTGGGAAAGACAGACTTTACTTCCAGACTTATAGATTTTTTTTTTTGTAGAAATTATAGATTATTTTATCATTACTATTATTCCCATAATAGACATATTTGTCTATTTGTATTATTTCTCTGTGTTGCATAACATATCTATAATCAGTATTGGAGTAGTAGTTGCCAGACATCAGGTATTAACAATATCTGAAATCAATTATTCATTATTATAAGACAGTTGACATGCTGTATGTCATGAGTAATGGCTGTCCAGGATCTAATTCCTCCATCCATGCATCCTTTCATCTCTTTCACATCACCACTGTGATGAGCTAAGGTGCAAGGAAGAGACATGAGTGAGGAAAATGAGCAGCAACCATCATCTCCATCTACTCCCCTTTCAGACACAGGAAGAGACGCACTATAATGGCAGCAGCTATGACTTTGCCATGTCCATTTCGTTTGCATGTTGGCATAGAGCGTTCATTATATTCATCCTTTGAACCCAATTTTCTCAGTCATAATTAAGTCAAAGGGTTAAGGGTCATCCCAAACCAGTCAGTGGGAAGTAGAAGTAGATGATAACATGTGCTCTATACTGAAGGGGAAAAAGATTCTTCCTCTAGCAAGCAAGGATTTACTGTAAATCTGTACTGTACTGTTTACTGTGGAAAATACACAACTTTCCTCCTATTAGCATGTCATGTGGTATTAATGTTGGTGTCGTTGCAAAGACAACAGGATCACATTTGGTTTTCCTCAGAATAGCAAGTACCCACAACATAGGACAAAAGCAAAGAGTTATTAATTCATTTAACCCATGGACTGGATCTCCAGTTTCCTGTTGGATTTCATGCCTGGTGGCAGATGAAGTAGTGAAGACGAGATTTATATGGAACCAGTATAAATCGTCGCTGCCCCGTGAAAAAAACGTATCTCCAAAATGCGTTTTTTTCCAGGAGCATTTTTTTACTATACGCTCCAATGACGTGCGGTTATTTACGATCCTCCGGTCTCATTTTTATGTCCCACCAAACATATCAGTTTGTCTGATGGTCACATAAATACCCAACACATCAGTTGCTACGGAGGAATGCGGACATGCCGTACAATGTAAAATGTCAAAAATGTAAAAAGTGGAGATATGTTTTTTTTGTCGGACAGCGACAATATGTAAGATAAGTTTAAGGCTGGAGTCAACAAAAGGAGTGGAAATAACCCAAAAAGCATAACACGACTAACATGTTGTTCATTAATGTATTTTTTGCCCTAAATTTTTGCAGCTTTGGAGGGAGTTCTCAAAGGAGGGGCAGGAATTCTTTTAGTTGGATACTTTTAAAACCTAATTTTCGATTGTTGCTTTCTCCAGTCTTACCAACCCACCTTTAATCACATTCTGCTATTTAAATTTTACATTTCATGCATATACAGAATGGGGGAAATTTGGCAGATGCTGGTGATTCATCCTCTGGAGAACATGAATATCATTCTCAATTTCTGTGATATTTTAGCCTGTAGATGTTGCGATATCCTGCACTGGAACAAAGTTCTCAGCAGTATCTCAACAGATAGGTCACTGCTGTTAGCAGCTTGTCACATCACATCACATCACATCACAGCACATCACATCAAAGATGTTCTGTTTAGCTTGTCCCACACCACCTCCATGAGACTGTTATTTATTGTGTCCCAAATAAAATTCCCATGGTCCTTAGATAAAAATAAGCAGACACCTGAGTTCCAAAGACGGAAAGTAGTGTGGACAGTGTCAAACTAGGTCTCAGCAGCAGCAGTTAAAGTACTACACCAAGTGTTTTGGCCCATGACTGACAGTGTGTACATTACAGCACAGAGAGTATGTCACTCCATTTTACTCAGCACACAGATGTTTTTAGCAGCCGTTTCAGTGAAGGAAATGAGATAAGAATCTACTTGCAGGGATCTGATTCGTGCTTGAGAAATAGAAGACGCCACTGTGAACAGCTATTTTGATGTAATTGTTTTGTTATTTTGATTTAATGCATCAGTTGTTTTGAATAGTCCCTTTTCAGTTCCTTTAAATAGAAAATGGAGTATTTAATATATTTACAATACCTCATGAAGTTCCTGTCACCTGCATCCTGTAGATTACATGATAACATGTTCAGCAACAAATCTGGTATTTTAAGTTTTTAAGTTTAAATTCAGTGTTTATTCATTTTCAGGGCTGTTGGTAAAATATACATGATTTATTCCGATAGATTTTGATTTCAGACTGTATTTCGATGTGGTGGGATGATTTTCTGTAGGCAACATCAAATACATGCACTTTATTTGTTGTCATACAATATCCATTTGTGACTGTTATTAAACTTTGTCATGTTAAGGCACTGTTTAGATTTAGGTTAGTCAAAATGGGGATTTTGATCAATTACAGAAAAAAAAGTCAACGGCAATTTGAAGCATGAAATACAACATGTTTACCTTGTTAATATTGAACGGAAACCCCTCACTTTAACCAAAATTCTTTTGTTGTCTAAACCTAATTACTGATGCAAGGCTCAAGTCTGCCACAAGCCCGAAAAGGTTAACAGTTGCAGGTAATGATGGATGGATAAGTGGATATGTCATGAGTGTGAAGTGACTGTGAAACAGATGTTTGATGTCACATTTAATATGACATTTAAAAACACGCCAGTAACTTTTTTGCTCCGTTAAATAAAAGCAAGTTTTACTTTTTTTTTTAAACAAATGATTCATGTGTATTTTGATTTTGAATGGCCCTCTTCAAAGATCATATGCCTACTTTTATATTCAAAATGAATATTTTTTTTTTTTTTAGCTCAAACTGATTTCATCGATGCCTTGCGAACATGTAATGTTAGATCTCGTTGTTCTTTGAAGAGGGAACTTAAATGGCACAGCAACCCTAAATGGGAATCACTTCTGTTGAATGCTGTAATCATAGCCATGGGTGTATTTCTGCAGACTACATAACATATAAGCTGTGCTGCTGCTGGAGGTTTCTCCTCTGAAAGACGATAACAAAGGAGAGACTGTGAGGAGAGGAGAGGAAGAATGGAAAAGAGAAAATAGGAGATGTAATAGATGGATGAGGGTGAAAAGAGGCAGAAATTGAGGCAGTGGAAATGCAAACACTTCTTCTTTTGTACACACACACACACACACACACACATGCAGTCATGGTTAAGCTAACAAAGGCACTAGCCTGAGTCCTCAACTCTTGGGAGATGAACTGAAGCTGATAAATTTAGCAAAAACACAACCCCCCTTAGGCAACACACACACACACATACTTGCTTGCTCCTTTGTGTGTGTGAGTTTGTGTCGGTAGAGTTGCAAAACTGGAGTGTCTCATGCATCCAATGTCTGTGTGTGAGTGTGAATTTTGAAACCTCTGAGTGACCTGGCAATAGTTTATCGCTGCACTGGGCATGAGTCAGTGACAGACAGAGGAAGGAATGAAGGAGAAGAATCTCTCCTTGCTGCATGTCTGAAAAGAAAGCATGGATGATCGGAAAGGACTATATAAAAAGGATTGAATATAACAGACAAGCGATCAAGAGAGGTAGGGAAGGAAGAGATGAGGGACGGATGAGAGCTGGAAGAAGCAGACAGAAATGAGGATAGATGACAGGAGAGACATGAAAACAGGAAAACAGAAGTGAGCACACACATGATTGGAACGGGATTACACTACTGAAATGTTCTGCAAAACAGGATATCAGCATCACACTGATGAGTGAAGAACAAAAAAATGCCTACAGAATCCCCTGCAGGCATTTTTTTTAAAAAAAACAGTTCATCTTGTCACCTTGAAAAAAAAAAACACTAGTGAAGACAGGTGAAGTGAAGGTAGGAGTAAAGATTCAATTTGGTATCCAAATGACCAAGAGAAACTTGGTTTAGCAACAAAACACTTTGGGCTCATTGTGTGAAATACAGAGACTTGCCAGCTAACTGCATTGGTTGCAGAGTTATGAGGAAAATATTTATTAACATGTATATTTGACATACAAGCATTAATGTTGTCACTTCAACATCCTTACACAGAGAAACATTCTCTAAACAATGACATGAATAATGAGAGACTTTCCTCAAAGGAATGATAAACATTTTGAGATACTAAGTCATTTTTTGGACTAAGTTTCTCAATAATTTGAGACACCAGGTCATTATTTTGAGAATGTTTCTTATTATAATTATTTACCTGATATTTTTTTTCATCAAATTGGCTTCCATATACTGTATATCAGCAGTGATATTATTGGGGGAGAAAAAAATAAATTCTACCAGATTTTCACTAACCAAACATATTTAATTAGCCATTTCACCCAGACAACATTAAAAGCATTTCCCATGTGTACAAATAGTTTTGGTTCTATGTGGTGAAGCACTGAAATAGATGACTTTGCCAACACAGCAAGGCAGGTTTTGTTGCTTCTTCTCCTAACACATAATAATGACATTGAGGAAAATAAACCAAAATATATCTTCAGAGAAATAGGATAATCTAGGGGAAGTTGAGAAGGGTGAAAGTTGTGCTTTCTGAAAGTGATTAGTGGAAATTAAAACATGTCCCAAATTTAAGCCAGAGGAAAACTGGTGTCTAAAGCTCTGGGCTCTATTCTGCTGTCCGGCAACATAAGAGGGTAAATGGGATACACCAAGCTGTCTTTTTCAGTTCATGAGACAAATTATTTTATGGTATTAATTTGAAAGCATGCACACAAGAAGCTGTGCAGCACAGACAGAAAGGACAGAGGAGGCACATCTGAATATGGACAAAATGTAAAGCCCTCAATCTTTTCTTACTTTTTGGTTAGTCATTTTGCAAAAATGATCTGTGCTTCATTTCTTGTCACTGAGATTACTATAATTACCTATACACTGACATTATTCTGGCCTTGTTCTGACTGCAACTTTTAAACTCTTGCAAAATTTTATTCCTACACCATCACCAGACTACAACACTAATATTTAAGGATTCAAGGAACTTTATTGCCATTTCACACATGTAGAAACATGAGGTGGAACGAAATTAGTTTCCCCGGTTCTGGTATAAGCCCAATAACCTAACAAAATACCTAATGCTATTGTCAGGATCGGGCTCAATAGGACTCAGATGCAGAGATAGTTGCGCAACAGCAGTCTTTATTAGAAAGCTCAGTCTAGAGATTTTCAAACAGAGTGATTAAACAAAAGGCTAACAAATTACCTGAGTGTCGTCCTCAGACGAAGCGCGACTATGAAACCTACTAGGGGAAGAAACAAAAGAGTTATCAAAATTACCGAGGAGAATATCTGCTCTGTCTACAAATGAAAGCGCTCCCATAGGAGGATAGAATAACTATAGGTAATGCACTTACTGGAGAACAAAAAATCACTCGCAAAGAGGAGGACAAAACTACTATCGGACTAAGAATCACTCTTCTGGAGGATAACGAAAGCAAAAACTCAAAAACCTGTCACTAAACTATGGGCGAAGTATTCTATGCTATGAAAATTACAACAAAAAACACTCTGTACAAAGGAAAGAACAGAAAGGCAAACAAAGAATACTTTCGAGGCTGTGGCTGTGGCGAGGAAAGAGCTAGGGTGAACGTACGAGGACGATAACACACTGGCACAAGACAAGGGAAACGCAGACTATTTGAACACAAGGGATAATGGGGAACAGGTGGACACAATCAGGTAATCGGGAAGACAATCAGACCGGAGACACAAGAGGAAGGGCAAGTGACCTGGAACGAGAGGAGAGTTATTTTTCAAAATAAAACAGGAAATGACGAGACATAAAACCAAAACGAGACAATACCTCACCGCTGCGTGACAGCTATAAATATAAAACAACACTATATAAATATAAAAAACAATCAGAATAAAAGATATAAACAATCAGAATACATAATAATAATATTAAATAATGTTCAAATCCCCAGAAAATGTCCTATGTCTGTTATACTATATAGACAAATTTATTGTGCCCCATCCAAATACTTTTGTCTATATAGTGTATTGTACACCATACATGTTGGTTTAGGTCTGTAAATGTGATTTGTTGACAATAAAAAAACTATAGAATATTTTCAGCCTTATCCTCTAAACCAATCAGTGGTATTTTGGCTTCAGACTGTACAGTATACAGCCACATGTACTGCTTGTTGACACTCCTGCTGATTAATCCGTTATTAAAGAGGGGATGGTTGTATTTGCAAACTACTGACTAAGGTCACCATCCATCCATTTTCTATACCACTTATCCGTCAGGGTCGCGGGGAAGCTGGAGCCTATCAGCTGACTACAGGCGAGAGGCGGGGTTCACCCTGGACTGGTCGCCGGTCAATCACAGGGCTGACACGCAAAGACAGACAACCACACACTCTCACACTCACACCTCGGGGCTAAGGTGTTTTTGGTATTGTGGGAGGAAGCCGGAGTACCCGGAGAAAACCCACGCAGGCACAGGGACAACATGCAAACTCCACAAAGAAGGGCCCAGACCGGGATTCGAACCTGGAACCCTCTTGCTATGAGGCGACAGTGCCAACCACTGCACCACCGTGCCGCCCACTAAGGTCACCAGTTGACCAAATTTATTGTTATGCCTTTGCTTATGGTACAAGTAAAAGGTTGGAACTGTTCTCTTGCTGTGTTGATGAGTATTGACTGTGAATGCCCACATGCTCAGTCAGAATTGTAATGGTAAGTTAAAGTAAAAATACAGAAAAGAAAATGGTTTGCCATGCTGCACCGGAGGCTCTGAGCAAAGTCTTTCCTTGGTAAATAAAAGTCAAAATGGTTTTGCATGTAAAGTACATATGAAAAAGGGGGAAAAGGAAAGAGGAATGGTTTACATCCTGGGTCCTCTCTGTGGTTAAATGTATCAGCAAAAATATCTTTGATCACCTTTGATGACCTATTCTTTGGTTTAAAAAACTTAGCAAATGAAAAGGTTCTGGAATCTGAAGTCTGTCCTACACCATCCTTGATATTTATTTGACTGTCCACTGACTCCTCTTTGGTACTTTGACTCTGAATAGGTGGACGAGGAAACCATTTACAACAAGGTACACAAACCCAAAAGTAGCTTCCAGGGAAGAAATGAGACATGACTGAAGAACAAACTGCTAGTTAATCATAGGTTAATGAGTAACCCCATATTCTTTACCCTTTAAGTTAAAAAGAAGGCAAAAAGCCACAGCAAGCTTTTTGCCTTCTTTGGACAACAGGTGAAAGAGACAGAAAAACAGAGGGAGACAGAGGATGACATGTAGCAAAAGATCTGGGTTAGCCACTGCTATAAAGACTGCATGATCTAGCAGCAGAAATATAGAGGTGTCCTCATCAAATTGCTGCAGATTGGACTGGTCGCCAGTCAATCACAGGGCTGACGCCCAAAGACAGACAATCACACATACTCACACACTCACAGATTCGTCAGTTAACCTAATGTGCATGTTTTTGGGATTGCAGGAGGAAGCCAGAGTACCCAGAGATAACCCACACAGGCGGGGTACACCCTGGACCAGTCAATTGCAGGGCCGACACGCAAAGACAGACAACCGCACACACTCACACCTATGCATAGCATATGTTTGTGACTGTGGGAGAAAACTGGAAGTACCCAT
Organism: Scatophagus argus; assembly: GCF_020382885.2. NCBI lineage: Eukaryota > Metazoa > Chordata > Actinopteri > Scatophagidae > Scatophagus > Scatophagus argus. The sequence goes on along the minus strand of NC_058508.1, from coordinate 1,872,390 downwards.
GCAGGCAAACTCCACACAGAAGAGCCCAGACTGGGATTCAAACCTGGAACCCTCTTCCTGTGAGGCGACAGTACCAACCAGAGCACCACTGTGCTGCCCTGGGTACCTATTTTGCTTTATGAATTTTAAAGACACTTAGGGTTTAAAAGTTGATCAAATAAGCAACAGCCCTAAAACACACTGTCTATTTTGCTGAAAATCACTGTATGTGAACAGAATTTTTGTTTGTTTACAGTCCACAGGGCAGAGTTCTGGGAAGACCTGGAGGTCTCTCGGGTCAAACTCTAGCATCAACCGGGTTGTGGACACATAGGGAGAGGTCATAATCACCGGGTTCATCTCAGCTGCCTGTCCCAAGGCACCAGTCCAGTCCTTTAAGATGTATTAATACCTTTACACACCAAAGTCACACAAAAAACTAACCAAGCCAACAGTAGATCAGCAACAGCGTGTTCTTTAAGATGATCTTACTGTCTTGGTAGTTTGGTGACTTTGAAGAGAGCAGAGACAGATATAAAGGCTCCAATTCCCAGATCTGCAAATCCCACACAGCAGTCTTGGCAGTCATCCCAAGTCGCTTTATCATACTGTTATAATTTTTATATCTTTGTCACATAATGTAGAGTGATGAGAAAAACAATCAACAAGTCTGCCATTGCCATTATGATTTGCTGATGCCTTCATTTGTTCATCATTCATGTATCTTGCTACAGATGCAATCTGTATACTGAGTGAGTGCCCAGGACAAGGCAGCATCTTTTGTTTTCTTTTAGCATTAATAATGAGTGAATTCTGTCTCACATGCCTCTACTTATCTATCTGCACTAAGCTGATGAATACTAGGATTCTCTGTTGTGCCTAACATATATGAAGGAGAGAGCTGAAGGGGTGCGGAGGGGGAGGGAGAGAGAATGAGAAAGGCTAGAAAAGGAGAAGAAGGAAATGAAGACATGGGGAAGTTTAGAGGGGAGAGAAAGTGTACACAGTGACTGTGCACCACTTATAATCCAATACACCACAGTTATCTCTGTGTTTATGTATGTGAGCGCACTGCTAATAATGCTAATAAAAGAAGGCATTGTGTATATGTGTGTTAGTAATCTCTGTGTGTGTGTCAGCTGTGCTAATTGTGTATTGTATTTTTAATACAGGGTATTTCTGTTCATACATAGATAGATAACAGTAACGGGTTGGAGGGTGTGTGAGGTCATGTTTTGAAAGTATGCACGCATATGAGTGTTGTACACGTGTCAGTGAACACGGACACCATCCACAGGAAAACACAGAGTCGTCTGTACTTCCTGAGGAGGCTGGGGTCCTTTAACATCTGCAAAAAAAACTGCTGCTGATGTTCTACCAGACTGTTGTAGCCAGTCTGGTAGCCAGGATTAACTGCATGAATTCACTATCTCCAATAACTGGAAATTGTTACAATTACCATTTGAAGGAGAAAGTGGACTGACTAACACTGAAAGTGATCACTACAAACACTACACAGACTCACTTAATGGGCTATTAACATGCACACGCAAACAAGAGACTAAAGACTCTACTTTTAACAGGTAAAATTTGATCTTATTTCAGTTTTCATTCAGTGCTATGTAAATATGTTCAAGGGTTGTCTACTCTAAAGCTGTTGTTTGTAACTTGCCTTGCCTGGGCTTTCATCATGGTTATGGTTTAGCCCAGAGCATTGTTATTTCCTAAACATAAATCATAACCATTTACTAACCATGAGTAAACTTTGAACTGAACTTTGATTTTTGCTGTCCGTGTCTGCTTTTTGGGGTCCTGTCCTTTGCTAAACCTTAACACAACTCACATCAAATTTTGAGAGAGAACCTCCCACTGTAAAAATGTATGGTACACAACACTGCTTGAGAAACTTCAGGGGAGTTTTACAGCCCGATTCGAGGACCTACAACAAAAAAAGGCCACATGCCACGTTCCTTGCTGACTCCTTTAATGCGATGAAGGACTGCTTAAAAGCCCTGCTTGTTGCTGATAAAGCATGGGATAAAGTGTGGGAGATGATTTAACTGTCCAAGGGTGACAGACTGAAATCTGTAACTGCGCCAATGGAAAAATAACCCATCGTCAAACAGGCTGCGCACTCATGCTAGTAGTAGAGTAGCCACAACAGAATACAAGTCAGATTTGCAGAGTAGCCCAATACTGAAGGCTAGGAATGCCAAGAGTCCCACTCAGTTCAATGCGGCAACAAATTAAGAAAAAAAAAAAAAACTGTTGTCACATATTATATTTATTATGTCATCTGATGGGAAGTAGGAGGTCATTTGTGACTTTGAGCAATGCTGTCTCAGTGCTGTGACGAGCTTTAAAACCACACTGGAAATCCTCAAATAAACTATTATTAAGTAGAAAGTCACTTTGCTGATTAACAACTGCTTTCTCAAGGATCTTAGAGAGAAAAGGAAGGTTAGATATCAGACTAAAACCTCTGGATCAAGAGTAGGGTTTTAGCATTTAGCATTTTGTCATTTAGCTTCATTTTGTCTGCTTGCTTTTTGTGGTTGTGGTGTGTGGTTGTGTGGATGTAACAATTCACACACCGAAGGGAAACTACAGGGAACTGAAGGAACAGTCAGTAAGAGAGAGAGCTGAACGCGGATCCTCCCTCTGTTGATTCTGAGTAATTATTGTAAATGCTCTGATCAATAAACGTAAATAAGAATTGTGTTGCTTGTGACGAGAGTTTTGCTTCGTTTTAACAGTTAGCACCTCGGTGTGTCTAAGGCACGGTGGAGTTTGGACATGTTTTGTATCACACAGTCCACTCACGTTTGACATCAAAGTGTTTACAGGAATTGGGAGCACTACTGCATCTCATCATGTGTGAAGTCTAATAAATGTCCTTGAGTAGGCAGGTGAAGACTACAAGTTTGTCAGTGAAATAAATCTGTGGACGTGGAGTTTAAAAGAAAGAGAGAGTGAGATAGAGGGAGAGCAGCTGTCACTGTGAAGTCTGTGAAGCCTCTGCACAATTCAATTCAATTCAATTCAGTTTATTTATATAGCGCCAATTCACAACAAAGGTTATCTCATGACACTTTCCAATTAGAGCAGGTCTAGACCAAACTCTTTAATTAAATTGTAATACAGAGAGCCCAACATTCCCCCTTGAGCAAGCACTTGGTGACAGTGGCGAGGAAAAACTGCCTTTTAGAAGGCAGAAACCTCAGAGCAGACCCCGGCTCAAGATGGGCGGCCATCTGCCTTGACCGGTTGGGTTGAGAGAGAGAGAGCAGGAGGAGGGGAGGGGGGAGAGTGAGAGAGCCCTATTGATTTGGTGTGAATACAGCTGAAGTGCAAGCTTCATCCTGTGCAGCTCATACAGACAGACCTACAGCTGTTTATGACGGACAGAGAGCAGAGGAGAAACCATGGAGACAAAGAGACTGTAACCTGCTTGCTACATCCTTATGTCCCAGCCTGTTGTTGTTGGCTGAGGGTCACTCAGTGCTGTACAGGGCTGATGTCCTGACAACTACTAGTGGTGGGACAGGTAGAGGGGCTGACACAAACACACACTTCTGTGTACTATGAATTCAAATACAGCGGTAATGAACATACAATGTTCATACTGTACTCTTATTCTTTAAGCACAGCAGGGCAGAACAAACCTCACTTTTACTTTTGCTACAAATATATATATGTATGTGTGTGTGTGTGTGTGTGTGTGTGTGTGTGTGTGTGTGTGTATGTGTGTACATGCTACCTGACAGCAGCTATGTGACAGAGAAAACACACCAGCTCCTTGGCTGTTGTCTCTCCCACTTTTCCCCTGTGCTTTCAGTCTCATCCTGCAGCAGACTGACAGCAGTCTGTCGCCTTGTTCTGTCTGCTTCCCACCAGCATGATTTCTATTGATAATACTGACTCATTAGCTGCTACTTTGTTTCAGGAAACATATTGCTGCTGCTGGCGACAAAAACAAACGAACAAAAAACAAAAACCATATATGTACAGGTGAGTGGCTTCTTCCTCATTGTGGTCCATGCTTTCAGATAAACAAGGGTATTCAAAGCGACATTAGCTGGTAGAAGTAGCAAATTGCAACGAAGACGCGGCTCTTGTGGATATCTGTTTTCAAAGTTTTGGCCATATTTATAATTGTTTAATTCAGTCAAGTCATTCAAACTATCAGATAACCAGGAAGGTGGAAAACAAAGTCCCAGGTTAGCCAAAGTTTGGATGACAAAACAGTGCCAAACATGGAAATTATTACCCAAACATGTCTGCTGTAAACATTCATTGGAGTTTACCCTCCAACTTCTACTTCAACTTTGAACGACGGTACTCATTATGGGCGTCACACACTTTTATTGTACAACAGATTATTACCATTTCAGATGCGTTCACTCCCAGGCTCCTCCAAATAACCTCCAAATAAATTAGCTTCTGTAACCTGGATAAACTGTTGTTTGTGAAAGCCTGTCTGGCTGTTTGTGGCCTATGTGTTATTGATGTATCCATGCTCTTAAATTTCAGCTATTACCTTGGGGAGTACAATATTCTCAGATAGAAATATTGGCCAAATCAATGAAACCCCAGTTGCAAAAAACTGGATTCATCCTTTTAAGCAAGTCTATGTAACTTTGGTGATGGGTAGATGCTTTGCACTATTTGTATAGTTTAAATCTATGTTAAATGTATTACTTCAAAATGTGCATGAAAATATGTTGATGGACATATGGCTATTGACAGCAATATCTCTTAGTGCTGACAGCACTGACAGTTTATGGTAGAAACAGCAGCCATGTTTCCATTAAAATAATTTTATGGACATTTTGAAACAGCTAACTGTATTGAATTGAAAAAGGATCTGTTTTATTCCTCATGAATTCCATTTTATTTTTGTAGGAGGAAGAACGTGTTATTTTTTTTCTCTGTTAAAGTTATGTCTTGATGAACTTGCCGGAATCTCACACAGACAGATAGACTGTTGCTGTGTTTACATAATAACATATGTAACTGTATTAATTTAATTGGTTAAATTGACTTGGTTTCTGTAATTCTGTAACATTCTAATTACAACCAGCTGCGGATGAGTGTCAGCTAGCTTCCTGAGGTGTGTTGTGGCTGATGGTCTTTCTGTCTCACACTGTTTCTCTCTCAGGTCAGTGTGTTCTCTCTGCTGCTGCTATGCAGCCATCCACAATCCACTTTGATATGTGTCTCTTTTTACTCCAGCAGAATTATTTTTAACTGTAATCACGGAGCTCTCGGTTCTGTCAGGAACACATCATTCTTCTTTACTGTGGATGATGAGAACATGAAGGTGTTTTCAAAAGGCCACATTTTCTATCTTTAAATATCTTTAGTTGTCAAATTCACTGCAATACTGTGATATAATCACTGTCGACAATTAAGAGTACGAAGGTGGTATTATTAGTGCTAATATTTCTCTAAAAAAATAAAATAATAATAATAAACACATTTCCCGTGTGCACCTGCTTGACAATGGCGTCACCAGAAAATGAGACACTGTGGTCTATGGTCAAACAAACATGGTCAAAAACATGACCTTCGGTTTTCCTGTCCAATGTGACCTCTTCTGGTCATGTGAAGTTTGATTTCTCTCCCTGAGAAGCAAAGTTGGAGGTAGTGTGACACTATAGTATTGCAAATAATACTAATACTATACTACTACTACTACTACTACTGCCAATATTTCTGAACCCAAATTCAGTTCAAAACAGTGCTTGCTTTGTTTTGTGAGTCTGTCATGTCTACTGTCCATGCCTATGTCACATCTTGTTTTGTGAAGTTTTTTCTGAGGTTGTAAGTCCTTTGCCTGATTGCAAGTCCCTTGCATTTAGGTCATGGCACCAAGAGACTTTTTTAAGGATTGGCAAGTATTATGGGCCTACCATTCATCCATTTTCTATACCGCTTATCCGTCAGGGTAACGGGGGAGCTGGAGCCTATCCCAGCTGACTACGGGCGAGAGGCGGGGTTCACCCTGGACTGGTCGCCAGTCAATCACAGGGCCAACACACAAAGACAGACAACCACACACTCTCACACTCACACCTAGGGGCAATTTAGAGTAGCCAATTAACCTAATGTGCATGTTTTTGGTATTGTGGGAGGAAGCCGGAGTACCCAGAGAAAACCCACGCAGGCACAGGGAGAACATGCAAACTCCACATAGAAGGGCCCAGACCGGGATTGGAACCCGGAACCCTCTTGAGGCGACACTGCTAAACATTGCACCACCATGCCACCCGACAAGTGAAATTTTCTTTGAAATTTCGTAGGGTGTGCTATGGAGTCATTTTGCCACACCCAATACAGAAACGTATATCAAATATTACTCTTCTCCTCTTGGGACAAGTGCACCAAGTTCTGAAGAAGGCATAGCCATGACAACAGCATTTGACAAAAACTCAAAAACTTTGACACAAACTTCATAATGAAGGATCATCAAGGTCTCAAGGTTGTCCTGACCAAATTTGATACTTCCAGTTTCCAGTAGGTGGCACTATGACCAAGGTTGAATATTGTCATATTAATCAGTTCATACATCTAAGTGTAAATAGACTGCATTTACATAGCACTTTCCTGGACTACCTACTATTCAATTTACAGTGGCAGGGGCTATAATACAACCTACTCATCATGAGCAATGGAATCTGTATCTGATCCACCCTACAATATTTCTGTGCTCACACACACACACACACACACACACACACACAGTCACATTTCCATTACACATTAGATAGACTTACATTCACTCCCTGGAGGCTTAACCACCACCTAACCATAACAATAAACATTACTCACCTAAACCTAACCCTTACCTTAACCTAATCTTAACCCCAATCTAACCTTAAAGTAAGTCTTCACCCTAATATTTAATGATTTTATGTTGTGGGGACTGATGTTTGTTGGACTGATGATCTCCATAAGTAAGGCCAACTACAAGAATATGCTTCCACCCACACATACACACCTCTGGGACAATTTGGGACTCAGTATCTTCAAGCAGGATCTCCATGCAGTCAGATCCAGGGACTGAACTACTGACCTTTGGATTTGTGGATGATCCAACTCTACCTCCTGAGCCACAGCTGCCCGTCTGTTGGCAGTTTGGATCTACAGCCAGCTGGTAATATGGAAGGGAGCGCATAGAAAGAAGTTTGTGTCTAACCAATCAATTTATCCTATTTGTGTTGATTTTCCCCCATTTAATGTGATGGCTTTAAGATAGCCAGAAAGAGGTGCACCCTGACAGTCTCTTGTTTTTCCTTTTGTCCACATGTCCTTGAAGCATATTCATAAAACCCCAGGATACTTACAAATTTTACTCATGCTGAAAGAGCTCTCATGGTTGCATCTTCAATTTGGTTTGTGCTGCGATTTGTGTAAAAATGTCCAGCTTTGTCACAATGCATTGTTCAGCTAATCCAAGAGATGTTTTAAATAATCCTTTATTTTGTCAATGCTCACGTTCAGAATCACCAAATTTAGAGATGTGTGGTTTTCACTGGACAGAAATGGTATGAAAAATATGTAATTAGAAAAAAAAGCAATCAGTAACTACTAACTGAAGCTGCCCCCTTGTTACTCTCCCTCTTCCATGTCCTTGTACAATGGTGTCATTAAGTATCATCTCGTCAGATATTTCATCTTTATTCAAAGTTGACATACTTCAAGATGTCTTTGTTGTGACATTATCCAAGACATTATAACCTGTCATAAACATGTTTTAGCAGGCCTTATTATCAAACCTAAAGAAACTGTTTAGCTCAGTGTGTTAACACTACTTTCCGCAGTCATGTTTACTTAGTTTTGAATCGGATGTTATGAGACCATTACAATGGTGTCATAAATAATAAAAAAAATAAAATAGTCTACATACTGGACCTGAGCTCCTCAGGATGTCAATACATGTTATACATGTCAGTTTTGCCACAGGGAGAAAGCAACAAGGTAATTTCCTAATAGAGCGATAGCTTTACTTGTTTTTAAAGTAACCTCCAAATGCTGCTAACTGTAGTTAGCTACACCCCAAAAGCCAAACCAGAAAAGAAAACCACCTCAGAACTGATATCCCTTGTCATTCCAATGTCCGCTGTCAGTCTTGGCCTAACAGTGTTTACTGATAACGCCTATGAAACATCTAGCAGAATGCTATTTGGTAAGCACATGACGAAATTGAATTTTGCTAAAATGTAATATGACAATGACATTGTTGAACTTCCTGGGAAGCACAATAATCACTTTAATAAAATAATAAGTTTAGGAAGTGTATATTTCTCTACAAACACTTTCCATCCACTCTTTGGCATTGAACTTTCCACTTACGGCTCAAAAGATGAAATAACTTGATGTGCAGCACCTTTAGAACCTTATGGCCACCTGACCTTGCTGTGCACAAAAACAATGTTTCCCTGTGAGAACTATTGACTTATTTTAATTGGTAGATTTATCCTCATGTGGTGCTCCAGTTTCTTAAAGACTATCTACAGTTAATGTTTTTAATATGAGAGTCAACATTTACAGTTTACAGTTTATAAACCCTGTGAGGTGAAAGTTAAAAGACCCCACTGATGCTATAAGTCTCAAGTGTAAATACTGGAGAGAAAGTGAAAAGGTAGAAACAAAGAGCTAGAAAGACAAGTGGTATGAGGTGAGCAGTGAGGGATATTTTCTCACCACGGCAACCATGTTCAAAAGACACACATATATACACACATATACATGCACACTCCGGTGCCGGTAGTAAATATAGCCAATCAGTCTGAGAACAGCAGCTCATGTGAGGCTGTTTCCACAAGATTCAGAGAGTTGAGAAAGGGACCTACAGTTACCTTTCATCTCTGTCTCTCTCTCATACACACACACACACACACACACACACACATGCACACAAAATTACCTAGCAGCAGCTCATGATTACACTGGTCCATGGAGGGTCTATCACTGCAATATGAGAGGGAGAAGCGTCATGTCTGCCTCTTACAGACTTTTTCTTTTTACTTTGACACAGACACACATGCACACACAGGCACACACCAACACACACAACAAAATAATGTTCAAATCTAAATTCATGTCAATAAGAAATGTGCTAAAATGGCATGAAATGCTAACAAATCGTGAGAGTCCCGCAGCTCCTGCAGAACTGAAACTGAGCGGGAGGACAAATACTTTGCGTTTAACTCTGACATCATCTGACATCTGTCATTTAATAAGCCACAGCTGTAGTATGGGGTCATTATAAGATAAAATAATCCAAGTATAAGAATAAGTAGTGAAGGCAAAATATACAGTAAAAACAACAACAAATACATACAAGTAAGCTGTAATATATTAAACACTGAAAACAGAATATACACACACTGTGTATGTGTAGTGCAGTACTGCCTTAAAGTGGATTATTACGGATGACAGTTTGCTCAATATGAATTGAGACATTCTGTTAAAATACTACTGAGGATTCAAATACAACAATTAACAAACAAAAACAATTAAAAGTGCAAGTTGGGCTAAAAATGTTACATCCTTTACTACAAAGATGAACAAGGTGAATTCAGTGGCTGAAATATGTACCACATCATTTCACTTTGTAAGGTTATGATAACAACTTCATCAAATTATGTGTACATCAGCAGTTCCATGTTTATGCTCATCTCCAGTATGAAATGCTTGTGTTCTCACTGCCTTGCATTGCATAGCTACTTCAACATACAGTATTATGGTATTAAATTATCCTATAAAAAGTGAATGTTTTTTATCATAAATTTACAACTTTATTCTTACAAATTCAGATTTTTTTTCTCTAACTATTATCTTCCCCCCAAGCATCTGTATTTTTTAATCTAACTTAATGGGTCTAATACACCAGTCTACCAGTTATGCAAGTAAATCATATAAATACATAAAAATTCAAATTTTTTGTTAAGTGTATTGAGGGTTGACATAGATCATAACAATAAAGACACACTGAACCTGGTGCTTGGGACATAGGACCATATTCCAGTTAATAATGCAGCCTTATGCCAGACTGTGTACCATAATAAGCAGCTAGATTCAGTAACTTATAAATAATGAATCTGGTAAGAAAATGTGTGATGTATAATAAGAAGTTTTCTGCCATTTGAGGATTTCTGGACTCACAATCTTGGAACTGTAAATCACTCTGGATATCAGTATGTGCCTTACCAGTGTAAATATATGTTAGAATGTAGTACATTTACCAGCTGCTAAAACTATATAAATGTGTTTGTGCTTCAGACTCTACGGTACCTTTTTTAAAAATCATCAAAAAGTGAATGTTTGTGCGGATTGCAAACTCCAATACTCACAGCTGACGACATCCAGCAGCTGAAAGAAGATATCCTTGGCAAAGACAAGCTGATAGAGGAGTACATCTCGGTAGCTACCGCTCTGGCAAAGTAACTCTCCAATTTGAGGGCTTCCAGCACTGTTGCTTCGGTGGCCCTGTCGCCCTCCTCCTTGGTGCCTCAGGTGGTTTCAGCCTCTGCCGCCACCCTCCCCTGTCTGCCATCGATGAACGTCGGCACTGTGCCGGTCTGCCCGGAGGAACTGCAGGCCGAGGTGAGCTGTCTCTCCCACAAACAGGGGCTCGGTATAGGTGCTCTGGTTTCCCCCACAGCCATTGCACCTGACCCAGGCCACACAACTCCACTGCTGTTGGCGGATCCAAACTGCTCTGTACTGAGGTGGTTAGCCTTGGTCGAAAAAGAATGTCAGCTAGAGAGGGGACATTGCCACCTGTAATCCTCTCTTCCTCGAGTGAAGAGGCCCCAGTTCACCCCACAGCGCTGCCTCACCAGCCAGAACCGCCGTCTCCAACCCAGGCAGGAGCAGCCGTTCACCCACTTTCCACTGACCACATTAATAATTAGAGACTAGACAACCAGAAGTATCCACTTCATGAAGGCCAACACTCCCTGTGTGGTGCCACAGTCCCTGTCATTCTGGACAAAATCCCGGACTTGCTCCCCTCACTCCCAACCTCCGTTAAAAGAATAGTGCTTCATGCTGACATGAATGACACACCCCGTCAGGAGTCGAAACGGCGGCGGCCCGGTCTGCGGAGCCGGGACTGGAGCGCTGGTCTCCGCAGCGGCGATCGTTCTGGTCCGCGGAGTCGGGAACGGCGGCACAGACGTCAGACAGGCACAGCTAGGCACTGGTCGTGGGTAGCCTGTCACCGACTGCAGGCTAACCCTGGACCTCAAGCAGCTCATGTGCACCTTCCAGAGGTGGCCCAGACTGGGAGGGGGCCTGATAGCCAGTCTGGTGCCCCAAAAAAAGAGACTCTGCAGGGTTCATGATGGTCAGGTCGTTCTGTCACAAAAGTACGGTGTCGCTGACACAAAGAACTGAATCCCGATGCAGAGTCGAAAAGGGAGGCAGACCGCGGTCAACAAACAATATTCTTTTATTTTTAACAAAGAACTCAAAAAACTGGCACACGCTTACTGTGGCTCTAGGATCAACAAAAAGTACAAAAAAGCTGTGGCATTAACATGGCGAGACGAGACAAGAAAATCCTGGCTTACACGCAGACAAAACAAACAACCTGACAAAGAGTGACGGGGAAGACGAGGACCACATAGACAACATAACGAGAGACAGGTGAAACACATTAAGGGAGGAGAAAGCAATCAGGATAAACCAAAGCAAAGTTACATGAAACAGACACATACAGGAAGTGACGCTTTCAAAATAAAACAAGACATGACAAAAACCTGGAACATAATACATGGAAACAAATACACATGACAAGACAACATGAAACATGACACATGGACAAGAAACCAAAGGACAAAACACAACTTAAACACAAGGCGTGACATTTTCATCATGTGCTATCACATTAAGGGCTGAACAAACCTTTCCTTGAAAAAACTTCATAAGCATCTGGTTGCCTGCTTTCTGCCTTCTTTCTTCTCTCTCCTTTCTTTTCTGGTAGCCTGACTTTATCTTAGAGAGAGACATGCTGCCGCAGCCCAGATCTCAGAGCAATGTTGCTTTGTTACATTTCGCAAGTCCTACCAGGTGGAACAAACCGTATTGCATTTTTGCAGAGGGTGCAGGTAGTCTCAAACAGTCCTAATTTAATGAAAGCAGCCTTATTATTGAACTTTTACATTTAATGACGTTTTTTTACAATTTACATATTTAGATAAAAGAAAAAAAATATTCAAAACTTTACAAAAACCCTGAGCCCCCTCATGCCCGGTACACCTGTCCCATTTGTCCCCCCACTTTGACGCCTGTGGCAGTAGGTTTCAAGCAGGACCGCAGAAGAAGGTCCAACCACGATCCAAGGGAACCTGCGAGACGGGAAAGCTCAAGGACTCTGAGGAAGAAGTTAAGTTAGTGACATGCATTAATGGGACATAAATGTGTGCAGAAGGAGAGGGAGAGGGAGAGGAAGAGAGAGCTCAGTGCGTCATGAGATATCCCCTGGCAGTCTAAGCCTATAGAAGCATAACTAGGGGCCGGCCTAACAATAAGCTTTATCAAAAAGGAAAGTTTTAAGTCTACTCTTAAACGTAAAGAGGCTGCCCGCCTCTACTGGACCAAAACTGGAAGATAGTTCCACAGTAGAGGAGCTTGATAACTAAAGGCTCTGGTTCCCAATCTACTTTTGAAGACTCTAGGAACCACAAGTAGTCTGCTGGGAACCAAGAACCAACTGCTGGACCAACTCTTCATTGAGCAGTGACCTCCACTGGGATGGTTTGCAGCCAAGTGTGAAGTGGCTGGGGTGAACATCAGCACCTCTAAATCCGAGGTCATGGTTCTCAGCTTGAAAAGGGCTGAGAACTCTGGGTTGGAGGAGAGTTGCTGTCCCAAGTGAAGGGGTTTAAGTATCTCGGGGTCTTGTTCACGACAGGCAGGCCGGAGCAGTGTCTGCTGTGATACCACTCCTGGATGAGAGAGATGAGCCGAAAGGCGGAGCTCTCGATTTACGGGTCAGTCTATGTTCTAAAACTCACCTATGGTCACTAGCTGCGAGTAGTGACTGAAAGAACAAGATCGCGGATACAATCGGCCATAATGAGCCTCCTCCACAGTGTGGCTGGGCTCAGCCTTAGAGATAGGGTGAGGAGCCGAGAGGAGTTCAGAGTAAAGCTGCCTCTCCTTTGCATCGAGAGGAGTCAGTTGAGGTGGTTCGGGCACCTGGTTAGGACGTCTCCCGGACATCTCCCTGCGGAGTTGTTCTGGGCGTGTCCATCCGGGAGGAGACCCGGGACAGACCCAGTACACAATGGAAGGATTATATCGCTTGTCAGACCTAGCAATGCCTTGGTATCCCTCCAGATGAGCTGGTAGAAGTGGCCGAGGAGAGGACAGTCTGCTTCTCTGCTGAGGCTGCTGCCCCCGCAACTTGGATTTGGACAAGCAAAGGAAGACGAGACGAGATGAGATGAGACCCGCTGACCTATCGCCCAGCCCTTTTAAACACTGCACTGCTGCACAAGGACCAAAATAGAAGGTACACATGGAGATGCACACAGTCCTACCATCATGCACTTGGGAGTTTATGTTGGCAATTTTAGACTCTCTTCAGGGGTGCTCATGCACATACTTAAAGCCACTGTCCCAAAAGAAATGTGAGAATTTTTTCCAGTGAATAGAAGGAGAGAGAGAGAGAGAGAGAAAGACTGCCAGGAGCTGACAGAAGGAAAGAGAGAGAACAAGGTTAGAAAGTGGACAGATAGTGAAGTCAAGATTGTTATAGTGGCAAAACATTATTTTACATGGGAGGTAAGCCCCCCTGAAGGTCTGATCCTAGAGTCGCCCCTGGCATGTATTATTCAAATTTCAGCTGAGGATACAAAACACTAAAATGAGGATGAAATGCATGCTTTGGCATCCCTGTAGACACAAAAGGTTTTTTTTTCATTTCCTATTTTTGACTGAATGTACAAAAAAAAAAACGTACAGTTATTAAATGAATAAATTTAAAATCAAGTTCAAATGAATAAGCACCAATAAACAGAAACAGCACAACACAATAATGGATTTCTTCATTTTCATTTCATTCTTGGGTTGAACGCATGTTTGCAGATTAAGAGACAAGAAAGTGAACTGCTCAGCTACACCAGGCACACAACGGGCTGCGTTCATCCATCAGTGTGACTGGCTATACAGCTGACAGCGTGGGATGTTCGCGTTTGCACCCTTTTTCACTTTAATGCTATGACGTGTTTTCAAGTTCCAGATGTTGGGTTTGCTAGAACATAATTTAGTCAGAATTCAATGACTTATTCAGCACTACTGTTAAGATAAAAATTGTTGTATAATTTGACTCAGATGCTTCTAATTTCTGGACCTCTGCAATAAAAACAGACAGAGAACTACTGAACTATTTAGAGGCACATGGACGCTAACTAATTTTCTAGCATGTAGGGCAGCCTCTATGGCACTACATCACCTTTTCTCACCTGGAAGAGCACCCTGGAGGACACTTCATCATGTAGTCACACTACATCCTTAAGGGCATGTTTATCATGTTTTATGTACCACAAAGACATCCAACTTAGGGTTGAGTTCGCCTGTGTTCTTACTGTTTTATCACCTTCTATTTTGTGCAGTAACAGAATATTATTTGAATCTGTTCATACTGTTTTTTTTCCCCAAAGTCAGTCCTGTCTGCACACTGTGTGCTTGTGTAACAGCTCACTGCTGCACATTTTTCTGCTTGCGCAACTGGAAATGCGATGCCGCAGCTTCGCCTCTGAACATTAAATTAATAGCAGATAGTCACGGAGACTTTGCACATCCTTTTCAATCACTTGGCAGTAATTGCAGCAGTGTCTCTGCTCTCTAACCGCGGGTGGAGACTGCGTGCCAGTGTTGTCAGAGATGCTCTATTTTTGAGAAGAAGGCTCACTCAGTCAGTGGGGAAAGGGGTGATCTACAGCCTACAGTTCTACATGGTAGAACTAATTAAAAGAGAAAAGTTCTGCAGCTCCCAATTCCAAAAATATTGGGATGCTGTGAAAAAAATGTTCAAACCAGAAACCAATCATTTGTCTTTACCAACAGCAGTTTTTCTTTTCCTCAGCCCATAGAGTAATATCCTTTATACATGTATTTCATAATGAACTTCGCTCCATCCTTGCTTGGAAATGAGTAAACCTTTCAAGAATGACCCCATCATATGCAACCACGATTTTATCACCTGTTAGCAAGGAACCTGTTTACCAGTGGGATGTTCCAAACAGGCGTTTGTTGCACATTCCACAACTTTTCCTGTGTTTTTTGTCCCTGTTTGAATATGTTGCAGGTATCGATTTCAGAATAACCATATATTTACAAAACCGAGTGTAGGTGATGAAGTAAAACATTAAATACTAATTGAGTTTATGTCAAAAAGGATTGGAACAATACTGCATTTTCTTTAAGTTACATTTTACAAGTTCCATTTTTTTTGGAATCAGGGTTGTAAATCACATACTCTACAGAATACTATAGTAAATAATAATAGAATAACACTTTTTCATGATGTTTATAGCCCTTCTTTATGGAGTTTGGCATTGTTCCACCAGAATAGTCGTTACATTCGGCGATTAATAATTGTATTTCTGCATTCTGTCTTTAAATTATGACAGAATGAGTGATACCGCATGTATGCACATTGTTTGTACAACTGTCTTTTTATAGACTAATACAGAATCAGATTATTAGAACCTATTTATATTTTTGTATCAATGTGTCGGTGGACATTGTGAGCATAATTGAATATTGACGGGGATGCCACTGGAGGAGGTAGTGTGTCTTTTATGTAGCAAAGGGCGTAGTACGAGTGTGAAAGGTGAAAATCAAGGTGCTGGATGGGCGTGTATTGGACCATACCATAACTGCTATGTACAGACTTTCAGTTCCACTACATAAGGGACACACTTCCTGGACTAGCACTGGACATACATGCAGATTGGTCCAATTATAGACGGAATTTCAAGAGATGACAGAATAAAAGATATGAAATTAACATACAGATGGGTCAGCTCAGTGCAAAAACAAATGAATATATTTTTCCATCACCTGATTTTTGAAAATCAGTGAATCACTTCGGATGAGAATGATAATTTTAAAAAAATTAAAATATTTTTTTCCTCTTGAAAAGCTGTAAATGACCAGATGCACCGCAACACGATGCGCTATATGGTAGCATTTCAATTTCAATTTCAATTTAGTTATTTATATATCACCTTATACCGTCAAAATTGTCTCTAGATGCTTTACAGAGACCAAAAGCCTGAATCACCGAGCAAGCAGACAGTGGCAAGGAAAAACTCCCTTTTAACAGGAAGAAACCTTGAGCAGGACCCGGCATAGCATTGACCATACATGACTGGAAAGCGTAAAAAAGACCGCTCTTGCCATCAGAGTGAGACCTCTTCCAATTTAATCCCCTCTCTTGTGACGCTGTAGCAGCCGAGCAGCTGCCGGTTCGCTCCCCTCACTCCGCCTGGCTGGCTGTGTGCTGTACACCGTGTGGAACTGGAGACACAGCGAGACTGAGACGGTACGGACGAGGAAAAATAAAAAAAGCCCACAGGAACGGATCTGAAACCTGATTTACCCAGACTGTGGATTTAAGGAGAGGACAGAAGGAAAAATTGAAGTCGTCAGTGCTGCGACAGGGAGCCGCTCCAGACTGCTGTCCAGTTAACAAGGTAACTAAACCCAGCTGACCTGTCTGTTTTACGCACGGTAACCACATAACGAGCCCGCTCACCAGAGATAAACACAAAACGCTGCGAAGATTGACCTCCAGTAGACGGTCATCACTAGAAACACAGTCGATGAAGTGCATCCTCTCTGTCCTCCTGAAACTTCAATCAGTCTGATGAGCTGCCTCCTCTCCAGAGTGAGGGATTTGGCTTTCTGATTACATCTTACTTCCTATGCAAACACACAGTTCTGCGAACAGTGCACGGAATTTTACGTGGGCTGCACCTTTAACTGCACCCTTGAAGCGAATATGTTTTTTTTTCACGGTGCTGGAGATGCGTGCTGCCATAGGTGTGATGATGTCCGTGTTCTACATATGGATAATGAGATTTTGCGGTGCGCAGGACTTTGACGTTGCATATGTTTTTTTCTTTTTGTATATACAATATGTATTGTACACTGTGTGTGTGTGTGTGTGTGTGTGTGTGTGTCTTATTGGAATAAGGATGGGAAACACAGTGCGGTTTGTGGGTTCAAGTCCTTCCAGTGTGGCTTTCCATGTCGCCTCTCGTCTTAGTGTTTCTGCCCCTGCATGACATTAAGTCATTCCTTCTCTCTCTCTCTCTCTCTCACCCACCCACCCACCCATACACACACACACACACACACACACACGCACACTTTTCCCTTCTCACAGTTCAGTTCAATTTCATTTGGAGTTCATTTCTACTAAAAATCTCCTCTCTCACTATTTGCATGAGTGTGTGTGTGTGTGTGTGTGTGTGTTCCTGCAGACAGCTGAAGCATCTCGTTTCCAACAGATGTTGAGGGTGAAGCTAAATGTATCTGTTGTGAGAGGACAGATGTAATTGTCACTAGTGGTACTTTGTTCTGTAACATCCCCCACCCACCACACACACACACACACACACACACACACACACACACACACACACACACACATTTTCACACTCTTGCCTTGTTTCTGCTGTTGACTTCACATTCCTTGGCTGCGATAAGAGGGTGTAGCACCCACAGAGCTGGCCAACTGTGTGTTTGGCCAAGTGTCTGTTTGTGTGCAGGCATCGGCGCATGTGATTGGGTGCTCTCCTTTCTCTCAGTGTTTGACTCTGCGTGCGTCTGCATTTAAATATATGTGTGTGCAGGCCACAGTGTCTCCTTTCTTACTGTGCTTACCTGTGTGTATAATCAATAGTGACCAATAGGCCAACTCACCTGTAACAAACCAAATTAAAATGTAAAACCTTTCATCCATTTTTTATTGCTGTTAAATAATACAGAAGCAGGTCTCAGTAGTTGTCACTTGCTTGTCTGACAGCTTCTGGTTTTCCTGCAGGTTCTGGTTGTGCTCCATCTGTGTGTGTGTGTGTGTGTGTGTGAGAGAGAGAGAGAGAGCAGATTTATCACCTTTCTAACCATTTCATCAGGTGAAGCCTGTTTTCCCTCTTAGGGAACTCCAGTCTTCTGGCTCTGTTTGAAAATTCTGAAGTGATTCATTGTTGGTGTGAAATCCATTTAATCTTATGGGCGACTGATAGCACAACACAGGAGAGATTCTAATGTCTTTACAGGTATTTGGTTCTATCTGTTATGACACCGAGTTCATAAAATGAGGTGTCTCCCTACATATTGCTGTATTTCGTTTAACCCTTAGAGACCCTCATGGGCCCATTTTTGTCTCTTTTAAAGTAGGCCAGGGAATCTTTAGGTGGAGCTCAACAGTATATGGGACATAGTATACATCAGGCGAAAGCTGACAACCTGAAGATTAATTGCAGGTACATTTCTTTAGTCATAGATTTGTAATAATAAAAAAAAGTTTTGGTTTGGTGCCTCTTGAAACTTTTAAAGTTTAGAGTGTGTAAGTGCTTCTTTTATGTGATGGAAGTGTGTAATGCCCATTGCCATGCTCCGTTATGAACTTATTGCAGCAAAACATTTGTTACACAGATTTGGTTGCTCAATTGAGACGGTAAAAAAAAAAAAAAAAAAAAATCCTTCCCAAATAACACATACCACACCTAGACTTAGAGGAACACCACAGAGTAAAACATGTCATTTCATATTAAAAACTTTATTTTCCTTGAAATTGCCAAGAAAGCTCCTCATTGTCAGTACACTTAGATAAGCCATACAGTCCCCCACATGCCTTCTGCCTCTAACTTGTGTTTGTAAAGTTTCATGAGGATGTGATTATCCTGGACGGCAGCTTGGCCCTAACTTAAAAAAATGAATGTGCCACAGCCTGTTAAAAGACAGTAATGATGACCGAGGTGATGCAGCATGTCTCTCAGGGTTGTTTGTAACACCACTGCTGTATGCTGTTATATGCATGTGTGAAGACTGAGTTTATATCCTGATGTAGGATGTCACCGACAGATAGAGAGAGAGATGCAAAATCCAGCAAAGGTTCTTGCCTCTGTGTCTCAACTAAGATAGGTCACCAGGGTGCTCCTGCTGCTTTTGTATAAATATTAATTTTTTATTATTGCATAATACCTCTTCGATGTTACACATGGTGATAGTGCTTTGTCACAATGCACCAAAGTGTGGGTGTGTAATGTTACACTTGAGCTTCTGTCAGTATACAGGTTTGTGCTACTTTCTTTCAACCATTTGGGTAGTTTTGCACAATTAAAAGTTAGATGCTACGTTCAAGTGAATCTGCCTTTTTTCTTATGCAGTCCGTGTGTATTCTGACAAGGAAACTGCTGTATGAAAACGTTTCCAGTCTACAAGGGACAACAAGAAGAAGGAGAGACTAACAGCACAGAGTTGGATAGGCTCGACTGTTCAATGTGTAGTGCCAGAGGACAGATTACCCACAAATATATATATTATATATAAATATATATTATATTTACGTCAATGTATGATTTAAATAAGTTAGAATACAGAAAGTCTTTGTTTGTTGGTGTTGGTGGATATGTTGCAATATTTCATGTAGAGATTCACATACTTTCCAGTCAAATTATATTCTTAGTTAATTTGTGGATTAAGAATCAAACTTAACTGGAGTGTTATTTTTAGCTCCTGGTCTCATTTTAAATCATTCAAACATCTGGAACTGAGAGGTTAGGGTACGGTCTTCGAAAGTATAGAATAGACAAAAGAGGATTTTTCTCAGCAGCTTTGTCGTTTTATTTTTGTACACTTCAGGCCTATTTTATCTTCAGGACATTCTGTTTCTGAAGTTCAGTTATGTAGGATTTAGTGGCATCTAGTAGTATAACTACAAACTTCAATCAGCTGAACGCTCTCCATGTCACTTTTCGTGATCTGTTCCCTCTGTAGATATAACAGATTTTTTTTTTGTAAGGTGACAAAATCACAGGTTTTAGTTTCAGGTGATAACACACTAATTATTACAAAGATTATGATTATTACTTTCCATTTATGAGGGCAGCACAGAGGCGCGGTGGTTGGCGCTGTCGCCTCACAGCAAGAACATTCCAGGTTCGAATCCCGGTCTGGGCTCTTCCGTGTCGAGTTTGCGTGCATGGGTACTTCCAGTTTTCTCCCACAGTCACAAACATATGCTATGCATAGGTGTGAGCGTGTGTGGTTGTCTGTCTTTGCGTGTCGGCCCTGCGATTGACTGGTCCAGGGTGTACCCCGCCTCTCGCCCCTCATCAGCTGTGATAAGCCCCCAGCCTTCGTGACCCTGAAGGATAAGTGGTATAGAAAATGGATGAATGGATTCCAGTTATGCCAATAAAGCTAGTTTTTTTTAAGTTTTCCTAGTGCTGAACCCCCAAATTTTATTTCCCGTATTTACTCCTTACCAGACACTAACCCTAACCCTAACCCTTTTTTGTTCTTTTGGAGGTAAAGTTCAAACACAGATCATTTAGATTCATTTTGTAACCTTCTAATCCTACATATCATTCGGTGGAAACTTCTTCCTTCCATATTTTGTCATTTGTATTTTTTTCAGTATTTCTTGCAAATATTTACAGCAGCTAGTGAAAAGTATCAACAAGAACTTGCCACCAAATCTCTCCAATGGGTGCTCAAACTGTCTGCAAAAACTCTTATCTCCATGCTGCCTCAGTCTCTGCTCTGCTCTGTCACTGCTGCACACAGCAGAGTTGGTCATTACAGGTGAATAGAAAGAAATATTGAAACAGCTAGCTTCCTGAGGAGTGTAGATGAAGTGGACGCAGGTGCAATGAATGATGTGTTAATGATTGATGAGTTGCATACTGCAGTGTGTAAGTGTCAATGAGTGTCAAGTGGATAGGTGGGTACAATTCACAGTGTTGGTCACAGTGGATAATGCACACACACACACACACACAATTTTCTTTTGTTGTTTTTTCACTACAGTAACATTGGTTAGGGAGACGGGAAGTTTCTAAATTGTTTGTGGAGAACGTGAACTGGCAAGAGAAAAGAAGATGTATTACAGAGAAGGGCCTGTAAATTCATTCATTCATCTACCCTGTTTTTTTTTTTTTTTTTAATGGTGAAGGTTGTTGCCTCATAGCAACAGGGTTCCAGGTTCGAATCCCGGTCTGGGCCCTTCTATGTGGAGTTTGCATGTTCTCCCTGTGCCTGCGTGGGTTTTCTCCAGGTACTCCGGCTTCCGGTGTGAGTGTGAGAGTGTGTGGTTGTCTGTCTTTGTGTGTTGGCCCTGCGATTGACTGGCGACCAGTCCAGGGTGAACCCCGCCTCTCGCCCGTAGCCAGCTGAGATAGGCTCCAGCTCCCCCGCGACCCTGACGGATAAGCGGTATAGAAAATGGATGGATGGATGGTGAAGGTCATCAGTCAGCAGTTCCTAGTGAAAGGGCACACGCAGATGGAATATTACTTAGTGCACAGTGTCATTGAGACACATCTGAGAAACCAGGAGATCCATGTCCTGGCTGAATATGTTGCACAGATGAAGATAGTGGGGGTCCAAGTTCATCCCATATGAAGTCAGATATGTGGTCCATACCTTCTTACAGGACTTCAACAAGCTGAGGCTCTGATAATCTATCCGCCCGGGGATCGAACCCGCTGACCCCACTGTCCATGATGTCAGAGCCATTAGGTACCACCTGTCCAGATGAAAAATCATGATGTTGCATTGCTTCTGTTTTGGAAAATGATATTTTTAGTTG
The DNA here is from genome assembly GCF_020382885.2 of Scatophagus argus. NCBI lineage: Eukaryota > Metazoa > Chordata > Actinopteri > Scatophagidae > Scatophagus > Scatophagus argus. The sequence goes on along the minus strand of NC_058508.1, from coordinate 1,850,561 downwards.
TATACTAACTGTTTGATGATGCTTTGTAAATGCTGGTGTTTAAACTGTAAGTTACTGTAAACAATTCCAAAATATTATAATTAGGGCTGCAAACAATTAAAAAAATTAATCTAATTAATTACATGCTCTATGATTAATTATTTGAAATTAATCGTATACATTATTATTATTATTATTATTTTTTGCTGTGGAAGTATTTAAAAATATCTCAATTCAAATGAATTTGGCAGATGGAGACATCAACAAATAATTGACATAGACTTTAAAGTTTAATCTCTCTTTTATTTATTTTATTTTTTCTCTCTGTCCATATTCACAATCCCTTCAATGTAAACACTTTTTCTCTAGTACGGTATACCACAACAGCTGATGGTGGCTAGAAAGTTGTGTCAGAAGTGTGTGTTCATTTTTTTTAACACCTAATTTTTCTGTGATTAATTAATCTGAATTATATGTTATTATAATGCAAATGTGGAAGAAGCAAATATCTAAAATAGTTTTCTTCACTGAAGCTTACTTTTACACAAGAACTTCAATATCTAAAGAAGCTGAAGTTCTTGTATAAAAGTAAGCTTCAGTGCTTGATGCGGAATATAGAGTGGTTCCAGCTTCTTAAATATAAATACATTTGCTTTGTCTTTTGTCTTCTGTGGTAGTGAACTAAATATCTTGGTGTTTTGGAATATTTGGTCTGAAAGAACACAATACTTGAAGATCTCCAAGTTCTCTGATTGTTAAACTGCAGCTGAATGTAAAGTGATGGAGTCATTTTTGAGAGAGAATCGAAGAGACGTCAAACAGCACAGATTCATTTGCGTTTAATCTGCTGTTGATGTGCCATTGTCATTTTTTTTTTTAAATGCAAATTTTGAAGAAATGACTGTCTGTCAGGTGGATGTAATCAACTATCTAACAAGTGTACACTACAATACCTCTGAGCATTGAGTTAGAAAATACTTCAAGCAGTACTATTCTTGTGCAGATTCCCTTGTGCGTACGTTCCGGCGGACTGTCTAGGTGGGACGATCAAATAAAGCTTTCCTGTGCTCCCCCACCTGACCTGCTGCTCAGTCTGAGTCAGAGCTCCCACAGAGAGTGCATGGACTTTGATGTTTGGACAGCTTGCCACTGGATGTTAAGTTGTGCATCAATGCAGCTGTTAAGTTTTATCACTGTTCATTATTACTCGTAGTTATATTTGGAAGGTTATGATATCATATACACGTGCATTAAGTGTATCAAGTCATTAATAAATTATTTGCCATTAATACGGTTTTCTATTATAATAACTATATAGTAAATAATAAATAATAAATATATAGTGATATGGGCGGCACGGTGGTGCAGTGGTTAGCACTGTCGCCTCATAGCAAGAGGGTTCCAGGTTCGAATCCCCTATGTGGGGTTTGCATGTTCTCCCTGTGCCTGCGTGGGTTTTCTCCGGGTACTCCGGCTTCCTCCCACAATACCAAAAACATGCACATCAGGTTAATTGGCTACTCTACATTGCCCCTAGGTGTGAGTGTGAGAGTGTGTGGTTGTCTGTCTTTGTGTGTTGGCCCTGCGACTGACTGGCAACCAGTCCAGGGTGAACCCCGCCTCTCGCCCGTAGTCAGCTGGGATAGGCTCCAGCTCCCCCGCGACCCTGACGGATAAGCGGTATAGAAAATGGATGGGTATAGAGTGATATTAACCTGTACGTAATAATGATGATGGTGTCTAGTCAAATGGATTTTTCGTGTTGTGTTGCCTTGTGTTGTAACAAGATTGCTGCAGTCTTTCCAACTGAAGAATTAGGTCACTCTTGTATAGGCAAGTGCTCATATAAATAGATTTCCCAATTTTTGATTGGCTTGCATTCAGGTTTTTTTTTTTTTGAAACAGTTGAGCCAGAATTGTTGCTAGACAGTTGTTTGTCACTGCCACAGTTTATTCAATTAATACTGAGTCTGTAAAGGCTAATGTCTTGTTTTGATGCCTGAAATGTAGAAGCGGAGAAGAGTCCAAGCAAATCACAGTAGGTTGGAGTGCACTATAGTATTTGCCATTAAGCCAGAGACAGCAGTCTTCAATGCCATGTTCTTAGCCTTAATCTTTATCAACATCGACATTTTTGCCTAATGAACTGAATGATAGCTTCATTAAACATTGTAAATTGTAATTTCCTGATAACATAATACATTCACATATGCCCGAGAAGCAGTCATTCCAGTCAGGGACGGACACAATCTCCATGTTTGCAGGTCACAAACCTCCAAACTCTATCTGACTGTATTTAGATACAAACTTTGATTAGGTGGTTTTCAGTCATTTCAAAAAAGCAAAGCTCTGAAAAGAAACAGATAGAGGATGGATAGAAGGTAAAAGTTTTCCAACAGTGATAATACCAACCGTACAGTTATGCAAAGCCATACAGCTGCCAATAAGACTATAAAATCTTGGTCTTGTTGCTTGTTTCTAGCTGTGTTTGTAGTAGTAGTTTAGCCTCTGGACCACAGGAATTAACTTCTCTTCTATATTTTCACTTGGCAAGCAGAGCAGATGTCATTCCAACAAAATCATAAATCGCACATCAAAAATACCTTTAACATCAGCTGACTACAAGTCCAGCCTTCTCTTACCCAGACACTGACCTCTATTTAGAATGAATGGAATTCTGTTGACTGGTTGCTCTCAAACATGCAATTTACAATAGATCTTACATGCGGTTTCCTGATTTATTTATGCATTAGCTGTAGCTCTCCTTCCATGAGGGAAGTTCACTGAAGGTCCCTTTGCAGCAACACAAAGTACTCAACCAAAAACATATTCTCTCTATAAAATCTTTATTTTTTTTTAATATTACTATTATTCATCCAGACAAAGTGTCAAAGAACATTTTCTTATTTATTTGTTTCCTGTTATTTCCTGCAGCTGCCATGGGGAATGGTTGTCAGTGGACAGGAAGAGGTTAAACGCACACACACACACACACTCAGGATGACTGGACAGGTAGACAGAACAGTTTTTTTTTGTTTTTTTGCCCTGGTGGTCCTGCAACTATGGGACTGTTTGTATCAGAGCTCTCAGAAACAAAAGAGGTTACAAAACTGGTTTGGATTTGGTTGCATAAATTATGGACTGTGTTCTCTTGTTTATGAAAAGTATTAATAAAACAACATTTTGATACTTTCTTATACATGTTTATCACAGCTTGGCTTTGTGACCACTATATTTTTCAACCTCTTTTTACATTGTCGCAGTGCTATATATTCACAGCTGGAAACACTTGGCATGCCAGTAGAATACAACACAGACTGAATAAACGGCCACTTCTGATACCAATAATAACCTCCCCCCTCATACTGCCACCAGCTACTATGCTGCCCTAATAGCTGCTACTGCTGCTACTGCTTGTGACATGTCGCAATAACTTCAATTTAGTTCACAGCAAAAGTTATCTCATCTCACTTTCCAACTGGAGCAGGTATAAACCTTACACTTTAATTAAATTTTATAATACAGAGAGCCCAACATTCCCCCATGAGCAAGAACTAGGCGACAGCGGTGAGGAAAAACGGCCTTTTAGCAGACAGAAACCTCAGAGCAGACCCCAGCTCTAGGTGGGTGGCCATCTGCCTTGACCGGTTGGGTTGAACGAGAGAGAGAGAGAAAGAGAAAGTGAGGGGGGCAAGTACACAAACAGGGATATGTAGCAACAGCAATAATAACAGAAGTATTGGACCTATAGATTATGATAATGATGAACTAGACGGATACTATACTATACGGAAGGTACTATGGTGACTATGATAATAATACGAGTAACAAAAATAATGGTAGTAGCTGTACACAGTAGTAAGAGAATTAAAATAAATTATGACTCGACAGTAGTCATTGCAGTAGGTTTGAGGAGAAAGCACAAGGACTCCAAGGAAGAAGTTAAGTTAATAACATGCATTAATGGGACATAAATGTGTGCAGAAGGAGAGGGAGAGGAAGAAAGAGCTCAGTGCATCATGGGAGATCCTCCGGCAATCTAAGTCTATAGCAGCATAACTAGGGGCCGGCCTAGGCCAGCCCTAACTATAAGCTTCATCAAAGAGGAAGGTTTTTAGTCTACTCTTAAATATAGAGAGGGTGTCCGCCTCCCGGACCGAAACCGGAAGATGGTTCCATAGTAGAGGAGCTTGATAACTAAAGGCTCTGGTTCGTGATCTACTTTTGAAGACCCTAGGAACCAGAAGTAAACTTGCATTTTGGGAATGTAAAGCTCTGGTGGGATAATAGGGTACTATCAACTCCAAGATATGATGGTGCCTGACTGTGCAGGGCTTTATATGTGAGGAGAAGAATTTTAAACTCTATCCTGGACTGTACAGGTAGCCCCTTTAAAGAGAAATATAATCTCTCATGCTGGTTCTTGTGAGTAATCTCTTGTGTAGCAGCTTTCTGGATTAGCTCGAGAGTCTTTAAAGACTTATTGGGGCAACAAAGTAATAAATGCATGGACTAATTTTTCTGCATCTTTCTGACTGCAATATCGCAGAGGTGAAAGAATGCAGTGTTTGAAATGTGTGTTATGTGTGAGTTAAAGAACATGTAACACAGACTGGCATAGACTGGCACTAAGTGCACTTTATTTACTTTGCTTTGTGTTCTAAAATAACTCCTAGATTCCTTACAGTGGAGTTTGAGGCCAAGGCTAAGCCATCTAGCATTGCTATATCACTGGATAATTTGTTTCTAAGGTGTTCAGGGCCCAGAACAATAACTTCAGCTTTGTCTGAATTTAGAAGTAGAAGGCTGCAAGTCAACCAGGTTTTTATGTCTTTAAAACACGCCTGAAGTTTGGCTAGCTGATTTGTTTCATCTGGTGTGAGTGTTTCCTAATAATATCACTGACACAATACTGCTGCTAAAGCTACATTGTGGCAATATAACCTGGTACTACAATTGCTATTGCCACAACTTTCACAATTATAACTGCCATAGCTGCAGCTGCTTCCTCTTGCCAATACAACCATTGCCTGGTTGTACTACTGTACCTGCGCCCAAGTTTGTGTGAGAGGGTTGAATTGGAGGGGGAGGCATGTGGAAGTGAATTTGTGTGAGGTGAAAGAGACAGGTGCATGCTGCTGTTAACTCTAACAACAAGAAATTCTTGTGTTGATTCAGCTGCTCACCAACAGGGTCAGCAGTTGAAGAAGTAGCAGAGGATGTGATACACAGCTCACACAGGACATTAAGGTACTTTATGTTTTGCAGCAAAAATATTATTCCTTCTCTCATTCATAACCCCAATGGCCTCTCAGATTCTTTAGTATCAAAGGTAATCAAATGATAGTTGTCTGTACATCAATGGGTGCATTATAAACAGGAAGTGCTACTTATATACTTTGGGTATATGTAAGGAAATGGAGGATAAATGTAGACTGTGTGTATGCAACCCTTTTGGGTGTGTTGCTACAGGTACTAGTCAGAGAAGGTCAATTCGGTCAGCTTTGAGGTAAAGTGCTGATGCAGCTCATGTCACAAAGCAAAGGAAAAGCGTGGTTTCTTGCACACCAACAGAGTACACCGTCAGATGGTGTCGCATTGAGGCGTGGCAAAGTTAAGCCAGGTAGAACTTTACTCCCCAGATGGTCAGTGCTCTACTAGCACTTATACTGATAATGCTGCTAGAGTAGGTACTGCTGTTATTATTTATAATAGCAGAGCCAGACTGATCCATCTGCCAGGCTGATAACTGCTGATGTATGTAAACTCAGAAATAACACAAATTTATTCACATAAATAGTTCTTGAACAATTTTTAAACTTTAGCATACACCCCAGTCATCAGGGGTTAAAACACATTATCAGACCAATTTTTAGCTGACACACAGGCATTTAACAGTTTGATGGCACTACACGGGGCTTAATGACTTGAGTTGATAGGGAAAGTCTCAAGAAAACAGTAAGCCATGAATTATACAGAAGGAGAAACAAAATGACTTCCGTACCTTTGTACCCAAAAAGAAGAAATCAACAACCTTGAATACTTAATACAGCCTTCTTATCTGAAACGTGCTTCTATAAACTATATCGCACCACTGTTCTAACAGTTCATGCAGCTGATAAATGAGGCTGACATTACACATTACCTTCCAATTGCCAGCTGAATGAGGGAGCATTTAAATACAGATTAGGAGGACTAGCCCATTAGCCACCTCTGCATTATTAGTGTTAGACATACTGGAGTGGATCCCCATAGACATCACACACCCTTTTACATTAAGGTATTTAACTGGTATGCGATTATCAGTTTAGACAAATGTGTTTGTAGAACTATTCAATTCAGTTTCTCATTAAAAATCTTAAATCTTAAATATTGCTTGTATACATGCTTACATTATGTCTGTTCACATTGTGTCTGCAGTTACCGACTACCTGTTGTGACCAAGTGCTGGCCAGTGTGGGAAGGTCGTTTGAGTAATACATCCATGACTTTTAAAATAATAGCTTATTTGTTTTCTTGTTGACAGACAGATGAAAAGATCAATACTACTTTATCGGATGTCTGCAGGTGAAGATTGAAACCAGCCAGTGCACAGTGAGGAAAATATAAATACTGGAAGCACCGGGAAACAACTAGTCCAGCCCTGTCCTCCTACCAGCATATTTAGAGCTCACTGATGTGTGTGCATTGAATCTAATTTGTTTGTTGCAAAGCTGCAACTTGTAATTATAGGGGGAGTTACAATACATGCTTGAACTGTCTCTGTTGCAGTGTCTAGCGTCTGGCTGGAGTCTTGTCTTCACTGCAAAGTTGCCAGACTGGGATGCACTGACAACTTTGGACAGAGGCAGGTTAAGTAGTTCCCTACTGCTTTCAACCTTTAAGCTAATCCCTTTCTGTTACTGATTGATTAAGTTCCACATCTTGATTACATTAACATTTTTAGTGGAATGTATTTGAATTTTCCATTTTGTATTGTAAATATGCATAGCGGCTGCCCTCTACAGGTTGAAACCCAGCTATTACAACTGAATTTTGTGAGTGGCTGAGCTGGAGGCAGGTGATGTTTTAGAGGCAGCCTATGTCACCAAAGACCCCATACCTCCACCGACCCCACCGCATTCCTCCCTCCTCCTATAAAATTGAGGGAACTTACCTCATGCAGGTTTCAGAACATTTTATAACCCTTTGCAAATATTTAATGAAGTGTTAAGATACTACTGTCTTTTGTACTCTGAGGAGATACACAGTGTATTTCAGTGAGAAATATTAAATGAGAATTTTGTTTACAGTCACTCCACTAGAGCTTTACAACTTTTCATTCTGGCATAGGTGAATCACATTGTGCCTCAGGGCTCAAATGCTTGGGCAATGTTGGCTAAAACCATCTCTTTTGAAGGAAGAAACACAGGGAGAGGGTAAGACCTCTGTTATACTATCTGAACAACTGTGACCAGATATTTCACATCAAAAATAATTTATTTTATTTTCATTCTGAAAAGTGTTAAATGTCAGATGTGTAAACTGGGCATGACATCAGCAGCTGTGACAGAGCGGCTTAATCCAGACAGAATGAGTAGATGCCTGCAGGATATTTTGTTGGCTGACATGAAAATCAATGCAGTGGTTGTAGAGATGCCACTCGGAAATATACACTGTCTAGGGATCCATGAGTGTTTGTGTGACTGTCTGTTTGTCTCATTTGTCTAAAACTCTCATCATTTCTCTCTTCCTGACCTTGCTTTGGATCTGGAGATCTATCCTCTCTCTTTATCTGCCTCACGTAAAGCTGTAAATACACAGGATGTGAATGGATGTTTGTGAGTGTTTCTGTGTGCGTGTGTGTGTGGGTGTGAGAGAGAGAGAGAGAGAAACAGACACCCCCCCCCCTCCACCCACCCACACACACACACACGCACACACACTTTCTGTGTGCAGTTTCCAGGTTCTCTCGATGTCCCTCTGCTCTGTTGCCTGGTGGTATGGATGTGGATACTGTTGTATTCCTGGGCAGACAGCAGCAGGGTCAGTTGGCTGTGGTTGGATAAGATGAAAGGATTTAATGAAAGAACCACTTTCTCAAAGCACTGTATTAGAATAGGGGAAAGTGTCACAGTGCAGTATTTATTAAGGCTACATTCACACTAGTATATTTTCATTTGAATATAGGATTTTACAACAAGATTCTCTCTCCAGACGAACATTTAAGGATTGTTTCAGATCTGATCGCTGTCCAAACTAACACCTGAAGGTACATATCATATTACCATTCACCTACAATGGGCATGCGCATGTCAGCGAAAACAGGAATTAGATTGTCTATTCTGCTTTGTAGGTTGCAGGAAATGCATTTGACAAAAAATGATGAGGAAATGAAACATGACTGCTCTTCACAAAATCCCTCTTGATTTTTGTTTTTTGATAATAATAATAATAAGCAGCTTGGCTAGTGAGGCTAATAACAAAATAACATCTGTAAAATACCTGAGAGCAGGAAAAAACAAACTGTTGAACACTAGCACCCATTTAAACATGGATGCATACAAACAAATCCATTAGTCCTGAGTTCAAATGCAGTGGCGGTTCTCCAGAGTCTACATTCTTCACTCAGGTAGTACAACATCCATGCTACCTTCATAGGCATCCTCATTTTTGTTGTTTTACAAAGTAAAGTCAATCAATTAAAATATATAGTGTAAAATAAGTGATTGCATAAATGCTCACCCCTTCGAGTCAGTATTTAGTAAATGCACCTCACAGCGGTGAGTCTGTGTGGATAGTTCTCAGTGAGGCTCACACATCTAGACACTGCAATTTTACTTTGTTCTTCTTTGTAAAACTGCTTAGACTCTGTCAGGTTCCACAGGGATCAGATGTGAACAGCCCTTTTCAAGGCCAGCTGCAGATTATCTCTTGGATTGAGGTCTTGGCTTTGATTTGGCCACTCCAGAACATTCACCTTGTTGTCTTTAAACCATTTCTGTGCAGGTTTTGCAGTGTGCTTTGTGTCATTGACTGTTATATTTTTTTGTATTTTTATTTTTATATTTTGCTGCATTCATTTTACCATCTACCTTTACTGCTGAAAAGCATCCCCACAGCGTGATGCTGCTACCACCATGCTTCACGGTTGTGATGTTGTGCAGTGATTGGTGTCTGCCAAACATAGTGTTTAGTCTGATAGCCAAAAAGCTCCATTTTGGTCTCATCGAACCAAATAACTGTCTTCCAGTTGACCTTGGAGTCTCCCACATGTCTTTAGGTGAACTCGTGGTGAGATTTAATATGAGCTTTCTTTAACAGTGGCTTTCTCCAGTAAAGCTTTCACTGATGAAGAACCTGGGCAACTGTTGTTGTATGCAGATTCTCTCCCATCTCAGCTGTTGAAGCTTTTAAATCCTTCAGAGTAGCCATAGGTGTCATGGTGGCTTCCCTCACTGGTCTCCTTCTTGCGTCGTCACTCAGTTTGTGAGGACAGCCTCTCTCTCAGATTTGCATGTGCCACATTCCTTCCATTTCTTAATGATGGATTTAACTGAACTTCAGAGGATGTTCAGTGACTTGGGAATTTTCATGTATCCATCCCCTGACTTATAATTTTCAATAACCTTTTCACTGAGTTGCTTGGAGTGTCTTCATGGTGTAATTGTAGCCAGGAATACTGATTAACCTGTGTCTGGCCCTTCCAGACACAGGTGTCTATACTCCAATCACTTGAGACACATTCACTGCACTCATGTGATCTTCATTTCACTAATTATGAGACTACTAGCACCAATTTTTGTCATAAAAGCCAAATTGTATTGACTATGATGCCTATGACTATGCATTTATAAGATCAAGAAAAGGCGAAAATATCCAATGGGGCGTGGATACTTTTTATAGGCATTGTATATGTGCATACAGTCTTTGGATATATTTGCACCCAGTCTCCACTGGATGCCAGAATCACTCAAATAATAGTTTGCCTTGTGTGCACAGAATTCAACTGCCCAACAGCTGTTACTATAGACAAGAACAATATCTGAAATTCGTGATCAATGTTACATTAATCACAGGTAGGTGCTTTTGTTTTTTTGTCCAGAAAAATATAACATGTTAAGGTGCTGTGCATACCATAAGTGAAGGACGAACAGAAACAATGAGGCAAAAACAGAAACATCTATAAATCTGTTTTGATTTATACTCCTTGTTTTCCCACGCGGAAAGGAAATATATGAACATATATCCAAATATATGCAGAATATACAGAATATATGTTGCATGTATGCCATATTTACGGTCATATATGTGCATGTATGTGGATATATAGGAAATATATGTGTCATATATGACTTATATACATCCACATATATGCCACAGTCAGGTGCATATATGTCATACATAATGCCTTATATATAGCTCATATATATCTGACTTTTTGCATATATGCCATACATAATGCCTATATCTCACTTTATTTGCAAATGGTGTAATGTGCATATATGTTCAAACAAAATGTATTTATGATTGTACTTATTTTAATTCAATGCAGATTGAGGTTTGCAGAAAATTCAATGTAAAAGACAATAGCTTTGATTGTTTTATTGCATGCAGCAATTTTTAAAGTGATTATGTTGTGTCCATGAGGGACAAAGTCAGTGAGTTCATTTTACTGTTACACGCAAAATCATTCAGAAACACTATTGCTGGAAATAATGTGTAATCTGTTTATGCAAGTATGTGGTACATGCACGTGTGTGTTTCTGAGTTCATTACTGCTCACAAACACCATCGCTCTCTCCATGTGTTTAATACCGAAGCTTACAAGCTGTCTACCTGCTGCACTTTGGTATGCTGGAATCATTTTTGAGGTATTAGTGTGTGTAATCACAGTTGCAATTTCATTAGGCTTATGCATCAAAACTAAAAAAATATTAGGTTTAGGATAAAATAAGTTTTCTTAAGTTATGCATGTGACATGCCTTACATTATGTAGGTAATGTAAATTAAATATATTATGTTAACTTTTGGAACATTGGTCTCGTGGTATTGTGTTTGTCTGACTCATTCTCCACCCCAACCTACCCCATGTACCAACTTTCTCTCTGTTTGTGTCACCTGAATTTTTTTCTTTATGACATACATGCCTAAAATGTCACATGAAACATACATTTTGTATTAAAATATTTAGATTTCTTTTGAAATGCATTACCAGTAACAGGAAATATCCAATAACATTTATTCAAGAACTTGAACTTAGTACACTTTACAGTACCTGCAATAAACTCAGATTTTTACATCACTACATCTTAGACAGAAATAATGGACAATAATTTCATTCATCATTCATCATTTGCATTTTTTTTTCTTCTTTTTTTTGAAAAGATTCTCTTTAGACCCCTGTGAGCTTAATGAGGCAGTGGTCTATGGCAGATTGACTAGAAGCTGTTAATGTGTGTTTGTATAGCTTAGCACCAGCTGTAGGAGTGAAAAATAAAACTGTTATCACAAAGTAAAACATGAGAATGAGTTTTAGAGGATGCTAATTTTCAGCTTGGCAACGCAACCGGATACCATAGAGCCAGATACAGTGGGAAGCTGTGCCAAACATGCAAGGACACACACTGATTCACAGGCTGCCTCAGACGCGATAACAGACAATGGGTGAGTGTTTGTGTCTTGGACAGGCTTGATTCCCAGCTCGCCCAGTAGTTTCACTGGGCATCCAGACCATCATGATATGGTAGCTTGACTGAGTGGATGAGGCCAAAATGACAAATATGCGTAATAATGCAGTTTTCTTCAGAAAGCAGAAATTATTTCTATTTGCCCCAAATAACAGAACTATTTCAGAAAAAGCAAAAAGTTACCAAGGTCAATATTATTACCCCCCTTCAGAACTGACCTTTTATTGAGCCGTAGCACAAACCACCGTTGTGCAATGATGTGCTTTAACTTTGTAATGCTCAAAGCTTGTCAAATCAAGTTAAAACTGAGGGTTGTCTCTGAATTTACACACAGTATGAAGACTTCAGTAAGGATTTTAGCTGTCACTTGAGAAAGCATCATGTCAAAAAACAAAAGAAATCAATTCAGACTTGAGAAAAAGAATTGTTGATGCTCACAAAGCAGGAGGATATACACAGCATTATCACAGCGTTTCCAAGAGTCAAGAACTGGAGTGAGAACTACAGTATTTTTAAGAAATTTAAAGAGAGCCATACAGTACTGAACAAGCCTCAAGACTCTGCAAAGAAAAGACTGAATGACGTAGCCAAGTCGAGAACTGTAGCCTCAAAGAAGACAATCACTGGAGCTCTGCACAGGAATTGATTGCGAGGTTGCAGATCAAGAAAAACTCCACTTCTTGCAGAAGAGACACCTTCAAGTCAGACTAAAGTAGACTAAGGACAACCTGGAGAAAGATTATGCATACTGGAATGTCCTTTGGTCAGATGATGACGAAACTAGAGCTCTTTGGCCATAGAGACATTGCTCATGTTTGGAGAAAGAAGGGAGAGGCGTACACTGTCCCCACAGTGTGGGATTATTACGCCCTGAGGATTTGTGACGATTTTGAAAGAAAATCTCAAGCAGTCAGTAGCAAACCTGGGTTTGGGTTGTTGCTTTGTCTTCCAACATGACAATGACTCAAAACATACATCGCTTCTGTTGAAGAACTACCTCCAGAAGACCAAAGTGAATGTTATTGACTGGCCTGCGCAACGCCCTCACTTGAATCCCATTGAAAATCTTTGAAGTGAAGACCAAACTGACTGCTGCATTAATGTGAAACTGTTATTGTGATAAAAAAAGGTGTTTCTTGTGATATCTACCTTACATATCTTACCCCCAAGCACCCCAAATTATACTTAACTTTTGTATAAGGCATCTTACAATAAGGCGTTTACAGGGAGATTGTAATCAAATAAAGTGCACCAAATGAATGACTGAATGAATGGGATGCGGGTAACTGCTACCATGGAGTTGTGAGGTGTAGTCTGAATTTTTTCCCTTTTCACCAGAAATGCAGTGACTCTGAATTCGGTGGGAAGTTCATTCAGCCACTGTTGGTCAGACCATAGGGTCTTCAGAGCGACAGGGAAACCAGAGGAGTGCACTGGTGTTCCTGGAGTCGAGGGTTTGATCACGGAGGAATGAGTAGTTTCTTCCACTATCCTTGAGGCAAACTCCAGAGTCTACAACTGCAGGTTATCTGCAGTAGCAAGCCGGTATAGTGAACAGAGAAGAAGAGAAGGGAACCCCGGGCTGGCAGCAGATTCAGGACGAGCTGCGGAGGTCTGGTTGCAGTATTTCAGACAGGCGTTATAACATTCTTCTGGCTGTATCCTGCTCCCTGATTTCACCCTGTCTTTGTAGTTTCAATGCACTGAGCCATACAAACATGGATGGTGTTGCCCCTTAATGCACCCACAAAACAGTGATACATGTAGTATGCTCACACCTTTGCATACTTGCCAAAAATTTGATAGAAAAGAGCATTTGGTTAGGATTTTTCTGTTGACAAATTTAATTACTCTGCTTATTTTACCCAGACAACTAACAATTTTTGATCGAGTTTGTGGTCTTGTCAATGTCTGCAGTATGGGATTTATACTGAGCGTTGACAAGCACAATTCTTTTTCACAAAACACTGATATCATCATTCCTTCACAGAGATAATTTATACCAGATCCTCTTACTCTGACCATTCACTGACTTCCAGGATCCAGGATTTTAAATCGTGTCTGTGCACCTTATAAGTGGACATGGTTGACAGCATGATGGGAGGGACTAAATAGAATGGAAATATCACAGAGTTATATTAATATCGAGTGAATCATATTTTATTTTATATCAGTTGTGAATCTTAAGTTGAACAGGGATCAGTGTGTGCTCTGACTGGGCAAGAGTGAACCACATACATGTTCTCTAATGAGCTGACAGGCCACATGAGTAGTGAGTGTCTGGGCTTCTGAGTGTATGTGTGTGTGTGTGCATGAGTGATTGCACCTTAGGGCCCAGCAGAGTATTGAGGCCAGCTGAAACGGGGTGACATCAGAGGTATGCAAATCACAAATACACATCAAGAAAGCACATATTTTTTATCTCTCTCTCTCTCATTTTATTTCTGCCACAAACTTGAAAATCTGCAGCTAGCTAGCAAGGGGTGAGAGGTTTTTAAACCTGCTTACTTCCTGTGTAGCTGGTCTCCTCACAGAGACATGTGAAAGACATGTTCAAACTGAACTGAACTAAGGTATATAGATTATAACTTGTTTGAATGTTCCATTGTTATGTTTTCAAGAACTTCCACAGAATCTTGAACACCATTTTTTTGACAAAAAAATGCATCTTAGGGTTGACTAAAGAAGGACCAACGGTGCAGACACAGATAGAGGATAAAGAGGATAAAGGATAAAGATAAACTGGTAATATCTGGTAAGATACTATAATAAAAGAAATTATTACAGGTGAGGATAATTAAGGGCAGCTGGGAGTCCACAACAAAATGTCTAAACAATTAATACCCAAATAACACAAGTAAAAAGAATCTTGCACATGGAAACAGATTCAAGGGTACACTGGAAATATAAAACAGAGAATTCAAGGAAGAGAGGACAGTGGAAACACAGAACTTAGTGGACACTGGAAACAGACAGAGAAACACGGAAAGCTCAAAGATGGCAAAGAAACACTGAACAACAAAGAAAAGCAGAGAAAACCCAGAAAAATCAGACCAACTGTTTTTTTTTTTTTTGATACTTCAAACAATACTCAGCATTGGCAGAATTTGTAATACAGATATTGTGGGTTTTATTAGCCACCTCCTTCCATGTGAATGAAACAGAGTGGAACAGTCTCAGATGAAATTCTAATTCTCTGTCTTTACATACTGAAAACTTTCAGTTAGTCTTTAATCTCCTCCAGAGTCCCATCTGGGTTCTTCTGTCTTGCCCTAAAACGCCTGATCATCAGACAGGGCACATTCATCCCCCCACTTACACACTGCTAATCATCAAGCTTGCAACCATTAAAGGGGCAATCCACACTGACAAACACACTAAACAAAGCAGGTATTGTTACTTGCCTTAAACACTCCAGACCAGAAATTTCACAAGCCAAACCCGTCTCTGTGACTGCTGACGAACTGAAAAGGTTCCCCAAAATGTTCCTGTAATCTTTCCACTGAGAAAATGATCCCCGAACAACAGAGAGTGGTTCCTCTGCTCGTTGCCATGGTGAACCTCAGCAGGTCTGAGCTGCAGGTGTTTGTGTCGGTGTGTGTATGTGTGTTTGACGGAAAAAGGACGGAGAGGGGGGGAGAGAGAGAGAGAGATTAAAATTAGGCAGATTTTCCGGCAGAATGTACTCCTTACTGTGTTTGCTCACCTTCTGCTAGACTCACCTTATGTTTGTGTATCTGATGCGTGTTCACTTCCTTTTGTGTGTGTAAATGTCAAAGTTTGCATTTGTGTGTAAAAGAGAAACACAGAGAGCAGCAGAGCTATATACCAGTTGACAGTCTGCATGATAATGAGCTTTTAACAGGCTTTGCCATACACACACACACACACACACACACACACTCAGAGTGACAAAGCTTCCTTCCCTTCCTCATATTCTTTTTTCATCCCTCGTTTTCCACTTGCCTTCAAAAAAACAACAAAAAGCAACAAAAACGGATGGGAAATGTAAGAGTGAAAGAGTAAAGAAAATCTTAAAATGGAATATAAAAATGTAGACTTGAAAGTAAAAAAAACAACAAAATAACATTTGACAGGTAAAAAGACATTTTAATGCAAAACACAGGAATAATTTTTAAGTGAGTGTGCTGGGTAGCTATATGTGTCCCATCTCCTCGTGAGTATTTCTCCTGGAGTATTATTTTATTTAGAGAGATTTTTGGAAAATCTGGAAATCTAAAATCAGAGTTGAAGTTATTAGTGTTCCTTTGAATACTTTACATTGTAGGAGGAAGTGAAGCAAGAGCAAGCAGGAAGTCCTGTGTCACACACACACACGCACACACAATAGTCACGCAGCGCATGTGTCCTGCCTATAACTTCCCACAGCTGTGGTCGGGGGAGAAAGGGAAAAGAGGAAGAGGTGGTCCATGGCTCCCAGCAGCAGCAGGATCAGCACCTTGGACAGAGCCTGAGTCTGTCCGTCTGTTCCCAGTCCTCAGTCATGACGTTCGTACTGATGTAATGGAAAAACTTGACAGTCTGCTGCTTGGGTTGGGTTCAGATGGTTGATTAGCAAATATCAGGAGGTGTAGTATCACAAATATTTTCAGCCTGATTTTAATTGGGATTTGGAAGTTATGACATTTTAACTGCATTTTCTCTCTCTCTTTCATCCTCTCTGTCCTGTCTACCTCTTCTTCCCTCCCTTCACCCAGCCGACTATCAGCAGGATAGTTCTGCTGCAGTTGCAAGCTGGGTCCTGCTCAAGGTTTCTTCCTGTTAAAAGGGAGTTTTTCCTTGCCACTGTCTGCTTGCTCGGGGGTTCAGGCTCTGGGTCTCTGTAAAGCATCTAGAGACAATTTTGATTGTATAAGGTGATATATATAAAAAAAAAATACATTGAAATTAAGAGATCTTGGAACTTCTTTCATTCGCTGCTATGTTGAATCTCCCTGATCCTGTTGTGGTTATACCAAGCTAGGTACAGTAGGTGGAACTCATACTCTTTGTCTTCTTTTTTTTAATCAGCTTTGCTCTTATCGTTTCTGTCTCGGAGCTTAGCCCTTTCTTTTCTTCAAATGTGGCAGATACACTCACAAATCATACTCACACACACACACACAAATGTGCAGTGCATCACAAACACAGGAACTTCCATTTACACTGCTGACAGGCAAAAACACACACAAAGCAGTGTGTGCATCCAAGAGGAATGGTGTGTGTATACAAATATGTACACACACGCGCACATTCTTTCCTGTCAGACTGGCCTACTTTACATTTGCTGTATCTGTGCCAACCCACTGGCCAAACACAGTCCACCTCTCTTGCATGCTGTGTGTGTGTGTGTGTGTGTGTGTGCATCTTATTAAGGTTTGTAAAAGCAGTCGTTGTGACGGAGGAGGAGAAGAGAAGAGGCAAAGGGAGTGAAACTGAAGAGGAGTAAAGATCGAGAAAGACGGCAAGGAAGGAGGGAGAGGAGGAGAGGAGGAGAGGAGAGAGGTAGCCAGCGGGGCAGGATGGAGCTCTGTGTGTGTGTGTGTGTGTGTGTGTGTGTGCGTGCGTGCGTAGTGGCAGTGTTAGGAAGTGAAGCCAAGTGTAAAGAAATTATCTTGACAAAGCCTAGAAATGTTGCAGCTCAGCAGTGTCCAGTGCCAACACACAGCTCTAATGTTGAGAAATGTTTATTTCAGGGCCCACAAGTGTGTTTCTTGTGTAAAAGAAATTCCACCATTATGTCTGGATTCTGATTCTGTTGCCAGCGTGACATTACATTATTGTCTTGATTAATAAATAATCAGTAAATAAAAATGGTGTCAAGTTTTGTTTAATGTGGTTTCAGCCATCTGAATCAACATCCACACTAACACATCTATATTTTAGGGCCATGGTCGGGTCATAGATTCTAAACCTTGGGCAGATAAAGGATCAGTGAGTAGGCAGACTACATTAACATATTCTGCCTTGCACTCTCTCTGATACCATGTATGTTTTTTTGTACTGTGTTATGGCAAGGCAGAAGTTGCCAGTGTTTCATAATAAATGGAAACAGTCACCCAGACCGCCTGATACAATTAGGAAACCAACAAAAGAGTCTGTGAGCGAGACAGAGGATTTGGACAGACAGAGGCTGAAGAGAACAGGGCATGAGAAGGGATGATGATCTTTCTTATAAATGGTGAGAGAGAAAGAGAGAGATGAGGGGAATGGTTGTGGATGGAGATAGGAGGGAAGAGAGAGAGAGAGAGAGAGAGTGATGTGCTGTTATGTGAGAGCAAATCGTACAAAATGGGCCCCAGAAAAATATTAAGCTTCTGTGGCTGTGTGTGTGTGTGTCTGTGTGTGTGTGTGTGTCTGTGTGAGTGTGTGTGTCTGTGTGAGTGTGTGTGAGAGAGAGAGAGAGAGAGAGAGAGAGACAGTGAGTGATGGCCATTTAAGAGGACTAAAAATCCTGTCTCCTGTTCTTAACATCACACACTCTTGTCCTTCTTTTCTTCTCATTTCTCATTTATTCTTTTCCTTCTCATCAATTTTATTCTTCTATTTCTCACGCTGTTCCTCGCCCCTGCTTTCTCTTATTGTCTTAACAACTGTCTTTTTCCTCTCTCTTCATTTTCCACCTCTCTTTCTTGATTGCATCTGTGTTTTTTAATTTTCTTTTTATTTCCTTCATCACCTATCCTGACATTTTCTCCAGGGTAGGATGGCCAGAGCAACCAACCTGGTGAGGGGTACTTAACTGTTACCAAGGTAACAATGCATGGTTTGTCTTTTTAACCTTCCCACCAGCCCTGTACTGAAGAACAACTTCCAGGCTAGAGAATCCAGTGGATCAAATTATATTCATATTCATATTTATACATTATAGTAACTGGAGTAATTTCTGCGAGAGGATTTTGCTTTTGCATCTAAAAAGACAGAAAGTGACGTAACATAAGGGGGAGCTGTCAAGTTTAACAATAGATAAAGAAATAAATGGATCGCAGTGCTAGTTTTGACATGGAAGAAGCTGCACATCGATCATAACATTATGAAGACCCACCTAATACTGAGTAGGTCCCCCCTTTGCTGTCAAAATTGCCCTGACCTGTTGAGGCAAGGACTCCACTAGACCATCCTTTGAGACCTGTAAATCTTGCACTACGTATTATAACTCCACACTTTTATGGTGTTCTAGCCACCACCATGGTCTACCAAATGTACAATATATGGTCAAAAGAATAAACAACTTACCCATTTAAAACTAAGAACTCAGAAAGCATACTTCCAGCTAAAGCTGTACCATCATCTGGCAGGATGGACAAGATAGCACTTCTCTTTTGTAGAGTTTTTGGTAAACCTGGAGGAATATTTCTGTCAAACCAAAGTTTATTACATTTTTTTCTATGATTTTCAAGCACTGCTCTACTGTGCATCTGTACATCGCTACTGCAGTATCTTCCAACACTTCTTACAAACTGTCTTGTTTCACCTTCTTCGGCTTCTCTGAGTCTGGGTCATGGGGGCAGCAACCGGAGCAGGGAAGCCCAGACTGTCCTCTCTTTGGCCACTTTCACCAGCTCCTCCGGGGGGGATACCAAGGCGTTCCCGGGCCAGACGAGTGATATAATCCCTCCATTGTGTCCTGGGTGTGCCCTGGGGTCTCCTCCATGCCTGAAACAACTTCCCACGTAGACGTGCGGGAGGCATCCTAACCACTTGCCCAAACCACTGATTCCTCTCGATACAAAGGAGCAGGAGCTCTACTCTGAGCCCCTCTTGGATGTCCGTGCTCCTCACCCTATCTCTAAGGCTGAGTTCAGCCACCCTACAGAGGAAACTCATTACGGCCGCTTGTATCTGTGATCTTGGCTTTTCGGTCACTACCCACAGCTCGTGACCATAGGTGAGGGTTGGAATGTAGACTGACCGGTAAATCGAGAGCTATGCCTTTCGGCTCAACTCTCTCTTCACCACGACAGACTGGTACAGTGTCTACATCACAGCAGACGCTGCTCCAACCCACCTGTCAGTCTGCTCCATTTTACCCTCACTCATGAACACGACCCCGAGGTACTTAAACTCCTCCACTTGGGGCAGCAACTCGACCCAGAATGGGCAACCCACCTCTTTCCAGCTGAGAACCATGGCCTCGGATTTAGAGGCGCTGATCTTCATCCCAGCTGCTTTACACTCGGCTGCCCCAGTGAGAACTGGAGGTCACTGCTCAATGACGCCAATAGGAACACATCATCCACAAAAGCAGAGATGGAATCCTACAGTCACCGAACCTGACACCCTCCGCCTTTTGGCTGCTGTCCAGTGAGCAAGACAGTTAATTAAGACAGAGAGCAACAGTTAGATCAAACAAAGCAGTGAATCAGAGAAAAATAAGAGTTATTTTCTGATTGTTTCACAGCAGTTATGTTCTAAAGCACAAATAACCACTCCCACACCTTTGCACAACCTGATACTATAAGCCTTTTACAAACATTTTCTGTCTGCATGTCTAATGAAGACCATAAATCTTGATTGTCGATTAATCATCAATTATTAAAATCAACAAAAACATGAATGAAGAATGAATTATTCAGTGGCAGACTCTCTTTCTCTCTCAACAGACTATTTTCCTGTGCAGCTAGCTAGTCTTGTTTACAGTGAGTCTGCATTTATGTGTGTGTGGGTGTGTGTGTACATGTATATAACCATCCTGCTTTGCTGTTTCTCATAAGCTTAATGAATTCAGATAAGACCTAAAAACCAACACACAGACACGCGTATGTGCCAGAGGCCTGTGCATCTATTCATCTATGTCTCCAGCTCTCCTCCAGCTCTTCTCTTCTTTTAATCCTTCTCCCTCCATTCCTCCATACTTTACCTCCCATGTTTATTTCTTTCTCGTTTACTTAAATCTTCTACTTTCATCCCCATCTTTTCTTCTATTCACTTTTAATCTTTCTGGTTCAAACACTCATTAAATAACAAACAAAGATGGAAGAAAACAGTGGGAGAAACAATGGGAGGGGAATGCTTCAACCAGGTAGAAAAAATTTGCACAATGTGTGAAAATATTTAAGTCCTATAGTACACATTATATAGTCTATATAAAGACAATAAAATGGATGGATTTAAAAATATGAAACAATATTAACTAAATATATATATATATATATACTATATATATAAAAAAGTCTGCTATCAGTGTGGAGGACAGGGAGGAGGAGAGATATGAAAAAAGAGGAGGTAAGGAGAAGAGGAGAGAGTGAGAGAGAGCTGCCGAGACGAATGGAGAGAGGATTAGAGTCATTGTGTTCAGTATAGCAAACCAAGCATTAAACCGACAGAGAGAGAGAGTGAGTGAGAGTGAGTGTGTGTGTGCGTGTGTGTGTGTGTGTGTGTGTGTGTGTGAGAGAGAGAGAGAGAGAGAGAGAGAGTGTAAGATCATAAAAACATAAAAGAAACATTCAAATGTTGCTGTTGCAATCGTAGCATGGCGGTTCACAGTTTTCCTGTGTCCTGGTGTTGATTTGAGGAAAATACTAGTCAGAAGTCCTGAGTATCCTAGAAAGTTCCTAGTAATTTGGTTCTAGCCAAGTATGTGATTTTAGGACCAGTGGCAGTATTTTAAAGATTTTAAGATTAAGATTAAACATTTATGATGAGGACCCAAGCCTAGAAACAGACAGGAGACAAGGCAGCATCTCTTCAAAGCTTATGCTTCGGTCAGCAGCAGGCAAGAACCAAAAATACTGTTGAGGTCAAAACTCCTGCAACACTTATTATAAAAAATAACATTGCTGTTTGACCAGTATCTCTTGGCATAAGAAGCTGTACCAGAAACTTCTAATCTGCTTCTACAGCAACAAAAAATACAAAACACTTTAAAAACTGAACTGAGCTTACACAAAAATACCTGCAGGAATTCTGTGGTAAATTATCAATATAATCAGGCACTGTGAAGGAGAGAATGGTCTGATATACTCCCACAGGCTGGCAAGCTGATTGAGCAGGGCTTAGGTGATTGTAGGCAGCTGCAGAGACTCAGCTCTTGGTCTCTCAGCCAGCTTTCATGGAGAAACGTAGAGACCTCTGCTGGATCTGGATTAGTGTCAGTCAGCATGAGAAAACTATTTACCAGTGTGACAGATGTTGGCTGTAGTCAAAGGTAAAACGGTCTTGAAACTGTTAGCTCGGGGAGCAGTAAAACTTAAAGAGACTGGCTGTTTAAGGTGTGCATTGATTTTCATTGATTTTCTGTCTCTCATTGTGGGCACCAAACACAATTAAGTCAGTCTCGTCTTTATTTAGATATCATTCTTGGACATCAAGTCATGAAATTGCTTATTGCTTTGAAAAAATGTAGGAGGACCCCCGGCAGTCTAAGTCTATAGCAGCATAACTAGGGGCCATCCTAGGTCAGCCCTAACTATAAGCTTTGTCAAAGAGGAAAGTTTTTAGTCTACTCTTAAATGTAGAGAGGGTGTCCGCCTCCCGGACTGAAACCAGAAGATGGTTCCACATTAGAGGGGCTTGATAACTAAAGAAATCTAGGAAGACTCAACAACCACACATCTTTGGAATGTAAAGCTCTGGTGGGATAATAGGGAACTATCAACTCTTTAAGATATGATGGTGCCTGGCCGTTCAAGGCTTTATATGTGAGGAGAAGAATTTTAAACTCTATCCTGAATTTTACAGGTAGCCAATGTAGAGAAGCCAGTACAGGAGAAATATGATCTCTCATGCTGGTTCTTGTGAGTAATCGTGTAGCAGTGTTCTGGATTAGCTGGAGAATCTTTAGCGACTTATTGGGGCAACCTGATAAAGGGAGTTATAGTAATCCAGCCTGGATGTAATAAATGCATGGACTGATTTTTCTGCATTCAGAATGTGCCTAATTTTTGCAACATTGCAAGGTGAAAGAATGCAGTCTTTGAAATGTGTGTTATGTGTGAGTTAAAGGACATGTCCTGGTCAAAGATAACTCCTAGATTCCTTACAGTGGAGTTTGAGGCCAAGGCTAAGCCATCTAGCATTGCTATATCACTGGATAATTTGTTTCTAAGGTGTTCAGGGCCCAGAACAATAACTTCAGTTTTGTCTAAATTTAGAAGTAGGAAACTGCAAGTCATCCAGGTTTTTATTTCTTTAAGACATTCCTGAAGTTTGACTAGCTGATTTGTTTCATCTGGTTTCATTGACAAGTACATTTGTGTGTCATCTGCATAACAATGAAAATGTGTGGAGTGTTTCCTAATAATATGACCGATATATTATACTACTCATATAAAGGGTGAATAGCATTGACCCGAGGACAGAACCTTGGGGAACTCTGTGACTAACTTTTGTGAGTGTGGACGATGCATAATTAACATGAACAAATTGAGATCGATCTGATAAATAGGACCGAAACACCTTAATGCAGTTCCTTTAATGCCAATTAGGTGTTCCAATCTGTGTAATAAGATATTCTATCTTATTTGTCAATGGTGTCAAATGCAGCACTAAGGTCTAACAGTACAAGGACAGAGATAAGTCCCTCGTCTGCTGCAAGTAGAAGGTCATTTGTGACTTTGATCAATGCCATCTCTGTGCTATGATGAGCTCTAAAGCCAGACTGAAAATCCTCAAAGAAGCTATTACTATGAAGAAAGTCACATCGCTGATTGGCAACTGTTCTGTCAAGGATCTTGGAGAGAAATGGAAGGTTAGATATTGGTCTATAGTTGCTTAAAACCTCAGGGTCAAGTGTGTGTTTTTTAAGGAGAGGTTTGACTACAGCTACTTTAAAGGACTGGGGTACATGGCCTGTTATCAGGGACAGATTGATCATGTCTAATAGACAGGCACTAAGTAAGGGTAAAACAGCTAGTAGCTTAGTAGCGATGGGGTCTAAGAGGCATGTTGTTGGTTTAGATGAATATGTGATTATATGAATGCTTTTCTCCCATTGACCCTCTGATCTAATCCTAACCAACCAACATTTCAGATGAGGGTCAATGGGAGACCCTGCTCTGGCAGTCCATAGGGCCTTCTTATACAATCTAAGGCTATCTTGCCAGATTGAATGAGATTACAGTAGTTTAAAACATCGACTCATAGTAACAGTAGGGAGTAGTATGTTCAGCTACATTCACCGCAACACATGCTAACATTGCTAACAACACATTGCTAACAAAACAATTCAGCATAATTCCACACTGTATCTTACAGAAACAATGCAACTACATGCACAAAGTTATTTTCTTTCTGTAAATCCTAACAAGGCCTTAGCCATGAGTAAACTCTGCATGCACTGTTGTGAAAAGGTCAAATTCTTCCGCAACTCTGACACTTGTCAAGCTTTGTATCTGCTCTGCATTTTTTGTCTCACTGTGTCACGAATACAAGTCACCTTGCATATTTTACACCCCACCCCTCCATTGTTCTGATTGGACAGTCAATTTATTAACATTTAATAACAATTAATTCCAATTAAGAAGTGACAAGATAGACAGCTCTAAAGTTAGGAAGTAAGCTAATCATGCTTCTGCTTATTTGTACAACCAAACTTTTAAATAGACTTCTAAATGAATTACCGTTATTTATGAGTACCAAAGATTTCTTGATCAACTACTGGTTTTAACCATTTGCATTCACTATGAACCATTATTTGATACTCTGTACTTTTTACTCGTTTTACACATTTTAACAGCTATTTATTACAATTTCTACTCACTTATCAACTTCTCTTTTAACCATTTAATGAAATTTCAGTTTATTTATTCTCACCTATAAATGTGATTTGGAGGCTGGGCTACGCATGTATGGACTATGAGTAAGACATACAAGACATAACACTTTCTCACCTATTCAGACAACCTCATCGTCAGACTGTATGCTTTATCATGGACCGATGGCGTAGAAACTACTTTTATCGACTGCATGCTGTTATAGTTCAACTTGGGAGTCGTGAAGACAACATTAACTGAAGGAGTGACTTCAACATGTCTGACCTAACTACACTATAACTATAATAACTATTCTTTAATCCTAACCATCCAACCTGCAGTAGATCTTAAAGTCAGCTGTGGACCTCCAGCTGATTGTATATTGTGTTTGTGTGTGTGTTTGCTTTTGTGTATGATGGCCTTTGCCCTGTCTGTGTGTTTTGCCAAATTACACACCGACTCCATATTAGCTTTGGTGACCTCCAACTGGCGGGTGTCATTAACGCCGACTTGAATTATAATCTTACTGTATTTACTCTATATTTACGCCAGCAGCTTTAAATTGCCCTCTGTGTTGCCCGCTCTGGCCCCCGGGATGCATTTGACTGTGGTCGCTGGTGTCGGCTTCACATACTGCAAAACAGAATCGCCAATAATCAGGGTGGGTCGGTTTCTCAGCGGGTGTGTCGCTGAGTGGGGAAAAGCGGTTAGATACACGAAGCGGTTGGTGGCAAACCACAGGCCTTCGTTTTGGGCTACGCTTGCTTTGAACCACCACCCAACTTCCTTGACTTCCCGGCTGCTTGGGGGCTGCCGGGGGGCAGCTAACAGCAGCTAAGGCAGGCCGGTCCGCACAGGCTAACTGCTGCTGGCTCGCTGTTGGGGCTACTGGACTATGATCTACAGTACGGAGCCGGGCCTCTAACTCACTTAGCCTCGCCTCCAAAGCTGTGAATAAACTACACTTTCTACACATCTCACTCTCACTAAAGGAGGCAGAGGAATAGCTAAACATTTCACACACCTTACAGAAGACGGGAGAGGGAGAGGCAGAGGGAGAGTGAGTGGAAGAAGCCATGATAGCAATAAGCTAAGCTGAGCTGAGCAACAGAGACAGAACAGGGATCGGGGAAGGAAAGAATCCAGAGGATCGTGCAGTTAATAAACTTTTCCTAAAGTGCTTGTGTACTTATTTGTTAAAGCCAACCAAAGAGAAAGCTAACACAAAGTAAAGTTTGTTGGCAAAAAAAGCAGACCTCATATTGTGTGTAATCATTTCTCGGGAGAGAACGAGGCTTGAAAAAAGGGAAAGGAAGATGGAAAGAGATCAGTGTGGACTGTGAGTAAGAAAAAGAGGAAAACGTCAAACAGATACTAAAAGAGAGTAGTGATGGGCAGAGACAGAGACAGATGGGGAAAAACCAGGCTGAGAGAGGGAGGGTGAGCTGGGCCATCAAGAAATATGAGACATGACAGTTGGAAAGGCAGACAGACAGAAAAGATGAGACAGCAGAGAAGGGAGGGACAGACAGAAAATGTGTGTCGTCCCTGCAGCGAACCTGCTGTTTGAAGCTTAATGGTAACACCAACAGTTAACATCTCACAGTAAACAGCTATTTCTATACATTTAACATTTTCTGCATTACTAGAGCTTTTGTTATGTCGTGAATTCTTCAATTTTAGAGACATTTATTTTGAAATTTTATTTCAAAATAAGGGATTTGTGTCCACATTCTTCTCTCTACGTTCATCTCCTCTGCTATGGCCACTTAGTTCTGTTTTAAAATGGGGAGTAAACTTTCAAACATACATTGGCAGGGGCCTTGGGTTGCTCAAATATAAAAAATGCATTTAATTTCCTACATTTCTACTCTGTTTAACATCTTTAAGCATTAAGTCAAGAAACAGCCACCTACACTAGTTAGTTAGTTTGATAGAAATTGCTATGAAAACCAAGAAGGCATCAAGAACAGTTTTTTGTTATGAATGCTAGAAAACAGGGTCAACAAAAAGTAACAAGCTTTAATGAAGTCCTCAGAATAAGTTTTCACACCAGGCTCTGGAGGCTTACTACTGAATCTGAACCAAAGGAAGAAAACAATATAGATTAGCGTCACGAGCCGTAATGAAACCGAGTCCAAATACTCATCAAGGTGCAGATCTGATCACAATACCACTGAAGTAGCAGGATAATCTGGCGAAGGTGGAATGGAGAAGCCGGTCTTAATATAGGCAGGGGAAAAGGTGCCAACAGGTGCGCAGGGAACTGCCAGAGAGTGAGACAGGAACACCTAGCTCAGCCTCTGGTTGGCCCACAGAGAAAACACAATGCACACCCACAAAACACAAAAGGACAAAAAGGAAAAAAAGGGGGGAAGAGAAGGGAGGAACAGACAGCAAATGTGTGCTGGTCCTGCAGCGAACCTGCTGAACAACATCCCACAGTAAACAGCTATTTCTATACATTTAACATTTTCTGCATTATTAGGGCCTAATAGCCCTAGATAGATTAAAAATAATCTGTTATTAATTATTAATACATTCTTAATAAAAAAATATTAATACTGATGTTATTACTCAATGGCAGATTGGTTATAATCTGTCATTATTATTATTATCATCTAGTAACAAGAAGGAAAGAAGGTGAAAATGTTAGGAGAAGGGGGAAATGTTAGAAGAAGAATGGATATTTTATATCTGAAATATTTGATGTAGTGCTAAAAATAATAATTAATATAGGGTGCTTAAATGTAATCACCTGATTTTGGGGACTGTAAGATTATACATTTATTTTGGAAGAGACAAAACACAGGGTAGAAAACCATAACCATAATAAAATATATTGACATTTAAATGGACGAAATTATGTCTCTCTACACTGACATAATGGACATAGTATAACTTTATGGGAGTTTGGAGGCAGCCTATGAAAGTAATAATGTCAAGTATGAAGACTTGGTAGAGCACAGGAAAGGTGAATGGAACCAGTAGAAGTTGGCATAGAGGCTTTGTGGGAATCAATAATGTCCCTCTCAAAGACCTAGGGC
Organism: Scatophagus argus; assembly: GCF_020382885.2. Taxonomy (NCBI): domain Eukaryota; kingdom Metazoa; phylum Chordata; class Actinopteri; family Scatophagidae; genus Scatophagus; species Scatophagus argus. The sequence goes on along the minus strand of NC_058508.1, from coordinate 1,823,174 downwards.
CACGGTAGCCAACATGATGAGTTTTTGACTTGGACGAAAGGCATAAGACACAGAGACAAAGTGAGTAATGAGAAGAAATACAATAATGCCCACCTCAGCCTTCAAATTCTGTATGTTTAGCACCTAACGTAGTAGAAATTTCATTCCAGCATTGAACGTCATGAGGTTCATCACTAACTTTGATCAAAGTTCATAATCCACCACCGAAATGAATCCGTGAATGCTCATTGCACGAATTTGACTCCTTTTGTTGTCACAGAGACAGAGTGGGTGCAGTTGCGTTCAGACTTGTGTACAAATGCACTTTCTGAAAGTTCCACGATGACATCATGACAGCAAAGAAGTTGGACGGAAACTGGGACAGATGTTGCAGAGGAACTAAGTGTTTTTGTGACGGATCAGTCATCTCTCTGCCTCTCGACTCGTCTTTCCTAGCGGTCCTAATAGTGCAGGATTATCCATAGTGAAGATGAAAGGGGTTTCATTTCTGTCTGAGCTCTGTGTGTGTGTGTGTGTGTGTGTGTCTGTAAAGGAGGGTTATTGTGATACATTGTCATAAGTGAAAATAGCAGCCAGACGAAGTGAGTAATTATCTCCTCTTTCTTTCTCCATCTGTCTCTCTCTGCCTTTCTGTCTGTCAAGTCTTTATCTCTCTCCATCTTCCTATTTCCCTCTCATGTCTTTATCCCACCACTCTTGTTGTTTTCCTACGTTTTTATCTGTTTGTATTTCTGGGGTGGCTGTGGCTCAGGAGGTAGAGTGGTTGTCCACTAACTGAAAGGTCAGTGCTTTAATCCCTGGCCCTTGTAGCCTACATGTCAAAGTCTAAAGACTCTGGGCAAGACGCTGAACCCCAAATTGCTCCTGATGGCTGTTCTGTTGGGGTATGAATGCTTGTGGGAAGGTTATTGCTCCTGGGGTCTGTTTCAGAAAGCAAACATTAGTGAAAACTCTCAGTTAAGCCTGAAATGAGAAAAACTCTGTTAACTGTTTCATCAAGGAAGGTAACTCAAACTCGAGACAGAGGGATAACTCAAGCCCATCTCAGAAAGAGAGGTAACTTAAGCTCAGTAAGTTACCATCACTGACAGCTGGTATAAATGGGCTAGTGGGGCTAAGCCCTCCCTACGTTATGGAATAAAGATGAGAAAGTTATTGTCTAAATAACACACAAAAGATTGTTATACGCTTAAGGTGTGAAAGTGGCAACAACAAAGAATAACACAAGATATCTCTAAATTGGCTCATTTTATGCAGCGCAAGCCCATCAAATCTGCTCTGACTTATTTTCCGGGTGTAAATGATTGACGGGTATCATGTCCCGCCCTCTTCATTTACTGACCATTTGAGCTGACTTCATGTAGCCCACAGGCCGATCGGTTCTGACCAATCAGCAGCGAGCTGGCGCAGGTTAAATGATTGACAGGTGTCGTTTCACGCCCTGTGATTTACCTGTCATTTGGGCTGATTTCATTTCGCCCAACACCGCTGTAAGGAGAAGAAGAGGAGGAAGAAGATGAAAAATGGCAGGCGCTAACATGAATGAGGTGGATCATCTTCTCAATAATCAGTTTTATATATATATATATATATTTTAGTATATAAATATACATATATGAATATATATATATATTGACAGAGAATGAGAATGATACTTTTACTTTAACTTGCAATTCTATGACTATAATTTATTTGTTAGCCCACCGAATCAATTTCAGCACCAGCCACCACTGGTTACCATGGTAACTTAGTCTGTGAAGTTTCCGTCTGTCTCTTGGCCTTTTCAGAGCCGGACCATCGCTTCATTTCCGCATTCATGAAATGAATGTCTTTTAGGATTTCCCAGTGTAATTGGCTGCATCGATGGCACTCACACTCCTATCACAGACTCCTTCACACACCTTCAGAGTTCACGGTTTAACTCAGAGTTTGGTGAACTCCCTTCTTGAGATGGGCCCCTGAGGAGGTGGCACGTTGCATATTATCCTTTGTTACCAGTGTATGAATGGGTAAATGCTGGCTCGTGGTGTAAAGCACTTCAAGTGATCAGTCAGACTAGAAGAGCGTATATACATGCAGTCCATTTACATGTCTCTCTTCTCTTGTTCCCTCCTCTCCCTGCTTATTTATATGCTCAGATGGCCAATTTTGCAGATGCTGCTTAAATCTCAAGTGCATTTTCAGATAATTAAGTAATTTTCAGAAATTGTCAAACTGCAAAACTGTGCACCATAGACAGCATCTGGTAAGAAATGGGACAGATTGTCAGGCTGGGGCTCGGAGCAGGACTCAGATGCAGAGACTCGATTGTCAAAAGTTCAGACTTTATTAAAGACGTCTGAGAAAACCTCTTGGCAGAGTGAAAACAAAACAATGAGGCTGTGGAAATAACCTAACGTGTTCTTCCCTAGAGGAGAACACACGGCTATGAAACATTAACAATGATAAGAGGAGAAAAGGAAACAACGACTGGCTATGAAATTTTACAAAACAAAAGAAGCTCTCAAAGGAGGAATAATTCAACAATCTAAACAAATAACTCTAAGAACAAAAAATCTATCTGAACTAACAAAACGATTATATCTACAACCAAAAATCACTCTAGAAAGAGGAAAAACCTATGACTTACTCTTACTGGAAAACTAAACTGAGCTATAGAAGGTACAACAAAAACTCACTCTCAAAGAGGAAGCAACAGTGAGCTCACAGGACAGAATCCTGTGGCCGTGACAAGGAGAGCAGGTGTGATCACACAGGGACGAAACACACTGGAACAAGACAAGGGGGACGCAGACTGTTTGAACACATGAGGGTAATGGGAAACAGGTGGAGCCAATCAGGTAATCAGGGAGACAATCAGACTGGACACACATGAGGAAGGGCAAGTGACCTGAAACCAGAGGAGAGTTACTCTTCAAAATAAAACAGGAAATGACGAGACAAAAAACCCAAAACAAGACAATACCTCACCGCGGTGTGACACAGACACTATAAGGTTAAGCCTGTGCCAGTATGCATTGAAGGTCTAAGAGATGAAAAAGTTTTCATACCCCTCACATCCAGTAGTTTTTGAGGCAGACACAAACACAGTCCTGAACACCAAGCTGTAGCCGTCTCTGCGTTACTCCGTATCCTTTGCTGAGCAAATATTGTGGAACAAAATTTTGGTTATGTATATACAAGAGATAACTATGTCTTTTTTTACTTTTGTATAGAATAAAGAAATATATCCAAACGAGTTTAAACTTCTGAAATGAAAATAGTGACATTTTATCATTTCTCAGTAGCTACTCTCATCCGTCCATATATGATCTGCGATCTTTCTCTCTCTTGCCAGTTTCCCCTTCCACCTCCACATCTCTTATTGGAGCTTCTGTCTATATTTGGACAGACTGAAACTGCACTTGACCTGCCAGGTGTTTTTGTGCTGATGAACCAAACAAATATACAGAACACAAACATAGAAAAACATATACACGCGCAGAAATCCAAACATACTAACAAACATACATACATACCCTTCATATTCCAGCCTTAACAAAGTACTTTGAGGGGTGGAATGAATGGGCTGAATGAACCATACATACTTATTTGTAACAAGATGCGTTTTCATGTGTTTTTTGCATTCTTGTATGCACATACATTCACAGAAATGCATGAAAATGCAAGTTAACATGCAAACACGAACCCATGTACATTCTTGAATAATGTATCCACACACTGACACATACAATACTGTTCACATATATCTGAGTTGAGTTTACAGTACAGCCTCCAGCTTAGTATGATGGCAATGTGACATAGCAGAGAAGGCCCACACATGCACACCCACATGCACACAAAACAAGTGTCACAGTTGTTCTAGAAATAGTTCTCAGTGAGTGTGTCGTTAGTAAGAACCCTCTAGAAGTCCATTTAATAAACATAGAGAACTTGTCTGCTCTCAGATCCAGCTTAAACCAACAATACAATGTGACTATAGCAATATATATACAGATATTAATAGACATTAATATACACATCAACAATCAGACGTGCTGCCTCTGTCTTTCTGCCTCTCTGTCAGGCTTTTTCTCATACACCTACAGGTGCACACACACACACACACACACACACACACACACATTCACACAGACACATACCGACAGGAGAACTCATTAACTTGCATTTGCTGACACTCTAAGGACTGCTTTACATTTTCAAGTCCCTCTTGATATTTCATTTGGTCTTTTTCCTTACTGGTGTTCACTATAGACAGTTATTATACCTTGTGATGTGTTTGTTATTAAATGAGTGAGGTTGTGTGTTTATTATGTTACAAAATGTCTTGCAAGAGCTATGTGGTCAATGGGAACTGGGTGGTTCCTCTAGTGACACAATTATAAAAGTAAATTAGTAATATTTGATACCAAAAATGGACCTTCAGAATTCAAACCGCTGTAAGCGTTCATGCTTGCGTTCATGCATCATTCATCCATCCATCCATTTTCTATACCGCTTATCTGTCAGGGTCGCGGGGGAGCTGTAGCCTATCCCAGCTGACTACAGGCGAGAGGCGGGGTTCACCCTGGACTGGTCGCCAGTCAGTCGCAGGGCCAACACACAAAGACAGACAACCACACACTCTCACACTCACACCTAGGGGCAATTTAGAGTAGCCAATTAACCTAATGTGCATGTTTTTGGTATTGTGGGAGGAAGCCGGAGTACCCGGAGAAAACCCACGCAGGCACAGGGAGAACATGCAAACTCCACATAGAAGGGCCCAGACCGGGATTCGAACCTGGAACCCTCTTGCTATGAGGTGACAGAGCTAACCACTGCACCACCGTGCTGCCCCATAACTATAATATCAGTTTTAATAAATTTATCTGCATCTATATATATATATATGTTGAGTTAACTTCCTGTCACTGGCTGCCTCTACTGATAAATTAGCAGAGCTATCAGATCACCTGTCAATGATGTGTCAGTGAAAAAGGAAACATATTCTCAAAGTCAACGGTCATTATTTTCCCACTGATTTGCTTGGTCAGATGAGTAAATCTGCCCTTCTTCTGCTCCTCTTCACATTCACACAATTACACACCACCACATTCAGTTTCAGGCTTGAAAGCATGGGTGCTAAAGATATGTGGTACACTTGAGGAACATTACTGTCATCTTTCTTGTTTGGTGGAGGAGCCCACCATTATCCCCTCTCCTTCCTTATTTCCAAAGCTGAAGATTACCATTCAGGGTCAGCTTTAGAGAATGTGGAGGCTGGTCAGTTTTTGCAGGTTACAACAAAGAACTCAGGTAGACTCTATTTAGGCTTTAATAATCATGGCTTTCATACACCCGCAGCCTTTGTATTTTACTTTTCTTTACTTAGGCAGAAATCTACTGGCCTCAAAAGTAAAGACAAAATGTTTGACAAAAAATAGTTTTTTTCAAGTTGCAAATAAACAATGTCTTCTGTGCTTGACCAAGAAAACATCCACAGATACCTGCCTAAAACCACAACATGCAATATCTATACTTCAGTCTCTCTAAATGAAATTCAATTAAACTATCTAATGTGAAGTAGGCTACACAACAAAAGATGTGCTTGGAATCTGTGAGTCTGCAATCACAGAGCTCTCTTGTTCGCCTGGATGCTAATGAGTTAAACTATAATTTTGTCTTCACTGCTGCAATTCAGATTTGCAGTGTTTTTCCTGAGAAGAGCTAAGCCAAGTGTTAATTAGTGGGAAAAGTTGCCCTGGGGTTCTAGCTGCAGGAGGAGTGTTTTGATGTTGACATTCTTACTGATGTAGATGATGACAGTTTCGACTGCAGAGGCTCTGAAGTCTGCTGGGAGGGGCCGAGCTGTCACTTCCTTGTGTGTACAAATATACACAGAAACAAAAATATGCTCACACACAGCATGTACAGTATATTCACATGTAAGACTATACAATATAAAACTAATGCTGAATACAAAAGACATCTCAACTGTATCTTTTGTTTTATCAAAATAAAGTTGAAGTCTCTCTTTCTCCCTGTTACACACACAAACAGGATGCATCCTATGGTAAGTTGAACTGAGCTATCTGTAACACCGGACAGAATTGCAGTGTAATATGGAGAGTTTAATAGACTTGTAATTAGCTCACTCATTGAAGGTAAGACTTCCTCTGTTTGTGGAAACACACGGGAAAGGTTCTTAATGTTAACAGCCTTCCTAAGGCATGAGTGAAACCTAACAAATAACAGTCACACTGGCTCAGATGTCGCCCAGGTCAACAAGGTCCGCGTACCCAGGTGTTGGGGGACCAGGGCAACCTGATGAGAAATGGGCTAATGGAACAAGGCATTCGTTGACAAGGGTGGACAGTTGGGAACTGTCGGATGCTACTACACAAGCAATCCCAGAGAGGGAGAATACATGCAGAGGCTCTGGGATATATGGATGCTTTGAAAAGCAATATCTACGCTAACAAAGAAGCAACTACTAGCACAGTGTTCCAAAATCTTCAAATGGCAGCTACTATCACAACTCGAGATCAATGAGGTACAACAATGACGCTATAGCAAGGGGGAGCCAGGACAACAAGTCAGTGGGGAGATACAGACACAAGGGCAGCTGACCTTAGAATGAAGATAATGACAAAGCTGGATACCTGGCACCCTTGTGGTCGATTACCACGGCTAAGTGACAAAGTACCTTCCAAAAATCTGCTAGAAGACAATCCCTGCTAAGTTAATAACTGAGACCAATGAGCTGATGTACACCACAGCAACAGTAATGCTTGAGATGCTTGGCTACAAGGTTAGCACCATAACAAGGAGCAGTCACTTGGGACTGCAAGACCAGGCAGACCAATCTATGCACCACCTGGACTGACTACAAGAAAGCCTAAGACTCAATGCCACACGCGGATACTGGAATGCCTGGTAATGTACAACATCAACAGGGCACTAAGAGCCTTCATAAAGAACTTGATGGGACTGTTGGGGTCAACTCAAAGTCACCATCAAGTGCGACCTATACCAAGTGATGCGCTATCCCCGTTGATGTTCTGCATAGGCCTGAACCCCCTCAGCCAGGTTATCATAACGAGTGGTTAAGGATACCAGTTCTGAAGTGGGGCAACCATCAGCCACCTCCTCTACATGGATGACATCAAGTGATACGCCAACAGCAAGCAAGACATTGACGGTGCCCGATGTCATTCAGACTAGATAAGTGTGGCCAGATGGTAACAAAGAGAGGGAAGATGATCAGAATGGAGGGGGTTGAGCCACCAGAAGACAACATTACAGATTACAGTGACTATTACCTTGGCATCCTACAGGTCCAGGCCATCAACACATACACCCTACCAATCATACAACAGGAAGATGGCCCCTAGAGATGAACGCCTCCCAAGGTGGTTTAGAATGACCGAGCTAAGATCCTGTGGGACATCCAGATCAAGACTGACAAAATGGTGATGGTGAACCAGTGACATTGTGGTGGTGGTCAAACAACAGAAGAAGGCAGTAGTGATAGATGTAGCGATCCCAAGCAACAGCAACATCAAGAAGAAGGAAGAAAAATCCCAAGGGCTGAAAGAGTAGTAAGGAAAGATGTGGAGAGTAAAAGCAACAGTGATGCCTGTGCTATTTACTGTATTGTAAGATGTTCGCTTCCCTGTCTGGAGGTGGTACTGTTTTCTGTTTTCAGAACTATAGGAAGTCACTTCTCTACTTCGTTTTGCACTGCATTCTGCTATGCTCAGGTTGCCCCTAGGCCAGGCGTAACAATATACAGTATAACAACAAACAAACAAGACAACAACAATGGCCATAATCTCAAATTCAAGACTTTGAAAAACCAATGAGTGAAATTAATTCTTTTCAAGTTACATAGAGCCAAAAACAAAAGTTATCTCATGACACTTTACAGTAGGTTTCCATCAATCTGTGCTGAAAGACTGGGAGTGACACGGTTCAAGCACAGTTCATTCTAACAGGGAGAAGCCCTGAAGATGTCCTTGTAGGGCGTGTTCACAGCTTATAAAGAAACTGTTCCCTTCACTACCCTACGGAAAACATGGTGAATGGAGATGAGGTGTGAGACAACTGAATATGAGGCTGACGGCAGCATTCTGGACTGTAAATATACACTTTGTTTTATTTTCATTTAAGTATCATCTTTCTCCTTCCCTTTCATTTTTTCGTGTCTCTGAGAGTCTTTTATGTAGTGATTTATTTTGTTAAAATCTTTAGCTAATGATCTCTGTCATGTACCTTCTTATTTGTTTCTTGTATGTCTTTCTGTTATGATCCCTCCTGTGTTTAATTCCTTTTGTCTCAGTTTGAGGTGTACCCTCTTATGTCTCACAGTCATTGAATCAGACTGATACTTTGCTGCCCTTAACATTTCGGCTGTGGTTATGACGAGGAAATGATCACAGGCTGTTTTCGTCTGTCTGTCAGTCAAATAGTGAAAATCTCTCAGCTCGAAAGATTTCTCTTGATGAAAAGTTTAAGAGGCTGACCATGTGCTGGGAGGCGCTGCCTGTGACCTGAAACTGTCAAGGATTTGATCCTCAATATTCTTCATCCTGCTAGTCTTTTTGAACAAAACACAGCACAAACTATGGTTTCTGGATCATGAGTACATTATTTACTCCCATGCTTAATGCAAGTTGTCATGACAATTTGACCTTGGCATTCTGTTAAGCTCTTCTTTCATGAAGAAGAGTACCGCTTTCAAAAGGTTTATTAGCTCTAAGGAATGGCTTTTAATTATTAATATGAATTAATTAATCATTTACTGAAACTTCAATCTGAATCAACAAAGGGTTGCTGTCATGAAACATTTGCTCTCCAGAGGTTTGTTTTCCTCCAACACAAACGCAACATTTTGTCTTTTTCTAACGTATTAGCGGAAGTCCACCAAATGAACTGTTTTCCTTCTGGAAAAGTGCTGCACAGCATCTGGTCCAAAAAACTATTTATTAACAACTTAGAAGTTGTCTTTACAAAATACTATTCACTATGTGCAAAAAAATGAAGCCCAAAGCCAGAGTTCAAAGTCTTTACGATGGCAGATCCAATGCCGGAGCCGGACGGCAGGTGAATGCCCATGGTAAGTACAAGAAATCCAAAAAGCCAAACGGTGAATCCCTCCTTCAAACAGGAAACATGAGGAGCAATATCAGACTGGCATTTTCTTTATGAGAAGAAGGTCTGTGGTTTGATCCCTGGCCACCACAGTCTATGTGTCAGTGTCCTTGGGCAAGACACTGAACCCCAGATTGATCCTGATGGCTCTTCCATCAGTACCTTGAAGGGGACTACAAACTTGCATTTTGGTGTGCGGGTTGCACACGGTGTTGCACAAGGACCAATTAATTACTTTGAATTCTTGAAGTGCGCATGCGTCAACACGTGTGCAGCCTGTTACAGACGCTCCAGACTTTCTTTACTGTTTTCTATGTTTTTTTAGTCTTTTACGCTACTTAAACATCTGATATTTTATTTTACATTTTACCGTATTTTATATTTCTTCTATTTTGTTACTATCTTTCATTTTCATTTTCTTGGTCGGGAAAATTGCAAATCACAATGTCTGTAGGTAAAAAGAATTTCCCTCTTGGGGATAAATAAAGGAATTCTGATTCTGAATACAAGAACAGAACTTCCCAACATGGGAGGAAAGGTGTCTTTAATCCCAATTGGACATGATTAACATTACAGCTGGAAGTGAGAAATAAAATACTCACTGTGTTCCTCAGTAATTTAACTCATTGTTTTAAGCACCATTTTGATCATGAAGAAATGACAGGCTGTATGGTCTGTAATGAATGTGGAAATTCAACAGAGAAAAGTCAAAAGAAGACAAAAGCTCCCCCAAGTTACTTTGATTTACTCACTTAAATACCATCAACAGTCAACATTTATGCAGGTTTTCTATGGTGGTTTATTTAGAAGTATCTGCACACCAGGTAAACAGAACATTTCAAAAAATAATCGGTATTTGAAAAAAAAAATGTTTATAGTGTCAGTGCCAGTTACATATTATTGTTTCATAGAAAACAAGAACGAACCTGATAGTGTTGTACAATCAGCAAATCAACCTTGACAGATTTCATTGTGAGGTGATTTTAAAATGCTGAATTAAAGAGTTTGATCTAGACCTGCTCTAACTGGAAAGTGTCATGAGATAACTTTTGAAGTGAATTGGCGATATATAAATAAACTGAATTGAAACTGAATCAGTGAACGACCAGCCAGAGTTTGTAGAAATTATTTTGTTGTAGAAAATTAATGTGGATTTGCAGAGAGGAGCCAAAGTTAAACTTAGTATTAAGTATTGCAGGTGAGGAGAAAATAAATGAGGGGTGGCACATGATTCTCTCAAAAAAACAAAGTAGCACCAAAAAATATTTGGTGCTACTTTTAAATTTCACCCATTTTGAGAGAGAAGAGAAAATAAATGATGATCTCTAAATCTGGTAGTAAAAACAGCAGTTACTGTAACCATGACAATGTGTTTAAAAACACTGGCTGTTGGGTACATAAAAGACTACATGACATGGCCACTTGGAACAAATTAGTCTATCATTTGCCATAAAAGTCAATTTTTTATTTTTATTTTTAAGTTACTTTATTAATCCCAAACTGGGAAATTACTTCTCTGCATTTAATCCATCACTGATTGAAACACACACACATGCAACATGCAGTGAAACACATGAGCTGAAACAGTGAGCTGCATTAAGCACCCGGGGAGCATATATTGATGTTCAATTTCTGTCCAATCGGATTTCAGCCTCCATGTGTTGCCATGTCAGTCTAATCTGCCCAGGGCCTTCAGAATCAGTAGTGCTGGCCCACGTAATTTAGACTGTATTAGCCATTGACTGTTTCTTTAACCTATCAGATTTCAGCTAGCTGGCCTTGGGAAGCGTTCTTCCGTCCTGCTCCAGACAATGTACATGGCACAGTTGTAGCGTAGAGGTTTGGAGTTGTCTTAACTGTGTTTGTTATTGTATTAATTATGGTAATCATCTTCAACACACGAAATTCCTCTCTCTCTAATGCCATGCCTTGTCATATTGCGTTTTTGGGTAGTATTGATGTGTTTTTATAATTGCGACGTGATACTGGTTGTATTAAGAAGTGGACTAAGCCAGGTATGTTCCCACTGAAGGCCCAGGTACCAAATGCACGGCCCACCACTGCCCTGTGTAGACATCCCATGAGCAATCCTTGTTATAAGAAGTGCTGAAAATTGGCAACTTGACTGCATTTGTGTAACTCTTCTAGTCTAAATATCAACTACTCAAAGTACACTTTACAACACATTCCACAATCCCCCATTCCCACACACATTTGTACAGTGATGGCGGAGGCTCCCATCTAGGAGCGATGCAACACTTTCCATCCAAAGCCCCACAGTATTTGAATGTTACCTCATCAACATACATGGTGATATTGTAGCCATCAGGAGCAATTCAGGGTTCAGAGTCTTGTTCAAGGAGTGGAAGGAGCTGGGCATCGAGCTACTGGCCTAACTTTTAGACATCCTGCTCTACCTCCCAAACCATAGTTTCCCCAATAAAGTGCTCCATTGTTCCAGGGGCCCATTTTTTCTCGGTTTCCCACAGTGTCTTGCACTATGTAGTTCTGTTGTCAGTGATGGTGAATGTAAGACCGTTTGTAGCATTTCTCTCGGCTGCACCAAATTTTGCAGTATTCAGTATTTAAATGAATATTGTTTTAATTGTTGAAATTAGCAGTTTTGTGCTGTGGTTAGATAGATAGATAGATACTTTATTGATTCCGAGGGAAATTCAAGAATCTTGGTTAGACCAAGATTCAGACAAAATATTATCAATTAATTGTGAGGCCACAACATTGTGAAGTCAGAAAACATTTATCTGACAATTACACACACACACACACACACACACACACACACACAGTTAAACATACTTTGATCATTTGTGTTGTTTCCACATTTCTCTCACACAGTTTCCTTAGTAAACAAAATCTTTCAGAAAACTAGACAGTAACTTCTCCCATACTACTGCTTGCAACACAGGCAAGTGTTTCCTGGTGTTTATGTGTGTAATTAGATAGCCACTGGTGGGATTTACAATGTCATTTGCTGCAGTAGGTTGATTCTCTCTCTCTCTCAGGCTCGCACACAACTTCACGTGTACACTAAAGAAAACACAGACTACATACAAACACACAGGAAAATACACTGCCACCTGAAATATTGTGACATGTCTGTGTGTGTACAGTATGTGTGTGTGCATTTTGGAGGCATCGGCACAGACTTGACAGTCCAATGATTGTCAAACCTGGGCAGGTGACTTACACCAAAAGAGACACAAAGAAAGAGCAGGTGTAGTGGGCTGTCACGATGGTGCTGACAGGGTCAATGACAAGTGAAAAGTCAAATCTCTCACTGTCGCCCCCTTCTGATAAAACTGGGTCCTGCAGAATGTGTCAGTGTGCTCCTGTGGATCTTGGCAGAGGCAAAAAAAACAACAGAGGATTTTTGACCTTGAAGAAAACAAAGAGAGGAAGTAAAATTTGTCAGTCTCTGGCTAAGTTAAATTGTTCTTGTCTGACTGAGAACATACAACTACAGAGTGTGGGTTAGTCAGACACAAGGAAGAAAATGTTTGTTTCTTATAGTATCCTTGTTCACACTTCAAGGTCTCAAGTGGGTACATGAGTCACAGTTTTCCTGGAGTAGTGTTGTTTTTGCACTGCTGTGCTCTCAATTTGTGCAAAATCCGAAAGGGAATTACATACATTGTGTAATCACAAGAATGCAGAGACTTGCATCAATGTCAGAAGTTGGAAGACATGAACTCCTGATTGGGCTAAAGTGAGAAAACAGATTACTGGGAAGATTGTCTGATCATATGAGAGAAACACTGTACAGTACACAGAGAGATTTGCTTCTTGTCTGCAGGTAAGAAGAACATTTCAAAAAACAAATAGAAAAATGCTGTAGTGATTATCATTGACACACACTTATAAGGAGCAATCAAATTAGTTAAATAAACAAAGAAAGATTCCAGGGAAAAACAAATTACCACTTGTAAGTTGTCCTCAATTCCTCTGAGCCGCCACTTTTTCCAATGGCTGCTAAAAACAAATATTATAATTAGATGAAAATGAATAACAGATACTAACACAGAGCAAGAGAAAAGGAAAGAAGGAAAAGAAAAAAAAAGGATGCTGTCAGAGGAGTAGGAAAGAAATAAAATGAAAAGAAAATGAGAGACAGAGGAATGGACGCAGCAGTAAAAGGAGACACTCAGAGGTGTGTCAAAATGTGACAGTGTCCATTGTCCACCTGGGGGGGGGGGCTGCAGCTACGGGTTGAGCCATTGCCATGTATTTTTGTCTGAAATGTTTAGGTGTGTTGTGTGTGTCAAAGAACATCCACATGACTGCCAGAGCCCAAGGTTTCCCTGCAGAACACTGTACCATAAACAGTTTAATCGCTAGCGTCCCGTTTGCTGACAAGATCCTGGAAGCTGCACCCATAATTCACGCAAGGTCTCATGGGGGATAGGAATAAGAAAAGATAATCCTTTATTGAACCCCAAGGGGGAAAATTAGTAATAAGTACTGAATGTAAAATATACAATAGAAACAAAATAAAAAAAGGAGCAGGCTGTGATGTATTAAATACTACAAAAACAGAATATACACACACCATATGCAAGAAGGTAGGTCCTGCAGTGTTACATAAACATTACATTACATAATCAAGAGCTACAATACCGAAACAAAACACATGAAGTAGAATATAACCCATGAAATAACAAGTACAGTGTTACACAAAAACAGTGTCATATAGTAATATAATTCATATCTCAAATATAACAGTCGCTACACTTCACTTTTCACCCCCAGAACAGATATCATATCATGTTTCACAATGCTACAATTAGCAACCATTCTTGGGTTGACAGTGCGCTTAGCGTGGCTAACAGTTAGTTAGCTCATTCGCCATTTGTTTTTTTTATTCCATTGCTTCTGAACGAATGTTTTGGTCTTTTTTAATATTATATTTATTATTTTTTATAAATATAACATTAAAAGTTTTTAATTTATGAAATAATCACAAGAACAAAAACAAAAACTGCAAGACAATGAAGCAAACATGCTACTGACAATGCAAATTATCATTACTATTATTATTTTGTTCATCCAGTTTATCTAGATGAAGGCGCTTCATCTGTATTAGATACCATTTCCTTAAGCCAGTGGTCAAAACTCGGAGGAGTGGCGGATTTCCAGGCCAGTGGCACAAGTTTTTTAACACCCACCATTCCGAGATGCAAGGCCGTTTGCATATTAGATGTGCAGCACAGTGTCTCTGTTGAACACCCAAATATTGCCAGAACTTGGGTTTGATGAAATATCTCTAGAGTAACATTTGGAAAACCAATTGAAAATTGCAGATGAACTGAAAGGTGTTTTTCATGGACTTGGGATAGTTAAGGTGTAATGCGTACATCAGTCCAAACAGGATGCACACAGCCTTTGGCAAGTCCCTGTCCATGACAGTTTCTCCCTCAATGACAATCTTAAAGGATGATGGACTGAAATTGAGGGGAGGCGACAGCACGGTACCCTCGTGTTCAACAATGAGGATCCCAATGTCAACTTGGTGGAGCGAGTCACAACCATCACCCCAAAAAAAGGGTAAACCTAAGCAGAAACTGGATGAAAAGATTGTACAAATGATAATTGGAACAACTGGAACAACCGGATCATCATTTTGATAACTATCAAAAATGAGACTTATTGAATAATGATAATTTAATAGATATTGAGAGGATACTTACAATGCATGTTTTGTAGAAGTCTGTAGGCTTGTCACCAAGCAGAAGAGGAAGTCCTCTGAGCACCAGTGTGCAGATGTCAGCTGGCTCATTAGTCTCAGGGAGTAATATGACAATACATGTTAGAATAGAATATGTTAGAATATGTTGCACATTTCTCTCTGTCTCTGACTGAATTGTGCTGCAGTGGCTGAGACATTTCACACAACTGTACTAACTGCTCTAACACCTCTTGTACAGAACGTTTTCAGGAATATGAAGAACAATTTAGAACAGTTTCATCTTTAAAAATAGGGTTGTGCAAAGTTGTGCTCTAAATGCTCACTTAGATCGTGCAGCTCATCTTTGCTGTGATCCTCACTGTCTTCTGGATCGAGCGCATCATTTTGAAGCACATGTTCTTGAGCCGTTTCTTCCGTCACATTCCCTGAGACTACGTCTGGCTTCAACATTATCCAGCCATCTGTTCTGTGCTCTTTACTCACATGTGAATTAAATGTGGAGTACACATGAGTATGAAAGTGGCAGGATTTGTATGGACAATGCACTCTGTGATTAACTTTGAAATATGTTTTTTGCAAATGAGAGAAAAAAATCTGCTTCTGTGCATGATGCTGAAAAATGACTTTATCCATGGATGCTAGATGCTGAAAAATGAGTTTATCCATGGATGCTAGATGCTGAAAAATGAATTTATCCTTGACTTACAATGAAAGACAGTTTGGCACAGCTCTACATCACTTGCTTCCTGATGAAGTTTAGATAGCTGGACTTTTAGCGCATTAATAGAGTTGAATGTGCACAAACAATCTGGGTGTAGTACTGTTCTACCGGAGCTTCCATGTTTTAATCTGTAGTGTTTTACCAAGTAACTCCTTTTATCGCATGTGAACTCACAATACTTGCAGTTCCATGGAATCATTGAAAATCATAAACTAAAACAGGCGAAGTGATAAAAGATCACTAATATCTGCTTTAGATCATTCTTTTAAAATATCAGCACAGTATTAACCCACTCACATGAAGGCTACCTTTAAGCGTTAGGTAGTATACTTAGTACTAAGTACTAAGGAATACTAGGGAGTATTAGGGTTATCGCTCACTAAAAATACAACAATTCAATATGTAAATGCACCACTACACGCAAACATAAGCCCTTTAAAAGACACCTAGCTTGTGTCGTGAGCCAATACGTCAGCCAAACGCAACCGCCTTTCGTGACCAGACTAGACGTGGATCTGAATTTTAAATTATAACTTGTGTTAGTGGCTTATGAAATGTCAAGAGGACCACGTACATCGGCTGTTTGCGGGCTTGAGACAAATAAACTGTGAACACAGCTCCATCAGCTAGTGGAGGAGATCTGATCAGCTTAGCAACCTCCTCAGATGGGGCCATCATTGGACCTTTAACAGATAGAAAGCAGAATGTTGTGCAGAACTGTTGGATGTAGAAAAGAAGTAAGTGAAACGGGGAAAGGAGTTGCTACACAGGAGTCCACAGCAGTGAAACAGAAAAATTCCAAGCACGAATAGTGGGGGAAACTGTGGGCCTACTGTGGATGTATCAAGCTCAAGATAAACTCCTCAAGTACAAGTTTAGCTGTTCTGTTGTGTAATCGAACACCATGTTGACATTGTCTCTGAGAGCTCAGCATCTTTTTCTGAAAGGATGCATATATTTTAGTACGAACACACACACACACACAATACAACAAAAACACATGATCACACCAAGCTTACACATACACAAAAAAAATCAGTCACAGTCACATGCAGAGAAGACATGCATACTTACACACACCCACATACTACATGGGTGTTACTGAAGCAGAACAAGGTGCCATTTAAGCTGTCAAGATGTCAGTCATGGTGGCTGGTCCATTACTTCAGCCAAAAGCCCTGTGTACGCCTTACTTTCCCATCCATACACCACACGCCTTACATGTGGATGCTTAATTACACATTTAAAAGCCTAAAAACATCACATGAAAATAATTTATAGCTGGCCATAGAAAGTCCAGTTCAAGGAAGTTAAAAGGAAAGGATGGGTTGGCTTTAGAGATTAAATGTTTTATTTTCTGCATTTCAAATGGATTAAACTATGAGCTGGATAGATGAAAAATAAAAATAACACAATTAACACAGTTTGCTTGGTAGCACAATTAGGGGTGCATTTCACCATTTCTGCTCTACTCAATTCACTTCAATTCAATTGATTTTTAAAGCACCAAATTACAACAGAAGTTGCCTCATGACACTTTATAGTTAGAACAAGTCAAGACAAAACTCTTTAATTCATGGGAGCTTTGAGAATTACACTTTTTTTCCCTATTTGTACAGATAAAGAGGCCACAAAAGCCACATAATCCGTTTGCAAATTTGCAACAAATAGACAATGCAAACAGACTGTCTTCATTCATGAATTAGGCTTTTTGAGCTGAGGAACTGAGGAATGAGAGGATTTTTACAACCGAGTGCAGACACACACACACACAGACAACAGGTATTTTTATTCTCTCTCCGCTTCCCTGCCTCCATCATTGGCTCTTCCTTTACCTCCCCTCTTTCCTCATCTTCCTCATTTTATCACCAGATCACAGGTTCTCCTTCCATTCCTTCTCTCCTTTTCCTCTTTCCTCACCCTTTTCCCTTTTGCCATCACTTTCTCTACTTATATCCTGTTTACTCTGCTGTCATTTTTCTTTTTTCCACGTGCTTTGCAGTGCTTAAACACCAGTAGGTAATGCCCCATCATACTCACCTGGCGGGGGAGATACCATGATCAAGAAGGTGGTTCACCCAGGGCGAAGCTCGGCCATTGCACTCCGGTTGTGTGGACCCCTGCGAATTCCCCAAATGTGGGAATCTTGACTGCATGATTTCTGGTAGTGGGGGACTGTGTTCGTGCTCTCCCTGATTTTGGGGCAGCCAAGCGGTTGGAAAAGCGGCTTGTGACCGGAGGGTCACTGGTTCGATTCCCAAGAAAAATTTGACGGAGTGATTAATAATGCTTCCCCCCCCCCTCCATTAGCCAGCTGATGTGCCCTTGAGCAAGGCACTTAACCCCCAATTTGCTCCCTGGGTGCCTGAGAATGGCAGCCCACTGCTCCTGTGTGTTTCACTGCATGTTGCATGTGTGTGTGTTTCAATCAGTGATGGGTTAAATGCAGAGAAGTAATTTCCCAGTGTGGGATTAATAAAGTAAATAAAATAAAACCAAAAAAAACTGCTGAATGCTTAATGCCACCCCAGTGCCAACATCCAGCGGCAAAAGTTTTCATGACATTTTAACTCTGTATGTAACCTAGAGAGTCTCCTCAGTTTTAATTAGGCAGGGACTCTGGTAAACATATGGCGGCGCAGAACAATTTGCACCACACTGATGGTCTTCTCAGGAGACCAGCACACTGCTATTAAGTGCTGGCTGTTTAGAATGACTGGAAACAGTGAGTAAGTTGCTTGGAAGATACAAGGTTTTGTGAATGCAAGTGGTAAGAAAAGCATTTTGAAGAGGTCCAGAGAGATGCTTTCTTTCTTTTTAATCATTTATTTTTTTACAATTTTAACATAGAAACAACGCATTCTGGTACACTCTCTCATGGAAATAGAGAGAGAAGATGTATGTTATTCAGTTTATTTTTAGAGTGAATGCTAACACATCCAGAACAGACATATACTGCACTCATTATTTATATTTATTTTCTTCTTGATTTCAAAGGCTTTTGTTGTTTCTCGCACAGTGCTTGTGTATTTGCCTGAACGTGGCTTGCAAGGGTTCTTGCCCCTGTTGCTGCAGTTGTTATTCCTTATGGTTTTTCAGGGAGTCTGCATACACTGAAAAACGAGAATAGTTGGACCAACTTAAACGAACCGCTTCCATTGGTAACAAGCAATTGAATTGAGTTTATCTAACTTAATTTAAATAAGTTATATTAACTCTACTGTTTCAAAATACTGATTGATTTTCTTATCAGTCTTCCATAATATTGAGCTAAACATATTTTTGAACATCGCAGTCGAGCTGAAGTTTTTAGATATATCTAGATGTGTCCATATACATATATTTTTTTAATTTTATTAATTATTAATTGAAAACAACATCACATCAACAGTAAGATCTGAACTACTCTTTTTTTTATGCGTTTACCACTTTAAAATAGGGCTAATCACAGCTCCAATACTGATTTTCTGTATTTATCAGTACTGAGTGATGACTCCAGTGTGTTCTTCATCCAAGCAACAGCCCTAACAGAAGCAATCTGAGAACTTTCATTTATGAAAATAAATTATCAAGCACTTGTCAAAGCAGTTGATTATGAACAACTAATTAATGAAACAAGCAATATAATGCCTTATTAAGTCAGCTAAATCTGAATTCAATCCAACATTTTACAAGCTGTCTAACCTGGCATCTGATTATGAACTTCTACCAACTCACCATCACTTTGGGTGAATATGGCCCCTTCAACACACAGGGCACACAAAGGTATTGTTCCATTCAATGTTCACAATTTTATTAAGTTACATATTCCATTAAGCGAACAGCATGGTGGAATATATTTTTGAGCTCTAACCAGTAACTGCTCTTGCTCAAGAGTCAAGTGCTATGTAACTTTTTGTTTCAAAAACCTGAAAAGCAAAATCTCTCAAATTGAGGGAAATGTTTTTTATATTTGAAACCTATTAAGATTGTATGAAAGGTATTTATCCCCCTGGAACAAACAAAGGGCAACATCCAAAGAAGCTCAAATTTTTCCATCCAAAGAGGCTCAAATTTTTTCAAACACAGTCCACAATGTGGTCCAGATCTTAGAAGATCTCAGAAGTCTTTAGGCAAGTCTACCATACAAGCTCTGAACTTTGTGGGACATTTTGTGTGGCTCAAGCTGCATGAACACTTTCTGGAACACTTCAAATGTGAAACGCAGAGGCTTTGGATAAGCTAGGTTGAGTATGTACACCAAACGTAGAAGAAGGCCACAAGCTGAGGCGATTGAAGTCAGGTCGATGACAATGCTCATGTCTGCTGGAGGCTCTCGCAGTCCTTCTCCCTCCTTCTGAATAACAAACACTGCCATGGTAAGTTGCTCCAGGTCCCTCTGGACATCTTCGGCACTGCTGTCCTAAAGCAGAGTACACAGCACAAACAAAAAGTCCCTTTTCTACACAATTACCTGAAATAAATGCTTTGTCTGTAGACTGAGAGAGAAATACAACTCATGATGAGAAAAATCAAAGTATTAAGATGCAAGGATGAGTCATAATGAAGGGCAAGACATTTATATATCCTGATGATTTCCTAATGTTTAAAACTACTTAGACATGGTTTGAATGTTAAACTACGCAAGTGTGCAATCCCACTAACGTCTCTGCTGCCTCACTTGGACTTCTGGCACATCCTCATATTTGATATTAATGTAGAATAAGACTGCTGCTTTTCACTAAGCCAGCAGTCTTTTATCCCAATCCACTATACTTTCACAGTTTCTCAGATAATTTTGTGCTGTTAGCCAATTAGCATGGCTGTTAAATGCTAAATAAATAACATACAAATAACCAATCTGTTGTTTATTTGAAAAGATGAGCTGATGCGTGTTGAAACTTACAACATATTCCCTAATAAGGTCATCTGCATTTTCTCCCAGGAAGACAATGAGAGCTTTCAGGACACACTCCCTCTGAAGATGGATGTCATCAGCCTGGAACAACATTATCATCATTACTATTTTTCCACACATACTACACAATAGGGATATCAAGCTTTCAACACTCATTAATGTATTTAAAGACGGTGGACTGAATGCGCATAGGTAAACTACAATTCCGACCAACAATTTTAACCTGAAAAAATACTCGTACATACATACAGAAGATACAAGACACAAGATACAAGATAGGATTATTTGTCACACACACAATCATACACGGTACAATGTGCAGTGAAATTCTTTGTGTCCCTGCAGTATTTACATGAATAGTATTTACATCTAGTGCATGTAGTGCAGGTGGGAGTGGGATTGTCCAGCTAAATGCTCACTGTTGAGCAGACGGATGGCCTGAGGGAAGAAGCTTTTCCTCATCCTCTCAGTGTTGGTTCTCAGGCAGTGAAACCGACGGCCTGATGGCAACAGGGAGAAGAGTGAGTGTCCGGGGTGATGGGGCTGCCTGAGGATCTTCTCAGCTCTCGACCTGCATCGTTTGGTGTAAATGTCCTGCAGGTCGGGTAGAGTTGTTCTGATTGTCCGCTCAGCTGAGTGGACTACCCTCCTAAGGGCCGAGAGGTCCTGCTTTGTGCAGCTGTCCATCCATGTGGTGATGCTCCCACTCAAGATGCTCTCAGTGGTGCAGGTGTAGAAGTTCCTGAGCACCTTGAGGGGGAGCCTGAAGTCTCTGAGGCGTCTGAGGTGGAACAGACGCTGCCTGGCCTTCTTAACAGTCACGAGTTCAAGTGTAAACCCGTTAAGATAATAAAACAAATAAATCACAAAAACAAAATAAATCTATATTATAATCTATTCATCCATCCATCCATCCATTTTCTATACCGCTTATCCGTCAGGGTTGCGGGGGAGCTGGAGCCTATCCCAGCTGACTACGGGCGAGAGGCGGGTTCACCCTGGACTGGTCGCCAGTCAATCGCAGGGCCAACACACAAAGACAGACAACCACACACTCTCACACTCACACCTAGGGGCAATTTAGAGTAGCCAATTAACCTAATGTGCATGTTTTTGGTATTGTGGGAGGAAGCACCACTGCACCACCGTGCTTCCCTATTATAATCTAATATTAATTAATTTACTAGTACAGCTTTAGATGAGAGAGATCTAATGTTTAACAGTCCACATTTAATTCTCCTATTTGTTGTAGCTGTGGAGGTGTTGGTGTTGATCTTTATTAAGTTTTTATGTATAACTCCTCTTTTTGAATTTGGTTCAATTAATTTAAGTGGTCGGGGGACAGACACAGTCTCTATGGGATATTGGGTGGGTAACTGTAATGGAAGCGCAGAGAGGCGTGTAGGACTGCAACTCTGCCTCCTGGTCTCAACTCTGGGTTGTCAGGGTTTTGGTTTAATAAGAAAGTCAGTCAGATTTCTAGATAAGAGAGCTGCTCCATCCAAAGTGGGATGAATGCCATCTCTCCTAATGAGACCAGGTCTTCCCCAAAAGGTCTGCCAATTATCTACAAAGCCCACATTGTTTGCTGGACACCACCTCGACAGCCAGCGATTGAATGATGACATGCGGCTATACATATCATCACTGGTCAGATTGGGTAGGGGTCCAGAGAAAACTATGGAGTCCAACATAGTTTTTTGCAAAAGTACACACTGATTTAACATTAATTTTAGTGACCTCCGGCGCAGTTGAGTGTCATTACCGCCGACATGTATTACTGTTTTACTGAATTTAAGCTTATTCTTTGCCAGCAGTTTTAGATATGATTCAGCGTCGCCCGTCATGGCCCCAGCAATGCATTTGGTTGCTGGTTTCGCTAACTTCGCGTTTCTGACTACAGAGCTGCCAATTACCAGAGCTGGTTTCTCAGCGGGTTTGTCGCTGAGTGGGGAGAACTTGTTGGAAACGTGAACAGGTTGAGGGTGAACTGTGGACTTGTGCTTAGGACTATGCTTCCTCCGTACGGCCACCCAGTCTTCCTGGTTTCCCGGCTGCTCGGGAACTACACTAGATCGGTCCGCACCGGCTAATGGGGGCTGGCTAATTACAGCAGCTAAAGACTGCAACGCTAATTTTAACAACAGTCTGGTCACAATGATTGGAAAACAGGTCACACACAAACCTATCAAACTGAGTTGAAGTCACAAACTCAGCAGGTAAGCTGACTTCATCAAAGAGACCATGAACCTGACCTTGTCTGGTAAAATGTTGGTATAATGAAAATGCAGGAAATCATTCAATGTGTAACTGCTACTTTTCAGGTTTTGGGGCTTTTAGTGTGAAACATCGATGCGGGAAGCGTTGGGTATTATTGCAATGACCTTAACACTGAACAAAAGAACAGCAAAGTTAAAAATAGTAAGAGCAGCAGCGTTGTTAGAATTGCATGGACCGATGAAATGAGTGCTGTGAAAATGTACATCATACTGACTTTACCGTGTGAACCATTATAGTGGACTTTATTTCACCATCTCAATGTTTTTGCCTAACTTTTGTCATCAAATAGCATTTATACAAAACCTGCAGGAGGCTACCATGAACCAACCAATCTGAATCTCTACTGGTCATAATGAGCTGTCATTACATCAAGCTCGACTGGTGGATGTGCTGCGTTTGAATGTAGTAATATAGAGTCGGCACTCACATAAACACACACACACACACTTCATCTACCTTTGAATGAAAGTATGAATTCCCACCAGGCAGTGGGGGTCTGTTAAGGGCTCTTTGCAGGGAAGATGAGAGGCTGTGACCTTTTGCCAGACATTGCTTCTGGGAGATAAGTGTGCTCTCTCTCTCTCTCTCTGGAGTTTTATTTTCTTCACAACGTTGACATTTGTGTAACATGCCACTGCTCCGCAGGCTGTTTTTGGCTTCTTTTTTTTTTAAAGAAATAATTTCTTACCACAACAGTAATAACAGCAGAGAGTGTGTTCTTTACAACTTACACACAGCAAGTAATATCTGGAAGTTCACTGGGGACTATATTAAAATGATAATGTAAACTTAAAAATGTAAAGGTATAGTTGTAATAATTTGACAACAATATTATAATTTTAACATATTTGTGTAACTTGAATAAAATTTTTTTTTAAAAGTTAATGAAGACTGCTGTTACCGCAACCTGGACCCAGATAAGTGGAAGAAGACAAAGACCAGGAAAACGCCAAAATATAGATAGACAGATGACTTTATTCATCCCCGAGGGGAAATTAGGTTGTCATAGCAGCCTGGCATATTTGAATACAATAAAAATACAACAGCACAATAAAATACAATAGCATTAAAATACTTAAGTAAAAAAAAATAGAATAAAAATACACTTAAATGATACTTAAAAAAAGACCACAAGATAAGATAAGTGGGTATATAAGGTGCAGTTGCAAGATGATGCTAATAATACCGATGGTAATGTTCCTGAAATATATATGACAATAACAATAGTAAAATATAATAATAACATTGTATAATACAGTATATAATAACAGTATGTAATGGTAGCAGCAACGGTACATAATAATAGTAATACTAATAATATCTGTGTACATGCATGGGATACATATGTGATGGGATTGCAAAAAGTGACAGGGAGTGCAAAAGGTGACAGGTAGATTTAGTCCAGGTGTGTAATCGTGGCTCTGACAGAGGTAGATGAGTTGTGAAGTCTGATGGCAGTAGGTAGGAACGACTTCCTGTATTGTTCCTTGGAGCAATGGGGTTGAATGAGTCTGTTGCTGAAGCTACTCTTTAGCTCGTCCAGTGTTTTGTGGAGGGGGTGAGAGGGATTGCCAGCATCCTTTCCTCCACCATCCTCCTCCAGGGTGACAAGTTTACAGCCAACAACAGACTCTGCCTTCCTGATCAGTTTGTTCAGTCTGTTGGCGTCCTTTGCCTTTGCCAGGACACCGCAGCAAAGAAGATGGTGCTCGCCACAACAGACCGCATCTTGTTGCAGACATGAAAGGACCTGAGCCTCCTCAAGAAGTAAAGCAGGCTGATGCCCTTCTTGTAGGGAGTTTTTCCTTAGTCGATGTGAGGGTCGAAGGGCAGAGGATGTTGCTGATGTTATGTTAAGCCCTTTGAGACAAACTGCTTGTAAAAATGGGCTATACAAATAAAGTTGACTTGACTTGACTTGATTAGATGGCCTCTGTATTGGTGGACCAGTCCAGTTTATTGTCCAGTGTTACACCCAGGTACTTGTATGAGTCCACTAAATCCACATCCATCCCCCTGATCTAAAGGCCCTCTTCTTCTCGTTGAGAAGGGCCTTGCTGGCTACCCATGGTTTGTTGTTTGGTGGGGATGGTGTGGTCAATGCAGAACCCAGTGTACTCAGAGACACAGTCAGTCAGGTCATCAATGTCCTCACCATGTGGCTCATACAAAGCATCCCAATGTGTGGCCTCGAGCGCTCCACGCAGTGTTTCCATGGTCTCAGGAGACCATTTTCTCACTGTCCTCACTGACTGAGTGCTGCTGAACCACAGGCTTGTATAATGGAGAGAACAGGGCTAGGTTGTGGTCTGGCATGCCCAGTGGTGACAGGGCAGTGGAGCTGTATGCATCCTTAACATCTGCGTACAGCAGGTCCAAAGTCTTATTTTCACAGGTGCTGCATGTTACAAACTGGTAGAAGGTTGGGAGTGTGAGATGAGATGCAGACAGCTGTTGTTCACGAGCAAGGCGAGGCCCCCTCCTTTCTTCTTGCCTGTCGTGGTGGTGTCAATGTCTCAAACCGTCTGGAAGCTGGTGACGTTAGAGTCCGGTATCTGCCACGTCTCCATGAGACACATGATACTGGGCTCTCTGTACTCCCTCTGTGTCCTGATGAGCACTTCCAGTTTTTCCACTTTATTTGCCAATGACCTCATGTTTCCAGTGATGACTGCAGGGATGTAGGGCTTAAACTTCCTCTTCTTCATACTCTGTTTAATCCCCGCTCTGCAGCCTTGCCGTTTCCTCTTAAGCTCCTCAGGTGTGGTGGGTCTCTCTCTGGCCAAGAGAGTCAGGTACCTCCGGGCCATCAGCTGATCGTGGGTGTAAACAATGCCGGCAATGTTGCAGGCATGGCTCCTGGAGTGATCCGGAGAGACCCGAGTGCGATTAAAATGAGGAAAAAGTGCCCAAACCGTTGGAAAAGCATCTCGCCGTTGTGCTTTGCAAAGATGCACAGAACAGTGTAATAATAAAGATAAAAAGCTAACAACAAACACAATAAAAATACAAAAAAATGACGGAAGCACCCAGGCTCCCACTAGGACGGCGCCATGATGTATGAATTTGATTTTGTACTCTCAGTTTGACATGCATGTATGAGTGTTCTATGAGCACATTACATTGAAATTTTTTGAAATTGAAATTGAAGTTTTTTCACTTTCCTGCAGACAGCAGTTCCCTAATAACCACTGTGTGCTTTACAAATACAAAACACTGCTAACCATCTAATTTAACTAAGCAACTGCTTCTATTGCAGCATCTTCAAAAATATAATTTCTCTCTGACTTTACAATATGATTATGCAGATAGGTTTGTGTACCTTTCACCTTCTAACACTGTGAAGTGATTTGCTGAATCAAAAGTGGATTGACACCACTGAATGAGGTCATATTGAGGAAATTAGTTGCGCAACTTTTGAAAAATTTTTTTTAGCCCCCTTCACATTCAAATTGGCCCGTGGCATCACATGCTGTTGTGAAGGGCTAAGTGTTCAGGACATTCATTAGAAAATCTTGAGCCTGGAATCACATCAGAAAGGTTCAGCCAAAAGTGACTGGAAGCTCACAAGTCTGTTACCTGCAAAAACAAATGTGTCCCTGATGAACTGTGCACATACTCTATATACAGTATATGGATATATTTCTTTGAGGAATGTGACAAGAAAACTTATTCCTTCACATGTTTTGCATGAGTAGCTTGAATGTTGTCACCAATCATATTTGCAGACTTAATGTTTCCTGTCTTTCTTTGTAGGTCAGAGGTCGTTGAAGGCAGTGGTACCAGTGGACGAGGATGATGTCCATGCAAAGTAAGTGGTCTGTCACAACAGCAATCAGCCCTTTGCTGTCTGCTATGGATACCTGCTCTAGGCTACATTGAAAGCACATATGCACAGTCACTCATGTGAATGGGTTCACATCTTTAGGCTGACCTGAGTCTTTGTTACAGCTTAGATTTTAGTTAGTTCTAGAGGCAAAGGCAACTAGATTTCTTTAAGGTTGTTGAAGGCGATTCACCTCTCATCTGAAAAGCTTCTTCAGTTCTAAAAACTGATGGGGAGTCACAGGTATTTAACCTCTCGTGTGGTAGTCACCGTGGAGGTGGTTGTTGCTGTTGTCCAGTTGTTGTAACAACTAGAAAAGGATAAAACCAACCTACTACCGTCTTTACCCTAGGGACGCTACACCTTGTATATATGGACTTCCCAAGATACACAAGGAAGGTGCCTCACTCACACCCTTTGTTAGCAGTATAAACAGCCACCTACAACATTGCTAATCACGTCATCGTGGCCCACTTGTGAGAAATATTCCTCATCATCATCCACATCCATAACTCCACTGACTTTACCAACAAAGAACTCAGACCGGCCTCAGATGAAATCATGGTGTCTTTTAATGTCAGCTCACTCTTCACCTATATACCCACAATCAAGGCAGTGCAGACAGTCAAAAAAACAACTATAACAGGAAGATTCTTTACACACAAGGGCTAATTTCACCCCAGATCAGATCTGCATCTTGCTAGACCTCTGCCTTACTACCACCTACTTCAAGGACAATGGAAGTTTCTACAAACAAAAGCATGGATGTGTCATGGGTTTACTGGTGTCACCCATCATGGCCAACCTCTACATGGAGGAGAATGAAAGCAAAATGCTGAGCTCCAATGGATTAACAACATCTGGCCACTGGTTTAGGTACATGGACAACACCTGGGTAAAAATCAAATCCTGAGAAGTAGAGGCCTTCACCAAGCACATCAACTCAGTGGATGATAATATCAAATTCTCCAAGGAGTATACTAAAGAAAAATTACTGAGCGCCACACAGTCCAGGCAACGGTTCCCTCAAGGGAAGGGAAAAGGACGCATACAAATCAGCAAAGCGCTAAAAACATGTGATGACCAAAACTGGGCCTTTGTCGAATCAACAAACAAGCCCTAATTTATTGTCGTATTATTTCAATCCTGTGCAAAAAATAAGGGGGGGGGTTGCTGTCTTTGGTGTGGTTTGAATGATTAGTCAAGAAAATTAAACCTAGCAAAATGTCAAATTCATCAGTTAATTCTTTAGCTAAAATACTGTGCTCTGTTGCCCACCACAGTTGCTGAAAATCCCCTGGTCTTATACCGGAGCAGCATTTGAACCCAGGGCAGAATCTGTCGGGAAAATTGTTTTACACAAACACTCTTCTGATGAGTAGTCCAACTATCCAAACAAAATAAACCCGTGTCAGCTGTAAGTGTCAGCATCCGCCAGATCTCTGGCCCTCCTCCGTGTGTTCTCCCTTGTGTGTTGGTTTCTTCCTGTCTTGTGTTTCCACCCTGTCCAGTTTTCCCTTCTAGTTTCACTGGAGCACAGATGACAAGTCCTTTGCTGTCATGTGAGTCTTATGCTATGGACCTGCAGTGTTCTCTGGTGTTTAAGCACCTACCACAAACTTTTTGGGATGACCAATCCAAGGTAAATTACATTTTTGGACTACTCAGAGGGAGAGCTTTAGACCGGGCTGAGGCTGTTTTTTCTAATGAGCCAAGTTTGTCTGACTCTTTTGATGTTTTTGTCTCTCGTTTCAAGACTCATTATATGGGGGACACTTCTAACTGACTTCTGAGTTTAAAACAGGGTGGTAGGAGTGCTGCTGATTATTTGGTGGATTTTTGGAGATATGCAGCTTATTCCCACTGGGACAAGCAAGCTCTTAAGGGAGTTTTCATCATCAAGGTTTGAACGAGACTCTGAAAGATGAGTTAGCGTCACAAGATGAACCAGCTAATCTTGATTCACTTGTCCATCTGGCCATACACCTAGAACAGGTGTATGCAACAGCACAAAACGGAGAAGAAAGACTCTACTACTCAGACGGATCATACCCGGCTGCAACCCTGTCTCTGGCGTACTAGTGTTACTAGCTGTTCAGAATGTCCTTCACCCGTAACCTCTGAAAGTGAAGAACCCACACAACTCAGAAGGTCTGCACTATCGCCTGAAGCTGAAGAGCGTGAGTGTCGACGTGCAGCGGGTGAATACATATACTGTGGTCACTTGGGTCATTTTTTGGTCTCGTGCCCTAATTGGCCAAAAGGCTGGTAGGCTAGTTTTGTAAATGTCATTTCAGCCCCACCTCCGATCTCCCCTGATCTTAGGCTATCCATGGTTAAAACTGGACTTTGATCAACTAGTCAGCGAGTCGCATCATGAGTTGGAGTTTGTCACTCCACCTGTCTCAAGTCCGCCCTGACCCTGGCCATGACACTGCTCTCTCCTCTGCTCCTGTAACTGAGGAGTTGGATTTGTCCTCCATTCCCTCTGAATATCACGACCTGTGAGAAGTGCTCAGTCAGAAGAGGACTTTGTCTCTGCCTCCCCATGAGGGTTATGATTGTGCCATAGACCTGTTACGTCGTTCTCCTCTCCCTTCTAGTTGGCTGTATAATCTGTCTGAGAGTGAGAGAGGCGATGGAAAAGTACTTTCGACACTCTTTAGCAGCTGGTATTGGTCACCCTTCTTCCTCCCCCGTAGGAGCTGGATTTTTCATGTTCCCTCAGATACCTTCCTTAGCTACATTACTGAACAAGGGCAGGTGAGAACTGATCCATCTAAGGTTCAAGCGATAGCTAATTGACCTCAGCCTTCTGAACGTTTTGCCAATTTTTACCTGCATTTTGCTTTGCATTGCTGCACCTCTCACCAGACACCAGACTAACTTAATCAAAACAAATTTTTCAGTAAACCCCTGAGGCTGAGGCCTCCGTCAACAAGCTTAAGGAACTTTTTGTCTCCCAGTTCTTGTGCAGCCTAACCCCTCAAACCAGTTCATTATGGAAGTGGATACTTCAGACACTGGGGTTGAGGATGTCCTCTCCCGACACTTTGGAGAGGACCAGAAGCTTCATCTCTGTGCCTTCTTCTTCAGACGACTGCCCTGGTGGAGGGAAATTATGATGTGGGAAACCGGGAGCTCCTGGTGGTCAAAATGGCTCTGGAGGATTGCCAACACTGGCTGGAGGGATCAGGGGTATTATTGCACTATACTCCACCCTGCACCTTACTTTTGAACTACCTCCAGAAAAATATTTATTTCACTTATTTTATTTTGTGTTACCTTACTCTATTTTATTTTTATCTTTATTTTTTATTTTATTTTATTCTTCAATTATATGTTACTGTTATGTTCTATGTATGCACCAATCACCAAGACAAATTCCTAGTAATGTGAAACCTCTTCACTTACATGGCAATAAAGTCTTTTCTGATTCTGATTCTGATTTTGTTGTTTGGACTGACCACAAGAACTTAGTCCATATTAAATCTGCTAAAACATTTAACTCTAGACAGGCCAGGTGGTCTTTTTTCTACAGCAGGTTTACCTTTTACCCTGACCTACCACCTGTCAAGCCAGAAGCCCTGTCTCATCAGTTTTCTTCTGAGGGTACCAATGAGGCTCCAGAACCCACCCTCCCTTCTGCCTGTGTGGTGGCACCCATTTCCTGGCAAAATGAGTGACCTGTACCTGGGCCATCTAACTGTCTGACTGCCTAACTGTTTGTTCCCCTAGCTCCTCATTCCCAGGTTCTCCAGTGGTTTCATTCCTCACACTTTGCCTGCCAACCTGGATGTCATCGGACCCTGGCCCTGACTAAGAGACATTTCTGGTGGACCTATATGGACCATGATGTCAAGGAGTTCATGGAAGCCTGTTAGACCAGGAATAAGGCCTCCCACCTGCTGGTGTATTTTATCCTCTGCCAGTTCCTTCATGGCCCTGGTCTCACATTGCCTTTGATTTTGTGACTAGGCTACATCCTTCCCAAGATAAAGCCACAATTCTGACTGTAGTTGACCATTTCTCCTTCATTTCATAGCTCTCTCCAACTTGCCGTCAGCTAAAGAGACTGCTGATCTGTTGGTTGAGCATGTCTTACGTCTCCACGGCATTCCCAGTTCATCTTCCAGGTTTGGAAGGCATTCTGCTCTGCCCTGGGGGCCACCATTAGTCTAACCTCTGGTTTTCATCCTCAGCCAAATCTACAGTGTGAATGTACCAGCCAGGATCTGGAATCGGTACTCAGATGCATGGTGTCCACCAACCCTACCACCTGGAGCTCCTTGTTGCCCTGGGTGTAATACTGACACAACTCCTCCACTGCTCTGCTTTGGTCCTAACCTCTTTTGAAGGCTCTTTGGGTTATCTTCCTCCATTGTTCCTATCTCAGGAGGCAGAGCTGGCAGTTCCCTCAGTTCAGCATCATATTCGCCACTGTCAAAAGATGTGGAAGGACATCAGGGCTGTGCTGCTACGATCATCCCAGAAGAAGGGGGTACTGTCAGGAATCTCTGCCCCTCCTCCTTGTGTTCTCCCTTGTTTTCTCCCTCCCTTGTGTGTTAGTTTGTTCCTGTCTTGTGTTTCCTTCCTGTCCCGTGTTCCCTTTTAGTCTCACAGGAATTAGGCGTGTCTCTACTTGTCTCAGTTTCCTGCCTCTACACCTGGACACTTGCTGCCCATCTCTGCCAATCAGCCCCACCTCCGTCTCCAGCATAAAAGACCGGTTCACCCTCTCCAGGTCCATCAGATCATTGTGACTCCTTTGTGGTATCAGCGTTTCAGGCTCTCTGCTACATGCAATCTTGCTCTGATTTTTGGCTCTTGGCTCTGCCTGACTTGTGTCTTTTTCTCTGCCTCAGGTCCAGCGCCTCCCTCCGCTGTGTCTCCCGCACAGCCAGCTCCCTTCCTAGTGTTTTGAGCATTTGTGATTTCCTAGTTTTGTCTGTTGGATTTTTTGAGTACTCCTCCGACCACGATCTCACCTGTTGCTTGCTTTCTTGAGTATTTTTGATAATGATTCTCTGGTTATCTGTGGACATGTGTTTTTGGAACAAATCTTCTGTGATTAAACTGTTAAAGATTTTTCTGAGTCTGCGTGTGACTTTCAGCATTTGGGATCCTCTAGTTATGTGTGCGAATGTAACAGCAAGTCTCATTAAAGTACAACAAGTTAAAAAAATATCAAGAAGAAAGTATGAGAGCAATACTAAAGTTGTCTCACAGACTGCATCAACAATGATGTCTTGCTGTTAAAGCCTTAGTTAATGACAATAGTGATCATGAGGGACACTCACTTCTTCTCACAGTGAATTCACCGGTAAATTTCATTACTTTTCTCATTTCATCAACAGCAATTTTGCTGTCTATTTTGAAAAACTTATTATAAAACCTTATAATGAGAAGTTATTGAGAAGCTATGACTTGTAAAATTTCAATTTGTTGTATGTTTTACTGGATATTCATGTTATTAATGCAGTTGGCAGGTCTGCTTTTAAGTGTGGGTGCAAGTTTTTAATTTTTTTTTTTTTTTTCTTTTTCCACTGGTCACAATGCAAGGAAAAAAATATTTTTAAACGACTACCTGAAATGAGAGGTTGTCAGCAACCTAAAATCAACTTAATCCATTTATACAATCTTCATGAGGTGGAACAAGTTATTGTTTTATAGGACAGGCTCATCTTTTTCAAGTCTCCCTTCATGCTGCCTTAATACAATATGACATGTTCGTACAGTATGTGCATTGGAACAGATTTTGCTCCTGTGGTTATTATATGATCCTTCCTAACCTGTTTAACCAATAGAAGTAACTGGAGGGAAGTCCACAGTTCAGGTTCTGTATAAAAAGTGCAATCCAAAGTGTATCTGACTGATTGATCATATCCTTGTCTAGGTTTTCTCAAGCCGGGGAGAAACCAAATCAAACCAAATTGCAGTCTCGGTGATTGCAGTGATGTCCTTCTCAAAAATCCTTTTTGATCTGACAGCCTTGCCAGCTCAATAAGTGGAACTGGTGGTGATGTGATGTCAAAGGGAAAAGCTTTTACACTGTAGAAAGGTTTTTCCTTGCAACTGTCTGCTTGCTCAGGGGTTCAGGTTCTGGGTTTCTGCAAAGCATCTGGGGACAATTTTAATTGTAAAAGGTGCTATATAAATAAAATTGAAATTGAAATTGAAATTGAATAGAAATCTTTGTCGCTAACCCCTGCAAGCTACAAACATCTTGCCACCAACTCTTACTGCAGAGTCAATCTCCAAGCTAACTTTGTCCCTCAAACCTCCAGCTGGCCGTGCTCTGCTCAACAGCCAACAGAAGCGCACTCCTCTGTTTATTCTAGCACATTATTTCTCTCAGGTTAATGTTGAAATGATTTGCATCTTTCTCTCCTGACTTCAAAACTCTTTCTCTGAATTTTAAACCAAATTTCCATTTGAGTGTTATGCTGCTTCATTTCAGTTGCCACTGTGTGGTGAAATGGAACCCCCATGATTACTTAAAATTAAGCTACGGTCATTGATGGGTGCTAGTAGATGGGCAGAACATATCACTAAGTTGGGTTAGTTTCTTTTTTGTGGCTGTAAACAGAACTTTTGGTGTTAACACAATTTCCCCCAAATAGTGGAAATCCACTGACAGAGGGAAAACAACAGGGCACACTTACATGAGATGGATTTATTAGCAGTGAGCACCAGAAAATAGAGCTCTCTCAAAAGCTACTGTGTAATTCAAACCTTGCTTACACCTGATGTTGTTTCATTTTTATTATTATTTGTCTTGGCACTGCATTTGACAAAGGTAATCACTACATGCCATTGAATCAACGTAAAAAGTGGGTTGGCATTTCCTCTGCTCTGGACTGTTTAAATCTTATTTACCAAACAAAACATTTTCTGTAGTTTTGACCCACCTGTCAGCATATATTCCCCAATTACAGATTTTAAAGTTTTTTCAAAAGAGTACAAGTACGCAATAAACTTGTACTAGTAGGAGTACCAGTGGTCATCATATTGCTAGCAGAAGTATTAAAAGGAGTAATATTACTAGTATCTGATGTGAGCCATGTGTTCCTCTATATAGTGGCTGAGGCGGACAGTGTGGTGAAGGTGGCGGAGTGGCAGCAGACCTACTATGCCTCAGACTCTGGTATCCAGTCAGGAGCCACCACAGTCCGGGACGATGAGAGCAGCACTGAGTACAGCAGCCGTAAGACGTACACTGGTAGTACTACCACTGCTCCTGCTACTGCCGGAGGAGGAGGAGATGCAGCAGCTGGTGCACTAGAGAGCCCCACAGGTAAGACTTTCGCCAAGAGAACTAAAAAACTAATTTGGTTTCATTAGTTCATGTGTGTTCATGTTTCTCGTCCTGTTTCTTAATGGAAGTAAATGAACTGTTATAATATGTAATACATTGGTCCATTTGCTGGTACATTAATTTGTTGCCACATGATTTGCTTTTTTTATATGCGTACTCACTGACATGGCCAACACATTATTATCCCATACACAACTCAATGAATTTTGATTAAACATATAGCCATTTGATCTAATTTTAATTCATGATTTGCTTTAAATAGCAATGTACCTTCATACAAGGGTTTGTATGTTTATTTGTATACTGTTTGTATCTGTATTATCTGAAAAGATGTGTGTAATTGTTCATGCCTAATCATACAAATGTCCACAAACACAAACAATGTGCCTATGCAAGACCCTTTAAATGCATATAAACACAATGCGACTCCCTGCACCCACGATTACGTTGATTATATGCAAAGCATTGTGCATTACTTTTCATACGTACGCGCAAAGAATGAGAACAGTCTGCACCTAAAAAAGTGAAAATTTATTGATTGTCATGAGTAAATGTAAGTAAGGATACTGTATTGTTTTTCTCCTTCAGAGGAGGCCATTTTCTCCATTCATATCTCTTCACTTTGAAATCAGCTTCCACAGTGTGAGATAATCCACTATTGAAAGCGCTGTATTGCTCCCAATGAGCAGATCGGCACCTTGCATGGCAGCCTCTGTCGTTAATGTGTGACTGTGTGTGAAATGTTGAATGTGGCAAGTGTTGTAACGTACTTCGAGCAGTTGGTGAACTAGAAAAGCACTACATAAATGCAAGTATATCATTTACCATTTTACAGTAAATATGAGGAAACTGTCCTTTCATCCTTATTTTACACTTTGCTTCCTAACAACCACCATAAGTCTCCGTCATAGTAAATGTCAGCTTAATACGTATATACAGTAATATGAGGGCCATAAATATCACATCTTGTTACTTTTCTTTATGAACCTGTATTTTACTTACTCCCATCTTATTCATCTTTTAAAAAGATGTGTCACACAGTTTCACTGAATGACATGTTCTTTCACAACCTTGACCTCACACTATTTGTCTCACATAAACACACCTAAAGGTTAATTCCGCTCTCAAAATAGTCCCAAATAAATATACTATTTCCCCCTGTTTGAGTAATGTTTGATGTCAGTGACCAGCTCTGTTAGTAAATTAGTTAACCAATATTTTTTAATGAAACTGCAGTATTTATTTTTTTAAAGGCTCACATCTCCAATGGGAACCAATATGTTTGTATATGAGACATTATTTTGGTCTTTTTGTGGTATTTGTTGACATCAAGGAAAATAAAGAATATTTTCTGCCTCATCCTTTCAGCTCAGTTGATATTAATTGCATCCTTGAAGCTCTGAGGGTCTGGAAAGCAATCATAACGTTTCATCACCTTTCATGCATGTCTGGATTCACAGGCACTCTGTGGGAATAGCCCTAAATGGTGACCGTGCAGACTGTAGATGGATGGATGGATAGATGGATGGATAGATAGATAGATAGATGATCCCAAGGGAAATTCAAGAAAATGATGTGTCAGAAGTGGGATTCAAACCCACGCCTCCATTCGGAAACCAGAAGTCCGGTCTCAGCAGAAGGAGCTTATCCATGAGTCTGGCACCTTAGACCACTCGGCCATCCTGACGCACTGTAACAGTGGAATGCTATTTCGAATAAACACAGCCATTTACACAGATGCTGCTATGCCCGTTTTGGACTATATCTTAATGTTTACTTGTTGGTCTCAAAATCAGATGCCAAAATGCTTTGTTAGATTCATTTCTGAGTTATGAATGAATGAAGATTAGAGTAGAGTTAAAGTAAAGGCACTGATATGTACCCATACTGGAATTATGATGTATCTCCTATATTATACATTGAGTAGATTTTAGTAAAGCTCAAAATAAGAAATTGTTGTAACACTGAACTCTGACATCAAAGCCATAAACATGATAACAGAGCATATACTAGTTACATATAATTACAGTACATTTTTGGCAAATTTGTTTTTAAAATTATTACTCACATCTATGCTCTAAAAAATGTTGTACCCTCAGTACTTACAAAGAAATAGATGCTTAAACTTGCATCTTTCTGACTCATTCCATTTGGTGCATCTGGTCAAAGAATTTTCTCATCGATTTTAGCTTTGATTCATCAGTAGGTGTCTTCGAGGGCCAGTGATCTCACTCCCTCAAGCCAAAATATGTCAATGAAACTGATCTGAATGGGGATATGCCACAGCCAAGATGAAATACAGAAAAATAATGTAGGCTCAGTCAATACTGAGCTAAAATGTAAATGTTGTCCCTCTTTTGGAATAAGGAACTTTACATCTGTCAAAGCATGTAATAAATGCATTTGATCTTCATATCTGCAACTAGCTTTGCTAGTTTCAGGTTTACAAGTCATTCTTTGCTATGAAGCTTCTTGTGATTCTCTGGAATCCATCACTGACGAGCATGGCACATACTCTTTGTTTAGAAATGTAACTCCAAGAGTCAAGTTTGTGACTCCAGTTCTACGAATTCTGGATGATCACCAGCAACCTACTCACTCATGTATGACTGTTTTTAAATCTTAGATTTTCCTATTGTGTGATGGCCAGAAAGGATGAACCACAACCACACTGCTGAAATGTCAATGTGGTGTGGAGTGCAAATCAAAAGTCACATATTTTTCACAGTTTTACATGCAGTCAAAAAATGCATGCAGGGCAAAAATTGGTATTTTAATAAACACTGCACATCCAGAGACCATGATCAGTCGAATAATCCAGTACTAAAGTGACTGCAAAAATACTTCATTATCTTGAAAAAAAATGCGTTACGTTTTTTAAGGGAAGGGTGGCTTTGAGTCAGCAGTTGCAATAGGTTCTCGTTTGTAGGATTAGCGCCACACTGAGAGGTGCACTCAGCCAGTTTGTCAAGAATTGCTTTAGAGGGTCTCTATAAAGCCAAAAACAGTTCCCTCTCTCTTGAAAGACTGGAAATTTATCAGACCAATGCGCTTGATGAGCTCCACTTCTGCTAATCACATAATCATCATATTTTGGGGGCACAAAAGTCTCATGGAAAGGCTGAATATAGCCATCTGTCAACCAGCAGTAAAACTGTTAACATTAGTAAATGTCAAAATACCTGTGAGTGGGATCAGGAATATAAATGCACTTGAATGTCTTCGTCCATGGAGTCTCTAGTTGATGTCAGAAATGCTCCTCACTGACACAAACAATCTGATGATGGAAACTGATGGTCCTGAATTCCAAATGTCTCACACAGAAGTACTTCCACTGTTACGAGGGAGTCCAAGATTTATAAACATATTTCAAAACCCGCTGTTCAGTCACTTCCGACATTAAAACACACAAGAAAATAATCATTTAGGAAGTGCCTTTTCTGTTTTGTGAACAACTGACACTGTGACCTGAGAGAATTATTTGGGAAATTGTTGTTCTCCCACAGCTAATATTAAGACTTCGGATAAGAAAGACATCATGGGGCAAAGAGAATAGCATGAGAAGAAGAACACAGTTTTAATTGCTTCAGTTCGTATATTGCAAATGGTTTATTCATGAATTCTCTGACTTCATTAGATAAACATAGCGGATTAGGCGATAAAAAAAAATCTATTGCCGGCATGTCACCACTTGCCTAAGTAGCGCACAAGTCGACATAATATTTCAGCTTTCTGCTGACAGAGGTACCTAGTCTTGTGGGTGGTGGTGTAGTGTCTTTTATTTGAAGATGCTCCTTTTCTATCTCCTGGAGTATCCAGTACCATGTTCCATACTGCAGAAAATACTTTATTTGGGTAGATAGGATCCTTAGCCTCATTGTTACAGTCCCTGGTGCAAATACACTTTTGTTGGGTAGAGCACCACTTATGGTCTGTTCAGTTAAACCACTAATTTTTGTAGGGCATTCTGGTCTTGTGCGATGCTCTTTCTGTACCAGGCTTTGATGGTCTCTGTCAAGATGCTCTTAATGATGCACTAATAGAAATTTCTAAGTATTTGAGGGAATACACGATGCTTTTGTCACCAGTCACCAGAGAGCACACTTCATCATTTTAGGTCTTGTCCATTCATTTAGACAAGCCTGTTTTATCTGATAGGATTATTGTTCTGCAATCAGTCTCAGAAACTGCAACAGTCTAAGCTGTTTCTTTTTTATTCTTATATTATATATATTATATTATTTTATATTATCACAAAATGACCAGTTGATAGATTAGTATCCATTTTTTTTTTCCTTATGATGTGATATGGCTTTCGCCATAAGCACAAATCATAAGCAGCTCCTGACCCGGCCCAAGCTCTCTAAGAAGACGAGGAAAAACTCCCCAAAACCTTGAGGCCAGATGAAAAATGGGAAGAAACCTCGGGAAAGGCAATTCAAAGAGAGATCCTCCTCTCCGCGGACGGCCGGGGGGCCTAAAGGAACTGTAGTTGGTCTAACCGGAGCACCCGGAGAAAACCTGACGGTCCTGGTGAAGAAAAACTAGAACAGAATTAGTTCTTGTATTGTGAATGTATTGTATTGGCATGAACTCGTGTGTGAGTGTAGTGTTGGTTTATCTGAGCCATGGGTGAAGCTGGAGCTCCTTCAGGGTAGGTCGCAGCATGTAGGATGTGTTTAAACACTTCTGTAAGAAATCCTGGCAATCTGGAGGGAAAGAAAGATGAGAAAGTTGGAGCTGACAGCCACAGTGATTCCTCAGGAGGTGAATGGAAATGAACAGCTCTGTGTTTGCATATGAGTACGTTTTTCTTACCTCTGGACAGCTCATCGCTGATTGGCAGCTCATGTTTGAGGAAACTTGTGGTATCAAATCGGACTGTTCTGTGGAGCAGCTCATATAAGACCACTCCCATCTGCCACACTGTGGTGGGGCCGGGCCTGTAGGTATAATGACTGTACCACTCCGGAGGGACGTGTTGGGGGGTACCTACAATACACACAAGTGATAATAATTGAGGATGAAAAGCGTCTTTCTTTAAACATTAAAGTCACAGGCAGGTAAATTAGTGAGAGGCAGAAGAAAAAGCCAGATGGCTTACCACAGAAGACACGGTAAACTGATGTTTTCTTGAAGAAACAGCTCAGTCCAAAGTCAATGACACGAACACGCGGCACATCTGAGCTGGTCTCAATCAGGATGTTTTCCGGTTTGATATCCCGATGAAAGATGCGCTTATCCTCCAGTTCATTTGCAGCATCAACCAACTGTTTAAGTATGATCTGGAAGAGAGGGACACAAATAGAAAAGTGAGGGATCGGAGTGGGGAGACGGACTGTGAGGAGGTTCAACAGTTTGTGTCATGGCTGTGGGGTTTGGGTTAACTTTGGCTTAACTGCTGTGATTCAA
Organism: Scatophagus argus; assembly: GCF_020382885.2. Classification (NCBI taxonomy): domain Eukaryota; kingdom Metazoa; phylum Chordata; class Actinopteri; family Scatophagidae; genus Scatophagus; species Scatophagus argus. The sequence continues at coordinate 1,783,881 of NC_058508.1, read as the reverse complement.
AGCTGACAACAAACAACAGCAGGACAAAACTTTTGATCAGCAACATTTCAAACCCACAGACACCCAAAAAATGTCCATCAGAGATGGTCATAATTTCAGTTTGTTTTGTCATCCAAACCAGATTGCTCCCAACCTGTCTGAGAGCCTACACAGGTTGCTTCTTACTCCATCAGAGACATGGAGCCTCCTACAACATAAAGCTGTAAGAACATGTAGGACTTTGGTTTTAGGTTCTTCCTTGTGTTTCCACTGTGGAAAACCAGAATATTTTCCACAGACGTGATGGAAAAGGTGACATGGTTTTAGATACCGAGACAAATGGGCAGCACAGTCCGCTGTGGCACAAAGAGGTGCTAATAAGAAACACAAGGAGAACCTGTGGCAATAGCTATATGTTACAGTATGTTACAGGTAAGTCACAAGTCATTAAGTTCTTGTTTGAAACACACACACACACACACACACACACACATACACGCTCGAGCAGCTTACCTTTGCCTTGTCCTCCTGTAAGTGGCCTCTGTTTGTCCTGATGTAATTTAAAAGGTCCATACATGGCATTGGTCTTTCCAGCACCAGGATGAGCTCCTGGTCCAGATCATACCAGTCCAGGAGTGACACGGGTGCTGATTCCTCCATTAATCCAGTTCTTCCAGCTTGGAGTTTTAACATCACAGCCACCTCAGCTGAGAGTTCTTTCCCATTTCGTCTCTGAAACGTTGAAGCAAAAACAGTGTAAGAGAAGAAGCTCCACAGGTTTAGAGAAAAGCGTGATTCATCAAACACACATTCACTGGGCTGAGTGCAGCGTCCTGTTTGGTGTTGCTCACTTACCTCTTTGCACAACACTTTGTCTTTTGCTATGTGTTTGATGGCAACCTACAAGACACAAATGGCACTTTGGTTAGCACTTCCTGATCAGACTGTGTGTGTGTACATATGAGTGAGTGTGTGTATGAGTGAATGTGTGTAAATGTATGTTTCACAATGTGTGTATCATACTCACAGGTAAATGATCTTCTTTGCGGTAGCCAGCAAACACACATCCACAGCCTCCTTCACCGAGATGATTCTCCTGCTGGTATTTGGCCTCAAATTCAGCTAAACAGACAAACACATGTTTTGTTTAGTTGCCAGGAGCATCAGTTACACATTAAAAAAGCTCTAAAATTAATCCTTTCTAGAGTGATTCTGAAAAAGATGGGCCGCCGTGTGGAACAAAGGAAACAAAATGTGACAACTTGCTCATCCTTTCTGGCATATACTCCACTGAAAACACTTTGAAAACTATATATTTATGAGCAGTGACTTTTGTGCATACATGTTTATAATGAATTTGATGCCAGGAGCACAGTTCAAACATGCTGCTATAGGGGCTACAAAAGGCTGGGGCAAAAACTCAAAACCACCTGTACATAACATTACACTGTGTTTCCAAATCAGGGCATCAGTGTGACCATTAATGTGACTGTTTTGTGTTGCACATTAACATGAAGTCAAAGCTTATGTTAATTACTACTTACCTCTTCGGGAATCTATCAAATCCTTCATGGTTGGCCGGCCCTTCCTTCTCTTTGCGCAGGGTTCTTCTTCATCAGCGGCAGCCTTCCTCTTTCCAGTCCTCTTGCTCACATCCTCCACTGTTGTACCGCACCTACTGGACTGTGTGCTGCTGCTCCCTTCAAAGGACAAGAGAAAAAGAGGACCACCAGGTTAATGACCAGTCACTAATGGAGAAAATAAGTCCATCTTTGTCATTCAGTGACTTCCAAAATAACAAACTAATTTTCTTTTCCAACATCTCTTAGTTAAAGAAATATTTCGTCATTTCGGGAAATACGCATCCCAACACATGCTTGAGCTGTTATTAGGTTAGCATAAAGACTCCTGAGGCAAAGGGAAAACAGTTCGCCTGCTCCCTTTCTCTGTGAATGTAGGTTTGGTTTTGTTTGTTCAGGTTTGACATTTAACTAATGATGTTGAACGCTAACTTCACATGATTCGCTTACCATTGCCAGTGTCCGCAGACGAGGCCGATCCTGATTCCTTCTCAGCCTGGTTGTAGTTCAGTCTTCTCCTCTTTGTCTTTGAGAGTCCATCTTCACCTTCTCTGACTTTTCTCTTCAAGTTCTTCTTGAGCGATTCCTTCTTAGTGTCGCACAGGGGTTCAGAGTTGTTATTTGACATGATGATATTACAGAAATTTCAAATCTGATAACTTCCAGTAACAAGTGAATGTGGATCCAACACGTGTGTGCGTGTGTGAGCTCTCTCAGGGATCAAAGGAACGTGTTCTAGCAAACAGAACCCGGAATGTGCTTTGATGATATGAACTGGCTGGTGTTCCAGAATATGCAAATTAGAGTGTACAGTAACTTGTATGAGAGATGTCAAGGTAAATTATCTTTATTATTGTTTTCATATTTCTTTAGTTTTACCCCCCCAAAAAACGTAGCCAATGAGTTTCCATGAGTTTTAGGTCACTCACGAGAGGTGCAAAAACTCCAAGGTTTTCCATATCCAAAGTGTCATACATCATCTGAACTGCACAGAAGGGCCATCTGAGTAGAGTGGAGGGCTGAGTCGTTCTTAACTGGCCAGTTAGCTAACGCCCAATAAACCACACATTCTTTGTGCAATTTTTGGGTTATGATAGTGAAAACGACTGATCTGTAAGGTCAATGATATCCTGTGGTGCCTTCTGTGATGCACGGAGAATAGTTTGCATTTTCAAATAGACTGCAGCCAGATTGTGTTGTAACCGCTCTGTTAATCCTTCAGTGTTACTGAGACAGTTTCACTTTTTCTGAAAGCTGCACTGAATCAAGTTCGAAGTCATCATGTCTAAGTCGTTTTGCACTACTTGGTCACTGTATGTGAGGACGCAGAGCAGTGACATGCTTCTCTGTAGCACAGGTGCACCACAGGAAACAGTTTTGGCTCATTTTCTGTTCACTCTCTATACTTTGGGTACAACACTCCAACCTGCCACCAGGGTAACGACCTCCACATCAACGTTGGTAAAACCAAGGAGCTGGTGGTGGAGTTCAGCAGACGCCAACACACCCCACCCGCACTGGTGAACATCCAGGGAACAGACATCGGGAGAGTCACCTCCTACAAGGGTGTTCACCTCAACAAAAAGAGCCAAAACAGACTCTTCCTTCTCAGGAGGCTGAGAGCCTTTGGAATACAGGGTCCACTCCTCACGAGCTTCAACGACTCTGTGGTGGCATCAGCCATTTTTTATGGTGTGGTCTGCTGAGCAGGCAGCATCTCTGCCCGGGACAAAAAAAGGGTGGACAAACTGGTGAGGAGGGCCAAAAAAAAGTTGTGTCGTATCTGCCAAGGCCCACAGCTTACAGAAAGGATGGACAGTGGAAAAGTGACAGAAGGTTGATTTTTCTGATGAAGCATCCATTGAACTGCATCCCAGTCAAATACTGCAGAAGACCTGTTGGAACTCGCATGAACCCAAGATTCACCCACAAAAAAATCAAGTTTGGTGGAGGAAAAATCATGGTACGTCCAGTAAGGGGGTGTCCGAGAGTTCTGCAGAGTGGTCAACAGCCTAAAGTACCAATTCATCCTTGCTGCCCATTACAGTCCAAACCACAAGAGAGGACAAATTCTGCAGCAGAATGGCGCTCCTTCTCATACTTCAGCCTCCACATCAAAGTTCCTGAAAGCAAAGAAGATCAAGGTGCTCTAGGATTGGCCCAGTCACCGGACACGAACATTATTGAGCACGTCTGGGGTAAGATGAAGGAGGAGACTTGGAAGACGAAACCAAAAAGTCTTGATGAACTCTGGGAGTTCTCCAAGACTGCTTTCTCTGCCATTCCAGATAGCTTCATCAATAAGTTATTTGAGTCATTGCCAAGACATTGAGCTTTCTGTGCTAATAATAATAATAATAATAATAAATCTAAATGAATGATACAAAATTTTCTTTTGGTTTAATAAGCATAATCTAGAGGGCTTTGCCTTTCATATAAGCTACTTCTGATTTCAATTGATCAACTGCAAGTCTAGTTATTATTTGTTGTTCCTACAGCTTAGATAAGCGACAAGACTTTTGTCAGGGATTATAGTTGATTTCCTGTTTAATTTTTCAGTCTTTTTCTAACTTGTGTCTGGTTTAGCTTTTCATTTCCTGTCCGGTGTTCTCTCCTTTTTTGATTGCTTGCTCTGCCCCTATTTGTTTCACCTGTTTCTTGTTACCTCACCTTCTCTGCGCTCTGTATTTCTTGCTCCTCGCAATTCCTTTCGTCTTCCTTTTGTAACTCCATGATAGGTGAGGCTTCAAAATATTAACTTGTTGGTAATAAAAGAAAATCTCAGTGTTGTCAGGCACTAAATCAAAAAGATTGTGACAAATATAAATCAGATGTAAACATAATTCAACGATCTATAGGTATTAAAAGCCTCCTCTATACTATAAAATATACAACACCATTGATTTGACATATTTCAACCCTTGAATCAAACCATTTTTTAATGGATTTTTTTTTCTGTTTATTATCCTATCATTGCACTTGTTTAGGTCAGATTTAGGTGCAGGATAGTTAAGAGGCTTACTACACTCAGTGGCGTCTCTGGCACAAAAAGCCTGATGGGGCACAATAAACACTAAAATGCAAAGTACTTCTCAGTGAATCCACACACAAGTGCACCTCATCAATTAAACCACAAGCACGTATTAATCCAACAAGGGGAAGGAGTGAGCGGAGGTGATATGAGTGGCATTTATCAATAAGAGCTCACAGAATTATGCTGTTAAACAGCATCAAATTACAAGTCCAGACTTTTTAACCACTAAAATGATCAGTTATAAGACATCCATAGCAACATTTCAGAATAGGGAAACCCATTGTTTAACAGTCCTTAGCTTATGGCCAAAACAAAGATCTTCACAGGGTGTTGTGAAGCTGACTGGTCATCACTGCCCAGTAGAGCAATTTCACATTTGTCACAAAGTTTTAAGCATTTTATTTCAACCAAGAACATACCTGTTCTCTTCTGTTTTCTGCCTGTGAATGTCTGTTTCATGTTTGTGAGTGGCATCGATCTGCGCCTGGTCCTTCCAAGCAAGCTTAATCTAATGGCATTTTCCACATGTGAAATGCTGCTTTTTGTGCTTGTTCAGCCATTCTGAAAGATGCTGAATATCCTTAAATTCTGTAGTGGTCCAAGAGCAGGCAAGGAAAGCCGAAGAGTGACTTTTTTGGCAACACTTGTAGTTAGCCACTTTTGAACCAGTTAGCCACTTTTTTTCTTTTCCCAGCTGAATGATGTTAACATCCTCTGGCTAATGTAATCTCTAATTTTTGCTCTACTGGCAATGTGCTAAGTCTAACTTTTATAGCTCATTATTGAAAGTATGTTGAAGATGGGCATACAGTTTTCAGCTTCTAACTTGCTTTAAAAAACTGGGACATGCCGACCCCATGCACTCCAAAGGAAGACTGCTAGGAGCCTGGTTAAAGGCTTATTCCATGACATCAGTTTCTCCAGTGCCATATGCACCGACAGAGGCGTCTGGTCCCGTGGTGTCTTTGTGGACTTGTAATTTGAAGCCAAACATGTTTTTTGAACATGCTGTCTGAAATGGCCACAGAGCAGCTGTCGCTTAATTAGTAAACATCGATCGAACAATGATCATGTTTTAGCACTCCTTTGCCTTAGGTGACAAAATCAACAACTGTAAATTTCAAACACATTAACCAAAAAGAAATCAAATTCCCCAGTAAATTGTGTTCAGAAAACATGAAATTCTGCAAAGTAGGCTGGACTAGAATGTTAAGTTCTTCAACTGCATTAATATGTAAAATTTGTACATCTTAAGATAACAAAAACAGCCCTGAGATTGACTGGCGACCAGTCCAGGGTGTACCTCGCCTCTTGCCCGTAGTTAGCTGGGATAGGCTCCAGCCCCCCGGCGACCCTGACGGATAAGCAGCATAAAAATGCACGCCATTTCAACAAAAATAAGTTCCCATTTCCGAACTCATCCATTCTGACTGTCTAAAGGTGTTTGGTCCGTAAGGGCTTCCATGATATTGCTTTCTATCCTCCTTAGACCCGACCAATTCATTTGTGTCCTTTATAGTGGACATTTTGTTCACTGTGTCTTCCTTAAATATTTGGAGCTAACCTATCAAGACCTATATCATTCTGTAGAGGACATCCTGGGCTTTCCAGTGATATGTCATGTGATGGGTTTGCATGCAGGGAACTTTACTTTTTTTCTTTATCAAGATGGCCTCCATACCAACAACCACATTTTATGGAAAGAGGAGAGGTAAGTCAAATATTCTTTATCTGTTGATATTTTTTCCATGATAATTATATATATTCTTGTTTATTGACATATCAGTAACAATATTTTTACATCTGAAAACAGTTTTATTGTTTCTGTTTTGAAATAACAGTAATTTAATGAATGTCAATTGTAGTGGACACCAGGATCATTTTAATGTATTTAACCCTTGTATTATGTTACGGGTCAATTTGACCCATTTCAGTTTTCATGTTGACCAAAGTACTGGTTATCCTTTCTTTTTCTTCCTGCAATTTTGTGACTTTTCCTCATCTTGGGTCATGAACTGGTGTGTAAAATCTGGACTCTTTGATGTGTAGTAAAATGTCTGTGCAGAGTTTGTATACGAAGATGATGTTGCGGGTCATTTTGACCCGGACACTTTAATGTGGGTAAATAGCTGTTTAGATCCAAATTAAACACTTTGATCTCTTTGATATACTTTGTTTAGATTGCCAAATTATTTGTATTTTGAAACAGAGGCCCAGGTGTGAATGGAGGAGGAACTTTCTCACCCTTGTGCTTGTCACTGTTCTCATGTCATCTCTTTGACAAACACACCAAAATGAGCTCCAGAAGTTTTACAGTTGAAGAAACTGTGGCACTGATGTTGAACTGGGATAGTGATGCAGAGGAAGAGATTTCAGAGACAGAGGATCTTTCAGAGACTGAGGACAATGTTATTGATGATCCAGATTGTCAATTTTCTTCCGATGAGGATTCAGAGGACGAGTCTGCCGTTGGATCTCCATCAGCTGAAAACCAAGGAATGCAGCAATCATCATCCACAGAGGGGACATGGACATCAAAAGATGGTAATATAAAATGGTCAACATCACCACACCAAAGCCGAGGTAGACTGTCATCTTCCAATGTCATCAAAATGACTCCCGGTCCTACACGATTTGCTGTCACACGAGTTGATGATATTCAATCAGCATTTCAGCTCTTCATATCGCCAATAGAGAAGATTATACTGGACATGACCAATTTGGAGGGGAGGCGTGTATTTCAAGAGAAATGGAAGCCACTGGATCAGACTGACTTGCATGCTTACATCGGAATTCTGGTATTAGCTGGAGTGTACAGGTCAAGGGGAGAAGCAACTGCAAGTTTGTGGAACGAAGAGAATGGAAGGCCAATCTTTCGAGCAACAATGTCTCTGGAGACATTTCACATGATATCTCGTGTGATCCGATTTGACAACTGCGACACAAGAGCTGGTCGACGTGAAAGAGACAAGTTAGCTGCGATCAGAGATGTATGAGATAAATGGGTTGAAATTCTGCCTTTGTTGTACAATCCTGGTCCCCATGTTACTGTTGTTCCATTCAGGGGGCGCTGTCCTTTCCGACAGTACATGCCCAACAAGCCCGCCAAGTATGGCATCAAAATATGGGTAGCTTGTGATGCAAAACACAGCAACATACAGCTGCCAGCGCAAGACTGCCCGTTGGCCCTTGGTGATTTTCTATAACATTGTGGATGTGTCTGCTTACAATGACTATGTCCTGTGGACTGAAATCAACCAACAATGGAATGCCGGAAAATTGTTCCGACGTCGGCTTTTCCTGGAACAACTCGGCAAAGCACTTGTTACTCCTAATATGCAGAGTCGAGCCAGGCCACCTAAAACCCCAGCAGCTGCGGCTGTCATTGAAAAGGTCAAGCTCACGTCACCCAACCAATCTGTAATGGATCCATTAGATACAGGTGTGAAGAAACGGAAGAGATGCCAGGTCTGTCCCCCCCGAGATGACAGTAAAACAAGTACCTGTTGTGTGAAATGCAAGAATTACATCTGCAGAAAGCACACAATTACATTCTGTCCATCGTGTGGAGAACAATGAAAATGTTGAACATTGAAAATGGGGAAAGTCAAATGACAAACAAAAGTGTTCGTGAAGAGAGGAAAATTAAAATAAAGATGTTATTGGTTTTAAAATTAAATAGTTCTTAAATATAGTGTTGGGATTAAAAATATATTGTATGTCTCTTTTCTATATGTTCCTATAATCTAAAATAAAGATGTTATTGGTTTAACCTGTTTTTGTTTTACTGTTAGTTGATTTACACTGTACGGGTCAAAATGACCCGCAACATAATCAACGTCATTTTTTTTCAACATAATACAAGGGTTAATGACTGCACATTGTTGAGAAAAAAGTGAAGCAGAGAGGATTCTATACGGGAAAATAGAGTGAGATTCAGATTTGGAGCTGCCAGATGAGGAAAAGGATGAGGATGAGTATCAGCCTGTGATAGGGGAAGATGGGGATGAAGAGGGAGAGGAAGAAAATGCAGGAGACAGAGTCAGAGAGAGACCAGGAAAGTCATCGTGCTCTGTGGGCCAGGACTAACTTGTATGTTTTAATTGGTTTCAGCCTATTGTATTCAATCTTATTGTCATTTTTAGAGTTTTGTAATATTTGTACTATGTGTAACTGCTGTTAAATATATGTAAGTTTTCTATATGCTCATGATTTTGGTCAATAGGGAGTAATATCACATCCATGACAATGAAATTACTGCATTAATCCAAATTGATGTGTAAAAAATTTAACTGGTACTCCTTTTATTAACTTGAATTTATTTGTGTTTTTTTTTTCTTCATCCATCATAATAGATTCACACCTGTGCTACCTGGGTTTCCTGCCTTTCAACATGACTGCTAAAATATGCAGAGGAAAAAGAACTGCAGAACTGCTTATGTTCTTATGTCTTATTCTATAGTTCACTGTTGAGTTAAATACAATTGTTTTTTTGTCCTTGCAAGCTACAAGCAACAAGCAACAGAAAAGTGATACAGAATTTTACTGTTTTTGATCAAAGTAAATGTGTTCTTTGGTTAATATCACTCTAAAGACATAATCTGTTCATTTTTTATATTCTGAATTCACTTCTATTTTCACACGGAAATCGTCCTGTTGTACTCCACAGTGGACATGATGTGAAATTACAATGCTAAATATATTCAAAAAAATCAAAATTGTATGATGTTTTTTTTTAGGTCCAAATAGATAGGAAATCACACAAAAAAAGAAACTGTAAGACACTTTTTTTTCTTCAGTTCTCAGGAGGAGATGCACTGGGCTGTACTGTATGTGTGGCTACTTTGTGGTTATGTGGGCTCTTTCTAGTAGATAGGCTTGTGCTACATATCACATCTTATATGCAGATTTGATTTCGTATTTGTTCATTTCAGTTCATTTGTGTGGGGTGGATGAATTTGTGCAGGTAATTTTGAACTCTGCTGGCTGAGGGGAGCAAAGAATGGCCTCCAGAAACTTTTTGAGCAAGAGTTGTTCAAGGTCAAGGTCAAGGAGATTTTTTTTTATTGTCATTACAACCGTGTGTGTAGTGCATACAGCCATGACACAACGTTCCTCCAGGATACTACATGGTGCTTAAAAAAGGAGTACAAATATTGAGTATAGAGATAAAAAAAAAACAGCATGAGTCCGAAATACAACAGTACAATAAAAGTATAGACAACAAGACAATAAACGCACTGTGATGAATTCTGAACTGAAGTCTATGAACAGCATTAGCACATATGTCCTTATTGTCCAGGTGGGTGACGGGCAGATGGAGGGTGGTGGCAAAGCCATCGTCTGTAGAGCAGTTGGGACGATATGCAAACTGCAGCGGGTCCAGTGAGGCCGGCAACAGGGTCTTGATGTGACTCATAACAAGCGTCTCGAAGCACTTTTATATTTGTATGTATATTTGTATATTTAGATTATTACGAGTGCTGTGCTTATCCTTCATTATCTGACTCATGGTTCAACTGTTCACAATTCATAGAAACATTGGTGTCTGGTCATTTATAGTGACAATTATGTAAGCCCCCTGTTTAATGAATTTTGTGCAAATACTCAAAGTATGGATTTGAATCTTTTCCTGTGTTTTGTGTTCAGCCTCTGATTGTGAAGGAAAAGGCAGAGAACCTCATACACCAACCATTATTTGGTTTAGTGTAATACATTATCAGCACTGGCCAACTACATGGGCATTTCACAAAGGACTTCAAATTTATGCAAAGTAAATGAGTCTAGCCAAGGATTTATTCAACACATGTCAAAAAGGAAAACAAGCTGAGCATGTCAAAATATTCAGTCTCTTTAACTAAAGGGAAGAACTTGTGCAGTTCTACTGGGAACAGGAATGAGTGCAGACAACAATCATACTGACCCCAAGCAATATCTGAACCTTGGAGACAGATATTCATTTAGTGTTTAAAGATTTAGGTAGTAGATTAATGGTCGTTCATTAAATATTCTTTTTGAGTTGAGCAAAAAGAAACTCTCCAGCCATGTGGCTCTATGGCTCCTATACATTACCTTCTCTCTACTCTCAGGGTTTCTATTCTCTGCACCCAAGAGGAAGAAACTTGCTCTAAAATCACTCCTTTTTTTCCCTGCTAATCAGCAAAAGAAACTGCAAGGTTCTGAATCAAATTATTTTGATCATCTGGACAACCCACCCTATTCACCATAACATGAAAAGATGAACTCAAAGGATTTCTACAGTCTCATCTAGGTGGGTGCAGTAACACAGAACTCCAAGAGCTCATGTGCACAAAACAGAATGACAATGAGACACCACAACAGTTCTTGTAGCGAGTTATCGGCCTCAAACAAAAGATTTTGTTCGCTTCCAAATACACTGACAAAGATGTGAAATACAATACAAGCACAGTTCAAGACATTTTTCTCCACACAATATATCAGGGTCTTGGCCACAAGCATGATGACATATGTCGAGAGCTGAAACCCCTGCTCTCAGACAGCAACGCGTCTGATGAGACAATCCTAAAACAAAAGATGAAGATAACAAACACTGAGAACAAGAGACAAAGATGTCTGGGGACAGTTGTGCGTCAGAAATATGGAAATATACATAGCACACAACTTGAAGCCGCCGCAGTACAAGACAAGAGAACCAAAGTTGATGTGGAAACAGTCCCTGCCACGGGACAAGCAGTGACTGGGCCTCCCTCACAGTCCCAACTGAGCCCACCCCACACTGCTGAGTGTGACATGTGTGACTCTAACATCAAAAAGACTCAGTGAGCTGTAATGAAACAAAAGCAGAAAGACACCTATGAGCAAACATTTGCCCAATCCCCTCTTTCCCTGCCCACACAAATGAGTAGGCGTCTGGCCAAGTTCATAGGAGCCAAAGCCCTTGTACAGTGTAACTTAAACGGCTTGATAGTCAAAGCATTGCTGGACACGGGAGTTCAAGTGAGCATGATTGAGTGAAGCTGGAAAGAGTAATACCTACCAGACACACCAGTCAGACCGCTCAGTGAAATATTTGATGACAAGGAAGAGCTAGAGGTCCAGGCTGTGAATGGAGACATTCTTCCTTTTGATGGCTGGGTCCTCATCACAGTCAGCTTGAGTGGAAATGCCAGCTTCAGTGAACCCATAACAGTACCTTTCCTTGTCTGCAGTGTTCCACTTGGCCAGCCACTACTTGGATTCAATGTGCTGGAGGAAGTGGTCCGAAGTCGACCAGCAGAACTCGTCTCAGCTTTTATCGCTCTCCTTGCTGATGCAATGTCAATGCCTACTGAGAAAGCTGAGTCACTAGAGACCTTTATCCAAGCTGGCAAAACATCTGCGCATCATGGACGGCTGCGGACTGGCACTCATGATACGATTATTCCAGCTGGACAAGTAGCTTGGATAAAATGCCAGGTTCCATCTGCTATCGATCAACCAGATCTTCTTTTATTTGAACCTAATGAAGATGATGCGCACTTGTCAGAGTTAATGGTAGGAGAGGGCCTACTGAAAGTGCAGAGTTCAAAGAGACCCTATGTTACTATCCCAGTAAAGAATAGCGCAAAACATTCAGTCACTATACCAGGGGTGGCCAACTAGTCAGAGACTAAGAGCCACTTTTTTTTCTGCGTTACTGCAACGAGCCACATCATACACATGGGCAACATGAACACATGAACATCATCCCATTCCTTAATCATGTATGCAGGCACAGGCACGCACACACAGACCTCTGCTCAGCCAGATTTAATTAAAATAACCACACCAACATGATAATATTAGTTATTTTCAACAGTTAACATTGTGTGCACTGTCTCACACACACAAACACTCAGTTCAAGCAAGTCCACAAACAAAAATAGAATAATTTTCAATAACATTTTTCTCTTACTATGCTGCTTAGTGAGACTTCTGGCATTCCTTATCTTGAACAATCCTCTTCAAATCTGGCTTGTATTCTGTTGTTGCCATTCGAAGCAATTCTTTCAAATGAGTGTCAGTCAGAACAGATCGATGCTTTGATTTCACGTGTTTCAGGGTAGAAAACACAGACTCGCAGACGTACGTTGACCCAAACATTGACAGTATCTTAGGCGCAGCCCGTTTGATGTTGGGGTATTTTTTCATTGGCACACTTTTCCAGAACTCGATGGTCCCTTCCCTTAAAACAGCTTTCAGTTGAACTTCCTCAAAAAGATCGATCATCTCCAACTCAGCCGAAGCCGCATCTGTGACGAGCGGGGCTTTCAAACAGTCTGTCTCCGCATTAAATGGGTCGACGAGGAACGTAATCTGTGGTCTTTTCAGTTGTAGATCACAGAACCGGGTCACAAAGCTTTCGTGTAGGTTTGCAACCAGTGTTACGGTCTCCGAGTGTTTCGTAAATTTTTGGAAAAACTGCATGTGCTTTTCTGCCTGACTTTTCAAAGCGACCAACTTGTGCTTGCGAAGTTCGGTCCCTTTTGGAAATGCCTGTTCGATGTTAGGATGGAGTGAGCTGAAGTGACGCTGAAGATTTGAAGCTTTGAAATGCGCTAATGCTGCGTGACATATAAGGCAGATTGGCTTGCCATTACGTTCAACAAAAAAATATAAACTCTCCCACTCTGTCAAAAACGACCTGTGTTCTTCTTCATATTTTCGTTTGGCTGTGCTTTTTTTCCCTGCCATTTTGAGAGCTAACTTGACGGAAATTGTTTACAACGCAAATGATGTTGCGCCAAAGATTCTCATCGCGCGTTTCACGTCACTCAAACAGGCTTACCTGGTCAGTGTGCCATCTAGCCGTAGGGGGAATAAATGGCAACGCCAGCCAAGCATATTTGACGCATGTCATGTGAAAGCTCCTGAAGAGCCGCATGAAACTAGTTAAAGAGCCGCATGAGGCTCGGGAGCCGCGGGTTGGCCACCCCTGCACTATATCAAGAAAGACAGCCCTAGGTAGTGTTCAGACTGTGGCAAAGGTGATTCAAAAAGACCCACTGGAGGGATCCAAGACAAGAACAGCGGTCAGTAACGCTCCAGTAACAACCACTACAACCAGTCCAGTCTTGTGGCAGCCTCCAGACTCTATGCACAGTAAGTGCTAAACTGTTGCCGGTAATGAAAGTTTGGAAATGCATTCAAATCAATTTAAATGGATAATTATTTAGCATGGATTTTGTATTTAGTATTGATGTAAACATGTATTCTGTATATAGAGATTTAGTTTCTAATGGGTATTTGTTTGACATGGAAATTGAAATACATATGTTACATGACATTAGACATAAAGTATACACTGCATGTAAAGATGATTCTTAAAGGGAAAATGTACCTATTCAGGGAAATGTTTAATAAAATAACCGCAGAGAGCGCAAATACGCTGTTGCCCTGCCTCATCTTTATTCTCCTGAATTTCAGGATATTTATCTGTTCTTATGGTGCCGTCTCGGTGGTACCCGCTACATATAGCCCATTTTTACAAGCAGTTTGTCTCAAAGAGCTTTACATAACATCATAGCAACATCCTCTGCCCTTCAACCTTCACATCAACGAAGGAAAAACTCCCAGATAAACCTTTAACAAGGAAAAATGAAAGAAACCCCAGGATGAACAATAGAGGAGGGATCCCTCACCCAGGGCGGGCAGATGTGCAATGGATGTTGTGCAGGCAAGCAGTTAACAACATGAGATGTGGGATAGATGGGGAATGGTCTGTGTAGATGGGGTTAAAGTCAAAGACTTGTGGCCTAAATATTGAGATAAAAGAGAGTAAAATAATTAAGCTTTGTTATGTGCTCCCTTTGGTAACCAGGACACCAACAAGAGCCTGGAGTAGCTGTCACTGTAGCGACGGCGCACAGGGAAAAAGCCTGGAGGTGTGCAGCAAGGATGCTTTTATTACCTGGATGACATGACTAAAAGGGAATGGGGACCCCCAGTGGCTCTCACCCAACTTAAACTAAACCTCACACCTAGGTATGGAGAGTGAGGTTTTGGCACTCATTCAAACAAAGGGTTGTAAAACCCTATCTTCAATCTTGTGGGGGTCTCTCTATCATGAATCTCAGCACATGGCATGAGATCCCAACATTCACTATAAATTTAAAGATTAGATCAGATGCAACTCCCTCTGTAGAAATGTCTCTCCCGCAGTCCCTCTTTCAATTGATCTGCAGCCTTCCAGTTCTTTGCTAAGTCTTTTAGCTGTCATGTTTCCAGTAGTTATTTATTTGTTGTTTTGGACCAGGTTCCTTCAACAGTGCAATTCAAAAGGCACATTGCTGGACCACAATGAACAGCAGAGCCAATGACTTTTCCCAGGATTTTCCCAAAAGGGATGTACTTTAGCACAAACCATTATCATATTATAGAAAGTGCCTTTATCATGGTTGTAGTGTCAAAAAAGATTAGTCAAATACTCTCATTATATACAGAAATGTAGTATGCAGTATAAAGAAATGTATGTAACTTAAAGTTGAGCAAACGTTCTCAGTTTTTTTGTCATGTGGATTTCTCATATCGTCTTAAGTTCTAATATCTTTGGATATCCATCAATTTTAAATGGTCTCCCATGGAACATCAGAGTAAGCTTAATAACCTTAGTAAGTAGAGCTTAACCTTAAAATTGATCAGGTAGGATCTCTCTTCAGTTGTTCGTAAGTGGCGGGATCATTAAGAAGAGTGGTGACTTTGCAATGGTAGTCAACCGTGTTAAGTACAACTGTGCATCTGCCTTTGTCCGCTGGGAGAATTGTGATGTTCTTGTCCCTTTTGAGGGATGCTAGTGCTTTTGGTTGTTCCTTATAGCTGTTTGTGTTGCCGTAATGAGGTCTACTACTGGAATCTATTCTGGTGAGGTGGCAAAGTCACGACATCCTTCTCAGATTGGGAGAGAATTCTGTCTGATAAGTTCTTGACCCATTTCTCTTGGGACTCTGGTGTGGTCATGTTGGGGTCCCTGTTGGATTTGGGTAGTCTGATTTCAATTCTGGTCTGTCTGGCTTGTAAGGTGGCGTTCCTTACTCTTGCTGTGTTGGATGGTCTGTCCCTTCTCTTGGGAAACTTGGAAACCTCTTCCAAAACTTCATCAGGATGAAGGGAGGTAAATTTGTTAAGTAGCTGGTAGTAGCTGTTGAGTAGCTTAACATTCAGGGCCTCGATGGTGAAGTGAACTTGTCTTATTCGTTCATTGAGGAGTTAGTTCTGGGCCTCCTGAAGGGAGTTCCCTCAATCCCTTGCACACAGCAGGGAACTCACTCAGGTTCAGGAAGGGTTCCAGGTTTCCATTGGTAATCAAGTGAACCAGCTGAGTAATCAGTTCCAACGCCTGGTGGGTCGTTTGGATTCTCTGATGTCCTCTTCCTCGGCAACCTTGTCCGCCCCTGTCATCACTTCCCCACCAGCTCACACTTCAGCTTCAGCCTCTGCTCTTGCCCCTGCTCTCCACCTTGCCAAGCCTGAGCGTTTTTCCAGAGATTCTGGGAATTGTCCGGTCTTGCCCCTGCGTTTGGAACCGAGGGCTCCAAGGTGGCATTCATTATAACCCATCTCTCTGTCAGAGCCGAGGCCTGGACTAAGGTTGAGTGGGCTCGAGACTTTCTGGGTTTGTCAATCATTGAAACTGTTCTCTTGTACTCTGAGCAAGATTTTTGAGCACACCACCCCTGGCCATGAGGCAGCCAGCACATGCGCTAATGGGTCTACAACAAGGCAAACAGCGTGTTATTGACTATGTCATGAGTTCCACACCTTGGCTGCTGACAGCGGTTGGAATGCATCTTTCCTACTTGACATCTTTTTCCATGGACTTGCTGACCCGATTAAGGACCTGTTGGCGCCTGAGGATCCTTTTGATTTGGACGCTGTCAGGATTGGACGGCGTCGCTGACGCAGAGAAAGGCTGAACCCCGATGCAGAGTCAAAAAAGCGCAGGCAGGCAGGCAGGCAGGTCCAAGCAATAGTCTTTATTTTAAGATAACAAAATCCAACTCAAAAAGCACACACTTACTGTGTCCTAGGATCTTTGAATAACTGTGGCTAAACTCCTGGCAAAAACAAGGCAAGGCAAGGCAAGGCAAAACTAAACAAAAGTTCCTGGCTTGACATGGGTAAAAAACGCAGACACACTGACAAAGGTGACTGGGAAGACAAGGACTAAATAGACACCACAACGAGACACAGGTGACACACATCAGGAGGGAGAAAACAATCAGGAAAACCAAAGCAAAGCTACAAGAAAACAGGACACACAGGGGAAGTGACGCTTTTCAAAATAAAAGCGGACATGACAAAAACCTTAAACATAATACATGGAAACACATGACAAGACAAACATGAAACATGGCACATGGACTGAAATCAAAAGACAAAGCATAACCAAAAACCAGGCATGACAGACGCTGCTATTGCTCTGGCAATTCATATAGACACTTGCCTTGCCTAGTGCACCATAACCACAACTGTGGATGAAGAAAATTTATTACCCCTACAAACCCACCAGCTGAAAGTTGGTGCAGCGCTTTTTCGGATTTGCAAATTTCTACAGACGGTTCATCCGTAACTTTAGTTCTGTGGCCACTCCTCTGCATGCTTTAACCTCCCCCCATGTCAAGTTTCAGTGGACACCCCAAGCAGATCTGGCTTTTCGCAAGCTTCAGGAAAGTTTCACCACAGCCCCCATCTTCTCTCCCTGACCCACGCCTGCAGTTTTTTGCAGAGGCAGACGCCTCTGAAGTTGATATAGGGCAGGGACTGGCAAGTAATTTAGGTCGTGGGCCAGAATTTTTCCTTGCCACTAGGTGGAGGACCAGAACCCGGCTGTTGTACAGTGTGCAGAGAGAACTGGACCCAAAAGCAAGACCTGGAAAACAGTTGTAAGTGGCTTTATTTTCTTGAAACAACAGAGAAAGGACGTCTTCGGTGATTCTGAGGCCTCAGGAAATGCAGGACAGGCAGGCAGACAGACAGGCAGACAGAGCAAGGCTGGAAGCAGGTGGCAGGCAGAAGTGGCTGACTCACAGGAGACCCACAGGCAATGATCTGCAGCGGAAAAGACAAGTGTAACCTATATATTACTTAATTTATGGTTCAGCTGAATACCAAACAACAGCTGAATACTAAACAACAGCATTCGGTTATTGGGCCAGTGTCAGAAATCCAGATTCGGCTCTAGGAGAGGAGAATAAAATAAAAGGATTCAGCTTTTTATGTGAGTGGTACCATATATTGTGAAAGACAACAAAAAACATAGACAATTACATTGAATCAGATAGACAACCAATGTGCGCACAACAAAATGTACAATTTCCACACAATATAAAATACATCCTGCAAACCCTTCCAAAGGAAGGATACAATGCTTTGTCCGTATCCCAGAAACACAACACAGTTCAATGACCCAAAAATGCGTGAGGGTTCTGCTTGAGAATGTCCAGGCGTATTGAGGGATTGAGGAGTGTAAGTGTAGTGGCCGTGTTTGGAAGTTGCAGAGGGGGGGGGAAGAAATGAGAAGTTGGGGCTGCTGCACAAGGGAACCTCCTGCCAGCCCAAAGTGCAGTAAGGTCGATTCAGCTGAGTCCTGGGAGAATCTTCAGGCTTATCCCATTGAACTCTCTGATTCCTAGCTCGCCATCAAAACCTGGCTAATTTGCAGTTTAACAACATTCAAGCTTCGTACAAACGCTCTCGACGGCTTCGGTGGCCGGCTCCTCCAGCAACACGCGACAAGTGTGCTTCTCTTGTACTTACCGGTCGCTAGTCACTTATGCCCACTCAATTGGCCACGCTAGGTCACATGACCGTAGCAACGTGATGACGTCAGCCGCAAAATGGATTCACGATATCAGAATAGAGTAGGGGGAAAATAATCACAATAAATAAAGCATGTGGCATGTGCACAAACGCATCAGTATGGGTCAAGAACTTATCAGAAAGAATTCTCTCCCAGTCTGAGAAGGATGTCCTGGCGAAAGGCTTGAACTTGAAAAAGCTCTACCTGTGCCCTAACACAAATGTTGCAGAGTTTTCTGAAACATAGATTCAGCTCAAAATGATTGCCAGTGACGGCATATTAAGGATCATGCATGTTTATGTTTTGTACAAAAGCCATTCAGTTTTTTAATGTGCATCACTCTATACAACAGACTTCAGAGACCTTATTAAATGATGCATTGTGCATAGGGCAACACTGCCGACAGCTGTAGAAATGAGAGGCTAACACTGATAGAAAACTGATAGAAAACAACACTTTGTGTATATCTGTTGCTGCCGGTCTCATTTTTTGAGTATGCCCAAGTTTGGCCAACCTGATTCAGATCAGAACCTGATTCGTTCTGTACCCACCCCTGTGGCACAGCCAGAGGGCCTTGTGTCAGAATCAGAATACCCTTAATTTTTTTCACTTTATTATGGCTTTTTTTTTTTTTTTTTAAATGTGCTTGTAGGATAGTAAAATGGTCAGTTCTTTGAGTAGGTCGGGGTTGGCTGAATAGTGCCACAACTCATTTTGCCCCTTCCTTTGCCCATATATTGAATGTCTTAATTTTAAATTTGAAAACTTTTTTCAGTGTGGGTTTTTTTTTCAGTTTTCAGTTTTGCAGCTTTGTTTAATGTCTCGTATGCGGCTCACTGTGTTTTCTTGTCTTTTTTTTTTTGTTTGTTTTGCATGCTGTCAATCTTATTTTTCATCAACATCCCTCCCCATTTCTTTTGCTTCATTACGTCACTTCCTGATGCAGGATCTTACAAACATGAAACTAATCTTCATTTTATGCTGCATGTGCAAATTCCAGTCTTTTGATAGCAGTCCTGTGTTAACAGTCTGTGTTTAAAACTCAGGGTGATCCGCTTCCCACTTCCTCTCCCAGAGCCGCTGAAGCAGTGCGGGTCATGTGACAGGGTTAACACAGAGGAGACACAGGGGATCCATTTTCTATACTGCTGATCCATCAGGGGTGACACGCAAAAACAGACAATGTAGAGTAGCCAGTTAACCTAATGTGCATGTTTTTGGTATTGTGGGAGGAAGCCGGAGAACCCGCAGAAAACCCACGCAGGCACAGGGAGAACATGCAAACTCCTCATAGAAGGGCCCAGACCGGGATTCGAACCTGGAACCCTCTTACTATGAGGTGACAGTGCTAACCACTGCACCACCGGCCTGCTTCCGTGATTTATTAATCATGCTTAACAAATTTTAATCGTTTAATCGTCAACAACAAATCGTTATACTTTGCTAGATCATAAAACAAATGTTTACATGCTTTCTTTAGCTTACTTATTCACCTCATGATGGTTTATAAACTGAAATAAAAAATTTTTTTTGCAATGATATAAAGTCAGCTCCAAGAAAATGGGTCACTGGAATGAGCTGGAATTATTCCATCATTACTTATACTTGCTCCAAAATATTAAGGCACTCAAAACAACTGAGCTATTACAACAGCAATTCATTTCTGAGTGAGGTTTTTTTCATGAGTCCAACTTCATGAGCTGAAGTTATGTTACTTCTTTTATCAAGATATACTGTTAGGTTTTATAGTGAAACAGGTCAGGAAAAGGAGTAAATTACTTCCGTCTTGGAAGAGAACGCATATAAAAATGCTAAAACTTTCTTTTCATTCAGAGACCATATTTGTTAAAAAGTGAGCACCAGCAGAAAAATAGTCACAAATAACTATTAAAATTTGTAATTACTTAATGATTACTTAAAATCCCTACACAGCCTTTTTACTGCCCCGAAAAGCCTCTAATCACTTTTGCTTTTCAAGAATGAGTGACTGGGACCTTGCTGTGGAGGCATCATTAAATGAGAGTTGCTTTCCTTTGCAACAAGTCATTTTCTTTTGGTTGGATATTGCGACTTGTGCAAGACAGGGATTGGCAGAAACTCATCCAAGTCATGAGAGAAAGACACCTCAGGATTGAAGGTTCTCGGTTCTGTTCTGTTCTCGGCAGTGTCTGCATGTATTACCTTCAGCATTTTGCATGTAATGGTGCAGTGTGGTTGGCCCATGGATTTCTCTGATATATATGGACATTTTATAGAAGACCGAAATATACTGTACTTCATCAGACTGCTCACTTTCAACAGTTTCAGGGTGGTACCATTGGTATGCAGGGTCTGTGATAGCAATTTGGAAAAAAAAGCTGTTTGTGTAAATAGGAAGAAAGTAAGTAAATATGATGCCATGGGTTTTAAAAAAACATTTTAAAAACTTTTATTCATTATGCCAACATGAGTGAAGCATAAAGCAATGTAAAGTCATAAGCAGAGAGCACACTTCATCATTTTAGGTCTTGTCCATTCATTTAGACAAGCCTGTTTTATCTGATAGGATTATTGTTCTGCAATCAGTCTCAGAAACTGCAACAGTCTAAGTTGTTTCTTTTTTATTATTATATTATATATATTATATTATTTTATATTATCACAAAATGACCGGTTGATAGATTAGTATCCATTTTTTTTTGCCTTATGATGTGATATGGCTTTCGCCATAAGCACAAATCATAAGCAGCTCCTGACCCGGCCCAAGCTCTCTAAGAAGACGAGGAAAAACTCCCCAAAACCTTGAGGCCAGATGAAAAATGGGAAGAAACCTCGGGAAAGGCAATTCAAAGAGAGATCCTCCTCTCCGCGGACGGCCGGGGGGCCTAAAGGAACTGTAGTTGGTCTAACCGGAGCACCCGGAGAAAACCTGACGGTCCTGGTGAAGAAAAACTAGAACAGAATTAGTTCTTGTATTGTGAATGTATTGTATTGGCATGAACTCGTGTGTGAGTGTAGTGTTGGTTTATCTGAGCCATGGGTGAAGCTGGAGCTCCTTCAGGGTAGGTCGCAGCATGTAGGATGTGTTTAAACACTTCTGTAAGAAATCCTGGCAATCTGGAGGGAAAGAAAGATGAGAAAGTTGGAGCTGACAGCCACAGTGATTCCTCAGGAGGTGAATGGAAATGAACAGCTCTGTGTTTGCATATGAGTACGTTTTTCTTACCTCTGGACAGCTCATCGCTGATTGGCAGCTCATGTTTGAGGAAACTTGTGGTATCAAATCGGACTGTTCTGTGGAGCAGCTCATATAAGACCACTCCCATCTGCCACACTGTGGTGGGGCCGGGCCTGTAGGTATAATGACTGTACCACTCCGGAGGGACGTGTTGGGGGGTACCTACAATACACACAAGTGATAATAATTGAGGATGAAAAGCGTCTTTCTTTAAACATTAAAGTCACAGGCAGGTAAATTAGTGAGAGGCAGAAGAAAAAGCCAGATGGCTTACCACAGAAGACACGGTAAACTGATGTTTTCTTGAAGAAACAGCTCAGTCCAAAGTCAATGACACGAACACGCGGCACATCTAAGCTGGTCTCAATCAGGATGTTTTCCGGTTTGATATCCCGATGAAAGATGCGCTTATCCTCCAGTTCATTTGCAGCATCAACCAACTGTTTAAGTATGATCTGGAAGAGAGGGACACAAATAGAAAAGTGAGGGATCGGAGTGGGGAGATGGACTGTGAGGAGGTTCAACAGTTTGTGTCATGGCTGTGGGGTTTGGGTTAACTTTGGCTTAACTGCTGTGATTCAAAGCTGACAACAAACAACAGCAGGACAAAACTTTTGATCAGCAACATTTCAAACCCACAGACACCCAAAAAATTTTCAGTTTGTTTTGTCATCCAAACCAGATTGCTCCCAACCTGTCTGAGAGCCTACACAGGTTGCTTCTTACTCCATCAGAGACATGGAGCCTCCTACAACATAAAGCTGTAAGAACATGTAGGACTTTGGTTTTAGGTTCTTCCTTGTGTTTCCACTGTGGAAAACCAGAATATTTTCCACAGACGTGATGGAAAAGGTGACATGGTTTTAGATACCGAGACAAATGGGCAGCACAGTCCGCTGTGGCACAAAGAGGTGCTAATAAGAAACACAAGGAGAACCTGTGGCAATAGCTATATGTTACAGTATGTAACAGGTAAGTCACAAGTCATTAAGTTCTTGTTTGAAACACACACACACACACACACACACACACACACATACACGCTCGAGCAGCTTACCTTTGCCTTGTCCTCCTGTAAGTGGCCTCTGTTTGTCCTGATGTAATTTAAAAGGTCCATACATGGCATTGGTCTTTCCAGCACCAGGATGAGCTCCTGGTCCAGATCATACCAGTCCAGGAGTGACACGGGTGCTGATTCCTCCATTAATCCAGTTCTTCCAGCTTGGAGTTTTAACATCACAGCCACCTCAGCTGAGAGTTCTTTCCCATTTCGTCTCTGAAACGTTGAAGCAAAAACAGTGTAAGAGAAGGAGAAGCTCCACAGGTTTAGAGAAAAGCGTGATTCATCAAACACACATTCACTGGGCTGAGTGCAGCGTCCTGTTTGGTGTTGCTCACTTACCTCTTTGCACAACACTTTGTCTTTTGCTATGTGTTTGATGGCAACCTACAAGACACAAATGGCACTTTGGTTAGCACTTCCTGATCAGACTGTGTGTGTGTACATATGAGTGAGTGTGTGTATGAGTGAATGTGTGTAAATGTATGTTTCACAATGTGTGTATCATACTCACAGGTAAATGATCTTCTTTGCGGTAGCCAGCAAACACACATCCACAGCCTCCTTCACCGAGATGATTCTCCTGCTGGTATTTGGCCTCAAATTCAGCTAAACAGACAAACACATGTTTTGTTTAGTTGCCAGGAGCATCAGTTACACATTAAAAAAGCTCTAAAATTAATCCTTTCTAGAGTGATTCTGAAAAAGATGGGCCGCCGTGTGGAACAAAGGAAACAAAATGTGACAACTTGCTCATCCTTTCTGGCATATACTCCACTGAAAACAGTTTGAAAACTATATATTTATGAGCAGTGACTTTTGTGCATACATGTTTATAATGAATTTGATGCCAGGAGCACAGTTCAAACATGCTGCTATAGGGGCTACAAAAGGCTGGGGCAAAAACTCAAAACCACCTGTACATAACATTACACTGTGTTTCCAAATCAGGGCATCAGTGTGACCATTAATGTGACTGTTTTGTGTTGCACATTAACATGAAGTCAAAGCTTATGTTAATTACTACTTACCTCTTCGGGAATCTATCAAATCCTTCATGGTTGGCCGGCCCTTCCTTCTCTTTGCGCAGGGTTCTTCTTCATCAGCGGCAGCCTTCCTCTTTCCAGTCCTCTTGCTCACATCCTCCACTGTTGTACCGCACCTACTGGACTGTGTGCTGCTGCTCCCTTCAAAGGACAAGAGAAAAAGAGGACCACCAGGTTAATGACCAGTCACTAATGGAGAAAATAAGTCCATCTTTGTCATTCAGTGACTTCCAAAATAACAAACTAATTTTCTTTTCCAACATCTCTTAGTTAAAGAAATATTTCGTCATTTCGGGAAATACGCATCCCAACACATGCTTGAGCTGTTATTAGGTTAGCATAAAGACTCCTGAGGCAAAGGGAAAACAGTTCGCCTGCTCCCTTTCTCTGTGAATGTAGGTTTGGTTTTGTTTGTTCAGGTTTGACATTTAACTAATGATGTTGAACGCTAACTTCACATGATTCGCTTACCATTGCCAGTGTCCGCAGACGAGGCCGATCCTGATTCCTTCTCAGCCTGGTTGTAGTTCAGTCTTCTCCTCTTTGTCTTTGAGAGTCCATCTTCACCTTCTCTGACTTTTCTCTTCAAGTTCTTCTTGAGCGATTCCTTCTTAGTGTCGCTCAGGGGTTCAGAGTTGTTATTTGACATGATGATATTACAGAAATTTCAAATCTGATAACTTCCAGTAACAAGTGAATGTGGATCCAACACGTGTGTGCGTGTGTGAGCTCTCTCAGGGATCAAAGGAACGTGTTCTAGCAAACAGAACCCAGAATGTGCTTTGATGATATGAACTGGCTGGTGTTCCAGAATATGCAAATTAGAGTGTACAGTAACTTGTATGAGAGATGTCAAGGTAAATTATCATTATTATTGTTTTCATATTTCTTTAGTTTTACCCCCCCAAAAAACGTAGCCAATGAGAACAGAGTTTCCATGAGTTTTAGGTCACTCACGAGAGGTGCAAAAACTCCAAGGTTTTCCATATCCAAAGTGTCATACATCATCTGAACTGCACAGAAGGGCCATCTGAGTAGAGTGGAGGGCTGAGTCGTTCTTAACTGGCCAGTTAGCTAACGCCCAATAAACCACACATTCTTTGTGCAATTTTTGGGTTATGATAGTGAAAACGACTGATCTGTAAGGTCAATGATATCCTGTGGTGCCTTCTGTGATGCACGGAGAATAGTTTGTATTTTCAAATAGACTGCAGCCAGATTGTGTTGTAACCGCTCTGTTAATCCTTCAGTGTTACTGAGACAGTTTCACTTTTTCTGAAAGCCGCACTGAATCAAGTTCGAAGTCATCATGTCTAAGTCGTTTTGCACTACTTGGTCACTGTATGTGAGGACGCAGAGCAGTGACATGCTTCTCTGTAGCACAGGTGCATCACAGGAAACAGTTTTGGCTCATTTTCTGTTCACTCTCTATACTTTGGGTACAACACTCCAACCTGCCACCAGGGTAACGACCTCCACATCAACGTTGGTAAAACCAAGGAGCTGGTGGTGGAGTTCAGCAGACGCCAACACACCCCACCCGCACTGGTGAACATCCAGGGAACAGACATCGGGAGAGTCACCTCCTACAAGGGTGTTCACCTCAACAAAAAGAGCCAAAACAGACTCTTCCTTCTCAGGAGGCTGAGAGCCTTTGGAATACAGGGTCCACTCCTCACGAGCTTCAACGACTCTGTGGTGGCATCAGCCATTTTTTATGGTGTGGTCTGCTGAGCAGGCAGCATCTCTGCCCGGGACAAAAAAAGGGTGGACAAACTGGTGAGGAGGGCCAAAAAAAAGTTGTGTCGTATCTGCCAAGACCCACAGCTTACAGAAAGGATGGACAGTGGAAAAGTGACAGAAGGTTGATTTTTCTGATGAAGCATCCATTGAACTGCATCCCAGTCAAATACTGCAGAAGACCTGTTGGAACTCGTATGAACCCAAGATTCACCCACAAAAAAATCAAGTTTGGTGGAGGAAAAATCATGGTACGTCCAGTATGGGGGTGTCCGAGAGTTCTGCAGAGTGGTCAACAGCCTAAAGTACCAATTCATTCTTGCTGCCCATTACAGTCCAAACCACAAGAGAGGACAAATTCTGCAGCAGAATGGCGCTCCTTCTCATACTTCAGCCTCCACATCAAAGTTCCTGAAAGCAAAGAAGATCAAGGTGCTCTAGGATTGGCCCAGTCACCGGACACGAACATTATTGAGCACGTCTGGGGTAAGATGAAGGAGGAGACTTGGAAGACGAAACCAAAAAGTCTTGATGAACTCTGGGAGTTCTCCAAGACTGCTTTCTCTGCCATTCCAGATAGCTTCATCAATAAGTTATTTGAGTCATTGCCAAGACATTGACCTTTCTGTGCTAATAATAATAATAATAATAATAATAAATCTAAATGAATGATACAAAATTTTCTTTTGGTTTAATAAGCATAATCTAGAGGGCTTTGCCTTTCATATAAGCTACTTCTGATTTCAATTGATCAACTGCAAGTCTAGTTATTATTTGTTGTTCCTACAGCTTAGATAAGCGACAAAACTTTTGTCAGAGATTATAGTTGATTTCCTGTTTTATTTTTCAGTCTTTTTCTAACTTGTGTCTGGTTTAGCTTTTCATTTCCTGTCCGGTGTTCTCTCCTTTTTTGATTGCTTGCTCTGCCCCTATTTGTTTCACGTGTTTCTTGTTACCTCACCTTCTCTGCGTTCTGTATTTCTTGCTCCTCGCAATTCCTTTCGTCTTCCTTTTGTAACTCCATGATAGGTGAGGCTTCAAAATATTAACTTGTTGGTAATAAAAGAAAATCTCAGGAGTGTTGTCAGGCACTAAATCAAAAAGATTGTGACAAATATAAATCAGATGTGAACATAATTCAACGATCTATAGGTATTAAAAGCCTCCTCTATACTATAAAATATACAACACCATTGATTTGACATATTTCAACCCTTGAATCAAACCATTTTTTAATGGATTTTTTTTTTCTGTTTATTATCCTATCATTGCACTTGTTTAGGTCAGATTTAGGTGCAGGATAGTTAAGAGGCTTACTACACTCAGTGGCGTCTCTGGCACAGAAAGCCTGATGGGGCACAATAAACACTAAAATGCAAAGTACTTCTCAGTGAATCCACACACAAGTGCACCTCATCAATTAAACCACAAGCACGTATTAATCCAACAAGGGGAAGGAGTGAGCGGAGGTGATATGAGTGGCATTTATCAATAAGAGCTCACAGAATTATGTTGTTAAACAGCATCAAATTACAAGTCCAGACTTTTTAACCACTAAAATGATCAGTTATAAGACATCCATAGCAACATTTCAGAATAGGGAAACCCATTGTTTAACAGTCCTTAGCTTACGGCCAAAACAAAGATCTTCACAGGGTGTTGTGAAGCTGACTGGTCATCACTGCCCAGTAGAGCAATTTCTCATTTGCCACAAAGTTTTAAGCATTTTATTTCAACCAAGAACATACCTGTTCTCTTCTGTTTTCTGCCTGTGACTGTCAGTTTCATGTTTGTGAGTGGCATCGATCTGCGCCTGGTCCTTCCAAGCAAGCTTAATCTAATGGCATTTTCCACATGTGAAATGCTGCTTTTTGTGCTTGTTCAGCCATTCTGAAAGATGCTGAATATCCTTAAATTCTGTAGTGGTCCAAGAGCAGGCAAGGAAAGCAGAAGAGTGACTTTTTTGGCAACACTTGTAGTTAGCCACTTTTGAACCAGTTAGCCACTTTTTTTCTTTTCCCAGCTGAATGAGCTGAACTGAATGAACTGAGATTGACCGGCGACCAGTCCAGGGTGTACCTCGCCTCTTGCCCGTAGTTAGCTGGGATAGGCTCCAGCCCCCCGGCGACCCTGACGGATAAGCAGCATAAAAATGCACGCCATTTCAACAAAAATAAGTTCCCATTTCCGAACTCATCCATTCTGACTGGCTAAAGGTGTTTGGTCCGTAAGGGCTTCCATGATATTGCTTTCTATCCTCCTTAGACCCGACCAATTCATTTGTGTCCTTTATAGTGGACATTTTGTTCACCTGTGTCTTCCTTAAATATTTGGAGCTAACCTATCAAGACCTATAGCATTCTGTAGAGGACATCCTGGGCTTTCCAGTGATATGTCATGTGATGGGTTTGCATGCAGGGAACTTTACTTTTTTTCTTTATCAAGATGGCCGCCATACCAACAACCACATTTTATGGAAAGAGGAGAGGTAAGTCAAATATTCTTTATCTGTTGATATTTTTTCCATGATAATTATATATATTCTTGTTTATTGACATATCAGTAACAATATTTTTACATCTGAAAACAGTTTTATTGTTTCTGTTTTGAAATAACAGTAATTTAATGAATGTCAATTGTAGTGGACACCAGGATCATTTTAATGTATTTAATGACTGCACATTGTTGAGAAAAAAGTGAAGCAGAGAGGATTCTATACGGGAAAATAGAGTGAGATTCAGATTTGGAGCTGCCAGATGAGGAAAAGGATGAGGATGAGTATCAGCCTGTGATAGGGGAAGATGGGGATGAAGAGGGAGAGGAAGAAAATGCAGGAGACAGAGTCAGAGAGAGACCAGGAAAGTCATCGTGCTCTGTGGGCCAGGACTAACTTGTATGTTTTAATTGGTTTCAGCCTATTGTATTCAATCTTATTGTCATTTTTAGAGTTTTGTAATATTTGTACTATGTGTAACTGCTGTTAAATATATGTAAGTTGTCTATATGCTCATGATTTTGGTCAATAGGGAGTAATATCACATCCATGACAATGAAATTACTGCATTAATCCAAATAGATGTCTAAAAATTTAACCGGTAC
The DNA here is from genome assembly GCF_020382885.2 of Scatophagus argus. Classification (NCBI taxonomy): domain Eukaryota; kingdom Metazoa; phylum Chordata; class Actinopteri; family Scatophagidae; genus Scatophagus; species Scatophagus argus. The sequence goes on along the minus strand of NC_058508.1, from coordinate 1,755,328 downwards.
TCCTTTTATTAACTTGAATTTATTTGTGTTTTTTTTTCTTCATCCATCATAATAGATTCACACCTGTGCTACCTGGGTTTCCTGCCTTTCAACATGACTGCTAAAATATGCAGAGGAAAAAGAAATGCAGAACTGCTTATGTTCTTATGTCTTATTCTATAGTTCACTGTTGAATTAAATACAATTGTTTTTTTGTCCTTGCAAGCTACAAGCAACAAGCAACAAGCAACAGAAAAGTGATACAGAATTTTACTGTTTTTGATCAAAGTAAATGTGTTCTTTGGTTAATATCACTCTAAAGACATAATCTGTTCATTTTTTATATTCTGAATTCACTTCTATTTTCACACGGAAATCGTCCTGTTGTACTCCACAGTGGACATGATGTGAAATTAAAATGATAAATATATTCAAAAAAATCAAAATTGTATGATGTTTTTTTTTAGGTCCAAATAGATAGGAAATCACACAAAAAAAGAAACTGTAAGACACTTTTTTTTCTTCAGTTCTCAGGAGGAGATGCACTGGGCTGTACTGTATGTGTGGCTACTTTGTGGTTATGTGGGCTCTTTCTAGTAGATAGGCTTGTGCTACATATCACATCTTATATGCAGCTTTGATTTCGTATTTGTTCATTTCAGTTCATTTGTGTGGGGTGGATGAATTTGTGCAGGTAATTTTGAACTCTGCTGGCTGAGGGGAGCAAAGAATGGCCTCCAGAAACTTTTTGAGCAAGAGTTGTTCAAGGTCAAGGTCAAGGAGATTTTTTTTTATTGTCATTACAACCGTGTGTGTAGTGCATACAGCCATGACACAACGTTCCTCCAGGATACTACATGGTGCTTAAAAAAGGAGTACAAATATTGAGTATAGAGATAAAAAAAAGCATGAGTCCGAAATACAACAGTACAATAAAAGTATAGACAACAAGACAATAAACGCACTGTGATGAATTCTGAACTGAAGTCTATGAACAGCATTAGCACATATGTCCTTATTGTCCAGGTGGGTGACGGGCAGATGGAGGGTGGTGGCAAAGCCGTCGTCTGTAGAGCAGTTGGGACGATATGCAAACTGCAGCGGGTCCAGTGAGGCCGGCAACAGGGTCTTGATGTGACTCATAACAAGCCTCTCGAAGCACTTTTATATTTGTATGTATATTTGTATATTTAGATTGTTACGAGTGCTGTGCTTATCCTTCATTATCTGACTCATGGTTCAACTGTTCACAATTCATAGAAACATTGGTGTCTGGTCAAATAGTGACAATTATGTAAGCATCCTGTTTAATGAATTTTGTGCAAATACTCAAAGTATGGATTTGAATCTTTTCCTGTGTTTTGTGTTCAGCCTCTGATTGTGAAGGAAAAGGCAGAGAACCTCATACACCAACCATTATTTGGTTTAGTGTAATACATTATCAGCACTGGCCAACTACATGGGCATTTCACAAAGGACTTCAAATTTATGCAAAGTAAATGAGTCTAGCCAAGGATTTATTCAACACATGTCAAAAATGAAAACAAGCTGAGCATGTCAAAATATTCAGTCTCTTTAACTAAAGGGAAGAACTTGTGCAGTTCTACTGGGAACAGGAATGAGTGCAGACAACAATCATACTGACTCCAAGCAATACCTGAACCTTGGAGACAGATATTCATTTAGTGTTTAAAGATTTAGGTAGTAGATTAATGGTCGTTCATTAAATATTCTTTTTGAGTTGAGCAAAAAGAAACTCTCCAGCCATGTGGCTCTATGGCTCCTATACATTACCTTCTCTCTACTCTCAGGGTTTCTATTCTCTGCACCCAAGAGGAAGAAACTTGCTCTAAAATCACTCCTTTTTTTCCCTGCTAATCAGCAAAAGAAACTGCAAGGTTCTGAATCAAATTATTTTGATCATCTGGACAACCCACCCTATTCACCATAACAAGAAAAGATGAAAAGCCTAAATGAATGCTATTGTTACCAGTATTCATTACTACAATTTACACTACTAACATACTAAAATTTATGTGTAATGCACATGTCGAAAACTGAAAAAGAAAAATTATGTATTATAGTCAAAATTCCATAGTAAGGGATTATATGTAATCAGGGTTATATAAACAGATTATCAACTTACAATCAGCCCAGATTACATTTGAAAAAAATATAATTATATTATAGTTTCATTGTCATGGGTTACTTGACAATTTTAAAGTTAGGAAACATTTTTTTCATGGATGAGAATATGCTGAATATGTTGAGTATAAAGTAATTTATTCTTCTCAGGTTGCCAGCTCTCTTTATGTGACTTAACTAGTATTTGCTTCTGTTTTTAATAATGATGATGCTGGAGGTTTTAATCCTTTTTATTGACACTGAAAATAACAGATGAACCTTTTGAATAAATATGACTCCGGTGTTACAACAGCAAAGTCCCCTCTGTGTCCTTTGACTCAAAAAAGTAACAACAAAACAAACAAACAAACAAAAAAACCAAAACAAAACAGCAGCCCACATGTTGTATAATACAGGCAGTATAGCTGTAGTGCATGCCATTGCTGTTTTTCTTCTTATTTGATTTGACCAAGTGTAAATGTACAAATATGCAAAATGTATTGTGCTTATTTTTTAGTATGTTGTGAGAGACAGCCTCACATGGGGCACCAGTTATGTTGTGCACAGACTATTAAGGATTTTCAAAGATATTTATTTTATATATATTATATATTTTATATTTGCTATTATTATTTATATTTATTAATAGAGGCAATGTTAATTTACGGTCAACACCACTTTCAATTAATAAACATCTGTTATGGACTACAACTAAACAACAAACACAAGCAACTGTATTACAGCAAAAGCATGCATGTGGTGTGCGTATGTGTGTGTGTGTTTGTGTGTGTGAGTGTGTAGGAGAGAGGGGGAGAGAGCAAAGATGGCGGACAAGTCTTGCTTGGTTAGCAAGAAAGGAAAAGGAAAGGAGGAAGCAGATAAAACAGGGAGGATCCTATCACTGAGGTGCAATTTATTATTTCACCACACGGTAACGAGGCAGGGGAGCTGTTGTTCAGCGGGCTTGACACCCGTCCTTGAACTGGTAAAATGTCAGTTTATTGGCTGGTGGCGATAGGCTCAACAAGAAAACGCTCACGCTGAAAGTAAACAAAACAACAAGCAAATCAAATGTACTAAATTCAGCAAACAAAGGACATAACAGTCCTTTGATAAACAAAGGGACATGGCCAACAACAACAAAGTGCAGTTAGCAGTAATGAGTTAAGTAAATGCTATAAACAATAATAAGAGAGGTCTTATGATAACAACGTAGTTAACAGGAATTAACACGCTTTCTACGTCTCGGCCCAGACATAAGTCTCTTGCTTTGTGTTGGTCCGATCCGTTGCGATCATAGCGCATGTGGAGTCCACTCACGTGGTTTCATCACAGTCCTTAGCAGAAGCCAGCGGGGCTCTTGTACGCTCTTCAGGTGGCAACAGTATTGACTTCCTGAATGGGCAGCAAGAAAAAAATTGCGGAATTAACTCAACTCAATTAACTGGCGACATAAGCTGATTGTGCACATCCGTCTACCTCGGGCCTGGTAAAATATGAGAAAAAAGAAAAAGGGAGGGAACTGTCTGGCTTACTTGACCAGCGAGCCAAAGATGTGTGGCCTAAGTCTTAAGGAAAAATAACATAAAACAAATGATGACTAAACATGGGTTGGATGTTCCCTTTAGTGGCCGAGTCATCGGGCAGAGTCTGGAGTAGCTCCGGTAGTCACAGCAGCAAATGAGACAAAGCATTGAAGGATGCAACAATGATGCTTTTGTTACCTGCATGACATCAGGGGATCCTTGGGGGGTCTGGTGCGTCTTGTCCAGTGAGGGTCCCAAAGTTTGAATTCAAACCAAATGTTACAACTAAGTGCGATGAATGAGGTTTTGGCGCCCTTTTAAACAAAGGGTTGTAAAACTCTGATTTAGGCTTCTTGCATGACAAACAAGTTATTTTCAGTGTTTGATTTTGAAGTAAGTGGAAAGCAACCCAAAAGTATTCAGATTTGATTAATGCAATGGATAACAATGGTCATTTGATTTTTTTTTTTCCAGAAATGGGCATTGAAAACTAAAAGATGACTAGTGATTTGATCTTTATTTGAAAATACAAAAACTGAAATTAAAATAGAAGGCATTTTTCTTTTTTACCTCCAGTGTAGTGAATTTTGAATTTTCCTTTAAAATTAAAACTACTACAAAACACAAGTAAAAAAGACCTATTTTTTTAATATTTGGTGCCAAACGTAGGATTTCCAGTGTGCCACTATCAGCCCAGTCTAAACTGTTTACTCTTATGTGATTTTAGACATGGCAAAACATAGCTAATGCAACACATCCATCCATTTTCTATACCGCTTATCCGTCAGGGTCATGGGGGAGCTGGAGCCTATCCCAGCTGACTACGGGCGAGAGGCGGGGTTCACCCTGGACTGGTCGCCAGTCAATCACAGGGCCGACACACAAAGACAGACAACCACACACTCTCACACTCACACCTAGGAGCAATGTAGAGCAGCCAATTAACCTAATGTGCATGTTTTTGTTATTGTGGGAGGAAGCCGGAGTACCCGGAGAAAACCCACACAGGCACAGGGAGAACATGCAAACTCCACATAGAAGGGCCCAGACCGGGATTCAAACCTGGAACCCTCTTGCTATGAGGCGACAGTGCTAACCACTGCACCACCATGCCGCCCGCTAATGCAACACAAGATACATAATTCCAGAAATTCAGAAAGTCATATTTCAACTTACATTAAAAAATCTTTGAGGTTTACTTTTAATTTTCAATGAAATGTTATTCAAGATGACTCTGATTATAACCATGAAGATTTTGTTATTGTTGTTATTGTTATTTTACGAATCATTTTTGAGAATTTTTTACATAATAACATAATTTAAACAATTTTTTTTTTTTCTCAAAAACTACACACTGACTTTCCTATATTAAAACCAACTGTGGACATTTTTAAATTTCAAACTTTTTTATTCAAGTATTTTATGTTAAAATAACAGCTTCAATCATTTTAATGGTACACTGACTTGTAAGTATGCCTCGACGCCAGTTCACTGCACTATGTGGCCCCGGGGAGCAGGTACAATACTTTGCAATACTACATTGCTAAGTCACACAGCGCTAACTATGCCAGTCATATTATATGTAAAAAAAAAATAAAAAATGTTTTCTTGATTTCCCTCTGATGTCCCTCAACTGCTCTGCCTCAATTCTGTGATTTGAGTTAACTTTATTTGTTGCTCAAGTAACTACTAACTGTAGCAGTGGCTTTGTAATGTTACGGTTTTCACAGACACTTGGCTCGATCTTTCAGTCCTGGACAGACCGTTGTCTCAGAGGGTCTCTCCATTCTCCGCCTGAACTGGACAGTAAAATTGAAGAGGAACAGGGTATCTGTTTCATAATCAACAAGTGGTGCTCAGATGTGAAGAGCACATTATGATCAGATGTTGTCCTTATCATCCCCAAATCAGTTCATGTCTAATTTCTATTTCTGGTGTGAACATATCCTTCAGAAATTGATATTTTCAACCACTTTCAGCTCCAAGCTGTTGCCCCCAGATATTTTAGATTTTGTTGCAGTGCCCTCAACTGTAAGGCTCTGTAGCATCACATCACCAGGAGGAAGTTGCCATTAATGGAGAACCTCTAAACTCAGCTGTGCACGGAGGTCAACAAGATCATTAGAGACCTCAGTCTCTCCAGCCACAAATTGTTCTGGTGATGTCATCTGACAGACAATAGCACCGGTGCTATTGTTATTGCTGCCGGTCCTGCATCATCAGACATATACTCGAGGCCATTGAGGCCTGACCACCTTCTTCCATTCAGTTCACTCTTTTCCATTGTGTGGATGGCCAGGTGTGTGTATCACTTACCTGGGGAAGATATGACACGAGGAAGGCAAACCAGCAGAGGCAGAGTGATGCTTTGGGCAATGTTCTGCTGGGAAACTTTGAGTCCAGCCATTCATGTGGATGTAACTTTAACTTGAACCACCTACCTAAACACTGTTGCTAAGTATACTGTATACCTTTATGGAAACAACATTCCCTGATGGCAGTGACCTCTTTCAGTTAGATAAAATGCCTTGCCACACTCCAAAAATGGTTCAAGAATATTTTGAGGAATACAACAACCAGGTTTTGACTTGGCCTACAAATTCTTCAGATCTCAGTCTAACTGAGCATCTGTTGGATGTGCTGGAAAAACAAGTCTGATCCATGGAGGCCTCACCTGGCAATTTATATTTAAAGGGTGTGCTACTGACAGCTTTGTGCCAGATACCACAGAATACCTTCAGAGATTTAGTGGAATCTATGCCTCAATGTGTCAGGGCTGTTTAGGGCAAAACGTGCCTGAGGACCTACTCAATCTTAGGCGTATGGTAATAATCTTATGGCTGATCAGCACATGTACTGGTGCTGTACATACACTCCACTTGCTTAGTTAGCTTACTTACTGTTTTTAATCTGTACACATCACAGTATATATATTCATTTCACTACCTGAATGTAAGCTATTTATCACAGTTGATTTTTATTCAGCTGGAAAAAGCTGGATGGAAAGACAACATAGAAGTACTAATCATGGCGGCACAAGAACAGACGCTTAGCACAAAATCAATAGAGGCTTGGATCTACCACACCAGACAAGATATTGGGTGCAGGCTGTGCAAAGACACCTCTGAGACATTTCAGCACATAACAGCAGGGTGAACAGCATACATGGTACGCCACAACCAAGTGGCTGGCATAGTATGGGCTGGAAAATCCCAAGGTCAGAATGGAAGACATCTCCCAAGGTGGTTGCGAATGACCAAGCTAAGGACTTCCAGATTCAGACTGACAAAATGGTGATGGTGAACCAGCCAGACACTGTGGTGGTCAACAAACAACAGAAGAAGATGGAAGATGTAGCGATCCCAAGTGACAGCAACATCAAGAAGAAGGAACACACAAAGTTTGAATATATCAAGAGCTAAAAAAAAAAGAAGTAGAAAAGATGTAGAGAGTAAAAGCAACAGCAGTAATTGGGGCACTGGGGCTTTTGACCCCCCAAACTCAAAGAGTGGCTCCAGCAGATACCAGGTACAATATCAGTGTGGTTAGTCTCTGTCCAGAAGACCAGAAGAGCATAGTCCTAGGAATAGCAACTGTGCAGAACCCTCAAACTTCTAGGCCTTTGGGAGAGAACCTGAGCTTGGAAAGACGCACACCACCCCAGAGGGGGTGAGAGGAGAATTTAATTTTCATATTAATATTTTGTACATATCTCTAAGAGCACTGTTGGAGGGAGCCTGAGATCTAAGAATTGACCAGTGACTGTGTAACTGTAATTGTTGTGTTGTGTATATGACAATAAAGAACTTGAAACTCTTTGCATGGATATAAGCTGGAGTATCCTTGAGGTCTTATTTGAAGGAACCCAATGTTGTATAAATCAACTCCTGAGGAAGACTAATGTGATGTCACGTGTGAGAATACTACATCAATAACACCAGAAACCAATATCTGAACACCAGACCAACATTTCTCATAGAATCCAGTGGGAAGAATTACATTCATTACTTACATATTAACTAGTATTATAGTGAACTGTTTACCTCTGTGTCTGTATGTGCTGCTAGTCCCAAGGCAGGCGCATTGAAACAGATTTAGCCGTATTAAATCAAATCAGATCACATTTAATAAGGCTCATTTCAACTCAATATTTGTCTGTTGGGGAGCTAATCCAAAAGACTTCATTTAAAGAAGATACAATAACATTTTCATATAAAACTCATTAACATGTTAACTGAATGCTGAATTGTGAGTCACACAATCAAACTTTGCCTCACATTTTTAATCATGTATTTAAGCATTATTTAACCATGTCATTCAGTGTTGTTGTGGGCTCAGCTTGAGATTGCTTGCTTTTCGACAGATACACCACATACACACATTGGTACATTCACAGGCTGCATGGCCCTGGTTTTACCCTTGTTTTTAAATTAATTGGTCCCGGAGTTTTTCGCTGAGTGTAAACTCACTTTATGTTTAAACACACACACACACACAAACACCAACTCCTTCTCTTTGTGTATTTCCATTTCCTTATGATAGATTTAGATGCTCAGTATTCACTAACCCGGGCTCAGCGTGTCAGGGCTGCCATGTTCCCAGAGACCCTTGTGGAAGGTGAGGCAGCCATGCCTGTCCAATCAGATCCGACGCAGCAGAGCAATGTGCAACGACTGGCTGAACCCTCTCAGATGCTAAAAACTGCTATTGTCCACCTGATAAACTACCAGGATGATGCTGAGTTGGCCACCAGGGCAGTGCCAGAGCTCACCAAGCTGCTGGCAGACGAAGATCCGGTATGATACTGTCACAATTGAACTTAATTGAACTTTCATACTCAGATGTTCTATTATATTATATTTTATTTTTTATTATTATATTTTCTCTACTGTTTAGGTTGTGGTGAACAAGGCGGCCATGATAGTCAACCAGCTCACTCGTAAGGAGGCCAGCCGCCGGGTGCTAGTACAGTCTCCAGCCATTGTGGGCGCTGTGGTGCGTGCCATGACAACAGCAGTTGACATGGAGACAGCCCGTTGTGCGGCCAGTGTGCTCCACAGCCTGTCACACCAAAGAGAAGGTCTGCTGGCCATATTTAAGTCTGGAGGGATACCAGCACTGGTTCGCATGCTAAGGTACTGCAATACAATAGTTGGATTACAATGAATTCACTCTGGAAAAAGGCAGCTTGCATGTAATTTACAATAGCAGATGGCAGGTTCAAGGTCACATTAAAAACGGAGTTCAAATCTGAAGTCATCGCTTGACTGTTGCGTGACTGAAGGGCATATGCACACAGGATCAGTATAAATGGTGCTGTAGGCAGTCACTGGCAGAACAATACTTTTCGGTAGGACTCCAAGTAAGCAGAGAGATTCAGGCAAAGTAAAAGGAAGTAAAAGTTAAAGGAAGTCTTTACTTGAGTAGAAAATTCAAAGTACTAACAAATTATCAAACAGTCCAAAATTCAAAAGCAGAAAAAACCCCCACAAAACTGGGCAACAGGAAAATTCTCACTGTTGCAAGAGAAAAACGAATCGAAGATCCAAGGCTGGTGAACCTGGACACACAAAAAATGAGAATCAGATCCCAGCACATACAGGAACGAGCAAAAACTTTCTAAGAGCCAGGGCTATACCGCTCTGAAGAAGGTAATGATGGAAAGGAGATGCCGATCTTAAAAAGACCCAGGTCTTGATGACTTGGTAACTGAGAAGACCAGCTCCGCCCCGCTCCACTCCAGGTTGGACAACAGGAAGTATTTAGAATCAAAACCAAGAACTGACTAAGAAACAAAACAACACAAAGAGAAAGAGCAACAGCGACCACAAGAGAACAATCCCCATAGGTGATCATGTTAAAAGAATCATAGTTGTGAAGGTAGTAATACATGCAATATTATTGACACATTTTTTCTATGTGGGCTTTTTCTGCAGTAAACAACACAGTTGTCTGTATGTAGCAGAAGATGATTCAGGTTTGAACAGTTATCAGTGCTATTATTGTTTAAGTTTAAAAAAAAAAGAACATGAAAGACACTTTCTGCAACCCTTAACTGTGGGGCTAACGATACAGTAATTGAATAAATTTTAGCAGAGCTCAAAGTGAACAAAATAGGACTATGGGCTTGCCTGTTGAAAGTTTTCTTCACAAAATATGGCAACCAGAGGCCGACTGAAAATTGTAGCAGATGATGCTAGCAGGCTGAATTTCAGCACAGAATCTGGGGCCTTTCCAACCCCCAGGCGGGGCGGCAGTGTTAATCCCTTACAGTGAGGCTTAACAGAGGAGGATAATTCATACTTATAATTGATTTTGGAGCTTAATTCTCAAAGAAAGTGAAATAAATTTAATAAAAAGAGTTTCACAGCCTGCAGGCTATTTGGTGTATGTAACTTCCATTTACGATATCAAAATGCAGCTCTTTGCTCTCTCCCTCTTCCTCCCTCCCCCTTTATCTCTGCCTATTAGTACACACTCCCACCTTCGCTTACCTTGTGTTTAATTTGTTTTTAGGAGGTTATTTTTTGCTCTTTGGCACTATCACTCTTTGCAACCTCCTGCATAGCAAAGCTTTTGTGTGCATGTGTGTGTGTGTGTGTATGTGTGTGTGTGGTACAGGCTGGCAATCTGATTAGATACAGGAAATGGGCATACATTTTGAAGTAGTCCTGCTTCTCCTTCTTCAAAAAAATCTATTTCTACATACTCCTACTGACAGTATTCATATTGTCATCATCTATCTAGGATGAATATCAATTTTATGACTCTCTTGCTTCCTCATTCTCTCAACCCTCTTTGAACCTATTCTCACATCTGCTGCTTCATCATTTTAAATTCTATTTTTTCTGTCTCGTTTTTACATACGAACAAATGTAATTCAGCAGTATGCTGTATATACTGAATTTAGCATGTTCACTTTGTCAGAAAAAGAAAGCCTGGAACAGACAAAAAAAGAAATCCAAATGTATCCATGCCTTCTACATATCAAGTCCATCCATCCATCCATCCATTTTCTATACCGCTTATCCGTCAGGGTCGCGGGGGAGCTGGAGCCTATCCCAGCTGACTACGGGCGAGAGGCGGGGTTCACCCTGGACTGGTCGCCAGTCAATCGCAGGGCCAACACACAAAGACAGACAACCACACACTCTCACACTCACACCTAGGGGCAATGTAGAGTAGCCAATTAACCTAATGTGCATGTTTTTGGTATTGTGGGAGGAAGCCGGAGAACCTGCAGAAAACCCACGCAGGCACAGGGAGAACATGCAAACTCCACATAGAAGGGCCCAGACCGGGATTCAAACCTGGAACCCTCTTGCTATGAGGCGACAGTGCTAACCACTGCACCACCGTGCCGCCCACATATCAAGTCTTCCAACCTAAATCACAAAATCCAACCCATTTCAACAGCCATATGGATGATTTTCCATTTCAGCAACTCATATTTTTTTTTTTTTTTTTTTTTTTTGGTTAAGGTTTGGTAAGTTTGGACATTTGGCAGTCTGCAAAATGATAATGAACCCCCCCCTGAAAAAAAGCTCTTAAGTGTACCTTAAGCAAGGTCATTTTGGCAAATGTTTCCTCAACCAACCCGTGATGCTGCTGATGTGCTGTGCTTGAGGCATTTTAGGTAATCGTACTCCCTTTTTCTGGAGCTTTCAACCACTTCTGATGTGGCTATTAGGGAGTAGAGTTGTTGATCCAGTTGCCATTTCAGTTGCTCAGTGATGGAGGACAGTGCTGCAAGCAAGCAACACTACCTGCAAAAGCTTCTTCATCCCATATCATACAAATGTGTGCAGAATGAGGTTGGTGGATTACGGAGGTTAGTTAAGGTCAAACTCTGTTTTATGCCCCTTGGAATTAGTTTGTTTCATGAAATACTTATATCCTTTTCTTTCTCTTTTTCCTCTTTTTATCTTACTCATGCAGTTCGCCGGTGGAATCAGTTTTATTTTACGCCATCACCACCCTCCACAACCTGCTGCTCCACCAAGAGGGGGCCAAAATGGCAGTGCGTCTTGCTGACGGCCTGCAGAGGATGGTTCCCTTACTGAAAAAGAGTAACCCCAAGTTCCTGGCCATCACTACTGACTGTCTGCAGCTTTTATCGTATGGCAACCAGGAGAGCAAGGTGAGGACAGGATCTTGACATCAGGCAACATTCTTCTGTCCTCTTTCATACAGAATTATACCTCTTACTTCCTGTGTCTCATCAGCTGATCATCTTAGCCAATGGGGGCCCAGAGGGTCTGGTGTTCATTATGAGGAACTATAACTATGAGAAGTTACTATGGACCACTAGCCGCGTTCTCAAAGTGTTGTCTGTCTGTCCCAGCAACAAGCCAGCAATAGTTGAGGCTGGTATGTCCACATCACTGAACGTGAATGCAGTACACTCAGTGTAACTGTACCTATGGTAACTGTATTTTTTTTTTTTGCATCTTTTTCTAGGTGGTATGCAGGCTTTGGGCCAACATCTCACAGGTTCCAGTCAGCGTCTGATCCAGAACTGTCTGTGGACACTGCGCAATCTGTCAGATGCTGCAACCAAACAGGTATGTACTGTACTGGTAGCGATAAAGTTTTTTTGTTGTTGTTGTTGTTGTTTTTGGACAGGAGTTACATATTTCTCAAGGCACTGTAGCTGATATGACGACATATGAACAACACCTGAAAAACAACATTTTATAACATTCTCCCTCCTTGTCAGTACATCCCCCGAATCTGCAATTCTTCCCCCGAATCTGCATGTAGCATAAATCATCCACCTGCCATCCAAGCACAGTGTTCTAATGGATTATTTTCTCTGATTTAAAGACCACCATATCCTCTTGGACATTTTACTGACCCTACCAGTGCCTGCAGGATTGCTTTTTAAATTTTATATTACGTGCGTTACTCCAAATAATTAAAGAACACAAAACAACACAACAGTATGTCCTTTTCTTAAAAAAAAAAAAAAATATATGAGTAGCGTAGATGGTAACACTGTGTTAGTATTAATCCATCTGTGGGAAGACTTTATTCATTTTTTTCTCTTTTATTCTATGTTCATTGGTCTCTCTTCAGGAGGGGTTAGATGGTCTGCTGCAGATACTAGTCACCCAGCTGGGCTCAGATGATGTTAACATGTTGACCTGTGCAACTGGCATCCTGTCCAACCTCACCTGTAATAACTCACGCAACAAGGTAACAGTGAAATGAGTGGAATGTGCGTGGACATCTAAACATTTCATCTGCTCATTCCGAATCAAAGTCAGCTTTCCTTACAACACAGTCATCACTAAGTCTGTGTTGAGTTTTTGCCTTTTAAGTCATAATTATGAGACATAATTTTGAGTCATCCTTGTTTTGGTTCTGTTATAATAACCTGTTCAACTACTGAGCCCTAGTTATGAGACACTGAGATTTGTTATTACAGCGTGCTTAATTTTTTAAATGTATTTTCAGTCCATAGAGACTGCATTTAATCTAAAGCGAACAAGAGACTGAAAACACTGATATTAGATCATATATGTGAGAAAAAACATTAATATAGACTGCTCATACAGATCACCTCCTTGATAGCTGCTGATCAGTTGGGATAACAGCTTTTGAATTCATGCTAAAAATGACTTAAAGGCCTGTTCCTATAAAACACTGTGATAGATCAGTCTGCACCTAATCTACACTAAATTTTAACTTTAAGCCCCAAAAACTGCACTATATGAACAGGCGTCCCAGGCTCAGTCTGACCAGAACCAAAAAAGTTAGTTCATTTGATAATCCATTCAGAATCGAAAATCACAAAATGGAAAAATGACTGTTTTTCATTTTTTGTTTTTGAATGTGATACCAATAAAACAAATAATGCTTTAATTTTCGCACTTTCGATTTTATACTCAGATCAAAAATAGAATATTAAAATTAAAAATGTAATATTTAATTAAAGAGTTTGGTCTAGACCTGCTCTACTTGGAAAGTGTCATGAGATAACTTTTGTTGTGAATTGGCGCTATATAAATAAACTGAATTGAAATTGAATTTTGAATTTTCATGACACTTTCCAATTAGAGCAGGTCTAGACCAAACTCTAATTAAATTGTAATAGAGAGAGCCCAACATTCCCCCTTGAGCAAGCACTTGGCGACAGTGGCGAGGAAAAACTGCCTTTTAGAAGGCAGAAACCTCGGAGCAGACCCCGGCTCAAGATGGGCGGCCATCTGCCTTGACTGGTTGGGTTGAGAGAGAGGGGGAGAGAGAGAGAGAGAGAGAGAGAGAGAGAGAGAGAGAGAGGGAGAGGGGGGTTGGGCGTGAGAGAATTAGCACACCAGCAGAGATGCATAGCAGCAGTAATGATACTAGAAATATTGGGACTGTAGATAATGATAATTAAGTATACAGGAGGTACTACACTGATTATGATAGCAGTATTAGTAACAGTAATAATGGTAGTAGCTGTACAAAGTAGTAACAGAATTAAAATTAAAATAAGTGAACCTCGCCACCTTGTGGGCACTCAGAGCGTGACGTCAGAAGACCATTTTGCGCTTTTTTAATTCACGCGAGCTGAGACATGTTCTGACATAGCAACTCTGACCAGAGGACGGAGGACAAGCACAGTGTGGTCGCAAATTTGTCGAGAAAGTTCATCAATATGGAACCATAAGGGTAGGTTATATTCTTAATTAACTTTTGTACATTGTTGTTTGCTCATCTGCTGAAGTCAGTGGTGAAAAATTGAGTACTTAACATTAGTGTTAGCCAATCAGTTTAGCCTGCTAACTAGTTATCAAATGCTAACTTGAGTCTGCCTGATGCATGTGAGAGGCTGCTGCTGCTTCTTTTTGTGAACAGTTTTTAAGGTTGCAAAACAGGAGATTTTGAATTTAGTAAACCTGTAAGAGTTCATCTGTGATATATATCATCTGCTAGTCAATGCTGTACTTATTTAGTAGCTAATACAATGAACCTCTGAAGGATTTAATACCAAACTATTTCACCTTTGTTTCTAGAATGTCTTATTCATACTTGAAAAAATTGGTGTTTTGACTTTTAAATATGCTGTTGGTTTCAGTCTTGCAGATTGTGTCTCGGGTGGGTAGCAGGAATTACTAACTTTGGAGCAAATTCAATTTACTTTACATAACCTTTTGTCATTTTAATGTCACTACTTTTTGAAATGTTTTACAGAAACTTCTGTGTCATATTGATGACTATATCCAGTGTTTTTATTTTTCATATTTCTGATATTTTGATATGTGACTGCAGTTTTTTTTATGTTTTTTTTTTTTTTTTCCTGATACATCAAGCGGAAGTTACCGCAATCTAAGACTGTAACAGTGCATCTACAAAGCAAGACAAGACAAGACAACTTTATTTGTTTAGCCCATTTTTACAAGCAGTTTGTCTCAAAGGGCTTAACATAACATCAGCAACGTCCTCTGTCCTTCGACCCTCACATCGACTAAGAAACAACTCCCAGCAAAACCTTTAACAAGGAAAAAATGGGGGAAACATCAGGGTGAGGAGGGATCCCTCACCCAGAATGGGCATACATGTAATGGATGTTGTACAGGCAGGAAAGCAGTTAACAACATGAGATATGGGATAGCTGGAGAATGTTCAGTCAGGGGAGAGCTGATGGAGGCAGCTCCTGGTGGGCAGGCTGGGCTGTGAACAGCGAAAGCAGGAGCAAGGAGCCTGATTCTACAGGTAACATTACAAAATATTAATATTGGCATTTGCAGTATGAGATTTGAATCTGTTAATGGCAGCTGTGGCTTTTGCTTTGGTGAGAATCATCTCCAAATTATTGTTGATTTAAAGCTGTCACAATAATGGATTTAGCAATTAAATTGTGAGAGTTGCAGCTACAGATTATTTTAGTAGTTGGTGAATCCGCTTGTTATTCTGAGGATAAATCATTTGTCCAATAAGTCAGAAAATAGTGTAAGAAAAAAGTCCATCGTAATTCCCCATAGCTCAAGCTCACATTTTTAAAATGATAGTTTTATTTTGGTTAGTTTACAAAACACACTGTAATAAAAGGTTTGGAATAGTTTTGTTTAAAAAAACAAAAACCAAAACAGCATTATCTACAACTATTGTCAAAGAGATTCATCTATGTGCATGTAATTAGGTACCAGTGTGATGTTTTGTTTGTCACTGCAGTCCTGAATTTTAAATAAATCAATAAATACTGTTTTTATGTGTGGGGATAAAACCTGTCACAAACACAAAATGCATTTATACAAAGATGTTCATCAAATTTAGATTTTGTGGTATATGCATAATACATAAATTCTCTTTATATTTCCCAGAATATTGAAGGACATTGACTCTCCGGAATTTGTTCTCAACAGCTTATGCAAGGTAAGATAAAATTAGTACTGTTGTAGGTTCAGAATGACATAAAATGTTTATTGACCCCAACACGGTTTACTTTTGAGATGTTGAATTTATTTTCCACATGCCTCAGCATGAGATGGATGCCTAAGATATGTAGCTTTGAAACCAACAAGAAGATAGAATTGTTAAAACACTACAGGCTAAAACATGAAAATGATGGCTGCAGTCAGTCAGTGCCTTGTCTTTACACTGATTGCCCTTGCTCATTCAAAACATTTCATGCCCTTAGGACCCATTTGTCTCGACAGCATGTGGAGTTCATTTAGTTTAGTTTTTTTTAGTTCAGCCACTTATGGAGGTTCGAAGTAGTTACATGTGTTTTAAAAAACTGCAACATCAGTACAAACATTTATACCACCATTGCTACACACACTGAGCCCACTTTTGTTGGGGATGAGACCTATATGGAGGATAACTCAGAGCCTTTGGAGGAGGAACCAAAGGAGTTGTCTCAAGACATTAAGGAGAATTTTGGCCATCTTTTCTTGAAGTTGGAAACCACTTTCATTGGGCCCAACAAATGTACTGATGAAATAGTTGATGAGCTCCTGTTCATATCTTCCTGTGTATCTGGTCCAGCTCTAAGGGATGTGGTAGAGCCCACCTTGAAAAGCCATAACTGTGAACTGGATTCAGCTGTTATCTCAGATTTGGTCAAAAATATTTGTGAGTCACATCCTATTAGCACTACTTTGGGGGCAGAAAGGCCTTTTACTACCTCATACAAGAGGAGAGAATTTATGAAGAAACATTTTTCAGTTGTTGAACCGGAAGAACACATACTTGATGAAAAAGAGGGTAAAGCACTCCAGTACGCCCCACTATTGCAATCTTTGCTGCAGGCCTTAAATAATAAGGCTATTCAAGAAAAGGCACTTGGGTGTGAAATAAATTCTGAAAATTCTTTGCAATACCAGATGTTTCATGATGGCTCTCACGATCAGAGAATTGATTTTTTTCTCTGAGGAAGACAGAGTTAGTCTCATTCTGTACATTGATGACTTTGAGGTGTGTAATCCTCTTGGGACATCCCAAAAAAAGCACGGCTGTATATTGGGTGTTGGGAAACATTCCAGTACAGTTGCGATCAACATTGACATATATCTATCTAGCAGTTCTTTGCAAGGCAGAAGACACTAAGCAGTTTGGGTTCCAGAATCCAAAGAGTTTTTTCAAAGAGGGCATTGTTCCAGTGGAGTTGGCTTCATCATTTCATGTCTTAATCAAGAAAAAGTATTTTTCTCTCATGGAACTCAACAATGCAATTTGTCAGTTCCCATACAAGTGGAGTAAAACAAATCACCCTCATCTTGTACCTGGTAACTTCGGCACTCGAAAATCAGTGGGAGGCAAGGCACATGATTGGTGCTTATTGGTACTTATAGTCTGCTGCCTCTAATAATAGATTTAAAAATACCTAAACACGAGCCTATATGGAACATGCTGAAAGACATTGTGGATCTGGTCATGTCTCCATTCCATACAGAGGAAAACATCTGCTATCTTGACAGCATGATTTCAGAACACTGAAGCAGGTTCCTTGAAGCTTTCCCCCTAAGAAAAGCTCCTGCCAAAGCACCACTTCCTTGAGCACTATCCTCAGCTCATTTGGGAATTTGGCCCTGTGGCTTCTCTGTGGTCAGTGAGGTTCAAGGCCAAACATGGGTTCTTCAAGAGAATTGTCAGGCAAACAGGTTGTTTCATATCTTGCTGTCCTTTACAAACAAGCACCAGCTTTTGATGGCCTACCAGGAGTCACATGCTATTAAACCATCACTAGCAGTCACAAAAACAACAGAGGTCTCTTTAAATGTACTTAAGGATGACTTAAAAGACTTGGTGAAGTGCAGATTCTCAGCTGTCAGGACACAGCATGTTGCTAATAAGGTCTGCTTTTTAATTCAATTCAGTTCAGTTCAGTTTATTTATATAGCGCCAATTCACAACAAAAGTTATCTCATGACACTTTCCAATTAGAGCAGGTCTAGACCAAACTCTTTAATTAACTTGTGAAATAGAGAGAGCCCAACATTCCCACTTGAGCAAGCACTTGGCAACAGTGGCGAGGAAAAACTGCCTTTTAGAAGGCAGAAACCTCGGAGCAGACCCCGGCTCAAGATGGGCGGCCATCTGCCTTGACCGGTTGGGTTGAGAGAGAGAGAGAGAGAGAGAGAGAGAGAGAGAGAGAGCAGGAGAGCGACAGAGAGAGCAAGGGAGAAAGGCAGAGGGGGTGGGGTGTGAGAGAAGGAGCACACAAGCAGAGATGCATAGCAGCAGTAATAATACCAGAAGTATCGAAATGTAGATAATGATAATGACAATGAAGTATACAGAAGGTATTATGGTGATTTTGATAACAATGGTAGTAACAATAATGGTAGTAGCTGTACTGAGTCTTAACAGATTTAAATCAGATTAGGACTAAACAGTAGTAATTGCAGTAGGTTTTGAGCAGGACGACAGCAGGACCGCAGCAGGAGGTCCAGTCATGATCGCTAGGAATCTGCGGGAAAGAAAGCACAGGGACTCCAGGGAAAAAGTTGAGTTAGTAATATGCATTAATGGGACATGAATGTGTGCAGAAGGAGAGGGAGAGGAAGAAAGAGCTCAGTGCGTCATGGGAGGGCCCCCCGGCAGTCTAAGCCTATAGCAGCATAACTAGGGGCCGGCCTAGGCCAGCCCTAACTATAAGCTTTATCAAAGAGGAAAGTTTTTAGTCTACTCTTAAATATAGAGAGGGTGTCTGCCTCCCGGACCGAAACCGGAAGATGGTTCCATAGCAGAGGAGCTTGATAACTAAAGGCTCTGGTTCCCAATCTACTTTTGAGGACTCTAGGAACCACAAGTAGCCCTGCATTTTGGGAACGCAAAGTTCTGGTGGGATAATAGGGTACTATTAACTCTTTAAGATAGGATGGTGCCTGATCGTTCAGGGCTTTATAAGTAAGGAGGAGAATTTTAAAATCTATCCTGAATTTTACAGGTAGCCAATGTAGAGAAGCCAGAACAGGAGAAATATGGTCTCTCATGCTGGTTCTTGTCAGTAGTCGTGCTGCAGCGTTCTGGATTAGCTGGAGAGTCTTTATGGATTTACTGGGGCAGCCTGATAGAAGGGAGTTACAGTAATCCAGTCTAGATGTAATGAATGCATGAACTAATTTTTCTGCATCTTTCTGACTCAGGATGTGCCTAATCTTTGCGATATTTCGGAGGTGAAAGAATGCAGTCTTTGAAATATTTGCTATGTGCGAGTTAAAGGACATGTCCTGGTCAAAGATAACTCCTAGATTTCTCACAGTGGAGCTTGAGGCCACGGCTAAGCCATCTCTCAATGCAATATCACTGCATAATTTATTTCTAAGGTGTTCGGGGCCCAGAACAATAACTTCGGTTTTGTCTGAATTTAGAAGTAGGAAGTTGCTGGTCATCCAGGTTTTTATGTCTTTAAGACATGCCTGAAGCTTGACTAGCTGATTTGTTTCATCTGGTTTCATTGATAAGTACAATTGTGTGTCATCCGCATAACAATGAAAATGTATGGAGTGTTTCCTAATAATATCACCAATGGGGAGCATATACAGGCTGAATAATATTGGCCCAAGGACAGAACCTTGGGGAACTCCATGACTAACTTTTGAGAGTGTGGACGATGTATCATTAACATGAACAAAGTGAAATCGCTCTGATAAATAAGACTGAAACCAGCTTAATGCAGTTCCTTTGATGCCAACTAGGTGTTCCAATCTGTGCAGTAATATAGAGTGGTCAATGATGTCAAATGCAGCACTAAGGTCTAACAGTACAAGGACAGAGATAAATCCCTTGTCTGATGCCAGGAGAAGGTCGTTTGTGACTTTGACCAATGCTGTTTCTGTGCTATGATGAGCTCTAAAGCCAGATTGAAAAGTTTCAAATAAGTTATTATTTTGAAGAAAGTCATATAACTGATTGGCGACTGTTCTTTCAAGGATCTTGGAAAGAAATGGAAGGTCAGACTTGGTGAAGTGCAGATTCTCAGCTGTCAGGACACAGCATGTTGCTAATAAGGTCTGCTTTTTAGGCACCAACTATGTACTTGGAATGTTGGTGTGTTGTGGTTCCACTGCAAGATCGTCTGACTTTGTAGAGGAGTTGCAGATAATGGTTATTTGTGACAAACTGTCCTTTTATATCAGACTACAAAACACATGGTACAATGAACACCTTAGAAGCTATCAGTTAGAGAACATACGCAATGTGTGGTTACTTGGGCAAAGAGAGCTTCCAAATTTTTATCCTCTGGCTGCATACCCTCTAGCATGAAGACGACTGGCAACTTTGAAGCACCACATTTGTCTCTGCATTTAGGTATGATATGAGAGGTTTTTGCACCAATTTATGTGAAGGATTTATTTATTTCAAGTGTATTCATTCCTCATTTCTGTGTTTCCAATGCAGCTTCTTCCTGTTGAGAGTAATCCAGAAAAGCTGCAGATCATTTTGGAGGACGATGACATTCACAAACTGATTCTACCTACAGGCATCCCTGGTACACTGTTAATGTTATTCAAGAGACATTTCATATTCCTGGGTTGTTCACCGCAATGTGTCAAGAAATGGAGTTTGATGGCCAGTTTTTCACTTTGAACTCAGTTGAAGAAGTACAAGTCAAAGCTGCCTTAAAGCTTGTAATGACTCGAGCATTTGTCTTAACTCTCAGTCCAGCGGAATCATCATGTTCAATCCTCAGTACCAGAAAAATCTGTTGCAAGCTCTTGCATCTGGATCTTGGGACATAGTCCTGCTGTCCTCCTCAGATGAAAGTGTAACATCTCACAGGTCTAAGCCATGGCCAGCTGAGTTTGAAATACTTTTTCTTATAATGTAGACATTGTGCTGGAAGCAGGAAACCAAGCCTATGAAAAGATGGCACACTGCTGAACAATCCAAGACTGACAAGTAGCATACTTGAGGAACTAGCAGAGACAATATTTGGCTACACAGCATACCCAACTGGTATCCAGTAGAAGCCTTGGTACAAAAGTACCCATGCCTTAAAGAGCCTGGATCTTTTATTTGCTTATATGGATGGCAACAGAGGATCAAGTATAAAATGGGCAAATATAGGGCGAAATTAAGATGTCGTCAACTTGCCTTTTAAGAGCTGGAGGTTAAGACACTGAAAAGAAGAATCTTTATTGAAGAGAGTTTACCCAGAGGCATCAAAAGGCCAAAGAAAGCTGAAGTAAACTACCTGCCACCACTGCCATTAGGTGACACCGAGGACACTTTAGAGGAGGAGAGAGTGGATTTGTTGAAGGAAGTAAATAAGAAACAGAATGAGAAGATCATCGGTGAGAAGATGGAGAAGTCTTTTGCGATTCGAAGAATAGAAGTTGTCAAGCAATACCCTCAATCAATGTTGGTGGCAAGTCCTTGCCCCACTTTGTGTTTTTATCGGATAAATACAAATATGCTGAGTCACTCAGCACTCTCTCAACCATTTCATGTGGTCTTTAAATCTGTAGCTTGTGTCTCTGGTTAATAGTATTACACTATATGTGAGGACTGTGGTATTAAATGTTCTAGCAAAGTGGGTTGTCTTGTTCACGTTGCTGTGTTTTTAACATCTTCTGTTTCAGATTAAAGAAGAGTTCAGAAGGATAACAACAATTCATCTGGAGTGAAGCTTTTTGTCAAAACTGGACACTTGCACTTCCAAACTTCTGGAGATATTTTGTGCAAAGAGCAGGGTTTCAGGCATGAAAATCAGACCCCTGCTGGATTCAGGTAAAGTTACAGGGACATTTGTATAATGCTGTCATCCTATGCTGGGTTCATACACACTGAGAATAGATAACTGATGACAATTTGAGCAAAAAAAATATCTTTGTTGGCCTAGCTCACTATTCTCCCATCTCCTTATTATGAGAACTTGTCAAACATCATAAAAATAACTAAAAATAACTGTAAATGTTAGGAATTCTCTAATAAACTGATGGTGAGCCCTGCTGAAGAGACATTCCTTTCCAAAGAAGATTCCATTATTATCATATGCCTCTCTCTAAATATATAAATTAAATTAAATTACATTGCCAATGACCGTGGCTAACTTTGTATTTCTATTTGTATATGTTACATGTTGCTCATGTTGGAATTTGCTTCTCCTCTGTCACAGCAACATATTGAAGACAGAAGAGATCTCATCCTACGTTCCTTGGAGAGCCTGGGGAGGAACTGATTAAAGATTGCCAGGTAAATTTTGAATATTTGGGATTGTATTATGATTATTCTCACCATAATAAATTTGTCTCTTCTCCAACCAAATAAGTCCCTCATGTCACTGGTGTTGTTTAAAAAACCCTGATGGATATTTAAGAAATGCTATTTTTTAAACAAAGTTGTGGATAATTCTGAAAATATATATTTAAAATAAAAATATTTAAAAATACTATTTCTAACAACCTTTTGATTTTTCAAATTTTGTACGTGAAAGAAATGATGGTTACCTCACTGACCAGATTATACATCGATACAGGGTTAACTCGGACAAAGAGTTAGATGTGAGAAGTAATTCATTAACTTAAGTCTTAAAAGTAAGTGAATTAAAATCAATAGTTACGTAAATATTTACCTAGCATTCAACCAACACCCTCTTTGTATGTATAATCTGCATCTGCATTGGTTTCTTCAACGCCATGAATCACCTCTTTTAAAGAGAAAATGTGTAGTACATTGACTTTTGAGCACTGTATCACATGTTTTTGACAGGATGCAAGTGAAGAAGACTCTGCTCATCACATCCTCAAGATTTTTTGTCATCAGTGGAAATGCAGTACAGGAAGGCCACACTCCTTCCCATGTGTCAGTCATCGTCGAAGGAGAGGAGGTTCTACATGACTGCAAAACTGTGGCAAAGGCTTGCCTTCTGCTCATGGGTTTAATCTATACCATGAACTTGAGCTACCCACCAAAACTGAAATACACATTTGAAGTGTTTCAGAAGCTCGTTCTTGAGCTGGATGTACCAAAAATGTCACCCATGGTTCGGTCTTTGCGAAACAAACTTTGAGCATTAGTGCTTCCCCAGTTTGTGTATGCTGGTCCAGGACATAGATGTTCTTCTGTGGAAGCATTGCACGACACATTGTGAACTGTAACATTTGTTTTTGATGAAGGATTTCGGTGTTGAAGGAGGTCCCTTTGAAAGAAAGTGATATGGTCTATTTGTGTGATTGCCCTTACCTCTCTTGCAAGGCAGTAGTACTTAAGTTACGCTTCTGGTCGTTTCATCAATATTTTGTCTCTCTAAATGTTCACATTTTAGTGAATTTTCTGAGCATTGTTTTTGGCAGGACTGATTAGCATTGTTTCGGCCAGTAATGCTTGACTATATGTTTTTGCAGCGAGCAACTGAGTAATCACTACTGAAACATAATAAAGGTGTTTGAAAGCAGGTTATTATTTCATGATTTGTAGAAGCCTTGTCTTAATTTCGTTTAATTAAAAGTAGGCCGTGTTAAAAATGCAACAAATCCATAGTAGAATAGTGGTGTAGGTGGTAAATGAAATATTATGTAAATATCAAAAGAGAAAATAGTTAAGTAATTTGGAAAATCAAATATTTTTATTGGGGGTTTGTAAGTAGATGCAAAAGTAGCCTGAGTAAAATTTACTATCAAAATGTAAGTACATTTTGTGTCTAAAAAAGAAAATTTTAAGTAATGTTTACTCAAGTATTTTGGATAAAAACAATTCTTTCTGACAAGTATAGTTGACAATTTCCTGAGTAAAGCTTTCTGTGTGGAAATTGTTACCTAGCTTTTTTAAGTAAATGGCACTTCAGTTTTTTTTTTCAGCGTGCCTGAAAGATCCTGCTTATCTATCATCCTCTTTTATTTCAAACCTGGATTCTCTCTCTCTCTCTCTCTCTCTCTCTCTCTCTCACACACACACACACACACACACAGTGTACACGTATACCATTTCTTTATTGTTGTTGTCTTTCCACTCCATGTTTTAATGAATTTCTTTGTTATATATAGTGATTTTCAAACAGGAAATCAAGCTTTATTACACACCTGCATTACAGATGAACAATCCTATTCTTTTCTCTTAACCTGTTATGCCACAGACTCTGGTGACTCAGTACGGCGGCGTGGAGGCGTTGATCCATGCTGTACTTCGTGCTGGGGAGAAGGAGGATGTTGCTGAGCCAGCGGTCTGCGCCCTGCGTCACCTCACCTCCCGCCACCAGGATGCTGAACTTGCCCAGAATGCCGTCCGGCTGCACTATGGCATCCCAGCTGTTGTCAAGCTGCTGGGGCAGCCACACTATTGGCCTGTAGTGAAGGTGAGTGGTTTGCATTGGTATACTTTTACCAAACAATGGAAATGTTATTTGAATCCTAAAAAGCTTTATATGATATCTACTAGTCTGAAGGGAAGTGATAATAAAGAAGACCATAATATAGTTTTGCACTGCTGCAGAGACAAAAATACAACACATATGCACACATATACATAAAAAGAACAACCACATACACCCTGATACACATCTTCCATCATACTTCATTCCCAAAAGACTTCAGCTGTGACAATACCCACTGGCATACTATTTCACTGGAGAGAAAGACAGGCAGAAATATAAAGAGATACAGAGACTGAAGGCTCCAGAGATAAAGCGGATTGCTTTTTTTGTTCCTCAGTCAGGAAGAGAGGCTGAGAGTAAGCAGCACTTACAGCAAGCAACCAAGGGAGAAAGGACTGATAATGGCTGGGTTTTAATACAGGTAGAACAGCAAACTTTAAAGGAACAGTTTACCCAAAAAATCAAATCAGTCATTATCTACTCATTTCCATGTTGATGGAAAGTTGGGTGAAATTTCTTCATCCACACATTTATGAAGCATCACAGCAAAACAGTGTTGCAGCAAAGTATGGTATCAATGGTACAAATTCACATTATGGGGTTACTAAAGGTAAGAGGGTCACCAAAATGATTAGACTGTTTAAGAACCATATGACAGTGCAACATCCAGTAGATGATGACACTTTGGCATGCTGTTTTTTCCCAGTTGCCTAACTTAATTTGAAAATCAGTCTACAGAGATGAAGTAGAAACTGGATTTATAGACTGATCACTGTGACATTAACATCTACAAAAAATGTCTCAGTGGCATAACTTAGCTCTTAAATGAGTCCACCCCGTCTCTACATACTCTCTCTCTCTCTCTCTCTCTCTCTCTCTCTCACACACACACACACACACACACACACACACACACACACACACACTACATGTGACCTGATTTGCTCTTATCCCCTAAATTCATTGCAGTTGCATTGCTTCACTTTCTGTTTGTGTGTGTGTGTGTGTGTGTGCCTGTGTCTGCTGATCCAGAAGAAACTAAAAGCCTCTTCATTCTCAGTTGAGCATGACTCAGATTTTGGCATTCAAATGTGCAAATTAAACCTACTATTTTAGTTAAAATGTCAACTTTCGCACTTACTCTGCACTGTGCGTTGCTGCCCCCTGCTGGAAAGGTCAACAAAAGAACAGGCAGACTTGCAGGAAATGCTACATACTGTAAAGAGCACTAACATATTGTATATTTTTTAAAGGTTAAGGTTTACCATTGCTATAGGTAAAAATGTTTATAGGTGTTCTGAATGGAGCACAATTGTGGTGGGGTGAAAAACTTCATGCCAGGCAACCTGCAAGAACCAGTGATCATTAAAATGGGTCAGTGCACACTGTCTCTGTTTGAAGGCATTCACATGATGCTGCACAACAGCTTCAGATACAAGTTCAAACCCTGCCCACTTTCACACCTCCACACACCTGGTCAAAGGCTGATGTGAAGTATTTCACTATCTGTCTCTCTTCTTCCACTCCTTTTCAAAACGCAGTGTCAAGTTCACTCAATTGCATATTTGCAGCAGAAAAACCTTCTTGACGCCCACCAGTCTGATTTCAAAGCCAACTACTCAACCGAGACTGCCCTTCTTGTCATCACAGAGGAATTCCACAATGCTAGTGCAGCCTTTGTCTCCTTTGTTGTCCTGTCAGTACTGCTTGACACAGTGAATCACTAGATCCTCCTCTCCATCCTCCTAGATCCAGATCTTACACTTTGCACTCTCCTACACAGAGATGAAGCTGTGGTTGTGGCATCCTGTTGTTGATTGTGTTTTTAGAGTTTTGTTGTTATATTTAGCCCTTGTGATGTTCAAATACATAGTTTTATGTTCCTGAACTTCCTCATCACCAAGATGCTGTTTAGTGGTTTAGTTATCATTAATTAGCTGCAAAGCATTGGCAGCAATAACCAAGGCTCAAAACATTAGAGTAATGTCTAATAGGATAAAATAATGAAGTGATAAGATTTTACATCCAATACTTCAAAGGTGAACTTCACTTTGACATCATGATGTTGTTCAAAAGCACTTTTCTGTCTATCGTTCAACACCATGACTCATAAGGAAAGGAAAGGGCAGATTGTCGCTCTATTTCATGTTTGGTCAGATACTGAAATGATGACACTCTTGAGGAATCCACCTTGAAACTCTGGTGATTCTATAGATTAAGGTTGTCCAAAGTTTTCCCTTGGAAGGCCAAAAGAGAAACCTACTGATGGACCAAGGGCCAGGACCAAATACTTACTGTATTATACATAAACAATCACACAATACAGTATTGAATTGTGTTATGAAGATGCAAAATTGTGCTATGATTCCAAATTCCCTTAATTTCCTGACTTGCTGCGAAAGGTCTGCCTGTTGTGATCAGATTTTGAGAAATTATTAATAATTAGGGACCCTACACATTTATGAGTTTTTTTTTTCACTATACACAACATCTGAGGGGCCAAACTGAAACCCACAGTAGGGCTCATGGGCCCCACTTTGGGAATCCCTGGTTTACATCTTCTGAGCTGTCAGGTTGAAGAATTTGTAGTCTCTTTGCAGCAACATCCATATTTGAAAGCCTTTATTTGGAGTCCATCACAAGCTTATTGGTTTTGGTGATTGTTGTTGTTGTGACAAAGCTTTCTATCAGTCACTGCAGATGTAATGAGTGTGGACAGTCATGGATGTAACTGCAGCTTGACTGCTGTGAGGAGGCAACAAACGCAAGGCGGTAATTCTAGTTGCTCCTCATTATTTTTGGCTCACTCCTAATGACTGGAATCCAGGCTAGAAACTCCACTGGCATTTTCTACGCATGCAATCAGCTGATCACTCTGCAGTGTTGAACTACTGTTGCCAGAGAAACACCCTGAGGTAAAGAGGAGACAGGGGAGATGCAGAGCCCCATGTTAAGCTGCATCATCATGAGGAATGTAAGGTTTCTCACTTGAATTCAGAGGGAGAGGAGTTCAGTGTCATGTTTTACAAAGTCATGGCTGCACTAACATACCTGACTCAGATGTCTCCTGATTCTTTGTTCAGCGACAACACTGTGAACAGTAAGAAAAAAGGAGGGTGACTTGTCATGTCTGGCAAGTCTAAATGGTGCAATCTAGGACACGTCTCTGTTAAAGAGGACATCTATAGCCCAGGTATCAAGCGCATTGCCATCAAACTTCTTCCGTACTACCTGCCAAGTGAATTCACTAGCATCATCAAGGAACTTTAATTATCATACCAGCTCACATTTACATGCTTATGGTAGGAAATGCATTACTGAGATTTGAACCCAGGATCTCCTGTTTACTAGACAGGCAGTTTAACCAACTAAGCCACAGCCCCCTAAGTCGAAGCTAGAACTTTCTGATCCGTAGTCAGGCACGTTATCCATTGTGCCACTAGCCCTACATAGTCACATCTGTTTACGTTACATTACCACGTAACAAGGAAGAAGCATGTGGCATCATTCATTGCGCAGCTGTGAAACCAAAAACTAAATACACAAGGGCCCTTATCACAGTCGCGATTATTATAACCATGCCTCTCTTTTCATCAGCCTTCCAACTTTTCAAGAATTTGTCAGGTGCACAACTACAGAAGATAAGACTGTTGGATCTGCTGCATGCAAATGTTAAGATTGCTTACAACTCCATTGCCCTGCCCTGTCTTGGCACAAGTTAGTTCGGCTCACACCCTCATACAAGCCAGTTGTTCAACAGCAATCAATTACAATGTGGAAATGGTGGTCATGGTGGCTGTGAAGACACTGCGATGGAGACACTTTGTGGTGCCCTGGAAGACCCTTAATGAACCCCAAGGTGAGCACATTGATGGCATAGCAGATTATACAGTGCACCCAGAAAGTATTCACACTGCTTCACTTTTTGTTATACGGCGCGTAGAGAGAACTGGACCCAAACACAAGACCTGGAAAACAGTTTGCTTGTAAGTGGTTTTATTTTCTTCAGGAAATGCGGGGCAAGCAGACAAGCAGACAGGCAGGCAGGCAGACAAACAGACAGACAGAGCAAGGCTGGAGGCAGGAGACAGGCAGAAGCAGCTGACTCACAGGAGACCCACAGACAATGATCTGCAGCGGAAAAAGACAAGTCGTGATCAAAAAGTCCCACAAGGGAAAAAAGGCTAACAGTAGCTAGCAGGCCAAGGTTTGGACCACAAGGTAGACTGAACGATCTGGCAGAGAGTAGACTGCAGAGCCTGGGTATTTGTACAGCTGGAGATGATTAGTGGATGGATCTCAGGTGAGCAGGCAGATTGGCAGCACTGATGAGCCACACCCAGAACACAGACACAGAGAGAGAGACAAACAAAGAAAGTGGAGTGGCTTCAGGACAACTCTGAATGTCCTTGAGTGGCCCAGCCAGAACCCAGACTTGAACCCTACTGAGCATCTCTGGAGAGATCTGAAAATGGCTTTGCACCGACGCTCCCCATCCAACCTGATGGAGCTTGAGAGGTTCTGCATTGAAGAGTGGGAGAAACTGCCCAAAAATAAGTGTGCCAAGCTTATAGGATCATCCTCAAAAAGACTTGAGGCTGTAATTGCTGCCAAAGGTGCTTCAACAAAGTATTGATCACAGAGTGTGAATACTTATGTACATGTTATATATATATATATATTATATATATTAAATGTGTATTTAATGAGTTACTGTATATTAAATGTGTATTTAATGAGTTTGCAAAAAATTCAAGCAAACTTGCTTCACTTTGTCATTATGGGGTATTTTGTGCAGAACCTTGAGGAAAAAAATCCATTTTGGAATGAGACTGTAACATAACAAAATGTGCAAGGTGTGAGTACTTTCTGGATGCACTGTATCTCAGAGTACAGAGTCAGCTTCTGCATTAAAAACTCCATCCTTACAAAAGCAATTGCTGCTACCCCAATAACAAATACTGGGTTTTCAGTGCTTTGAATGCCATCTTGAATAAAAAAAAAAGTGGGTCTTTAGGACAGGGGCTGGGCAAAGCTCAGAGGTGTACAAAGTAAAACAGAATATAGAAGAAGGTAGGTCAGGCATGAGATATGCTTTACATATGCAATGCTTTGAAATAGGATACTTTCATTGCTGGTGTGGTTCTTTTCAGATAAGATTTCCTTTATTGTCCCACAATGGGGAAATTCATGTTGTTACAGCAACAAAGTGGACAGTGAAAAACAGAGGTAGGCATCAATAAAAGGTGCTGACAGTAAGACAAATACAGAATACTAAAATATAGGCCTATGCATAAACACTGATTCAAAATCATTACATCTACTTTCTATTTCTCTTTTCGTCCCTCTTTTACCAATAGGAGATGGCCTCCGTCCTTTTGTCCCTTTTGATTTGCACCCACACACTCACACACAAGCTTGCTCTTCTCCTGCCCACTCAGGCAGATTATATTAATGAACTGAGGTATTGGGGTTTAATGATGTGGAATGCAGAAATGCACAATGTGACTTTATAAAGAAGCTTTACAGAGCCACAGTAGATGAATAACAGAAAGAGGGAAGATGGATGGGAGGGAAAAAAGCAGAAAGAGAAACAGGAAGTTGCGTTATTTCTAAATGTTTAGAATGTCCACTTGGACACAAGGAGAACTGACACAAATTTGGTAGTCACGGGGCACTATGACCTCCCGTACGTGGCCATAACTCATACATTTTAGAATCCATACACTAATTATGACAAAGTTTTACACAACTGTCTAATAGGATAAAACGATGAAGTGATGACATTTAATATTCCAAAGGTCAAGGGACAGCTTCAGTGTGGCATCATAATGTCGTTCAAACTCTTTTCCATCTATAACTCAGGAGCAGAAGGGCAGATTGTGACCATATTTCACATTTGGTCACATACTGAAAACACTAATCTTGGGTGTCCATCTTGAAACTGTGCTGACTGTATAGCTCTTCTGCTGCCTGGTTGAAGATGTGTGTCAAGCATCCATGTTATAGAATTTGTAGCTTCTTTACAACATTCATATTTTAAGCATTGTACAGGCTCATTGGTTATGATGAGCTTTATGTGCTTGTTGTTGCACCACACGATGAAGCTCTCTATCAATCACCACATTTGTTATATCAGTGTGGACAGACATAGATATAAACTGTAACTTGACTGGTGTGTACAGACACAGGCTGATTTATGTGTTGAACTCATGGCACCATTAATGTAATGGCAGAGGTGGAAACAAAGATGTTTTGGTTGATCACAGTCTGCAGATGAAGGGATACTTTGTTAAAACTAATAATTCTCAAAGCAATTGTAAGTTTTTTTTCATTATTATTAACTCTACATTAATGGAATTTCAGTGCCTGTACAGTGACTTCAGTTTAAAAGCAAAGACGTTTCACCTCTCATCCAAAGGGCTTCTTCAGCTCTGATTAACTGGTTGGGGGTCCCAGGTATAAAAGCTAGATGGTAGACCCGCCCAGCCAACAAGGGGGCTGAGGCGGTGGTCTGCACCACCACCTGTCGACCACCTACAGTGCAGCCTTGAGATTCCTCCCCAGACTTACACCTCATTCCCTTCAGGAACCATGTAACCCTTACAAGTCACATGATGAAAAGGGGGTCCAACGACCGATTAACAAGCCACACTGAATATTGGGGATGGGCGAGTCATTCACACCTGGACACATGAGACTCTAACGAGTCACATGATGGCTGTGTGCGATAACGACCCATTCAACCCCTTTGCAGTCACATGTTGGCTGGGCAGGTCAACCATCTAGATTTAATACCTGGGACTCCCGACCAGTTAATGAGAGCTGAAGAAGCCTTTCGGAGAGGTGAAACATCTTCGTTTTTAAACTGAAGTCCAGTTGCTGCAACTTAAGCTCTTCTACACAATACATGCAAAAGTATCTCATACATGTTTTGCACATAAAAAGCTTAAATCTGGATATGCTACCTGGAGTAGTGTAATAGAAAATGAGTTACATGTTGCAGGTTTTGGAACATTGTTTGTTGGCAAAGAACATAATAGCTGAGATTGTGAGGAACCACTACATGAATGCACAGATGAGAAGAAACTTCCACACTGGAATCCTCTATCAAAGAAGATGAATAACTTGGTTTCTTATGTTCCATGTACATCATAGACACATCATACATCAGCAACATGCATCATATCTACATACATATACAACAACTTCAGATCTCAGACATGATCAAATTATGGCTCAAAGCCTTCAATATTAACATCTTCATGACATTGCTGACATTTGCAGCTGAAAACACATTTATATAAATTTATGTTAGACTTACTCATACTCAAGTTTCTATGTCAGTGCAATACAAAACAATTTATTTGGAGGGGGGGTGACAAATTAGACTTATGTTAAACAAGGGGATTGTTTTGCCATCTTCCTCTGCCTTAAAATATCAACATAAAATTAGCGCTGACTTACTTTTTTAACAACAGTTCATTGTTCATAAAAAAAAGTGAAAAAAAAATGCTTTCCTTCATAATTTGAGTAGTCAGTTTTTTTAAAACTGAAAAATGAGTTGGTGTTTGCCGTTAAACCTAAGAAAGAGAAATTTTGGCTTGTGGTCCATAGGCAACGGTTCATTCGGGCCAGTCTGAAACCCTTACTGAGAAAACCTGGCATGACTCCCTGCACACACAGTCCTTGTGTAGCTGTTAACAGAAACACTATTGTACAGACTCTAAATACAGCGTTCATTCAATCACTGCATATCATGAGGGTTTCAGGTTCGAATCCCGGTATGGGCCCTGCGTGGGTTTTCTCCGGGTACTCCGGCTTCCTCCCACATGCACATAAGGTTAATTGGCTAATCTACATTGCCCCTAGGTGTGAGTGTGAGAGTGTGTGGTTGTCTCTCGCCCGTAGTCAGCTGGGATAAGCTCCAGACCCCCGGCAGCCCTGACAGATAAGCGGTATAGAAAATGGATGGATGGATGGATGATTGCCAGCACTGGTTGCTTTCAGGGTATGGGGTAAACTGATATGCAGGTGCTAAGATGATGAGAAGGTTTGGATCTAAAAAACAGGGTTGTATACCAACCTTTTCAGAAACCATTCACATTAATATTTTTTCCCTCGCTTTCTAATTTTCCCTGCATTTGTAATATGTTTACATTTTCGGGAAACTTTCCGTACGTGTTTTTCACTGATGCTATTCCCCTGCAGCATTACAGACTCTGCATGTAGCGCTTTAAAAATAAAGTCAGAGCTTTTCTGAGAACTTGCTGGTGTTGCAATAAAACATCACTGAGTTCTTGTGGATGTCCAGATTCTGGGAGTTTGCCCAGCTGTCTCCTGAGCAGTGGGTGAGTGCTCCATCTATGGAAAGCAGATCTTATTTTCTCTCATCCCTGTGGTTTCCTTTGATATGAAACATCACACCCTGGTTGGTAATATGAGTGTAGTGCATGCAGTTTGCTGAAGTTCCAAACAATAGTGGTTAGTGGCATTTGGAGGCACCGCACGTAAAGTTGTCTTTAAAGCTGACCCTAATACAGAAACATCTCTGATCTATGTTCTCTCTTCAGGCTACTGTTGGTCTGATCCGGAACCTGGCACTATGCCCAACCAATCAGGCACCGCTGAGGGAGGCGGGAGCTATTCCACGATTGGTAAACCTGCTGCTGAAGGCTCACCAGGACACACAGAGACATGCCTCCTCCGCACAGCAGACATACCAGGTGTTGACAGGCACACACACACCCACACGCCCACACACCACACACACACACACACAGAACATCAAATCTTCAAGATCAACTGAATCGGACTGTGTTGGAGAGCATGGTACTAGAGACAGTTCAGAAAAAAGAAAATCTGTGACCTGGGTTGTCAGCCCTTTTGGAGATCATCAGTAGGTCCTGACTTTATTTCTTCCCATGGGAGAGGTGAACCTAAGCACAAATTATGACCCACTCTTTCACCTCATACGCAATAAAGTAAATATTTTGGATTTTTTTTCACTCGTCACATAAATTTTAAAGTAAAGTTCTAAAACCAGGCATAGGTTTTTTGGCATTCGGGCTCTGTATGCCACCATACTGAGTTTGAAATGAAACACTCAAGATGGGGTGAAAACTTTCAGTGTTAATTCAAGGGGTGTGACAGAAATGTCACATTAACTGCTTAGGAATTACAGCCATTTTTATACACCCACCAACCCCATTTTTGGTGACTCAAAAATGATGACTGTCCATGGCAAATCAAGCAGATAAAGGTGTGGAGTTGGTTCTGAGTGTTACATTTGCATTTGGTGGCTGAGCTCAGTGCATTGTGGGAGGACCCCCGGCAGCTTAAGTCTGTAGCAGCATGACTATAAACTTTATCAAAAAGGAAAGTTTTAAGTCTACTCTTAAATGTAGAGAGGGTGTCAGCCTCCTGGACCAAAACTGGAAGATGGTTCCACAGTAGAGGAGCTTGATAACTAAAAGTTCTGGTTTCCGATCTACTTTTGACCTCACCCTGCAGCTTGGGAACGTAAAGCTCTGGTTGGATAATAGGGAACTATCATCTTTGAAGAGATGATGGTGCCTGGCCGTTGAGGGCAGCCAATGTAGAGAAGCCATAGAAATATGATCTCTCATGCTGGTTCTTGTGAGTAATCTTGCTGCAGTGTTCTGGATTAGCTGGAGAATCTTTAGAGATTTACTGGAGCAACCTGATAAAAGGGAGTTACAGTAATCCAGCCTGGAAGTAATAAATGCATGGACTAATTTTTCTGCACCTTTCTGACTCAGAATGTGTCAAATCTTTACAATATTTTGGAGGTGAAAGAATGCAGTCTGTGCGTTGTGTGTGAGTTATTTCCTGATCAAAGATAACTCCTAGATTCCTTACGCCGGAGCTTGAGGCCAAGGTTAAGCCATCCAAATTTGCGATATCATTTGATAATTCAGTTTTGGTCATGTCATCTTTCAGACACGGTGGAGGAAACATTATGGAATGAACATGTATGGCTGCCAGTCAATGGTGTTTATTGATGACCTGACTGCTGAGAAAAGTAGCATGATGAATTCTGAAGTGTTTAGGGTTATACTCTCTGCTCAGATTCTGCCAAATGATGAAAACTGATAGGACGGCGCTTCATATTGCAGATGGATATTTTAGGTTTCCAAAAAATAGACCTCAAAAAGCAGACCCAGACACTAGACTAAAAGGCAAGTTTCCAAATTTACTTAATGAAATACTCAAAAATACAAGTCCACAGAATCCAGAAGATGACTATTTACATAATTCACAAAGTCTATAGGGAACTTCAAATTTACAAGTCAAAATTGAGTCAAAATACAAAATGTTATTCAGCCACTCCAGTGATGTCATTTTGTAAGTCATTCTTCTTCATCATCTTATTGTGATTATTGTGTCATATATATATATGTTATTATGTTATAATATATTATATATGATGATGATTACTATTATTATTATTATTATTATTATTATTATTATTATTATTATTATTATTATTATTATTATATGTTATTTATTGTGTGAGGTTTACATGGAATTTCCAGGTGAGAACCAACAAACCCTGTTAACTGCACAAAAATGTCTTCAATTGGTCATCTGAAAGTTGATGGATGCCATCTGTTCATGAGGAGGTGTACATATGTGAGATTTCATCATTAGCATAGTCAGCAACTCTAAATTGCTTTAAGAATATCTATTCTGCTCCATTTGGTGTTTCAGGTTTCCTTAAAGAGTTGAAGAGTGTTAAAGAGTTAAAAGAGGTATTTCAAACTGCAGTTTCAAGATCTGCTGTCTGAATCAGCAGATGAAAGCAGAATATATTTAGCAGTGGCAGCACTGTATTAGGTTAGCTAGTTTATGTCTTTCTTTGCTGTGTCTCTGACTCTGTCCTTCTCTGTTCTCAGGATGGCGTTCGTATGGAGGAAATAGTGGAGGGCTGTACAGGAGCGCTTCACATTCTGGCCAGAGACCCCATGAACAGAGGAGATATCGCCAGCATGCAAACCATACCACTGTTTGTTCAGGTACATTCACGTGCACGTTACAACATGCATATGACATGAACATTATGAGACTACAGAAACAGCTGACATGATAGGAGCATCATGAATCTGATGAGCCAGGTTGTTTCTACCTGGCTTATTTTTCCAGAATGTTTTGCAGTGGATACTGAAAGTTATTTGAGGGATGGAAGTTAAATTACAGATTACAACACACACACACAGGAAATGTGACATTATTCTATGTTCAGGATGTCATTACTCCACTAGATCTTTACACTGTAAATTGTTTGCTGGTATATTAAGGTTCAAAATGCCACATATTTAACCTTCGGTAAGCTATTCCTACACCATTTGGTGATACCAGGATGCACTAAGTTAGAAATAATGATTATGAGTTTACCATATGAATGATGTTTGAAGGAGGGATCGACCAGTATGTTTTTTTCAAGGCTGATAGTGATTAGTAGTAATCAAAGAGACGGATATTCAGAACCGCTAAACCTTTACAGCAAAAATTAAATTTAAAGCAAAGATTAAATCTAAAAAAAATTACAGTCATTTGATGATGGAATGTGACAAATGCATTTTACCTAAGTACTCAGAGTACAGAGTCAAAGAGTATTTTGTTTATATTTTTTTTAAATCTGCATCTGCCAAAAAAACCCCCAAAAAAACCAAATAAATCAGTTTGGAGTAGCTGTAGGAAAGCTACACAGATGATCTCAGCAGGCAGTATAGGTCTCGAAAGGGCACGTCATCTCGCAATGCAATGTGTGCCGAGGTCGCCAGCTAAAGATTTTTGTCGACATCACTTTGCGTTAGATATGGTGCTGCGAGAGAGAGAGACACACCATGAAAAAATGGACCATAAAAATGAGACAGGCAATGGACCCTGTTCCAAAGGCTAGGTACCTGGGAAAAATTAGTAAAATTGGTGGAATCGATCCATATGAGCACGTGCTCTTGTGATATTTATCTGCTTTTTCACATTGTGTTTTCGTTACCTCGTTTGAAGTGATATTTATCTGTTTGCACGCAGTCTTTTGCTGTCGGCACCTTATCTGCACTGTTACTGGAACTTTAACAGTGTCACTGCACTGCATAAGAATGTTTGTAATAAACTGAAAAGACTAAAACAAGAAGTGTTCAGACATTATTGCTTGAGTAAATGGCACATGGTCTCACAGAGGACTTCTTATGGCTATTTTTTAATATTAAATTAAAGAAGTTGGAATATAGTTTCATATATTCCCACTGAACTACAATATTTATTATCACCATCAGGCATAGTTTTATTAGCTTTCTTTGTAAAGTGCAGGCCTGGTGTTTGTCACCATATGAGCAAGAAGAAGGTGAGGAGATTTTCCTGTGCCTGACGTATCAATGAAATGTTAAGGATAAATAGAAATAAGCAGAGGAAGATTAACAGCCATTCATTTTATTTTCAGAAAACCACCACCAACACCAGTCTGAAAATGATGTGAACACACCAACATGTGTCGGGTGATTGGGTTGAAAGTGATGTTTGGTTGCCTCACGGCTGCTATCCACGCCATTCGGCGTCTCCTCGTTAGGCCCTTGGCTTTGCTTCCATGTTGGAAATGAGAAAAATCTCACCCCATCGTTTTTTGTTTTTAGCGATCATGTGAACGATTGTGGCAGTTAACGACACAGCACGTTTTAACCTGTTTAAACAAAACAACAGAACACAAGAGCAGCGTCACGCATGCAGCCGGCGTAAACACACTTTTCAGTTGCCCGCAAAGCCCACAATGCATCGCAGTTTTTCCCACTCCACTACGTCACACTTTCGGGCCCTATTGAGAACACATGATAAATCTGAAAATGAACAAGTGTCTTTTGGAAGACATAGGCTGTTAGTACCAAAGTTTTATGACATGAAAACAACCACTGTGCGAGTAACCTGTGCTGTTGAGAGTACATCCTAAACTCACAGGTCTCAGGTTTATGTTTGTATGTGTGTATTCAGCTGCTGTACTCATATGTGGAGAATGTGAAGCGGGTATCAGCGGGTGTCCTGTGTGAGCTGGCCCTGGACAAGCAGTCCGCAGAGCTCATCGATGCAGAGGGGGCGTCAGCTCCCCTCATGGAGTTACTGCACTCGAGCAACGAGGGAATCGGTATGCCTCTCTCTCTCCTGTTCTCTTTAAAGGCACATGTACATGACTGTACATATAGGCTGTCAAAGTTCAAACATTTGGCCAAAAAAAAAAAGGTGAAGAGCATAATTTTAATCTTATCCATCAGTAATATCAGGCATTTTTTTTTTTAAAAAAAGAAATTCCTGCATATTATGCCTTTGTGTTGCAGTGTGTTGAGCTCTCTCAGCCAGCATGGATACAGAATGTTTACTTTAACATATATTTACAATTTCAAATAGATGTTTTTTTTTCATGTAAATCTCTAAAACATCACCTTGCATTTTATTTTTGACCGTGACATCAGAGCTTCCACTCTGAAAGTGGGCACCATTATCCCTGTTTGTAGAATTTATTGTGCTGAGCTGTAGAAGAATGATCAGGGAGGCAGTGTGCTGCAGCCAGGAGGTGGTCGCAGCAGGCTTTACGCCATACTTTCCAGGGTGGACTTTTAAGAATACATTGAAACACGAGTCACACCTACAGACAATTTATAGTCTTAAAAAATGTATAGACTCATGCAAAAATAATTTCTCTCACTCTTAAGACCAACAATCAACTGCACTGATTGTTTCAACTGACAAGCAGTCTTCACTTTAATTGTTTCTTAGCAAAAAAAAAAAAAAAAATGCAAATGTGATGGGTGTTTACACGTGTTAATTCTTGTGATCACATGATTGTGATTTCTTGGAGGAACTGTTTATTCACGTTTGGGTTAAATGACCTTTAGTTCTTCAAAGAGAACAAATAAGTTTCCTTTAAGTCTGTTTGTAAAATGACTTTTTATGTTGCTGTCTACCTGCAGCCACCTATGCTGCGGCAGTGTTGTTCCGCATTTCGGAGGACAAGAGTTCAGACTACAGGAAGAGAGTATCAGTGGAGCTCACACACTCGCTCTTTAAACACGACCCTGCTGCTTGGGAAATGGTAAGAACGTACTCCAGCTTCCTCCCAAAAACATGCATGTTAGGTTAATTGGCTACTCTACATTTGCCCATAGGTGTGAGTGTGTGCATGTGCAGTTGACTGGTGACCAGTCCAAGGGGTACCCCACCTCTCGCCTGTTGTCAGATGGGATACACTGCAGCCCCCACCTGACTCTGACAGATAAATCAGTATATTAAATGGATGGATGGAAACAAAACCTCTCCCACATTTTAGATTGGACATGGGAGGATAGCAACCACAGAGTCTGGCATACGGCTCAACACACTGGTCAGTGCTGCTGCTGGAATGTAGCGCACTATTGTTGGATTTACCCATTCACACACACACGTTCACACAGGGATGGCGGAGACTGCTATCCATCAGAAATTCAATTCAATTCAGTTTATTTATATAGTGCCAATTCACGAAAAAAAAAATTATTAAAAAAAGTTATCGAGAAGCGGTAGAGCCCTGCAGCTCCTCCATGGGGTGCAGAACCAGATCCTCGTAGCAGATCTATCTATCTATCTATCTATCTCATGACACTTTCCAATTAGAGCAGGTCTAGACCAAACTCTTTAATTAAATTGTAATACAGAGAGCCCAACATTCCCCCTTGAGCAAGCACTTGGCGACAGTGGCAAGGAAAAACTGCCTTTTAGAAGGCAGAAACCTCGGAGCAGACCCCGGCTCAAGATGGGTGGCCATCTGCCTTGACCGGTTGGGTTGAGAGAGAGAGAGAGAGAGAGAGAGAGAGAGAGAGAGAGAGAGAGACAGACAGACAGACAGACCATTCGCACACATTCACACACCAATGGCGCAGCATTGGGAGCAGACTGGGGTACAGTGTCTTGCTCAAGGACACTTCGACATGCAGGCTGGAGGAACTGGGGATCGAACCCAACCCACTGCACCTCCTGAGCCACAGTTGCCCAGATCTGGGATGAGCTCCGTGTGGGTCAAGAACAACAGCCGAAGAGGTTGGTTGCCACATTGTTCAGCAACTTTGACTACATTAACATTATTTATGTGAACACAGATTTCACCTGTGTTATCGAAGTGCTGAAGAACATGGAGAACGGCAGTAGTTTCATCTGCGATGCCGTAGGCGGTAAATAGAGGAATAGCCCCTTCCTCAGGTGACTGCACTGCTTGTGGTGGCAGTTGGTCCGGCTAGTCTGGTTGGGTGATTGGAAGATGGGAGTGATCCTCTGAAGGTTTAAAACACTTCATCCAATACCTCCACTTCCTTGTCTGACTCTGACTGAGTCATATCTAATTTGTGCCCTCATTTATAAAGGTGAAAATAACAACTTTACACATAAACGTAGCAAAGATTGAAAAATTATGTGTCCACAAATGTGAGCTCATCTACAACATATCATGTCACATACATAGTGCACTAACACACACACACACACACACCCCTGCACATAGAGGTACACTATCTCTCTCTCTCTCTCTCTCTCATGCATCCTCTTTTATGCTGGCAACAAGTTTTCCTTCAGACTATGCAGATGATGTGAGAGATATGAATGCTATGAAACACCCACAGCCCTGATTCTGAAATCAGTTGGAATACTGGGTAAATAAAACACAAATTGCGAATCCTTTTTGACTTTGCTCAAAAAAACACCTGTTTGGAACATTCCACAGGTAAACAGGTTAGTTGGTGATGAATAGGTGATAGTATCATGATTGGATATGAAAGCTGCATCCTTGAAAGGCTCAGTGGTTCAAAGCGAGAATGGCCTGAAGTTCATCACTTTGTGCAAAACTGCATGGGCAAGTAATTCAGTTCATCACTACGAATCCTTTCTGAT
Organism: Scatophagus argus; assembly: GCF_020382885.2. Taxonomy (NCBI): domain Eukaryota; kingdom Metazoa; phylum Chordata; class Actinopteri; family Scatophagidae; genus Scatophagus; species Scatophagus argus. The sequence continues at coordinate 1,715,023 of NC_058508.1, read as the reverse complement.
TCTCTCTATTCTACAGCCACAATCAGCATACATTTCACTTACTCAGTAACATCATTAACTCGCCTGTGCTGAAGTGTTTGCCTCAGATGCAAACTCAAACTGGGCCATGTGATGCAGCACAGGCACTTTTACGGTGGCTGTTGTCACCCATAGGGGTAGTGGTTGTGATGTATGCATGCTCTGTAATGGTTCAGACCACTGAGCAGGATACACAGGACATAAACACCTTCAAAAAGGGTTGTCTTTATGTGATGGTTTCTATTAAAGGGAGGCACGGTGGTGCAGTGGTTAGCACTGTCGCCTCATAGCAAGAGGGTTCCAGGTTTGAATCCCGGTCTGGGCCCTTCTATGTGGAGTTTGCATGTTCTCCCTGTGCCTGCGTGGGTTTTCTCCGGGTACTCCGGCTTCCTCCCACAATACCAAAAACATGCACATTAGGTTAATTGGCTACTCTACATTGTCCTTAGGTGTGAGTGTGAGAGTGTGTGGTTGTTTGTCTTTGTGTGTTGGCCCTGCGATTGACTGGCGACCAGTCCAGGGTGTACCCCGCCTCTTGCCCGTAGTCAGCTGGGATAGGCTCCAGCCCCTCCGCGACCCTGACGGATAAGCGGTATAGAAAATGGATGGATGGATGGTTTCTATCAAACGTACATTTTGAATTGCATAATTTTTTGAGAAATAATTTATTGGGGGGGACAATCTCAAGTCAATCTCAAGTTTAAGGTGACATTTTACTTGCATATTACACACATCACAGCTGTTTTGAAATTAGAGTGGTAGTGCAACATAAAAGGTCCATTCTCCTTGAACAAAAAAAAAAGATACATTTTCTCCAATGCCCAAATTAGTATACACACAGTCATTGTCAATAAAATCTAATAAAAATTTTAATATTCTGAAAACATGATGAAACACTCATGCACTGCATTAGTATGAAACTATTTCTGTGTTTTTCCACCTTTGCATTCTCTTTGATAATAGCTGTGTACGAAATCATTTGATATTTTTTTCATATTTGTCTGTTTCCAGGCCCATACTGCAATTCCTTTGGAGCCTACATACCTAGCTGATGGTGAGTAACCTGATTTACATAGGTAATACTCCCACAACATACGGTAGTTTTAATGCAACAACAAACTGAATATTTCTGTCTGCAGCGGGTGTTGTGCAAATTGATGTCAATGTCCAAACCAATAGAAAAAGACACATAAACCAGATTATCTAATACTTTATATGGAGATGAAACTGAATGTGAGAACAACCAAAATGTGGTCTTGGTCTTGTTGGACTAGATAAACATACTGTCCATTCCTGGTTTTAAGTCCATTCTAATAGTATTTTAACTATCTGGAAAATACAGGATCAGGTCTTTCTCTCAGGTCTCTCAGTCGTAGACTTGGACATTCAGCAGGATAAAACCAAATGAGAAAGTTAAAAGTCTTCAGTTGAGTCAAAAAATGTATGTCATAACTTAATCAATTCTTAGCACACAGACGGCAAATATATATTGATATGTGATACTTTCTAAGGATATCATTAACTTTGATATCTGTGAATCATTGTCCATAAATTTACTTAGAAATGATAGAAAAGGAATAAAATTGAACAAAGACGTTTTGTACTACAGTGTAAGATGATAAGTGGTATTTGTCTGTATGCCCATGGGTACACAGGAACTGTAAATAGCCAAAAAAAAACAAAAAAAACAAAAAAACAAAAACCCAAACTAAATTAGTTCTACATAATTAAGCTTAAATAAAATTAAAACATAAAACAAAACATTTGCCTGTTTGATTGTTAATCTGCTGTGTTTGAACAGAAGAAGGAAGGAAACAAAACATCACTCCAGGCTAGGGGAGGTGGGAAGACTTTCACATTACTTTCACTGGGTGATTTTAATCCTGTTCAAAGTAATTGTGTATACCCCAGTGTAACTACAGTGCCTTTAGGAAAGTATTCACCCCCTCTTGGATGTTTTCTCTTTTCATTGCGTTTATAAATGGAATCTTACAAATGTTGAAGTGTCTTTAATGTCAAAGTGAAAACAGAGTTCTACAAAGTAATGTCACTGAATTAAAAACATATAATGTGAAATGAGTGATTCCATATAGCTCCTTCAATTGAGTAGGTGTACCTTCAGCCGCAAGCACAGGATTGAGTCTGTTGGCCTTCTGAGCAGGCATACTAACCATTTCACCACAAATGGTAGAACTTTGATTGTGTAATTGAAATGCTGCAGTCTTTGTGAAACAAGTGTGTGATTGGTCTCACTCCCTTTTTTAAACATAATTAAACCAGCTGAAGTGACTTTAGTCACCTTCTAGAAGTCGAAAACTTGTTTGTTGCTGCTTGCAGCTTTAATTTTGAGCACATAAGGGCCTGAAGCCACATACTGCTGCCTGTGGCTATAATTTCAAATGGCCTTACACAAAACGTCTATTTCCATTTGATACTGCCATTTTTAACAGTGAGGCCCTCATGTATAGATAGATAGGTAGATAGATAGATAGATAGATAGATAGATAGATAGATAGATAGATAGATAGATAGATAGATAGATACTTTATTCATCCCCAAGGGAAATTCACAATGTGATAATATCTGTTTGGCAAGCAATAATAACTGTAACTCCCTTCAACTCCCTTCCCTTCAAGTCAGTATATGTGATAATATCATTGACAGCGTTGACAGTGTTTTCACCTGTGTCCACTCAACCTCCAGCCACAACCTCCAGTCAATGACATATTTCACAGTAGAAGTCTTTACTCTGCTGGGATGTATGAGCCCAAAACCTTTGTTTTTTAGAAAGAGTAAGTGAAAGAGAGAAATTAATTTGAACAAAAGGCAAAAGCAGACGGCAGCTCTCCCATTCATTAAATTGTTCCTCTCTCTTTCCTTTGTGCAAATACTCACAGTATACATAATTTGTGTGTGTGTGTGTGTTTGATCTCAGTGTGTCACTGTTTTTCATCGCAGTGGTGCACATGCTGCACATGCACACGCACGCACACACACACACACACGGTTATCAGTTGTTGTAATGGAGGTCAACTGAAGGTGTTGATTTGAAAGTTCAGTTGTCAGATGAGGTCAAATGACGTATTCCAGTGTCTTAGTTACACCTTTCATGTACTTTAGCCTACTGGTCATACTTCACATGTTGTCCTCAGGCCTTCACTTTTTAGTAAATTTCAGCTTTAAATCATATAGAATTCTTCACAACAAAGTCAACAGGGTTTACATGTCCTGGGAAATAAAGATTTGTTGGCATGAGTTTAATTCTAGCAGAAAAACATGTTATCTTTCTCCTGCCTGTTGACCAGATCGTTTATTTGAAGTCAGCACTGGCTGCTACATTGTGCAGCAATGAAAGCACTTAGTTTCACATGAAACTTTTTCAGTTGCACCAACTTTACTTGAGCAATAACTTGAAGTCAAAATTAAAAATGCCTTGAAACCTTTATAAATCACATTCTACATTCCTCCTGTAAAAATAGATATGGCATGTGCCTATGTAGGGTTGAACAGCCATTTTCAGCCAATAATGTCATGACCCATCAAACAATCTTCAGCCTTTAGTGGAACACAGCTTAGATTAAACAGTTCAGAAGTTCAAACCAAATCCCTCTCCTGTCTTTCTTACATCAGTGTCATTTGTATTTAATAAACGATTCCTCTTTCAACACCTCCAAAACCCAACAATTTATCTCAATTGTTTACCCGTTCACCAACAAAAACATAAAACCATCAACATGTGTTTTTAAAGGGAGTTACAGCTATTATTGTTTTGAACATGGAAACATTGAAAATACTCCTAACACCAGTATGTTGTGGATGATGTAAAGTGTTTCTGTAAGAGAAATTTGGTTGTTCAGTGTTATCTCTGCCTCTGCTCCTCTGTATCTCACTGTATCTCAGAGTTAGATGGTTCTTACCCTCCCTATGGCTATGCTGATTTGCCTCTGGACACCCTGCCACTAGACCCTGACCTCCAAGAGCCCTACATCCCTGACATGACCTATGACCCAAGACAGGCCTATCCTGAACCACTTTAACAGGTAAAAACATCCATGTGGTTAGAACCTTTTTACTGGGACACGTACCCCAGTATTTACAGTATGTGCTGTGCTGTGGGGTGGTATTTAGCTTGTGAGAGGGTTAGCCACAAATTTAGAGTGGTGCAATTAATCTAGAACGTTAATCTAGGCTACATCGCAGATATGTGGTAAGAGAGCTGTTCCAAAATTATATTCCAGGTTAATTTTTTGCTTGCTAGTGTTTAACATTAGCAATAGCTCATTTAACCATGTTGCTAACCAAGCAAAAAAAAGATCGGTTCACTTGTAGCCTGGGTCATTTGCAGGCAACATTAAGGATCAAAATCAAAATACAAGCTAAATAAACCAGTGCACTTCATCTTCTCAATGTTGACTAACCTGGACAAATAGACTAATTCTCTTGTAACCTGAAATGATGTTCTGACTTTTGCCATCCTGTTTCCATTCCTCCCTTTCATTTATCCCATATATGCACAAAGTCTTGTGACCATATAAATTAGCCACACAAAATACATAACAATACAACACAAAAATAGGTCTTACAGTTTCATGCTCAAAAGATAGACAAATTCACTTCAGACTTCCAAACTCTTGGGGAATACTATTTTTTAGTTTCAGATTATATTCGGTATACTTTAATTAAGATGGCTGAAATCATAAAGTGACTGGATTCTTGAAATTTTCTTCTTCTGTGATTATTAATTATCATTGTATTATGCAGAATGCAAATGTGCAAGAAAGTTCAGTAACTTGAGTCAGGTTTTGCTATTACTTGCATGTACAGTTAAGCCATTTCTGTCATAAAACCCGTTGAGAATGTGCACATATGTTGAAATAAATATCTCCGTACATTAATAATACCTCTACATCTAATGCATAAGTGCTATCTTTGACTATTCAAGATAAAATAACTTAAGTTGCATCATGGCTGTCCTTTCCTGTCTGAATGGTCAGGTTGACATAATTACATTTTTCTCACATAATATACACTATAGAGGCAAAAATACCGGGACCCCTGGCCTTCATACCAACAGGGACATGAATGACATCACATTCTAAGTACATAGGTAGCTGTAAAGCTTTATAAAGGAACACAGGGAGAACACAAGAAGAAATAACAATCCTGACACTCACTATTGCAGTAGAGCAATAGTGAGGTCAAGCACTGTTGGACGAAAAAGACCTGGCTCGCAATTTCCGTTGCAGTTCATCCCAATGATGTTTGTTGGGATTAAGGTCGGTGCTCTGTGCAGATCAGTCAAGTTCTTCCACGCCAAACCCATCTAAACTGTGTTTTTATGGATCTTGTTTTGTGCACTCGGGCACAGTCATGCTGGAATAGAAAAGGGCCTTCCCCAAATTGTTGCCACAAAGTTGGAACCAGAGTATTGTCCAAAATGTTCCTGGTATACTGAAGCATTAAGTAAGCATTCCCTTCGCTGGAAGTAAGGGGCCTAGCCCAAACCCTGAAAAATGGCCCGATAAAGAGGTGTGTCTGGATACTTTTGTCTATATAGTGTACCTCCAGCTGTGAGCACTGTGAAAATTTCCAAAATGTAAGCATAGCAGGAGTTGTCATAAAAATGATTCATTGATCCACAGTGGTATGAATAGAGGCATATGTCATGTGGCACATGTGTGTTCTAGAGCTGCTATTCCCAAACTGGGCTATAGTGGCGGACATGAGAGAGAAAAAAATATACTACTTAAAATAGTTCCAGGTAGTTTTGTCAAGTCAAAACATAATAGTTAGCTCCCTCACTATGTAGAAGAGTGGAATTCATTCCGGTTGCTGTGTGAAGACGGAAAATAGTTACAAAGAGTTAATCTGCCATCCACAGGGACATGAGCCACTACCACCAGCTTTGTACCACCCTTTTCATGCCTTTCCAGGTCTTGCTAACCAAGCTACTAGCATGGCCACTGACAGTGATGAGTCTGATGCCAGGCTTCGGCCCCCTGATGTGTGAAAGCATGCTGAGGCAGACAGAGAAACTACCAGTAAATCATAAAAAGATACAAATAACTACATTGCTTTGGCATTCACTTGCACTGTTACTGGTGCATTTACCTCTCATAGTTCACTGAAAATTGAGACTATGATGAAGAAACTGAAGCTTTGGTAGACTATATCAACGACAACCAAACAGAGGTTTTCATTGCAAAGCACACCGATTCAGCATGAGAGCAAGTGTCAAAGCAAAGCAAAGCAGCAAAACCACACTCCTCAGTGAGCTGGCTGCACAACTGTGAAGCTAGCCTGCTTCCCCAAAACTGATCAGCCTGACTAAAAAGTCACAGTTAAGGCCATAATATTGCTGTACATGTCTTGCACTCCATACCTCTTAGGAGAGCTGTAGGCAGGACAGGACTTGAGTAGAGTGTGCACATCCTCCCCCACTGCAACATATGTCTGTGTGATAGCTTCACGCAGCCAGTGAGCCAGATGCTTTTTAGTCAGACTTTGCCTGAGAATGCTCTCAGTAATGTACAAACAGCTGTTGTGTTTGACTGAAGATTGCTGTGTGTGACACACACATGGAGTCTCCAGTAATGAGTCAAGATGGAGAGACTGAGAGTATACATGAATCACTAACTCTTTTTGCCTTAGTCAGAGGTAAGAGAAGTGCTGTCTTACAGGACAGTAATCCCCCAGTGTGTAAAACCAGGAGTAAATCCCACTATGCATAACTGGCTGAAGCCCTCAGAAATGAATGAAATGGACACAGCACATGTTTTCACTGTAGATAGAACCACATTTTTACCCTGTTATAGATGGAAGAAAATTCAATTCAGTTCAGTTTATATAGCGCCAATTCACAACAAAAGTTATCTCATGACACTTTCCAATTAGAGCAGGTCTAGACCAAACTCTTTAATTAAACTGTAATACAGAGAGCCCAACATTCCCCCTTGAGCAAGCACTTGGTGACAGTGGCGAGGAAAAACTGCCTTTTAGAAGGCAGAAACCTCAGAGCAGACCCCGGCAATATCAATATCAAGCTGCAATACGGATTTACACAGTGCTTCCTGGTGGATTATGCAGTGTAGGAAAATTACCTCCTGCTTAGGGTTGTCCTCTTTCACCCTCTCCTTGATTCTTTTTGAGCAGACATTCTTTCATCATTTCCTTTCAGATTTGGTGATCCATCAGATACATCTGTGGTAACATTGGCTAGTGCACTCCAAGGTAGCTTGTGCCTCTCAGTGACCCCCGACACTCTTTCATACAAGTGTTATCTCAAAATTATAATTAATCCCTCTGATCCTCTGCCAAATGAATACAATGTAAATGACTCCGCTTTTTTGTTTAGCTTGCTAACTAAAACTAAAAACTAAATAGCTTATCACGCTGTCCTGGGTGAATTTTAGACAGTTTTAGACAGGCAGGAAAGGACAAATTCAGGTGAGTTTCATCTTGTGATGTTTATTGTCTTAGTCATGTAATCTATGGCAACAGATTTCTTGGGCATAAAAACTGCTTTAAAAATATTAAGTCAACTAATGAACTTGAGTTAAAATAGGTCAGTTACTTTCAATTTCATACAGAGGCTTGGACACTGGTCTCCTTAGTGAAAGTCCGGTTTGTTTGACCCATTCATCACCCTGACCTGCTCCTTGAGAGGACTTTCTTGCTCTTTATACTACATCACCTGGTCTTCTTTTCTCTACGACATCCATGCCGAAAATGACACAAGAAAAGCTTAACGCGGACAGTTTTACATGACACATCAAAAGCAAAAGAAAAATGCATTTTCGATTTTGACTTAATAAATTGTGTGTGTTAGTCATATGTCATTTGGTAAGACCAGGGTGTCTGGACAGTTTGTTTGAGGTAAACAGAGCTTTTTCAAAAACAATGACATAAGTGGTCCAATAAAGTTCAGGCCCTGTGTTGCAGTAACGTGAAGAAGATAACCTTTTGTCACCTCTAACGTTCTGCCAGTCTCACCAAAAACATAACCTTAGTCTGGATTGATTATGACTGTCTGACAGTAACATAATTATAAAATATCACAATTTTAATGTTAACATATAGCATTTATGAGTCACAATTAAGTTATTACCGTCATTTGGCAGAGCAACCAACTGTGTGTGTAGCCCAGTCACAAGAGGGGGCTGTGTGGCAGCACAGTTAATGCGACGACCTTCTGTTGTCTCCCACAATCAAAAATGTAGTCATCAATACAGCCAATATATGTCAATGTCATTAACCTCTATGAGCATAAAATACTGATTTGGTCTGCTGCCTGTCTGTCTGTCACTTTAATAGATAATGGTTCTTATGCAGTTTTGCTGACTGACTGACTGACTGACATAGTAAGAAAAACCTGTCAGTGAAAAAAAAGACCTGAAAGACACAGTTAAAACACACACCAAAATACAAGAAGTTATAAAAATAAACAGATTTCATTATCTGTTTTTTTCTGTGCTACTACTTTGTACAGAAAAATAAAAATACACTCCCAATACAACTTTTTTCCAATGTTTTAGTGTCAAAGTCAGTGTTTTAGCCCCATATACAGAACTACTCAGCAGATGGATAAATCGCTTGCAATTAAGCGAGATACAAGTTAATTGGCGACTCTTGCTCAATGTCTTCTTTCGCTAACACATCCTGATGTCAGCTCTTTACTTCAGAGACAGATAAGATTGATGATAATGCTCTTGTCCCTCTTTGAAAAAGAAAGTGAATAAGCCTGTTTCCAAAAATGTCAAACTATTTCTTTAAGATTGGTTTTGCGTTTTAAAATTTGTTGCCTGGAAAATTTGTGTGCAGTCCTTTTTGGTTGTGCAATTATCATTTTTATTTATTATTATCAGTTATCGAGTGTTTGACTAGCAGATTGTTAATGTGGATATTAGAACTCAGTTTACTTGATGATTATAACCTTGCTGTTTTGTTTGTTTGTTTTGCAGGAGAATAGAATAGAGAAATGCTGAAAGAAAACACAAGAATGACCAAATCACATGAGGAAAGACTGGAGGAATGAATGCAGGAAAAAGGAGGTGGAAGTTTTAATCATAAAAGGAATCAACCCTTTTCAACTGGTGCACAAAAAAAAAAAAAAAAGAAATCCCACTTGGCAATCAAGAACTATCAAAAGAGGTTGCTCTATTGAAGGAGGTTTATCCTTGCTGTAAATGAAAAATGTTACTTTGTTATAATGTTTTACTGTGGCTGAAAGTGGGGGGAGGGGGGGGGGGGTCTAAAGTTTTGAGGCATTGTTACACGGGTAACTTTTTGAAGCAATCAAGTTGGCAAGAATGCCTTACATCGACAGTTTGGGGCATACAAGCAGGAATGGCTTAACCGAACCCAACTGCTAATAGCTAATCAATGTTTCAGCAGTTCATCTGGTAAGGATTTACAAGTTACAGAGAATTTGTATTTGTAGAAATATTACAACATCATCGTGACATCAGTGTGACATCATTGATGCAGTGCCTGTTATAATGTTATGATTTTTTTTTCTTACATATGGAAACACCCAGATTAGTCATTATTTTTTAATCCTATCCCCCCAGTTGAACCATTTTTTTTACTGACATCACAAAAAGAAAAACACTCACCATGGGAACAGTTCACATCACTGCCTGCAAAACTTGCAGCATTTGGAATAGATTTTCTCCCTCATAATAGTTACTGCAACTCACCATTGCTAACAAATGCTACCCGTGTATCCCAGCCTGTAGCTGCTGTCTTTTAGATGTCTCCTCTGTGTATTTGAACAGTGCACATGTCCCAGGGTGTCCGTGTGTGGTCGTTGCATGGTAGTATATCGTGTACTCATTGAAGTATTCTTCACCTTTACATACTGAAAAAAAAATGACATCCAGGTTTACGAACCACTTTAGATTACAATTAGAAAACCTCTGTGTGGACTACAAATCCCACAATGTCCCAACCTCACATTCCCCAGGTGGATATTCTGTTCAAATGTCCATAGGAAGTGGACGACAAATCCCTTTTTATCAGACTATAGATTCCAACTTTTTCCCAGTCGCATCCAATCAGACCAACATATCTCCAGTGGAAAGGGACCATAGCTTTCTGATTAGCTTGTACACACCTTTGTCGACCTTTGGTGAAATGGAGCACGCTGCAACGAAATTTATATTGTGCTTTGACATAATAACAGATGAGTTTTTCAGTAGGAGTTTGTCGATCATAGATATTTGTCATCATCTGTATGTTATTGTCAGAAAAGAGATATGGAGGGCTTCAAACTCTGCATTTAAGTATGGCTGCAGTTGGAATATGGTCATCATGCACCAGGGTCAACTGTGCTTGTAGAGTACAAGGCTGCAGTTGCACATCACAGTACCAACAACAGAGACCTTAGCCTGCAATGTTAAGAAAGCACAACCACAATGACTTATTAATTGCTGAGGCAATCTACCACGGTTATACTGTTCCTGAATATGAACTTCATTAAAATTTGTTATCACTGTTTTTGTATACATTTATTCTGCTTGCATGGAGGACTATCCATCACTGTGGAAGATTTAAAATGCCTACATTAAAACAAATCAGACAAAAAAAAATGTGTGAAATACGATACACATTGTAATATCTATTTCATGTAGGGTACGCATTTACATTGTCATTCTTTTTTTTTAAGGACATAATTTATATTTTTGTCTTTGGAATGAATTGTTTTGTTGTGACATAAATTGTCCATGCTACATTAAAATCAAATCTTAAACATAAGTAAATGTACAATTAATACTAGCAATCCCCCATTGTGAAATGCTGTCTGTGGTTGCTGCCTTCAACTCGTTTCAGCAATAATAAGCTCTGCACATGATTCTGTCTGTTAAGTTGTAATTGGGCAGTTGATTTTTTTTCCTTTTGGCTTTGACATTGCTTTTCCATTTTCAAAGAAGAAAAAAAGCTTTGTTGTACCTTTTCATGAAAACTAATGAGAATGCTTCGTATTTCATATTGTCTGGTCTATGCTGCTCTCTGCTGGACACTGAAATGCACTACACCTCATTGGTGTAGTGTATGAACTGATGAAGCCTCTTGGATGAGAGGTGAAACGTCTTCAAAGACAAATAACTACGCCCAGTTGCGTTCGATTGAATTTCCTTGAGATAATTTCCTTGAGATTCCATGACCTGGATGAATGAGAATATTCACAGGCTTACTACACCTCATTGGTTCAACTTTGTTTATATTGCACCTTTCGTGCAAAATATCCAGTGTTTAGCATAGCAACATTGCAATAACACAGGCAAAAAAATCAGTAAAAAAAAAAAAAGAAAAAAAAAAAGATAAATGCAGGGCTAAAATTTCAACGATAAGAAAAGTAAACTAAAATAAATGAAACAACGGGTAAAAACAATATAAAAATCAATGAATAAAACTTATAAACTGAGGCTAAAATATTACTCCAAATTAAAGCCAGATTGAAAAGACAGGTCTTTCTTTGAAAAACAAAAAACTTTGCTTTCTGTTTGCTGTTTTGTGATTTGATTTGATGTAACATTTAAAATTCATGAGAAACAATGTTATTTAAGACAAAAAGATGAATGATTGTCCTTTAAACATATTTTCATAACATTATTTTTTTTAATTATTATTTTCTTATACAGTACTGTAATATTTTCAAAAGGAAAAAGTTTTTCCTCGCCACTGTCACCAAATGCTTGCCCATGAGGATTTTGTTGGGTCTCTCTAAAAATCAAATTAAAGAGTTTGGTCTAGACTTGCTAACTGGACATGAGACAACTGTTGTTGCGATTATATAAATAAATTGAATTGAATTGAATAGGCTCCAGCTCCCCCGCGACCCTGACGGATAAGCGGTATAGAAAATGGATGGATGGATGGATGAATTGAATTATAAGAGTAAAGGTATACTAAAAATGAAATATATAATACGACAATCATCGCATACTACTTACAACTTCATGCCTTTAGATTTGACATGTATGTAAGGCATAATGCCCATCAAAGGGCTCACATGAGGATCCACATCCATAATCATAACTGAAGGGCATTGTCCCTTATATAATTTCAATTTTTCAATTCATTTTTATTTATGTAGCACCTTATACAATCAAAATTGTCTCTAGATGCTTTACAGAGACCCAGAGCCTGAACCCCTGAGCAAACAGACAGTGGCAAGGAAAAACTCCCTTTTAACAGGAAGAAACCTTGAGCAGGACCCGGCTTGCAAGGGAGAACTATCCTGCTGATAGACGACTGGGTGAAGGGGGGGGGGGGGGGGGGGGGGGGGGGGAGAGGTAGACAGGACAGAGAGGATGAAAGAGAGAGAGAGAAACATACATGCAGTAAACATCATAAATTGGAATTCTGAGGACTATATATTGTATGTATTTGTTTTTTAGCTGATATGTTGTTTAACCCCTGGTTAACCCCCTAGTGCTAGTTATAATAGCACTATATAGAAGGGCACAGGGGCAGATGTTGACAGTAGACACTGGGTTTGTCAGAGGGTCAGATGCAGTTCAACATGTAGATCTGGATGGAGAGAGACCTGCAGAAAGATACAGAGAGAGAAAGAAAGGGAGGGAGAGACACAAAACTACGAGGAGACACACAGTGACATAAAATAATGAATTATATACCATGGTTACTTACCAAAGGAAAAAAAAATCAGACCAGTCATTTATATTTTTAAGCACTCTTCATTGAAAATTTGGTCTTTTTTTTCAAAAGCTGTAACTCTGCTTCCCAGGTTACACACTGAGTGTTTGACAAACACCTGTAACAGTCATTCAAATCCCATTAAGGCTCCTATACAATGGAAACGCTGTTCAGTAATGTTGTGTACGGTTCACAAATGGTAAATCTGACATTTAATTTAACAGTATGTTTCTAGATATCCATCCATGTCACTGTCCCCAAATCGATCTCAAGGTTTTCACAAACAATTGGTAGTCTACTTCAGCCTGAGGATGACGGGACGAATAGAGAGTTAAATAGCTAATGAGATGTGAGATGATCTCATAAGTAAGTTCAGAGAGGCAGCGTGGGCTTCTTGCAACTTGTGCAGTTGCTATCCTGTGATGAAGATGAGATGCAAAGTGTTGATGTTTACATTTTTTTTCCCCTGTCATTTATTTCTAGGTCAAGGTGTTATATTAATTAAGAATGCTGAACAGCTTCACTGGGACCACTTAGTAGATGTCCATTATCAGGTATTAATGAACACCCTGCAGGCATTATTCACCCAGATTATGATATACTGTAAGATGCAATGTAGGATGTGATGGTCGAAGGGGGGATATGTAAGTAGTAAACAGAAAACAGAGGGAGAGAGGAATGCCATTGAGATTTATCTTGTGATGATAATTCATTTTGCGACTGCTTGTTTGATGGAGTGGAGTGTACTGGTTACAGACTGGAAAGACTTTGCACCGAGAATTTCCCTCCAGGGATTAATAAAGGAATTCTGATTCTGAAGCTCAGGGAACAAGAGCTCATAGAAGAATAAAAAAGAATGACACATAAGACAAAAAGCACAGTTCAGTATCCTTTGTTGTCATCTGTCACCCTCAAGGATCCTGACTAATGATACATACTGGATCAGCACCCTTAATTTTCAGCACTGGCTCTGCTGTCTTCTGAATTCTGTCCTATTTCAACTGCAGAATTTGAAAATTCCTGGCTTTGGTACCACAGTAAGTGAGCAGGCTGTATCAAAGCATTTGATGAACTGATGAAAAATAGCATAAAACTGAAAACTGACATGAAACAGGTCACATGCTAAAGAAATTAAAACCATCAGTCCAGACACAATCCTTTAAATATTCGTTTCAGGTTTAACTAGTCTTAACTCCAAATAAATTAAACTAGTCACTCTGTATTTCTTGTGTTTTCCATTCACTGTACTTTAACATGTATTTCACACAAATGCATGCTCACCATACAGCATACTAATTACGGTTTCACCGTCTGCCATTTGCAAACTGAGGACATAGTTTGCAAATAGACCAAGATTTGTGATTTTATTCTTACCGTGGGTGTCGGTTTGTATACATGTAAAGACATCACATTAAAATATGGACATGATCAAATATATTCATGGTTATATTTGTAGGTAAATACTGTTTAACTATGAGTAACAGCAACACATCAAATAAAGTACCAAACGAAACAGTTTAAACAGCATAGTAGGATAGTAAATTCAATTTCTTCTGAGAAAAGGCAGTAATCATAATGTCCCAGTAAATAAATAATTCTCCCATCTTCGTGGTGAGGGTCACTCAAATGCAACCAAGCAGCAGTGATAAACAAAAACTCTATTAGATGGTTATGAGGTGTAAAACGCTGATGTCCGAAGCGTGAAAATGTTTGCAGGCAGTTGGTAGAGACAGTGCTTTGTCTATGTGGATCTGAAACCGTATCACCAGACAGAATGCAAATGTAGGATGATTCTATCAGTATTGTGAATGTTGGATGCACTGATTGTTGCCACTGAGTCTAAAATTGCAGGAAACAGTTGTGCTAGATAGGACTTAATTTGTAGAGATACAAGTCTAGATCAGAGGAATATGCATTTTCCAAGCAATTTTCTTGTCTGTTTTAGACTTCTTCCATACAAGTGAAAATACAGACCGTCAAAGGACACTGCATGTAGAAAGTGATAACTGACACAAAGGCAATTTTGGTACATATGTCAGTCACCCTGTCCGATAATCCAGAATAATATCTTGGAAACTACTGAGAATATTCTAAAATGGATAAAGCTTTGGTGGAAGAATATTGTTGTTCTAGGGAGCTTATTCCTTGTGACTAGTTTGAATGATAGCCACTGGAAATAGTTAAATCTAATGTGCATGCAGTGCATCCATGCATAATTTCAATTTCAATTTATTTAATTCTATAGCACCTTATACAATCAAAATTGTCTCTAGATGCTTTACAGAAACCCAGAGCCTGAACCCCCGAGCAAGCAGACAGTGGCAAGGAAAAACTCCCTTTTAACAGGAAGAAACCTTGAGCAGGACCCGGCTTGCAAGGGAGAACTATCCTGCTGATAGTCGGCTGGGTGAAAAGTATAAGTGCATCCATGCTCTCTACAAGACTAACTTATTCAGGACACTGCATGATCACAAGTCCTGTCACAAGTCCTGCCGCCCTGCTTTAACTCTTTGAGTGAATGTTTGCTACTAATTTACTACTAATAACACAAATTTTCAATCTCACTAGGAATCACAAATGTTTTGGTATGTTCATGGGGAATTTCTACCTAAATCTGTAGAGGAAATAGAGAAACACTTTTCTTTCTGTGGCCCTGTCTT
This sequence comes from Scatophagus argus, assembly GCF_020382885.2. Classification (NCBI taxonomy): domain Eukaryota; kingdom Metazoa; phylum Chordata; class Actinopteri; family Scatophagidae; genus Scatophagus; species Scatophagus argus. The sequence goes on along the minus strand of NC_058508.1, from coordinate 1,699,685 downwards.
TGAAAAAACCCAGATGATATTTAACTTGAAAATCTGAGGCCATGTGACATGTTTAATTTGTGGTCAAATTGCAGGTCTGTGTGAGCACTTCTTGATGTACTTCTATGTCCGTAAGAAGGTGTACAAAACAACTGACAGTCTCCACAAATCAACAGAATGCTGATATACAGTATAAAATAATTTAGATTTGAACTGTCACATTGGACTTGCAACAAGCCAAGATAAGAACATTTTTAATGCTTTAACAATTGTAACAATAATTAACTCCAGTGAAATGCTGGAGTGTTTGTAAATTTAATTAAAGAGTTTTGAGATAACTTTTGTTAAGAATTGGCGCTATATAAATAAACTGAATTGAAATTGAAATTGTAATGAGTCAGTTTCACCACTGGATAGAGCTATAACACTAAATATCACAACCTGGCCACAACTATGAGGCTCTTTCCAAGCAATTCTGAACCAGCCTCCAAAGCTAGTGAGCAACATAGTGCACTTCATTAAGGCTACATTATAGCATTATTGCATTATTGCACGAAAATGGATCCAAGGCACTAACAATCAGACAGCATTTGCTAAGTGAAACAAAACAATATGTACATTGTTTGAAGGCACATTGATTCTGGCCTTGCTTCACTGTCAGCGTCAGTGTACAATGACATTTTCTTTGGGATAAGAAGCATGTATATTTTTATTTTGTAGGATTATAACTTGCAATCCAGTTTCTTGGAAAGGAAAATTTAATTCAGAAATAATTACAGCCAAGGTTCTGATTTATTTGCCTTTAGTTGGTTGCTTTGAATTTAGGAGTTATTAATGTTTTTTTGTTTATTTCCAAGCATGCTGTTTCAGTGCTTAAACTAGAAACGCTTAAACTAGAAAACAATACTGGAGCATTATTGAATATATTGTTAGCTTTAAAGTAAAAACATATAAACAGAATCAGTTTAAAAATTTTGAATCAGCTTATAAAACACCTACTATATGTAGCTAGGTCATTGTGAAATATTTACTCCATCACACATGCCAACACAAAACAGAGCAAACATGCTAGAAATTCACTGGATTATTAATTAGGAGGGTAAGAATCATCAGACATATCACTTAATTTTACATGGTTTCAGTTTTTCATTTGTTGTTGGGACACTCATTATTTTAACACTACCAGTAATTACACTTCAATGCAAAACAAACAAAAAAAGCATAGGTTTCTGTTTATATATATAATATATATTTGAAATTGAAAAAAATAAGTTCACCCCATGTGATAGTGGCAGGAAATGAGTTTTCATTTTACTCCATGGTGATGCATTTTTCAGATGAAGTGGACCTCCATAGTTGGACTATTACTAGTAGCTGGACTACTAATAGTTATCTTTTACTTAAGTCTCTGTGTTGTTTAAATGTGTTTTCAAAACAAGTAAAAGCACTTTGGTCACTACTGAGTTCCTACAGACAGATTCATTAATTTTACAGCCTTGTGTAGTCATGGCAAATCTGGTTCCACGTACGGAGTTCTTCCAGAACACTCAATATACTGACACAAATTACTCGAGTCCTCTGAGTCACTTGAGTCAATATCAACAAGAACCTACTGGTGTCACCCAATTCGAAAGTCCTTTTGGGTAATGCAGGTCCAAGTCTGCCCAATTAAGGGTGCAGGCAATATCCCCATCACCATAAAATACATAAGAAACAATGTTTCACTTCAAACAAAAGATTGGAGCAGAGCATAGTACTACAGAATCTTTGATTCCAACATAACACCAAAAGATATTAGATTGCTATGTGCTATCATGTCTTTGGGATAAATAAAGTTAATGGGGTATTAAATAAACGTAATGCAACATTACTGCTGACAACTCGTGTATATTCAGACTTTAAATTGTACCATTCATTGTCCTTAAAACCTACTCCATTCGTTCTAAGTAATTATCAGCAAGAAACTCATACAACTCAACAAATAGCATAAATTACATGGACTAGCAGTGGTTGCTACCTTATTCATCATCAGGGGACTCAAGGAGCTGCATGGCTGGAAACCTAGCCGATTCGGCTCATGTTTCCGCCATGTCAACATCTTAGAATGAATGGAGTAGATTATTAAGAGATTATGAATAGGGCAATTCATAATTTTCTAATTATATGTCAGCAGTTGTCAGCGGTAAGTGTACCCAACGACTCAACAGATTCAGATTAATGATGAGAAGATTCGTGAATCTTGGTTAACCAATCGATTCAGGACTTGTACATGTCTAGCCTAGTGACCTATTATGACACATACCACACTTAGTCCCCCTCATCCTTCTGTCTCTGTTTGCCATGAATTTTCATAAACTTACATTTTGTTTTTAACACAGTCCAGCTTCTTCCATACATGCTATGGCATAGTAATCGCTGTTGCAGTATTCATAATGATAAATTTTGAGAGTAATTGGCAGGTAATTGGTAAAATAGAGCATTGTAGTCAATGAAACTCAACAAACTGATAGTATCTCAAATTCAGTCATTGTTATTATTGTTATTTTTCTCCATCATCATCACTGTTAGCTGGTGTGTGTGAGTGATGTGTTGGAAGTTAGAAAGTTAGAAAGTTTAAGAATAAAAAATCCACAGACTCAAATAATATCAATATGTCAATAATTAAAACTATTTTTGATTGTATAGTAGAACCTTTCACATATATATGCAACTTCTCCTTTTTAATTGCAACTTTTCCAGAGAAAATGAAGCTGGAAAAGATATTCCCAGTTCATAAAAATGGTCAAAAGGATATTGTAACAAATTATAGACCAGTCTCATTACTATCTCAATTTTCCAAAATCCTAGAAAAATTATTTGTTAAAAGATCAGATAGCCTTATTGAGAAAAATAAATCACTGAATGATCAGCAATATGCTTTTAGAAGTAACAGATCAACATTCTTAGCTGGGATGGACTTTGTTGAAAATATATCAACATCAGTAGATGATAAACAACATGCTATTGGGTTTTTATAGATTTGAGCAAAGCTTTTCATAGAATCAGTCATTCCTTACTGTTACAGAAATGTGAATATTATGGAATAAGAGGAGTGGCAAATAATTGGCTACAGTTATTTGAGCAACACGTCTCAGTATGTGGTACAAAGAAGGCTATCCTGTGGAGTGCCTCAAGGCTCAGTACTGGGGCCTAAGCTGTTTATACTTTATTTTAATGATATTTGTAAGGTGTCCAATATCCTAAAATTTGTTATGTTTGCAGATAACACTAATTTATTTTGCAATTGAACAATTGATAATTAAAGTTCAAGCAGAATTAAGTTGCTTAAAAAAGTGGTTTGATTTAAATAAATTATCTTTAAATGAAAACAAAACAAAATTTATGGGTTTTGGTGCCTGTGAGGCAAAACAAGACATAAAGTTGCTATTAAGTGGATTTGAAATAGAAAGGGTTTATGAGAATAAGTTTTTAGGAGTTATAATAGACCATAAGCTTTGTTGGAAATCACATACAGAATATATGAAAAGTAATTTATCTGAGGCTATTGGCATAATTAATAGAATTAAGAATATATTACATAAGAAATGTTTGTTTGTTTTGTATTCATCACTCGTGTCACCATACATGTCATATTGTGCAGAAATTTAGGGACATGTTGGTAAAACAATTACAGATTCAATATTTAAACTTCAAAAAAGGGCAATAAGAATCATTAACAAAGCTTCATATTGTGAACATACTAATAAGCTTTTCATGGAATCCAATACCCTAGAATTTAGGGACATTGTGTACTTGAAAACCTTGGAAATACCATTTCGTGCTATAAACAAAAATCTTCCTCTTTGCCTACAAAAGTTATTTATATTCTGAGATGGGTATTATAATTTATGAGGTTTGTTTATTTTTGAAAGATATAAAGCCAGAACTAATGTTCAGCGCAGATGTAGAACTGTTTTAGGCATAAAGCTGTGGAATGAGCTTAGTGACAAATTTAAAACAAGCAGTTCTTTGTTAAAGTTCCAAAAATCTTTAAAATATAAGTTAATTAACAATTACCAGGAAATGTCAAATTAAAACTTAAAGGTAAACACGTAAAAAAATAAAAATGCTGGTATGTAGTATCATTTAGTAAGATCTTTGTTTGGCTGACTTTCTGGGTAAATTAAGAAAACTTTAGGATAGGCTACAATAAGCCAGGCGCTTCAGCCTACTCCTTTTTTTGGTTTTGATGTTCATCCATCCATCTTCTTCCGCTTTATCCGGGACCGGGTCGCGGGGGCAACAGCTTGAGCAGGGATACCCAGACTTCCCTCTCCCCAGACACTTCCTCCAGCTCTTCCGGGTGGACCCCAAGGCGTTCCCAGGCCAGCTGAGTGACATAGTCCCTCCAGCGTGTCCTGGGTCTTCCTCGGGGCCTCCTCCCGGTGGGGCATGCCCGGAACACCTCCCCGGGAAGGCGTCCAGGGGGCATTCGGAACAAATGCCCGAGCCACCTCAACTGGCTCCTTTCAATGTGGAGGAGCAGCGGCTCTACTCCGAGCTCCTCCCGGGTGACAGAGCTCCTCACCCTATCCCTAAGGGAGCGCCCCGCCACCCTGCGGAGAAAGCTCATTTCAGCCGCTTGTATCCGAGATCTCGTTCTTTCGGTCATGACCCAAAGTTCATGACCATAGGTGAGGGTAGGAACGTAGATTGACTGGTAAATTGAGAGCTTCACCTTGCGGCTCAGCTCTCTCTTCACCACGACGGACCGGTACAACGACCCCATTACTGCTGTCGCTGCACCAATCCGCCTGTCAATCTCACGCTCCCATCTTCCCTCACTCGTGAACAAGACCCCGAGATACTTAAACTCCTCCACTTGAGGCAGGAACTCTCCTCCAACCTGAAGGGGACAGACCACCTTTTTCCAGTCGAGAACCATGGCCTCGGATTTAGAGGTGCTGATTCTCATCCCAGCTGCTTCGCACTTGGCTGCGAACCTCCCCAGCGCACGCTGAAGGTCCTGGCCTGAAGAAGCCAACAGGACAACATCATCCGCAAAAAGCAGAGATGAAATCCTGTGGTTCCCAAACCAGACACCCTCCGGCCCCTGGCTGCGCCTAGAAATCCTGTCCATAAAAATAATGAACAGGACCGGTGACAAAGGGCAGCCCTGCCGGAAGCCAGCATGCACTGGGAACAGGTCCGACTTACTGCCGGCAATGCGGACCAAGCTCCTGCTCCGAGAGTACAGAGACCGCACAGCCCTTAGCAAAGGACCCCGGACCCCATATTCCCAGAGCACCTCCCACAGGATGCCACGGGGAACACGGTCGAATGCCTTCTCCAAGTCCACAAAACACATGTGGACCGGTTGGGCAAACTCCCATGAACCCTCAAGCACCCTGCGGAGGGTATAGAGCTGGTCCAGTGTTCCACGACCAGGATGAAAACCGCATTGTTCCTCTTGGATCCGAGGTTCGACTATCGGCCGGATTCTCCTCTCCAGTACCCTGGCATAGACTTTCCCGGGGAGGCTGAGGAGTGTGATCCCTCTGTAATTGGAGCACACCCTCCGGTTTTGATGTGAATTGTTAAAATGTATTATGTATTGTGATGTATGTGACCAAAAATAAAAATTATTCATTCATTCATAAAATAATTAATTATCTAATCAGTTCAATTTGACAGTATGTTTTCATTTTACCTCTACCCACCGGATTACATTAATTATTAGTTAATGAGAATTTATTTTTCACTGACTATCCATCCATCCATTTTCTATACTGCTTATCCGTCAAGGTCACAGGGGGGACATAAAGCCAGACTGCGACTACAGGCGAGAGGCGGGGTACACACTGGACTGGTCGCCAGTCAATCGCAGGGCCGACACACAAAGACATACAACCATTCACGCACACACTCACACCTAAGGGCAATGTACAGTAGCCAATTAACCTAATGTACATGTTTTTGGTATTGTGGGAGGAAGCCGGAGTACCCGGAGGAAACCCACGCAGAGACAGGGCCTAGAACCCTCTTGCTATGAGGTGACTGTGCTAACCACTGCACCACCGTGCCGCCCTTCACTGACTACTCCATATTACTTTTTCAGCATGCTTTGGTAGTTTTATTCACATTTATGACTTCTATTGATATGATAGTCTTCACTTCACTTCTATGGTATTTATGTTTCTGGTAACTGAAAATTGCAGGTCAGTACTGTGTAAGAAAATGGACTTTTCACCCAAGAAGGTTAATGAGGACAGGGTGGCAACTCTTGGGGAGGAAACCCCTTCTTACAGCATGGTGACATGACCCCCATCCTAGAAAGCTGGCCACTATCACCACACAGAGGACCACTGACAAGATCTACAATGGAACCTGTCTGTTCTCCACCACAAATTCAAAATGACTAAGTTATCATCTTGCTAGGTCCCAAAACTCATAGGCCTGTGAGAAGAGCATTAGGTACATCATGTTAAGAAACCAACTTGCCATTTTTGAGGCAGATCCAAAGACATTTCTCCAGCAATTCATAGCATTTATGGGACTAGGGTCCACCGCTTCCACGGTCAACAAAACAGTCAAAAAATGTATAAACCCAGTGTCTTTGGCTCCCAAACAAGTCAAATCTGTGTGGTCTGCAGGCAAGATGGTGGCCTTGATTTTCTGAGATACCAAGGTAGTGCTGCTGGTGGACAGCCTGTAAAAATGTCATACTTTTATAGGAACCTTTCATGCTGCTCTCCCAAGACAGCTTCAAGATAAAATCCTTGACTGACAAGAGGAGTGTGCTTCCACAATCCAGGAATGCAGATTTGAACTTGTCGTGATTTGGCACCCTCCCCATTACCTCTTCAAACAAGATGAAAAAGGAGCTCAGCGGTCACCATTTTGACAGTGTTATCACTGATGTGGGCCACTTTCTGGAGGTCCAAGATGCAGATTTCAACAAAGAAGGAATCCACGATTGCTGGACTAAATGTGTAATTGTAGGGTGGGTATAGGGGACTAAAATTGACTGAAACTTATCAATCGGCCCTCGTAAATCAAAATTTCTTTTGTTGGAGTACAGTTTTTGGTGATTTTACCTACATTTCCTGGTTCTGTCTTTGCAACTTCAAATGATCTTTGTACCTGTACTTGTCTACTATCAAGAACAATCTTTTCCCCTCATGCTGCCATGACTTTTGGGGACACCAAATAGACTTGCAATCATTCCCTGGAGGCTTAACCGCCACCTAACCATAACAATGAACATTGCTTGCCTAATCTAAACACACACATGCACATCATAATTCTGTTATATAAAGTTCAGTGTGTACATGTAGAAGAAGAAACTATAACAAATTTAAATCCCTCAATTTAGTGTCTCTCTTCATCCGAGTGGGACTTTGAAGAAAAACTGTCTCAACATTTTTATCCTGAATTACAGAATTAACAAGCAGTTTGAATTATATTTCCATCACATGTGGTCTGCTATGCATTAATTATTGATCTCCTGTTTCTATGCTAGCAAGACATAATTACCTTCTGTAATGTGAACCCTTAATCAAATTTAAACATTTATATTGCTTATCTTTCTGCCTAACCCCTTTGGCTAAATCTTCCTAATTACACCAATCAAATTGGGATGGAGAGTAATTCTTCTCCTTGCTTCAGTTAGAAAGCAGGGATGACATACATATTTCACTTGATGCCAAAGTACCTCACTTCCAACATGTTAAATAATGGCTGATGTCCCTCCTTTGTTTTGTCTGAAAGTGTACTGCAAGTTGAGAAATCCTTTGCTCAATAATTGTATTAAAAGGGATAATTACATGAATATATATTTATCTGCGAAAGAAATTTGAAACAGCCACTCACTAACCTTCAACCTCCATCGAAATATGCAACAGTCTTATGTCAAAGTACACATGATGATACATCTCGTCATTCTTTAGGTCATGTCTTTTTGCTTTTCTTTCATTCATGTTTCATGCTTCCTGTTTTCTTGTAAAACTTACCTCTCCTCTCGTTTCAGACCACTTTGCTTCCTGCCCCTGTATTTTCCCTGCAGTTCTGATTGTCTGCCCTGCCCTCATTAGATTCACCTGTGTCACATTATCGTTCCCCTCTCTTGTGTATTTAGTGTGTGCTTCTCCTCATGAGCAGGATCTCTCTGCAGTCTGCAAGGGATTGAGGGAACTCACCCAGGTTCAGGAAGAGGTCCAGAGCTCCACTGGTAATCAAGTGAACCGGCTGAGTAATCAGTTCCAACACCTGGTGAGTCGTCTGGATTCTCTGATGTCCCCCTGTCACCACTCCCCAACCAGCTCTTACTTCAGCTTTGGCCTCTGCTCTTGCCCCTGCTCGCCACTCCGCCAAGCCAGAGTGTTTTTCCAGAGATTCTGGGAATTGTCAGGCTCACCATGGCTGGTAATCACACAGAGCTCCTGAGCTTCCACCTTTATGACTCTTCTTTACATACTCTCATTCTACGGTTACCACGGCTAACTAAACATAACTCCCAGGTGAACTGGGCCACTGGTGAGGTTATGGGCTGGGGTGAAGGATGTTTGGTAACCTGTTGTCCCTCTGTTTCCACTCTGAAGTCTCCTCAAGCTTCTTTACCTGTTACCTCCAAGGTTACTGTGTCTGATCCCGTCCCCGAGTTTCCTCCCACATCAGTGTCTCTAGATTCCACCATACCACCATACCGACCTTACGACTGCTGCATAGACCTCTGAGAGCACCAAACCAGATTCACTGTCTCGCCCATTCAACCCTGACTCATCTCCCAAGTCTCTGTCTAGCATCCTGCCTCCTTTCTGTATGGTTCGGGCGGTTTCATGGAGTGTTGAAAGGAGGGTCAGGGAGGCTAATGCTAACATCTGGAAGCCAGATGGGTGTCCCCCAAATTGGCTGTTTGTTCCTGTTTCTCTCCCAGGTCATCCACACACTTCCCGATTCTCCTGTCATCCGGGTGTTTGTCAGACCATCTTTGTCATTAAACAGCACTTCTGGTGGCCCTCTATGGAAAAGAAGGTGGGGGAATATGTGGCAGCTTGTCCAGTTTGTGCCCAATGCAAGATTTACTGTTGTCCCCCACTGGGTCTCCTACTCCCTGTTTCTCATCATCCTGACTATCCCTGGAGTTTGCCAGGGAGTTTACCTCCCTCAGAAGGTAACACCACCATTCTCGCAGTTGTGGACAGATTCTCTAAGATGGTTCATTTCATTCCTCTGCCAAAGTTGCCCTCCACCAAGAAAATGGAGGAGATTATGCTGTCTCATGTGTTTCACCTGCATGGTTTCCCCAAGGATGTGGTGTCTGACCAAGGTCCCCAGTTTGTGTCTTGGTTTTGGAAGACATTTTGATTTCCTGGATGCCTTTCCACACCTGCCATGGGTTGTGGTTGGAGAGATGGTCCTCTATTTTGGTTTTGTAATCCAGTTTTGGCTTTTGTAATTCTTTTCATGTTGGCTCTTGCAGCATTGTACCGTTCCTTATTTCCTGACCTGAAGGCAGTGTTGCGGTCCTGGCAGTGCGACGTCAGGAGAGGGGAGGTCATGGATTCCTGCTGGCAACATTGTGAACCCTGACCTCAATCGAGGCTTTCAATATCACCATCCAGATCTGCCTGGGACATCAGGTGCCGTCCCTAGAGGGGGGGTACTGATACATCTCGTCATTCCTAAGATCATGTCTTTTTGTTTTTCTTTCATTCATGTTTCATGCTCCCTGTTTTATTGTGAAACTTACCTCTCCTCTCGTTCCCGCTTCACTTCCTGCCCCTGTGTTTTCCCTCCAGTTCTGATTGTCTGCCCTGCCCTCATTAGATTTACCTGTGTCTCATTATCGTTCCCCTGTGTTGTGTATTTAGTGTGTGCTTCACCTCCTCTCTGTGCCAGTTCGTCTTTGTACCTCAAAGTCAAACGTTCCAGCAGTCTTCATTATCTGTTTTCCTGGTTTTTTGGATTAGTTGCCTGTTTGTTGCTTCTGCCTTTGCCTTGCCCTTCGGATTTGTTTGCCGTGTGGACTGTCTATCGTGAACTGAAGCCCTTTGCAAGTAAACTGTGTTTGTTAGAAACTCAAACTGTTTCTTTGAGTCGTGCTTTTGAGTCCTGCTTTTGTGGAGTACCACTCGTAACACATGACACCAAAACTGTGTTGATGAATTGTTGGTTCTTGATAAATATGATAAAGAATATGTTTTAAAACTGCTCAGTGTTGGTTATATATAAATTAAGGAAAGGTTAAATATAAAAATATCAACTGCTTCTTACTTTTAAGTTAAACACCTTCCTAATATGAAGGTCATACTATTTCTGAAGAAGGCATAGAGTGCTGGCATTAAACAAACAAGTTTTGACTTTAAATTAACACTAAAAGAGAAAGGTAAGTCTGTTGATATAACACGTTTCTTACTGTCAACAGATCCCAAGAGAAGACTCAAACTAACAATGATGATGATGCAAACTAATTGTTCATATGTCGTCAGAGCCTGATATGTCTCATCAGCACGTGACACTGTCGCACTGGAAGACATGTTCGTTCATTACAATGGACACATATATTCTATAGTTTATTTTGACAAATCAAAGTCTGCCGTATTGCCTCAAATGAAATATTTATTACAGTTTACAGTTTTAGGAGAATACATTAATTCACAGTTGTAAACAGTCCCCAAACTAACCTTTTCTTTTATGAGTAATGCTTGCTAATATAAAGTGGCCAGAAAGTTACTGTGCCTTCTTTTATATTATTTTATATATTTTTTGGAATTAACCTATACATTTGTGATGCTTTTACAGATTTACACCAATAGTGACAGTTAGAGCTGGGTTTTGAGTTTGGAATTAAGAATTACAGACATGGGAAAGTCAGAAAGCATTGACAGACGGATATATTTTTGATTTGATCTTTTTTGTTGATAATAAGAAAAATATCTAATAAAAGAATAATAACAAAATAAATAATTCTCAGCCCAGGACACAGAGTACAGAGCAGATGTATTGGCAATCTGGCCATCTTGCTACTCTTTGATGATCTGTTTTCTCAAAAGTGTACAATAAGAAGGAACAGATAGGAACTTCTTGAGAAAACAAAACTTTATTGATGGTTATTGATTAGTGGAAGAACCATAGTACATGCACATACAATGACTGGGTAGGAAGCCTTGTTTTTGAACCACAACACCTACTGGAAGCAGAGCTCGGATAAAGTTGTAGTTGCGGAGTCAGACATTCAGCATAGTGAGGAATACAAGTTGTCAATGTTCTGATTGACAGTCGTCACACGCAGCACAAAGATGAAGGTTTGAACCAACAAAGCCAAGTGGCCTGAGGATTTTAATGCTGTCTTTTTTTTATATAATGTGATGCATCTGAGAGTTTTTCCAATTTAAATAGTTACAAATACAAAAAAAGGGAGATATTTAACAACACCACTAATTAGGAATAGTTGTAAACAGAACGTGGCACCAGAAGTGGCCTCTAGGCTGGCTTGCAATGCAGCCACAGCACAGCTCCTGTTGCCCATGTAGCGCTTTTCAAATAGACTATAAATTTATTCCATTAACTTCTATATTTACAGCATAGATTAGCCTTTTCACAAATCATTCATTTCTCGTATTTATTTAGTATTGTAATATAAGAGTTAATTCTCAAAGAGTAAAGGTTGAGTTCTAGAAAATAACAGAAAGGATGTCACATAAAGAATGACATGATACATGAGAAGAAAGAGAAGCAATATACATACGATTATAGAACTGATTTTAAAAAAATGCAACTTCAGCAGTGATATGTCTCAGGTTTATGTGAAAATTACAAGTTGCATGTACAAAATGGTACAGTTGACAAAAAGATGAATGAGAGTATCTACATGTGATTACATTATTTGTAAAGAATTAATAAAAATCTGAATATGATTTGATAGAAAATGAGACAGCTCGCCCTAACAACTCATCTACTCATCTAAATCTAAAACATTAAACCATTGTGTATTTTATACAAGAGAACATATTCACTGCACAGTTCAAATATAATTGTACATTGTTAATACATTGTTGAATTATTATATTTTAACCCCCCAACCCAGCTACCATCACCACCACCCTTCAACTTCAAATCTGAAAGAAAATGAAAAAAAACAAAAACAAGGTAGAGCAAAATGAACTAAAAGATAAAACAGACACAGTGGCATTGACCGCTGCTATATATATAGAGAGAGAGTCAGCCAAAATAATGTATACACACATCAGGAAAAAAGGGTAATGCCATCTGTTGGAAAAACATTGTACCATAGTACACAGTGTTATCGTAATTTGATCAAACTTCGAAAGAGGTATCTATATGTATAGAAGTACTTATACAAATTAAATATTCATGCATGTTTTTTTTTCCTGATGTGTGTATACATTATTTTGACTGACTCAACATATCTCTCTCTCTCTCTCTCTCTCTCTCGCTCTCTCTCTCTCTCTCTCTCTCTCTCTCTATATATATATATATATATATATATGTTTATATATATAATTATTTTTTTAAATCTCTCCTGTAATATAAAAATGATCAGTTATACCAAGGAATATATTGGAAGTTTATATAAAAAACATCTATGTCTAGATTGCCAACATTAGTCACTGTGGAAGAAGATTAGTGCCATAAAACATTTAATCTTACAATTCTTGAGTCAGAATTCTGTGATTAAAGTTTGACTTCCTTACTCATGATCCCAACTTTTTCCTGGGAATTTTGCAATTAATTTAATTTTACCTACTAAATCTATTGCCTTAAGAGATATGACCCCAATTCTTTTTCTTATCACAGCATGTGAACTAAGCAGTTAAATGGTGGAACAGTTTAGTTGTCATGGCAATCCTTTTTTTTCTATTAATTAACTTATAATTAATATCTATGTAGAATCTTGACCACACACATACACCAGAACCTTTGGCTTGAAGTGATGTAAGATATAATCACATTATTGAGTCAGTAAATCTACAGCCTGAACAACTGACTCTCACAACTGACATAATTTCCTCCCCAAAAAGAAAAATAAAATACACCTCTTTTATCTATGGAAACTGAGAGCAGCTGTGATTGCTTTGAGCTTTGTAGTCTTTTTATTTTCTTTTTTTTTTTCTAAAAATCATTACTTTATTTCCTCAATATATGAAGCTAGCATATGGAAGAGCAGAAATGCTGTTATTCAGCCTGATCTCACCAAATGGCATATGAATAACTCTCCAATTTCTTTAAGTCATTTCACATGTAATCACAATGCATTTGTTGCTTTTATGTCATTTTAAGCCAAATGTTAGAGAGGAAAAAATGACAGATGACATAGTATGAAGAGCGAGAAGATTCACGCATGGAGGAGTTGGTGGAAGTGGGTGAAACTTTGAACTACTTTCATTTTTGTTCATAAATGAAGTCACTTAACATATTAAGCCTCTGTTACATAACTTCGATTATGTAGCTGAGGTTACTCATGCCGATAAATAAATGTATTTCAACCCAAACCATTATCTTTTCCTAAACCCAACCAAGTGGTCTTAATGGCTAAACCCAATCAAACTGTGACACATGGTCATGTGACTAAGACAACGTTAAATGACAAGTTGCATGATGAAAGACATGATAAAAAAAGTAGTGTTCTAGTGGCTACACACCATTCTGTGAGGTCACATTGTGTGATCAGAGAAATGACTTTATGCAACATCTTGTGATGAAAACCAAGGTTCTTTTATTAATAAAATGCATTGCATTCACTAAAGGTAAAAAAAAATGAGCTATGACTCAAATAAAAATGCAGTTCATTTGATAAGGCTATTTTTTGGCCAAATGTGTTCTAGAATTTAAACCAAATCAGACAGATAACTGATTTTCAATATCTATTTTCATGTTTAAAATGTTTAATATGGTTGAATGAGTATCCAACACAGATAATATTTTCATGGGTATCATCCAAGTCATGTTTATCAATATCCACTGGTGATATCCTTACTTCCATTTGTGGTATCCTCATCCTCTTTACGCAGATGTCTGCAAATGTTCTCTTACTTATGAGACCAAAAACTTTGAATTGATCTGATGCTCAATTCTGAGCCGGGTAAAGTTTTTTTTTGTTTTTGTTTTTTTTTAAATAAATAATAAATACATCTCCTGATCAATACATATCAATTTCAGGCTTAAATTTCAGGCATGGTCTAAGCACCATGCACTTCCAGCACCACCCATCCCACCCATTCAGAATGCAAATACGATTACAGATTATTTTGCTGGTTGAACAGACACAGACAATGGTGCACTAACTCAGCCTTATGGATATAATTTATATTGCATATATACACTGCATAACATAACAAGTCAAAATTATATGAATTTTTTCCTTTCTTTGCGAATGCAATACAATTTCATATGTTAAGAGACAAAAAAACAAGAAAACCTGTTGCACTTAGTGGAAATGGGTTATAATGCATATAATGTTGATTGCAATGCAGACACTACATATTTTGGGAATGAATTATTACCTTGGTTTGGCAAAATAATACATTCACATGTGGGTAGGTAGGTAGGTAGGTAACAAGATACAAAAGTTGTGATGATGGACAATATAAATCATGGCTGCCCTCAGCTTCTCATTCATACTCACCCTCAACAGTTCACAAAAGAACTTTTTGTTTGTATACATTTTTTTTCAAGACTTACATATTTACCTCCTCCCAAACCAAAGGGAAAAAAATATAATTGCTAAATCGACAGAGGAAGAGCCAAAGGAAGCTGAAAGAAATAATGTAAAATAACAACAACTGACTAGCATAGTCACTTTAAACACTCTTACAAAACATAAAAACCCAAAAGTGTTATTCTATACAAGCCCTATCAATCTGAATCTGATAAATATTTCCTGTGTCCTAATCATTGCTCTAGCAGCTCTTTAATAGTACCATGGAAAAACCTCTACAGCTGATAATCTGTTTAAATCTTTAGAAATTAAAAACCCACAATATCAAAATACACAGCACAAAATATCTGAGGTATAAGATGAAAAATATCAGGTGTCATTTTATTCTTTTTATTTTTTATTTTTTTGTACTTCTCTCTTAGGAGATGCTGAAATTATGCTTAAACTGCATGTATTGCAATACCCAGGCCTCAGTAACATTTCTCCTCTGATAACTCTGTCACTCTCATTCGCTCACACACTCAATCACACACACAATTTCTTCCTTTCCTGCTGGAAGGTTGAGTGGAGGTGGATGGAGGTGTTGCTAATAGGGTGCGAAGCGGCTGTAGCCTCCCCGGTATATACTAGCTTGGAGAGAGGACAGCACTAGCCCCACATCGTCAGCATGGCTTCGAGTTTTGGCATCTGTCAGCGGGGCGAATGCATTCTGAAACAGACAAATACATGCATGGACAAACACAGACACACACATACAGGCATATACACCCAAAAGAGAATGCAAACATCCCCACCCCCACCCACCCACACACACACACACACACACACACACACACACACACACACAAATTCATTGAAACAACAAGGTACACACAAAAAAGCATGAAAACACACACACACACACACACACACACAAAATAACACACAACACAAGCCTTGTTAGCCCCGCTAAGTCCTGCACAAACCACAACTAAAACTCCAACATTACGTTACCGTTATTCCAGTGCACACCCATGGGGGATGAAAAGACCAATGACCGGAGAAATCGTCATGCAGCAAGCACAGCGAGACGCTTCATGCCAGGGGTACATGCCAACAGCTATGTGAAAGAAATCCAGTTAATACAACCATGAACAAGTGGAGGAAAAAGATTAATCAAAGAAATAAAGTCAAAAGGTGACTTAAAGCAGAATGTGAACCAGGAAGTGCTGGATCTTTTGGATGGAACATGCTGGTTTATAACAGGAGGCGGTGATGGAGGCAGTTGCAGCTTTTCATTTTCATTCATGAAATGTGCTTTGCTTCTCTGAAATTTTCTGTCGAACAAAAGTTTCATTTGTTTGGTTTGCGGTATTTTTTACTAATCTGAACAGAATCTTCATCACAAATGCTCTTAAATACATGTTTCCCTTACTTATGGCTTTTCATTGCATCGTGGTCTCTACCGCTAAGGGTAAAAGAACTGATGCAGGTAAAAGTGACCACTAAGTAATGTCTTTTCACATCAATTATATTTCCGCTCAGCTCTCAGTTTTCAGCCTCACGTGCCGCTGAATAGAAATGATAGAGGTGTCTCCCCTCCCTGATTAAAAGGATTACAAACGCATTCCCATCCAGGGTAGTTAGGTATGAGGTTAACATGAAAGGAACATTTGGTGAAATTTGATGTACTTGGTTAAGTTTAGGAAAAGATGTCATTGATATTTGGTTTCACAGTGGGCTTGAATAAGCAACCATGAATAAAACAAATCTTTTCAGGGTCATGGAGCCTAACCCAGCTGACACTGGTTAATTGGTTCATCGAGAGTGGAATCAGAAAACAAAATCTAAAATTTGAGTATAATACACTTTAGTCAGTTCTGTTGCTTGTCTGTTCACTGCAGTAGAGGACTAAAGTGATGGTGCTGTTTTTAAAAATAATAATAATAATAAAAAGATGGGGTATCAAGACTCAGTTTGATACCCATGACAGGGCCTAGTAATAATGCTGAAATCATATAACATTAGAAATAGACTTTCATGGAAATGGGAAAGCTACTTTGAAATAGCCTTGCAAGCTACTTATTACCTCACACTGGAAGAAGATGAACCACAGCAAAGGCACTCTCAGGGAGAAATCTAGATTGGTTTATTGAAGCTACTCAGAAAAAAAGCAGTTAAAACTACTTTGTAAAAATCATTCTATTGACTATATTCATCTGATACAAAATTTTAGCAGTAAAAGTAAAAGTAAAAAATGCCACTCAATTATGTTTATTGTAAAAAGTGCCCACTTAGTCAGCTGGTTATATATAAACAAACAAACAAACAAAAAAGATAACATAACCCACTACAGAGAGTGGACCATTTAATTGGAATTAAAGGAACTGCATTAAGCTGCTACCAGTCCTGTTTATCAGATTGATTTTAGTTTGAACATGGACCACTATTATATATACTACTCCTTATACATGCTACCTGTAGATAATGTTATTAGGAAACACTCCATAAATTTTCTTTTTGCTATGCGGATACCAGCAATTATACTTATCAATGAAGAGATGAAACCAATCTACCAACTAGGCTTGAGGCATGTCTTAAAGACATAAAAACCTGGATGACCTGCAAGTTTCTGCTGCTAAACTCAAACAACTGATGTTTCGGCTTTGACTCGGTCACTCCAGAACATTCACTTTGCTGTCTTTAAACGGATTCTGTGTAGCTTTTTTTGTGTACTTTGGGCCATTGTGTTCCTGGAAAATAAATGCTCTCTCAAGTAGTAGTTCTGTTCTGTTGTTCTGTTGCAGATTGAATCAGATTGTCAAGTGAGGAAATTTGTTTATATCCATCCCCTGACTTATACTTTTCTTGAAGTTGCTTGGAGTGTTCTTTTTTTCTCAATGGTGCAATTGTGGAGCTAATAGCACCAAATTGTCACTTTAACAACACTTTTACAAACTGGACTGGTGCAAGAACGTGGACATGGTCTACAGAAAGGGCCAGAGCCGCCTCTACTTTCTGAGGCGGCTGAGGTCCTTCAACATCTGCAGGACGATGCTGAGGATGTTCTACGAGTCGGTGGTGTCCAGTGCCATCACATATGCCGTTGCCTGCTGGGGCAGCTGCCTGAGGGTGAGGGACACTAACAGACTCAATAGAATCATCAAGAAGGCCAGCCATGTTGTGGGAGAGGAACTGGACTCTCTGACAGTGGTGTCTGAGAGGAGGATGTTGTCCAAAATAAGAACTATACTGGACTTTCCCTCTCACCCTCTCCACAATGTGCTGATCGGCTACAGGAGCTCGTTCAGCAACAGACTCATACTGCCACGATGCACCACAGAGCGACACAGGAAATCATTCCTGCCTGTCGCCATCAAACTGTTAAACTCAGCACTGTGACGGACACACTCACTGTTTATACAATGTACATATTGGCTACTTTTACACATTGTACATACCTGTATTTTTAAATTTTCTTAAAAAATTTTTTGAATACAGTTTTTGTAAATACTACTGTACTTGAGATTTTAGTTTTTGTTTATCCTATTTATATACTCTGCACTTTTCTCCTTTCTTGGTCGGGAATACTGCATGTGCAATTGTCTGTAGAAACAAGAATTTCCCTCCAGGGATTAATAAAGGAATTCTGATTCTGATTCTGATTCTGATAAAAGGGACAAATATTTACGCACATGCAGTATGTCACTTATTTAACATTATATATTTTTAATTAATTGACAATCAGTTTTCAGAAATCTGTTTTCCCTTTGAAAGAGATTTTTAAATTTTTTTTGTGAATAACAAAAATAAAAAATGCGTCAATATCTGTCAATATTAAAGATTACATTAAAGTTTGTTATTTTTCGGTGCTCTACACATAAATTAAAACGAACTGAATTGAAATGCGATAAAAACGTGAACATAGCTGATCTAACAACAAGCTACTATAAAATGTACACTCACCAGCACTGCATAAATATCAAGGATGTAACCACTGACAAAGATATCACAACTGAGACAAATAATTAAGAGAACGAAGAAATATAATGTAAATTCAAATAAAAGTGTTTCTTTGTGGCAGGTGCACATGGCAGCAGAAACAACAACAATTGTTTATAATGCTAACTGTGGAACTAAGAGACTTAGGAAACTTGCATTACAAAGTAATTAAGCAAGTGTCTTTTCACTGTTGATGATGATGATAAAGTCTGTTCAATTTTGAGCATGTTGTTTGCACCTAACCAGTAAGGTCTGACAATCTGTCCCTTAGGTCCACCCAGCTTTCTTACTCAGTTCTTTCCACTCTTGCCTCCTCATTGTGTGACTGTGGCACCACAAGGGATTTAATTATCAAAATGACTAATTATTTTATTACCAGGGAGTGTGGGGTGAGGTGGTATCCACCAAATTAGAAATATAATAACTAACATGGACTGGGCTGCCAAGGCATGAAGACATTCATCACCTTTTACAGGCTGGATTAATGTGTCATTTGGATTGCCGTTAGCAGCACAGACAAATTCAATTAAGTTTAAGTGAGGAAATGTCAGCGCTGCAGAAAAGCTCATGCATATTGACTGAAGAAGAGAATGGGATGGGGAGGGGACAGTAAAAAGAGATGAACATGTGTGGAGCTTTTTGAGTGTGGCTGGCAAAATGTAATTTATAGCTAACAGTACAATTGTTTTTAGTGTATGAATCAATAAACTAGTTCCCTAAGTCACTTTAGGTAATGTCTATGCATTGGACACGTGTATACATTGGTTGCATCTTTCACAGTCTTCTTTGCCTTTGTAAAAGAGGGCTGTCAAATGGAAAAAATAATTACATATAATAGTTTTATCTATAATACTGATGATTGTCATGCGTAGTGAGCTATCTTTCAAAGTACTTTAAATGTAAAAGAAATTTGATAATAGCCATCATTTGAAAAATGATGGCTATTATGCCCTGCACATAGCGAAAGCAGATTATTTGTGTTTCAAGTACAAAATGGTGAATGGTGAGGACAGTATGGTCTTACCGTTAAAGGCTAAATTTGGTCAAGTCAGTGTTAATACGAGGGTGTAATTTTCACTGACTTTGTTTTTCCTAAAGGTTTTGTATCAGTGCTCTCCCAAACATAATAATACTGCAAGACCAAAGCACTTGCAGTAAACATGTAAATAAAACATCAGATTTGCAGTATTTCAAGAGTAAACAGACTACATTGGTGATTTAAATATGGTAGATACATTTAATAAACTTAATATTTTTGCACTTTTTCTGGTTACATTTTTCTACATGTAAGATTTTCTGACTTCTCAGCTAACAAACGATTATTACATCTTTTTGTTTTAATTACTCTTCTGCTTGTCATGGTTTGAGTTCTACTTTAGTTATTTCCTGTTTTATTATATTCACTCTTGTCATGTGTCATATTCTGAGTTATGTTTCTGTATCTCCATCCCACCTTTGTGATAGCCCTGATTAGTTTAAACTGTGTCTGATTTTTGATTTCATTTTGTTGTCTTGATGGACCACTCTCGTTGGGATTATTCTTTGCTTGACTCCTGTCTCTGTTACCACATGCGGTGAATTTACTGAATCTAATTAGATTCAGTAAATGAGTTCATTGGCAGAAATATTACTGAAATGGGGTTCTATAAAATTTCATAAAGAACTCTTTTTAGAAAGTAAACAAGCTGAGTTGAAAGAAATGCAAGGTGTGCCCCAGTTATAAAAATATTACATTTCACAGCCTCTCTGAGAGAGCTTATGCCATGGTACTGGAAAGCAGTAGCCCAGATCTTTAGTTGCAAGAATACTGGGCAAAGAATTTGCTTTGTCCATTCTGCATGTGCTTGGTATTCTTACAGAAAGCCACATCTCCTTGGTAGTTTTGGTGGGAAGTTCCATGGGAGTGCAGGATGTTAAGGCCATTCCCACCTGCCATCTGGGCCTTGTATAACAAAAGTGGGAAATGTATCTTTATTCTCCCCGGTTCTGACAAGGTTAAACCTTGTCATCGATTCAGTTTGTGAGTTTCACGGACAGATTGAATGAAGGGTGTGGTGATATGATTACCTCAAAATCACATCTCTTTAATGTTGTTCTGATAACTTCATCAGATGGTTAGGGTCGATCGAGAACTCAAATGAAGAAATGAATTTAAGTGTCTTTGGAGTCTTGTTCACAAATCAGGGTAAGATGGCAATTGCTGTACCAGAGGAGGGAACTCAGTTTACAGGCCTACAGTGTCTACATTACAAAGGTAAAGCATCAGATTGTACTACATTAAAGTAAGACATTTAGCTCATGTAGCTCTAAAAATATTTAGTTTATTTTTGTATTTGATGGAGCAGCATTTGTTGTGATCATACATATTTTTATGGTGTTTAATTTTTTAAAAATTACTAAGTTGCCATTAGAAATTATCAGAATAATGTTGACATTGCCCTAATAAACAACACCATAGGAGACAGCTGGTCAGTTAGCCTTCATTATTCTTACTCCACTTAAGCTTGTGGACGCAGTACAACTCTGGGACAAGGAGTTCAGTTGTAACATGTATTTTAAAGATACATTTCTAGAGATTTGGAAAACAAAAAGTTTGATTTTAGAAACTTTGAAAATGAGAAGTGGGATGATGCACAATGTGAAGAGGGCCAGGAAAACAGATGTGTGACACTGATAGTCTTACCATGGCACCAACGCTGTATGTGGCTGCTGGAGTGAGTGAGTGGTTGTAGGGGTCAGCAGCATATACTCGTCCGTAGCTGCAGAAACACATGAAAAAACAGATAATGATGAAGAGACATGTTAATATTGTACATATCATCAAGGTCCTGTTCGCTATTTTCATGGACAGGGTTTCTAGGCACAGCCAGGGGCCGGAGGGTGCCCAGTTTGGGAACCACAGGATTTCATCTCTGCTTTTTGCAGATGATGTTGTCCTGTTGGCTTCTTCAAGCCAGGACCTTCAGTGTGCACTAGGGGGGGTTGCAGCTGAGTGTGAAGCGGCTGGCATGAGAATCAGCACCTCCAAATCTGAGGCCATGGTTCTCGACTGGGAAAAAGGTGGTTTGTCCCCTCCAGGTCAGAGGAGAGCTTATGCCTGAAGTGGAGGTGTTCAAGTACCTCGTTGTCTTGTTCACGAGTGAGGGAAGATGGGAGCATGAAATTGACAGACGGATTGGTGCAGCGACAGCAGTAATGCGATCGATGTATCAGTCCATTGTGGTGAAGAAAGACCTTAGCCAAAAGGCGAGGACCACGATTTACCACTCAATCTACGTTCCTACCCTCACCTATGGTCATGAACTTTGGGTCATGCCCTAAAGAACGAGATCCTGGATACAAGCGGCTGAAATGAGCTTCCTCCACGGGATGGCGGGGTGCTCCCTTAGAGATAGGGTGAGGAGCTCTGTCACCCGGGAGGAGCTTGGAGTAGCGCCATTGCTCCTCTACATCAAGAGGAGCCAGTTGGGGTGGCTTGGCCATCTGTTTTGGATGTCTCCTGGACGCCTCCCTGGGAAGGTGTTTCGGGCATGTCCCACCAGGAGGAGGACCCGAGGAAGACCCAGGACACACTGAGGGGACTATGTCACATGGATGGCCTGGGAACGCTTTGAGGTCCACCCGGAAGACCTGGAGGAAGTGTCTGGGGAAAGTGATGTCAAGATATCCCTGCTCAAGTTGCAGCCCTCTCGGATAAAGCGGAAGAAAATGGATGGATGGATGAATGTATATCATCAATGTCAACATCTAGTCTTCAGAAAGTGTAAATATCAAATTCATAATTAAGGTGACAAAGTCACTGTTTCATTGCCTCTCTAAGTTGATGATGAAGCCTCACAAGTGGCAATTAGACTACAATGCAGACTAAAACCGCAGGCTGCAATGTTAATCACGTCTCTCAAGAAAAAAGGAAAAAAAATTCTGACTTGAAATCTGTGAATAATAAGTGGTAGTTTCAACTTTTTTAATTTAAAATGATCAAGTACTATAAAAACATGCGCTTACACTAATACAGTCAAAATCAGAATTAGCACATAGCATATCCAAGTTTCAGTAAAAATCATTTTTTGCGTATATCAAAATTAGAGAACTAGAAAGACAGAGGATGGTGACCTTAATAATTCAGAATTAAACACTAAAAATTCTGACTTACTGTGTCATAAATTTGACTTCTCATAAGTACCTAATTTTTGTCATGTGTACAGATCCATTCAATTTAATAATCCCAGTGGTTATGATAAGTCTTGTGAAAATGGACTAAATATATAAACAAAGAATAGAGGACGAGTTTTCTAGAAAGAACTATACAACTGCAGTGTTTATTCCAACTGAGCAGCCATGCTGTGGCCAACCAGTCCCCTCCTTCTTCCACTCCATTTCCTAGCCTAGTCATGATAAGGGCCAATCAGGGGCCAGGGCCTGTGCCCATAATTGAGCTGATTTGCATAGTGGCCCAGTGGTTGAAGCGATTAGAAGTTAATCCCGATTAGTTTTGGACATTGCTATTCACCATGCAGCCCCCTCAACACCCACACTCAGCCCAGCACCGCATTTGACCTATCTTATCTCACAGCGCAGGGCTCTAACCCATCATCAGTGTGTGTGTGACAGTGTGCATGTGCGAAAGTGTGTGATAAACTGTAACCACAACACAAATTCAAATGCAATTTGAGTCAAATGCATTTTTAAAATGACCCTGAGGTGAAAAGATAAACATGGAAACAACATTTTCAACAGCTCAACTAAATGGTTGGGAGTTTGGTCAAATGCACAAGGTTTCTGATGGGAAAGGAATAATTCTACAAGAGCACACAGTTATACAACTATAATAATATCCATCAAGTATCTAAATCACTTCAGCCTGATGACATAAAACTGGTAAATCTGGTAGAATAACAACCTATATTTTGAAAAATGTTCCCTTTTGAACATTTTCTTGCTGAGAGAAAGATTTCACATGTGTGTGTATATTATGTACAAAGCTGGAATCACATCAGCATCTCTGTGAGAGTGTGCTTTGTTACAGTGGTGCTTTGAGCTCAATGCTACATAAGCATACTAACATGGTCACCATAACAATGCTAGTATGCTGATGTTATATGGGGATAATGTTTACCATGTTCATCAACTACCATGCTAACATCTGCTAATACTAACATAACCGAGAAATTCAAGCAAAAAATAAATAAATAAATAAATAAATCTTTGGTTTATGGTGGTCAAATTTTCCATCAATGTCAGCTGTACTTGTTGTTTTATGCTAATATTAGCAAATGTTAGCATGGTAAACCAGGTTAGATTTATGGTGGCACTGGAGGAAAAGTTAGGGCATATATGCAAGAGGTGACCTGCAAACCAACAAAAGTAAATGTGTTTTAGCACAAGTACCTGTCCAGTCACATGTTGAGCCAGGCTAGCTGTTTCCACTTGTTTCCATTCTCTATGTAACCTAGACTATGTGATGACTCTGTCTCCATGCTTAATGCACAAAGATGAGACTCTTTCCAAAGTTAAAGATTCACAACACTCTCAGCGGTATTCAAGGTAATCTGTCTATGCGTCAGTAAATGTTTAGAGCTGAGAATTGACAGGAGGGGTAACATTTTGGGTCACAAAGCTTGAGCACATTATTTTTCATCCAGCTGTCCAAATAAATGACTTTATTACAAAAACAAATTCTGATAGGATAGGATTTGATTCTGGGTATAACAGTTCCTGCTCTGGTAAAGGGCCAAAAAAGTCTGTTTTCACCCATGTGCATGTGTGTAGTAATTTGAGGATGCTTTTAATGTGCATGCATGCATGGCCACAATAACATGCATGCATTCATGCGTCATGCATCAGCGACTGTATTGCATTTGTATTGGTGTGCATGCTGTGTGAACAAGACCGGGTCTGGTCAAGCCTCATGAAAGCAGCTGCGGCTGCTACTCATTTGTGACTGTCATGGCAATGAACATGACCCACACAGTGCCAGTGTGGCTGTGCACAGATGGGCACATCAAGGCTACACAGGCACACAAGCAAGCCCCCAGTGAGAAACATTCTGCTTGTAAGCCTTTGTTTGTTTAAAGCTCCATTAACTGATTGTTTGGCCAACTAGGGGCAGTAAAACAAGCTGATAACACAACATACAATACAGCGAAGAAGTTGTGGCAAATAGTTGCCAGAACACCATCAGCAGACACAG
Source organism: Scatophagus argus (assembly GCF_020382885.2). Taxonomy (NCBI): domain Eukaryota; kingdom Metazoa; phylum Chordata; class Actinopteri; family Scatophagidae; genus Scatophagus; species Scatophagus argus. The sequence goes on along the minus strand of NC_058508.1, from coordinate 1,674,876 downwards.
AAAATAAATTGTTTCATTAATTTTCAGGATTTCTGTGGAGATTCTCAGTTATCCAGGTCATATTCATGAAGATTGTCAATCTTCACATGTCCAGGCGCCTTGCTTTAACTTTTTGAGTTAATTTGCAGTAGTGTCTGCATCCACCTGAATGCAAATCCAATGTTCACTCTCCTTTGAGTTCCTGTTTGATCAGTTGCAGAGATTAGCTGGCTCTTTAGTTGTTACATGCTCTACTATGCTCACCAAATAATGTATTTTTGTCAGTCTGCTGCTCGAAGCTAGACAGGTAGTGTACAATGAGTTTATCAGAGACATGAGACGTAAGTTTAAAGAAAAGCAAAACAGACAAATCTAACTTCATGGCTGCCAACAAAGCCAGGAAGGCTTATGAGCAGTGCACTGCAGACAGTTTTTTTGTCATAAGTACTCTACTTTGTCTGCTGGACTCTTTTATTCGTAGTATGATTGAAATCTAAGGAAAATAAAAACATTCTGAGATTAAGTGGTAAATTTACATGAAAAAAAAATCATAAATTTGTGAAGAACTTGAACATTCACTGACATTACATTGGCAAATTTACAAAATTTGTCAATTTGCAATAGATGTCCTGTTAAGGTTTGTGCATTATGCTGTTATAAACATCTGTATCTGTTTCGACTTAAAAGCCATCCATTGTGCCAGTGGACAGAAATCCTTAATTTCTTAATAAGACTTTTATTCCAAAATATTTTCAGGAACCTATTTACTGCGCCACTCTCTCCCTCACCTCACATAACTTAAAATAGTGTTTCAAAAGCAAAAGTCACCTTCTGATTTGGGCCTATTCATTTCTGCAGAACATTACAGTTAAACCAACTAGTGGTTCTATTGAGAGTAGCTACCACTATCTATCACCTGTGTGTAAAATAAACAGGTGGGATTTAAATTAGATGGTTCATGTAATTATTCCAATTGAACTAATCCAAATTGATTGCGCTTGGTTGCAGTTGTTAGACTTTGCAGATGGCCTTGTGAGTACTGAGAATAGCAACCCTTTGGCTTAATATTGTTTGATGAACAATATGAACAATTTCATATAAGGTCCATGTACAGTTTATAAATTATTGTGTTTTGAATTTCAATGCCAATACAGCCAACACAGTAGTGTAGTGTTTTGGTGTAGAACTACATTAGCATGAAGGGTTTACAGCAATTTTCTGTAGTTATTCCTTAAGACTCAGTATTCATCATATCACCAAGTTTCAAGAATGTAACGCAAGTGTAATTTAAAATTAATAAAAGTACTGAGGCAATGAATAAATCTTTTCCACTTCTAATTTTGCCTTAATTCTTTCTTGGCAAATATAGCGAGTGTCATCATTCAAGCATAATAGCTTGTTTTTAAGTGAAGTGTATCTACTATGTCTGCTAACATATTAGCTGCTCTTATTGTCTAGAGCTACAGTCTGCAATATAATAATTTTACATCCTGAACTAACTACCACCCAAGATTATTAATTCATACTAAGCTTTAAAAAAAAAAGAAAAAAAAAGATTATAGGGAATCTGACGCAGAAGATGAATAATGAATTAAATAAAAAGGACAGACATCTGAAAGTCCTATGCAATTCGACACTAAATCGACACACCAGTGCTTACTAATTTAAAACAAATTATTCATTGTGTCATGAATCTATCTATTATTAATAAAATGGTGGGGGGCATATGGGAGTTAAGACACACTTGAATATTATTTCAACCCTAGAAACCACTATTTCACTTCAAGCCTTTTCCAGTGTTCCGGCGAGTATTTCCACATTAACCAGACCGTATCTATGACTCTATGTTGTATTTTTATTGTTGTTGTTTTTTTTATCATATACAAAGTGATGTCTTACAGGAAGGACATCTCAAGAGACTGAAGCAACTATAAGCTGCAGAGCAATCCAACGTAATTGTGCTGTTGTCCTGTTTTTGTTGAGTCTTTCTAAGGGAAGTACTGAGTCAGAGATCAAACGCCGACCTTCATGAGTATTCAGCCTGTACATTATGGATCTGTTTCTATGTTATCTTAAATGTGTGTGTGGTGGTTGGCAAGGGAGATTATTAGAAGAATATGGGTCTGGGTTATCCTGCTTACTGAGTGTTAGTAACCTTATCGCCAGAATTTTAAAAAATGTGCATCAGTCGAAACTGCAGATTACACAGTATTTTACCTCTGGGCTGGATTCAGGCCATACTTTCCCATATATTATATACATATATTTTAATATATTGTAAAAAAAAAAAAAAAGCCATGTGTCTAAACTGTTTTAATTTGCTACTGATGCTATTTTGATATTTATACAACAAACTTGTTTCCTTGTTTTTGTCACATTTATGTTGCATGTTACCTTTTTAATAATCTTTATTTTGTAAAAGGATAATTACACCATGGCTACTGAAAATTCAGGGTTATGATTGACTATTAAACTGTAGGACAGCAACAGTGAGGCTTATCTTAAGATCTTTTTGCATGAAACTGAACTTTCAAATCAGCGAATGGTTGCAGAAGGAAAGAGAGGGCTTTGTAAAGATTTAGTTTGCATCAGTGAAGCTGTACCCTGCAGATCTGAGGGACAGCTGCAGGGAGAGGAGACAGGCCTTGAGAGGAAATGCCACCAAAACAGAAAAGAATATGAGGAGAAGTAAAGAATACTCAGGTAGTAGAGAAAGAAAGAAAGACAACAAAAGTCCAACATGTCTGTGACACATGAAGGGGAGATAACATAGTAATATACTATACCACAAGATAGTACTGAAACAGAATGTCACACTATTGCCCATTCTTAGGGTTGTGTGCATCGAGTAAAATTTCCCTGTCTCCCATTTGCTGAAAACACTTGCTTAAATTTAAAATTTTCTGTCTGAGTTTTGCAAACCTCGTTTGTTGAGAGTGAAAACTGGTTACTGGTTGTACATTCCACGCCATATATACAAAAGTATTTGGACATATCTCTTTATTACTGAATGGTATATGAACACATCATTGTCCATGTTAATGCAGACCAAGTCCAAGACTCAATGCCTTGTAAATAAAGCCAGTGCAAATCGGACAAATGCCATTATTATATCCTGTCAACATCAAATATAATGAAAACAAATCCCGTAATGTGTCAGTGACAGTTTATATCTTACCTGTCACTGTATGCAGCAGCTGTGGTAGCAGTAGGTTGGGCATATCTGTAGGCAGCGTAACCACCCTGGAAACCCAGACACACACACATACACACACAAAAACACAAAGAGTTGGTGAGTTCAGTATTCTGAATTATTATATTTTTCTCATCATTTCTACTGTATTTAATGCCTGTACTGTAAATTACACACATGAATTGTCTAAACCAAAATGTTCTTATCTGTGATAAAGCAATATACGACATATATCATATAAGGTACATTTCAATATGATAAATTCGTATGTGTTTTTCTGTGAGACTAAATATTGTACAACATTAAGTCTAAAAAAAGAAATGTATGTTTGTTGTTTTTTTTTAAAAATTGTGGAATTTGACTGAAATTGTTAAATCCCCTGATTTTCCAGAAAATATACCGAGGACACGACCTAAATGTTCTCAGCTGGTAGCGTGGTGAACAACCTATTATCTCCTTGAATTCCACGATGACCCTATGTCTCACTGTTGAGCTGCTGAGTTCACTGACTGTCTGTAGGTCGGTCTGATACTAAAAAATAAAGGATGATGTTGGCAGCAGTAACAGGACTTGCGCTTTATCAAGAAGATGTACAGTATCATGTGTAAAACTATAACACAGGGCTGTAAAGTTTTAAGCAAGGAAGAATAATCTTCACTGTAGCTGTCTAGATACCTTTGACCACTTGCTGCCATTAGTTAGCTACCTCAGGTAGCTATGCAACTCTAGTAGCCCTATTAGCTGACTCAGGTCTGCCTGGACAGTTGAGAGCCTTTCAGAGCTGTTGGTGTTTTCACTGTGGGCAATGGAACTATCTCAGCAGCGTCAGAGATCAAGATGCCAGTTTGACAACACCACTAACTATTATTATGTGCTAGTATTACGAAACAGACAGCCTGTGGCTAGCTGAATAACTTGCTACATAGACATCTTTGCAACATAGTACCAAGAAGACATATGACACGTCTCAACTTCGTCCCACTGTACAAAAGTAAAGTCCAAATGCCCTGAATGTGAGTGCTGACATCTTGCGCTAATGACATCATTTGGAGCCAGAGTCTGTGCAGTAGTGAGATCAAGTTCCAGCCCATACACCCATATGACACAATCAGTAGCAGCAAACATAGACAAACAATTAAAAGCAAACATTAATTAACACTTAAACATAAATGTGCTAAGAATTACCTAAAATGACAGAAACCATATTTATGGGAAAAAATTATTTGATGTGTTCTCATGTATTTAGTGTAGCCCATGTCCCATATGCTGACATGGAAGGGGAGCCTGCCACCTACTTCAGATGATTTGGCTTCACTTTTAGTGAACTTAATAGGGTCAGTGGTCATTTCTTCATATTCTTTTGTTAATTTTACTTAATTTTTGAATGTTTTAAACTAAAATTCCCACATTTGGCACCTTATAAAAATGTGCACTGTCGACTATTTTTACTCATTATGTTGTGATGAAACTTTTATACTGATGCTTTGGTATTATTATTAGTGATAGTATTTTGGTAATGACAACGGTGTATGTTGTCCAGAACCATGTGGTATTTCTTACTCGATTTGTTTTATTGCATTTGTTTTATATTATGTTATTCATTTATCAGTCCCTCCAGGAATTTGCGATGTTGCGATCTCAACAATTAACGCAAATTCAACCAATCCCCACAAATTATGCAGGAGCTTGCAACTTTGTCTGGTCACCACAACTTTTCTGCAAATTGGACCAATCATTGGTGCTTTCCGCGAGTTCCACCAATCATAACAGTCCGCATGGAAGCACATCAAACATACACTGGCATGCAACGCAGGCATGTGCGACTCAAACGTCTCACATTTACCATCAAAAATTACCGCTAAAGACCGTGCAAAACAATGTCCTGGTGTTCTTCATGAAATTGGAGGTAAACTGTTTTGCAGCCCCTGCAACACTGTTTTGCTTTGTTTTTTTGTTTGTTTTGTTTTTTTTTTCTAAGAACTGTTGTAATCCTAAGCCTGTTTGGCAAGGTTACTTGGAACAAAGCAGAATGCAGTTTTGTTCTCCCTTGAACAATTTTCCCTTGATTTTTTTAGTAATTATTCAGAACAAAACTGCACTTGGCATATGTGTGAATCGGCTATAACAGTGTTTATCAGCACTTTGTCATACCAGTGCTGCTGGGTTAGGAAATTGTGTGGAAATATGGGTGGAAACTCGATACTGCAAGTCCAATTTGCGACTGCACAGACTCTGGCTCCAAAACCAGCACAAGGTGGCAGAGCTCTTATCTAGCATATTTGGGCTTCATTTTTGTAAAGTGGGAGGTGGAGAAACATCGATTAACCCACAGTACACTACTTGCTAGATACTATTTGGTGAACTCAGTCAAGCTTTTAGCGCAGATATTTTTCTCTGTATTTGGTATAGAACATAACAACTTGTAAATATTGGTTAAGCTTTAAACACAACATTTACATATTGTTATGTAATGAATCATGTTTTATTGCCCTCAGTGGGCATAACAATCCATTAATGTAGCTTTGATATAAGAGACAGCTCAACGCACTGCAAGTGCAAAGCAAATGAACAAAACGGTACAAACACACATACCATTTTGACTACACATACATTATGTGCCATACAGAAACACACTGCAAACAAAGAAAACACAAGCAAATGCAGATATGTTTTTAAATGTTTATTGAAGTCTAGAGGCACCAAGGAAATAAGAAAAGAGAGACAAATATTGTAAATATCCGTATACATCTGGCCTTTCACTAACTGTTGAAGTGCACATCACTTATGTCAGTCTTATTTAGTCCTAATTTTAGTTATAGTTAGGTTTAGAATCAGGGGATGGGGCTTGACTAGGCCAGTTCAAGCCATGAATGTGAAACTTGGACTGGACCAAATCAGTTTGAAATTAATAACAGTCAACTTTTACTTCCCTGGACATGTAGTCTCTGGATTTATGTTATGGAAAGTAGGTGTTCATCTTCCTGTCCTCACTTCTGGATTATTTTGAACCAGTCAATGGCAGCATTGTAGAATTGAGATAGAAAGGTGCACTACTACAGTACGCTGTGGTCAAAAAAAAAAAAAAGAAAAAAGAAAAAAGATGACAACATGCAAATTACAAACAACTATAAATGTCTCACAGGAAGACGATAATTTCTAATTAGTTTTAAATGTTAAAAGCATTGATTACTTTTGTAAATTCACTATACTAACTGGTCTCTAGCTCTTTAAAAATGTAAATGAACGGCAAATAGTGGTGCCTGTTTGTCTTGACTTGGGGTGTAACTGTAACTTGCAAACAGTCGTTGTTGTTCCCTGGAAAGTTCTGTTTCGCTGTGTATAATTTCCTATGCTCCGTGTCTTTCTTTGAACACATCTTGACGTTGTGTATGTAGTATCAAATTGATGATTATGTGACGTTGCACTGTGCTGGGATCTGTCTATGTATTCCATCCACCACTTTTATACCTTTTTTTTTTAAATGTGACTGTAAATGGCACATGGATGAGAACCCCAGCTTTCATTTATCATAAAACAAAAGTCATTTTTCTCTATCCCAGACTCAGTGACAACTCCAGCACTTCTCACATCATTTCACCTTCCACCCCACACTCTATGACTGAAACAGCGTGTCTCTCCTGACGTGAAATGTATTATTACCACTATAAACTGTGGAGGTGAGTAAGTGATACTTGCATGTGCGTGTGATGATGGGCCTTGGCAGGAAGATGAACAGGTTGGCCTGTGTTAGTCACCAGCCACTGTGGACTGTCACTCCTGACTGAGTGACTAATGACAACCCGACAGCTCTGTGTGCAGGCCTGTGTGTGTGTGTTAGGAAAGGAGATTAATAGCTGGTGTCTCTCATCAAGGTCTGGCCACTCCACACACATAATCTCATACAGGGAAGTCCATCAGTGTTCTAATCCATCACATTTTGCTGATTCACTCAAGGAAAATAAAGTCAAGCAGGACTCCTCTTACTGTCTATTCATCCATCTTCACTAACTTTCAGTAACAAAGTTGAGGGCTCACCCTAATGCTGTGGCCCTGTCTTCTTGCAGCTTGGCCAAAAGTAAAATCCCCATAGCAACAGATATTTTCAACTGATATGTTCACGTGTTTCTTGATAAAGTAAAATGTAAAATAAAAGCTATTATTCAAATAACAATAGCTCTCCAAGAACTCACAGTTTTAATTATTTGTTGTGTAGCACCAATAAGAAAACCTGTATTCTGCAGCTCCAAACCAATAGCTCACTTCTTGCACTATTTCTCACTGTAATGTTTAAAACTGACTTTGTTGTGTAGACAGATTTATACCGAAGAGAAGGCCTGTTAACTGTATTTGTTAATTCAGTAGCAAGCTGCTTCACAATGAAAATGCTTTTAATCTGAAGCACAATATGCAGCAGAGTGAGTTTTTCTTGAGCTACAGATAAACGTGTTGTGCCAGTCAGTTTAGCGTAAGACACCAAAGGCAACGTCTCAGGTAGGCTATGATGCACCCTGCAATCAACCATGATGACAACAGCGTGGCTTAACACAGTGATTTTCATTCAGTATTTTTTTTCATTGACTTATATTTTCAATTGTTTTTGTCATCACTATGAAGACACCATCATTTTTTTTTCTACAAAGATATGCAGGAACTGAAGAGCTGAACATAAATCATGCAAGGCTCAAGGATGAGGATGTTTTGCATTCTTGTTTGCAATATAAGCCTTTTTCAAGCCTGGCCACAAATAGTAGTGAAAAAATTATTTGAAAATATTTTTTCTTTTTCTTTATTCAGTTTGTTTTCCTTTTAATACACATATTTCAATAACGGGATCCGCCCTGTTGTGGCAGAGCTCCTGTTCTGTCTTACCTAATCTGCTATTTGAATTGAGCACACTTTTCTTAATAAACACAAACAGCATCAGGGGCTCTTGATCCCTTTGGTAATGAATGTTAAATGTTCTGAATGCAGCCTGGCAATCAATCCTCGTGGCAGGGGCACAGGGGCTAATGCAGAGTCAAAGAGGTTGAATGTTATGGGAGCTATTTAAGCACCTCCTCCTCTGCACGCATGCACGCACGTGCGCACACACACAATGCATGTGTATCTCCCAGAAGCCTGTGTGTGCTTGTGGTTCTGTTGTTCATCACTGCAATAACTATTAGTGCTTGAAAACCTTGTACAAAACAATTTGGTTAAAGGACTAAAACACTATTTTTTTGCACGTTTTTATACACTAATTATGACCTGCTGAGAGTTCTCATTCCTGAAAGTGTTTCTATTCCCCTTTTATTTATTATTCACTTTTCAACTTGACTATGCTTGAAATGTGAAATTTATTTAACAGCATAAAGAATGGAGTGAGGCCAGTCATGTTTTGTAGCCTGAAGCAGTTGAGCGTAAATGATTTGTGTTGAAGGGACTAAAATTTTAAAATTAAAAAGAACTATAGATTTCCAACTCAAGATTTATTATTTTCTTTAAAAAGTCCATATCTCACTGGGTTCAAATGTCTGCTAGTTAAGGGATACTTCTTCAGAAAGTCTCACTGAAATCACAATCTCTTTTAAGAGAGACCTAATGATGTCAAAGTAAATACATTCATGACAATGAGAGGCATGGAGCGGCAAACATCCAGGTATAAGTATGCGAACTGCGTCATTATACAGACAGTATATCTTCAATTCAGATTTCATCAAAATTAAGAATGTTCTAAAAAATAAATCTAACTTCTGTCTTCCCAAAAGCATAAAAGTATAGAAAAGATTAGATGATTTATTTCACTTACTATTTGACAAAAATATATGAAATATATATTATTTTCTATGTTAAATCTTTTGATGTTTTCAAATATACTAAACAAATCCATTAGTATTACATATTCAGTTACTTGTATGATAATTTATTAAACCAATTATAAGGGATCAAATAATAATAAAAAGAAAAAAAACAGCCTAGTAGTATTCATAGATAATTCGTTTTCAGCTAAACTAGATGCTCTGTTTAGTGTATGGTATACTGACGCAATTTGCTTTATGTGTTTAGTCAGGCATTTGTACTGTATTTTATGCAGCAGGAGCCTGAAAATAGTGCCTCTTTGTAGTTACTGAACCAAAAATTGACAGTGAATCAAATCATGACATCAATAATCAAACTTTAAGATTTCTAAATCACGTTTTCACTTTTAGTCTTATCATTTGCTTACCCCTGTTTTCGCACCTGTAAACAGTTTTGTGTTTTGGTTAGAGTGCAGCTTGTGTCTTCCTCATGGTGCTTATTAAGGTTTGTATAGTCTTTTTGCTGGGGCCGTAATCTGAAGTGTAGGCTGTGACGTGAGCAGCTGTCTGCTCCCCCCGCTGAATATGAAGCTATGTATGAGTAGCGGTTGTTAGCTTGTATCTGCATAGTAAAAGGGTAGAAATCATGGAGGTGGTGGTGTAGCATGCAAAGTCATATCAATAAATAATACTTACATAAATATCTGCACCATAAAATCCATCCTGGTAAACAACACTGCAGAGGGTGCAAACACAAACAAAGAGACAAACAAACACACAATAAAGCAAAAACATCCATATTAGTGCATGTTCACATGCAGGCACTAGGCTAGCTACCAAAGAACCAACCATCTCCACAATCCAAAGAAAAAAACAGCCAAACAAACAAACAAACAAAAACAAAAACAAAAACCAAAACAAAAACAGAATAGGGGCAGAGGTAAAGGGGAAAATAGCAGTCAAACCCTTTGCTCTCTAATAGCTGGCTGCCTAAGGAGGCTGGGAAGGTCCAAAAACACTAGGTCACTAGGTATGTTTGTTTTTGTTAAGTTTACATGTTTACAGATATTACATAACTAGAAGTTCTAAAAAATATAATAATAATAAAGTAATAAATGTTTTTCTAGCATGATGTCCAATGAAGGCCATATATATTTTATATAACATATATATTAACTTACAAATTGACACAATTAGTAACTTTTGCAAGCATTCCTCTCCTGTTGTACAATGTTACTTTTTGCTATATTATTTCTTCTTGTTTGGAAGTGAGCGACATGTGATCACTATATTTTTATTTTCTATTTTTTAAAATTACTATACATATATGTATATATTTTCCTTTTTTCAGTATTTATAAATGTATGAATGTATGTTATGACCATTTCCATGATGTAAAAATCTCAATGCATTTTTGACGTACATTAAATTATAAAGAGCATTAGGGATGTCTCAACTATCAATTAAGAAAAATAAACCAAATCCATGCTTGACAAATGAGTTTTTACATTTCCTATTAAATCTTTTATTCTATTAAATTATTTCCCACCCTGCAAGCAATTCAGTGAGCCTATTCTAGATTTTTAAATAACTAATCACAATTTTTCTTAATTTAATTTAATTTTTTATGTAGATCATATTGTGTGTATGTGTATGTGTATGTGTGTGTGTCTTCCTCAAGCTTCGGTCATCTACCAAAGGCCTGAGAGTTTGAGGGTTCTGCACAATATCTTAGCTATTTCTAGAACTGTGTTCTTCTGGACAGAGACCACAGATGTTGTACCTGGAATCTACTGTAGCCATTCAACCAACTTTTTGTGACCTGCCACGCTCTGTGTGGGCTCTTTTTCTTCTTCTTCCTCTCCCTCTCCTCCTGCACACATTTATGTCCCATTAATACATATCACTACCTCAGCTTTTTCCCTGGAGTCCTTGTGTTTTCTCATCTTGCAGGTTCCCATGGTCCGTGGTTGGACCTCCTGCTTGAAACTCACTGCGATTACTACTGTTTAGTCATAATCTATTTTAATTCTCTTACTACTGTGCTGCAACTGTTACCATTATTATTGTTACTAATATTGCTATCATAACCACCATAGTACCTTCTGTATACAGTTCCAATACTTCTGGTATTATTACTGCTGCTATGCATCTCTGCTTGTGTGCTCCTTCTCTCACGCCCCACACCCCTCTCCCTCTCTCTCTCTCTCTCTCTCTCTCTCTCTCTCTCAATCCAACCGGTCAAGGCAGATGGCCTCCCATCTTGAGCCGGGGCCTGCTCCGAGGTTTCTGCCTTCTGAAAGGCAGTTTTTTCCTCACCACTGTCGCCAAGTGCTTGCTCAAGGGGGAATGTTGGGTTCTCTGTATTACAATTTAATTAAAGAGTTTGGTCTAGACCTGCTCAAAGTGTCATGAGATAACTTTTGTTGTGAATTATATAAATTAAAATTATATAAATAAACTGAACTGAACTGAACTGAATATTTGACTGTGGCTGACTTCCTTGTGGTAGTTCAACCCCTTCCATTCCCTCTCTTTGTTACCATCTGGCCACACTTATCCAGTCTGAATGACATTCTGATATCATTGTTGTCAATCCTGGTGATGTAGATCAGTGAGTTAACATCTCGCTCATTTTTGTTGTACAGCTTCCTTCACTTCAGAACCAGTATGCCAGTACTTCACTACTTCATGAAGGCTCTTGGTGTCCTGCTGATGTTGAACATTTCCAGGCAATCCAGTATTTGTGTGTGGCACTGAGTTGTAGACTTTTTTGTATTCAACCCAGGCAGTGCACAGGTTGATCTGCGTGGTCTTGAAGTCCTGAATGACTGTTGCTGGTGTTTTGCCCACATGAATGGAATCACACTTCTCTGAGGATCCTTCACAATCAGGACTTTCTATCCTTGGGTATCCCATCCATCAGCAGCTGGTTCATTTGTGCTGCTCAGTGTTCGTGGAGTGCATTTGACATTTTTAAATAGTGGGTTATGTTAAGCCCTTTGAGACAAACTGCTTGTAAAAATGGGCTATACAAATAAAGTTGACTTGACTTGACTTGACTTGGGTGTGGATCATGTTAGGGCCTGGCACTGTCCAGCAACTGAGAGTACTCTTTGGATTGGAGCGAACATCCTGTTTATTCTCCTGGCTTCTACTTCTCCTGAGTATCTCTTCAGGGGGGAAGAGATACTCAGGAGAGTATCTCTTGTTCATCCCATTCAACCAACTTTTTGTGACCTGCCACGCTCTGTGTGGGCTCTTTCCTCTCCCTCTCTTTCTGCACACATTTATGTCCCATTAATGCATATCACTACCTCAACTTCTTCCCTGGAGTCCTTGTGCTTTCGCATCTCGCAGGTTCCCATGGATCGATCGAGCCAGAGCTACGAGTCTTTGTTTGACAGTCTCCAGTACCTCAGGTATAGACTTGTACCTAGGTAGGCCTTTCTTCATTGTGCCTTTCTGCAACTTTGAGAGCTGAATAGCTTCTCTCTTTGTTGCCATAATCTTGGCCTCTAGCCTCCTCTTCCAATGGAATACTGCTCTTCATGGCTTACAGTGTTTATTGTGTAGCCAAGCATTAGGCTCTTTTATGCTCTTAGTTATGCAATTATGCTCTTAGTAAGGATATTATGTTATGCTGCATTCACATCTTTCATCAGACTTTCAGAAGGTACTTTGTCACTTAGGGGTGTGAGGTAGCCAGCTTTGTCATCTTCTTAAATACTCTTTCAGCCCTTTTGTGAAGTGAATCTGTGTTTGTTGTGACTGGGGTTTGGTACCCAATCAAGTGTCATGGCTTGTCATGACTTCCCCTTGCTGTAGCATGTTTCTGTACCTCATCTCAATCTCCAGATGTGATGGCAATTGCCCTTTGTGGATGCTGGAACACTCAGCTAGAAGCTGTTTCTTTGTTAGTGTAGATGCTGAGTTATGAAGAGTGTGTTTATCCCAGAAACTCTGCATATATCCTCTCTCACAGGGGTGAATGTCATGTTCGGGTAGTTGATTTCCCATCAAGTTGTTGTGGTTCCCCAACACCTGATGCAGGTCTTGTTAACCCAAGTGAAATCCCAACTGGTACGTGTTTGCGGCACTGAGGACCTTGCTTGGGTCCGCACCGGATATATAGCCCTACCCTGAGCAGAAATCGAACCAGAAATTGATCATAATTTCATTATTGTGTGTGTTTTCAACTCTTGTCTAATGATATAAAAGCACTGTATGACCATCAGTGCTGAGATTACAAACCTCCCTCCCTATGGAGTGTATACATGTTTGTGTAATAGTAAAGGCATTCCTCATCTAGCCTCCACCAAGACGAGCAGGATGCTGCTGTCAGCACTGCATTATGAGAGTTCCATTTAACATTAAGTGCTCCTCAGAGGAACACGCTTCCAATTTCACCAGCCAATAAACTGTGTTCACACCTTTCATGTTATCTCTTTTAATCAATAACTTCTCAAATGTCGAGGTGGCCCACAGAGCCGTTTGACTCATTAAAACGTATTCTACTGGACTGGAGCAGAGCTACATGCACATATTGGTTTATTGATACTAAAGACTGTCATGTCAGGCCTCGTTACAGACATGAAGGGATATTTTATGAACACACACACATACACACACATACAAAACTTGATTTCCTCACTGAATTATTTGTTGGCTCATCACCACTCGAGACAGTTGTAATAAAAATACATCACAATCCACATTAATAATTCACCATCTGACCACCACCATGGCAATTAAGTGGTGCAGCAGCGTTAATGAAAGGACAATCTGTATCATATATCTCTTGTCAATACCGTGCCAGAGTGTTCACCCAAACGCCTATCTTCCTCATTCCATGTGATTGTATCTGTGCTACAAATGCTCACAGTGGCAGTGTTCTTAGCTGGTGAAGGTACTATTTACTCCCCCTACAGAAAGCCTCTGGAAAATGGGACTTTTTCTCAAAATAACATGTTTTGGATGGAACATGTTTTGTATTGTTCGAGTCTGGGTCTGGGCCCCTCTGTGCGGAGTAACCCGCCTCTCGCCCACAGTCAGCTGGGATAGGATTCATGTCCATCTCGGTGAAAATAGTTGCTAGGGACCAGGGGTTGACCAACAGGTCAGGAGCACAGCCTTTTGACAGATTTAGCCAAGCCATCATGGGATTGCGAGTGGATGGTTAAAAAAAACATAGTAGCTTTTTATAACAATAACTTTTTTTTATAACACAGGAAATGGATAAATACTCACAGAGGAAGGTCAGTGTCCATCTGATTTATCATTGTGGATTTACTTTACAAAGAGACACACTCTTTTCCAATGCTTACACTGTAGCTTTCATTAGAATGTCATTAAGGTGAGCTTCTGGCCAACAAAAATAATTCTCTCACATGCAGTGTTTCAGAGATACTCAATACTTGTAATGTTATATTTGGCAGTGATGCTGTCTATAGTGTCCAGTATTTTCTTATCAGGTGAGACAGATTTGTGCATGTTCCCATTCAGTGATACAACATGCAGTTTACTTCTAGGTAATGATACGCTGCACATCACATTTATTTTTCAGTTGCCTGATTGGGCAACCTCATAACACATTTCACTGCACAATTCAATTCCACTGTCTGAACACAGTGCACTTGGCCCAGGCTAGCATTAATGTCAAGTCTGGAGCAGTTACACGTTAAAAATCAGTGTCTCTGCAACAGTATGTGGTGGACACAGGACATTGGAGGGGTGAACAAGTGTTGGGAGCTGAGTAACTCCAAGCCTCTTTTCTGACCTTGAAGTTCACTGACTAAAGTCCTTCGTTGGTGAAAAAATAAAGCATTAGTTAATATGACCAAGATCATTTTAACCACCAAGTGATGATAATGTGACTTCAAACAGATGGCAGTCAGCTGGAGATGTTTTAATCTCTGGCCATCTTGCCAACAGCCAGCAATTATGAAGAAAAGTTTGCTTCTATTTCTGATTTCCTCGTTTTATGTTTAGATTTTATTAAAAAGCTATTTTGGTTCTGCTGTTGAAACTGTGTGATCTTAACAAAATAAGCAATACTGTGTTGTGTCAGCAAGTTCAGTATAACATATACTAATTCCATCAGAACAACAAAGTCATGTCATACTCTCTACTCTGCTGCTCTGACTCTCTCTTTTGAAAAGAAATACTGTGATCAGCAACTGAACAGATTCAGTCTGTTCCACTTTGTTGTTTTCTCAATTGAGGTCAAGCTATTGTCAGTGAAACTCAATGCAGCAATTGAAAGAAATGCCAAAGTTGAAACAGCTAAAATGAATTAGTGAATAAAAATAAAATAGTACTGTAGAAATGCACATTGTGCTGAATTTATTATCTATTTAATATAGTGGGGTTTTTTTATATGTCTAGAGCCATGCTTTTTGTTTTACTACTTTTTTATTATTTTTTTAGATTATTTTTTAGAGTTTCCTCCAGCTTTATTTCAATACCAACTTTTATTTTAGATATTCATGTACGAAGTACACTGAAGTGCAAATTCACCAGCAAACAATGCTTTTGCATTTACGCATTGTTTGGAATACATGAAAAAAAATGTATGTAATATGTATTTATATTATAATAATATCTATTTGATATAGCCTACTTCCTGACATATACTGTTTCAGAAATTGTACAAACTTATATTTCTTGACTAGTTTTTAATGTGGAATTTTATTGGCACAACTTTCATTTTGGACTGCATATATTGTTTTTCTTCAAACAATAAAACACAAAGGAAATCAAAACTATGTTATACTCATTTTTCACTTTGAGCATTTGTCTTTGAGGTTTGTCATTTGAGCTTTGTCACCAGCAGGAAGGGAGCTTCTATCCACCTATTTTATGTCCGTGTCAAATTGTGCACTAATTTAGTCTTGGCTAATGTGGAAATGTTGCTGTATGAATAAAAATAAAATGTGACAAAGTGCAATGGAAAAAGACTTAATGAATAAATTACACAAAAGACATACATGAAGCATGTGATTTAAATGTTACACAAGCTCCTGCTCTGCTGAAAAGGTGAACAAACTGGCAAATTCTGATTTTGATTCTGAAAGGAAAACTTCTGTTCAGTGCTGATTGATCAGGTGACTCTTAATACATCTTAATAAATGAGAAAAAAATCATCTTTTGGGCTATCTTCTTCCATGATGGTTTAATGGCTCCAGACTGGAGAATTAGTCCCGCTAATTGTTTATCTCAATGCACTCAACTGTTAATATTTGCTAAACAGTAGTATAGTGTTCTTTTTTTCATTTTGGAAATTAGGTTAAAAACACCTGAATAGTGTAAACAAGAAAAAAAAAACCAAAATAACACATCCTTGAATAGATCCCTAGCCAGCCTCCTTGGTGTCCATTTGCCAGTAGTCATAAAGAGCAAAATAAATAAATAATAATCTATTTTTTAAAAAAGCAAACTGAATAATGTCAAATCAAATGTGACTACCTACAAGCTCTGCTTGGCTCATCTTCAGATCATTCAGTCATGGTGATTCAGGCAGAGATGCTCCTGGGGCTGGAAATATGTTTTTTTCCCTCCCCTTTCTTTTTCTTTCTTTTTCTTGGCAACTGGGTAAACTCTAGTTTAAATTGATGTGGGGGACCTCCTATTCCACCATGAACGGCCTCACTCAGTACAGTACAGTCAAATTGTAATTCCCCATGAGTGTGTGCAAAGGCACATGTCTTGAAGCATGCCCGATGGTTGATTCAGCATGCTAGGGGAGTGTGTTCTCGCCATGAGGCGCATCTGACATGAACCACTCCGCTGACTCTGAACACAGAAATTCAGGACTTGCCATTGGATAAGTGAAAGAGGGAAGGAAAGTCCAGAGAGGGAGAAATGACAACAGGGCAAGAGTAAGAAAGGATGCTCACCCTCCATAAGCTGGAATGTGAGGAGGCGGCGCGGCTGCTCTGAATGTGTTGTACATGGTCCGTCCTCGACCTCTTAGGTGGGCTCCTCTGTACGCTGCTGCTGCACTGGCTGCGGGATAGGGAAAACCTGGTACTGGAGACAGGGAACAGAAAGTGATGCTCACCCTCCCTGATGTCACAGTGTCCCTGAAAATAATGCACATTTCTGTTTATTTAGGGTCTTCACTTTAGGGTTAATCTTGGCTTGGGGTATGGGCCATCCACCCTGTTAAACATTAATAGATCACAGACTGTGGACAAATGTAGGTAACATTACATTTGAATCCTGGATAGAATGCGTATTCTCTCATTTGTGGTTGTAAAAAAAAAAAAAATATGCATGGAGAAGGTAAGAATAAAGGGAGGCAGTGGAGTGGAGCTATTGTAATGGTATTGTTATTAAGTTATCATTAATCTTAATGGAGGATGACTGACACAAAGCCTAATTTGAGAGCTGGGGTGAGTGAAGGTTGAGAGAGAGATTGAGATGCCATTTCCAGCCCTAATTATACATCTCTTCAAAAACGAGATCTAATAAAATGCTAATAGAAACAGTTAATCATTCATTGACCTGATGAAAAATGGAAGTTTTGAGCCAAAGGATCAGAATTTTTCAAAGAGAGACAAGGAGAGGAGTGAGGCTGGTAATTGTTCCTATTCATCTTTTGTCACCTTTATTTTAGAATCAAGTAGTCCGGCTACCCTTAAAGTCACACTGATGACTCTTCCCAACAGTACTCCACTCTACTATTGCTATTGCTTCAGTGAAAAGGCGTGCTTGACATACACTATAGACAAAAGTGGACACCTGACCATTACACCAACAGGGACTTTAATGACATTACATTCTAAATACACAAGACAGCTTTGCAGCTAAAATAGCTTCTAGTCTTCCGGGAAGGCTTTTCACAAGATTTTGGAGTGTTTTTGTGGGAATTTCTGCCCATTCATGCAGTAGAATATTTGACCAAAAAGGCTCACAATGTCCATTCCAGTTCATCCCAAAGGTGTTGGATGGGATTGAGGTCAGGGCTCTGTGCAGACCAGCCATGTTCTTCCACACCAAACTCATCCAACCATGTCTTTATGGACCTTGCTTTGTGCACTGGGGCACAGTCATGCTGGAATAGGGGCCTTCAACAAACTGTTGTTGGAAGTTGGAACCAAAATCCAAAAATGTTCCTGGCATGCTGAAGCATTAAGATTTCCTTTCACTGCAAGTAATGGGCCTAGCACCAACCCCTGAAGAACAGCGCCACACCACACCTGAATTCAGTAATAAAGTGATGGGTCCCAGTACTTTTGTTGATACAGTGTATACATTCAGAGAACAAAAACTTTCTCACTAAACAGTCTAAAAGTCTAAAGAGATTGTCCATATTTACTACTACTGCACCAATGCAGAAATTGTGTTTTGGTGAAAGGCCGGACCTGGGGCCAGATCCAAATCATGTCTTAAGTGTGTTTGTACAAATTCCATGTTGAGTTTCAAGTCCAGTAGGGGAAGACAAATTCAAGTCCTAGTGACTTGAATTTGTCTTCATAAGCAAACTGAAAGTCACAATGCATGTCTGAATGCTGACCATGACCAGCATCAAGGTAATACCAGTAGAGTAAAAACAACAGTAGCAAAAAATAAGAAAAAATGGATCCATAAAGTTAAAAATTATGGTATGCTCTGAGTGGTATATTGCATTACACAATCAGGGTAAACAGCAGCATTCAGGTAAAACAGCAGCATTCGGATAAGGTGAGCAACAGCAGCCGGGTGCATAGTATGTTAGTTGTCTTAGTGTCCAGTGTTTAAAGTACAGTAAGGTTTAGGGGTGTGCAGTTTATCAGTTTTACAGAAAAAGCTGTTACACAGTCTGACGGATTTTGTCCGGATGCTGCATAGCCTTCTGCCGGACGGACCAACAGGGCCATGTGCTGGGTGTGTGGCATCTGTCATGATAGAGGATGCTGTCTTAATGCACCTGCTGGTGTAAATATCACTGATGGCAGGGATGAAAAGAGTTCTGGACCAGCTCTAACTGTTGCTGTGATTTGCCACTATATAAACAAATTGAATTGACCTGAATTGATTCTCTGGGCCGATTTAACCACCCGCTGCAGTGCCTTTTTGTCTACAACAGTGCAGCTGCTGTGCCACACAGAAGGTGAGGATGCCCTCCACAGTACGGCTGTAGAATGAGATGAGGACTAAGGTGCCCAGTCCAGCCCGCTTCAGGCTTCACAGGAAGTAGAGTCGTTGGTGTGCCTTCTTAATGATGTTGATCGTGTTGTAGCTCCAAGTGAGTACTTGAAGCAGCCTTCATCTTGTCTCTGTTGATATAGAGGATAGGGGGAGGGGTGTGTTTTCTGCAAAAGTCCACAATCATCTCTTTAGTTTTCCGGGTGTTAATGCAAAGGTTGCTGACTTTGCACCATGCCTCCAGTTCTCCCACTTCTTTCCTGCCAACTCCTTGCTGGGAATGGGTCCTACCACTGCTTTGTCATCTGCAAATTTCATTCTGTGCTTGTTCACAATTTTCACTATGTGCTTGTTTGCATAGTGAGCAGTGCAGTTGTAAGTTAGCAGTGTGCACAGGAGGGGGCTCAAGACTGTGGGGAACCAGTGTTCAGGGTGATGGAGGAGGAGGGAATGTTGTGAATTCTGACAGTGTGGGGCCTGTTTGTCAAAAACTCTAAAATCCAGAGAGTAGAGTGTGGGTCTTAGTCCTAGTAGTGCCAGTTTCTTAAGCAGTGTTTGTGGGATGATGGTGTTTAAAACTGAACTGAAATCCAGGACAAGCAGTCTGATATAGGAGTCTTTTTCCTTCAGGTGGGTGAGGGCCAGATGAACCACTGAAGCGATGGCATCAGCTGTGGACCAGGTCTTCCTGTACTCATACTGATAGGGGTCCACTGTCATGTCGATGGTCTTTCTTTTACCACAATACCAACCTTTCATGACAGCAGAAATGATTGCCACTGGGCTGTAATAATTCAGGCAAGACACTGTGGAGCTCTTCAGTAAAGGGATGATGACTACTGTTTTGAAGTATGTGGGAACATTGGTCTGACACAATGAGGCGTTGAATATATTTGTCAACACCTCAGAGATCTTATCCGGGACCCCAGTTTTATGAGGGTTAACCCTTTGCACAAAGTGCCTTACCTCTGTGTCTGTGATGCTGAGGGGCACTTCACTGGGTGGAGGGGTGAGCTTGAAGGGAGTAGCGATATTAGAGTCCTCAAACAATAGTGTGGTGTTAAGGGTATCTGGTAGGGACAGGTCCATTGGGCCTCTCTTTTGTTGTAGTATGTGATGGTCTTGATGCCTGCCCACATGATTTTGAAAGCATAATTGTTTTCATCCCTCTTCATGCCAGCTGTCAGTTCCCTTCTTGCTGCCCTGAGTGACTTTGCATCTCCAGACCTGAAAGTGGAGTCCCAGGCTGTCGTTAGAGAGTGTACCTCCACGCTCAGCCATGGTTTCTGGTTGGGGTAGACAGTAATTGCTCTGGTGACAGTAATGTCCTAGACTCATTTCCTCATGTAGCTTGTGACTGTTGAAGTGTACTCCTCCAGATCCACATCTGCTGTGGCTGCTTCTTTAAACATCTGCCAATCAGTGCATTCAAAACAGTCCTGAAGCATAGCGTCTGCCTCCACAGGCCACACTGTGATGGTTTTTTGTGTTGGCTTCCTGGACTTGAGAATATAGCTGTAGTCATTAGTATGGGTCAGTCTATCAGTTCCATATGGTTTAAGTTTCCAGCAATCATTTTGGGTATATTTTGGATTGAACTGATGTTATCATGGAGTTCCCCAAGTGCGTTGTTTGCCTAAGCTCAGTGATAGTGTGGTCGCCATTTTATGGTCAGGTGTTCTGCTGACCAAGGTACAGTTTGTGCACCAGTTGTTGTTGATGTAGATGCAGAGTCCATCACCTTGCATTTTCCCAGACTGATGGTTCCAGTCTGCTCAGAACAGAGGTAGTCCCTTGTTCCTTGATAACAAGGCTACAACAGTTCCCCACCTCCTGGTGTTTTAGATTCAGTCTTAATAGATCCATTTTATTTTCCAAGGCACGAGTGCTTATAACAGTGATGGTATCACCGGCCTGTTCACATTAGCCTTTAGCTTAGCCAACAGGCCGGCCTACTTGCCCCTCTTCTGCCTCCTTGCACACTGCTTCCTCTTACTCCCAAGCTGCCATTACCTGCTATGCCACTCAGGGACCACAGTCTATCAAGCGTTGCCTCCAACCTCATTGGAAACAGGGCTGTCTTACATCAGTAATCAGTAATTCTGTGAATATTTTTTGTTGAATTTTCAACAGTGCCTTACAATTCTCTGTTCTGCTATGAAAACATCTGAGCTAATTAACCACAAGAACAGACTCTAGCCTCTATCCTGAATGGTTACAGGCGTAACCTATTAATAGGATATAATAGCACAAAGAGGAAGCCTAAAAAGCATGTATACTCCTTGCACATGAGCACATACAAGCAAAACACACACACACACACACACGCACCCCAAATGGCATTTTGGCTACTTGAAAGGTGAAACAAAGGTAAATCAATACAAAGCCATTTTGTAATTAAAAGAATGTGGGAGTGAATTAGGCAAATGACAGTCTGTAGAAATTGAAAATATTGATTTTAATTCACAAAATATATTTCATACCTTTTAATGTCCTTGCAGAAATGGACAATTAGATTTTTTTTTCTTTTGTCCTTGCTTTCTTTCACTCCTCTCTTCTGACACACTGTTTTATCTGTCTCTGTTCTTATCACAAATCCAGGAATTTTTCACCTTAATGGCCATAGTTAATGACAGGGTGATGGGCTTTGTGATGGTAAAGAGCTGGGGGAAGTAGATGTTGGGATGGCCAAGACTGAAGATGATTTGTGGAATGTTTGTTTTGCAGCAGAGGTGACAGTCTGTTGTTACATTTGTGCAACTCAGCACAGTTCTCAGGCTATAAACAGACTGCTTGGTTGCATGTTACTGGGAAGGAAAAAAAGGGAGCGGTGACAAAGGTTACAATGAAGGGGGTGGGGGAGTTAGGGGAGGAGAAAGAGAAAATGAAGATGTTAAAGAAACTGTTGAACAAAATGAATGAGGAGGAGGAAGATAACGACAAAGGAGATGGTGACAGATGGAGAAGGGCACGTCCTCCTACCTGCATAGAATTCTGGGCTGTACACAGCACTGACCACTGGATTTAACTTCCAGCCTGAAACAAGACACACGAAGAGAAGAGGCAGAACAGAGAAGAGTGTTTTATCGTGATTAGTTTATGTTCACTGTGTGTTCTGGGTAAACTTTCACCTCACTGGGAAAGTATTCAGATGTTTAGGCTACATTATTTATATATCATGTCAGGTGACCAGACATTTTATAATGTCTGACACAAATTAGAGCTACAGTTATACACTTTTAGGGAACAGGTTTAAAAATTTTGTCAGGAGAGGATGTTATATCCTGACATTTAGTTCCTCTAATAATACTGTACAAATGTAAAACTTGTTCACCACCAATAAAAAAACGCAACATCACAATGCTCAATGTCAAACTCGAGGAAACGTCATCAGATAAGTTAACCACAAACAGTCACATAAAATAAAGCCACCACTCAAAAAGCAAGGTTTTCAGTTTGAACCTATCAACAAACCCCTCAATGACGCACAGATGTTCTCCATTTCACTAATTATTTGACTTCTAACATCTGCTGGCTGCACCTGTGATGATTTCTCTTGTGTTCTATGAAATCG
Source organism: Scatophagus argus (assembly GCF_020382885.2). Classification (NCBI taxonomy): domain Eukaryota; kingdom Metazoa; phylum Chordata; class Actinopteri; family Scatophagidae; genus Scatophagus; species Scatophagus argus. The sequence goes on along the minus strand of NC_058508.1, from coordinate 1,652,222 downwards.
GATGAACGGTAATTCAAATGTGTGTTTTGTAATTTAGATTTCTAATCAGTTTGTGATATCTGCTTTTACTTTTACATTAAAGTAGCAACTTGTATAAAACCAGAAAAGGACAGAATTCAAAAGATGCTCCAAACATATACAGGGCAGCGTATCACCAGAGTAACTGCAAACTGCTACTCACTATTCTGTTTGCTGTAGTTAGCTGTGGAGCTAATAGCCCTATAACAGACTTGATTGTTTCCTAGACCATGACGTCAGTTCACAGGGGGTTCACTGTGGGCATGATACAGGATACAAGATACAGCCTCCTTACTTTGACAACAGGGGATACAGTAAGGAGGTTATTTACAGTAGTTCTGACAAGGACTATGACTCCAGGGACCAGGAGACACAGCAGGCAGGGTCAGAAGAGGTGAAGTGGTGGAAAAGCAAGAGACAGCTGGGCATCAGACACAGGAGAAAAGCATGTAGACCTGCAATATCTTCAAATCTTACTCTGTGATTTTGGATTCTGGATTTATTTAAACCAAATGGCAGGTGACTGCGGGCAACACGGTGGTGCAGTGGTTAGCACTGTCGCCTCATAGCAAGAGGGTTCCAGGTTTGAATCCCGGTCTGGGCCCTTCCTCCCACAATACCAAAAACATGCACATTAGGTTAATTGACTACTCTACATTGCCCCTAGGTGTGAGTGTGAGAGTGTGTGGTTGTTTGTCTTTGTGTGTTGGCCCTGCGATTGACTGGCGACCAGCCCAGGGCGTACCCTGCCTCTAGCCCGTACTAGCTGGGGTAGGCTACCGCAACCCTGATGGATAAGCGGTATACAAAATGGATGGATGGATGGCAGGTGACTGTGAAAAGACAAACCTAGACAGTTTTGGTGAGTTTTATTTGGCTCACGTCTTGTTTCAATTAAATGTGTTTTGCGATGAGTTATACAATTACACTCTTCTCCGTTCACTTAAAGAGCGAAACTTGAGTTGAGACGGTGTACAGTTATATTTTTCTCTTTAGTGAGGAAAATAAGTGTAAGGACATTTCCTTTCTTGGCATTTTGTGTGTACTGTAAACACTGACTTGGCCTTACCGTTTGCATATGGGTTGACAGTCTTCTTATTTGTCATTACTCGGGCTGTTGCATTGTTGACCTACAGCAGATAAATAGAGGTCCATGAGTAATGACACTTATTTGTTAGTAGTAAGTGCTAGAACTGTTAAAGTAACTCTGCATGCATAGTTTCCTGATGTAATAAACAAATAAAGCTGTACATTGTATCACGGCAAACACCCACGTCTGTGTGTTTTCAAAATTGCATTCAGAAACATGGAAAAACACACCCCAAACAAATCAGTTTTCTTTCTCATTTGCAGAATTTCTATCTTATGACATTTTCCAGCATGCTCTCCCCAATTATAGTGACATTTCAATAACATACAGAAAAAGTCAAGAAACAACAGATGCACTTGGCAAAATTATGTTGTGTAAATGTATAGATGCATGCAATGGGGAGGAGTAGAAGAAAAAAACACAAAGAAAATGTCATTTGGGGTAGGGAGGAAGAGAGTATGTTGGGAGCATTATGCAACATCAAATCAACCTTAAAATGTGGGAAGTACCGTTGTGACAAAAGCAACACAAAGCATTCACACTCAGACAACAGCCTCTCTACTTCGTTGCAAGAATAATTATTAAGATCAACAAAACAAGTCAAAGAAAAAAAAGAGATGTACTGAAATAAACCAACCATGTCAATCAATCAACCAATCGAATCATTCCAAATTCAAACAACAGCTAAGAGGGTAAATTAAAACGGGGTGCATTGTTGTATAAAATAAAATAAATTCATAAATGGGTTTCCAACAATCTCAGATAGTTGTGCAAACAAATTCATATCTCAGTCAGTATTGCTTGCACACGCAGCTTCAGGAGGACACTTAGTGAATGGACACGCACGCCGACACGGAAGAAAATATGTATGTCAATATACAGCATCAACTCAACCACAATTCAAAAAGAAATGTCACGAGAGTTTCAGCTTTGCAAACGTTCCAAAGAGAGAGGAAGAGAGAGAGGAAATGCTGGCAGAATGGCTTGCTCGCCCACACTTACCATTCCCAAACCTTTTGGCCCCGCCCACTTGTTTGTGTACTGTTACCGTTGTAACTGTGTTGGATGGGGCTCTAAACAAGCTACCGTTGGAAGGATGGTGGGGGAGGAGGGGATGAGAAAGGAATAAGCAGCATCTTACTCAGGTGGCCAAGAAAACTTTGCAATCATTCCACTGCACAAACTCTCTCTTTCAGCTCTCTCTATATACAAGCAGCTAGCTGGTTTCATTAAGCATAACTCAGACCAAACAAGCTGAGATAATTATATATTGGCTTATCTCGCAAAAAAAGCACCAATTGCATGTATTTCTTGCAATAATTCCATTGATGTGATCTAATGATTAAACATCAAAATATGTAAATAGATGTAATCTAAGATCATATTCATCTTAATAAGTTTTGATGTCACCTGGATCATTGCTTTAGCGCTTCCTTTTCGAAATAATGTTGCAGTGAGAAATTACTTCACAACACTGATTTAAGTTTTTTTTTTTTTTAAGCTTTAAATAGGCAACATGTAAAATATGGTCAGAATTGGGGATCTAGCTCCAAAAAAAAAAAAAAAAAAAAAATATATAGGGTGCAACATATCACCACAGTAATTGTTGTTTGCTGTATCTATTTATGTTTGGCTGGGGCTATGGGTAGCGTTAGCTCAGTTAGCTGTGGGGAATAGCAGCCATATTTGATTTTTGTCAACTTTGATTGAAGTGTGTTTTACAATGACTTAGCAAGACAGTTAAGCTTAGGACTGTCACCTCTACAGGTGTTACAGGATGGGGGAACTGTGGTTAGCGTAACCTCAGGAGATACTGCTGGAACACAGTACGTAAAGATCTGTGACATAAAGTCAACTCTGCTGTTTCTTCATATTCTTGTGATAATGTTATTGTTAAAAATACATTTCTGGCCACATACAAATTGTGCCTTAAAGTTATCCAAAGAAATCAAGGCGGCTCCCCTAAGTCATGTTAGACTACACTACACTTATTATTTGATCAATAAAAAAACATGGCAGAATTCATAGTTTTGTGGTTACATATCTGAGATTTCAAGTATGGCGGCTGAAGCAGCAACAGCTGAGGCAGCATCTCAGTTCTGTGGGGTTGTGAGGAAATGATCATTTGGCTAAGGCCCCATTTTCCCCTGGAATGAACATATGGTCTGCATAAGGGCATCTGACTGAATCTCAACATGCAAATCAAATAGGTTGAGTTGGTAGAGCTGTCAGCAAACATGGTGAATCAGAGTTCAAAGTGTATTCAGACTGACTTCAGCCCTGCAAGGAAAAAAAAAAGATGCAGCTTCCTCATTCATTTGAATGAAGCCATTCTGACACTATAGCGAGGGTGCCAATGTAAAGGGCTTCTACAGAAAAAAAACAAACAAAAAAAAAACTGTAGGGCATAAAAGTTGAACTTGGTTAAAGTTTTGCAGAACTATAGTCTGGTATCATGCCACAAACAAAAACACATTATTTGTACAGTATACCATGTGATTGTAGTGATGAAAGATAAAACAATTTGGTAAGTTTTCAGAGCTGCAAAGTCATTTCTTTGACAATTATAAACTATAGTAGCATGTAGTACTGTATGCTAATTTCATTTAATGAAATTGCTTTGGTTATTTCATTAAATAACCAAAGCAAAACACCACCACAACTACAAGCTCTTGCTCTGTTGTAACAAAGTGCTGTTTTTAGTCCAAACATGTGCTAAGTGATGCTGCTGTAAGGTCTTTAGTTAGTTTTCCTCATCTGCTCAGCTGTACTCTCCTCTGTACCAGTTTAACTGGCAGCTTGAGACAGAAAAATGCAGAGATGTAGGCTGGCTGTTCCAAATGTGGTCTGTTGGATTTGATGATATTGTATTCTGTGTGTCTATATGGCTTGCTTGAACATGTATTTGTCCTGATTCAGACATACATCATATATAAGTACCAGGCAGATGGTAAAGATAAGGGAAGCTGTAGATGATAAAGTTTAAAAAAAAACAACTGGTATTTCAAGTGAGTGGACAAATTAGAAAAGGAAACAAGGACAAGAGTAACATGGATTCCAGCGATGGAATTTATAATATATGAGTTGTGGTGAAGCACTGTGATTTGTACTTCTGTAACTTTTTGTTACACTGACTTGTCCACTTGAGGTGTATCTGAACTGTTAAATAGCTGGAGAACACCTTTGTTTCAGTTCCATTTTGCATAATTCCTCAAGGACAATTACTACAATTTACAACTACTATGCAGAGAGGGAACCGCTGATGCTTATGTCAGAATATAATGAAAGTATTGGGTGGTTGGGAGGTGTTAATGTAGATCACCATGAAAGAGTGACATTGGTGGGATGGAAAGAAAAGCTTGAAATGAAAAGATAATGACCATACCTTGGACTGAACCTTGGAAAACAGTATGCTCCTTACCTTAGCCGCCTACTGCACAATATCATTGAAGTAAAATCCTGTACTTTTTAAGTGTCTGGCTTGAAAGAAAGATATTTGTTCTATTTAGCTTTAGCTCAGAAGTGGAGTGTGAAAGTGAATCTTTTTGATGTGAGTTCTTTGTCTCATGGTATAGAGACGGTGCTGAACTCAGCTTTAGTTGATCTGCACTTGAATGATATGCAACATGGATGTGAATGAAGTGGTTATACTACATAATCTACATAATTAGCTAAGAAATGAATATTGTTGTACAGAAAAATTGAGACATTTGATTAACTCCAAAAACACAGATTGTACTGCACAGTACTGCTGTGACTAAGGAATAAGGGCCATGAGGTCCTGGAGCTGCAAGGTAATCTAGGATAGGAGAAGTATTAAGGGAATTAAAGAAAGATTCAATATGGACATACCAATTAATTAAAACTGTTGTGGCAGTATGCTACTATCCAACTAGAACTATATGCTCCCAGGATGCAGTTTTACTTGTGCTTCCTAAAGTCTCCAAAAGTAGAATGGGAGCCAGAGCGTTAGTTACCAAGCTCCCAGGCTTAGACTCCCGGGGGACCTCAAATGATACACTGAGCTTCTCTCTCCTTCTTTCCCTTTCCTTCTCTACACATTCATGTCCCACAAATGCATGTTACTAACTTAGCTTCTTCCCCAGATAATTTGTTCTTTCTTGGCTCCCAGGTTCCCATAGACTGTGGTTTGACCTCATGCTGTAGTCCTGCTTGACACCGACTGCAGACATGATTGTTACTATTATTATCATCATCATCATCATTATTATTATTATTATTAGCATTATGGCAGTTACTGTACATCATCATTATTATAGTTATACTTCCAGTATTTCTGTTGTTATTGTTGTTGCATAGATTAGCAATGAAGACTGCAATTGCACTCAATTCATAGTATTAAAACCAAAAGTGTGATTTAAAACTGCTTTTAAATTAAATGGCTTTTTGAAGCCCCCAATTGTAAAGTGATGATTCTGCCCCAAAAATGCCACATTTCCTTCCAAAATGCAGCCCATGCAGCAACTTCTACACAATCCAGGTTTTGGACCATGCAGACTCTACAGTATTGTCCACAGTTGGAAAGTAGACAATATGAATGGTGTTTGGTGGAAAAAGTTATCTTCACCAGTCCTGGTTTAAGGTATTAATATCATCGGTCTGGGCCCTTCTGTGTGGGTATGCCGGCTTCCTCCCACAATACCAAAAACATGGTTGCATGGTTAATTAGGTTAGGTTATGTTAGGTTAATTGCCCCTAGGTGTGAGTGTGTGAGCATGTGTGATTGTCTGTCAGCGCTGCAGTTGACTGGCGACCAGTCCAGGATGTACCCCGCCTTTTGCCCATAGTTAACTGGGATAGGCTCCAGCCCCCTGTGACCCTGACAGATAAGCGGTATAGAAAATGAATGAATGAATAAATATACTGGCTGGATACTTGGCTCAAAATGGACAGAGTTATGCCTCAAGGATGGTGGTGTTTAACTGTTGTTCCTCTGAGTGGACTCAAGACATCGAAATATCTCTTAGGTTTTGTTGTGCTATTGAATCAGGTTAGTTGTTAACCTTTCATTTCGCTCTTTAGGTCTTTTTCTGGGCAAAGTGCTTTTCTTCAATAAATCTATATAACAACATCTTCTCTTATGAATATTTATGGTCAAGCTGCAAAGCAGTTATTTCCAGCTTCTTAAACACAGGAGAGTACATAAAGTAATTTTCACTTTAAAACCTTTGGCAAGTTCAGTTTTCTTTACAAAATCAAATAAAACAGGAAAAATGAACAAAATTCTAAACAAACAAAAATTAAAGCAAGCAAACAATAATATTGGACTAGTTATATGATGACACTTGTTTGCGTTTGGGTTAATACAACTGCACAAGGAAAGGGAAATGATGAGGCTTGGATGACTTGAAAGTCTGATGTCATGTGAAAGAGGGCAAGGTGGGATGTTGCAGTAGACTATCCAAGTCTCACACGCAAAAACTTACACAGAAATATAGAAACACACACACAAGGAGGAATAGGAAAAAAGGGAAAGTGAACAAGTTGAAAGAAATATTTGTGAACACGCACCTCTATCTTTCGGCCTTCTACCACGGTCCCATGTAATTTCTCTCTGGCCCTGTCGGCGTCCATGCTATGCTCAAACGTTACGAACCCAAATCCCTGCATGCAGGATGGAAAGAAGCAGGAAAAGAATGCACATTATATTTTACACATATACAGTCAACATTATAGTGGACATTGACTTGCTTTAATAGAACCACAGTAGATAACACCAATTTCCGATTATCCATAAGTATTATATATTACCAGTCTCATTACTTCAGTCACATTATATTACATAGCTCTGGGAATAAAGCAAATTTATAGAAGAAATTGACCCTTTTTAAAGCCCTGTCCCTAAGGTACTGTCAAGGTTTCCATTTTAGCATAGCACACAGCACATATGTGACTCCTTTTCAAATGATACTTAAGTATGCCCCTTGAGGACTACACACATGATTGCAGGCCAAAAGACTGAAGCTAAAGCTGCATGTTCCAGGCAAAACTTGAAGTACTTAAAGTTTAAATTTTTAACAGCCATACACAGCTGCTAAAGTTAACCTGTATTCTGATATAGCAGCATCTAGGGCCAGCTCCCATGAAGTGGATTTTCCAGTCCTGACTGGGTTTTACTCATATGATCTGTAACACAAAATTATATAGGTAACTAATTATGTGCTCTTTAGCCTTTGAAGTGAAGCAAGGCTATTACTGCTTCTAATAGAGTTGCCCACACAAGCTTGACAGGCCTGCTGTCCCTTATTACACTTGTTAAGGACTGGACAATAGCTTTTGGAGGGAAGGCTTTAGCGCAGGGGTTGGGAACCCATGGCTCGCGAGCCAGATGTGGCTCTTTTGATGGCTGCTTCTGGCTCGCAGATAGCCCTCACAGCAAACCGGCTTTCTAGTCGCCATGGCAACGGTAAAAAGTCACCGTTGCACGCTACGGTGGATCTACAGTCCAGTCTGAGTCTATCTATCTATCTTTCTATTTTGCTGTCCAAAGTGGTGGTCGATGTGCGCATGTGCAAAAAAACGGGTCGTTGTGAGGTCAGGCAGCAAAATTCCCTTCTTTCAATCTAGTAGTCGGCTAGCTAATTGCTACTTATGCATGTGAGCAGTCTTTCTCCCATCTAAAGAACATTAAGACCAACCTATGATCAGGTTTAACGGATGGAAGTCTCAACGCCTGCATGAAGCTTAACCTCACCACGTATCAACCAGAATACAAAGCCATCAGTAAAACCATGCAGTTACTGAAATTGCATTAATGGTAAGAAGTACTTTATTCATCACTGGTTAGCAACAGCATAACAACGTTATTAAAAATAATTCAGGGACTTATTGTACTTTAAAAGTGTTGGTCCTAAAATGCACACATTTACTTGTATTTAGTTTTAAACGTATTGTATGGCTCTCACGGAATTACATTTTAAAATATGTCGCGTTCATGCCTCTCTCAGCCAAAAAAGGTTCCCGACCCCTGCTTTAACGAACGGTTGTTTTAGCTCATACTGAACATAATTACTGTGTTACCCCGAATTGAATCTTTCCACTGCCCCCACCATTCATTACCTACACTGTCAAAGTAAATTCAAACCTCAAAGGTCAAGAGCATGTGACAATAACAATGGCTGCTTTTATATCAAGTACTTATGGCAACTGTATAGAATGTAGTTAGACAAGAAAAATCATATGCTGCAATGATCACACATTACAAGGTGACAGGGCAAATAGATCTGATGAAGTCATAAGAAAGTGAACGCTATTACAAGGAAGCAAAGCATATCAGTCAAAACTAAGAACACAAAAACAGTAAATAATCGTTTCTAAAACAGTGCACTAAACTTAAGGAGAATTACATCTCTGACAAAGAATGAACTGGCTTGTGGCAGAAGAAGAATCATATAATTGATACGGTTTATCACTGAGTATATCATTAGCTATCATCTATAGCTATACCATACCATATACCATAGCCTTGTGTTAAATAAAATTAAAATATCAGACCTTGTACATTAAATGTTGTTGTTGGCAGTTGCAGTCATCAGTCATGGCCCAAGGACAGTCCCAATCCAAATTCCACTTTACCCTTTATGATCCAAATTGATGAGTGTTCTTGTTTTGCCCACTGGTTTGAGGATGCTTTGAGACCCGGATTGCATAAATTTTGGGTGGGCAAGTATATTGTTTACCATACACAGTGTAGGACACCCAATTTGTTCCAAATTTTGTTTATCAAATATTACTGTATCTCCAAATTTGAATGAGAAGTGAAAAATAAACCCTTTAGATTTCAAATATGTCAATTGTTTCTCAAAATTATGCCTGCTAATGTTCCGGATGTAGGCACTGTTTTCAGGGGCTCGTCCTCTAGGTTAAATGTGCTGTACAGTTTCACCCTTGGTCTGCTTCATCTCTCATTGCCTCTCTCACCTTGAACACCTGTCTTCAATCAGCTCATCATCTCCATTATATCTACCCATCACTCTGCTTTCAGTCCAGGTCAATTGCCGAATGTATGGAATCAATCAATTACATTGGTTAAATTGTGAGACTTTTAAAGAAAACTCTGTTTTATTCTTCAGTATTACCAAAATACAAGGAATAGCCTATATAATATAAATTTCAACTCTGGTACACATATCAAGGGTTGAACACAAAGAAGCAGAACCCACTGTGTTCCTTGAATGTAAACTTTTATGTTGATTGATTCTTCTGAACCACAACAGTCTGTAACAGTCACTACAAAAGTGTAACATCATCAAACAAGAATAAATTGGTAACACATGGAAAAAACAGAAACACAGCGTACCTTAGAACCACGTTCATTGAAGATGATTTCCACATCTAATATTTTGCCAAATTGCTGTAAAGAAACAAAGAAAGAATCAAAATACTCGGTTACTGATTTTTATTTTTCTTTGTCATCAATTCAATAGAAAAAAAACAAACATTTTTTACTTTCTCTTTTCTGATAACCTAAATGTCTCATTAAAAAAAAATCATGATCAGGTGTCTCAAATTTCACCAATATTACTTACGCCAAACATTTGCCTGAGGTCTGGGTCTCTAAACCTGAATGGGATGTTGGAGACATGAAGTCTCTTAGGTTGGGCCTTGATGTCTGTGCTTTCAGGTACAGTCTGTGTCGATGTCTGACTGTCTGTCTGGGCAGCATCATCTGTCTGCTGGAAAAACACAAAATAAAGAGACAAGTGAAAGATGCACTAAGGCACTTTTTACCAGATTTATGACATTCAAAAACACAAAAATATGAAGTTTGCTGGACAACAGCATGTGTATATATTCTCTGTGTTTCTGACATTGTTTAAAATATCATTATTAGTATTATAAAACACACAAATTTTTGCCGAAAGCTATGTACCCACCGATCAGAACTCTTGCAGGTTTTCTTGCCCACAAGCACAACTGACTGCTTAGCAAAACACAAGGTGCACTCAGTATTTTTTCTGAAACTTTAAACTGCATAACAGAGGCTATATTAGCGAATGTATTTGGCTCAGCAGGTGATTAGTGGATTGGAGCAAAACTTGAAGTACTTCGGTACTGTAGTTTTTGGTCTTTAAACATCCTTGAACTGTCAGTGGAAATATGTGTAGTATTATGAATATTGTGTAGATTGACATCTGCTAGCCAAAATTTGTTCACAAAAAAAGAGATAATTTTAATAATCTAAAGTATTTTTATGATTAAATTACAATATGTCATATAGTAAGGTGGAAGTATTCGTTTTACTTTGGTTTTTGTGATGAATGCAGTAACTTAATAAACTCTTTGTAATGACAAGATATCACGGAAATATCAAACTACTGCAGTAGACCTTTTGATTTCAATTCTCCACATTAGCATAAGGATGCATAACCAAATCAGAGACTTGGTTCCCCAAAGATGACGAAGACTTTTTACTTCGTATCAAAATCAGGTTTAAACAGATAGCAAAATCTATTGGGCATATTGCCATGAAATAGGCTATCAACAATGCTTCTCAAAGGATGGTCCAAAAATGACACCTACCTTAATCACTACATCAACTTTTCTGAGTTAGTAAACTGCAAGTATATGTTCATTAATATATAATACAATGTAGACAGGTCCCAATCTATATTATTCATAATAATAATAATAATTTAGTGGTATTTCTTCTTTTCCTGTATATATATATATATATATATATATATAATATAAAAACATATCCCTTTTACTATTTGTAAATATTTTTTAATATATATTTCTGTAGCATATATGTGGAGTGAATGTACAAGGCTGTTGCATTAAAATTTTCCAGGCTGGGATTAATAAAGGATATCTATCTATCTATCTATCTATCTATCTATCTATCTATCTATCTATCTATGTTGTAATTTGTTTCTCTCTGTATAAATCAAGTCACTCTGTATAAATCTGTAACATTTCCAGACTTACACACTTTGGATTTGAATGTAATTTTTAAAATATGAAAATAGTGTGTTCAAGTAAAAAATAGGCTGTGAAGCTGCTCGTTAATGTCAGGTTATTTCTCACATTAATAACTCACATACTGTGAACATATTAGCAGACCTTGGGCTGTAGATCCTTGGAACAAAATTAATATTTTACATAGGAACAGGGGAGATAATAGGTGAGGCTCTAATACGATCAACACAAAACACCCAAAACTGGTGTTAAAAATCCGTAGTATGTTTAGTTAAATGATACATCTCTGACAGGGTCAAAAAGGGGTTGGTCTAAAAAGGTGCTAATTATTACATGCAAAGTGTAAGGAAAACATGTTACATTATGAGTTGTTTCAGGTGATTATGTGTTCAAGGTTCTAAAGTTCCATCCATTCATTTATTTTCTATACCCGCTTTTTTCATCAGGGTCGTGAGGGGAGAAGCCTGACACATAAAGACACAAAATCACACACCCTTGACTCTGGACCTGGACTCACGTATCTTGGGATCCTAACATAAAGACAACGGTCTCTGTCTTTTATTCAGAAACAGTCCCAGGCTCCACACCGGCTAAAAATACCTGTGTGTGTGTGTGTATGTGTATGTGTGGGTGTGTGAGCTTGAAAAGAAGCAGCATAAGGCTAGCAGGCTGCAAATCTTAGGTATATACTGACACATATGGAAAAGAGTGTACACACACAGCAGTGACTGCCATCTGTGCAGAGCTCTTCATCGGTGGCAACATCCGCCTACGCTCACAAGGAAGACATAAAACAAACAAACTGCGAGACAAAGCATCTTATCTTATCCATCTTAGCATCATAAACTGATATGTGAGGCCAGGTCAGGATGAATGGAAGACATATTGCAGATATGTCACAGAGATGATGGATTTTCTCGTCAAATTGATTGACATTTTTCACAATTAGAAGCCTACTATCACAGGAGATAAAAGTGTAGAGTTCCAGAGTGTGGTTAAAGTTAAAGATGTAGAATTATTAAAATCAAAAAAGGTTCATTTCAGCAGCAGCATGAATGTTTTCAGCTTGTTAATAATTAAATTTAATTAGTTTATTTGTAATCTACCCATTAAATAGTGAAATAAGTTTTGTGCAACATCACTAAAACCCTTCAACAATGCTAGTAGCTCTGTGAGATTGCACTTTAGGTGATGTGCAATTTAGTTTGGCATTGGTCTACTAACATTTATTAATTAGCAATAAGGAAAAGCCACAACTAAAGACCTTTACACAACAGGGACAATTTTTCATCTCATTAATTTGCATGTCAATATATTTGAATAAAAAATGCAGTTTTTGTCAAACAGAAAGCAGAATCTTATCACAAAAGGTCTACTTAATTTTAGTTTATTTGATTTTATTGTATTTCAGTGTATTTTATGGAGTGTTTTAGGATAGGTCGATCAAGACTTTCGCACTGCAGAAGGCATCAACTAATCATTTTGTGCAAGACAGACATCATGCTGCAACTTCTAATGACAACGATGATGTGGCTCATTCACTATGAGGCATAAATGTTATCTGAATACTTGGTAATCAGCCAGTGGGCTCATCCTTTGGGGAGCATGAATTTGTTCAGTATATTTCTCTATCTGTTTCAGTGCACACACTGTAGAGCTCACAGCCGGGGGGGAGGGGGGAGAATTTTGGCGTTGTTCTATAAACACTCTAGCCACATGAGGTCATTCTTCCAAGGTGTACACACAGCACACACACTTCCAAAAGAGAAGCAGAGAGATTCTGATTGCCACTTCCAGTCATAAAACATTACACATGCTCACCCATTTGCAGGTCAAATATCGGGTTTCATACATTAAGTACAACTATCATAAATATCTACACCACACTCTGCACATATCTAAAAGTTGTTTTTTTTTCCTAATCTTTTACATTCATGTCCAAAAACCTCGGTTAAACTTAAAGAAACTGCTATGGAGTTCCAGAAGCAACTAGGTATTATTTGCATGCTGAAATCCCACTGAATCAGGTGACTCAGAATAATTACACATATGTCTGTAGATAAAATATGATACATGGAGGTAAAAGGTTTGTATTTTTAATTGTATGATATTATTCTTACAATATGATTCCGCCAAAAAGAAGATTTAATTATCACTCCACGAGCTATTCTAACTGTTTGAATTTTTGTAGAAAACAAAATACATTAAAATTGTATTATAAACTAATTTTAAGTTGGCTGTACCACTAATTTAATATAATAATGGGGATTATTTTATAGAAATTTGTCATTACTTTTTCCAATTAAATAACTTTTTTTCATTTAAAAATGTGCTACCTCGACTCTGATGCAATTGACTTTGTCCATATTTACTACTCTGTGTTCTCATTCAAGATCCTGCCCACAGCACTATCTGATTGGTTACAAATAATAGCCTAATAACACTGAATAATCTGAATCCAAAAACATCAAAACATCAAAAACATTTAATGTACTAACAATTACAGTATTTACCTGCAAAATGAGGAGTGGAAGTATAAAGTGGCAAAAAATGTAAATATTCACATAAAGTATAAGTACCCCAAAACTGTACCCAAGTGCAGTATTTTAGTACTTTTTACATTCATCATTAGTTATTCTAAATTTTGACTCTTTTAATTCACTGCAAATGTACATCAGCTCCAAATATTGGTTAATGGTCGATCCCTAATGTAGAATAATGAAAGATTGTATATATTATAGTAGAAGAAGAAGAATGTTGTACATAAGATGGCAGATTTGATGACTAGTCTTAATATCTGTATCTGTCCGTATCTGTGGGATAAAAATTCACTGTCGAGGTGAACAGCTGAAGCATGCAGAAGCGAAAGAAACCCTGAGTCCCAGACGCAGAGAGACATGGAGTAGACGTGGCTCAAATAAAGCAGTGAGAGGTAGGTTTGCTGCTGTGGGGGAAGGAGTGCAGCAGACAGGCAGAGCTGATGACACTTCCAGATGTACAGTACTCTGGCTTCTTGCTGTCAACATGCTTATGGAAGTATAACTTGGAGGCTGCAGTACACGCCGCTCACAGCATCGAGTATCTGAACAAGAACCTGCATCTCTGATTAAAAACAATACGAAAGACCCAGCCCAACTCGTTAATAATGGCTGATTACAAGCTCTGAACTGTAACACCTAGCATAATAATATGCAAAAGCTGCTGCGCTTTCAGATAAAGACAAACCAGTTGTCTGTTGGAAGTCTTGTAATTTTCTCTTCCATTGTATCAAATCAAGACTGGGTTTGAACTCTACTTTTTCCTTTTAACATGTAAATAACAATGCCTCTGAATCTCTTGCTTTTTGGACTACCTGTCAGGTGTTTGTGATGGCTGGATCCTTGAGGCTGGGGTACAAACTGGGGGCAAGGTAGCTAATTTGCCCTTGTTTTACTGTGTGTTGGTTGGTTTGTGGTCAACTGACAATGTGCAATTGTTTGGTTCATAACATTTGTATCAGTTTGTATCTTTTTTCTCTTTTATCATCTAAAATTTCTCTGAACATTGTCCTCTTACTGCCCAGCCACCATAGTGTGTAGATGAAAGAACAGTAGAGATCATACTTTTTTTCTAATTTTCATCTGAGTTGACTTCAGTTATTACTGTGCATCCATGGCAATGAGCTTAACAAGCAGTGAGTACATTGCAGCTCTCTTTTGCCCTGGGTTTTGCCTCTAGGCTATGCTGCCCTTACTTGTTAGTGAATGTTGCTGGGGATGTTTGCAGCCTGAAAGAAATACTTGCAAAAACATCTCAGGGTTGATACAGATTTCACTTCCTCTGAAAACATTTCATTTATATTTTATTTACGGTTAATATTCTTCTTAAAAGCAACTTGAATAAAATATCAGTCAAAAATAAGGTGGTGAATCAAATATTTTCTTGTTGTAGGGATATGTACAACATGATCTATCATTTCTATCAAAGAAACCAAACATGATTTCAAGTACAGCAACTGCATGAACAATATCTTATAGAAGAAATACTACTAATTTGCAGAATCTGGAGAGATGCCCCACCTTGTGTTGTGCACACACTACTGTCTCGGTCTATTCCAATAGGTTTTCCTACCCTGGGGGTTTGTTTAAATCTGTCAAATCCTGTTGTTTCGCTGGCCTTTTGAAGATTTGATAAAGGCCCAGTTGGGGTACTGGCAGGCCCTAAGCGCTGTCTTGATGTGTTTGTGCGCCTTCTTTATGCCCTCGGCTTGCCCATGTCTGCCCGGTGGTGGAGGGTTCTGATGACTCCCGGTTTGTGTTCTAGTGGAAGGTGAGAGTCAAAGAGCACACCCCACCAATATGATGTGACACATCTGTGCCCTATGTACTTCAGCCATGATGCAGCGAGTGCAGTTTGCTTCTTCACAGAGATGAAGCGGAATGGGAAACCTGGACAGCCTGCTTTAAGCACCCAGCTTCATGCTAGCTGGAGTGGACAGGGGAAAACGGAATGATCGCTAAAGAGGATAAGAGGAGGCCTCGCTGTCTTTGCTAATTCCAGATGGTGTTATCTGGGTCCTATATTGAACTGATAGTGGTAGGAGTTAGACCACACTATCTGCCATGGGAGTGGGAAAGGTTTGGCACACCATTGTTGTTACTGTTTACATTACACCATCTGCTGCTGTGGCCAGTACCAATGACGTTACCCACAAATTATTAAGGGACTTCAAACACAGCACCTCTGTGCCCTCATAGAAGTCAATGGAGATTTTGATCATACTCCTACCCTAATCAACATCAAGGATTCTGCAAACTGTGCAACAACAACTATTCCCCTGGGGATTGGATTAAGTGCAACTGACCCAAAGAAGGCCCAAAGAACTCATCCACGTTTTTGTTGTTTCCAGATGCTAAAAATAGGGGGGGGGGAACCCCCCAAAAAACTCCTCCAGAGTCTGTTCCAGAGTCTTGCAAGCCCATACTTTCAGATCATGAACAAGTCCTACAGGCTTTTTTTTTTTTTTTGCCATCCTGTTATGGGGTCCAGTTTTACGTTCCTTTCCATACATTCCATTTTTCCAGCTCAAAGTTTTTTACTTGCCTTTCAAAACAAACTGCTATTTTCTTTAGAAGTTTGTTGTCCATTTGTAAGAATTGCTTTTCTATAAGTCTCCCATTGGAACAGCCACAGATAAATATGGAGATGAATTTGAATTTCATCTACGTGAGCCCAGTACACAAATACTGTACGTGTGGGAATGTTTACAAGTTAATCTAAAGATTAACCCTTTTAAACATTTCAGCCAAACATTGAAGTCACTTTGGACAGGGTAATTTGGAAATTTTTGAAATTTGAAGGAGCAGACTCACAGTGGTAACGTCAGTAAAGACAATGTGACAAAAAACTACAAGTCCCACACTGCTACTATTGCATGATGTATAGAATATTAATACACTTAATGACTATCAGCATATATCACTTGTTTCAGAATGTATGTTGTTATTGAAACTCAGGAAGGAAATATAAAAAGTAGACATTGTGGTTTTAACAGCATGGTTTAATCAATCATTAACCCTCTGGAGTCACTGCAGCTACGTCATCTTAAATTGGTCATGGGATAAAGACGCGCTGGCGCGTCCCTCGACAAGCAAATACTGCACTGAATCAGAACTTTGTTGAGACAATAGCAACAACAGTAAAGCCTAGAATAATGTTAAGTTGATTTACTGCTCTTGGACCCTTGCTATGCAGACAGGATTTCTGAAATACTGCATTCATCATTCCATCCAGTCTTTGCTCATCAGAAAATAGCACAAACAACCACTACTACAACCTGTCCTGCTAGCAGGATTCACATGAGTACTCGGCTGAAGCAAGTATCTGGTACGAATAATGTACATTTTTCTGAGTACAAGTATCATCAGAATAAAATGTGTCAGTATCTATACTCATAATTAAGGAAAATGCTCATAGGGTGGCAGACTGAAGTTTATTCATTTAAATTTGTAAAAAAAACCAAAACTTACTCATAAGATAAAATAAGATAAGATAAGATAACATATAATTCATTATTTTATGTCACTAACTGTGTGTCCAGTTCTCCTCGTAGTTTTGTGTCTCTCCCTCCCTTCCTTTCTCTCTCTGTATCTTTCTGCAGGACTCTCTCCATCCAGATCTACATGTTGAACTGCATCCGGCCCTCTGACAAACCCAATGTCTGCTGTCAACATCTGCCCATGTTGTTCTTCTATGTAGTGCTATTATAACTAACTTAAACAACATATCAGCTAAAAAACAAATACATACAACACATAGTTTTTCAGAATTCCAATTATAACAACCTGTCATGTTTGTCCTTTGTAATGTATGATGTTTATCACATGTATGTTTCTCTCTCTCTCTCTCTCTCTCTTTCATCCTCTCTGTCCTGTCTACCTCTTTTTCTCCCCCTTCACCCAGCCAACTATCAGCAGGATAGTTCTCCCTTGTAAGCCGGGTCCTGCTCAAGGTTTCTTCCTGTTAAAAGGGAGTTTTTCCTTGCCACTGTCTGGTTGCTCAGGGGTTCAGGCTCTGGGTTTCTGTAAAGCATCTAGAGACAATTTTGATTGTATAAGGTGCTATAGAAATAAATAAATCGAAAAATAATCCTTCATTAGTCCCATAACTGGGAAATTACAGATACTCATACTCATACTCATGTTATCAAAACTATGAATTTATATGAGGCTATTCTTTAGAGGGTTTTCTAATAAATAATAAATACAGTCACTTCTGATCAACCCTTATCAGTTTCATGCTTAAATATACAACTTCCAGTCAGTCTTGATGAGTTTTGGTTTAAGCACCACCCTTTGAGAGTAAGGATACAGATAGTATAAGTATATGAAAAGATACCAGTAAAAATACAGATGATCATGTAGTCACTCTTCTGAAGTTGTTGGAGAGGATTGTCTCCCCTAAAACTGGACATTTGTAATCTCTGCTATTCTTGAAGAAATACATTGCATGGTCTACTCTTTTATTTGATTTTGAAACTACATGGGTGTGAAAAATTACAACAAAAAAATATATTTTGCTGTGGTGCATGTATGTAGGACAGAATTTCAATTGTTTAAACTGAATGATAATATAAAAAACAATGGGACAACATTACAATATTACACTCTAAAACCCAGCGATTGCCAAGTTAAACATTGGCTTCTCCTGTGATGCCTTACCGTGGCCGTGCCAGGGACTGTCTGACTGCAAGAGTCCGACCCACTCTGCTCACTGTGGTTCTGTGAGGACTGGTACATGTTGAGTGGATGCTCACTGACAGAGGCTTGAATTCCAGTGTAGTCTTGTGGTGCTGCTGGGTGTGGATGTGGATGGGGGTGTGAAGCTGTGAACTCAGCAGGAATGCCATTTTGGGGAGGGGGAGCAAACTGGGCTGATGAGTAAGCCTGGGCCATGGATGGATCTGGGGGTGCCGGTGTGTCCTGGTTACCCTGTACGAACAAAAAGATACAATATTGAATTTAGAGTACCTGTTTCAAAATTCTGTTATTAAATAGTTTGTGTTTCAAAAAATTCAGTGTTACTGTATCGTTCTTCTGTCATTTGATTCAAACATTTGTGTTCTCTTTTGACTTTTCATCAGATTGAAATTTATTTTTATTTCGCTCTTTTTTTAATTTTTTCAAAACTACTGACAGCTTTTCCTTAGTATGCTGACATACTAAATTAGATGCTGACCATGGTCAGCATTACCTGCAATCCAACACTCACTGTTTTCGAGGGAAAAATATCCATCTTACTGGCTAGATTGCAACAGAATATTATTAGCTTCCAGAGGACAGTCGTCAAGCTAAAATACCTGACTGCAATTTGTTTGATAATAACTTATTGCACTAACTTGAAAACTATTACTTGAAATTCTGTGAGGTTTCTTGTGGATATCAACAGTCCCCAGCAAATGAATCCATTTGTTTTGTAGGTCTTGAGCAAAACATCACAATCTAATAATGTCTTAGAACTCTTTCCTCTTGTGCCCCATTTCCTGCCATGCCCTTTTCCTCTGAAATAATCTGTTGACATCAGACAATCTGACTCCATTGAGACCTTTAAAACTAAACTTAATTCACCTGAACTTTAGTGCTCTGTTCTTGATTGGTTCAGCTCTCACAGCTATCAACATTACTTTTTCAGTGGATGGTTCTCAGTCACAATGGCTCTCCTAGCTGTAGTACTGTAGTACCTATCTGTCCTGCCGATAAAAATGCATCAAACTGTAAACTTTGCATAGACACTGCATTTCTCAAACTTCTGGTATTTTCTGTTTCTGACAATTTTTACATGTTATGTGTAGAATTTGTATAGACATCATCAGATTGTTTTTCGTTACTGTCAGAACTTTTGGACTGTGAACTCGGACTAGTGTTTGCTAACATAACTATTTCTTATTTAATCTTTAATTTTTTCACTTAATCGTACTACTAAACGGGACAATCAGAGGTTTTCAAGCACACTTCATTATATGTGGATACATTTAACATACAATATATTTACTAAAAAGTTATTTTCAGCTTTGAAAATGTTAGCTCAATGTAACTTTCAATAGTTTTTATTCAGTGTCATTTATCATTGAACATCTACAATGCAGGTTTGGTTAGTTGTGTATTTGCCATGGATGGTCCGTTCTTCAGTCATAGTCCCCTACTATTAACTGTAAAAAAAACCTCAAAATTGAATGATGCATTTCATCACCTCCTGCACACACATACACATAGCAGTCTATTCCATGTAAACGAAACATCAAGAGCTGGTTTGTGTAATAAGAACCAATTTATCCATCACTGAGAGAGCAGCATTATCCACTTGATTATAGCAGAAACTACCTCATACACTCACTGATCAAAGGACACACACACATTAATAAACTTACATACAGAGGAATTTGTGGTGAATATATTTCTGGAGTGTGTAATGCCATGTAATTCAGTTCAATTCAGTTTATTTATATAGCGCCAATTCACAACAAAAGTTATCTCATGACACTTTCCAATTAGAGCAGGTCTGGACCAAACTCTTTAATTAAATTGTAATACAGAGAGCCCAACATTCCCCCTTGAGCAAGCACTTGGCAACAGTGGCGAGGAAAAACTGCCTTTTAGAAGGCAGAAACCTCGGAGCAGACCCTGGCTCACGATGGCTGGCCATCTGCCTTGACTGTCTTTAGGGTAAGTATGAATTTTTTTACATCAGTTCAGATGCTGCCATCTCTGTTTTTATAGTTTCTTTGCTCCAGCAAACCTAATCTACACTGAACTCTTAAAGTTGTTGTCTCACTTCATTGATTTGTACTGAAGATCATTTGTGGAAGAAGCCCAAACAGTTTTTTCACCCTTCTGCACACTTTTCCAGCACATTAGCATGACATGATGCTAAATAGTTTACGTTAAACTTGGCCAGGCAAAGCTACATTTCATTCATGTTTTGCAATCACATAGGACAGACCATATCTGCTCTCAGACTGGTGTAAATGATAATGATAACTTCACAGTTTGACCACATTCTGAACAACCATTTAAATTCGTCCACTGCTAAAAGACCTAACCTGTGATCAGATGTCAGTAACCAGATACACTGCAGGTTAATACTCATAACTTATCAGTTGTGGTTAATTAACTTGAAGTATATATATATATCATATATATATTACATGCTGAGAATACCACTGGCACCACTACCACCACTGTTACTTTTACTCGCCAGATCTTTTCCAGTTCTTCTTTCAGCCCTTGTTTTTTTTTTTGTTTTTTTTTTAGCTTTTCATGTTCCTTTTTCTTAATGTTGCTGTCGCTTGGAATTGCTACATCTATCACCACTGCCTTTTCTGTTGTTTGTTGAAAACCACAATGTCCACCTGGTTCTCCCTCACCATTTTGTCTGGATCTGGAAGTTCCTTTTCTTGTGCTGCCATTATTAGTGCTCCTGTGCTGTCTTTCAATCCAGCCTTCTCTAGCCATTGGTATGATTTCTTGATATCAGCCACTTCTTCTATCTTTTGGTGATACATGCTGTGCAAGGGCTTGTCCCCTCCATAATGGTTCATCCTCCTCCTCATCATCATTGCCAGGTTTCTGCTGTCTGAGCATTCACCTAGCAGTTCCTCTCTGGGGGCCATCTTCCTGATGTATTCCTGGAACTTTGTTGTTTCATCCTGGACAGTGGCTCTGATATTCGCTAGTCCTTGGCCTCCCTTGTTCTATTTAGTGTACAGGCTACAGGGTGCTGGACTTGGGGTGAAGGAGTCGCCCTCTTTTCTCAATTGTCTAGATATCCCTGTCCTCTATCTTGTCCTTTGGCCAACTTATTGTGCCAGTGGCATATCTAATGATTGGCAGGGCGTCTGTGTTGTTGGCCTGGACCTTGTTTGTACCATTCACCTGACTTATCAGGACATGCCTCACTCTTTGTAGTTCATCCCCCTTCATTCTGATCATCTTTCCTTTCTTTGTTACCACCCGACCATAATGTGAAACACTGTGGGTATTTACACACAGGGCACAGCAGCTTAAGTGAAACAACAGTATAAATATCCTGACATGCTGACAGGATCAATCAAAAATGTAACATTAAGAGACACTGTTTAGAATAAAGCAGCATTCTTCTCGATAAATCCTGAGTTCCATTGGAGTTGTCTCAAACCTTCTATTTAAAAGAATAAAAGTTTAACTCCTTTAGAGAGTTTCATATCTCCTATCAAGTTTATAACTAGAGCTTTTAGCAATATAGACCTCAGGGACCAGTGGAGGTGCAGTGTAATGTCCACACAGGTTTAGGTCATTAAATCAGAGAATATAATTTCTTTAGGTGGATGATACATGCATATTTGGATTTGGATAAGCTCAGAGCTGACTTAAAAAAAAAAAAAGAAAACAGTCTCAGAGAGAATTCAGGCTCCTCCTAGAAATGGTGTTTCAACTGGCCTTAGCAGCAATTCAGTGGTGGAAAAGAAACGGTATGGTATATAAGCATGTGAGAGTATGTATGTGAAAGAAGTTACTCCTGTGGGACATTTATATCACAGTCATTACAGAGAGAGAGAGAGAGAGAGAGGTGCAGCCATACGTAGGAAAGGAAAGAGGGTGAGCGAGAGACAGAGAGAGGGAAAGAGATGCAGACAGTGAGTCTTGGCTAAATGCTCTGCTGTGTAATGAGAACCACATTTAGAAGGCTGAAATATGCTTTACGTGGCAGAGCACTGCCCCCGAACCCCCCCCACCCCACACACACACACACACACACACACACACACACACACATACTCACAGGCAACTCAAGGAATACAATTAAAATCCTGAGTAAGTGCACAGAGACAGAGAGAGAGAGAGAGAGAGAGAGAGGGAATTTCTCCTTTGAGGATAAAAAGGTCTCTGTATGTTTGTTACTTCAGAACCATTTACCACTTTTGAAAGACAGCACCTTCAAAAGGAAAACTACCACTGAGTACAACTCGGGTTCTATTATTATATATCAGGCCATCACTTAAATCCATTATGGAGACACCAAAGCAATTACTAAGACCTTGGAAATTGTAAACATCAGTAAGAACACATCCAACTGGCAAGACACTTCATCTATTAGACGATAAGACGGGTTGGAAACAAACCAGCTATGGATCCGACCTGAAATGTTGTTAATTACCCCTTAATGCAGAGGAAAACAGTGCACACAACTAAGGTAAGGACAGTGGATCAAAAGTTGAAGCAGGAAGTGAAATTTGTAAGATGTGATGGATGTTTACAATGAGCATTTTAGTTGATACTTTTACAGCTGGCCTTTGTTTTCAAGCCCAAGGTTTGTCTCTAACCATTCTGATTAGGGGCTTTGTCTATAACTGGTCTGAGAAGGGGGGGTTGTCTTTAACCAGCGTGATCACCTGGCTGCTCATGCTCCTTTCCCCATCTGACCTATTTTCAGGGATGTCTGTCACATTCCCAGATCTTTCTTGTAAGGGAAAAACAAATCAAAGAAAGACTTCAGTATAACAATACCACCAAACACGTGTGTAAATACCAGGAGTTTTATTATCGCCTTGCAAGCACAAGAAAAACTACAGTTCCCATTAGCTGCAGGGCAGCTTCCTACATCATTATAACTTGGTTTCATCAATTTCCATAAAAGTCATTTAAAGTCATTGGTTACAGTGTTTAGTACTCTTTGTCCTGCTGTTATGACATATATTAGACCTTACCCTACAAATATCTAGAGATTATGAGAAATGGCGTTCCTTAAAGGCCTCCTTAAAACAGAACTACTGAGTAAATGTTAATTTGAATGAGGTTTTCTTGCTTTCGGAACACAGCTCATTTCACTGCACTCTCTATTAGCTGGAGCTGAACTCAGGAGTATATTGTCCTGTATATTTTACAATTGAGTCTTACTAGGGAGGGATCCTTTATCACAATATGAAGAATAAATTATATGAAAAAAAGGTTCCTCGACCAGGAACGACTGCATCCTGAACACACTGTCTGTAAACCTGTAATCCACTGACTACCAGAGAAAACCTTGTTCACCAGTTGATTCCAGTCACAATAATCCACTTCCTGTTCCTAGATCTTAAAAGTTATACAGGCTGGCATTAATATAATCTTCAAGGACTTAACACATAAATGTTCTCACATTACAGATTTACATTCCAAAAGGCAATACACATGCTGAGAAAACTTAAATATGTTTGGAAATGCTTTAGTTCAAGATGTCTGATGTGTTCCTGTCGAAATGATTACATTAGTATTAAAATTAAACAGACTTGAAAAACGTAATGGTAATTCACAGCACAGTATGGCACAATATGTTTAATACTGCACGTTCCCTTCCAAATAAAATGAAATAAACAGTAATTCCCTCTCTCTTCCTCCTTCCTTCACATTCCCTTACCCTCTTCCTGCTGAGAAAACAAACCTTTGTTTTTTTCCTTCAGCTTACAGGATTTCTTGAGTTCATATCAGAAACAGAGCTGTTTCTCTCTCTCTCTCTCTCTCTCTCTCTCTCTCTCTCTCTCTCTCTCTCTTAATCGTAAATTCATCAACTCCTGCTAGCTGCTACCATAGATGGGAATGAACAAATGAGGTAGGAAAAGAGAGATGCATGCACACACAGACATCCTCACAAACAGAGCGTGCAGCCCTGCAAACCAACATCTTCACACAAACACACACACACACACACACACACACATACTCACAAATACCCGCACAACCCACACACGGAGCATGCAGCTTGCTGCCTTCTGCAATCATAGCGCAAACAATGTGAAGCAAAAGAGAGAGAGTGTAGAAGCGACAATTAGGAGAGAGAGAGAGACAAAGAGAGAGATGGTGGAAAAAGTGTATATTCTCAGAAGTACCTGCTCTACCATCTTGCCTCAGCCTTCCTCTTTGCACACCCAGCTGCGCAATAAAGTCCAGCCGCCAGTGTCTGCCTACAGCTAGCATCAATTATGGATGGCTTTGTGTGTATGTATGTGTGTGTGTGTGTGTGTGTATGTGTAGTGGGGGAATGAGCACGAGGAGGAGGAGGAGGAGGAGGAGGAGGTGCAACTGTGAATGAAAGCAGCAATCCCCAAAAATGTTTTCACCACTCTCCTCTCTTTCCTTTTTCACAGCCCTTCTCCTTTCCTTTATTTGTACTGTTACTCCCATCATTTTGCCATTTTTGTTTTCTCTCATTTGCATTATTGAAATATATTGACCAAAATGTACAGACACCCCTGTCCACATGTTTTTGTATACCTTTGTTCTGCATCTTTTAAGACACTTTAGTTCCAAGGAAGAGAAATCTTAATGCTAAAGAATATATTGATATTTTAGACTACAGTGTCTTTCCAACATTGTGACAACAGTTGATCTTTCCTATTTAAACATAACAATGCCTTCATACAAAGGCCAGCTCCATTAATTCAATTTCAATTCAATTTCAATTATTTCTATAGCACCTTATACAATCAAAATTGTCTCTAGTTGCTTTACAGAGACCCAGAGCCTGAACCCCCAAGCAACCAGACAGTGGCAAGGAAAAACTCCCTTTTAACAGGAAGAAACCTTGAGCAGGACCCAGCTCGCAACTGCAGCAGAACTATCCTGCTGAAAGTCGGCCGGGTGAAGAAGAGGTAGACAGGACAGAGAGGATGAAAGAGAGAGAGAGAGAGAGAGAGAGAGAGAGAAACATACATGCAATAAACATCATAAATTACAAAGGACAAACATGACAGGTTGTTATAATTGGAATTCTGAAAGACTATGTGTTGTACGTATTTGTTTTTTAGCTGATATGTTGTTTAAGTTAGTTATAATAGCACTACATAAAAGAACAAAATGGGCAGATGTTGATAGACATTTGTTTTTAAGAAATAGCTTTTCCAGTTTTATGTTGAAGACATAGACACTTGGACATGGACATGGACACCAACACTTTTTGGATGAAATGGTCCATGAGCCAGGGTTTATCGGCCAGCGTCAGTGCCCACCATCAGTAACAGTGTCAGTATGCTTTAAATAAAAGCTTGTGGGTAGAATGAAGAGTGTCTAGAAATCATAGGATATGTAAATACTAACTTAAAATAATAAGGTAATGGGTCACATTGACACCTTTAGCCACAGAAAGCACAGTGCTGTGTGTTAAGAACAATGCGCTGTTCTGTTTTTGTATTTCTGTAAGCCGGTACAAAGTGTGTAATTAGTGTATGTATATGTACCATGAATGTAAGAAGTTCACAGAGATGGAATGCTGGCTCCCCTGAGTTATTGTTGTTGTTAGCTGAGTTAATGTAGCGGCTAAGCTAACTTGTGTGGAAAGGCCTGGCGCACCAGGCTGACGGTCAGCTGCCTGCCAATGTCGGCACTGTCTGTAAATGTCTGAAGACCTAATTTTTGCGATCTGTTCCGTGCCACTGGTACTAGCCGGCCCTCGTTGGAGATTTTTCGGCTGATTGACCATATTGAATCTGTGGCGGTGCCTCTCAGAGAGAGAAATTGCTGTGATTGGCTGTTCAGCTAATCATTACAACATGGTCACCCGGAATAAAGCAGCTGAAGACCAAATGAAACCATCTAAGTGGTACTGAAGGAAAATGCTGCATAAAAACAGTTTATATACAGTATATGCTGTGCTAGGTCTTCTGGTTTCTCTCTTTGAATGATGAACACAGACTACTGCCATCTGCTGGTTTGGAGAGTTATTTACTCTCACACATAATGTATGTGCTAGTTGATTATTGGTTGTAGTCTTTGCTGTATGTTCAAGTGCAACTTTCTGGCCACGACACAGGCAAAGTGAGGAGACACATGAGCCTTTGTTGCCACTAGTTCTTTAATGTCAGTTTGGTGTGTCTGGGGCTGCCTGTGCAGACTTTTTCTTGTTGCAGTAATGTTTTAATGCAACTGATAAATACCTCAAAAACAAAATTTATAAACAGACAATTTCACACATGAGGTGTGAAACTGAGGCGATAACCTGGACAGAAATGTGTTACCAACCCAGTCTATAACCTTCAGGTCTATAACTGGCACAGACTGGCACAGACTGGCACAGCGATTATAATGCCCAAGCAATTTGATGGACTTGTTCAACTATTACATATATTACAAATATTGTGTTTATCAAAGTTGTTAAAAAAAAAAAAAAGGAAAAGAACAGTGATACACACAGGATTATATCTATGCTTGCCCAACACAAATAACACACAATTAATTAATAAAAATTAAATTATAATATATTAAAATTTGCCAAATATATAAATTAAAATATCTATTCTACCCAAAATCAAGCAATAAAGACAATGCCACTTTGCTCTTCTCAACAAATAAACTAAGATTTTTATTTTCTGTTGCTACTGATAATGAGGAGCTGGATGATAGGATGTTGAAGGGCAACTTCTAGCCACATGAGTGTGTGTGTGTGCGTGTGTGTGTGTGTGTGTGTGTGTGTGTGTGTTTGTATGCATGTTCCTGTAGTTAAGAAGAAAAAGATCATACTGTGAGGACTCGCCTTACTCCTGCCTTACTTATCGGTAAAATGTTTGGGCTCGTCTGCATGGTGGTTGTCACGTCACAAGCCAAGGTCACGTCACAGTTTATGCCAGGCCTCTCTGTCAGAAATCAAATTTCAAATGGGTGAAATGAACCTTGAAAACATGCCCACACATTCTGAACAGACTGAGGGGGGCAATATCCTAAGTTATCTCAGGAAAAACACTTCGACCCTGGAGTGCACGATACTGACTTAATTGAATGAATTGAATGAATTATGAGAATGGTTGCATATATAGTGCCTAAGAAGTATTCACCCCCTTAGATATTTTCCCTCAGATTATTTTTAAATGGAATTATAATCAATATACTTTTTTTTTGACAAAAAAAGAAAAAAGCTACAGTGAATGTGTCTCAAGTGAAGTATAAAGACACCTGTGTCTGGAAGGTCCAGTCATTGGTTAATCAGTATTCCTGGCTACAATTACACCATGACGACAAAATATCATTCCAAGCAACTCAGAGAAAAGGTTATTGAAAGTATAAGTCAGGGGATGGATACAAAAAATGTCCAAGTCACTGAACATCCCCTGGAGTTGTGTTAAATTCATCATTAATAAATCTAAGGAATATGGCACGTGTAAATTTGCCTAGAATAGGCCGTCCTCGCAAACTGAGTAACAGTGGAAGAAGGAGACTAATGAGGGAGGCCACCATGACACCTATGACTACTCTAAAGGAGTTAAAAGCTTAAACAGCTGAGATGGGAGAGAATCTGCATACAGCTGTTGCCTGGGTTCTTCATCAGTCAAAGCTTTATTGGAGAAAGCCACTGCTGATGAAAGCTCCTGTTAAATAGAGTTTGCCCAAAGGCATGTGAAAGGTTCTAAGGTCAACTGGAAGAAGGTTCTTTGGTGCGATTAGACCAAAATAAAGCTTTCTGGCCATCTGACTAGACACCATGTTCGGCAGGTACCAAACACAACACATCACCTACAAACACACCCTGCACCAATGCAGTTTCAGAGTCGAGATGTGCAAGCCTGACTGAGACCTGTCCAGCCAGAGGTGCATCTACTAAATACTGACATGAAGGGGGTGAATATTTATGCAGTCACTTATTTTACATTATGTATTCTTAACGAATTGGCTTTGGCATTGTTCTTTTTTTCTTTGTAATTTTTCTGTCAAAGAAGCTAAATAAATACATAAACTTTGATTCAGTTTATAAAAAAATAATGAAAGGGGAGACATCCAAAAAGGTGAAAACTTTTTTTAGACACTGTACACATATGTATAGACAAGTCGATCATCACAAAAGCCTTGTTAATACTGTGACAGAGGTGCTCCATAGCACACTGTCCATAGCCTTTAGTATTGTCTAAACTTTAAACAATACTAAAGGCCAGAGTTACAATCTGAGACAGGCCACATGGGCCTACCTGTGCAAAAGTAACATTCTCACTATGTTCAGACTGAACATGTGGATTGATGTGTTGGCTGTACAGAAATTAGTTGTAGCTTTTAGTCACAGCCACCATGTTAAAAATATTACACGAGGAGGGTAAACGACAAAACGAAACAAGAAACAACAACACTAAAACCCAAAACCATGACAGCTATGGTCGTGGTGTGGTTGGGTTTAGGCACAAAACTACTTGGTTAAGGACAGGGAATAAGCTTGGCTATGTTTTGGAAGACACAATACAGCCTGTTGAAGCAGACAGCACTCTCCTATCTCAAAGTCAGATGCATTTAGACCTTTCTACACCACCTGTAGATGAAGGTGTAGCCGGTGTCCCTGGTTCTGCCTTTGTTTCCACTGTACTTCTCTTGCTTTTGAGCTTCCTAAACTAAATTTTGGTAAAGCTCAGGAGCTGATATGCTGATAATCTCAGGGGGGGCCTGAAATACAGCCAAAAAAACAAAAAAAGCAGGGATGTGTTTAAATACTGCACTGCACAGAAGCATGTTTCAGTATAGAGGCAGATATGATGTATAAAATATATAGCATGTCTTAATGAAAAATGAGGCAGAGCTTAGAATCTTGACTGCAGTGATTCTTTCACTTTTCCCTTTTATTTTTGTAATTTTCCAGTGTTTGACAGTTGTTTATTTGCCTAACAAGTACACAGATGTTGTTCTGTTGTCAGGATCAGTGTTTGCACTTTGTAATAACTGAAAGCCATTACACTGGCACATACTGCAACCTGAAAGAGAGTTAGTGGTTGTGAAAACACAGCTGAAGGCTTGGTAATATAGACCCATCTGTCGCCTGTTGTCATTGGGACATCAGTATTTGTATCACACACTAAAATGTGAACAAACCTGATGAATAACCTTATGTAACAACGTTTTTTTTAAAACTTTTTGTTATATTTCGTAACTATTTTATGATTTAACAGCACTCTCAAGTAATGCAAATAACACAGAATGCTACAAGGAGAATATGGTAACTTTTTCTTTAAAAAAGTAAAAAACAGTGTGCACCACCATGCTAATGGAAAGTCAGGTGAAACTTCTCACCAAATATACTGCAGTGGTGTTTTGCTGTGAACCTTCAGAAATGTTTTGTACACTAAGAAACTTGGGGCTGAGTAGATCACGACTGAATTTTCATTTGTAGATGTTGAAGGGGTGTGCATAAGATGAACATGAGACTGCCATGACGAGGGAGGAGTGTGTACACCATTATCTGAATTTGTATGTCAACCAACTAATTTTTTTTTAATTGATTTAATTATTTTAATTTATTTATTTTAATTTATCCATATCCATATTATGAATGGGTGGTGATGAAACTGAAAGCTGATGGTGCTTAAACTGGCGGTGTAGATATCTTGAAGTTCATTATTTAAGCCTTAAATTGATATAAGGCAACTAGAAATGGGTGTATTTGTTATTTTATTATTGTTATATTATTTATATGGATCACATTTTAGCTTCAGTTCAATGTTTTTGATCAAAATTAAGAGAACTACGTATTTAGGCAATAATTTTTGTTATACTCTTGAATGAATAAACTTTAATCAGATGCCCAATGAGGGTTATCCTTCATAACCGTTATATTGACACATTTTACTTGGATGTTACTTGTACTTGTAAAAAGCACATTATCTGTACCTAATAAATGTTTCAGCCAAGTACTCAGTAACGTTATTCTTGACGCTGATACCACGACATGACACCTAGTTGAATGAATCTTGAATCAGTGTTTGTCGTTGAGGGCCATTCAGTGAGTTAACCCTAACTCTATTAAATGACATAACTCTAATTATAGGCATTTATGTTTATCAAAGGTGTCATGTCCTGGATATAATAGTGTCATGTCAGTGTTGTGCACACGCCTTCAAATAAAGCTGTGCCAAAATATGAGCTGTTTGTCTGGGCTCTGAAAGTAGAAACACTATATCATTCACAGTGTAATTCACATGCTGAACAGAATAATGGTGCCTCTATGATCAAACATGCCTTCCATTACCACCAGTAACCACAAGTTTCATTTTATCACCAGGACATAAATCACGGTATTAATGGTGCACATCTCTGAGAAATGTTGATCGTATTTGAGGCAAGGCTTCCGCTATTTTCCATAGTGAAGGAGAAGCTTTTGTAGATGTTGAAGTTGCATGCTTCATACTCATCTTGATTTTTTTTTCTTTCTTTTCTTTTTTTTTTCTTTTTAAGCTTAATCTTAAGTTTATTTCCACCGAACTTTGTTGCATTTTGTTTTAACTCACACACCGTTTCACCTCAAACAAGCAGAGTTCACTTCACCTCAAAGGTACTCAAAACATACAAATATAACATTTTCAAACTGAATTTCCTGTAACTGTTAAATTGCAGATGTAACTTCTAATACTAGCTCTAATAAGTATTATTCTTTTGCTACATAAATGAAGCAGATGTTTTCTGCTTCAGTCTACTTGCTACAAGCTGATTTACACTTGCATTGTCTGAGAACAGAATGTAATTCAATTCAATTTTTAATCCAATTTATTTATATAGCACCTTATACAATCAAAATTGTCTCTAGATGCTTTACAGAGACCCAGAGTCTGAACCCCCGAGCAAGCAGACAGTGGCAAGGAAAAACTCCCTTTTAACAGGAAGAAACCTTGAGCAGGACCCGGCTTGCAAGGGAGAACTATCCTGCTGATAGTCAGCTGGGTGAAGGGGGGAAAGAAGAGGTAGACAGGACAGAGAGGATGAAAGAGAGAGAGAGAGAAACATACATGCAGTAAACATCATAAATTACAAAGGACAAACATGACAGGTTGTTATAATTGGAATTCTGAAAGACTATGTGTTGTACGTATTTGTTTTTTTAGCTGATATGTTGTTTAGGTTGGTTATAATAGCACTACATAAAAGAACAACATGGGCAGATGTTGACAGTACAAGTAATCACTATCATCCATGTGTTTCTGCTGAAGTGCACAGTATAAACACAGTTAAGTGAATGGTAGTTAGTATCACATCCCTGAAACCTTCAGATAGCTTCACATCTAGGAGTCTAGATGTGTCATTTTTTTAAAAAAAAATAGTTTTAATATGGGTTTGTTACACCAAGATAAAGATGGATATTAAATTCATAATAAATAGTACACAGTAACAGTCACAATGTTACAAGTGATAATGAGAGACTCAGTGAATGAATGAACAAATGAATGTCCGGCTTCAAGTGACTGAACTGGACTGCCAGGCAACCCAGCAGAGCTGTGTGTGTGTGTGTGTGTGTGTGTGTGTGTGTGTGAGTGTGAGTGTGAGTGTTCATCCTGCCTCTGTGGTGTTGCTTCAGTCACGCCCTGGCCTCACATTGCCTCGCACCATCTGTCAACTACATGACCAGGACACACACACGCCGCACTTTTTACAGTAGAATCTATGGGCCGTGTTATGTGTGTTTTAGAATATTTTGCATGGGTTACTTCAGGATTTTCATCCACCAAGTACTTCATCTATTCATTAATTCATTCATACAGTCACTCTACACTTTCACTCTGTGTGAGAGTGAAAGTGTGACAGCGCAGTAGCATAGAAACAAACGAACTGTGATTTGGTAGCAGTGCTGTATTTAAGATGAGATGCCAACCTTCCTTTGCTACCGCATAATCGTAAAAGCAAAAATCTTTACTTTCGCAGCTCTTTACTCCCTTTTTTAAATGAGCAGTACCCTATCTTCTGTATAAAACAATAATTAAAAAAACATATGAAGTAGGTTACACACACAGTGTAATACATATAGGATCATATAGGAATATAGGATCCACCTCAAAGCAAAGTGTTAGTGAATTAACGTGCCACTATTATTATTTTTTTTTTCTGATTTACAAACATTTGTGTAAAATGTAGTTTCAGATCACACATACAGTATTTTAGTGGGCTAGGAACTGTGTACAAACTGATGTATGGGTCTGATATAATAAACCAGAATCAGATCTAACAGGATGTGAGTGCTTCTGTGACTTCCTGTGCAGACTGAGGGCTCACAAGAAATTAACCCGGAATATTAGTTTTGAATGGCTCTCTTATCACGCATCTGTGACGTAGCCTAGACTAATGTCAGATTTGTGGCATGACGCTAAAATCACAGCCAACCTTCTCACGAACTAAATACACACTCCTCAGCTTCAACCCCCCCACGCACACATACATGTGTGTGTTTGTCAAATTCATGTTTGGGATTCCCTAGTTTTAAACCTCAGTCTTCGCTACGGACGTAAGATCTACAGCCGGATCTTACCTCCCTCATCCCCATGTCTCTACTGTCTGCATCATTCAAAGAATTTCCTCATATCCATCACGTTCTATTTAAAACTTACGTTGTATTGGTATATCTTAAAACTGCACTAAGTTTTGCATGCCGACACGTGGATAGCTGCGTACGTGTTATAGTTTACTGCTGCACATGCACACTGACGTGCACAGCACAGGCACATCAAATGCAATTCAATTTCAATTGAAATCAATTTATTTCTATATCACCTTATACAATCAAAATTGTCTCTAGATGCTTTACAGAGACCCAGAGCCTGAACCCCTGAGCAAGCAGACAGTGGCAAGGAAAAACTCCTTTTTAACAGGAAGAAACCTTGAGCAGGACCCGGCTTGCAAGGGACAATGTTAGGTTTTACTGGGGCACAGCACATAAATACTATGTGTAGTACCCAAGTAAATGTGCAGGTTCAAATGTTTAAGAATAGAATTAATTTATTAAGAATAGAATGCTAGTGGGGGAAATGGGCCTCTAAACACTGAAATACACTCTAAGCAATGAGTTTAGAGTGTATTTCTTCATAGACTTTCAAACAGAGTTTGAAGTACAATCAGTGATTGTGCAGTATCCTTTCACAGGAGAAGCAACAGATCAGATCTGTTGTACACAACCTCCTCCCTCCACGCATACACACAAAGGCAGAAAACAACATTCATATGTGCATAAACATAAGTCATGAGGACGCATGCATGCACACACACACACACACACACACACACACACACACACACACATGTTTATTACAAGCCCTCCAAGGACATATCAAACACTTCTTCCTGCTATGTTTCCAAGGCAACATGGAGATGAGCTTCCATTCGCTTTGGTCAAAAAACATCATGGCCAACACTTGAAACTGATTCAAAACCCAATTCTTTTCTGTGTGTGTGTGTGTGTGTGTGTGTGTGAGTAGGTGAGCGAGAACAGGAGAGTAAAAAGAGATGTCTCCAAACACTATGAGAAAAGAAGAGCAGAAGGAATTGCTGCAGATACTTTACAATGAATTCTGGAACATGATGAAATCTTCTAATATAATAATAATAGTAATAACTAAGATGATTACAGTGTGGAGACATTGCAGATTTTTGTCCCCCAAATTTTCCAAGTGGAAAATGAATTTAAATATATGTTTTACATGCTCATTACAACAGATATTTTTCAGCTGGAATGACAAAGAAAGGCAAAATACATTCATTCATCCAATAAAACTTTCAATAATAATAATAATAATAAAAAATGACTAAATTATTTCTATTTCATGAAACATTTTCTATAGCTCTTAACCCATCTGCCCTGCTTGAAATCCATAATTGCTGACATAATAGTAATATCATAAATGCTACTGGAACCTCTGTGAGTATTTGATGGGAAGTGTTTGAGCTTTTGAAATGCCATCTTAGTACAAAATCCAAAATATAGCGTGACATGACACTAAAATATATGCATAATACATAATACATAACCTAGACAATTTAACCCTTTGAATAAAACATTTAACTGAACAAAAACCGTATCAAAATCCAGGAAGTAATACAGAGTCTGAACAGAAACAACTCGGTATATTTAAATGATGCTACATTCTGTTTGTTAATTAAAGCCGCTAATCAATAGTTGACAGAACCACAGTATGTCTGAAAAGCAACTGAGTGGAAAAAAAGGTATAAATTCTCTGCTACTGAAGTTTGAAATTCCAATACTGTTTGTAACAACCTTCTTCTTTCTCACACATAAAAAAGGGCTATATAGATACAGGAGAAAACCGGTAAATGTTATTTAGAGCTATGTTTTTGTCTGTATCTCTCCAAAAAAATAAAAATAAAATGAAGAAGACAAACAACAGCTATGTTGTGTAGATTCCTGTGGTATCATGTAAACATGGCACACACTGCAGAGGTAACAGAGGAATTTCATATCCATAAACTGTGGTTGAGCCAGGTGAGGACTCACTGAACAGAAGTGAAAAACTGCAGAACAATAAGACAACAATGAGACCCGCCCAACAAGAAACCAAATACAAAGTTTGTGCCGTTTGCATTCCATTTGTATACAATCGCATGCCAATCAATTAAATCTAAACATATAAATATAAATAAACATAACGTCCTGTCTCCAAGCTATCAAACCAAAAAAAGTATAAATCAATAAGAACAATTAAATAAACCAGCAGCTGAGACAACAATGTGATCTCATGGGATGATGTATGAATAGAATATTGCTTTAAAGGATATTTTGTGTCTGTCTTTTTTCACACATTTTAAAGTTTCTGTGCGTCATTTAAGATTGCATTTTCTGACTTTTAAATATCTGGGAAAAAGGGCAAAGTGATTTTCATCCTGTGACCTGTGTTGTCTTAGTCTTGTGACCTAAGGTCACAGTGTAGCTAGATTTAGGCAACAAAATTTTATGGTCAGATGTTGGGGAAAAAAAGATTGTTGTTTGGATTAAAATAATATATATGTAACTTATATTACACATGCAAAATAAGTTAAAGTTAAGTTAAAGACATTATTTTACTTCTGGACGTAGAACACCTAGGTGAAAGTCCTCTATTTGTTTTAACTATTCAACCACCCCATCCTCCTCCATGTGTGACATTAAAGCCTAAAATGATACCCGAAAAGCAAAAAAAGTCAATAAAAAATGTGTTGTGA
Organism: Scatophagus argus; assembly: GCF_020382885.2. Classification (NCBI taxonomy): domain Eukaryota; kingdom Metazoa; phylum Chordata; class Actinopteri; family Scatophagidae; genus Scatophagus; species Scatophagus argus. The sequence continues at coordinate 1,616,747 of NC_058508.1, read as the reverse complement.
TAACATGAGAAATGGCTTTATACACTGGAGTGTTCTTCACATGCCATTTGGCGAGACCAGGCTGGACATAAAGAAGGCATAGCTATTATGGATCTTCTCACCTTTTACCCTGACTACAACCGTCTGTTCTTACTGTGCACTGTAATATTTAATACACATACAATAACCACTGCTACTTCCTCTCTCTCTCACACACACAGAGCGAGAGAGAGAGAGAGAGAGCGAGCAAAGAAATAATTAATGTAGCCATAACTGTAAATTATGAGTGTGTGTGTGTGTGTGTGTGTGTGTGTGTGTGTGTGTGTGTGTGTGTGTGTGTGTTGGGGGTTGTCTTACAAAAGCATATTAATTCCACACCAGAAATTTGTTTCATTTTCATCACATCTGCTGCAGGCATTAATTATAATACTTGGTTTTGGGGCTTGTAATTGTAGGACTTCTATTTTTCTCAATTATACACAATCCACACTACATCCCTGTTTCCTTTAAATTATATTTATATTGATCTAATTTGCAACAGCAAATACATTTATGAAAGAAACATAGTGGCGACCAGTTACGTTTTTCTTAACATAATGAGGAAATGTAATTAAGGTTACAAATATGTTGATACAGAACATACATAGGAAAATATTCACTGTCCATGTGTTTAATGTGTTTGCTGGAACATTTAATTAAAAAAAAGAAGAAAAAATTACCCTTAACTGTAGTTTCTGTGTTGGAGTGCTGCCCACCACCCACCCAAACCACCTCCGTGTGAATCTGGTGAGGTACATAAATCTAATGTTTGAGTCAATTCAAATAATAATATTCAAATAAGCATCACCTCTGAAAGTAATGTTCCCCTTATAAGCAGACACACTGTTGCAAATTGGTTCTATATTAGACTATTCTAGGAGACAGGCTTGCACTATCCAAAATGTACACATTCACACAGACTAGTGAAGATACATATGCAAGCAGCCAGAAACATATTTATTCACACTTTGTTCACTGGGAACTGCTTTGTCAACACACCTCAGCTTGCCTGCAGTAGCAACACGGACAGCTTGAAACACACAAACATGGAGACTTGATCTTCATGCAGTAATTTCCATAATCTGCAACACTTCTTGTAGATTGTCTCTCCTTCCTTGACTGGAACACAGAATGTATAAGTCCAAGCGTGCATGTGTGTGTGTGGTTGTTGGGTGCTGTGGCCTTTGTACTGTGTGTCCTCTATGTCTTGTCTACAGCATGTATATTAGTCGTTGTGTGTACATGTTCATCAAGTATTCTCTGAGTCTGTCTTAATAGCCAGGCTGCCTCTAGCTTTTAGGGGTGCATTTATGTGATGGCAGGTAGACTTAAATTCAATTTCAATTATTTCTATAGCACTGTATACAATCAAAATTGTCTCTAGATGTTTTACAGAGACCCAGAGCCTGAACCCCCAAGCAAGCAGACAGTGGCAAGGAAAAACTCCCTTTTAACAGGAAGAAACCTTGAGCAGGACCCAGCTTGCAAGGGAGAACTGATAACTGATCAGACAACTGATGACTGAACTGTGATAGTCAGATAGAAGAACGACTTAAAGTTTAAAAGTTTGCAGATTTTCAACCACCTTTGTATCATTACAATGTGGGTAGAACATGCAACTGTACGATGTTAAATTGCTGTCCAAGAGCCCCCTACTCATTTGCAGTCAAAACTCTGCCAGATGACACAAAACACAGCTGTTGTACGAATGACAGACACTACTTTGTTGTTTTGTTTTGTTGTTTGCTTTTTTTTTCCCACTCGCTCATCAATGGCCACTGATATCGCTGACAATCTCCTGTGACAATCTCCTGTGACAATCTCTCTCACTCTTTCATTGTTACTCTCAATAAGAGAGGGATGTCTTATCAAACTCAGACCAAACTGTAACAAGACAAATATGAACCAAGATTCTGCAATGTTTGCTTCTCATTTCTTTAAACAAATGCATTTCAGAGTAAACATGAGGATTATGTTTATTGGCAACATTTTTATACTGGAGCAGCAGTCAAGACCAGCTGAGTCCAAATCCATGCAGTTTGTAAAACCCAGTTAATACTGAGTCCAAGTGTGAGCAAGACTACAAACAGAAGAGATCAAAAGCACAAAACACTCCCAATTGTATCCCTCCCACTATGATGCTGTCAACTATGATATCACATTGATCACTCAGGAGAATCTTTTGGATTGGGAACATTTTTGAAAGCAATATTCAGGGGAAACAATACTGCAGTATTTTCTTCCAAGTCTTGTTTTGCATTTGGCATGAATTCAGGTTTAAGGCCTGCTAGTGATATAATCATTAGAATGTTACCGATATTGCTTCCCACGTGCATACAACATGTGTTAGTGTGCCGGGTAACATGTATTAGCCATGTGTATAATGGTAAGACCCCAATATGCTTAAAGCAAACTAGGCTGTATCACATGGTTGAACCTATAGGTGGAGGAAGACTCAATGAACCATGCCAATGGGGACAACATTCTATAAACTGTATGCTACTTTGTGCATTATGACAATAAATTACAGCTGAATCTAACCTAAAGGCTTAAACTGGCATATCTCATTGGGACAAAATGATCAAATATTTGTACAGCCAAGGTAACCATGGCAACACAGTAAAAAACCATGTTGTTTAAAAATAAACAGATCATAGATTTATATATTGCACATTAGTTTTCACTTTTCATTCTAATTGTCTTTCACCACCCCGCCATCATGGTTTTGCTGCTTTAAGTAATGACAAACACACACACACACACACACACAGACAGCATACATCTCATGGCCATAATGCATGAGCAGACATTTGGCGGATTTGTGTTGCAGCAGAGAGACAGCAGTATTAGCTCCACACAACCACAGCCCCAAAGTCACATGGGACTGAAAACGTTATGCAACGGCTGTGATAAACAGAGCTCTGTGCACGCTTAACACCCACAAAAATAGCAGGATTCCCGAGCAGCACGGGAAGGCTGTAAATAATACATGTCAGGACAACACACACACACACACACTCACAGCCTTCCTGCTTTTTCAAAATGAGTTGTCCTGGAAACAAAACCATATAATTTGGGATACAGTACTTCAAATATATTCTGTGAATGTGTGTGAATTGTTTTAGCAGCTTCTCTTACAAGCAGACTTCAGGCAAACACCACTTTCTGTCCACAGCATTCCACTTAAAATTTACTCAAATGAAAGGAACTATGAAAAGTGTATACATTGTGTCCCAGTGCACAAAGCATGATCTATAAAAACATGGTTGGATGAGTTTTGATGGGGAAGAACTTGACTGGCTGGCACAGAGCCCTGACTCATTAAACACCTTTGCGATGAACTAGAATGGAGATTGAGAGTCAGGTTTTTTTTGTCCAACATCAGTGCCTGGCTTCACGAATGTTATACTACATGAATGGGCAAAAATGACCACAGAAACATTCCAAAATCTTGTGGAAAGCCTTCCCACAAGAGTGGAAACTGACATAGCTGCAAAGAGGGGCCCACTCTATATTAATGTCTTTTATAAATATTATGTATTTAGAATGTGATATCATTAAAGTCCCTGTTGGTGTAATGGGCGGGTGTCCCAATACCTTTGTCTATATAGTGCATTTTAATGGCATTTTGGTTAACATCATACAGTTTTAATGATACACAACGAATTACATTCAGTTCAGTTCAGTTTATTTAGCACCAAATCACAACAAAAGTTATCTCATGACACTTTCCAATTAAAGTGTCATCTGGCCTTCGGCCATATGTTTTGGACACTCGGGTGAAGAGAGGGGCTGAGCTGAGTCCGAGTGGACCATGTTTTCCACCTCCATTGTGGAAGCTGCTGCTCGGAGCTGTGGCCGTAAGGTCTCTGGGGCCTGTCGTGGCGGCAATCCCCGAACCCGGTGGTGGACACCGGAAGTAAGGGATGCCGTCAAGCTGAAGAAGGAGTCCTATCAAGCATGGTTGGCTTGTGGGACTCCCGAGGCAGCTGACGGGTATCGGAGGGCCAAACGTGCGGCAGCCCGAGCGGTTGCGGAAGCAAAAACTCAGGTCTGGGAAGAGTTTGGGGAGGCCATGGAGGAGGACTATTGGTCGGCCTCGAGGAAATTCTGGCAAACCATCCGGCGCCTCAGGAGGGAGAAGCAGTGCCCTGCTAATACTGTTTACAGTGGAAGTGGGGAGCTGCTGACTTCGACTGGGGATATTGTCGGAAGGTGGAAGGAATACTTCGAGGATCTCCTCAATCCTGCTGACGTGTCTTCCGTTATGGAAGCAGGGGCTGAGGACCTTGAGGCGGATCCATACATTACCCAAGCTGAAGTCACTGAGGTAGTTGGGAAGCTCCTCAGTGGCAGAGCACCGGGTGTGGATGAGATTCGTCCTGGGTACCTTAAGGCTCTGGATGTTGTGGGGCTGTCTTGGTTGACACGACTCTGCAGCATCGCATGGCAGTTGGGGACAGTGCCCTTGGACTGGCAGACCGGGGTGGTGGTCCCTCTTTTTAAGAAGGGGGACCGGAGGGTGTGCTCCAATTACAGAGGGATCACACTCCTCAGCCTCCCCGGGAAAGTCTATGCCAGGGTACTGGAGAGGAGAATCCGGTCGATAGTCGCACCTCGGATCCAAGAGGAACAATGCGGTTTTCGTCCTGGTCGTGGAACACTGGACAAGCTCTATACCCTCCGCACGGTGCCTGAGGGTTCATGGGAGTTTGCCCAACTGGTCCACATGTGTTTTGTGGATTTGGAGAAGGCATTCGACCGTGTTCCCCGTGGCATCCTGTGGGAGGTGCTCTGGGAGTATGGGGTCCTGGGTCCTTTGCTAAGGGCTGTGCAGTCTCTGTACTCTCGGAGCAGGAGTTTGGTCTTCATTGTCGGCAGTAAGTCGGACCTGTTCCCAGTGCATGTTGGCCTCCAGCAGGGCTGCCCTTTGTCACCGGTCCTGTTCATTATTTTTATGGACAGGATTTCTAGGCGCAGCCAGGGGCCGGAGGGTGTCTGGTTTGGGAACCACAAGATTTCCTCTCTGCTTTTTGCGGATGATATTGTCCTGTTGGCTTCTTCAGGCCAGGACCTTTAGCGTGCGCTGGGGAGGTTTGCAGCCGAATGCGAAGCAGTTGGGATGAGAATCAGCACCTCTAAATCCGAGGCCATGGTTCTCGACCGGAAAAAGGTGGTCTGTCCCCTTCAGGTTGGAGGAGAACTCCTGCCTCAAGTGGAGGAGTTTAAGTATCTCGGGGTCTTGTTCACGAGTGAAGGACGATGGGAGCATGAGATTGACAGACGGATTGGTGCAGCGACAGCAGTGCGGTTGTTGTACCGGCCCGTCGTGATGAAGAGAGAGCTGAGCCGTAAGATGAAGATCTCAATTTACCAGTCAATCTACGTTCCTACCTTCACCTATGGCCATGAACTCTGGGTCATGACTGAAAGAATGAGATCTCGGATACAAGCGGCTGAAATGAGCTTTCTTCGCAGGGTGGCGGGGCGCTCCCTTAGAGATAGGGTGAGGAGTTGTGTCACCTGGGAGGAGCTCGGAGTAGAGCCGCTGCTCCTCCACATCGAAAGGAGCCAGTTGAGGTGGCTCGGGCATTTGTTTAGAATGCCCCCTGGACGCCTTCCCGGGGAGGTGTTCCGGGCATGCCCCACCGGGAGGAGGCCCCAAGGAAGACCCAGGACACGCTGGAGGGACTATGTCACTCGGCTGGCCTGGGAACACCTTGGGGTCCACCCGGAAGAGCTGGAGGAAGTGTCTGGGGAGAGGGAAGTCTGGGTATCCCTGCTCAAGCTGCTGCCCCTGCGACCCGGTCCCGGATAAAGCGGAAGAAGATGGATGGATGGACTTTCCAATTAGAGCAGGTCTAGACCAAACTCTTTAATTAAATCTTGTAATACAGAGAGCCCAACATTCCCCCTTGAGCAAGCACTTGGTGATGGGGGCAAGAAAAACCTGTCTTTTAGAAGGAAGAAACCTCAGAGCAGACCCTGGCTCTAGGTGGGTGACCACCTGCTTTGACCATTTGGAAGAGAGAGAGAGAGAGAGAGAACAATATGTACATTTTTTATGGGTGCTACTGAATGTTTTTATTATTATCATTCATTTATAATTGTTAAACTTTTGATTGAACTATTTTTTTTTCAGAAACATAGTCAATAGCGTATAGGCTATTTGTTTACCTTCTGAAGCACTCGTATCATGACATGTTCTCTTGCTTTACTAGCATTTCCTGTTCACAGTGTGCAGAAAACCATCTCCCGAGTTACTCTGAGAATGAAGTTTCAATCTGATGATTATGAGACAAACTCTGATAAAGTTTATGGATTTTAATGATTTCTATTTTGTTCTTGTAGTTTCACTTTTGAAGTATAAGACTAAATGCACAAATGTCCAAAACATTTTGCAGGTCAAAACTTACATGCACCAACTTATAAAACTAAAATCTCTGCAAGCACACCTTTGTGACTGCTTTAATATTCCTCAGTTGTACAGCAGGTTTGTATCCCTGGGCAAAGCAAGTCATGCTCAGTTTCATTTCTGCATCTTGAAGCTCTTGAAGTACTTGTACTGGTCTGAGTCAAAATAATAATAATTATAATAAAAGACATTCAGTTTTAAATCTCTATGTCTGGCTGAGGTGTGTTACGAATATCTGGACTATCTGAATATCTGAATATATCTAAAACTTCCACTTCATCTGCCGGGCATAATATTCACAAGAACAAGAAACATACTCATCTTCAAAAGGATGGTGAGAATTTGGTGGCTTTGATCATTTGAAAATTAGAGTTCTCCTGCAGCATATGTTAGCCATACACACAAAGCAGCCTGTGATGATAATATTGACAATGGGTGATCAACACACAGTTAGCATAATATTAGCAGAATGACCAGGTGGCACTGTTGTTAAAGAGACTCATGGAATGGAAGAGATGGAGACATAAAAAAATTCTGCTAAAATTATTATACACTCACAGATGCTGCTGTTGGAATATCAAATGGCTCATTAGGCCAAATGTACTTCCACCCTTCAAGAAAACATTTTAGTCTCTAAGTATATGTTGTCTGAACAATTATTTGCTTTATTATGGTTCAGAATCACTTTGGTCAAGACAACTAAAACTGCTTGGGAAAGAATAGAGTGCTAAAACAAACCAGTATTGATTGTTGGTAGGAGGCGCAATGTGAATAGCTTTATCTCTAAAGCTACAAGGCAGGTGCAACCAATTTAAGTTGATATGATGACTGTGCAGGTGTTTGTTTGTATGAATGAATTTATATAAAGTGATGCACAAAACATCTGATTTTCTCCACTTGGTGATATGTCAAACCTCACTTAGTGTAAACATCACATGAAGCAAGAAAAAAAGCAGATCCAGAGTGTATGATTCTGTCATACAGTATGAATTAAGAAACAAGGCAACACCACTAAAAATACACTCAATTGGGCAAGAAAAATAAGATGTACTGCACTTGTAGTTGTGCACTGCAGTTGTGCATGATTACAGTTTCTCACATACAATGAGGAATTATCAGTGAAAAGTAGGTAAGGTGGCATGGTGGGGCAGTGGTGAACAGTGTCACCAGCAAGAGGGTTCCAGACCTGAATCCCACTATGTTCGGAGTTTGCATGTTCTCCCTGTCCTTGCATCCACAATCCCAAAAACATGTGCATTAGGTTAATTGGCTACTGCTGCTAGGTGTGAGTCTGTGCTTGTGTGGTTGTCTGTCTTTGTGTGTCGGCCCTGCGATTGACCAGTCCAGGGTGTACCGCGTCTGTTGCCTGTAGTCAGCTGGGATAGGCTCCAGCTCCCCATGACCCTGACGGATAAGCGGTATAGAAAATGGATGGATGGATAAATCGTAAGTAAGTAGTTTGGCACAGCTGTATTATCATAACTGATAGTACTAGTGGCCAGAAAAATAAAAAGAATGATTCCATTTGATTCCAATATTTGTTTGTGTGCAATTAAGCCATAAAATGTATGTAAGGAATTACAATCAATAGTGTGTATGCTGTGTAGTTTGCTGGTCAATTTACCCCAGCCGGCCATCATAGAAGTATAACTATTATCCCCATGCTTTCTGTGCTGTTGTTGTTGAAGATGCACATTTACAATGCAAATGTCATTATCCTCATTAGAGCCAGTCATCAGTGTAAACAAGTGGCCAACAATAACAACAAGAACTCTCCAGCTGCTCCAATTAGCCGTCATTAAGTCCACTGCCCCATTGCAATCAGTTTCTTTCTCTCTCTCTCTTTTATATATATCTATATCTATATATATATATAGATATATATATCTCAAGGATTCAAGGAGCTTTATTGTCATTTCACACATGTAGAAAGGAGGTGGAATGAGGTGGAACGAAATTAGTTTCCCATGTCCCAATATAAGCCCAATAACCTAACAAAATACCTAATGGTATGAATATAAAACAACACTATATAAATATAAAAAACAATCAGAATAAAAGATATATAAACAGTGAACAGGGAGCAACAATATTTACTATATTTATATATATATCCTCCCCTCACCCCCTCTGAGGTGGTGTGTGTGTCTTCCTCAAGCTCAGGTCCTGGGAGTTTGAGGGTTCTGTGCAGTATCTTAGCTGTCCTTAGGTTTTCTGAAACGAGACCACTGATCTTGTCTCTCCCGGAGCCACTGGCACTAGGATTGCGCTCTTCTGGACAGAGACCACCAACGCTGTAACTGGAATCTGCTGGAATCATTCTTCCAGTTTGGGAGTGCCCTAAATCAGAGCCCTGATTACCACTGACACCACTGTTGCTTTTACACTTACTTACATACTACTCTTTTCTGGCTCCTCTTTCAGTCCTTGGTATTTTTCAAACTTCTTGTCTCTTCTTAAACATATATATATACACACACACACATTACATGCACATACATATATACATTAACTCATTTGTGGTAATTTAATTGAAAATTTGTTGTGGAGGATGAAAAACTAAGTCTTAAATCACCTGACATGAAGGCCTTGCAGTGATTTTATTATAGTCAAGAGATAGTGAAGAGATGTTAATCCAAATATGACACAAAGACCTGGATTTTCTGTAACCTGCAGACATTTGGTACTTTTGATCATCTTAATCAATAACAAATTGATGCAATCAAATGTTAGATAATAGATACAGAGTTAACTGTCAAACTGATCAATGATCACATAAACAGCTCATTGTGCCTTCAGTATGATTGAATGCGTAGAAATTTCTTGTGCCAGTGGCTGCTTTAATTTCCGCTGCCACTATCACATGTACAGATTATGAAGGCAGCTCTTACTGACATAGTTACACTTGGTATAATGTATTTGCTCTGAAGAGAAAGTTAATTACACCTTGTCAACATCTGGCTTGAATGAATCTAAAACTATCTCCAGAGGGGGTTTGAGCTATCTGATGTCACACTGTCTCAAATGCTTCTCGGAAGAACTTTAAATATTTAAATATCTATTCTTTTTTTTGCATTGGCACCCAACACATGCATGTGAATTGGGTTTAAGTTAGGAAAGCAAGTCACAGATTTAAATGTTTTAACAAGGCAAACAATATAATGAATGGTAAATAGTCCATAATAATGCTAAGCACTAAAGTAACACCACCAGCCATATTTCTCCTGCGCAGTCCCCATCAACTGGCGGACCTGATCAAGAACCCCTATGGTCGTGCCTTAATGTAGCGGGTGTTACCCAGTCTTCTTCGTTCAGTGACAGCTGACAATAACCATTCTCTTTTAGCTCTTGTTTCACAGAGTGGCAAGATCATTTGTTAAAAAAAAATAGTAATTATTGTGGACTTACAGAAAACACTGAGCACAGTGACAACCCTTGTACATGTCTGCTATCAACATCTGCCCATGTTGTTCTTCTATGTAGTGCTAACTAATTTAAACAACATATCAGCTAAAAAACAAATACATACAACACAATTATAACACCCCTTCACCCGGCCGACTATCAGCAGGATAGTTCTCCCTTGCAAGCCGGGTCCTGCTCAAGGTTTCTTCCTGTTAAAAGGGAGTTTTTCCTTGCCACTGTCTGCTTGCTTGGGGGTTCAGACTCTGGGTCTCTGTAAAGCATCTAGAGACAATTTTGATTGTATAAGGTGCTATATAAATAAATTGAAATTGAAATTGAAAACACTAACTTTTCCTGTGTCTGATAATGACATGTTCTACCATTTAAGCATACAGTCTTGATCAGTGTCACATTTGTTCAGTGCAGATATTCCATAACAGAAGGGAGTAACAGAAGGGAAGGCCTTAATTTGGGATATCATGTATAACTGTGGATAGTGCCTGCTGTGCTTCTGCATTGCTGTGTGCCTCCATGTACACAGTGCCTCCATTAACTCCTACCTTGAAAGGCATTATCTCACTTATTTCATGGTCAGTTACTGGAGGAAAATAAATAAATGAATAAATAAATAAGAGTGTTTGGCCGTCAAAATTTTCAGTTTTTCAAAGCTGAAACATTGTTTTCCTAATACCTGAAACGATCATTTCCATCCCATAAGTTTCCTATGCAATGGAAATGTTGTTCCTTACTCCAGTAAATAGAATGAACCTTAGACATGACTTGGCAATGGAAAATATTTATGGTTTAACCAAAAGGTAACATTATGCTGGCAAGATTCAAAGAGTGATCAATCTCAAGGTTTTCACCAACAAGTAATAGTCCATGTGCACTGCCAGCTGCAGCCTGAAGTAGCAAGTTGAGTGGTGAATGGGGTATGAGATGATCATTTGTGTGATAGCCTGCAAGGTAAATTCAGACAGGCAGTGTATGCTGCTTGCAGCTTATTTGTTACAAATTTGACAAATTTCAAAATAAAGGTTGTTGAGAGCATGCATTATGAGATGAAGTCAAGTGACCTTTGTTGTCATAGCAACACATTGTTGTGAAACAGCAATGCTATAGTTTGGTTTAAGAACAAAAACTACGTGATTCATTTTAGGAAAAAAAAATCTAGTTTGGATTAAAATAAGTATGCTAGTCACATAAGTTAAGTTAGAAAGAAGTCACCACTGAGTCTTGGTTTCATATCTCCCAATCTCCTCTCAAGGACTATTTTTCTTTTAATATTTATTTTTTTATTATTTTTTGTGTTCACATGGTGCTGCTCTGTACCATCCGGAAAACATGATTTAAAAAGCTGAATCTGTATTTGTCGAACTGGCGTTGCCATGCTTTACTGTGTTCAGCTGTTGCGAGAAACCAATGATGTGACTCGGTGACTGTGTATTTATTAATCACCAAAGCTTCCAATATATTTTCACCTCCATGCCTTTTTGAATTGCCACAGCTACATGAAACAAAACCACATAATCCATTTAACAGGATGTAACGGCTAGCAGGTAAAATTTCCAAGAGCAAACACATGTGCATGTACAGGTGGAGTCAAGGCAAGTTTCAGTAATGATCAATCAGGGACAGAGAATGTTCAATTTTATGAATGGACTGTCCTCATAGTCTACAAGAAACAAACTATGGTTTGGAAAAATGAAGGTATCCCCCACTGTGCCTGCTGTGGCTGAAGCTGTGAAGGATGTTACTGTGAGTTTGTGACTTTGCCAAGCTGCTTCTGCAACACATGGAAAATAATCTGTGAAGGTTGTTTCTCTTTTTTTATTATTTATTTAACCGCTTGTCATTTTGTGCCCTGACAGCATTATGCGCGCTGAGCTATGTTACTCCGGATGATTTGACTGTTATACTTGAAGTCTGAGTAAAAGCTTTCCAGTATGACACAGAACATTAATTACCTTTAGATCCAGACTGATGTCATTGTTGTGTTGGGAGATATTCATAATTAATGAAGTTGCTGCTGCTGTGACATGCCTGTGTGAAAATACACACAGCACATCAGTAAATACAGAGAACCCCACATGCACTGTATAGACAAGTATTCTGACACATCTGTTTATTATTGGATTCAGGTATGGTATGGTCTGAGAGCTTGGGGCCTAGGCCCCTACTTCCAGCGAAGGCAAATCTTAATACTTCAGCATAACAACACATTCTGGACAGTGCTATGCTTCCAACTTCATGGCAACAGTTTGGGGAAGGCCAAGTATGACTGTGCCCCAGTGCACAAAACAAGGTCCACAAGGACTTGGCTGGATGAGTTTGGTGTGGAAGAGCCCTGACCTCAACCCCATCAAGATGTGTCACAGCCATGAAATCCATGTTGTTTTAAGATTTAGTCTGAGCAGCTTTCAATGAAAATGCAGCAAAACCCACACGGAAAGGAAATATATGAACACACTGTATAACCAAATATATGCGGAATATATGTTGCATGTATGCAATAGTTTGGGTCATATATGTGCATGTATGTGGATATATAGGAAATATATGTGTCATATATGGCTTATACATATATCCACATATATGCCACAGTCAGGTGTATATATGTCATACATAATGCCTTATATATAGCTCATATATGTCTGACTTTTATCATATATGCCATACACAATTCCTATATCTCACTTTATTTGCAAAAGATGTAATGTGCATATATGTTCAAACAAAATGTATTTATGATTGTACTTATTTTAATTCAATGCAGATTGAGGTTTGCAGAAGAAAATTCAGTGTAAAAGACAAAAGCTTTTGACTATTGCAAAGTGGCCTCACACTCTATCATCTATCATCAACTCGATCCATATTGCGGCAACGGGCGAACTGCCGACTCATAAAGCCGAACCGAGACAGCCGGCTTAGAAGGCTATAGGGCTGGAAAGTGTGACGTAGCGGAGCGGGAAAACTGCAATGCATTGTGGGCTTTGCGGGCAACTGAAAAGTGTGTTTAAGCCGTCTGCATGCATGACGCCGCTCTTGTGTTCTGTTGTTTTGTATAAACAAGTTAAAACGTGGTGCAAACGTGCTGTGTTGTTAACTGCCACAAGCCTTCACATGATCGCTTCGGTAAAAAAAAAACAAAACGATAGGCTGAGATTTTTCTCATTTCCAACGTGGAAGCAAACCAAGGACCTCGGCTGATCCTGGTATCGCCATGCCACTGGCCTCTGTTTACATTCATAAAAGTTTTTCCTCTTTTTTGCTGGAATTTTGCTACATCACGGCCTAACAAAATGAGTTCATTACAGTAAATGGACTTTAGAATATTTTATGCAACCCTTACATCTATATAGCATACATGTAAATATATGTGTGCATATATGAATATACATGTAAATATAGTTGAAAGACATATATTTTCAATATGTGCATATATGTTGGAAAATATGTTGCATAGATAAAAGACATATATGTTCATATATTTTCTTTCCGTGTGGGAATACAACTGCTGAATTAGCAAACACACAACTAACTCTACGCCTTTCTTTTCACATAAATACACATTTTCCTGTGCTCAAAATTTGGCATTGCATTGTTTGTATTGAGACACCTTTATAATGTCAAATAATAAGAGCTTTATAGTCATACCTGCATGCTGCCTACTGAGCATAACCAACAGCCTAACAGTAAGATACCACCCAATGAAGTTCCACTGTTGCATAGATTCACACACACATGCACACACACACAGACATTTTTTACAGTGCAAGTGATCCATTTCCAAAAAAAAAAAGCAGGTCTTTGTGTTGATCTGTGTCGCTTTTATTTGATCCAATTGGACCCCCATGTTATGAAGCTGTGTGCATGCCTGTTTGTGGTCATTTCAGCCCCTGCACTGGCCACATTATCCTGTAGAGAATCTGTCACTTCCCATTTTGTTTAACATAATGCTGAAGGCTCATACACACACACACACACAGATACACACCCAGCAATACTCACAACATGACTGAACCAGAGGAAGTCAGTCAGTAAATCAGTCTGCTGTTACTACGCAGAGGTGTGGTTACTCTTTTGCTGATAAATGTACACTGTTACGTTAGCATTAGTGTGCTCCATCTTACTGTATGAAACTATATTCTAATCATGCACTAAAAAACATTTATTATCTTTGACTTTGACTTATTCTTTGCTTTATCACTTGGTGAAATAACTGATAAGATCATTTGTTCAAACCATTTCATTTGTACCAATCCAGACATTATAGCCTATGCCTAGAAATGGGCATTACTTTCACCCAGCTTCCATAATGTCAGTCTCCAGAAGAATATCTGCATTGAGTTTTTAATCAGGAATTACTGGTTAAGGCTGACACAGCTGAGCATACGGTCCCATTAGCCTTCAATGAAATCCACTGCCCTCAGCAGCAAAGAGTGTGATGTCCCATGAGGAATAAATTAATACTGAGCAGAGCAATCACTGACTGTTATCTGCAAACAAGTGCATTTTGTAGTCCTGTAATGTCATAATATACTAACCAAAATGATAACACATCACTAGAATAACAACTTCTTCATTTCCAACGCAGTGCATCACTGTTTCTATTGGCCAAAACGTATTTGCTCTGGCAAATTGCTACCATACAAAGGTCACTTCCACGAGACAGGGTTGGCAAATCTGACAGTGCCAGCAGGAGAAAGCATCTGTCACATGGGCTTCAGCTGAAGTTAATGGGAGACGGAGTAAATGAGTAATATAACCAATTTGATCAGAAAATCAAACTGGGACACTGCAAAGTACATCCGCTGTCTGATCTGTCTGCCACTGAATTATAGGTGCTCAAGGGAACCTCAGCAGTGCGGGAGGAACCTGTTGGTTCTCAAACTACAACTTTTCAGTCGGAAGCCTACTTTCATAATATTTAGGTCTTGTTTAACAATATTTTTACTAACACCATTTTGATCCATCCATGATTGCTCTCTCTCTCTCTCTCTCTCTCTCTCTCTCTCTCTCTCTCTCTCTCTCTCTCTCTCTCTCTTTCTTCCTATGTTCATTCGTGTCTGAAGCTGGGCATGGTGACCTACTTTTGTTTGCTGCCTTTTCACCTGCGCACCTGTGAATCATTCAGCAAACAACTCCACCCTCTGACGGCTGTTTAAAAGACAGACCCCATTCCATCTCTGCCAGACTGTTCTGTCACTCACAGTGATGTCAGGCCGAAAACTTTATGTGCTTACTCTTTATTGCTTTTTGCCTTTTTGAGATTTCGAATATTTTTGCCTCTTTCTCCAAGGTCCACTTCAGCTATTTTGACCACACTTGCATCACCTGCCACCAGAGATGTAAACGAAGTAGGAATACTTCACTTGTGTACTTAAGTATTAAAATCTGTACTTTATTGAAGCATTTTTTTTCCTACTTCCACTCTTACTTCTCTACATATTTTTGATGAGGTAAATACTTTTACTCCAATACATTTCCTATGAGCAACATCATTACTCGTTAAAATTATAAATAGTTTGACGGACCATTGCATTATCACTGCCAGAGCAGTACGGCTGATGGCAGTATGGTGATGAAGCTACCTCACAACATCATGTTGAGTTTGATCCCTACCTCTCGTTTTGCTGAACTATACGTTCAGGATGGAAGAAGAGACTCCACCTACTACCCCCTTGACTTCAAACAGTCATTGTAATTTATGATGTTTATGATGTTTATTGCATGTATGTTTCTCTCTCTCTCTCTCTCTCTCTCTCTCTCTCTCTCTCTCTCTCTCTTTCATCCTCTCTGTCCTGTCTACCTCTTCTTCCCCCCCTTCACCCAGCCGACTATCAGCAGGATGGTTCTCCCTTGCAAGCCGGGTCCTGCTCAAGGTTTCTTCCTGTTAAAAGGGAGTTTTTCCTTGCGACTGTCTGCTTGCTCGGGGATTCAGGCTCTGGGTCTCTGTAAAGCATCTAGAGACAATTTTGATTGTATAAGGTGCTATAGAAATAAAATTGATTGATTGATTGACATGTGGGGGGCCTTTAGGGGGAGCCGCCCTTTAGACACTTCACTGCTACAGGTAGTCTCTCTCTCTTTCTCTCTCTCTCTCTCACGTACAAGCCAACTGGTCAAGGCAGATGGCTGCCCACATTGTGCCAAGATCTGCTCCAAGGTTTCTGCTGTCTAAAAGGAAGTTTTTCCTCGCCACTGTCACCAAGTGCTTGCTCATGGGGATTTTGTTGGGTCTCTCTAAAAATCAAATAAGAGGTCTAGACCTGCTCTAATTGGAAAGTGTCATGAGACAACTGTTGTTGTGATTTGGCGCTATATAAATAAATTGAGCTGAATAGTCTCTGCAGTTCCAAATACTCAGCTTCTACTTTGTTTTTGTTGGCTGGCTTTATTTATTACGTTAGTATATGGTAATTCCGCAGATGTAGGTAGGAACAGTTTCAGAAAGTAATGATCCAGAAAGAACATTTATTGTCTTTTTCACCACTACTGTGTGCATGGCTCAAAGTCTTATATAGTTGAAATGGATCCAGAATTTGTGGCAAACCGACGCCATGGTAAAGAAGTCACAAATGCTAATTTCAAACATGCTGAAACTGGCCTTTAATTAGTGATATAACTAAAAGTCTTTAGGTTTTTCTTTTTCTGTTTTTGAGACATCTGTACTGCATTGAAGAACAATATCTCTGTTTTTTCCTGACATGCCTGGTGAGTGTAATATGGGCTTTTCCCTCAACCATGGATGCACATAGTGTTTAACTTCTTCAGTTCTGGTGATCTTGAGTAAGAAATGGTATGTGAATAGCACTATCCTGCATATGAATAATTCTGCATCACTAGACTCGACATGGTATTGCTGTTTTACTGACGTGTTGGCAGTTTCACAAAACAGAATCAGAATGATGTGTGACGACCAGTCAAAAGGAGTACTGTCCCTGTGCCTGCGTGGGTTTTCTCCGGGTACTCCGGCTTCCTCCCACATTCCCAAAAACATGCACATTAGGTTAACTGGCTACTCTACATTGCCCCTAGGTGTGAGTGTAGGCATGTGTGATTATCTGTCTCTGTGTGTCAGCCCTGCGCTTGACGGGCGACCAGTCCAGGGTGAACCCCGCCTCTGGCCCGTAGTCAGCTGGGATAGGCTCCAGCCCTCCCACGACCCTGACGAATAAAGCAGTATAGAAAATGGATGGATGGATGGCTCTTACTGACACTTGACACTGAAAAATTGTCCCTCTATGTAATGTCAAAACAGAACTCAAATGATACTACACAATAATAAACACAAATAAAATAGATAAAGATACAGACATGGTGAACATTTAAAAATGTGGAGCTTATAAAGAGTAATGCTTAATAATGTCTTATCTTATACATACGTGTGAGAGATGCCTTACCCTACCAAAACACACATACAAACACACACACACACACACACACACACACTTGCAGGGCATTTAAAATTGTCTTGCCTGCAGTCGGCAAATTAGTCACATCTGAAACAGTCTAATTAACCCAGAGGAGCTTAACCCACTTATCACAGCAAACAGAGAGCGAAAGACAGACAGACAGACAGACACACACACACACATGCACACAAAGAGTGAGATAGTGACAGAATTGTACTTGAATCTCCATTGATTGATTTTTCTCATCAGTTGTGTGTGTGTGTGTTTAGTTTCTTCAGTCTGATTGATTGGCTTGTACAAACCAACCCTTCATTGTCCAATACTTTATTATAACATACTCACACTTTCACACACACACACACACACACACACACACACACACAAGGCAATGAACGCTGTTTCTCCACATGAGCTATGGTGTAAAAAAATGTCATAAAGATGGACAAAAAGGAAATGCATTCATCCATGTGCTATGCATCCATATAAATTTGCAAGCCATTTGCATACCAAGTCACAGCTAATTGGCTAATTAGCTTGAGATCCCTGCTGCAGATGTCATATTTGGACCGCTACATTTTCATATTTGTCATAATTTAGATTTATTTCATATTCTTATCGCTTCGATGCTGATTCTTTGCAATGTTTTACAATCAATTTTTTTTTTTTTTTTTTGGATGTTCTGTACCTCCGACATACATTATACATTAACCCTGGAAATAAATACAGTTCTTCCATAGTTATTTCTGGAACTATTACTATTCTGCAACTCAGCACTAATTCCATCCTTACAACAGCAATCTTGTTATACATGCCACTCTGCTGCTCTCAGCCCTCTGACTTCTCCTCCTATTTTTTAATCACTGTTAAGCTGTCAGTAAAACTCAACATTTCCTTCACACACATTTCGCATTAAAGCCTTTCAGTGGCTCAGAGGTCAAAATTCCTCCATATCATGAGGGCAATATAAATCTAAAGATGTTGAATGTCACTGATAATAGTTTAATATGAAGAAACATGCACATGATTGGAGCAAATGAATAGCAAAAACAATACAGCTCGTATTAGGTGCAATCATTTAAGGCAAACATGCAAACAAAAGATCCTTTACTCATGTCCTCTGCTCATTTCCTGCCTTTTCACCATGTCTCCTGATTTCTCTAATGTTTGTCTAATGTATTTCACCTGTTTATTTGTATGTGTCCGTGTGCATTGCCGTTAGCAAAAACAGTACATGAGCTAATTATTCTTCCTCCACACTGCAGGACATCCAGCATCCAAACACCCTCTGTATCATCAGCACTCTCTCTCTCTCTCTCTCTCTCTCTCTCTCTCTTTCTCCCTTGCTCTCGCTCTCTCTCCTCCCTGTAGTAATCAATCATTAGTGCAGTTTCTCTCTCTCTCTCCCTCTCTCTGTCTCTCTCCTCCCTTTGGGCTGACAGGTGCTATTTGTTTTACTGCTTCCACAATACTGGACTTTGCTCTTCACTGACACAGGAAAACACATGCACACACGTGCACACACACACACACACACACACACACACACACACACACACAGTCTTTCTCCATTCTTTATCACTAAAGCCCTCTATGTGAATATATATAGTACAGTGCTATTAAAGACTTGTTGTCTGTAGTTAGTGATAAGTAAGAAAATACTTGAGTTGATTTCCATTAATTGATTAAATTAAATTACATAAATACATGTTAATTTTTTTTCAAAAAAATTCTCCCTTATTATCAGAAATATTTTAAACCAATTTTACAGTAACTTTGCTTCTTCTCATTACAGACACCACTCCAAGAAATTTGCATTGCCATTGATAGTTACACAGCTTTTATTTAGTGTCAGTTTGGCTTTCTTTGAAATACAATTACAAATAATATGTTTTCATTCAAGTAATACACGCACATGGCTAAAATATTATGTAAAAAATTATGTTGTATATTTTATGGACAGCATATTGTACATAAAATTATGAGGAGTATGTGTGTAATGAGTAAACAGTTTAACTGAAATTATGCTATATAAATGATTCATAGTTTCAGAAATAAGTCCTGCTCCCATTATATATACAAACACAGATACTGTGACATAAACAGATACCAACTGATACTTCCTCCCACAATCCCAAAAACATGCACATTAGGTTAATTGGCTACTCTAAATTGCCCCTAGGTGTGAGTGTGAGAGTGTGTGGTTGTCTGTCTTTGTGTGTCAGCCCTGCGTTTGACTGGTGACCAGTCCAGGGTGTACCCCGCCTAGTAAACTGGGATAGGCTCCAGCCCAGTACATGAGAACATAAATAGACCCTAAACATGTGCTACTGACATGCCAACTGAAAAGTTAGTCACCTTCTCTTGGGATACAAAGGCCCAGGGTTCAAGTCCTCAAATAGCCAAGTCCTTCTTTCTAACAGTGTAGCAATTCATTCCTGTAGTAGCATTCCGTAGGGTCATCCATCCATCCATTTTCTATACCGCTTATCCGTCAGGGTCGCGGGGGAGCTGGAGCCTATCCCAGCTGACTACGGGCGAGAGGCGGGGTTCACCCTGGACTGGTCGCCAATCAAAGACAAACAACCACACACTCTCACACTCTCACCTAGGGGCAATGTAGAGTAGAAACGCCTGTCTTGCCCAGCTCTGCCTTTTTGCGTTTTCCCCAAAATTTCCTTCAGCCCTGACTGTATCCCTGGACCCATCCTCTCTTAGCTCCTTGGATTTTGTACCCCTCTGCACCATCCATTCCACATGCTGATCACTTAGCACTCACCTGCTGCAGTGGCCTTCAGCCCCTCACAGACCAAGAAACAATCTACTCTGCCTGCATTCACTGTAAGGACTGATCACACAACTAAGACTCTTTTTGTATTTTTTTTTCCTTGTAAATATGAATACTTGTTTGATTATTCCACTTTCAAGCTGTGTTTGTGTGATCTGCTTTTGGGTTAGACATAACACTTTGTTGAAATAATCAAGTTTAAGTTTTAGCAATTATGTCAAAAACATCGTCATCATAAGCACTTAATGCCATTTTGATATGTCAGTCTGTTTCAATGACAAGAGCAAATCAATTTTCTTTTTTTATTAAAATAGCTACAAATGTAGCCATGTGAAGCACATCTTCAGTGAAGGTGATAAGCTAGTTGAACTTTGCTTTTTCCTCCAGCAGTCTTACAAAAACATCATATCAGTTTCTGACAAGAGCTGCAGTGAGTTAAACATGCAGGGTAAAATGATAGATTATTATTTCTTCATTGTTACTCAGAACCGTTTTCATGAATACCAGATACTGTGATGCTAGAGTGCACACGGAATAGTGACAGATTTCCTGGTCAACTGAGTGAGTCGACAAGCAGACCAAATAGATTTTACAGAGAGGTGGGGATTATATACTGCAGATTCTGCAAGAGAGTATGGCTGCAAAGAAATAGAGAAGAAACAAGTTAAAGGAGAGAAGGAAAAGATTAAGGAAACAGAAGAGAGAAGGCAGGAACAAAGCATAAAACACATTCATACAGAAATACATACAGCTATGCCACTGCACTGCATGAAGGTGTGTGTGTGTGTGTGTGTGTGTGTATGTGTGTGTGTGTGTGTGTGTGTGTGTAGTCTTGCCAACCTCAGCATTTTTCTCCACATTATTCTTGGTCATTTGATTTGAGAGTCTCTCAGAATGAACCTGCCGATGCAAGCACTTTTGCTGCAGCAGCACCACATGCACACACACACACACACACACACACACACTCATATACTGAGATCTTTAAGAGACAGTCGATATTCAGTTGCAGAAAAATGATCATTGTGTGTGCACACCCACACAGTTAAAGCGATGCACACGTGCTCTCTTCTCCTCTCTACTGTCTCACAGCTAATGAATGCAAATGACCCGAAAATTCTCATCTGTGAGTTCACATCACAGCTGCTTTGGCAGATATGTGAGTCAGACTACGGAAACCTATAACTGCGAGTACACGAAGTATAGGAATTGTTACAAATAACAGAAAAATTAGCTATACTAATCCATGTCATTACTCTATCTGACTATCAGCAGGATGGCTCTTCCTTGCAAGCCGGGTCCTGCTCAAGGTTTCTTCCTGTTAAAAGGGAGTTTTTCCTTGCCACTGTCTGCTTGCTCGGGGGTTCAGGCTCTGGGTCTCTGTAAAGCATCTAGAGACAATTTTGATTGTATAAAGCGCTATAGAAATAAGTTGAATTGAAATTGAATAATTCATAAGTCCACTTAGCTTTTTAGTTTTTGATTATGTCTGGCAGTCTTCATGAACACAAAGAACTGGCTCAATTCCGTAAATGAAGAACGTCCATGCTCAAAATAATAATCTCATGATTTTCCATTGGCATAATAGCATTCATGAGGATTTTTTTTTTTTTTTTTGGCTTAAAGGGACATACATACACACATAACAGTTTATTGGTAGCAGAAATGCAAATGTCAAAATTGTGAGGTCAAGAAAATAAATCATGAAATATGACTAAAATAATAAAAAAAAATCATGAAAATTTTCTCTAAAATATTAAAAGAAAATAACCAATTTCATTTGCTTTTTCCAAGTTCCTTTTTTTAACACACAAAAAAGCACTTTACAACACGAGCAAGCATTCACCCATTCACACACTCATACGTGCCACGTGTTTATCAGGACTGCTAACCATTCACATGAACACACACACACTAATGGTAGAGCAATTTAGGTACACTTTAACATGTTGATTGCAGGGGTCAAGGATGAAAACAACAACCTTCTAACTGGTGGACGGCTGCTCTACCACAGCTGAACCTAAGGTTTCACAGAGAAATCTAAGGTGGTTAAGAGAGCTCAACACACTGCAACTTAAAAAACACACCACAAATCGACTAGGCACAAGTAAATTAAGAAAACATCTTCATACAATACATAGTCTTCAGAATTCCAATTATAACAATCTGTCATGTTTGTCCGGTAATTTATGTTGTTTATTGCATGTATGTTTCTCTCTCTCTCTCTCTCTTTCATCCTCCCTGTCCTGTCTACCTCTTCTTCCCCCCCTTCACCCGGCCGACTATCAGCAGGATAGTTCTCCCTTGCAAGCCGGGTCCTGCTCAAGGTTTCTTCCTGTTAAAAGGGAGTTTTTCCTTGCCACTGTCTGTTTGCTCAGGGGTTCAGGCTCTGGGTCTTTCTAAAGCATCTAGAGACAATTTTGATTGTATAAGGTGCTATAGAAATAAATAAATTGAAACTGAATTGAATTGATGCCAGCTAGTTAGTTTCACAGTGAATTAAAGTTCTAGTTAGCCAACAAACACTACTTCCAACCAAGACATTCTGGAGAATGCTATGCTTCCAACCCTGTAGCAACTTTCCTACACAGAGTCCTGATTGCAACCCCACCGAATGCCCCCCTGGGACAAACTGGAAGTGAGACTGCGAGCTAGGTGTTTTCGTTCAACAGCAGTGCCTGACGCCACAAACATTCCACTGCATGAATGGGCAAAAATCCCCACAGAAACACCCCAAATCCTGTGGAAAGCATTCCCAGAAAAGCAGAAGCTGCCACAGCCACAAAAGGGGGACCAACTCCATGCCAATGTGCATGCATTTAGAATGCAAAGTCACCAAAGTCCCCATTGGCGGAATGGAATCGGAAACTATTGTCTATATAGTGTAGTCCATCCATCCTTCCATCCATTTTCTATACCGCTTATCCGTCATGGTCGCGGGGGAGCTGGAGCCTATCCCAGCTGACTACGGGCGAGAGGCGGGGTTCACCCTGGACTGGTCGCCAGTCAATCGCAGGGCAGACGACGAAGACAGACAACCACACACTCTCACACTCACACCTAGGGGCAATTTAGAGTAGCCAATTAACCTAATGTGCTTGTTTTTGGTATTGTGGGAGGAAGCCGGAGTACCCGGAGAAAACCCACGCAGGCACAGGGAGAACATGCAAACTCCACATAGAAGGGCCCAGACCGGGATTCGAACCTGGAACCCTCTTGCTATGAGGCGACAGTGCTAACCACTGCACCACCATGCCGCCCCTATATAGTGTAGCCCTGTTATGTAAATTTAATTGTTGGGGCTCTGTGTTTCTGGTATTTTTCCATTGTTTTCTTCCCTTCTCCTTTTTCCTTTGTGTTTGTGGGTGTGTGCCTGTGTGTGTGTCTCCTGCTGGTCCAATCAGGAGCTGAGCTGGGCGTTCCTGTCTCCCTCACTGGCAGTCCTCCGCGCACCTGGCAGTGATCATCTCCTGCCTTTATAAAGACCAGCTTCTCCACTCCATCTTCGCCAAATTCTACCAGCTATTCCTGTAGTATTGTGATCGGCTCACTCCTAGAGATTTTTTTTTTTTGGCCTTTTTTCATGTTTGCTTTTGGCTCTAACCTTTGCTGTTTCTTCCTTTGGCTCAGGTTCACCTGCTGCTGCCTGCCAGTCGCCCAGTTCAGCTTCGATTGCGTCCTGCTTTGAGTTTTCTCCCGTGAGTCCTGCCTGTCTGCTGTTTGGCATTTCTGCTGAGACCACATGCACTCACCTGCTGCCCTGCTCAACTCCGGATTGGATTTCCTTAGTTAGAACTGCTGTTGTTCAGCCACCTGAATTGTGTGAAGAGACTACTAAAGACTTCATTAAACTTTATTTTGAAACTTTTTTTCTGACTCATCATCTGCTTTTTGGGGTTCAAATTTTTGTATTCTTAACAATACTATTGTACAACACACATTTTGCTTGTGCATATGTATATATATATGGAGACATTTTTAGAATTCCAATCACTCAAAGAAATAAAAGTGTATATAATTTTACTAAATTCAGATTAAGGAAATTTATTTTCACAGCAAGCTTAGTTTTCTAAAATCTTGTGTACAGCCTTTGGCTAAATAATGCATTTTCACCACTGAGCATTTCAGTGGATCTCAAATATGATATGTGTCAGGGCAATACATCAAGCAGGTCTGTCAGAGTTAGTAGAATTATGTTTTTATGAATTATCTTTTACTTTTTTTATATGTGATGATATGTTTTGTGGCCTTAACACGACAGCATGTGTGAGGTCTCACATCATCCCTGTGATATCATGTGTCACCACCTTTGCAAAAAAATAAATGTGGTACAGAGGTTATGGAGTACCAGGATGTTTCTTTAGATGCAGGATACTTAATACAAATACCATCTGTCTTTTTTTTTCATTGTTCAGAAACATCAGAATCTCGATTTTGCAGAAAGCCACCAGAACCTTTTGTGTTAGTACTGTTGCACTCCATACTCCAGTTATGTAAAATGCATTTATAAACTTAAATTGTAAGCTTTTTTTTTTATATGTGAGCCATTATTTTTCCATATTAAAGGTTATGGTCTTTATAGTTTATGAAGACTTGTGGACTTGTGTTGATATGAACTAATCGTTGTTCATCTTACTGACATTTAATTTCAAAAGGATAAGTAAGATATTGTGCAATACAATAATGATGATTTACATGTGGCAAATTAATGGTATAATTGTTATAAATACCCATAGTCATGTGTAACTGTCATGTAAAATGACAGCTGTTGTAGTATAACGTATAAGCCCATATCCACTTTCACAAAAACTACGATTTATAAAACACATTAAGGTGAATGCGTAGCTTTTTGAGATTGACATGAGTATTTCTGTTTTTGTGTGTACAAACAGTTTGAGGCATACATCTACACTTTGAACTTTAAGCATCCAACCAAAGGACAAGGGAAAATCTGGTCAGTGTTTTAAAATTCAGAAATTTAAGTGTACATTCACAAGACTAACTTCACACACACACACACACACACACACACACACAATGTATATTCACATGGTTATATTCTCTGAAAATCACCTTGAAAATGAATTCATAGTCATGTCATAAAGATGATCTCAGCTTGGATTTCTAACACATACCAGAGACTAAAAGTCAGCATATCTCGACCTCTGCTGCTTTGATTTTGTCAACTCTTGCAGGTTTCATCAACTCACTGGAAGTTTAATACTGAAATAATGGAGCGTTAGTCAACAAACTCAGAAACTGTAACGACTAAAATTCATAATTTCATCCATTGCAAGTTACAAAGGTCCAGCACGCTGCTCAAGAAAAAATTATGAAGCTCTGAAGCTGAGCTGAAATTAATCTCAATTCATGATTATGAAATTGTATTATTTTCATAATAATATGAAAATAACTTACATACATTTCATGACAGCATTGTGGTCAGTGCCTTAAAGCGCGTTGTATTGAGTTTGCGAAAGATTAATTTGGTACTGCAGCATTAGGAAATGTAGGAAAAGATTCAGGATGTTGGCACACTGAACTACGTTCTGGAAATATCCCAGATAGACTGCTTTAGGGTTTATGGTTGAGAAGTGATGTGGCATTTGAACATCTTTCACAAACACACACAAACACACTCACTCTGCTGTCAACAGAACGACAACAGCGGTGTTGTTAGTCTATAATATTACAATTTAGAACCATGTTATAAATTGTATGGATGTGTAAAAGAGAATTTTCCTCTAAAAACCTAAGGATCTGCTTGCAGTCTCACTTCAAGGAATGCCTCTGTGTGTGTCTGGGAGAGCGAGAGAGAGAGAGAGAGAGAGAGAGAGGCAGGATGATCAGTGCATTAAAGGAAGGGCCAGAACCATATGTTAATTATGCAAATGATTGGCTTTAATCAGGCTCAGCCATGTAGCAAGTTAACAGGGAAGGAGAATGTGTAGATCCAGCACAATCCCAATTAATATTCATCTGGAACTGTGTGTGTGTGTGTGTGTGTGGGTGGATGGGTGGGTGTGTAGCTGTGGACTGAGTGAGGAGGAATTAATAGTTTGATGAAGGATGAAAGAGCTGGAGTGGCTTGGCTCTGCTCTCCATCTGTCTTCACCTCAGTTGCCTTTGAATACACACATACACAAACACACACAAAGACAGAGAGAGGGAGAGAGAGAGAGAGGGAGAGGGCATCTGTGTTGAGTGAGAGGTGAATATTCCATATTTTAGCCAGACAAATGGGGTAAGTTGATTTTGAGCACATTTAAAGTCACAGGCTGACCTACACAAAGAGAGCTGGCAACACTGTTTGTACTAGCTGTGCCATACACAAAGACAGAAAGACAGGAACCACATATATACAGATACACAGATAGAAGAGGGATAAATATAAAGTTGTATATTTGCACTACAAGTGGAAGTGTGCTGTACTGTTCTGCTAGCTATTTGGAAGTACCTTTAGTTTTGTCCTTAATTGTGTCAGGATGCCCTTCCAGACTGCATACAGCCTCATCGACTTTTACCATTAAGGTAGGGCAGCCTATGTCACAAATCATCAATACATTGACACAAAAATACATGTTCATGTTTTGATATCCAGTATTTTCAGAGTATGTTGTCCATCCATCCATTTTCTATACTGCTTATCCGTCAAGGTTGCGGTGGGGGGGGGGGGGGCTGGTCGCCAGTCAATTGCAGGGCCGACACACAAAGACAGACAACCACACACTCTCACACTCACACCTAGGGGCAATGTAGAGTAGCCAATTAACCTAATGTGCATGTTTTTGGTATTGTGGGAGGAAGCCGGAGTACCCGGAGAAAACCCACGCAGGCACAGGGAGAACATGCAAACTCCACATAGAAGGGCCCACGAACCTGGAATTCGAACCTGTCGCCTCTTGCTATGAGGCGACAGTGCTAACCACTGCACCACCGTGCTGCGTCAGAGTATGTTATACTCTTCTGATATATAGGTAGTGGACCTGTTTATATATTTATCTGTAATACTGCAAATTAAATTTGCAAAATATGTCCTTATTGTAATGTAATAATCTACAAAATATAAATGTAAAAAGGCCCTAAAAGACGCTAATGTAAAATGTAGAAAAAATAAAGAAGTGTGAAAAGACATTCATGAAAAATTAAAAAAAAATAACTAAATAAATACTTCATTGTATTAGAGATAAATTCAATAATAAAAAAATATTCTGGTAATGATTTGAAAATTCTCATGAGTTTACTGGGTAGTTAAGGAATTTCCTTGAAAGAAACACTAAAAGGAAAAACCTGTCAGAGATCCATTTCAATATGTGAATATTATAAACATAACAGATACTATATCATATATGTTGATACAAAAATGTAACAGGCACATAAGTATTCACACCCTTTGCCATCACGCTCAAAATTGAGCTCAGGTGCA
Source organism: Scatophagus argus (assembly GCF_020382885.2). NCBI lineage: Eukaryota > Metazoa > Chordata > Actinopteri > Scatophagidae > Scatophagus > Scatophagus argus. Next base: position 1,589,280 of record NC_058508.1, on the reverse strand, counting down.
TCCTGTTTCCATTGATCATCCTTCAGAGGTTTCTACAACTTGAGTTGAGTCCACCTGTGGTAAATTCAGTTGACTGGGCATGATTTGGAAAGGCACACACCTGTCCATATAAACCCTCACAGTTGACAGTGCATGTCAGAGCACAAACCAAGCCATGAAGTCAAAGGAATTGTCTGTAGACAGAATTGTGTTGAGGCACAGATCTGGGGAAGGGTACAGAAAAGATTTCTGCAGCATTAAAGGTCCCAAAGAGCACAGTGGCCTCCATAATCCATAAGTGGAAGAAGTTTGGAACGACCAGGACTCCTCCTAAAGCTGGCTGCCCCACTAAACTGAGTGATTAGGGTAGAAGGGTCTTAGTCAGGGAGGTGACCAAGAACTCAATGGTCACTCTGAGAGAGCTCCAGTGTTGCTGTGTGGAGAGGGGAGAACCTTCAAGAAGGACAACCATTTCTGTGGGGATGTTTTGTGGCAGCAGGAACTGGGAGACTAGTAAGGGTCAAGAGAAAGATGACTGCAGCCATATAGAGAGACATCCTTGCTGACAACCTGCTCCAGAGTACACTGGACCTCAGACTGGGGCGGAGGTTTATCTTCCAACAGGACAACGACCCTGAAGACCCTGACCCAACAATCATCCAGCCAACATCACAAAGGAGTGGCTTCAGGACAACTCTGAATGTCCTTGAGTGGCCCAGCCAGAGCCCAGACTTGAACCCTACTGAGCATCTCTGGAGAGATCTGAAAATGGCTTTGCACTGACGCTCCCCATCCAACCTGATGGAGCTTGAGAGGTTCTGCATTGAAGAGTGGGAGAAACTGCCCAAAAATAAGTGTGCCAAGCTTATAGGATCATCCTCAAAAAGACTTGAGGCTGTAATTGCTGCCAAAGGGGCTTCAACAAAGTATTGATCACAGGGTGTGATTATGTACGTGTTATATTTTTGTTTTTGTATTTTTTATAAATTTGCAAAAAAATGTTTTACTTTGTCATTATGGGGTATTTTGTGTAGAATTTTGAGGGGGAAAATGAATTTAATCCATTTTGGAAAGAGACTGTAGCCTAACAAAATGTGCAAAAAGTGAAACGGTGTGAATACTTTCCAGATGCACTGTAATATGCAGAATAATTCAGTTTGCTGCTCCTCTGCAGCTTCACAGCCAATAGAGAGACCAGTGGTGCTCGAGTGAGCTGCACAGTGAATGAAGAGAGTGGGCAGTGCATGAACACTGCAGTGAATCTGTGAAATAACATAAAAATAACTTTTTTTCCCCTTAAACTTTCATTGTGGTCACATCCTAAAACACAAATAAACACATGCAAACCACACCTAAAACCCTCTGCATCTAGTGTGAACACAGCTGAATTGCAGGCTTCATCTTGCCTATCTCTTCTTTCCTGTCTCTGTGGAGCTCACAGGCCCACACCCCTTTATGACATGCAGAGAACATAGAAGAGGGACCGAGGAGACAGAGAGACAGCTGTAAACTGTTTACTACGCAAGGGGCCAGGGTCTCTGCAGATACAGACATAGCCGCACACTTCTAGAGGCTTATAAGCAGCAACGTTGATCGATGTGCTTTGACATAGAATTAGAAAGTAGACCGAGTAGACTGATCTGTCCATCAAGTGGAGGAAGAAAGAGAGAGAGAGAGAGAGAGAGAGAGCAAAACTTCAATTCAAAGAATCAAAGAAAGCTGCAGGACTGCCTCACAGCCGTTATTCAAAGACTGGAACGACATCAAATTTGCATGTTGTCATGTCAGCAGATTTGGAAGATATTGGTAATATCCTGCTGTATGTGTGTGTGTGTGTGTGTGTGTATAAATGGGTATAAATATATTTACTAAGCTTGGAATCATTAGCTTCCACATTTCTCATGTTGTTTTTTGGTTGTTTGGTTTGGTTTTTGGTTGTGGTTGTTTTTTTTTTGTTTGTTTGTTTTTTTTTAAATCTGTTTATTGCGTCCTGTTCTTATCAAGCCCCTCCTTTCAGGTCTTGCTGTGCTGCTGTTTCGTTTGAGTACAGTGGCCTCTGGCTTCACAGCCATAAACTGTCAGTAACTAGCCAGTAACCGGGTGCTTTGATCCTGGTGTGGGTGTGTTTTCCATCTTCTCATTCGTTTTTATCTGGAGAGACACTGGGCAGGGCACACAGACACACAGACCTTATACTGATATCATAAAATAAATGGATCTAAAATAAACTTATCTATGGAGATCGACATCTCCAAGTCTTCACCCTGATATTTAATGGCTCATTTTGTCTCCATAAGTAAGGCGAGAGTAAGGCGTGTCCTCACGATGTGACTGTGTAAACAGATTTTTTTTCCCCACAACTAGCGTCCACACATGCTAATGAAGGAACATGTGACTCATTGCAATGTGGCTCAATGATGTGTCTTTATTAGTATTGGAGCTCTATGGCACAGATGGAGGCTTTGATACTCAACAGCCATAATCTCTGCTTTGTTCCGTTCCACACCAGTAGGAGGATCATTGTCATACTGTCCATGTCTGGCAGACTTCACTGCCATCAGCACCATCACAGTTACCAAAAACACCTAAAGATTATCATCAGTATCATCTTAACATAACAATCATCATCAGCTAACAAATTAATGTTATTACTGTCATCAGCTTCACAAAAATATTGTCAGCAAAAGCATCAGAAGTATTAGCAGCAGCAGACTGTTATTTAAATATCAAAATGTAATAAACCTGAGTGTGTGTGTGTGTGTGTGTGACAGAGAGACGGGTGGGGGGGGGATACCGCTGTACTCTATGGTTAACCCAGGTGAGGCCACAGATGGAATGTTAAACAGTTTTCAGATCGATTTCAGTGAACGCAGCTCAACTGCGCCATTTGCTCAACCGTGAGAGATGTCAATACACCCATGAGGGTCATCCGTCTCTGTGATTTCCACCACTATGTGTGTGTGTCTGTCTGCCTGTGTGTATCAGCTCGCTCACAATTCTTACTGTATGGATATCACTCTCTTTCTCTCTCTCTTGGATGGAGCTGCACACACACACACACAAACACACAGAAATACCAAATCCTTAAGCTATACTACAGCTCCTCTGAATCTAGGAACATTCACAGTTATTGCTTTAAGTGCACTTCAGTGACTGAATATTAGGTATCAAGTGTCACCAGAGTTACACACAAACACACAATTTGTGTATATGTAAGGTGTTTCTTGTGTGCTTGCTCAAGGGGGAATGTTGGGCTCTCTGTATTACAATTTAATTAAAGAGTTTGGTCCAGACCTGCTCTAATTGGAAAGTGTCATGAGATAACTTTTGTTGTGAATTGGCGCTATATAAATAAACTGAATTGAAATGAATTGTCTGTGTGTGTGTGTGTGTGTGTGTAAGAGCGATAAGTGAAACTGTACCTTGATCAACGGTGAAACCTAGGAATTCAACTGAAAGGAGAGCTTTAAAGTCCTTTAAATAATATCGAGAAGTAATGTGATGCTGCATTGATTTTTACTTTTCTCTCTTCACAGGGAGGTCAAAGGTCAGAGCGAGTTTCAAAACATCACCCTGAAGCTGAGAGGATTCAACATTTTGCCTCACTCTACAGAAGACTATGGGGATATAATTCAGTGCAATAATCTGATACTGTACAATCAGATAGGATGTGAACAATATTCAGTTTGCATGTCACGAATTATTGACATATCACAAAGAAATTATCTGACATATTATGTCTGTAACTGAAGACAAAATAGACTGAAATGAACAGGAAATAGATGATGTAAAATCTATATGAACAGCACATTAGTGCAGGAAAGAAATGTTGGCGAGTATAATTATCAACACTGTTAACTGCAGCGTCAGTTTGTCTAAATACAAGATGGAAAATTAAAGCTTCAGTTTGGGTAAATACAACACTGATATCTGTAGCTTCACACACACACACACACAAAATACTGACCCACCAATAACTAATTGTGCTATATTCACTGTTTTAGAAAATATATTCAGGGCTGACAAATGATAGTAGTAACATAATGAGAGAGAGAGAGAAACAAAAGACAGGCTTTTCTAATTTCACCCACTGCTCACTAAGTGCAAACTCAAGCCTTCCTCCACGTTTCCTTGTTGTTTCCATGAATTCACTAAAAGGTACATTTTGCAGCTTTGTCTTCATCTGTACAAGAGTCATCATACTATTCACTTCAGTGATGAATTTACTTTTCCACGTTTCCTGACCAATATTAAGCTTCTGTGTAAAGTGAAGTTGAGCAGCAGCAACAAACAAGCAAAATTCAATAAATTAAAAAAAAATATTAAGTTAGTTTAATTGGCTGCTCTATATTGCTCCTAGGTGTGAGTGTGTGTGTGTGTGTGTGTGTGTAGTTGTCTGTGTTTGTGTGTCAGCCCTGCAATGGACTGGCAACCATTCCAGGGCGTACCCCGCCTCTCGCCCGTGGTCAGCTGGGATAGGCTCGACCCTGACGGATAAGCAGTATAGAAAATGAATGGATGGATGGAAGAAGATACAATTCAATTCAATTCAGTTTATTTATATAGCACCAATTCACAACAAAAGTTATCTCATGACACTTTCCAATTAGAGCAGGTCTAGACCAAACTCTTTAATTAAATTGTAATAAGCAGGTCTAGACCTCTTATTTGGTTTTTAGAGAGACCCAACAAAATCCCCATGAGCAAGCACTTGGTGACAGTGGCGAGGAAAAACTGCCTTTTAGAAGGCAGAAACCTCGGAGCAGACCCCGGCTCAAGATGGGCGGCCATCTGCCTTGACCGGTTGGGTTGAGAGAGAGGGAGAGAGAGAGAGAGAGAGAGAGAGGGGGTGGGGTGTGAGAGAAGGAGCACACAAGCAGAGATGCATAGCAGCAGTAATAATACTAAAATATTGGAACTGTAATGATAATGGAGTATGCACTGACCACATTTGGTATGCACATACTTTCTGTCTATGCTCACCTCAATCTGGAAATATTGTAAGCTTCAAGCTCCTTATGAAGAAAGCTGAATGCTAACTGAGAAGTCCTTTCAAAGCTCAGCTGCAGTGCTTAGCGCATAGGCTGACTTGCACCATACTGCTTCATGTATGAGCACAATGCTACAGCCTACACATACCATACCAGAGACGCTTACAAAACGACTGAACGAACAAACCAGTCGAATGGCACTGTGTGTGCGTGTGTGTGTGTGTGTGTGTGTGTGTGTTCACATGTGTGTATTTCTTCAGCCTGCAAGGCACACTGTGACCCAGATAGCGTAACGGATTTCACGCATTCGGGATCCCTCTAAATTAAAGACACTCACTTCTCTTTCTTCTTCTTCCTCTCTGTCATGGGAAGAGCAGGGCAAGGGATGTGTGAGTGGAGGACTGAAATGGTGTCATGGATGGAGGAAAGAACACATCTCCTCCTCCTCCTCTCCTCCCCCATCTTCTCTTCTTACTAAATCATCAAAAGGAGTTAAAATGCCAACAGACATAATGAGGTTGTGGAGTCTACATCTCCCCTGCCCCCCTTTTCTTCATTTCTGTCTTTCTCCACTCCTCCGCTCTCTCCTTCCAACTCTCTTCTTCCTCTTTAAGTAGCAGGTAGTGCAGAAGGTTGAAGTATAAATCTGGTGAAATTCTACATTTTATGCTGTTTTAAGCAAATCCCATGTGACCACTTCAATAACTAATAAAACTAACAAAGGATGCATTCTTGTAATAAGTATTGTGTGTATACCATGTGTGTATATGCGTATCCCATGAGGCACCATTGTTGACCTATAACTACTCGTGCTCAAACGTTAGTATAACTTCATAATTATAAAACTGGAGGACTCGCGAGAGCCAGTTAAAAAAAGAATATTCAAAGTCAGTTCCTTAATACCACTTACACTGTCCTACAGCATCATTCACTCCCTTGAGCACGCTATGGATGAATCCATCGCCTAAAATAGTCTCTAACAAATGCACGCAATGCATGCGAAGAGGGGAGACTGAGATATTGCCCTGCTACAGGCAAAATGTGTTATTTACTTAGGAGCCAGGTTTTGCACCACTAAATATTGCTTGTTAGGATTTGTACTGATTTTTTATAAAAATAAACAAATAAAAAAGAGAGCACTTTTTGCCCAATACTTAACAAAACCATCAAATCACCAACTTATTTTATTTATTTATATTTTTGTTTTTATTGAGTGCTTCTATTTTATTTATTTTAACTTTTTTTTTTTTTTAATAACTGCTACACTTGATTTGATTTATCACTGCAAATTGTATACTGTGAGAGGGGCTTCATTGAGCTTTTGGTCATTGATAATTGAGACAACTGAAAACACTTCCGCGTCAGCATAAATGACCACTGCAGCAAATGAAAAGGTGCAGGTCAGTTTACAGGAGCTGTATATTCAGCATCACAACAACACAAAAGAGCACCAAGGTACAATCTAAGAAATCGAACACTGATGTTGTTTGCTTTACATTACATTGTTTTATGGTGAAATTGCTATTACTATTTGATTTTTCACAGTAAACATAAACAGGTTTCACTGCATTTAAGTAAAACTATGAGATGTCAAGGATACAAAATACTTCAGATTCAAACCAACATAACCGACTCACTTTCTTTGCAATAGTTCTGCAGTGTTTCTGGTTAGTTGCAGTTGCTTTGTGTGGAAGAAGGACAGGAAAAATTTGGGTGTGGTGGAGTGATTAATGTGAAAATTGCTCCCCCACTCCATTAGCCGGCTGATGTGCCCTTGAGCAAGGCACTTAACCCACCAATTTGCTCCTCAGGCACTTGATGCAGCCAACTGCAACCCTGTGTGTGTTTCACTGCATGTAATTTGCTGGGTGTTGCATGTGTGTTCAGCTAAGGATGGGATAAATGCAGAAGATGAATTCAGTGTGTGAATGTAAAAATATATATACTGCCAATAAAGTGATTTTTCTTCTTCTTCTTCTTCTTACTTTCATCCTCTCTGTCCTGTCTACCTCTTCTTTCCCCCCTTCACCCAGCCGACTATCAGCAGGATAGTTCTCCCTTGCAAGCCGGGTCCTGCTCAAGGTTTCTTCCTGTTAAAAGGGAGTTTTTCCTTGCCACTGTCTGCTTGCTCGGGGGTTCAGGCTCTGGGTCTCTGTAAAGCATCTAGAGACAATTTTGATTGTATAAGGTGATATAGAAATAAATTGAATTGAAATTGAAACTTGAGTTGTTATTGAGTTATTTGATCTAAGGATTTAAATAGAGCAACTAGCATTCACTCATCAAGTACAATCAGTACAAACCTAGAACATTAACAAAGCTGATACTGTTTGTGTTAAGCAAATTGAATTTAATCATGTCAAGTTAATTCAACCAGTTGCCAGGAAATTCAAGACTACAATGTAAAGTTAATCCAACAGAACTCTGTGATATAGCATTTATTTACATTTATTACAGTTAAGTTAGATTTACTTATAACATATTGTTACAATTAATTTTATATTATTCTTTTTCCATTTTAATTTTGTGTTTCCCGTGGCCTAATGACTGAAGCAGACAACCAAAGACTCATTGAGTACAGTCAAGTTTTGCTTACAACAGCATCAAGATTTCCTTGCTTTCAAAGGTCATATGGTGACAGAGATTACAGTATCAGTCTTTAAAGGTTACTGCTAAAACCTACCAAAAAACTACAAGCAAGACTATATGATTCCATCTTTACCCTGTCCCTGACCAGACACCAGGACACCAGTGACTGTGATGTTTCACCGTGATGTGCATGTTTTTGCTGCATCAAAATTTTCATAAAGTGCTGAAATTAATGCAAATTGGGAAACACCTTGTAAAATCTGAAACACTTTGGTCAGCAGGAATATGACTTGGCCAACTTCACTTCATCAGTGGCTGTGCCTGTTGGCTGGATGGAGACCTGTCTTTACACACTGCCATATACACAGCCAAAATTCAAACTTTATATATGATGATAGGAATACATTTTAATTCCTAACTTTATAATGCACAATATGGAAAGTGAACTGCGATATATAAATGATCAACATGTTAATTTCCTAAAAGTCTGTCACGCACACAAACAAACACTTCTTAACATTATTCTTTTTACTGTTTTCACAGTTGCTAACCTCTCTGTTTCTGTATGCTGCTTTTTCTTCTGATTTACATATTAGAGGACATCAGAGCAGGGCGATGTGGAGGCATCTTATTTTATAAAAGCAGGTAGCTCAATTTTTGGCAGTCAACTAAACATAATACAGTTGAACACACACACACACACACACACATATGTACACACAATAATACAATAATGAATTCCAGTGTAATTATGGGATAATTCAGTTCAGTTCAATTTATTTCTATAGCACCTTATACAGTCAAAATTGTCTCTAGATGCTTTACAGAGACCCAGAGCCTGAACCTCCGAGCAAGCAGACAGTGGCAAGGAAAAACTCCCTTTTAACAGGAAGAAACCTTGAGCAGGACCCGGCTTGCAAGGGAGAGCCATCCTGCTGATAGTTGACTGGGTAAAAAGGGGGGGGCGGGAGAGGTAGACAGGACAGAGAGGATGAAAGAGAGAGAGAGAGAGAGAAACTTCCTCTGAAATGAAAATGAAAATAACCTGATCAACTAGACTCTCTTTACTCATTGAACCATGGACTGACAACTGAAACAGCATCAACTAATTTTACGTTTTTACATTTGTGTAAGAAGTGACAGGAAGCACAAGAAATTGTGACACTCTATGGTTGTTTTGGTACAATTAAGTGAATATGTTAAAAGTCTTGTCTCTGTTTCCTTTGAAGTAATTCTTAATGTGTTTTCGTATTCTGTTGGGGTCGACCTTAAGAATCACAGGATGTTATGTCACGTAACTAATAATCGGGAAGTAAGAAAGCATGACACAGAGAGCTGTTGTTTATTGTGTCTGAGCTAAGATGTCTAAGCGACATCTGTATGTATCTTATGCCCTTGGTAGCCCCTTGGGTATGTATTGATTTGTTTTATCGTTATCTATGCTCACAGATCATTATTCATTCGACAGCGTTGTGTTCTGTGAAGTTAGATGCTACAAATCTAAAAGGTCGCTATTCCTATGCTATAGGAAATTCATATGGTCACAAGAACGGTTACAAATAAATAAATAATTGATTACAATATGGAAATACATTACATTTGAAGTAAAATATATAATAAATACATCCAATGTGTAACAGTAAATAAAACAAAGGGATTTAATTCATAGTCAAGTTATTTAATTTAGTCACGTCATATATTGCACATATACCCATTACAGTACAATGGTGTCTCTCTATTTAAATCATAAACTTCATTCTTTTGACAAATTCTCATCTTTGAATGCTGAGAAATAGTTGTTAAATTAGTATTTCCTACCTTGCCACTTCCAGTTTATTACCTCCATAAGGTTAAAAAAGAAGAATGTGTGGAACTGCTGTCGACAGCTTCCATTCACTTTGACTGCACTGTCATGGCTTCATCGCTGGTGACTTGAACATTCATACTGCCAATTCCAATTACTCAGACACAAAACTCTTTTAAATGTGGAAACATTTGAATCTTTACAGCGCTATTACATGGCCCACACAGATTATCACTACAGGCCTCATATAACCATTCTGGATAGTGCAAATTCAGATATACGACATGTGTACCCAGATACGTTTATGAATACAGAAAGCATATATTAACCACCACGTCATCATGTGAGGAGCAGTTTCATCTCTGGAGTCAATTAGATCCTGCTGAAAGGCTAAACATAACTAGCAAAAGACTAAGCTGCTGGTAGATTGTGAAATCTATAAAAATACACTTAACTCCAAAAAAAGTAATGAATATTTAAAGACAGAATCACATCATACAAATGATAAACAACAATAAATATATTGCTTGCTTTATCTTCTCCTTAATTGATGAACTGGTAAATCCCATTTCATCACAAATCCATGTTTTATCATGCATGCCCTGGTTTTACTTTGAATGTTAGGCTAGAAAGTGGTCATGCCTTCCTGTTATACAACATCCCGATGCATTGAAAATGTTTTTATGCACACAATCTGATTCCGACACACAGGAGAAGCCTGTCTCCTACGCTGTTTATGAGGGTGGTAGGATGTGAAAACTTGCATGAAAATGTAGTGTGTATGTGCTCATTTTTAATGTGTATGTGTAGTTCTTAGTATGTATGTGGATAGTTTCAATACATGTGTGCACATACATATGTGCACATTTCAGTGCTCTCGTCCTGATGAGCATCCTCTATATAACAAATTGAGTGACACAGATGCTGTGTGGTAGAGGCAGAAAGTTAAGGCGCATATAGAAATGTGATGTAAAAACAATCTAAAATAATGAACACAAACCTTTTCTGTCTGGGGTTCCTTCATGCGAACAGAAAAGAAGAAATTATTTCATATTGTAGACTGTTAAAGTTTAAATTGGTTCAAAAATTTCTGCAGAACCAGAACAGAATCACATATGTATTACCTGGAACAAGGTAGCCTGGAAGCGGAGCCATCTATTACTTGAAAGTTGAAACCCGGGACGTGAAGAACTGAGAAATGTTGTACCCAAACCTGGCCCAGACTTTACAGACTGATGATATAATATTTTATATATTATATATAAATATTTTTGTCGAAAAGGGCTTTCAGTATTGTTGTGGTGTTGTGGTGCTGATGCTGGCAACTATGAGTTCCAATCATTCCCAGCCGCACAAGCAGTTTTCAGGCATACACACCACATTCTAAAAAACAGAACAGGAAAAATAACAACTTCAACAGTCCAAATTAGAAAGAGATAAATTCTACACTTATTCACCCTGTTTCAGTAAAAAGAAAGCATAATGGCAATGGCTAAGAAAATTGGAAATCAGGCAGCAGGGACTTCATGATCTGGAGTTTTAATGTCATGTAATTGAGCCCCAGAGAATCACACCAGGTGGATTTTTTAATGAAAATCATGAGTGTTGTTTGGACGGGTCCTTTGGAAACTGTAATCCTGAGACTACGTCCCTCGACCGTCTGGAGAAACACAGAGAGCTTCTAGCCTTCCCTTCCTTGAGAAGTATCATCTTTGCTACTGACAAATAAAGATACAACGTCTGGACAAAACCTGGAAACAAAACCTAGTGTACATTTTGAGATGTTGCATCTATAACAAATATTAGCTACATTAGCATGATGTTGGTATGATTTTCTTGAGAATAAATGGATCCTCTCCATCCTCTCCCTCCACACCTCCTTCATCACACTAAGATCTGTCCTCAGTACTCATTAGAATCACTTCCATACATCTTGAATTTAGAAGTTTAAATCAAGAAGTGGGCTCGGTTGTTTTTCTTTCCAGGAAGTAAAGACTAGATCAGGTGGGATGGAATAAAATTATGATTCAAACAAATATAAAGAAAATTTCTTTTGTTTTATTCAAAATTTTTAATTGAAGTTTGCAGGACAAAACTATCTTTGACCAGATGCAATGTATCCTCACCGGATAACAGAAGAACTGAAAGACAACTATTTCTCACGACATGAGACTCCAATTGCAGCCACTTGAGCGTATCAGAGACAAGTAGTCTCAAGAGTTCAGATTAAAGACATAAAACCATTCATTATTATTTATGCTGCTGCTCATAGCAACAGTCATGTGTTGTCATATATAAGAGCATCTTGCCTAATTTACTAGAATCACAACAACTCTGAGGGAAAAAAATTGAAAAGGTTAATGAAAAGTAAAACCCTTCTGAAAGATCAAAACAAAACAGTGGACCCAATCATCATGTGGCCAGCCAGAGTCAAAAAGCCAGAGTCAGAGACAACAGAACAAACGCCTAAATCAGCTAAGAACAAATTGGTCTTGCTTAAAGTTTTTGAAAGCTTCCTCAAATGTAACTCTCTAGACCACTGTTAGTATGAAAACCACAATAACCAATTTCCCTAATGATGCGTTATTTGCTAGAATTACATAAATTTCAATTTTGCAATTTATTTCAATTTATTTCTATAGCACCTTATACAATCAAAATTGTCTCTAGATGCTTTACAGAGACCCAGAGCCTGAACCCCTGAGCAAGCAGACAGCAAGGAAAAACTCCCTTTTAACAGGAAGAAACCTTGAGCAGGACCCGGCTTGCAAGGGAGAACCATCCTGCTGATAGTCGGCCGGGTGAAGGGGGGGAAGAAGAGGTAGACAGGACAGAGAGGATGAAAGAGAGAAACATAAATGTATCTAAATGCAGGAAATACTGTTCATGCTTGTTTTTGTGGTAGTGTTTGGATGCAGAGAGCCTGACTTCAATAGTATTTTTGTAAATTGTCACACATTTATCATTACTACCTCCTCACACAGTCAGCACATCAGCAGTTGATATGGACTACACTGCTTGGAAATTTTGACTGCTGCTTCATGAACTGTTCTCTCACTTTTGTGAGTTTTTTCAATCTTTTTACCATATGTTTACATACTTTATAAAAAAAACTGTTGCTCTACATTATGCAATCTTTAGCATTTTATTACTTCCACATTTAAGAAAATGTAAAAATCAAAATACATAAACCATTAACTGGAACATGTAACAGTGAACACCTCATTTCTTTCCTGGATGACTTCTTTACTTCCTTACTTCAAGTACTGCACAGAGACCCGCCATCTTCAGAATTTCTCTGATGACTCTGCAGTGGTTGTAGAATTTTCCCTCGGCGATAAATAAAGGAATTCTGATTTTCATTCTGATTTTCTTTCAAATACTTGTGCCAAGTGAGAAAAGGGGCCAAGAGAGCACCAAAGGAGATAAGGTGTGATGCAGCTGACAAGACAAGTTATCACAGTCTACATAAACAGCACTTCTGTATTCCATATCTGTAGCTGTCGTACGCATCTATGTTGCTCCCATTTCTTAGCGTTTTAGCTGCATTAGTGGATTAACTGTATTGCTGAGCTGCATGATCATAAATAGAACAGTTTTGTTTGTCAGTACAGTGCCTATAAAAAGTATTCACTCTCTTGGATGTATACCTTTTTTATTGCTTTTATAAAGGAAATCATGGTTAATATAATTTGGCTTTTTTTGACAAAAAAAAAGAAAAAAAAACAAAAAACAATGTGAAAACATATAATGTAAAATAAGTGATTGCATAAATATTCACCCCCTTCAGTATTAAGTTAGTATTTAGTAGTTCACTGCAATTTTACTTCATTCCTCTTTGCAAAACTGGTCAAACTCTGTAAGGTTGCATGGGGATCAGGTGTGAACAGCCCTTTATAAGTCCAGCCCCAAATTCTCTATTGGATTGAGGTCAGGGCTTTGACTTGGCCACTCCAGAGCATTCACCGTGTTGTCTTTAAACCATTTCTGTGTAGCTTTCACTGTATGCTTTAGGTCATTGTCATGCTGGAAAATAAATCCTCTCCCAAACTCCACAGTTCTCTTGCAAACTGAATCAGATTATCCTCCAGGATTTCCCTATATTTTGTTGCATTAAGAAGAATCGCTTTATTGGCAGTATATATTTTTTTACATTCACACACTGAATTTGTCTTCTGCATTTGACACATGCAACACCCAGCAAATTACGTGCAGTGAAACACACAGGAGCAGTGGGCAGCATCAAGCACCCGGGGAGCAAAAATTGGGGGGGTTAAGTACCTTGCTCAAAGGCACATCAGCCTGCTAATGGAGAGGGGCAGAACTTTTGCATCAATCACTCCACCACAGCCAAATTTTTCCTGCCTGTCCAGTGGGGGAATTGAACCAGCAACCCCCCAATCACAAGCCGCTTCTCCAACCTCTAGGCCAGCGTTTCCCAACCTTTTTTGAGCCGCGGCACACCTCTAACTTTAGAAAGATTGCGCGGCAGCATGTCGGGCAAAAATGTTAGGATCAGTTGGTCGCTCTGCCCGCAACTGCACAGCATCCACCCAGAGCGCCGATTGGGTGAAGCCGGATGCCCCCGCACCCCCGCACAACCGACAACTGCCACGGCACACCGGTTAGGAATTGCTGCTCTAGGCCACATCTGCCCCCAAATCAGGGAAGAGCGTGAACGCAGTTCCCCACTGCCAGAAATAATGCAGTCCCACATTTGGGGAATTCGCAGGGGTCTGCACCACCGGAGTGCAATGGCTGAGCCTCGCCCTGGATGAACCACCTTCTTGATCATTGTATTTCCCCTACCAGGTAAGTATTTTACCCTCTACCTTTACAAGCCTTCAAGAGCTTGCGGCTAAGAAGCACCCCCACAGCATGATGCTGCAAGCACCACGCTTTATGGTGACGATGGTGTGTTTGTGGTGACGTGCAGTCTGATGGCCAAAAAGCTCCATTTTGGTCATCAAACCAAAGAACTTTTCTCCATTTGACCTTGGAGTCTAACACATGCCTTTGGGTGAACTCTGTCCTATAAAGCTCCTCCTCCAATCCCCTTATCAAGCTAGCAGGACGCACAGTACACAGCCATGACAGGATCAGAGACTCCGGTAAGAGCAAAGGAGGAGGGTTGCGTGTGTGTGTGTCAGCTGGTGTACTAACACTAAGACTGTAGACAGTTACTGCTCCCCTGGAGTATGTCACTATTAAATATAGGTCCATATATCTTCCATGGAAGTTTACTGTGTTCATGATAACTGTGGTGTGTATTCCTCCTGATGCTAATGCTAACAGCAGCCAACAGAACATGTATCCATATCAGGCAGGGGACTTTAATTATGCTGAATTGACAGCAGTGCTCCCTGAATTCTATCACCACATCAAGTATGCTACTAGAGGTGCAAATACACTAGACAAGGTTTACTCCAACGTCAAAAAGGGCTACAGGGCTAAACCACTACCACACCAAGTCTCCAAATGCTGGCATACACTCCTGTCAGAAAAAGTGCTATTACATCTAGGATTGTTAAAACATCTGCCTGCCTCTCATCAGCTGCAGAACCTCTTTGAAAGTACAAACTAGGATGTTGTTGAACATATTTTTATGCCTGCTTTGAGGTAGGGTCTCCAGGGGCAGCCATATTACATCCACTAGTCCACAGCAGCTGCTTCCTAATTGTGGAGGAGCAAGAGGTGAGGCACACACTGAAGGCAGTAAACCCAAAGAAAGCTGCGGGATCCAGTGGGAACAGGCTCTGAAGGACTGTGTGGACTAGCTGCTGCGGGTCTTTACCAAGATCTTCAACCAGTCCCTATCACGGTCAACCATCCCACCCTGCCTGAAGTCCTCAATCATAGCTCCACTTCCAAAAAAGCCCACTGTTAGCAGCCTGAATGTCAATAACTGCATCCTCGTGCAACGATTGTCTTGTGCATGTGGATTTATGTGTTTGAGTTTTCATTAGTTTTGATTTTTATTGCTTATTTATTCTTGCATTGTGGTTTCAGGTATTAAGATACAGAACTCTTTATTGTTTTTAATTAATATTTCTTGTTTTATTATATCTATTGTTGTGTCTTGCAATTGCCTTCTTTGTTATGTGGAAATGTCGATGAGCATTCCTAGTTTTGTTATATACAAGCATACAATGACAGTAAAGACATTCATTCATTCTAGTTGAGATTTAATATGAGCTTTTTTCAACTTTCCAATAAAGCCTTGACTGATGAAGAACCCAGGCAACAGTCTCTCACATCTCAGCTGCTGAAGCTTTTAACTCCTTAGACTGGTGACTGGACCTTCCAGACACACGTATGTCTATACTGCAATCACTTAAGACACATTCACTTCAGTCAGGTGAACTCCATTTCAGTAATCGTGAGATGACTAGCACCAATTGACTGGAGCTCTGCTGAATTAGGGCAGTCATTTTAAAGGGGGTGAATAACTGTGGCCATTTATTTAAAGCCAAATTATGTTGGCTTTAGATGAATGGCCACTGTATGTTGCAGAAAAATGTAATTGGAGAATATAAATTAATTAAAGAGTTTGGTCTAGACCTGCTCAAATTGGAAAGTGTCATGAGATAACTTTTGTTGTGAATTGGCGCTATATAAATAAACCGAATTGAATTGAATTGAAATAAATTGTGATTTGCCATGTAAAGTCTTTGAATATAGTGACATTAACATTCTCCGGGCTCTCCACTTTCCACACCTGTCTACCTGCCTTTAAAACAGTCCATGGAGATGTATTTTTGAATACAGAAAACTGAAGTTGGTTGCCTTTGGCCTACTTCTCTATTTTCTCTCTTTTCTAATCCGCTTTCTTCATCCTTTCATTGCTTTCTCTCTTTGCCTGCTCCCTCTCTTTCCATCTTCCACTCCATTCAACCGTGCAGTGCTAGCATGTTGTTACATGAACATAACCATGGACTGTGTGTGACTGTATGTGTGTGTGTGTGAGTGAGTGAGCGAGTAAGAGAGAGAGAGAGGAAATCGTCAAGCACAATATTCAGCAAGTGACACCGCCTGTACAAAAATCCTTATTATTTACAGTATGTCAACTCTTAAAGATGGTGTACCCCGAATAAATTATTAAAACAACTCTGTTGATGGAATAATGGTGCACATTCATCAAGTCTATTGTCAGGCTCATCATATTTTTACCCTAGCCCTGGATTACAAATTTAAAAAAAAAAAAAATATGAATTTGATGTGATGACATCATAACTTGATTTGTTTGAGAAACTGTAGACAGCTGTTCAAAAGAACATAGCATTATTTATCAAAATACATACCAATTATTATTAGGAAATGACAGTCCTGCTTTCATGCGGAAGAGAGGGAGAAAACTGTGCAGCTTGCACTCACATTCTATGGTATAATAAATAATTACAGCTTCCCTCTGTAGTGTTAAGAAAACCACACAGAGGAGTATGACTGCAATACGACAGGCTCTGGATCTTTCTTACAAGATTGCTGGTAAAAGGAAATGTAAAACAACAACAGCCATGTGCTTTGATGAACTGTACCAATTATAAATGTAACCAAACATCAGCATGTTTAATTTCACTTCATCCAGTGGTAGAACAAGCCAGTAATGTGCAACACTGCATGATTTTGAAATATTTTATAATGTTCAATGACACACATGACTTTCTCCCTTTCTATAATGCTGAGAGAAAAGTGTCTGAGTGACTTTTTGCTTGAGAAGATGTATATCCATCAGGTCTAAATGTTCAGACAAATGGCAAAGATGAAAACTATGAAAACTGGGATGGGAAAAGTGTGAAATGTGTGATAAATGATTGGGATTCGGTTAAAGGAAAGACACTTTAAATAGAAAGCAAAAATGTGTACAGAGCTTCTTTCTAGTTTTACCGCAAATTGTGTAACAGACACTCTCTTCTTATCTCTTACCTTTTGCTCTTGCTCTGTCTCTTCACATGTCTGACAATAGTACTTTTAATCCACTCTTTGAACAAGAGATGCTTCTCAACAAGGGCTCACTTTCCCCTACAACAACACTGGTGGGGTGGGTGGGGGGGTACTTTGCTGCTCCAAAATACTACAAAAGCACAGACGCAAACTAGCAGAGCAACGTGAAAGAAAATAAGGTAGAGAGACATGTAACAAAGGTCCCTGGGATATCTGTGTTGAAAGCATGTAAACTGAGCACACTATTCAGCTTCAGCTTCTACTGCCTGAGGTCTGATGCACTGCGTTCAGGTCATAGTCTCCCCTGGAGCTGTGGGTTCGAATCCCATTTCTGACAGCTACCTTAACTCCTGGGTTGTCACCTGTACATCAGGCTATCCTCTCTGATGGAGAACGACTCTCACCTCCTTCATGAGACTCTGACAGCACTGGGCAGCTCCTTCATTGGCAGGCTGTTTCACCCCAAGTGTGTGAAGGAGTACTACCACTACCACTACCACTCTGGATTGTGTGTGTGGATTAGCCAGTCCAGAAAGATAAGATAATAAAGATAATAAAAATAATTTAAACTCAAGTGTCCTTGACAAGACGGTACTTCAAGGTTAATAATAATTGATTAAGATTAAGATTAGTAATAATTCAGATGTGACCTGAAAGGATCATACCAGCCTATAAAATCTGTTTCCTCACAACTTAGTTATGATGACAGAGCTCCATTCAGCTGCCACCACAGACAAAAACATGAGTGAAGTGTCTGAAGCTTGGCAGTGCCTGACTCCACCTCACTCCTGGCTAATCCAAAAACATCTTGAGTGGTCTCTTAGTAAAATTATCTGCACAGTAAGGGACATTATTTGTCCAGTATTTCTATGAAAAATTCCTCTGAAGGCACCAACAACACAAGCACACCCATCCATCCATCCATTTTCTATACCGCTTATCCGTCAGGGTCGCGGGGGAGCTGGAGCCTATCCCAGCTGACTACGGGCGAGAGACGGGGTACACCCAGGACTGGTCGCCAGTCAATCGCAGGGCCAACACACAAAGACAAACAACCACACACTCTCACACTCACACCTAGGGGCAATTTAGAGTAGCCAATTAACCTAATGTGCATGTTTTTGGTATTGTGGGAGGAAGCCGGAGTACCCGGAGAAAACCCACGCAGGCACAGGGAGAACATGCAAACTCCACATAGAAGGGCCCAGACCGGGATTCGAACCTGGAACCCTCTTGCTATGAGGCGACAGTGCGAACCACTGCACCACCGTGCCGCCCGACAAGCACACCCAAAAAGTCAAATTCAGTGACTCGCGTTAGCTGAGGTGAAGCCAAGCAGTTAAACAAGTGAGTTGAATAATGATTTACCATCAGTACAGTTAACATGAACAGGGAACAGTTTTTTTTGTATCAGGCTGTAAATAGCTTTATTTCTCTTCTCTTCTCTTTATTTCTCTAAAGTTTAACACGGGGGTTAGTGAAGATTATTTCACGTTTTGAGTCAGCTTCAAGTGGTCATTTGAGGAACTGCAATTATTGCCACTTGGCTGCCTTATAGCGCTACATTCACAAACCCTGACATTTGAAAATTCAACAGGGAACACATGAATTTCATAGAAGCTTTCAAACTGGAACTCTGATATCTGCTTTAATTGGATGACCAAGGCTGGAAGAAATAAACTATAGTTAGCAGAGAAATCTGCTAAGTAGTGGTGTTTTCATAAGAAAATGTCAGACAAGAAATAACGATGAGTAGCTCTGATGAGATGCTGGCCACACTTTCTCCAGAACAACTGTTGTAGGGTATCAGTGTGAGTATACCAAGGAGGACAGAGGGAGAGGATACTGCTGCCACATCACTGGTTCAACACAACACCAGTCTCTACACTCTCTACAGTCATGGAAAAAATTATTAGACCACCCTTGTTTATTTCAATTTCTAGTTCATTTTAATGCCTGGTACAACTAAAGGTACATTTGTTTGGACAAATTGCAAAATAGCTCATAAGAGTTTAATTTAAGAGCTGTTATCTAGTCATTTTCCATGGATTTCCTGATAATAACCAAAATCACTCAAGTTCTTACATCAATAGCTATGGCATTGTACTGCCTTTTGTCTGTTAGTCACATGATACACACAGGAGTTAGTACTTGATTGCATAACCATTGTTTTTGATGACTGCATCTTGGTGTGCTCTCCACCAGCTTCTGACATGGTTCTGCTGTCACAGCAGCCCATTCCTGTCGCAAAAATTCAAACAAATTTTCTTTGGTTTTGGCCTTGTGATTCTCCATTTTGAGTTTCATGATGTTCCACAGGTTTTCAATTGGATTTAGATCTGGTGATTGAGCAGGCCAAGGCATGGTTCGAATGTTCTGGTTCTCCATCCAGTCTTTAACTGACTTTGCCGTGTGACAAGGGCCGTTGTCTTGTTGGAAAATCCATTCATTCGAGGCAGGAAAGAGTTTATCAACTGATGGAAGAAGACTGTTTTCAAGAGTAGCCCTGTACGTGACCTGGTTCATTTGCCCTGCACACAATTGCATTTGCCCTGTTCCACCTATACTGAAACAACCTCAGATCATCACTGATCCACCCCCATGTTTTACTGTAGGAGCAAGACAGTCTGGTTTGTAGGCTTCTCCAGGCTTCCTCCTAACCAGTTAGTTGGCTGGAGTGGGCATCAACTCAAAATTGGATTCATTACTGAAGAGAACCATAGCCCAATCATCAACAGTCCAACCCTTGTGATCCCTAGCAAAGAGTAACCGGGCCTTCTTCCATGCCCTGTGACTTCAGACCAGCTTCAAGAAGTCAGTTTCGAACTGTTCTTGCTGAACAAGTCACATTTCTTGACAGTGCCCACTCATTTTTAAGGTCCCTGGAGGTCTAACAATGATATCCTGAAACAGGAACTGATGAGTGCATGGTCATCTCGTGGGGTAGAACGACGTTTCCTGCCTCGACCAGCTAGCAGTTTGGTAGTACCATGTTCGGCTTGCTTTTTCTTAGTGTAATGAACAGCTGTCTTGGAGATCTTCAGTTTTTTGGCTACCTGTCTCTCACTTATGCCAATTTCCAGCAGTGCCAAGATGGCTGCCTTTGTGGCTTCATGTAATCCTTTTGTTTTAGGTATTATGTGTGAGCTGACAACTTCTGAGTTGTGCTACGGCTTGAATGTAAGCATAAAACCACTCTAGGCCTTTGCATGTGTACTGCTGCTTATGACATGAAATGGCCTCTTATATACCCTGAGAATACAATTAAGCTTAAGCACGTCAAATGGAATATAAAGTATTATGGAATCAGCTGCATTTTTTGGCATGTTCATTGTATTCAGGTAGTATGCCTTTAGTGGTACCAGCCATTAAAATGAACAAGAAATTGAAAAAAACAAGGGTGGTCTTATAATTTTTTCCATAACTGTACATTATGAAAACCTGCCTACTTTTGAGTAGGTCCCTATTTTGCCGCCAAAACAGCCCTGACCCAGGCATGTACTCCCTTAGACTTTCGAAGATATGCTGCGGTATCTGGCACCAAACCATCAGTCACAGATCCTTTAAATTCTGTAAATTGAGAGGTGGGGCCTCTGTGGATCGGATTTGTTTTTACAGTACATCCCACAGATGCTTGATTGGATTGAGATCTGGAGAATTTGGAGGCCAAATCAATACCTCGGACTCTTTGTGTGTTTCTCAAACTATTCCTGAACGATTTTTGGGGCAATGCTATTTTTCAGCAGTTTAAGCTACAGTAGCTCTTTCATTGGATCCGACAACACACGCCAGCCTTTGTTCCACAACTACATCAGTGAACCTTGGCCATCCATTACCCTGTCACCAGCTCACTCGTTTTCCTTCCTTGCACTTTTGGTAGGTCCTGACCACAGCAGACCAGGAGCATCCCACAACAGCTGCAGTTTTGCAGATGCTTTGAACCAGTCCTCTAGCCATCACAATTTGGCCATTGTCAAAGTCACTCAAATCTTTACACTTGCAGATTTTTTCTGCTTCCAACACATCAACTCCACTGCTGCCTAATATATCCCACTCACTGCCAGGTACGGCTGTAATGAGGTAATCAATGTTATTCACTTCACCTATCCGTTTTCATAACGTTATGGCTGATCGGTGAATATTCATAGATGGTAGCAGGTAGTGGAGGTGTAACACATGACATATGGCAAACTATGAAATCCAATCCAACAAATGTAGTGTATGAGATATATGAGACAAAGTACCCTAATTTCAGCACTCTCTTGTAGGTACATAAAGTTGACAAAAAAAGTTGACAAAAGTTTTCGTCCCTTTAAACATGGATTGCTTCACAGATCAGAGTCTTGCCCCATCAGAATCATTTTTAGGTGTGACATCTGTTTTGCAAAACTTCACAGAAAGACTGCAACTATTTGTAAAAAAAAACAAAAAAACAAAATCAACATGATCATTCTTACTATAAGTGATAAATATGTGCTTTAGTGGTTGAAGGTGGATGTGTTGTTTGAACATTCTGAAAATCTTGACAATGATGCAACACATTACATGAGCTAAAGTATAGCTGCATTATTTTTGAAATGACTGGCCCAAATGAGTGTACGTAGTCATTTGTCCTTTAAGGCTCCTATTATTTCAATCTGCAATGTGCTTAAAGTATGTATACACTAACAAACAAAACTGCAATTAATCAAAATAGGGCAAATGAAGCAAATGCAGTGGAGTGACGTGTACAGATTCACCACATCCCCAGTAGAACTGATGACAAATCACAATGCAACTTCATGTCTATGATATAAAAATAGACATGGTTTGATTTAAAATTAGAAACCCCCAGAAAGCAAGCCAGACAAAAACATTCACAAATAGCAGAAACAGATAAACACAGTGGAATAGCTTCAGAGAGATGGCAGCACACATTCTATTTCAGACAGCAGGTGGCAAGCACAGCCTTATAATATCTTGAATCCAAGAATTTTGGGTATAAAATGGTTCAAATGACACCTAAAACATATTTCATTTTGAAGTCTTTGCTTTGATTGCCTATTTAGGTCTCTAAGAGGCTTTTAATGTGAAATCTCTGCAGAACCTGTTTGTCATTGCCTGTAGCTGGTGGTGGGAATAAATGGACTCAATCTGATTTTTTTTTTTTTTTTTTTTTTTTTTTTTTTGCTCACATGTCATATAACCATGCTTTCTCAATACAAATAACATAGAATCTTATCTTTTCATATATGGTCCTAAATCAGATCTGATTCCTGCTGATGTGACAGCTGTGTGCAGTCAGATGAGAATTCGTGTGGTTTTTCTTCCACTGAGCATGCTCACATCACTATTACATCATTATTCATGAACTGTCAGGAGTGTTGGACAAAGATAAATATGGAGGATCACCGCAACAATGACTGAGAGACAGGAGGTTGTAAATTTAACAGATATATGGGAAGATGTTTCAATCAGAGCTATTTTTGCTTTCTTGCCTTCAGAGTAAAAAGGTGGCAGTCACCACACTATCGGTGGTGCAGTGGTTAGCACTGTCGCCTCATAGCAAGAGGGTTCCAGGTTCGAATCCCGGTCTGGACCCTTCTATGTGGAGTTTGCATGTTCTCCCTGTGCCTGCGTGGGTTTTCTCCGGGTTCTCCGG
Organism: Scatophagus argus; assembly: GCF_020382885.2. NCBI lineage: Eukaryota > Metazoa > Chordata > Actinopteri > Scatophagidae > Scatophagus > Scatophagus argus. Next base: position 1,566,335 of record NC_058508.1, on the reverse strand, counting down.
CTTCCTCCCACAATACCAAAAACATGCACATTAGGTTAATTGGCTACTCTACATTGCCCCTAGGTGTGAGTGTGAGAGTGTGTGGTTGTTTGTCTTTGTGTGTTGGCCCTGCGATTGACTGGCGACCAGTCCAGGGTGAACCCCGCCTCTCGCCTGTAGTCAGCTGGGATAGGCTCCAGCCTCGCGACCCTGACAGATAAGCGGTGTGGAAAATGGATGGATGGATGAATGCACCACTATTTTATTAATTTTAATGATGGACAGTTATACCAGTGTCATTTTCTGTTGTTCAGCAGCATGCTTGTTGTAAATGTGGAGTCATGGCATTCAAAGATGAATGTGAACAGTCAATGCAAAAACATCAGAATATAACCTTTGTGAAGGAAATCAAAATTTTTGCTCACAAGATAAAATGGAGTTGAACACGTGAGCCAGCACATGTAATTTTACCTTTCGTATTTGTTTGTATTGGCCATTGCCTTTATTTAAAACTTATTGATATTTATTTGCAATTATTCCAACACTAAAGTTCTTGCTATCAACATTTTCATAAGACATGCGATGTTATATGGAACATTAATCGCTAAAATACAGTGCAGGTACTCTTGCAGATATTTCTGAGAAGTCACAGTTCTTTCCCTCAGCTGTTTTGGTCTTTTCTCTGCTGCAACTGTGTGCACAATGAATCCCCTCTTTCATACACCTCAGTGTTAGACCATTGAGCTCTCTGGAAAGAGCAAAAACATGCATGTCTTCATATAAATTATGAATTCATTGAAGCATGAATTAAAGTGTGCTCAAAAAATAATAGTGTAGGTGTATGAAAATACACACACAAACACTCACACACACGGAATCCCCAAATGCCTTCAGATGTATTCAAAATGTCTTACATGGCTCGACTATATATAGCTTCAAAGACCCAGATTCCCTATGTAGGCAGACACATTCACACACACACACACACACACACACACACACACAAAATGCTCTGGCAGAATATGCCAACACATTAGCTGCAATCTGGAATACTCGAACAGTGCAATCTGAAAACAAAAGCTCTCTCTTTCTCACATACATACACACACACACACACACACACACACACACACACACACAACCATGTAACCAGGGATGAGAGAGCTGGATAAAGGAATGAGACTAATGGAGTAAAGTTGCTTAATGACAAATTGTCAGATTGCAGAAGCCATTTTCTCTGCTTGTCATTTAGCTCTTTCATCCAGAAGTACTGTTAAAATATTCCTGTGCTTCAGGCTTTTGCTCTGTCACACTTTCATTTCTCCTTACATTTCTCTCTCTCTCTCTCTCTCTCGCTCTCTCTGCCTTCTGAACGTAGCAGCAGAAGGCTCACAATGACGATGTGCTTGTAAACTGGGTCATAAAAACACACAACATGCTCCCCAAAGCCATTTATTCTGATTGCTAAGATTGTACAATATACATAAAAGTAAGTAAGTGAGTAGCATGTAAGCAAGTAAAATTTATTTAGTATAGCAACTTTCACAAAGCTAGGTCACAAAGTGCTTCACAAGAATAAAAACTGTTTAAAGGACCTTTAATACGGGAAAAAAAAACATTAACAAAAAAGAACGATAAAACAAGCAACAGAAGACCTTAAAAAGTCCCAAAACACTAATCAGCATCAGGTGAGACAAAGGCCATTTTGAATAAATGAGTCTTTAGCTGCTTTTTAAATATTTCAGCAGAAACCACGGAACATAAGTCTAAAGTGAATGATCCACAAAGTCATAGCCACAACATTAAAGGAACAATCACCTTTCATTTTAAGACGAGTGCAAGGGACAACCAGTAAGCCGTGGTAAGCAAATCTAAGTGACCTACTGGTGATAGAAGGACGGATCAAGTCAGATACATACACGGCTGATCACGCAGGCTACTGTGAACTGTCAAAACAATAACCTTAAAATAAATGAAAAGGCAATATAAAGAAGATAATGTGCGTGTTTGCTCTGCTGGACCTGGTCACCAGCATTCTGGACAGCCAAAACATGACTTACTGAGGCATGCAAAGACAGAATTACAAAATATCAATTAAATTTATTTCGAGCAGGTCTAGTCGATACTCCTTGATATAGTCCAAAAATCCCCTGTGAGTAAGCACAACACCTAATAATCTAATTAAAATGATATAAAGACATGAATGATCATCTCTACCTCAGGTTGTCATACAAAAGACCAAAATTTAGCAATATTTTTTAAATGAAAGAAACATGAATGGGTCAACTTTGATAAGCTGATCGAAATGCATAGCCTGATTTCTGAGATTAAATTGAACAGCAGAGGAAAGAGACCCAATACACCAAGCAACATTCAAAGCTATGTGATCTGAAGCAAACATAAGGCTCTTAGTCTTATCCTGCATTTACCTGTAAAAAGTTGTTAGCCATCCAGTCCTTAATGGCATTCAAACAGCTCTGCAAAATGATGAGTTTCTCAGTCTCACCAGGCTTAAAAGAGACATATCTTCAAATTGACTAAAAACATGACCAAGTGGGGGCATACAAAATACATATATATATATATATATATATATATATATATTATAATTAGTTTTAAAAAAATATTTTATTTTATTATATTTTTGGGCAGTTTCTCATACTCTTCAATGCAGAACCTCTCAAGCTCCATCAGGTTGGATGGGGAGTGTCAGTGCAAAGCCATTTTCAGATCTCTCCAGAGATGCTCAGTAGGGTTCAAGTCTGGGCTCTGGCTGGGCCACTCAAGGACATTCAGAGTTGTCCTGAAGCCACTCCTTTGTGATGTTGTATGTTCGTTGGGTCAGGGTCTACAGGGTCGTTGTCCTGTTGAAAGATAAACCTTTGCCCCAGTCTGAGGTCCAGTGCACTCTGGAGCAATGTACAGAGACATCAGGGATGTCTCTGTACATTGCTGCAGTCATCTTTCTCTTGACCCTTACTAGTCTCCCAGTTCCTGCTGCCCCAAAACATCCCCACAGCATGATGCTACCACCACCATGCTTCACAGTAGGAATGGTATTGGCCAGGTGATGAGCAGTACCTGGTTTCCTCCAGATTTGACGGTTGTCATTCATGCCAAAGAGTTCAATCTTTGTTTCATCAAGTCAAGTCAAGTCAACTTTATTTGTATAGCCCATTTTTACAAGCAGTTTGTCTCAAAGGGCTTAACATAACATCAGCAACATCCTCTGCCCTTCATCAGACCAGAGAAGTTTGTTTCTTGTGGTCTGAGTCCTTCAGGTGCCTTTTGGCAAACTCCAGGTGGGCTTTCATATGCATTTTACTGAGGAGTGGCTTCCGTCTGGCCACTCTGCCATAGGTGAGTGCTGGTGGAGTGCTGCAGAAACGGTTGTCCTTCTTGAAGGTTCTCCCCTCTCCACAGAGCAATGCTGGAGCTCTCAGAGTGACCATTGGGTCCTTGGTCACCTCCCTGACTAAGACCCTTCTACCCCGATCACTCAGTTTAGTTGGGCAGCCAGCTTTAGGAGGAGTCCTGGTGATTCCAAACTTCTTCCACTTGTGGATTATGGAGGCCACTGAGCTCTTTGGGACCTTTAATGCAGCAAAAATCTTTTCTGTACCCTTCCCCAGATCTGTGCCTTGACACAATCCTGTCTCAGAGGTCTACAGACAATTCCTTTGACTTCATGGCTTGGTTTGTGCTCTGACATGCACTGTCAACTGTGAGGGTTTATATGGACAGGTGTGTGCCTTTCCAAATCATGCCCAATTCCAAATCAAACATCAACTGAATTTGCTACAGGTGGACTCAACTCAAGTTGTAGAAAAATTTGAAGGATGATCAATGGAAACAGTATGCACCTGAGCTCAATTCTGAGTGTCATGACAAAGGGTGTGAATACTTATGTACAGTAGCTTGCAAAAGTATTCATACCCCTGGAACTTTTTCACATTTTGTCACGTTACAACTACAAACATAAATAAATTTTATTGGCATTTTATGTGAAAGACCAACACAAAGCAGCACACAGTTGTGAAGTAGAAGAAAAACTATACATGCTTTCCACATTTTTTTACAAATAAAAAACTGAAAAGTGCGGCATGCACTAGTATTCAGCGCCCTTTTCCCAGAGTGCAGCCAATTGCCATGAAAAAAATTCAGTGTATGTAAAAATATATATATTGCCAATAAAAGTTGATTATTATTATATGATGATGATGATGATGATGATGATGATTAAGTTGCCTGATGATTGCTGAATGATCAAATTTTGACCTAATGATAAAATAGAGTCCACCTGTGTGTAATCTAATCTCAGTAAAAATACAGTTATTCTATGAAGACCACAAAAGTTTGTTAAGAGAATGTTAAGAGAAAACAGGTCAGGGATTAAGTTGTGGAGAAGTTTAAAGCAGGGTTAGGTTACAAAAAGATTTCCCAAGCTTTGAACATCTCACAGAGCAATGTTCAGTCCATGGAAATGGAAAGAGTATGGCATAACTACACACCTACCAAGACATGGCCGTCCACCTAAACTTACAGGCTGAACAAGGAGAGCACTGATCAGAGATGTAGCCAAGAGGCACATGGTAACTCTGGAGGAGCTGCAGAGATCCACGGCTCAGGTGGGGGGAATCTGTCCACAGGACAACTATTAGCAATGCACTACACAAATCTGTGAAAGAAAGCCGTTATTGAAAAAAAAAAGCCATAAGAAGTCTCGTTTGCAGTTTGCCAGAAGCCATGTGGGGGACACAGCAAACATGTGGAAGAAGGTGCTCTGGTCTGATGAGACCAAAATTGAACATTTTGGCCTCGAAGCAAAACGGTATGTGTGGCAGAAAACCAACACTGCACATCACTCTGAACACACCATCCCCACTGTCATACATGGTGGTGGCAGCAGCTTCATGCTGAGGAGGTGCTGTTCTTCAGCAGGGACAGGGATGCTAGTCAGGGTTGATGGGAAGATGGATGGAGCCAAATACAGGGCAATCTTGAAAGAAAACCTGTTGGCGTCTGCAAAAGGCTTGAGACTGTGGCGAAGGTTCACCTTCCTGCAGGACAACGCCCCTAAACATAAAGCCAGAGCTACAATGGAATGGTTTAAAACAAAACATATCCATGTGTTAGAATGAACCAGTCAAAGTCCAGACCTAAATCCAATTGAGAATCAGGGGCAAGATCTGAAAACTGCTGTTCATAAAAACTTTCCATCTAATCTGACTGAGCTTGAGCTGTTTTACAAAGAAGAACGGGCAAAAATTTCAGTCTGTAGATGTGCAACGCTGGAAGGGACATACCCCAAAAGACATACAGCTGTAATTGCAGATAAAGGCGGTTCCACAAAGTATTGATTCACAGGTGCTGGATACTTTTGCAAGCCACTGTACATGCTACATTTTTTGTCCTTCACTATTAATAAATCTGCAAAAAATTCAAGAAATCTTGTTTCACTTTGTCATTATGGGGTATTTTGTGTAGAATTTTGAGGGAGAAATTTAATATAATCCATTTTGGAATGAGACCGTAACATAACAAAATGTGGAAAAAGCGAAACGGTGTGAAAACTTTCCGGATGCACTGTATATAGTATGTTGAATCTACAAAGCAAATGTTTTGGACGCAAGACAGACCCCTGAGGCATACCACAGGAAAGGACAGCGGTTTTGGAAATGCAGTGACCAAGTTACACAGAAAATTGAATACATGGCAAGGTGGAAGCAAATGTGAGCACAGTTTGTACCAGTTTGAACCAGAATCAGAATCAGTTTTACTGCCACGTTTACACATAAAAGGAATTTGTCTTTTTGGCATAAGGTGCAAATACACAATATAAATATAGAATTAGAATTGGAAAGTACAGCGTATTACAAACCATCCAGACTAGAGGTTATTGTAACTTTTTAAGTTAGAAGGTTATGTGGCAATATATTTAGACAGAACGACAGGAAAAACAGCTTTCTATTGTACTGTTAAATTTTAGATTTGTGCTTTAAAAATTAATAAAAAAAAAAAAAAAAACCTTGACCAAAACAACTAAATGGGCAACAAACTCTCCAACATCAAAACTTATAAATGAAGTAAACAAATAGCCGTCAACTCTTTACCTACCTCAGTAGTCACAAATACCAAACAGCCATAAATGTGTGTAAGAGCACAAAACCACTGAAAAAAATAACAGAAAAACTATAAGACTACAGCATCTGTGTTCAACTATAGATATATGTGCTGTATATATGCATTATTCCAAACAAGCCTACTCAAGTATATGCATGTGTTTCTGCACATCTGAAGGCCGTCAGAAGGAAAAATGAAATGAGGAACAAAAGTACATCAATAACATTAAAATTAGTTGCCTTAAGACCTCAATAGCTGCTGTTCATGTTTTCCTGTTTGTTTCCTGCTAAATATCAGAATAATCTAAAGCCTGTCCACTGTATGAAAATTATATAAATATAAAATAATAAAAATTGTGTGTGATATGTCATATCAGATTTGAATTTTACTCAGAAATTACCGTTATTTCCGACGGCTTTTCTAGTTACTTTGTCTTTATATAAATGATGATTTTAATGTATATTCCTTTAAAACATTTGAAGTCGTTGAAGTATCATTAAAGCAGATCACAAAAACAACCTTCTTTCAACTCTGTAACATCACCTCACACCCAAGCTGTCACTTTCTGCTGCAGAAACTCTCATTCATGCTTTTATTACACCCATGCTCGATTACCACAACGGCAAATTCCATAAATTCTCCTCACTGCTTGCAGGCCCTAAATAACTAAGCAACTCCCTGCAGTACTTCCACCTCCTCCACCTGTCCAGTCCCCCCCCCCCGGGTCCAGGGCTGCCAGGATATCTAATGCTGCACCAGGGTATTTCCAGCTGCTGGAAAGGCGAAGCAGTCCTAGTTTAAGTTCAACATCTTTAGTGTTATAATGAAGCAGTAATTGTCAATAAAGTTCTTAGATACAGTTATTATTTCTTTTTGAATGCATTTTGTTGGAAAACATATTTAGCTAAAAACCAATCCAGAACAAATAAAGTGATTAACTGCTTGTCTATTTGTGTCAAATTACTTTTTTCATCCATTGCTGTCTTCCCTCTGCAGACTCTGCAGACTCAGAGGCATTTTGTGCAGGTCTTCTTATGTAGCTGCACATAATTGCATTCTAAAAGTCTGATACCATATGGTACAAACAGTGATAGATGTGTGACAGTGTAGCACCATCTACTGGGACTCATCACAGCTCATGATTGATCTGTGACTTGAGTAATGATCAAGGAACATGAGGTCCATGTACAGCATAGGACCACAAAATGGCTGGATTCGTTCCACTAAAGAAAATCAGAGTCCAATAATTCTAAAATTAACTTTAATAACATTTATCCTGGAGGAGGAACTTTTCTTTTAATCTGAACTAAAAGTAGTTCAAAGTCAGCTCATAGTTCAAATTAAAATCCCGAAGGCTGGTTTCGTGTTTTCTTTTCATCTTAAATTTGCAATTTGTCTTCTCAATCTAGAAATTAAAATACTGTACTTTGTTATGCTTTAAAAGGCCTATTCTAACATGAAAATAAGAGATATAAAAAATTTCATTTAAATATTGGCAGCCTCAGACTTCCATATACAAACACTGACGTTACTAAAACCTTAACCTAAATATTAACCTTAAAATGGCTTAATTTGACCTTACCCTTAGAACAACAGTCTAACACCACCCAATGCAGAACTCCAACCACTGGACTGGAACCTACAAACAATCCCACAGACATTAGACAATCTAGACAACAACTAAACCAAAGTTACGTTTACTCGTGCTGTTCGAGTTTGTCTCCATTTGCAACACTACAGTAAAAACACAGGCTAATATTTTCAACTGTAATAAGATGATAAAAACAAATTTCCATATGTCAAACTTTTCCTAAACACACACACCGTTAACATGGCACAAAACAGAAAGGTTTTCATTGGAAATAAACAGTTGGGAATATAGAGCATAATGGTCCGTGGCCTCTCCAGCTAACAGATGTTAACATCACTAAACCTTTCTGGAAACAGACTTCCACCTGATTCATCTTCAAAGAGGAGAAAACAGAAGAGAGCCCCAGCGTCATCTGTACACAGTTTAGCATGACAAAGAGGACTGATGTTTCTCAAACTAGCAAAAAGTGACACTATACATTTACAGATGCTAGATATCCATCAACTCTTTGTTTCTCTTATTGTAAGTAGGAGCATGCAGTTATCCTGTTCCACACCATTTCCCTTGTCCAGCAGTAGCGGAACCAAACAATGGCATTTAACAAGAGGTAAATTCATATTGTCACACACATACACAAATTCACTCACCTGCTGTAAATACATGAATGTGAGGGCAGCGCAGGACAGCTGAGGACAGGCGTCCACGTTGGGTAACGCCACACATGTTCCTCCAGGATGCTGCATGTTCCCTCTGTCTCACAACACAAACCCCTTCAGCCCTGACAATATACACCCCTTTCTGAAAGGTGAGGTAGAGCAGCAGAGAAAGAGAAAAAAAAAAAGAAAAGAAAGAAAGAAAGAGAAGGAATGATTGGTAGAGAGTTAGCAGAGAGAGGGAGCTTCAAAGGAAGCAGCAGCCGGTCCCGTACGATGGAGACCCGAGTGTTTTCTGCTCACAAGAAGGCGGGATGAGCGCAGGCAGAGAGAGAAAGAGACAAAGAGAGAGAGAGAGAGAGAGAGAGAGGGAGCTCTGCTGCAGTGTGTGTGACTCAGTGTGTGAGAGAGTCAGTGTGAGTCTGACTCAGTATGTATGTGTAGGTGTGTGTGTGTGTGCGTGTGTGTGCGTGTGGAGGCAAGCCAGCAGTCAGTGTGACTGCCATCGCTGGAGCGTGAGGGAGGCAGAGAAATGTCTGTGTGTGTTTCTAATGTGGTGTGTGTGTGTTTATGCGAGAAAGAGAGAGAGAGAGAGAGATACAGAGCAAGTGAAAGAGAGCGTCCCGCTGTATGTGCAAGTGTTGTTTCTTGCAAAAAATCCTGATCTCCCTTCCTCCCTCCCTCCCTCCCCTTTCTCTCTCATTCTTTTGATGAATTGAAGCTCTCTGACGTGTTACTGGAGGTGATTGAGGATGCTGACTGCAGCCACAATACAACCATCTCTCTCTTTTTTCCTCTCAGCCCTTCTTGCTCTGAAGCGCCATCATTTGCTGGAATAACTTTTTGAGTCAAGGAAAATACCAAGCTCAAAAAAAACCAAAACAAAACAAAACCAGCTCAACTTGTCTCTACAAGACATATTAATAAAATGGTATTATTGTAAGTAAAACAGGCTCATCATATTCATTGATGAATAGACAAGGGTTCTACCAAACTGAAGTTCTATAGAGACACATAGCCAGCACAAATTTAGTATTAAATGAATTCACCCAAAAAATAAAATTCAGTCATTATCTACTTGCCCCCATTCTGATGGGAAGTCGGGTCAAAGAAATGCTTTCTTAGTCCTTAAAACAGTTTTCCACAACATTTCACACTCATTGATTTTTAAGCTGTAATCATGATTGTGGCTGCTAAGCTAAAAGCATTACTGCTACCCTTATTGAGCTGGATGCACAAGTTCAAGCATATACACTGCTAAAGAAGATCAATGAGAACTCTTGATCTTCAAAAACCTTAGCATTTAGCTTGTGTGACTCAAGCATCCATGTTGACAGTTCTTTTAATGATGCTGTATTATTTTTAAAACATAATGAGGACATTATTCACTGACTGAATTTCTCAATTCACTATATAAAAAAAAGCACACAATAAGGTCAACTTCTGTGTGGATGTTGCTGTTCCCATCAGAACTGTGTCCTGCTTTTCTAACAACAAGCCCAGGGTTTATCAGTGACATCGAAAATCAAAATGAAGAGAGCATTTAATGATGTTAACCAGGAGGAGCTGAAGTTCAAACAGCGGAAATTAAGGTCCTGCTGAAGGAGGTGAAAGAGAAATACAGAAGGAAGGTGGAGCACAATGTGAGGGAGGTTTGACCATTATAGGCCACTGTGGGGAGGGACATGGGGAGACCAAACCAGCTCAATAACTTTTTTAATATGTTTGACTGCCCTGCACCTGCTGCTGCTGCTGATGTGACCTGTCCGGTTGTCACCCCCATACCCCATACCCTTGCCCCCAGTGCTGTCAGATATGATCACCCCCTCATCCCCGCCATCCACATCCACTCCTTTCATGCTGCTGCTGAGGAGTGTGTTGATGCCCTCCTCTGCATCATCACCACCACCACAGCCCCCACGACAGTCCCCACAGCTTCTCAGGCTTTGTGCTTCTGAGTTTGGTGAGCCCCTTCCGCATATCTTCAACCTGGGCCTGCATCTGCAGTGGAACACATCCTGCACCATCCATGTCCCCAATAAGCCACACCCCTTCAAAACTTCAGACCAGTCACCCTGACACGGAACGTCATGGAGACCATGGAGCAGGTGCTACTACACCATCTCAGACCCCAGGTCTGCCATGCACTCAACTTTCAGAAGAAACTGCAATTGTGGAGTATATCAGGGATGGACGGGGGAGGAGTACAGGAACCTGGTCTTTATGGCATAGTGCAGGTCTAACCACCCTCACATCCAACACCTCCAAAACCAGACTGCAATGTTGTTCAATTGCTAGTTTGTTTGTTTATACATAGCATTGTCCTTTTGTTAAGACCCATCATTGAGGACCACTGTTTGAAAAAAGAGCCTGCCCAGCATTTCTTTCTTTATGGCATTGGTGATGTCATGCAGACATCGCTGGGTTAAACCATATGGAGTTTTCTCTTTGGTGGAACTGTTTGTGGTAGAATGTGTGTACATTACTACTTAATAGAAAGTCATTAAGTAGTATCAAGAGCGTGGAAGTGAGTCTAATAATATCATCTGCTTTCCTGGTTATGAGAATACTGTGTGCGTTTACCTTAGGTAATTATGGTACCTGCTGGGGCAATATAGGTGTGAACTGAACACAATATAAGCTGTAAAGCTGTTGCTGCTTGGGGGAAAAGTTGAGGCTGTCCTGCTACTAGCATGTGCCATTATATTGGGTTAATATGAGTTAAAGTGAATTTCTGAGTTATTTTGTTTGTATATATGTATATTTTGCCTGAGTCACATGTGTGATGGAGAGCACTGTGAATAAATTTTCACCTTTGAGAAGTCAAGATGACTGCTGTCTACCTAGCACCTTCCTTAATACTCGTGCCAGGCTATTCCAGGTTATTCATTTCAAACCAAATGATGATGACACATATGATATGCATTTTCTAATGTATATATTTTTTAGACATTCTAAAAGTTTGCTTCAATTTCTCTTGCCAGTTAGATGAAAAGGCAGCTAGTGAATATATATATGATTGAGCAAACAGTGAGCTGTTTGTCACCATCAGTTCCTGCAGCTTTTATTTAGAGATACTGAAAGAATAATATGATATATGTAAAAGTACACTCTAAAGATCAATTAGCTAACCTTCTTAAAGTAGTTGGGGAATTACAAAGCAACAGGTAAACAAGAATTAAATATAAAAAAGAAGAGGAGCAGAGGCTGACATGGGCTATTTTAGTCTCTAGTCTGCATCAAGTACCAAAATACTCAATATTACACTTAAATGCCAACAGCTTTTCAAACTCCACATCTCTACTTTGTAACATTTAACAAACATGTAAGAAAATGTATCCCAAGCCAAGATAAATCCAATGACATCATTATGAAATCATCAGGGGTTACCTTCTTTGTCAAGAACAAGATCCTCCAGAACCTCACAAGACATTATACAGTACAACTGTTTTACCGGCTGTCATGCCTGGTGTTTTTTGCTTATGCTTTGTCTTTTGATTTCAGTCCATGTGCCATGTTCCATGTTTGTCTTGTGCTTCCATGTATTATGTTCAAGGTTTTTGTCATGTCCTGTTTTATTTTGAAAGTGTCTCTTCCCCTGTGTGTCCTGTTTTCATGTAGCTTTGCTTTAGTTTTCCTGATTGCTTTTTCCCTCCTGATGTGTGTCACCTGTGTCTCGTTGTCTTGTCTATTTAGTCCTTGTCTTCCCAGTCACCATTGTCAGAGCGTCTGTGTTTATCCCCCACGTCATGTCAGGATCTTTTTGCCTTGCCTTGCCTTGCCTTGCCTTGCCTTGCCTTGCCTTGCCTTGCCTTGCCTTGCCTTGCTTTGTATTTGTCTGGAGTTTTTTGCCATGATCTTTTGGTTCTTCCTAAGCCACAGTAAGTGTGTGTGTTTTTTGAGTTTGGTTTAGTTTAAATAAAGACTATTGTTTTTTGCACCTCCACCACGCCTGCCAGCTCCTTTTTGACTCTGCATCGGGGTTTAGCTAATTTCTGCGTCAGCGACGCCGACCAAACTTGACACCGGCTGGTTGTTCCAGCTGCTGGACATTTATACCTGTAAACTATTTAACTGAAAATGATGTTATGGCTGTCAGATTGTTTGTCTTTTCAAACCACAGCTCATAATAATTTGTTAATCCTACAATTAGACCAACTTGCCAAGAAATAAACATTAGTCATAAAGTGACAGTATTTCAGCTTTCACTGATTCACATCATCAGTTTTTTGATATAAAAAACTCAGCAGTTTGGTTCCAAAGTGGAGCAACTATCAGTCACCTCCTCTACATGGATGACATCAAGCTGTATGGCAAGTTTTTGATATAAAAATCCTATTTGCTGACTAAACTGTAACTCTTGTAACTAACTATTAGAGAGAGAGTACCAAGCCCCTATAACAGACAAGACACCCTGTCTCATCAACACAAGGGCAGGTGACCTTAGATTGAATATCATGATAAACCTGGACACCTGGCAACCCCATGGGGGTTCATAGCTAACTGACACACAACCTCCTAAAAGTTTGCTAGAAGATGTGATCATCTAGCAGCACAAATGAGCCAACTACTGATGTATGGGACTCACCCAGAGGGGCTAACCCAAGGAAGGACAGTTCTGATCATGAAGGATTCTCAGAAGGGTGCAATTCCATCCAACTACCAGCCAATAACCTGCCTCTGCACACCATGGAAGCTCCTGTCAGGCATCATAGTGGCTAAGATAAGTAAACATATGGCCTAAGACATGAGTGGGACCCAGAAAGGAATTGGTAGCAGTTTCAGGGGAGCCAAACACAAACTACTGGTCGACAGAGCACTCACTCAGGACTGCAAGACTAGGCAGACCATTAATTCAATTGAATTCAGTTTATTTATATAGTACCAATTCACAACAAAAGTTATCTCATGACACTTTCCAATTAGAGCAGGCCTAGACCAAACTCTTAAATTATAATATAATTATTATTATAATCAATATAATTAGAGAGAGAGAGACGGGGCAGGGGGCGTGAGGCAAGGAGCACACAAACAGAGATGTGTAGCAGCAGCAATGATACCAGAAGTATTAGAACTGTAGATAATGATGGAGTATACAGAATGTACTATGGTATTACCAATAATAATGGTAGTAGCTGTACAGAGTAGTAATAGAATTAAAATATCCATCCATCCATTGTCTTCCACTTTATCCAGGGCTGAGTCGTGGGGGCAGCAGCTTGAGCAGGGATGCCCAGACTTCCCTCTCCCCAGACACTTCCTCCAGCTCTTCCGGGTGGACCCTAAGGCGTTCGGCCAGCCGAGTTATATAGTCCCTCCAATTTGTCCTGGGTCGTTCTTGAGACCTCCTCCTGATGGGGCATGCACAGAACGCTGCACCCAGGATGCATCCAAAACAGATGCATGAGTCGACTCAACTGGCTCCTCTTGATGTGGAGGAGCAGCAGCTGTAGTCCGAGCTCCTCCCAGGTGACAGGGTTCCTCACCCTATCTCTAAGGGAGTGCCCCGCCACCCTGTGGAGGAAGCTCATTTCAGCCACTTGTATCCAAGATCTCGTTCTTTCGATCATGACCTAAATTTCATGACTATAGGTGAGGGTAGGAACATAGATTCACTGGTAAATCGAGATCTTTGCCTTTCGGCTGAACTCCTTCTTCACCACGATGGACTGATATATCAACCACATCGCTGCTGTCACTGCAAGGATTCCTCCGTCAATATCACGCCTCCATCTTCCCTCACTCGTGAACAAGACCCCAAGATACTTAAACTCCTCCGCTTGAGACAGGAGCTCTCCTTCAACCTGGAGGGGGCAGATCATCTTTTTCCAGTTGAGAACCATGGCCTTGGATGTTGAGGTGCTGATTCTCATCCCAGCTACTTCAAACTCGGCGGCAAACCTCCCCAGTGCATGCTGAAGGTCCTGGCTCAAAGAAGCCAACAGGACAACATCATTCGCAAAAAGCAGAGATGAAATCCTGTGGTTTCCAAACCCTTCGGCCCCTGGCTGCGCCTAGAAATCCTGTCCATAAAAATAATGAACAGGACCGGTGACAAATGGAAGCCCTGCCAGAGGCCAACATGCACTGGGAACAGGTCTGACTTACTGCCGGCAATGTGGAATAGACTCCTGCTCCGGGGGTACAGAGACCGCACAGCCTTTAGCAAAGGACCCCGGACCCCATACTCCCGGAGCACCTCCCACAGGATGCAGCGGGGAACACGTTTGACAACATCCAGAGCCTTAAGGTACCCAGGACGGATCTCATCCACTCTCGGTGCTCTGCCACTGAGGAGCTTCCCAACTACCTCAGTGACTTTGGCTTGGGTAATGAGTGAATCCGCCTCAGGGTCCCCAGCCTCTGCTTTCATGATGGAAGACGCGTCAGCAGGATTGAGGAGATCCTCGAAGTACTCCTTTCACCTTCCAACCACATCCCCAGTTGAAGTCAGCAGCTCCCCACTTTCACTGTAGACAGTATTAGCAGGGCACTGCTTCCCCCTTCTGAGGCACCGGATTGTTTGCCAGAATTTCCTCAAGGCCGACCAATAGTCCTCCTCCATGGCCTCCCCAAACTCCTCCCAGACCCGAGTTTTTGTTTCCACAACCTCTCGGGCTGCCGCACGCTTGGCTTTCCGATACCTGTCAGCGGCCTCTGGAGTCCTACAAGCCAACCATGCTCGATAGGACTCCTTCTTCAGCTTGACGGCATCCCTTAATTCCGGTGTTCACCACCAGAGTCAGGGATTGCCACCACGACAGGCACCAGAGACCTTACAACCACAGCTTCGAGCAGCAGCTTCCACAATGGAGGTGGAGAACATGGTCCACTTGGACTCAATGTCCCTAGCCTCATAGTTCATAGAGAGAGATACAAAATAGTAATGCAGAAATATAACAGGTGGTAATAACAGTTGCAGGTCCAAACAAGATCCATAGGAACCTGAGAGAAGACAAAGCACAAATACGCCAGGTAAGAAGTCAAGTTAGTGACATGAATTGATGGGACATGAATATGTGTGGAAGGAGAGTTAGAGGATGAGAGAGAAGCATAGTAGATGCAATTAGCTTCTGTCAGTGTGTACATAAACCCACTCACTATTTTAATCACACTCTTGACCTTGTTTTGGCATATGGCATTGAAGTAGAACATTTAATAGTATTTGAACAAAATCCTGACTCTTTTAACTTTATAGTACTTCACTACATGCCACCAAGGGGCCTGTAATGCAGCAGTCGTGGATCAGCGGTTAGGGTGTCGGACCCGTAACCGGTGGATCGCTGGTTCGATTCCCCGTCCCGGTGTCCATGGCTGAGGTACCCTTGAGCAAGGTACCTAACCCCCACTGCTCCCCGGGCGCTGCACGCGGTCGCCCACTGCCCCGGGTCTGCTGTGTGTGTGTGCACGTCACTTGGGTGGGTTAAATGCAGAGCATGTCACTTTCATCAAAAAAGCTAATCGTGGGCTAAAAGCTAGATGGCCACAGCTAGAGGAACAGAGTTTGGTAAACTTATGTTGTTTATGTTATAGTTATCTGAATACCTGTTAATGTGTTACATTAACATACCAGACACCCAAGTTATTTGGCACCATGCTTGTTGTAAATGTGGGGTCATGGTACAGATCTGTTTACACCGATGTTGGATACAAGTTGCATATAATGATAAATGCAGACAGTCAAGATAAAAAGATCAGATTTGAGAGCAAAATCTTTACTGTATGTAAGGCAGTATCCTATGTTTTGAGTTTGGATTTTGCTTCTCGCTGAACATGGTTGTTAGACTGTGCTGTAAATGCAGGAGGAATGTCTATTAATGTTGATGTACAAAATAGTGGTGCATGAGATGTGTTTTGTTTTTGTTGCGTCAGTCTATAATACGATAATTAAATGTAACCGGTATAGTTCAAACTCACACAGTAGTGGCATATTGGTTTGCTCACTGTCTGAGGAAACAGAGTAACTTTATGTCAAACCATTACCACTTTATTATATATATAGTATAGTAGTGATTTTTACTTCATTGCCACTTATTGCACACCTTTTTGTTGTTGTCTTCTGATTTTCAACAGAAAAATTTGAAGCTCTACAATGACGTTCTTCTTTTCACACTTTGGTAACATTTTAATAAAGGAAACTTGTCCATAAACCATGTGAAACATGAAGCATAACATATAGGGTGCTGATTAAGTGAAAACCGATGCCACAAAAAATGTCACAAATGTGCTCTGATGTACTTGTAACATTAATTAAATTAAATTCTTCTGTTATTATTATTATTATTATTATTGTTATTATAACATGTTAGTCAGTTTCATAAAGTATGTATGTATATATCTTATGGATGTATATTTTTTATTTACTGATAAACCACTGAACAGCATAATACAATGTATGCTTAAAATCTTTTATGCAATGAAGCTTAAATATGAGCTACTAGCGCTTGTGCTTGTTCCCAGTTTTGAAAGCAAAAATAAATGATTGAAAAGTCAGACACAGAGTTTCAGTCTCCCCACAGTGCAGAGCCAGCAAACATTTCAACCCAGCTATTCCAATTTACTCCCATAATTGGCTGTCAGTGGAGAGAGAAAGTGGCCATATCTCAGGGTTTTCCTCCGCCAGCCTGACGGCTTGTAATTAGAGGAGGGAAAGAGTCTGTTCCTTCAATTAAATAACAGTGCAGCAGGAATAAGGACTGCCCTCTTTTTGTATTGCAGACTAAAGGGACAGCACTCTTCCAGCAAAATGAATACAGCACCACATAATGAGCTAAGCGTTGTGTAGTGTGTGTGTATGTTGGTGTGTATATGCAGTGGTCAAATATTCGTAGTAATTTAAGCTAGTTGAAGTGCTTGATGATCTAATTTCTGGATGAAGACTAAAAGACACAAAAGAAACCTCTTTCCAGCTCTTAAATCTGATTTCTATGTGATGCTTTGAGATTTTTCACATGATCTTTTTTCCTTTTCATGTACTGACAACCAGTAAACTTAATGCTGATCACATGACAGGCTGTGGGATTTGTGTAAACAGCAACTTTTTGTGTGAAACAAAAGAAAAAAAACAAGCCAGTGTTCTTTCCAGTGTAGCCAGCAGAGTTCCAGATAATGAATATCCTGGCCGCAACTTTGCACTGTTATTGCTTACTATTCTAATTAGCAATTTCGGAACTTGTTGCCTATATTCTTTTGCCTATATATGTTCTCTACATATTTTTTTATATTTTATTTGCCTATCTGCTTATGAATGCAAATAGTTTAATAAAATTAAATTAAAACTAAAGCTAAATCATTGTTAGATGATAGCAAATGGATTTTGAGATTTTAATAGTGGACTAGAAAATTTCTTCACAAGAAATTTTGAGTGGGCCAAGGGCGCTCGCCAGGGCTCTGCTGCTGGCCAGGACCATATTGCCGGGATCCTACCTGCCTGGCTGGAAACATTTCTTGGTAGATCTCAAAACATGTTTGAAACTTGTATTTTGAAAAGTTTTGTCAGCCACTTCCTGACTTCCTGTAATTTGCTAGGAGCTTTTATTTTGAAAATCTGTGTGTGTGCGTGTGTGTGTGTCAAGCTTGGCATACAACCATTAGATTGCTGCCACTGACTCGAGGAACATGATAGTTAATATAACCAGAGGGAGTTGATTCGTTTAAACTAACATATTCTTCATCCCGCAACCAAGTCTCAGTGAGGCAGAATATATCAGACTGATGATCAATAATTAGATCACTGACTAGGAGGGATTTAGAGTGGAGGGATCGTATATTTAATAATCCACATCTGATTGTCCTATTTTTTGGTTGTAAATAATTGGTAGTTTGTATTTTTATGAGGTTATTTTGATTAACAGTTCTTAAATTTTGTGCTTGTTGGACTATGGGAGGATGAGGCACTGACACTATTTCTATGGGACTGTTAAACTTAGTATTACTGTGTGCATTTATATTTTTAACGGAAGGCGGCAGTCCTACAGAAGCAGCAGAGAAGTGTGTAAGACAGCGACTCTGCTTCCTGGCCTCGACCCTGGGTTGTCAGGGTGTTGGTTGTCTAATAAACTTGGCCATATTGGTAGAAATAAGAGCCGCACCACCCCAAGTGGGATGAACGCCGTCTCTGCTAATGAGGCCAGGTTTTCCCCAGAAAGTCTCCCAGTTATCTATAAAGGCCACGTTGTTTTCTGGACACCACCGTGACAGCCAGCGACGGAGCGATGACATGCGGCCAGGATGCATTTGACTATGGTTGCTGGTGTCGGCTTCACATATTGAAAAACAGAATCGCCAAAAACCAGGGTTGGTTTCTCAGCGGGTGTGTCGCTGAGTGGGGAAAAGCGGTTAGACATATGAAGCGGTTGGTGGCAAACCACAGGCTTTTGTTTTGGACTACGCTTCATTCGAACCACTACCCAATGTCCCCCGTCCCCAGCCCACGACCATTTCGTGAACAGTGCTGCAAGTTTACTAAGGACAACTTTAGACTCTGTTGCTCCGCTAAAAAAGAAACTCATAAAGCAAAAGAAACTTGCACCCTGGTATAATACAGAGATTCGCAAATTAAAGCAAAATGTGCAAAAACTTGAGAGGAAATGGCGTTCCTCCAAACTTATTGAATCTCGCTCAATCTGGCAAGACAGTCTTAGATTATATAGGAAGGCCCTACGGACTGCCAGAGCAGCCTATTACTCAAAATTAATTGAGGATAACAAGCATAATCCCAGGTTTCTCTTCAGCACTGTAGCCAGGCTGACAGAAAGCCAAAGTGCTTTTGAGCCTTGTATCCCTGTGGCCCTCAGCAGCAATGACTTTATAACCTGTTTTAATGACAAGATTTTAAACATCAGAGACAAAAACCAACACCTACTGACCTCAGCTGGTAACGATCAACATCCAAACACTGGAACCTGAAACAGATAATCATCTTGACTGCTTTTCTCCTATTGACCCTCATCAGCTATATTCACTCATATATTCATTCAAGCCAACAACATGCCTCTTAGACCCCATCCCTACTAAGCTACTCAAAGAAGCTTTACCCTTACTTAGCACCTGTCTATTAGACATGATCAATCTGTCCCTGATAACAGGCCATGTACCCCAGTCCTTTAAAATAGCTGTAGTCAAACCTCTTCTTAAAAAACACACACTTGACCCAGAGGTTTCAAGTAACTATAGACCAATATCTAACCTTCCATTTCTTTGCAAGATTCTTGAAAGAACAGTCACAAATCAGCTATGTGACTTTCTTCAAAATAATTACTTATTTGAGAATTTTCAATCTGGCTTTAGAGATCATCATAGCACAGAAACGGCATTGGTCAAAGTCACAAATGACCTCCTCCTGGCATCAGACAAGGGACTTATCTCTGTCCTTGTACTGTTAGACCTTAGTGCTGCATTTGACACCATTGACCATTCCATCATATTGTACAGATTGGAACACCTAATTGGCATTAAATGAACTGCATTAAACTGGTTTCAGGGCTCCACAGGGGAGTGTCCCCTCTCCCTTCCTCTTCACTATCTACACTACAGACTTTAAGCACTGCACAGAATCCTGCCATCTTCAGAAATTTTCTGATGACTGCAGTGGTTGGGTGTATTACTGGGGGGGATGAGAGAGAGTACAGGAAGGTAGTGGACAATTTTGTCACGTGGAGTGGGAAAAACCACCTACAGCTTAATGTGACAAAGGCCAAGGAACTGGTGGTGGACCTGAGGAGGACTAAGGATCCAGTGACCCCTATCAACATCAAAGGGGCCACTGTGGAGGTGGTGGAACAGTACAAGTACTTGGGGGTGTACTTGGACCACAAACTGGACTGGTGCAAGAACGTGGACATGGTCTACAGAAAGGGCCAGAGCCGCCTCTATTTTCTGAGGCGGCTGAGGTCCTTCAACATCTGCAGGACGATGCTGAGGATGTTCTATGAGTCTGTGGTGTCCAGTGCTATCACATATGCTGTTGCCTGTTGGGGCAGCTGTCTGAGGGTGAGGGACACAAACAGACTCAACAGAATCATTAAGAAAGCCAGCCATGTTGTGGGAGAGGAACTGGACTCTCTGACAGTGGTGTCTGAGAGGAGGATGTTGTCCAAACTAAGGACTATATTGGACTTTCCCTCTCACCCTCTCCACAATGTGCTGATCAGCTACAGGAGCTCGTTCAGCAACAGACTCATACTCCCACGATGCACCACAGAGCGACACAGGAAATCATTCCTTCCTGTCGCCATCAAACTGCTATACTCAGCACTGTGACGGACACACTTACTTTATATATACAATGTATGTAATGTTTTTACACATGTACAGACCTGTATTTTCACATTTTTAAAAAATTTTGAACACGTGTAAATACCTGTACTTTTAGATTTTAGATTTATACTTATCTTGTTTTGTTTATCCTATTTTCATACCTTTCACTTTTCTTTCTTGGTCGGGAATACTGCAAGTGCAATGTCTGTACAAAAAAGAATTTCCCTTCGGGGATAAATAAAGGAATTCTGATTCTGATTCTGATTTATCAGATCGATCTCAATTTGTTCATGTTAATGATACATCGCCCACACTCACAAAAGTTAGTCACAGAGTTCCCCAAGGTTCTGTACTCACGCCAATACTATTCACCCTTTTTTTTGGTGATATTATTAGGAAACACTCCATACATTTTCATTGTTATGCAGATGACACACAATTGTAATTGTCAATGAAACCAGAAGAAACAAATCAGCTAGTCAAGCTTCAGGCATGTCAAGATATAAAAACCTGAATGACTTGCAATTTTCAACTTGTAGCAGCAAAGATAAAGGGTTACAGCTTTTCCTATAGCTTGATTTCCTTTTCCTTTTTTCTTACCACTTTGAAGAGAGCAGACAGTTGGTACTTACAGTGGTATGAAAAAGTTTGGGCACCCCTGATCATTTTCAGGATTTTCCTTTATAAATCATTGGTTGTTTGGATCAGCAATTTCAGTTAAATATATCATATAGCAGACAAACACAGTGATATTTCAGAAGTGAAATGAAGTTTATAGGATTAACAGAAAGTGTGCAATAATTACTTAAACAACATTAGGCAGGTGCATAAATTTGGGCACCACAACAGAAAAATGACATCAATATTTCGTAGATCCTCCTTTTGCAGAAATAACAGCCTCTAAACGCTTCCTATAGCTTCCAATGAGGGTCTGGAGTCTGGTTGAAGGTATTTTTGACCATTCTTCTTTACAAAAAATCTCCAGTTCAGTCAGGTTTGATGGTTTCCAAGCATGGACAGCCCGCTTTAAATCACACCACAGATTTTCAATAATGTTCAGGTCTGGGGACTGAGATGGCCATTCCAGAACGTTGTAGTTGTTCCTCTGCATGAATGCCTTTGTAGAGTTTGAGCAGTGTTTGGGGTCGTTGTCTTGTTGAAGTATCCAGCCCCGGCGCAACTTCAACTTTGTCACTGATTCTTGAACATTGTTGGCAAGAATCTGCTGATACTGACTGGAATCCATGCGACCTTCAACTTTTACAAGATTGCCAGTACCTGCACTGGCCACACAGCCCCACAGCATGATGGAACCACCACCAAATTTTACTGTGGGTAGCAAGTGTTTGTCTTGGAATGCTGTGTTCTTCTTCCGCCATGCATACCGCCCCTTGTTATGTCCAAATAACTCAATTTTACATTCATCAGTCCACAGCACCTTATTCCAAAAGGAAGCTGGCTTGTCCAAATGTGCTTTAGCATACCTCAAGCGACTCTGTTTGTGGCATGTGCGTAGAAAAGGCTTCCGCCGCATTACTCTCCCATACAGCATCTCTGTGAGGGACCAGAGTGGTCTCCCCGAATAACGGGATCTCGGCAAGACCGGATTCAGGCAGAAGAGGTTGAGAATAGGAGGCAGCAAAGCGTCAGGTGCCAGGAAAAATCCGTTTATTCTCCCAGAACACAAGGTTTTCACAGGCAGACAAAAGGCAGGAATAATACAGGAACTGAACACCGATAACCAACTCTCACAACAGCACATAGTAGTTCTCCCAAGGAACCACAAGTGCAAAATGAGGCTCCTTTAAATAGGGCTGCTTGTAGAGCCCAAATGGTCCAAACCATTATTGAGGGGATTACCAATAAACATAATGGTCCATACAATACTATAATCATAATAAATGGATACAAACAAATAAATAATGCACAAGTTAATTTACCCACACACCAAATATGTACACACCACACAATAATTTTATACAAACACCACATAGCCAATACCATAGAAAAATAAAAACCCCCTGAGTGCAATGGGCCGTGCCCCCTTGCCCTGTGCCCAATAAAGTCCACCCCTGCAGCGGCGCGCGCTTCCGCAGAGGAGCAGTGGAGTCGGACCGGGAGTGCAGGTGACTGTGTGAATGTATGGTAAACCAGAGTCTTTACAAACTGAAATGAAGAGGTGGACGAGTAGTGGGTACCTCACCACACGCCTGGATGCTAAACCGGGGAGAAAACTAACACGGGTGAGTTGTGGTTGTGGAAGGTGAGCGACGCAGCGGGCTGAACTTTCAGCGCCGAAGCGTCCATGGCGTACGCCACGCCAAACATGTCACCAAGCATTTGCATATACATAAACTGACGATAGAGTCCATTTCTCCGTGTGCTTGGGAGTGTGTGTGTGTGTGTGTGTGTGTGCGCACACACGCGTCAGCGTGTATATGCGCTACAAAGTCCGAAACGTCTTTTTAAATTTTAATTGTCCGACGCTGCCACGTTATCAAAACGCGTCCCTCGTGGGAGACAGAGAGAAGGGGGGTGCTCACCTTCTCACATTTCCCTACCCCTCTGGAGTCTCGCCAACTGGGTGGCGAGACAAGAAGTCTGCCACGGTATTCTCCTTTCCCGCCCGGTACCGCACCGTAAAACGATACGGCTGCAATGCCAAGAACCAGCGGGTGACACGAGCATTGGAGTCCTTCATGCGGCCCAACCACTGCAAGGCGCGGTGGTCAGTCTCCAAAGAAAAGTCTCTACCTAAGAGGTAATATTTCAAAGTGTCCAGAGCCCACTTCACAGCCAAACACTCAAGTTCAACCGTTGCATACCTGGTCTCCCGAGGAAACAGTTTGCGACTGATGTATGCCACAGGCTTCTTGTTGTCACCTTCTCCTTGGAGCAGCACTGCCCCAAGACCAACACCGGAGGCATCAGTCTGGACAGTGAAGTGTTGTCCAAAATCAGGACTCTGGAGCACTGGGTCTTTGCAGAGCGCCTCTTTCAGGTCCAGGAACGCCTGCTCTTGCTTCTCCCCCCACTGGACCTTGGAGGATCCCGACTTCCGGGTCAAGTTTGACAATGGTGCCGCTCGCCGTGCAAAGTCCGGCACAAACCGGCGGTACCACCCCACTAGGCCCAGGAACGACCGGACATCCTTCTTGGTCTGGGGCCGCGGACAGTCCAGTACCGCCTGAACCTTCTCTTGCTGCGGTCGAATCACTCCTCGGCCCAGAACATGGCCAAGGTACCGCACCTCCTCCTTCGCCAGGGCACACTTCTGCGGGTGGATGGTCAAGCCCGCCTTCTGGATGCGCTGAAACACCTCACCTAGATGACAGAGGTGGTCCTCCCAGGTTGCACTGTACACCACAATGTCATCTAGGTAGGCTGCGGCAAAAGAGTCGGTACCAGCCAACACAATGTCCATCAGTCTCTGAAAAGTGGCCGGTGCCCCCTGCAGACCAAAGGGCATTACCTGGAACTGAAACAGCCCCTGAGGGGTACGAAAGGCTGTGTAGGGCCTGGCCTCCTTAGTCAGGGGTACTTGCCAGTACCCTTTGCACAAGTCCAAGGTGGTGATAAATGATGCTTTACCCAGGCGCTCAATTAAGTCTTCCAGCCTCGGCATAGGGTAAGCATCAAAGTGGGACTGTGCGTTCACTTTTCGAAAGTCGATACAAAAGCGCATGGTGCCATCTTTCTTGGGCACCAGCACTACTGGGTTGCTCCACTCACTAGACGATTTCTCGATCACCCCCAAGGCCAGCATCTCCTCCACCTCCGCCTTGAGGCATGGCAGGAGACGCTCAGGTACCCGGTACATCCGTTGCCGCACCGGAGTTGTGTCTTTCAGAGGGATGGAATGCTCGACCACTGTTGTGAAGCCCGGTCTCTCCTGGAAGAGACCTGCAGGGATGACCGCTTCCATCCCTCTCTGCTGCTGAGGAGTCAGATGCGACAGGTCTAGGGTGGTTGACTGCTGGCTGATGGGGAAGAACTGCTCCGGACTCTCCTCCCCCTCTGCCACTGCCAGCATACTGAGTTGCACCTCCGGTTGCCTCTCATGCCACTCCTTCAGGAGATTGATATGAAAGGTTTGCCTGGGTTTTCTCTTCCCAGGAAGGTCAATCTCGTAGGTGGCTGGACCCATCTTCCGCACCACCTTGTACGGCCCCTGCCACCTGGCAAGCAGCTTGTTTTCAGTGGTGGGCAGAAGAAGCAGAACCTTCTGTCCTGGTTGGAGACTCCTCTGCCTGGCTGCCTTGTCGTACCAGGACTTCTGGTGAGTCTGGGCCTGCCCCAGGTTCGCTCGTACCAGCTCTGCCATCTCCTCCATCTTGTCTCTCATCTTCAGTACATGAGCCAAGATGCTGTGAGTCTTGGGAGACCTGGGTCCCTCCCAGGCCTCTCTCAGGACGTCCAAGGGACCACGAACCTGTCGGCCATAAAGCAGCTCAAAGGGTGAAAAACCCGTGGAGGCCTGGGGGACCTCACGGTAGGCAAACAGTAAGAAGGGCAGCCAGCGGTCCCAGTCTTTCCCATTGGCTGCCACAAACTTCCTCAACATGCTCTTAAGCGTCTGGTTGTAACGCTCTACAAGGCCATCGGACTGAGGGTGGTATGGAGTGGTTCTAATGCCCTTAATACCCAGCAAACTATAAACCTGTTTCATGGTCTTGGATAGGAAAGCTGTGCCCTGGTCAGTAAGGACTTCCTGTGGGATTCCCACCCTGGAGAAGAGTTGCAACAATGCCTGTGCTATGGGGCGAGCTGTTACCTTGCGCAGAGGGAAGGCCTCTGGGTAACGCGTAGCATAGTCACAGACTACCAGAATGTACCGGTAGCCTGTCTGTGTTCTCTCCAGGGGACCTACAATGTCCATAGCAATACGGGTAAAAGGCACCTCGATGACAGGAAGTGGTTGAAGTGGATAAGGGCTAGTCTTTCTACGACTGGTCAGCTGGCATTCCGGACAGGTCTTACAATAATTTAAGACATCACTGTAGAGCCCTGGCCAATAGAACCTGGCTGCAATTCTCTCATGGCTCTTGGTGTTGCTCAGATGACCTGCCCACGGGATTTTGTGACCCATAGCCAGCACCTGTTCCCTGAGCTGTTTGGGAACCACTAACTGCTCAGTCCTGCCTTCCCCTGGCTGGTGATATAATCGTCCGTCTCTCAATATATATCTTTCCCCAGACAAAGCAGAAGGGACTTCTGTCTGGACATCATCGATGTGGGTGACCTTCTCGAAAGCTTTCTGCAGAGTGGGATCCTCTCTCTGCAGCTGCTCAAAATTATCTACCCCCTTCACCCACTCATCATCTGGCTGGTTAACTGGTAGCTCCTCAGATCTCTGCAATGTCCCCACTAACCTATCCTGTCTGCGCTGCCTGCGGGTCTTCCTGCATTTCACTCTGGCAGGAGGAGTGATGTCCTCCTCGGCAAATGGCAGCTCTGACAGGCTAGTGGACTCAGGCTCATCAGCAGGCTCTTCAGGACCCGGTGCCCGGCTCTGGGCCCTCGTCACTACCATGCTGATGGGTCGGCTTGTTTGCACTAGCTCAAGCAGGACAGGGAGGTCTTGGCCGATGACCACAGAATGGCTCAGTCTCTCAACCACCCCCACCGTCATTTGATAAGTCTGGCCTCTGACCTCCAGGTAGATTTCAGCTACCGGGTACTCATGCTCATCCCCATTTACACAAGAGACCCTCAGTTTTTCATCCGGTAAATAGTCTCTTTTTTCTACTACGCGGGGCTGCACTAATGTCTGGGTGCTTGCAGTGTCCAACAGGGCAATAGCCCTCTTCCCATTAACTACAACTGGTTCAGTCTGAAGCCTCCCCACCAACCCTGTGTCACCCTCTTCCTGTCTCGGGACACAGCAATGGCTGGAGTGCTTGGGCTTCCTGTTTGGACATTCAGGCTTAATGTGGCCCTCTTGATGGCAGTAATAGCAAACCACCGTTGCAGTAGGTTTCTGTTCACGGGCATCTCTGGACCTAACTGTGGGCAACGAACTTTGGACAGGCTGTCTACTGGGCTCACTAGTCTTTGAACCACTCCCATGACCAAACCCCTCAGACCTACCTCGAGCTGCTGGTCTTGGTGGTGGCTCCATCCGGAAGGTCTTGTGGCCCCGCCGAGCTGCCATGAAGTTCTCCACCAGTTCTGCTGCCCTCTGACCATCCTGCGGATTGTGCTCCTTCACCCAAACTCTGATGTCGGGGTTCAGGGTTCGCAGGAACTGCTCCATGACAAGGGTTTCCATCACCTCGTCAATCGTCTTTGTTGCCGGCCGAATCCACTTGTTGATGAGATCCTTGAGGCGGGTGTACAGCTCCCGAGGCGTTTCTCCCGGCCTGACGTCTGGTTCACGGAACCTCCTCCGGTACACCTCCTCGTTGATCTCATATTTGTTTAGGATGGCCTCCTTCACACGATCATAGTTCATAGCATGGTTTATGTCCATTGCCACATATGCACTACGTGCCTTGCCCGAGAGGTAGGGCACCAGGATCACCGCCCAGTCCTCTCTTGGCCAGCGGTAAGCCATAGCTAGCCGCTCAAATGTGGTCAGGTATTGTTCGATGTCATCCCCTTTCTCAAACCTGGGGATCGCCGCACTGGACCAGGCCCTTGGTGCAGGGGCTGGTCCTGCTGCTGCTGGAGATACTGGTGCTGCTGGACCTACTGCTGGTACGTCGCCCAGTGGGGAATGGACACCCCCTGGCTGATGCATAGATGGTGCTGGAGGTGGACGTCTACGGTCAGCATCAACATCTTCCCTGAGTTGATTCAGCTGGAGCTGGACACCCCTCCATCTCTGTTCCTGCTTCGATGCCTCCCTCTCCTGGGCTCGAAGGTTCCTGACCAGGAGCTGATGCAGGGTGGCTAGGTCACACACACTGGGCTGTTCTCCGCCCGACGCCTGGGCCCCGACCTCACCGTCTGTCTGCACCTCTTCTTCCTCCTCTGTGTCCACTGGGGTCTGGATGGGGAAATCCATGCTCACCCCAGTTCGGCTGTCTTGCGCCCCACGGCCTCGCTTCCCTGCTCGACCTCTCATTCCAACTCTTTTTTCCAGCTTCTCCGATGGCCACAGATCCCACCGCTGCCACCAAATGTGAGGGACCAGAGTGGTCTCCCCGAATAACGGGATCTCGGCAAGACCGGATTCAGGCAGAAGAGGTTGAGAATAGGAGGCAGCAAAGCGTCAGGTGCCAGGAAAAATCCGTTTATTCTCCCAGAACACAAGGTTTTCACAGGCAGACAAAAGGCAGGAATAATACAGGAACTGAACACCGATAACCAACTCTCACAACAGCACATAGTAGTTCTCCCAAGGAACCACAAGTGCAAAATGAGGCTCCTTTAAATAGGGCTGCTTGTAGAGCCCAAATGGTCCAAACCATTATTGAGGGGATTACCAATAAACATAATGGTCCATACAATACTATAATCATAATAAATGGATACAAACAAATAAATAATGCACAAGTTAATTTACCCACACACCAAATATGTACACACCACACAATAATTTTATACAAACACCACATAGCCAATACCATAGAAAAATAAAAACCCCCTGAGTGCAATGGGCCGTGCCCCCTTGCCCTGTGCCCAATAAAGTCCACCCCTGCAGCGGCGCGCGCTTCCGCAGAGGAGCAGTGGAGTCGGACCGGGAGTGCAGGTGACTGTGTGAATGTATGGTAAACCAGAGTCTTTACAAACTGAAATGAAGAGGTGGACGAGTAGTGGGTACCTCACCACACGCCTGGATGCTAAACCGGGGAGAAAACTAACACGGGTGAGTTGTGGTTGTGGAAGGTGAGCGACGCAGCGGGCTGAACTTTCAGCGCCGAAGCGTCCATGGCGTACGCCACGCCAAACATGTCACCAAGCATTTGCATATACATAAACTGACGATAGAGTCCATTTCTCCGTGTGCTTGGGAGTGTGTGTGTGCGCACACACGCGTCAGCGTGTATATGCGCTACAAAGTCCGAAACGTCTTTTTAAATTTTAATTGTCCGACGCTGCCACGTTATCAAAACGCGTCCCTCGTGGGAGACAGAGAGAAGGGGGGTGCTCACCTTCTCACAATCTCCTTGTGCAAAGTGCGCTGAATAGTTGAACGATGCACAGTGACACCATCTGCAGCAAGATCATGTTGTAGGTCTTTGGAGCTGGTCTGTGGGTTGAGTTTGACCGTTCTCACCATTCCTCGCCTCTGCTTATCAGAGATTGTTCTTGGCCTGCCACTCCGGGCCTTAACTAGGACTGTGCCTGTAGTCTTCCATTTCCTCACTATGTTCCTCACAGTGGAAACTGACAGCTTAAATCTCTGAGCCAGCTTTTTGTATCCTTCCCCTAAACCATGATGTTGGACAATCTTTGTTTTCAGGTCATTTGAGAGTTGTTTTGAGGCTCCCATGTTGCCACTCCTCAGAGAAGATGCAAAAGGGAGAACAACTTGCTACTGGCCACCTGAAATACCCTTTCTCATGATCGGATTCACCTGTGTATGTAGGTCAAGGGTCAATGAGCTTACCAAACAAACTTTGTGTTCCAATAATTAGTGCTAAAGGTACTCAAATCAATAAAACAACAAGGGTGCCCAAATTTATGCACCTGCCTAATGTTGTTTAAGTAATTGTTGCACACTTTCTGTTAATCCTATAAACTTCATTTCACTTCTGAAATATCACTGTGTTTGTCTGCTATATGATATATTTAACTGAAATTGCTGAGCCGAACAACCAATGATTTATAAAGGAAAATCCTGAAAATGATCAGGGGTGCCCAAACTTTTTCATACCACTGTATGACTCACAGCCTTCCCAGAGAAGAACAAAACATAAATGAACCCAAGGAGAGTGATACCGTTGACTTGTTTTATTTCAAATTAAAAAAAAAGTAATTAACTGTTCAGATCTTATGTTATAGCACCAAGCAGGGCTTCTGCTTGGTCTGCGGCAGGGCTGAGACTGGCCGAGGTCAAAAATGAGTGTCAGCTGGTCTGCCTTCTCCGCCATTGTTCTGCATGCACTCCAATTTATAGGTTTGCACCCATGCTTCCTGTAGGGGGCACACTCTCTCAAAGGAAAGAAGAAAAATATAAGCAAATAAAAATAAACACTAAATGCGGCTCCTACACTACTTCTAAATTCAGACAAAACTGAAGTTACTGTTCTGGGCCCTGAACACCTTAGAAACACATTATCCAGTGATATTGAAATGCTAGAT
Organism: Scatophagus argus; assembly: GCF_020382885.2. Taxonomy (NCBI): domain Eukaryota; kingdom Metazoa; phylum Chordata; class Actinopteri; family Scatophagidae; genus Scatophagus; species Scatophagus argus. The sequence goes on along the minus strand of NC_058508.1, from coordinate 1,536,479 downwards.
GGCTTAGCCGTAGCCTCAAGCTCCACTGTAAGGAATTTAGGAGTTATCTTTGACCAGGACGTATCCTTTAACCCACACATATTGAATATTTCAAAGACTGCATTGTTTCGCCTCCACAATATTGAACAAATTAGGCACATTCTGAGTCAGAAAGATGCAGAAAAATTAGTCCATGCATTCATTACATCTAGACTGGATTACTGTAACTCCCTTCTATCAGGCTGCCCCAGTAAATCCATAAAGACTCTCCAGATAATCCAGAACCCTGTAGCAAGATTACTCACGAGAACCAGCATGAGAGATCATATTTTTCTTGTTCTGGCTTCTCTACATTGGCTACCTGTAAAATTCAGGATAGAGTTTAAAATTCTCCTCCTCACATATAAAGCCCTGAACGGTCAGGCACCATCCTATCTTAAAGAGTTAATGAAGATAGGATTAGTGTGCAAACTGTGTGTTTGCATGCTCTTACACCAGAGACGAGCTCATGAACATCAGATATACCACAACCGTGAACTTACCTTCAGTTTTTTCTAATTCAATTCAATTCAGTTTATTTATATAGTACCAGTTCACAACAAAAGTCATCTCATGACACTTTCCAATTAGAGCAGGTTTAGACCAAATTGTAAATAATATAAATTGTAATATAGAGAACCCAACATTCCCCCTTGAGCAAATTAGTGATAGTTAATGAGTTAGTAATATGCATTAATGGGACATAAATGTGTGCAGGAGAGGGAGAGGAAGAAAGAGCTCAGTACGTTATGAGAGGACAGACTAAGTCTACAGCAGCATAACTATCTGTACCTAACTATAAGCTTCATCAAAGAGGAAAGTTTTTAGCCTACTCTTAAATATAGAGAGGGTGTCTCCCGGACCGAAACCGGAAGATGGTTCCATAGTAGAGGAGCTTGATAACTAAAGGCTCTGGATCCCAATCTACTTTTGAGTACTCTAGGAACCACAAGTAGCCCTGCATTTTGGGAACGCAAAGCTCTGGTGGGATAATAGGGTACTATTAACTCTTTAAGATAGGATGGTGCCTGACCGCTCAGGGCTTTATAAGTGAGGAGGAGAATTTTAAAATCTATCCTGAATTTTACAGGTAGCCAATGTAGAGAAGCCAGAACAGGAGAAATATGATCTCTCATGCTGGTTCTTGTCAGTAGTCGTGCTGCAGCGTTCTGGATTAGCTGGAGAGTCTTTATGGATTTATTGGGGCAGCCTGATAGAAGGGAGTTACAGTAATCCAGTCTAGAGGTAATGAATGCATGGACTAATTTTTCTGCATCTTTCTGACTCAGGATGTGCCTAATCTTTGCAATATTGCGAAGGTGAAAGAATGCAGTCTTTGAAATATTTGCTATGTGCGAGTTAAAGGACATGTCCTGGTCAAAGATAACTCCTAAATTTCTTACAGTGGAGCTTGAGGCCACGGCTAAGCCATCTGGCAATGCAATATCACTGCATAATTTGTTTCTAAGGTGTTCGGGGTCCAGAACAATAACTTCAGTTTTGTCTGAATTTAGAAGTAGGAAGTTGCTGGTCATCCAGGTTTTTATGTCTTTAAGACATGCCTGAAGCTTGACTAGCTGATTTGTTTCATCTGGTTTCATTGATAGGTACAATTGTGTGTCATCCGCATAACAATGAAAATGTATGGAGTGTTTCCTAACAATATCACCAATGGGGAGTATATACAGGCTGAATAATATTGGCCCAAGGACAGAACCTTGGGGAACTCCATGACTAACCTTTGTGAGTGTGGACGATGTATCATTAACATGAACAAATTGAAATCGATCTGATAAAAAAGACTGAAACCAGCTTAATGCAGTTCCTTTGATGCCAACTAGGTGTTCCAATCTGTGCAGTAATATAGAGTGGTCAATGGTGTCAAATGCAGCACTAAGGTCTGACAGTACAAGGACAGAGATAAATCCCTTGTCTGATGCCAGGAGGAGGTCATTTGTGACCTTTGACCAATGCTGTTTCTGTGCTATGATGAGCTCTAAAGCCAGATTGAAAATTTTCAAATAAGTTATTATTTTGAAGAAAGTCATATAACTGATTGGCGACTGTTCTTTCAAGGATCTTGGAAAGAAATGGAAGGTTAGATATTGGTCTATAGTTGCTTAAAACCTCTGGATCAAGTGTGTGTTTTTTAAGGAGAGGTTTGACTACAGCTACTGGGACTGGGGTACATAGCCTGTTATCAGGGACAGATTGATCATGTCTAATAGACAGGTGCTAAGTAAGGGTAAAGCTTCTTTGAGAAGGTTGGTAGGGATGGGGTCTAAGAGGCATGTTGTTGGCTTGGATGAATGTACGAGTGAGTATAGCTGATGGGGATCAATAGGTGAAAAGCAGTCAAGATGATTATCTGTTTCTACTGTTGGTTCTAAGACACTAGTGTTTGATGTTACATCAGTATCAGCTGAGGTCAGTAGGTGCTGAATTTTGTCTCTAATGTTTAAAATCTTGTCGTTAAAAAAGGTTATAAAGTCATTGCTGCTAAGGGTCACAGGGATACAAGGCACGATAGCACTATGGCTCTCTGTCAGCCTGGCTACAGTGCTGAAGAGAAACCTGGGATTATGCTTATAATCCTCAATTAATTTTGAGTAATAGGCTAATAGTAATAGTAATAAGACTGTCTTGCCAGATTGAGCGAGATTCAATAAGTTTGGAGGAACGCCATTTCCTCTCAAGTTTTTGCACATTTTGCTTTAATTTGCGAACCTCTGTATTATACCAGGGTGCAAGTTTATTTTGCTTTATGAGTTTCTTTTTTAGCAGAGCAACAGAGTCTAAAGTCGTCCTTAGTAAACTTGCAGCACTGTCCACGAAATGGTTGATTTGAGAGGGATTATTGTATTGTTCACTTGTATGGGGACATGATACTGAAGTTAATGACAATAGAACTGTTTCTTTAAATTTAGCCACTGCACTATCAGACAGGTACCTAGTGTAGGAGTTTTTTCTTGGTGGTATGAAGTCAAATAGTATAAACTCAAAAGTTATTAAACAATGGTCAGACAGAAGAGGATTTTGTTCAGAGACAGTTAAATGTTCTACATCTATACCATATGTCAGAACAAGGTCAAGAGTGTGATTGAAGCAATGAGTGGGTTCATGTACACACTGACAGAAGCCAATTGAATCTAAGAGAGAGATAAATGCTGCGCGAAGGCTATCATTACTATCGTCTACGTGGATGTTGAAATCACCCATAATAATAACTTTATTAGTTTTAAGGACCAGACTCGATAGAAACTCTGGAAAACCGATTACAGCGTGCCTCCAACAGTCAACACAAAACATCCATCCATCTTCTTCTGCTTCATCCGGAATCGGGTCGCGGGGGCAGCAGCTTGAGCAGGGATGCCCAGACTTCCCTCTCCCCAGACACTTCCTCCAGCTCTTCCGGGTGGACCCCAAGGCGTTCCCAGGCCAGCCGAGTAACATAGTCCCTCCAGCATGTCCAGGCCTCCTCATGGTGTGGCATGCCCGGAACACTTTCCCAGGAAGGCGTCCAGGAGGCATTCGAAACAGATCCCCTAGCCACCTCAACACATTCTGAAGATCCTGGCCTGAAGAAGCCAACAGGACAACATCATCCGCAAAAAGCAGAGATGAAATCCTGTGGTTCCAGACACCCTACGGCCCCTGGCTACGCCTAGAAATCCTGTCCATAAAAATAATGAACAAGACCGGTGACAAAGGGCAGCCCTGCCGGCGGCCAACATGCACTGGGAACAGGTCTGACTTACGGCCAGCAATGCGGACCAGACTCCTGCTCCAGGAGTACAGAAACCGCACAGCCCTTTGCAAAGGGCCCCAGACCCCATACTCCCGGAGCACCTCTCACACAATGCCGTGGGGAACACGGTCGAATGCCTTCTCCAAGTCCACAAAACACATATGGACCGATTGGGCAAACTCCCATGAACCCTCAAACACCCCGAAGGGTATAGAGCTGGTCCAGTGTTACACGACCAGGGTGAAAACCGCGCTTCCACAACCGCTCGGGCTGCAGCACACTTGGCCCAACACAAAACAAAATTTGCTCAATTATTCAAAACCTGTACCATAAAAAATTCATTTCGGCTAAACAAAGGGACTTCCTACTTGGACCAGATAACCCCCGTGAACGCCGCTTTTACCTCCTACCCAAAATACATAAAGAACCACTTACCTGAATGGTCCTGCATGTCGTACATCCTGGCAGACCCATCGTGTCCAACTGCAATAGCACGACATATAACCTACAATACATCGACTCCTTTTTAGGCCCGCTCTCCACCAAACATCCCAGCTACCTGAGAGATACTTAGCACTTCATAGAAAAAGTCCGCCCTCTGAGCCTGCCAACAAATGCAGTCCTCTTCACCACAGGTATAGATAGCTTGTACACAAATATTGACACCAGGGTAGGACTACAGACAATACGAACAATCTTCAATAAAAACCTGGACAAAGATCGGCCTGATGACGAAATCATATAATTATTGGGAATTTGCTTAACATGCAACAACTTTTTATGTATTTATTTTTTATTTGATAAACGTTATTAAATAATACAATTATTTATTGTTTATTATAAATTATGAATACCGTAATTATTAAATTATTGTATTCATAATTTACGATGAATAACATAATTATTTGTTATTTGCTTTGTTTGTGATATAGCACTTACCTTTTATCTACACTTCTAGTGTATGCATTGACATTGATAGCACTTACCTACGATGTGATTTGCAATTTTTTAGCACTTATTTTATTCTATGATTTGTTTTTTTTTTTTAGCGCTTCAGGTGGGGACCAAACTTTGCTCTGATACCCACACTTACCACTAGGGTTCACTGTGGGCCCATCTCTTCAGGAACAGCACCACTATTAACGGCAATCAACCAGAGTAGGCACAATGGATGAGTGGGGAGACAGCCGGACCCAGACCCCTCTGCCAGTTCACCAGTAACCACAACTGTGGATAAACAAAAAATTATTACCCCTACAAACCCACCAGCTGAAAGTTGGTGCAGCGCTTTTTGGGATTTGCAAATTTCTACAGACGGTTCATCCGTAACTTTAGTTCTGTGGCCACTCCTCTGCATGCTTTAACCTCCTCCCATGTCAAGTTTCAGTGGACACCCCAAGCAGATCTGGCTTTTCGCAAGCTTCAGGAAAGTTTCACCACAGCCCCCATCTTCTCTCCCTGACCCACGCCTGCAGTTTTTTGCAGAGGCAGACGCCTCTGAAGTTGATATAGGGCAGGGACTGGCAAGTAATTTAGGCCGTGGGCCAAAATTTTTCCTTGCCACTAGGTGGAGGACCAGAACCCGGCTGTTGTACAGTGTGCAGAGAGAACTGGACCCAAAAGCAAGACCTGGAAAACAGTTGTAAGTGGCTTTATTTTCTTGAAACAACAGAGAAAGGACGTCTTCGGCGATTCCGAGGCTTCAGGAAATGCAGGGCAGGCAGGCAGACAGACAGGCAGACAGAGCAAGGCTGGAAGCAGGTGGCAGGCAGAAGTGGCTGACTCACACGAGACCCACAGGCAATGATCTGCAGCGGAAAAGACAAGTGTAACCTATATATTACTTAATTTATGGTTCAGCTGAATACTAAACAACAGCTGAATACTAAACAACAGCATTCGGTTATTGGGCCACTGTCAGAAATCCAGATTCGGCTCTAGGAGAGGAGAATAAAATAAAAGGATTCGGTTTTTTAAGTGAGTGGTACCATATATTGTGAAAGACAACAAAAAACATAGACAATTACATTGAATCAGATAGACAACCAATGTGCGCACAACAAAATGTACAATTTCCACACAATATAAAATACTGTAACGTCCAGCCGGACGTGTAAGAATGACGAGAGTTGTTCAACAAACCTTCGTTTATTGACGAATGTCTGCTATGTGTGCCCATACGCGCACACATAGCAGAAAACACACCTGACTCGAAGTTCCTCCCCTGATCGCTGTGGATGACCTCGGCTGCCCCAAACCTGGTAAACATGCCCTCCACCAGAGCATCTGCCACCGTCTCTGCCTCCTGATCTGGTATGGCATATGCCTCTGGCCATTTTGTGAAATAGTCCATGGCAGCTAGAACATAACGGTTGCCCCTGTCTGTACGAGGAAACAGGCCCATTATGTCTACCGCCACCCTCTCCATTGGGGCCCCCACTGCCAGCTGTTGGAGCTGGGCGCGAGACTGATCCGACGGACCTTTGTGAGCTGTGCAAAGATCACAGCGGCGACAAAAGTCCTCAACATCTCTCCTAAGCCGACCCCAGTAGAAACCCTGCCGGATGCGCCGAAGAGTTTTTGAGACTCCAAAGTGTCCTGACCCAGTAGCACCATGACAGGCTTTTCTCTCTCAGTGCTCTGGGGACCACCACCTGCCACCTTTCTTCTCCTGTAGCTGGCTCCTTCCAGGCTCTCTGTAGCACTCCATCCTGCACCCGTAAAGCCCCAAACTTTGCAAACAGTCCTTTAGTGGCAGGAGAGCATCCAGCAACCTCGTTCCACTGTGGCTGTTGTCCCGACTTCACCCACTGCAACACTGGATGCAGATCAGCATCCTGTTCCTGTTGTGCTCTCCATTCAGGTGCGTCAACAACCTGCATCCCTCTGCAGACAGGCCCTTCCCTATCATGCATGGAGCCTTGCTCCTCCACACGGAGCTCTTTCTCCCTGACCTCTCTTTTGTCACAGTATCGGCAGCCGTTTGGCATGGTGAGCTCCAGCCCTGTACTCCAACTGGAACACGTACGGTGCCAGTTCCTCCAGCCAGCGTGCAATCTGCCCTTCTGGCTCTTTGAAGGACATTAACCACTGGAGGGCAGAGTGGTCAGTTCGGACAGTGAAGGGAAGGCCACACAGATAGTATTTGAAGTGGCGTATTGCCCTCACAATAGCAAGCAGTTCTCTGCGTGTCACACAATAGCGCCGTTCAGCTTTGTTGAAAGTTTTACTGAAGTACGCCACCACTTGCTCCCCCTCTGTCCCCACCTGGCTTAGCACTGCCCCCATCCCAACATCACTGGCGTCCGTGTCCAGAACGAATGGCATACTGGGGTCTGGGGGGGTGAGGACGGGAGACTCTGACAAGGCCCTCTTCAAAGAGCTGAAGGCCTGCTCGCATTCTGGAGTCCAAGAGAAATCACTATCCTTCTGCTGCAGGCGGAACAGGGGCGCGGCTATTCATGAGAAGCCGCGCACAAACCGCCTGTAGTAAGACGCCAGTCCAATGAAGCTCTTCAGCTCACGCCGGTTGCTGGGGACTGGCCAGTCCCTCACTGCTTGCACTTTCTCTTCCAGTGTGCCGATGCCCTCTCCTCCAACCTTGTGCCCCAGAAACTCCAGCTCTTTTCTCATGAAGCAGCACTTGTCGGGGTGAAGCTTTAGACCAGCTGCCGATATCCTCTGTAGAACCCGCCGCAGGGCCCCCAAGGCTGCAAGGAAAGAGTCCCCATGAACCAATATGTCATCCAAGTAGACCAGACACTCGGGGAATGTCATTCAGCACCTTTTCCATCAGCCGTTCAAACGTGGCCGGGGCATTGCACAGGCCAAAACAGAGGACCCGAAACTGCCACAATCCTCTGCCGGTACAGAAAGCAGTCTTCGGTCTGGCTGAGGGGCTGAGGGGCACCTGCCAATACCCACTGCGTAGGTCCAATGAGGAGAACCAGGATGAGCCGGACACCAAGTCCAGGGATTCATCAATGCGGGGCAGTGGGTATGAGTCTTTCCTGGTCACACTGTTCAGCGGCCTATAGTCAACACAAAACCTCATCTTTGAACTCTTTTTCTTATTGACCATCACAACCCCCGAGGCCCATGGGCTGTCAGATGGTTCGATGATGCCAGCCTTCAGCATCTCGTCAATAGCGCTGTCAGCAGCTGCCTGATGTGCCAGTGGAAGGCGGCGGGGCCGTGTCTTGATGGGCTGTGCATCACCGGTGTCAATGTCGTGCTGCACTAGTCAAGTCAAGTCAAGTCAACTTTATTTGTATAGCCCATTTTTACAAGCAGTTTGTCTCAAAGGGCTTAACATAACATCAGCAACATCCCCTGCCCTTCGACCCTCACATCGACTAAGGAAAAACTCCCAGAAAAACCTTTAACAGGAAAAAATGGAAGAAACCTCAGGGTGAGCAACAGAGGAGGGATCCCTCACCCAGGACGGGCAGACGTGCAATGGATGTTGTACAGGCAGGAAAGCAATTTGCAACATGAGAAATGACATTACTAAAAAGATAAGCAAAACAAAATCTCAACGGTTTAGTTTCACTTTTTGCTACCACCTCAATATGATTTTAACATTTCACAAGTTATAGGAAATTTATAGTATTGAAAATTATAATGAACTGCTGTAACATTCATGTATTCTTTTTTTATGTGATGTTGAAAATCACTATCCTATCAGTTCGATTTCGGCCCGTAGGGAGAACCACCCCGCCCATAGTCGGTACATAGAGGAATGACAGGCAGATGTCAACAATACACATTGGGTTGGTCATAGAGCCGGCTACAGTTCAACTTGAAGATCTGGATGGAGAGATACCTGCAGAAAGATACAGAGAGAGAGAGAGAGAGAGAGAGAGAGGGAGGGAGAGACACAAGACTACGAGGAGCACTGGACACACAGTTAGTGACATAAAATAATGAACTGCATGTTAATCTGACGAGGGGAGAGGATAGAAGAGGAAAAGGAGGAGGGGAAACTGCTTGGTGGATCATGTTTGTGTCCCCCGGCAGCATAGGCCTATAGCAGCTTAGCTATGATAGAGATTTAAAGATTAACAGTTAGTCAGACCTATTCTACCTGTGGCTATATATCATGAGGTGGGTGAAACTATGCCTACCAGCCCTACACACTTTATTTGGTGCTAACTATATGCTTTACTAAACAGAAAGGTTTTAAGTTTAGTCTTAAAAGTGGAGGTGGTGTCTGCCTGTCGAACCCAGATTGGCAACTGGTTCCACAGCAGGGGTGCCTGATAGCTAAAGGCTCGTCCTCCCGTTCTACTTTTATAAATTCTGGGAACTGTAAGTAAACCTGCACTCTGTGATCTGAGTGTTCTATTGGGAATATATGGGACTATTAGATCCTGCAGGTATGATGGGGCAAGTCCATTTAGGGCCTTATATGTAAGTAGGAGAATTTTAAAGTCTATTCTGAATTTTACCGGAAGCCAGTGAAGAGAAGCTAAGATGGGGGAGATATGATCCCTTTTACTGATTCCTGTTAAAACTCTAGCTGCTGCATTTTGGATCAGCTGCAGGTTATTAATAGAATAATTTGGACATCCTGACAATAGTGAGTTGCAGTAGTCCAGCCTAGAAGTAACAAAAGCATGAACAAGTTTTTCAGCATCACTCTGAGAGAGGACACTCCTAATCTTAGCGATATTACGGAGGTGAAAGAAGGTGTGTCAGACCCACTTCGTCCTCCGTAAGGGCAAAAATGTCTTTAAAATCCAGCAGCAACTGCCACAACTCCTCCTGCTGCCTGGGTTCCAGGTTATCACAGCTGCGTTTCCATACCTCTCGTACCACTGCCAGTCTGTCCCCCTTGCCTGCTGTGAGCTGCTGGTCAGGGGCGGGGGGCTGCATGTCAACTGGGATATGGGATGTGGGGGATAAGGGTGTAGGGGAAAAAACTTGGAGAGTGGGGTCCGGCCCATGACTGGCCTCCGCCGCTCGTGAGGTTGGTGGTTGTGACCTTGGGGCCTCTTTAGGGGGCACCATTTCAACTGTGGGCCCCCCGAGAATGTCAGTGTGTTCTTCCCCAGGTCTAACAAACAGTGGACGGTCCGCAGGAAGTCCAGTCCTAACATGCAGGGGTCCTGTACAGCTGCAACCCACACCTTAAATTTCACTGAGAGCCCCCCCACTTGAATAGCCACCACCCCTCTTCCAAGCATAGGGGCTAGCTCACCAGTCACTGTCCGCAGCTTTACCTCAGTAGGTTCCAGTTGCATCCCTGCTGGAATCAGGTCGGGTCTCATCAGTGTTGCTGTGGAGCCGGTGTCTATGAGGGCTATGCATGGAGCCCCCGCCAGGGTGATGGGGACATGGCAGAAATCCCCCACATGGGTCCAGCCCACCACTCTCACAGTCTCTGCGGTGTCATCTGCTTCTGGGGGAAGTGGAGCACCACTTCCCCGTCCATACTCTTGGGAACAAGGCTAGGTGGGACACAGGAGCAGGGGTCGGTGTTGTCCCGTCTACACAGACCCCGGGGCGTTTCCCTGGACACCAGCCCGCTTGGGGCACCTCATGCTGATATGGCCAGACTGACCACACACCCAACACACAGGAGGGCCTCGGCGAGGACTGCTGTGCTGCGATTGCAGTGACGCAGCACGGATTAGCTCAATCAGCTCATCCATCTGTGCCGGCTTTGCCTGGTCCGTGCCCTCCTGCACCGCAGTTCTCACAACAGGGCTGCCCCCGACATCATTCTGTGTGGTCTCTCCTACAATCTCTCTCTCCAAAGCCATTTCCAGCGCCTGCTGCAGACTAGGGGGATGTGCCAGTTGCGTCTGTATGCGCAGTTCTCTAGGGGTTATGGCCCGAATGAACTGATCCCTGGCCAGTTCGTTCTGCACTTCTGTGGGCATGTGGGCATATGCTCTCCTTACCAGGGTTTCAATGTCATTAGCCAAAACACGGAGCGGCTCTCCAGCCTGCCTCCGCCTATTTGACAGTTCTGAGCGTAGAACACTAGGCTGGATGCATTGTCCAAAACGGCGCTGCAGAGCACCCACTAAAGCTCCATAGTCACCTCTTTCGGCTGGGCAAAGCAGCAGCAAGCATGTCAAAGCGTCATCTGTAAGGCACATGGCCAGCTGAAGTGCTTTACTGTCCTCTGACCAGCCTGCAGCCCGTGCTAAGAGTTCGAATTGGGCGTGGAAGGCTTCCCAGTCCGACTTACCGGAGTATTTTGGCGTTTTCATTTGAACGTGGTTACAGCGGGCGCCGCCATCTTTGTTAGCATTCTGTCCCTCGGCGCTCTCAGGTGGCGTTCTCCCGCCAGCGCGCTCCGTCGCGCTCAACAAGCCGAAACCGGCATCATTAGCTAGCCTCCTGGCTGTCTGTCTTAGGTGAGCAACGTGCTCCGAGGCACGGTCAAGCTCCGCCACACGCTCTGACATACCAGCATAAGCAATGTCCATCCGCTCCTCTTTGACCTTCGGACGAGTGTCGCCCTTTGTCCGCTGTGTCGCCATGCTGCTCGCTGAGTTAGCCAGGTCCGGGCTAGTCGCGCCAACGGAGATCGGCAGGTCAAACTGAAGTAACTTTACTTCTGACACCAATGTAACGTCCAGCCGGACGTGTAAGAATGACGAGAGTTGTTCAACAAACCTTTGTTTATTGATGAACAGTCGGTTGCTGTCGGCCGTAACCACGCCAAAAGAAAATCAACAAGGTGTCCCACAAAACAACCACTCTCTCAGTCGCTCCCCGCTCAGTCTCTCCTCTCCCGGCACCTACTCTCTCTCTCTCAGCTCCCCCGCCCTCTCGCTCTCACATCCAACCACACATCCCTTCACAGACCGTAGGAAACTATAAAACTCCTAGCTCTCAACTCTAACTACATTAACAACATTAACAGCACTGAACATTCTTGCAGGGACGTTACAATACATCCTGCAAACCCTTTCAAAGGAAGGATACAATGCTTTGTCTGTATCCCGGAAGCACGACACAGTTCAATGACCCAAAAATGTGTGAGGGTTCTGCTTGAGAATGTCCAGGCGTATTGAGGGATTGAGGAGTGTAAGTGTAGTGGCCGTGTTTGGAAGTTGCAGAGGGGGGGAAAGAAATGAGAAGTTGGGGCTGCTGCACAAGGGAACCTCCTACCAGCCCAAAGTGCAGTAAGGTTGATTCAGCTGAGTCCTGGGAGAATCTTCAGGCTTATCCCATTGAACTCTCTGATTCCTAGCTCGCCATCAAAACCTGGCTAATTTGCAGTTTAACAACATTCAAGCTTCGTACAAACGCTCTCGACGGCTTCGGTGGCCGGCTCCTCCAGCAACACGCGACAAGTGTGCTTCTCTTGTACTTACCGGTCGCTAGTCACTTATGCCCACTCAATTGGCCACGCTAGGTCACATGACCGTAGCAACGTGATGACGTCAGCCGCAAAATGGAGTCACGATATCAGAATAGAGTAGAAGGAAACTAATATGTGGGTTTTTTCACCCGGGTTACACAAGTCTTTCTCAAAAGATCACACAGGGGAAAAAAAGCTAACAATAACTAGCTAGTTAGCCATAGGCACAATGAAAAAGAGAGAGACCAGAGGATGAACAATGCAAAGTGTTGTGCGTATACTCAATCCTAACTAGGTTAGTACCAGAAGGTAGACCGAACGATCTGGCAGAGAGCAGACTGCAGAGCCAGGGTATTTGTACAGCTGGAGATGATTAGTGGATGGATCTCAGGTGAGCAGGCAGATTGGCAGCAGGACTGATGAGCCACACCCAGAACACAGACACAGAGAGACACAAGCAAGGAACCACAAGAAACAAAGGGGAGGGAGAAAACAGCACACATGAGGGGGGAAGGAAAGGCACAGACCATAACATCTATGGCCTATTTACACACTGCGGTAGGAACGCCCAAAGCTTCACTCGCAAAAACAAGGCCTACATGGAGAATGGTCATTATAAAAAAAGGTATACAAAAAATAGAACTAATCACAATAAATAAAGCATGTGGCATGTGCACAAACGCATCAGTATGGGTCAAGAACTTATCAGAAAGAATTCTCTCCCAGTCTGAGAAGGATGTCCTGGCGAAAGGCTTGAACTTGAAAAAGCTCTACCTGTGCCCTAACACAAATGTTGCAGAGTTTTCTGAAACATAGATTCAGCTCAAAATGATTGCCAGCGACAGCATATTAAGGATCATGCATGTTTATTTTTTGTACAAAAGCCATTCAGTTTTTTAATGTGCATCACTCTATACAACAGACTTCAGAGACCTTATTAAATGATGCATTGTGCATAGGGCAACACTGCCGACAGCTGTAGAAATGAGAGGCTAACACTGATAGAAAACTGATAGAAAACAACACTTTGTGTATATCTGTTGCTGCCGGTCTCATTTTTTGAGTATGCTCAAGTTTGGCCAACCTGATTCAGAACGTTCTGTACCCACCCCTGTGGCACAGCCAGAGGGCCTTGTGTCAGAATCAGAATACCCTTAATTTTTTTCACTTTATTATGGCTTTTTTTTTTTTTTTTTTAAATGTGCTTGTAGGATAGTAAAATGGTCAGTTCTTTGAGTAGGTCGGGGTTGGCTGAATAGTGCCACAACTCATTTTGCCCCTTCCTTTGCCCATATATTGAATGTCTTAATTTTAAATTTGAAAACTTCAGGTTTTTTTTTTTCAATTTTCAGTTTTACAGCTTTGTTTAATGTCTCGTATGCGGCTCACTGTGTTTTCTTGTCTTTTTTTGTTGTTTGTTCTGCATGCTGTCAATCTGATTTTTCATCAACATCCCTCCCCATTTCTTTTGCTTCATTACGTCACTTCCTGATGCAGGATCTTACAAACATGAAACTAATCTTCATTTTATGCCGCATGTGCAAATTCCAGTCTTTTGATAGCAGTCCTGTGTTAACAGTCTGTGTTTAAAACTCGGGGTGATCCGCTTCCCACTTCCTCTCCCAGAGCCGCTGAAGCAGCGCGGGTCATGTGACAGGGTTAACACAGAGGAGACACAGGGGATCCATTTTCTATACTGCTGATCCATCAGGGGTGACACACAAAAACAGACAATGTAGAGTAGCCAGTTAACCTAATGTGCATGTTTTTGGTGTTGTGGGAGGAAGCCGGAGAACCCGCAGAAAACCCACGCAGGCACAGGGAGAACATGCAAACTCCACATAGAAGGGCCCAGACCGGGATTCGAACCTGGAACCCTCTTGCTATGAGGCGACAGTGCTAACCACTGCACCACCGTCCCGCCCTGTACACAAAAATGGTCATTTTTGCTTGCAAATATAGGCCTGCTTCCGTGATTTATTAATCATGGTTATCAAATTTTAATATTTATTTTATGTACTCAACAACAAATCGTTATACTTTGCTAGATCATAAAACAAATGTTTACATGCTTTCTTTAGCTTACTTATTCACCTCATGATGGTTTATAAACTGAAATAAACATTTTTTTTTGCAATGATATAAAGTCAGCTCCAAGAAAATGGGTCACTGGAATGAGCTGGAATTATTCCATCATTACTTATACTTGCTCCAAAATATTAAGGCACTCAAAACAACTGAGCTATTACAACAGCAATTCATTTCTGAGTGAGGTTTTTTTCATGAGTCCAACTGTTTTTCCAAGCTGAAGTTATGTTACTTCTTTTATCAAGATATACTGTTAGGTTTTATAGTGAAACAGGTCAGGAAAAGGAGTAAATTACTTCCGCCTGTGAAGAGAACGCATATAAAAATGCTAAAACTTTCTTTTCATTCAGAGACCATATTTGTTAAAAAGTGAGCACCAGCAGAAAAATAGTCACAAATAACTATTAAAATTTGTAATTACTTAATGATTACTTAAAATCCCTACACAGCCTTTTTACTGCCCCGAAAAGCCTCTAATCACTTTTGCTTTTCAAGAATGAGTGACTGGGACCTTGCTGTGGAGGCATCATTAAATGAGAGTTGCTTTCCTTTGCAACAAGTCATTTTCTTTTGGTTGGATATTGCGACTTGTGCAAGACAGGGATTGGCAGAAACTCATCCAAGTCATGAGAGAAAGACACCTCAGGATTGAAGGTTCTCGGTTCTGTTCTGTTCTCGGCAGTGTCTGCATGTATTACCTTCAGCATTTTGCATGTAATGGTGCAGTGTGGTTGGCCCATGGATTTCTCTGATATATATGGACATTTTATAGAAGACCGAAATATACTGTACTTCATCAGACTGCTCACTTTCAACAGTTTCAGGGTGGTACCATTGGTATGCAGGGTCTGTGATAGCAATTTGGAAAAAAAAGCTGTTTGTGTAAATAGGAAGAAAGTAAGTAAATATGATGCCATGGGTTTTAAAAAAACATTTTAAAAACTTTTATTCATTATGCCAACATGAGTGAAGCATAAAGCAATGTAAAGTCATAAGCAGAGAGCACACTTCATCATTTTAGGTCTTGTCCATTCATTTAGACAAACCTGTTTTATCTGATAGGATTATTGTTCTGCAATCAGTCTCAGAAACTGCAACAGTCTAAGTTGTTTCTTTTTTATTATTATATTATATATATTATATTATTTTATATTATCACAAAATGACCAGTTGATAGATTAGTATCCATTTTTTTTTCCTTATGATGTGATATGGCTTTCGCCATAAGCACAAATCATAAGCAGCTCCTGACCCGGCCCAAGCTCTCTAAGAAGACGAGGAAAAACTCCCCAAAACCTTGAGGCCAGATGAAAAATGGGAAGAAACCTCGGGAAAGGCAATTCAAAGAGAGATCCTCCTCTCCACGGACGGCCGGGGGGCCTAAAGGAACTGTAGTTGGTCTAACCGGAGCACCCGGAGAAAACCTGACGGTCCTGGTGAAGAAAAACTAGAACAGAATTAGTTCTTGTATTGTGAATGTATTGTATTGGCATGAACTCGTGTGTGAGTGTAGTGTTGGTTTATCTGAGCCATGGGTGAAGCTGGAGCTCCTTCAGGGTAGGTCGCAGCATGTAGGATGTGTTTAAACACTTCTGTAAGAAATCCTGGCAATCTGGAGGGAAAGAAAGATGAGAAAGTTGGAGCTGACAGCCACAGTGATTCCTCAGGAGGTGAATGGAAATGAACAGCTCTGTGTTTGCATATGAGTACGTTTTTCTTACCTCTGGACAGCTCATCGCTGATTGGCAGCTCATGTTTGAGGAAACTTGTGGTATCAAATCGGACTGTTCTGTGGAGCAGCTCATATAAGACCACTCCCATCTGCCACACTGTGGTGGGGCCGGGCCTGTAGGTATAATGACTGTACCACTCCGGAGGGACGTGTTGGGGGGTACCTACAATACACACAAGTGATAATAATTGAGGATGAAAAGCGTCTTTCTTTAAACATTAAAGTCACAGGCAGGTAAATTAGTGAGAGGCAGAAGAAAAAGCCAGATGGCTTACCACAGAAGACACGGTAAACTGATGTTTTCTTGAAGAAACAGCTCAGTCCAAAGTCAATGACACGAACACGCGGCACATCTGAGCTGGTCTCAATCAGGATGTTTTCCGGTTTGATATCCCGATGAAAGATGCGCTTATCCTCCAGTTCATTTGCAGCATCAACCAACTGTTTAAGTATGATCTGGAAGAGAGGGACACAAATAGAAAAGTGAGGGATCGGAGTGGGGAGACGGACTGTGAGGAGGTTCAACAGTTTGTGTCATGGCTGTGGGGTTTGGGTTAACTTTGGCTTAACTGCTGTGATTCAAAGCTGACAACAAACAACAGCAGGACAAAACTTTTGATCAGCAACATTTCAAACCCACAGACACCCAAAAAATGTCCATCAGAGATGGTCATAATTTCAGTTTGTTTTGTCATCCAAATCAGATTGCTCCCAACCTGTCTGAGAGCCTACACAGGTTGCTTCTTACTCCATCAGAGACATGGAGCCTCCTACAACATAAAGCTGTAAGAACATGTAGGACTTTGGTTTTAGGTTCTTCCTTGTGTTTCCACTGTGGAAAACCAGAATATTTTCCACAGACGTGATGGAAAAGGTGACATGGTTTTAGATACCGAGACAAATGGGCAGCACAGTCCGCTGTGGCACAAAGAGGTGCTAATAAGAAACACAAGGAGAACCTGTGGCAATAGCTATATGTTACAGTATGTTACAGGTAAGTCACAAGTCATTAAGTTCTTGTTTGAAACACACACACACACACACACATACACGCTCGAGCAGCTTACCTTTGCCTTGTCCTCCTGTAAGTGGCCTCTGTTTGTCCTGATGTAATTTAAAAGGTCCATACATGGCATTGGTCTTTCCAGCACCAGGATGAGCTCCTGGTCCAGATCATACCAGTCCAGGAGTGACACGGGTGCTGATTCCTCCATTAATCCAGTTCTTCCAGCTTGGAGTTTTAACATCACAGCCACCTCAGCTGAGAGTTCTTTCCCATTTCGTCTCTGAAACGTTGAAGCAAAAACAGTGTAAGAGAAGGAGAAGCTCCACAGGTTTAGAGAAAAGCGTGATTCATCAAACACACATTCACTGGGCTGAGTGCAGCGTCCTGTTTGGTGTTGCTCACTTACCTCTTTGCACAACACTTTGTCTTTTGCTATGTGTTTGATGGCAACCTACAAGACACAAATGGCACTTTGGTTAGCACTTCCTGATCAGACTGTGTGTGTGTACATATGAGTGAGTGTGTGTATGAGTGAATGTGTGTAAATGTATGTTTCACAATGTGTGTATCATACTCACAGGTAAATGATCTTCTTTGCGGTAGCCAGCAAACACACATCCACAGCCTCCTTCACCGAGATGATTCTCCTGCTGGTATTTGGCCTCAAATTCAGCTAAACAGACAAACACATGTTTTGTTTAGTTGCCAGGAGCATCAGTTACACATTAAAAAAGCTCTAAAATTAATCCTTTCTAGAGTGATTCTGAAAAAGATGGGCCGCCGTGTGGAACAAAGGAAACAAAATGTGACAACTTGCTCATCCTTTCTGGCATATACTCCACTGAAAACAGTTTGAAAACTAGATATTTATGAGCAGTGACTTTTGTGCATACATGTTTATAATGAATTTGATGCCAGGAGCACAGTTCAAACATGCTGCTATAGGGGCTACAAAAGGCTGGGGCAAAAACTCAAAACCACCTGTACATAACATTACACTGTGTTTCCAAATCAGGGCATCAGTGTGACCATTAATGTGACTGTTTTGTGTTGCACATTAACATGAAGTCAAAGCTTATGTTAATTACTACTTACCTCTTCGGGAATCTATCAAATCCTTCATGGTTGGCCGGCCCTTCCTTCTCTTTGCGCAGGGTTCTTCTTCATCAGCGGCAGCCTTCCTCTTTCCAGTCCTCTTGCTCACATCCTCCACTGTTGTACCGCACCTACTGGACTGTGTGCTGCTGCTCCCTTCAAAGGACAAGAGAAAAAGAGGACCACCAGGTTAATGACCAGTCACTAATGGAGAAAATAAGTCCATCTTTGTCATTCAGTGACTTCCAAAATAACAAACTAATTTTCTTTTCCAACATCTCTTAGTTAAAGAAATATTTCGTCATTTCAGGAAATACGCATCCCAACACATGCTTGAGCTGTTATTAGGTTAGCATAAAGACTCCTGAGGCAAAGGGAAAACAGTTCGCCTGCTCCCTTCCAAACTGAAAATAGCCGCATCAAAACCCTCTAAAGTTGAGACATTAAAAATCATTTTTCACTCTGGTCTCATGGTCTTTCTCTGTGAATGTAGGTTTGGTTTTGTTTGTTCAGGTTTGACATTTAACTAATGATGTTGAACGCTAACTTCACATGATTCGCTTACCATTGCCAGTGTCCGCAGACGAGGCCGATCCTGATTCCTTCTCAGCCTGGTTGTAGTTCAGTCTTCTCCTCTTTGTCTTTGAGAGTCCATCTTCACCTTCTCTGACTTTTCTCTTCAAGTTCTTCTTGAGCGATTCCTTCTTAGTGTCGCTCAGGGGTTCAGAGTTGTTATTTGACATGATGACATTACAGAAATTTCAAATCTGATAACTTCCAGTAACAAGTGAATGTGGATCCAACACGTGTGTGCGTGTGTGAGCTCTCTCAGGGATCAAAGGAACGTGTTCTAGCAAACAGAACCCGGAATGTGCTTTGATGATATGAACTGGCTGGTGTTCCAGAATATGCAAATTAGAGTGTACAGTAACTTGTATGAGAGATGTCAAGGTAAATTATCATTATTATTGTTTTCATATTTCTTTAGTTTTACCCCCCCAAAAAACGTAGCCAATGAGTTTCCATGAGTTTTTAGGTCACTCACGAGAGGTGCAAAAACTCCAAGGTTTTCCATATCCAAAGTGTCATACATCATCTGAACTGCACAGAAGGGCCATCTGAGTAGAGTGGAGGGCTGAGTCGTTCTTAACTGGCCAGTTAGCTAACGCCCAATAAACCACACATTCTTTGTGCAATTTTTGGGTTATGATAGTGAAAACGACTGATCTGTAAGGTCAATGATATCCTGTGGTGCCTTCTGTGATGCACGGAGAATAGTTTGCATTTTCAAATAGACTGCAGCCAGATTGTGTCGTAACCGCTCTGTTAATCCTTCAGCGTTACTGAGACAGTTTCACTTTTTCTGAAAGCTGCACTGAATCAAGTTCGAAGTCATCATGTCTAAGTCGTTTTGCACTACTTGGTCACTGTATGTGAGGACGCAGAGCAGTGACATGCTTCTCTGTAGCACAGGTGCATCACAGGAAACAGTTTTGGCTCATTTTCTGTTCACTCTCTATACTTTGGGTACAACACTCCAACCTGCCACCTGCAGAAGATCTCAGACGACTCTGCGATCGTCGGCCTCATCATGGATGGAGACGACCGAGAGTACCGAGAACTCATACAGGGAGTTGTGGACTGGTGCCAGGGGAACCACCTCCACATCAACGTTCAACAAGCAGAGATGCATAGCAGCAGTAATAATACCAGAAGTATCGGAATGTAGATAATGATAATGACATGAAGTATACAGAAGGTATTATGGTGATTTTGATAACAATGGTAGTGACAATAATGGTAGTAGCTGTACAGAGTAGCAACAGAATTAAAATAGATTATGACTAAACAGCAGTAATCGCAGTAGGTTTCGAGCAGGACCGCAGCAGGAGGTCCAACCACGATCCATGGGAACCTGTGGAGATGTGTATGTGTATGTGGAGACTTCTATAACGTCACCTCCTTTCATTGTTTTTTTTTGTCCTGAAATCACCATCTTTGCGTTCGCAAAAGGTTGATTTTCGTCTTTTATTACATAATGCCACACCTCTCTCAAAGGTTGTGTTCATTCAGTTTTTAACCTTTGCACAATAAACTCCCTCGACATAGTAAACACACTCAGGATTGCATCCGACTCATTAGCATCACCAGCGTTCTCAGGGGACTGCTTTTCATTTTGTTTGCAGTCAAACAGTGAGCGATAATTCAAGAGCCGGGCCACAAAAGATGCTGTTTTCTTTGCAGTTTTGCGTCAGAGGTCCTGAGTGGTTAACCAGGCTTGTTGGCCAGTCTCATTCCCATCTCCATGGAAAACACCTGAAGAACCTGAGTGGTTGAGTCATTAGCAGGAGTGGTGGAGTTCTCGAGAGTGACTGGTATGCACTTGATATTTGCTGCTGTGACCAAGTCTTAACAATGTAAAATAGCCTTTTGGTAACACCTCTGTAGGTTTCCATTTCAAGTGAGGGGGGTTATATTTTACATTTATCTGGTCTAATTTCTTATGCTTGTGCATATCGGGTGCAAACTTACATACAGTAGGACATAGCAGTCGAAACTTTTGTGGATCACAGAGCTCAGTTAACACTAGAGTCTGGATGCTGGCACACATTTCTTGAATCCGTATTAACTGCTCTAAATGCAGCTAGAAACACAACACTGAAACCTTATCAGCAAAGATAAGGCAAACATGTCAGCTAACAGTTCACGTATTGACACATCCAGCAGACAAGGAGCAACGCTAACATTCATTCAAAGTTTTGTTTTGGCCACCTGGTGAATCCAAGTCCAGTGTTCTCTTTCCTTTTTAGCTCAGATCTACAAGTTCCTGAGAAAAAAATGTCTCTTTAGCTGCTGGATGTCCACCACCAGCTAAATGCTAATGTTGTCCACTATTTGGTGCTGGACAGATACTGTACAGTGGATTTATCACAGCTATAGCAAGCTACTAAGGCTGGAAACAGTGAAAGTGGAAAGAATGAACCAATCAGCTAACGCTCCACATCCCAGCACCTTGGAAGGCTGGAATGACAGCATTGGCACACAAGTGATGAGCAAACTTTTGATGAACTTTTATGTTTATGCTGTCCCATAAAGGCATGACCATGTCATGAGGCTCAGAAGTGCAAAGAATTTCAGAAGGTATTTGTCCCCAGCGATGTGTTGATAAAGAACTGTCTGTCCACATTCCTTACCATCGCTCTAACCACTGTGCGTCAGTCTTCCTCTGAAGTCTTTGAGTTCCTGAATCCAGAGGCCAAATGCTGGACTTCTATGAATTGTCAGAGATTTCTAGTTTGTATTTCATTCGACGGGAGCAGGGACTCATTAGCCAACACTTCTCTGCCCATAGCTGTTCTTTACTGATAGATTCCATTGACTACCCAGAGTCCATCAGCCACTATCTTTGTTCATAATGGCTATGTCAGATTAATACAGTTTCTTCACTGGTCCAGTCACTCAAAGCATCAACAGCAGTGATACACCTGACAGGTGTTCACATGGCGGGAAAGCAGACGTGAAAATATTCAGTGGAATTCTGACAGAGAGTCTTACGCAATTAGAAGAGCTCTTCATAGCACACTCTTAGTCTTGTTCATGTGATGTCTCAGTTGACCTTAAATTCGACTGATAATGTGCCACGTATCATGAACAAACTGGACTGTTTTTAAATACAAAAGCTTCATAATAGAGACTAGAACGTTAACAATGTCTGCTCAAAGGACATGTCAGGTGTAGATGTTGCTGGCTTTGCAGGCTGGGCTAATAAATGATACCTTCACTATCAACAATGAAAGGTGTGATGGGGCTAGTCCATTTAGGGCCTTATATGTAAGTAGGAGAATTTTAAAGTCTATTCTGAATTTTACCGGAAGCCACTGAAGAGAAGCTAAGATAGGGGAGATATGATCCCTCTCTATGGGATATTGGGTGGGTAACTGTAATGGAAGCGCAGAGAGGCGTGCAGGACTGCAACTCTGCCTCCTGGTCTCAACTCTGGGTTGTCAGGGTTTTGGTTTAATAAGAAAGTCAGTCAGATTTCTAGATAAGAGAGCTGCTCCATCCAAAGTGGGATGAATGCCGTCTCTCCTAATGAGACCAGGTCTTCCCCAAAATGTCTGCCAATTATCTACAAAGCCCACATTGTTTGCTGGACACCACCTCGACAGCCAGCGATTGAATGATGACATGCGGCTAAACATATCATCACTGGTCAGATTGGGTAGGGGTCCAGAGAAAACTACGGAGTCCGACATAGTTTTTGTGAATGTACAAACTGATTCTACATTAATTTTAGTGACCTCCGACTGGCGCAGTCGAGTGTCATTACTGCCGACATGTATTACTATTTTACTGTATTTACGCTTATCCTTAGTCAGCAGTTTTAGATAAGATTCAACGTTGCCCGCTCTGGCCCCAGGAATGCATTTGATTATGGTCGCCACACTTCTTCAACTTTCTGGTCAAGCGACAAGACCATCGCTGTTTCTTTTTTTCCTGTTGTAACCAGATCCACAGGGATAGCTGTACCAAATTTCTTCACCCAATTCCCATGGAAGTAGGAACAGACTTTGTCAAGGAGACGGTTTACACTGTTTTCCCAATCAAGTGGACTCTGCTGTTTGTCCCCACTGTCAGTTGAGAAAATCAGTGCGCCATATCCGCCAGAAGAGCGCACAATGGCCCCCCCAGCTTCAGCCAAGGACGCAAAAGCAAAGTTTATGTCTGAGCAGAGGCTAAGATAGTGTGGTCCAGTTACTGTTTGTTGACTGTGTTGTTGTTACATGGTATATGGTTTATTCACACTCAGCACTTTGTGGCAAGTGCTTTTGTCGAGCCTACTGCCGCCAAGCCAATGAACTGAGATTTTACCAGACTGGTGCCTGGGCAGCCGGACGTCGGTTTGCCTGCCTTGTTGCCATGTTTCGGGGTGTCTCTGTAGCACTGCTCTGTTTGCTGCTGTTTTCTCTCTATTTCCTTTCTTTTACCATCCCACCTACACACACTGTCACACATCCACAGAGTGTAGAGATTGCCCCCCACACACATACACACAGTGTTGTTTGGGGGTTAATTGAATAATGTATTGTTAATTTTTATAACTTTTGTAAATAAATTCTGTTTTATAGCTTAATTGGTTGTTATTTGTGATTATTTGCATATTGGTGCAACAACTGTTGGATTCTGACAGCGAGTGCTCAGATTTAACCCTTCACTATTCACTTGATTAGTAAAAGAGTACTGAGCTGAATCAAGAACAGCGTGTTCATCAGTCCAATGGGACTTAAACTCATCTCAGTATATTTAATGTTAGACAATATTTCTTCACCAAAACACACCCTGGTGTCAACATAGAGTTTTGGTAACAAACACTGTTATTGAGCTTGAGTAAAGCGCACAGAGTAAAAAGTCTCCAGTCTCCTCCTCTTGAGCAGCTCATTCTTTGAAGCAATGACTGTTTTATTCTGTTTGGTGACTTCTTTTTGGGGGGACAGTGAAGTACAGAAAAACTATAAAGTTGTACTAGTATCAGTACATTCAAAATCCTGTTTGTGTATTTTCCCAGTCACACACTGCTTTTGTTTTTGATGAATTCCTGCTCAATATCATACATTCCCTGCTGATTTTATGACATAAAAATAGAACAATCAATAAGTTCTTTTTTTTGCACAGATACATGTAGCTTATTGTTTGGAATTAGTAATTATCTTAAATCTTGCTTAATTTGTAAATAAAATCTCTTTGTGTTTTACAGAAAGATTTCTGAAGTGGAGGGGGGAGATGTAGTCAGTAATGTTCTGGCTAGAGATCCTCCTTGATAAGACAGCAGCAGTGGCATTCCTCATCCTATCCTCCACCATCTCTCCATCTCAATTCGGCCTCCTTTCTATCTCTCAACTTGTATCCCTGCTGTCTGTGTTTTTTTTCCCCCTCTGTCCACAGACATGAACGTGTGCGCTCACACACATACACACAAGCACACACATACACATACACACACACAAAGGACAGCCCTCTCTCTGTGTTGAACTAGTTGCTATTGATTGAAACTGAGGAGATGTCTGAGGAGGAGAGTACTGTTCAGGGCACAGGGAATAGACTACCCTCAGCACTCAGCTAATAGATAGCACAGATTGCCATGGTGTATATGTGTGTGTCTGTGTGCGACAGTACAGATTGCCTGGTGCAAACTGTTAGGCAGAGAAGTCTGTCTTTTCACAGGCTCCATTGACTGAAGCACAGCATGGAAATGCTTCAAGCTTGATGATAGGGCCAATAACAGGCTGGCCTGATGTGGCTGAATAAGCCCCACCAGAGCCTAGCAAGCAGGGAAATACAATTTGGTAAATAGTGATGGTTACTTGTGTGAGACAAATAACCTATTTGGCGAATAATCAAGACAGCTGCCGGGCAAAAAGGTAGGTGGCAAACTGGACACAGAAGTGGATCAGTGTTGTGCAGGTAGGAGCAGATTTGGTTATTAGCATACTGAAAAAACTGTTGACAAATAATGTCAATTATGACACACCACCCTGTTAAGCAGGGACCAATAACCAAACTGGAAAAACAGTCTCGATTTGGTGAGAAGTGTCAGTACCTGAACAATGAAGGCTTGAATCCGAGCACTAGCTGTCAGAATCCAGCAGCTGTCACTCTAATATGCTAATAACCACAAACGACAACCAGTTAAGCTATAACAGAATTTAACAAAAGCACCATTATTTTACAATCAACACTACTTCCAATAAATAAAAATCTGTTACGGACCTACAACTAAACAACAAACAGAAGAAACTATTTTAGTGTGTATGTGTATAGGAGAAAGGGGGAGAGAAAGAGAGTAAAGATGGCGGGAAAGTTCACGTGAATGATATGCCTCACCAGGTTCAATATGGCGGCTCAACCATGAGGGTTTGAACAAAGAGAACGGGGAACAAAAGGGGGGTACAATGTGGTCTATGTCTAACAGAGAGATGGAGCAAACCTGAGTTATGCTACCATGTGAGCCCTTCACTCAGAAGGTTGTGGATGTCTGAAGTGGGTGTAAGAGTGTTAGTAAGAGAGGAAAAGGAATAGAGGAAGCAGAAAAAACATCCTATCACTGAGGTGTAATAAACTGGGTTATTTTACCACACTGGTCCTTCAACTGGTAAAATATCAGTTGGCTGGCAGCAATAGGCTCAACAAGAAAACATTCGTGCTGAGTGTAAAGATAACAAGCAAATCAAATGTTCTAAATTTAGCAAACAAAGGACGCGGTGGTCCTATAATAACCAAGGAGACACAGTGGTCCAACAACAAAGCACAGGGAAAAAGCATGGAAGTGCGCATCGGATGCTTTTATCACCTGGATGAAGTTACTGGGGATCCCTTTGACTTATGTCTAATGAGAGGACAAAGTTTGAATCTGAACCAAATCTTTGAGGTTTGGAGCTCATTTAAACAAAGGATTGCAAAGCCCTGGCTTCAGGCTTCTGGTATGACATACAGGCCTCTATTGTTTTAATCTCATCAGATGAGATGAGACTGGCATGAGATCCCAACATCAGCAAATGAAAGAACACATACTCACGGAAGAGTCTTGCAAATGTGTTTTGTGTTTTTTGCAAAATTAGGGCAAAGTCAGGTTTCTCTACTCATCTGTGGACTTCAGATGAATTAATATGTACAATTTCTTGTCATCTAAAGGCAAATGTTTTTACCTTTTCTAAAAGGCTTCACTTGCATGAAGGTACAAAAAATCTGCTATAGTAGTCTCCAGGCTGCATCCCACTGCCTACCTGATGTCTCTCCAACAACTCTTCCTTTTTTGCATGTCTTTATAGTTGCAAAGTAATGACTTACATTTAAGTCTCTCCTTGAGAGCACAGTGTTATACTAGGTTGCTCAAATGATCATGACGAGGTGTGCAGTGAATGAAAAATAGTTCAAACTGCATATTCTCATACTTCCGCACATCTGGCCAATCAGTGTGTAAACTAAGCATGTGTATGAGATTGGCTATTACAGAAAGTTGCTGGACTGAGTCCCAACCATAAATTTGCAATTGGAAAGGAGAATTCACACTCTATTGGACAATACAACAAGCACTTTGTTTGAAACATAGCATACATCGCCTTCAGGGTACAGACAAGGGAAAAGACAATGAAACCCATACACACCTGGCTTTCACAATATCAGTAGAGTCATAAATCAGATCATAAAGAACCCAGCTACCAAGCTTATGAAGTCACAAACACAAAAATTTTATGATCCAGTTGATAACAACATTTTGTAAATAATGTAAGCACATAAATATTTATCACTATAATTTACAAAATGTTTGTAAGAGAGGGAGCAAGTATCATGTTAAAGTAATATGTATGCTAATTCGGGTTAGGTGCTATTGATGTTTATCTCATTCACCTGTTTCTAACACCAGGACATCCTGTACTACATTTATTTTCAAAGGCAACGGTAACAGCAATATTTTTGTTCCATCAGAAATGGAACATATCACTGTTTAATGAGTGTGAATGAATGACCTATCAGTTAGAAGCCTCATAGTACCACAGAAAGTATACAACTGTCGGCTGCCATCTGTTTTCAGATACAACCCTAATAGATATTTTAAAAATCTGTTTTATTTTGAAAAGAAATAAAACACTCAAAACATAAAACATAAAACACTCAAAACCTTTATGGTGAAAGAATTGCATATGTGTGTGGAATTACATTTTCTAACCTTTTATTTTGTCAGAATCTTTAGCATAATTTTATTACTGAATTATTATGCTTTTTTATTATACTGGTTGATTTTGACATTTATTTTTTTTCTGATACAATTTTATTATTTTTCCCATTTCATTTTTCTGTAAAATGCAGCTGCTAAAAGTGCTCTTCAGCATATTCTCACTATAAAATCATTAAATCAATACGAACAAATGTAAGTCATCCCCGTGTGCCACAACTAAATATTTCTGACATTTTTATGAAGTGCAGCCCCACATCACATCAACAACAACCTTCAGATTGGATATTGATTCTAATGATCTCTTTTTTGGGGCTGCAAGAGTTTGAATCTTAATAAAGTGAAGAGAAATGCAGCGCATTCTCAATTTCAAGAAAACTTTATGCAGAGCCCTTGGGAAATTCAGTGGTAATATGATAGATTTGTTGGGTTCCTCATTCATGAAACAGATTGCAATGAACTATTTTTTAACCGTCGTGAATCTTTTTATACATTTGTTTCAATCTCTCTGGGGCAGCAGTCTACTTTATGGTGGGGCTGTAATCTCAATTAAATATGAACTCTTCAAATGAAGTGTACTGCTGCATAGAGGCTATAACTTTGAAAAAAAAGAAGAAATGAAAGAAAGAATCAAGCCTTCTTTCATTAAGGTTGGCCTAATAATTCTCAATTAACATGTTCCTCCTACCAAAGCCCTGGAGTCAGTATGCACACAGAAATTATAAGGCATCTGAAGGGGAGAGTTTCATGATTTTTTTTCTAAAATGTAATTATTATACGGCATTTTCATGATGAGTATACTTCAGTATAATATCACAGGAAAAAATGTGATTTTGTCAAAAGTGTAGCGTCGCTGACGCAGAGAGCTGAACCCCAATGCAAAGTCACAACAAGGCTGGGAGGCAGGAATCCGATACAGTATTCTTTAATATAAACAAAAAAAACCCCCTCAAAACAGGAACACACTTACTGTGGCAAGGGACCAACAAAAACTGTGGCAAAAATCATGGCAAGAAGAAACAAGATAATCCTGGCGTGAAAACATGAAGACAGCAAAAAAACGATCCAACAAAGAGTGACGGGGAAGACAAGGACTAAGATAAGGACAAGACAATAAGACACAGGTGCAACACATTACGGAAGGAGAAAGTAATCAGGATAACCAAAAGCAAAGCTACATGAAAAGGAGACACATTAGGTTATTTTTGAAAGTGGCACTTTCAAAATAAAACAGGACATGCCAAAAACCTGGAACATAATACATGGAAACACATGACAAGACAAACATGAAACATGACACATGGACTAAAAAACTAAAAACCAAAAGACAAAGCATAACCTAAACACAAGGCGTGATGGAACCCCCCCCCCCCCCCCCCCCCCCCACCTCTAAGGAACAGTTCCCAAACCAAAAATAAGAAGGCCAGGCAGCGTCTGTTCCACCTCAAACGCCTCAGAGACTTCAGGCTCCCCCTCAAGGTGCTCAGGAACTTTTACACCTGCACCACTGAGAGCATCTTGAGTGGGAGCATCACCACATGGATGGACAGCTGCACAGAGCAGGACCTCTTGGCCCTGGACTACCAGAACAACTCTACCTGACCTGCAGGACATTTACATCAAACAATGCAGGTTGAGGTCCTCTCCCTGCTGCCGTCAGGCCGTCAGTTCTGCTGCCTGAGAACCAACACTGAGGATGAGGAAAAGCTTCTTCCCTCAGGCCATCCGTCTGCTCAACAGTGAGCGTTTAGCTGGACAATCCTCCTCCCACCTGCACTAGATGTAAGTACTGTACATTTTTAGTTTAGTTATATATACACACACATGAGGTTTCTATTTTATTATATTTAAACTTACTGCTCCCGGGACCAGAGTCCTAATTTCATACCATAAACATGTGAATGTGAGCTGGTATGACAATAAAGTTCCTTGAATCCTTGAATCCTAAATACTCATCTTACTTACCTATTTTTGGTAGCAGGAACAAAGAAGATTTCACATTGTACTGTGTATGATTGTGTGTGTGACAAATAAAACTTGTATCTTGTATGTGCAACATACTGTAGGGTTAGATGTTGTGCAAGGGTCAAACAGTTCTTATTTTACTAAGCTCAATATTAAAAAGCAGTGAGTTGGGTTGCTAAGTAGCCATATTTTGAAAACCCATAATCACATTTTCAAGAATGTCATGAGATATTTCCACCGAGTTTCATAGATCATACAAAGCCATAGAAATTATTTTCCCATTATCTCCATTATCCCTATTATCTCATTTCCCCATTATCCTGAAGGAAATACTTAATTTCTTTATGGCTATGGACAAATAAAAAGAAATGAAATCTTCTGGTAGCTGTGTGTAGAGGGGATTTCAATAAGATGCCTCATCATGAATAATAACACTGAGGCTGGAAATTTATTTTTAGACTCAAAATGCACCTGCAGTTTAATGAGAATTGTGCTGCACGGCATCAAAATCAACATGGAAAGTACTTACTGCTGCTTTAACTGTATTTTTCAAGGTTATAGTTGGTTACTGGAAATACCAAGAAAAAAATTATTTATTTAACCTAGCAATAAAATACAGAAATAAAACCAAAATCCCATTAGGCAAGAAGACAGCACAGAGGAACTGTCTTACTCATTAAGGGTCAGTATGAGCTGGCTCTATTCAATCTGCAGGATTTATAATGTGGCTCGTGGTTTCCTGCTATTCTCAAGCCTCTTGTCAAGTCAGTAATAAGATACATACATACCAGTTAAATGAAAACATTAATTCATAACTGCAACATACGCACTGACAAATTACAAAGAGGAATTTAAGGCCTGTGATGTGAACAATGTACTGTACAGTATGCAATTCCCCTGAAAGACCTGCAGATTAATTAACAAAATGTCTTCAAATATAAGCCCATCAAAAACTATGGTTGCAGTGTGTATTATTGTTATTTTCCTTTAGATCCTACACTGCCTGACCGCAACATGTTGGTCTGGAAATGAAGGGAGAAGAGGATGTCTGATGTCGTGAATTTCAACAGGCGTCATGGTGTAAAACCACTCAGGAACTTGTCGTCAGGAGAGCAGGTGTGGATCACTGACACCAAAACATCAGGGACAGTCATCCAGAATCATACCTCTCTAAGATCCTACCTTGTGGATGCGCCTCATGGGGTGGTGAGACGCAAACAGCTGAATGTTGATTAAAAAAGAGAAAATAAAGTTTGTCACATGTTCATGTTGAAATGTTACTGTTGCATGGAAAATGTATGGATTTATGTAAGGCGATTTAAGATTTGGAAAATATGATTTAAGAAGATAGGGGACAGAAACTGCAACAGTATATGAAGTGAGACTTAGTTTATTACAGTGTTTAACAATGTGTTAACAACTGTTTTCCCTCGACAGGTAGAAATAGACTTTTAAGAAAAATGTTAGCACTTTGTTCTAAAAAAAAAAAAAAAAAGGGAGATGTGGTATATCTGAATGTATATGTTTTGCATAGAATGAGACAAGGTGATCTTGGATGTGTTTTGAGTGTGGCCAAATGGTGTCATGCGAGTGGAGCATGTGGGGGGTGGAAGAAAAGAAAGAAGTAAGGAAAATAAGAAAAGAAAATAAAAAAATGTGCTACTGATGTTAGGACACAGTTCGTCCCTCGCTTACTTCTTTTATAAATAGAAGATACGACAGTGACCAGACACTTTTAGTGTGTGGGTTACATAAGAATGCTTTGAATGAGAATGATTTTGCTCTTTGGCTTAGTTAGGTCCGTGTACCTTCCGTTCATTCAATTTTCAATTTAGAAACGCAAATCGGAAAACAAAAAACTTTTTTCTTTTCTCAATATATGTAGCAGGTCGTTTTCCATTCCAATACAGCCATATATTGGATTTTGTGTTGTTTTTCTATTACGGATTTTTTATATTCTTTGATAAAGACCAAGAATTAAATTTGTGTTAATCCAAAATACAAAAATGCAGGGATTTTTTTTACATGTTTTATTACAACGTGAACCGGAAGCAGTATACCGCGAAAGTTTTTTAGCCTTTTTCCCGCGATTACCGCGTCTTTTGCAGTTTTAGCAAAACAGTAGCAGATTCGGTTGGGAACGAGTTTGAATCCTGGAAGAGATGGTGTCCCTCAAGCCCTACGGGAATTTAATAAGAGAAATGATAGCTCAAAATCTCTCGCACGCGGACATTTCCACAAATTTATTACAGTTAGGTGTGCAGCAAGGATGTTCTGAAATGAGTGTCAGGAGATTTTGTGCACATCACAACATTTCCAGGAGGGGACAGGTATCCGACACGCAATTAGAGGTTGCTATCAGCAGGGCAATAAATCAGGTAGGTTATTATGGTTTTCTTCGATTTACAGAGGTGGGTAGTAACAAGTTAGATTTACTCTGTTACAAGTCATCTACCTTACTTGATTAGGTTTTTGGATAAATTGTACATTTAAGAGCAGTTTTACATCATCTCCGTACTTTTACTTGAGTAAACTCGTTCAGCTACACCAGTGCTTCTCAATTATTTTCTGTTGCGCCCCCCCCCCCCCAGCAAGAAGAAAACAATTCGCGCCCCCCCAACTCTCCGCCGCGACTATAAATAATAGTAATAATAATATGTAATAATATTTAATAATATGTAATAATATGATGCTAACAGTGCTCGCTGGTTTACTGAAGTAAAATTCACAAAGCAGGATGATTGTTGGCAATATTCGGCACGTTTTCGCTGAAAAAACGGCTTATCAGCATGATTGGAATGTAATGTCTTCAAGTGGCGCCTTAATTTACATGGCTTCATACTGTCCGCTGCCAGCATGTTTAGACACACTAAACACACCGGTCTTTCCTCGTCTTCCACTGTAGTCACTGTGAAGCCAAGCGCTACATATGCGTCGTCATATTTCCTCATCTTAGCTTTCGGGTGAGTTACTTTTGTTTCATTATCTTCGTCTCTCT
This sequence comes from Scatophagus argus, assembly GCF_020382885.2. Taxonomy (NCBI): domain Eukaryota; kingdom Metazoa; phylum Chordata; class Actinopteri; family Scatophagidae; genus Scatophagus; species Scatophagus argus. The sequence goes on along the minus strand of NC_058508.1, from coordinate 1,504,775 downwards.
CCGCCTTTCTTTTCATCCCTGTTAAAAATTTCTTCATGTTGTCTCTTAAGGGTTCGTTTACTGGACTTCATATCGCCTGCTCGGTGCAAAAAAAACGCTACACCATAGAGCTAATACTCCTTGCGCACACTCTGACAATGAGAGCGCCACTGCCAACTACTGTAGTGGATGTGCAATTACACTTTATTCTAGTACGGCAAAAAAAGCATGTTCTCCAGGGTCACAGGGGGGCGCGCCCCACTATTTGAGAAGCACTGAGCTACACTGAGCTAGTTACTTTTCTTTTTACCCATTCAGGATTCTACCCATCAACCCATCGTTAACACCCCCCCGTTTTTTTTCTGAGGTGACAATTTGAGTACATTTTTTGGCTACTCTATCCACCTCTGTTTTATATTTTATATTTCACATAGACTTGGCCTACATGTCACGGCTTATGTTGATTCATCAGACAGGGTCAACATATGGCCGAAAGATGATGACCGGGTACCTGTCTGCAATGGGAGTGGTTGCTGGTGAACGCCGGGTGGGGAATATTTTGAGAACAACTCATTGTCCCTATCACGAAATGCGCAAACGTGTAAGTATCTTTTGAGAGCCTTTAATGTTGTGGTATTTGGTATAATGTATTTTACTAGCTAACTATTACTTGCTTTTTCCCCCAAAGGGTGCACGTAACCTTAACCCCGTCCCCTACAGTGCTGCATACATGGGACACAAAGTCCACATTGACCAGAATGAAAAATTGGTCATGTTCGGAGTGACACATGTTCTCGCAATGGATGGGTACAGCAGTAAGGTGGTTGCCCACGCAACCATGCCTGTCAAAAATAATCTCACGATCTATGAAGATGTTTACAGGTTAGTACAGTGCTTCTCAACCTTTTTTTTTCTTGCTTCAATACACCCTTTGTGTGATTTCTGAGTCCAAGTACCCTCTAGGGCAAACTCTCTCACTGTAGTGGAAAAGTTAGCAGTGTTAATACAATAGGGACATAGCCTGAAGCCTCACACATTTCCACTTCAAATTATTTGAGAACAATAAATCATGTCTATTGTTTTTGCTGCAAAATGCCATCTCAATAAATTAGAATGAATATGCTAATTAATCGAGTTTCACCTGTAATTGTGCACGCAATGCACTGGTAGATTGCAATATCCTTGGTCTATCCTACATTGCAGACTTAACATTTGATGAGTCAACATCTGATTGAGTCATGTTTCACTATTTTATAGATCAGCAGTTCTTGAATACGGGATGTGGGACCAGGTCAGGGTGGACCATGGCCGGGAATTTTACTTGACCCTCTACATGCAGGAGATGCTGTCTAACCACAGACATAACTTGCAAAGGCAACCATATCTCCAAACTCAGTCGACAAAGGTGAGGTAACGGTCTCCTTAATGTATAAAATGTGCTTTGTTTATGCCCGAAATGAGATGCTTTGGAAATGTTACTCAGATGTTATGTACTGAACAACAAAACAACAAACTCGAGCAATGATTGTTATTGGAATATATAGCTATTTAACACTTTTTAAAACAGAATATATCACTTAACCTTAACCAGATGCCTCCCCATCCTACTGTTTAGATTCCCAATCAAAAGTTTTACATCTGATATAATCATGTTTCCTCTCACCATGTTGATTTTGCAGACTAAATTGAGTGGAATTTTTTTTTTAATTGAGTGTTATTATATAGTGTATATATAATATGTAAATGTAGTCCTTTGTCTACAGAATCATACGGTGGAGAGAATGTGGGTAGAGATTAACAACCGGGTAAATTACCCATTGAAGGAGGCCCTCATGCAGCTGCAGGATCAGGAAGTCCTCGACATGGACGACAATGTCACCAGATACTGTACATCTAACCTTACTGCCGAGCTGTGCAAGATTGGCCTAACAAGAGCTGTACTTGCATGGAATACACACAGAATCCCCAGTGAGTTACATAAAAATAAAAAACATCTAACACAGTTGACAGTGTATTCAAACAATAACTGACATTTTGTGACTTTGCTTCACAGGCAAAGGAACACCCAATCATTTGGCAGCAGGAGGATGTCCAAAAAAAGTAGGAGATGAGTTGTTGCCACATGCCTCCCAAGCAGCTGACATGTACCAGCAGGATGTTGGCTCTTCACTTACTAGAGTCTCCTGTTTTGGAACTGACCCCTTCACAACTGAGGATGACAAAATGTCAGCAGAGCAACGTTTTGCTGAGGAGTATTCTGATATTTCAGTTTTATTAGACAACGCTGTAAACTATAACTTTGCACCTTTTCAGGATGCATTGATGCTTCTGATAAACATTACGCAGCAATATGCATGAAAATGTCAGAGACAAGTTGCTTCTGGATATACTGTGTATTCTTTTAATTGCAACCACAATCGAACACTTGCTACCATAACAGTGTTGAATATTAAACGATGTTCCCCACCCAGTGAACATAATTTTACAAAGTGCAACATGAAATTAAAAAAAGATCTGTATCCTCTACAGCTGTTGAACAAGTGCAAAATTCCAACTGACTTTGAACAAGGCAATTAGCCAGATGTACTATAACAGAGGTAATCAGGTTTAAATCACTGAACGTGATACAATCACACTGAAAAGGTTAATCCATCTTAATGACACCACCCAGTATGGAGAGAACATTGTCAAGACTGGTCAGCCTGTGTGCATTGACAGAGAACTCATCTGCCCTGCATTTGAGGCACTGGTCAGATGTCAGCATCCACTGGTCAACGCAGTTTTTGCAGCCAACAAAGCTTTTGCAGCAGACAGCAATCACAGGTTCTTCCATGAGCCCTTTTTGATGAAGAAAATGAAAAGGCCAATACACATGCAAGATTAAAGTTCAACATATTACCTTCTCTTTACGTTATCTACATATTACATATGTTTAAAAGCTTGGCAAGCGACAGTTTCACTTTAACATGCAAAAATGAATTAATGCTTGATTCACTTGGCCATTCAATCTGATCCTGCTTAAAGGTAGACTTTAATATAGATCAAACAACAGACCTTTGCACACAATACAGCCAAAGGCCTCCTTCATGTGTGTTATCATGGTGTTGGTCAGAACCAGCATAGCGCCCCTGGTGTCGCTGGCCTGTGTTGATAGGTCCTTCAGGACTGTGGTGACTTCACTCAGTCCTTGAGCAGCCAAGATCACTTCTTCTATTTTATCATGAACTTCCTGAAGACTTGTGGAGTCCATATCTTTAAGACTACAAGGAGAGACAAAAATACACAACAAAATTGTACAATATTCACAAGTTCTGTTCAGATAAGCTTTTTTTCTAAGAGATGGTACTTAAAACAAAATGAAAGACAAATATCAGTTGGCCGTAACTAAAATGTTTACCTCAGTTTCTTTGCCTTTGTTCCTTTCTGGAACTCATGGAAGATCTGCTCTGAGACAGCAAGAAACTTTTTTGCATTTTGCTTCCAATACTTGGAGCCTAGCAAGAGAGGAAGACAAATCTTTGAACACATATAATGTAAACACATTTGCAGCAAAACAGAACCCTTTGCGGGTCAAGAAAATTATGAGACAAAGAAAGACCAGTATAGATGGGCATGTAGTTGATCAAACAAACTATTATTGTGTAATTATTCATTTTTCAATTAGTACCTCTTGTCCCTTCGGAGTCCACAATCTCATTTCCCTGGGCATCGGTCAGGATGAGAGGGTCATCACTCTGCGGGGCATCATGTATTTTTGCAAGGATACCTGTGGTTGTGGCTTCAAACTCAAACAGTCTGAGAACAACCATACGAGTAGGCTTCAGTTTCCCCTGGCTGAGCTCAGCGATGAAGACAGACCTAGAAAGATTAATGTGGGAATAGTTTACATCAAGTCAAATCAATTAATTCCATCTTAAACACATAGTCTACATTACAATTGATGCAATTACAATTGATTCAAGTTTTTAAATTATCTTGGTTACAAAGGATCTCAAGAATTGCAAAAAGAAATACAATTATGATGATTTATTCATATGTAGCTTTGTAGTTAATTGTAAGATGAGATGAAAGTGTAGGTACCTTTGGAAGGTGTTACTCATGCTTGCTCGGGGGGGAGTGGGAGCTATAGCCTGAGCAGGTGACCCTAGAGCAGCAGTGGGCTGTGCTGTACGGTGGAACTGGAAACGGTTCTGGCCTGACAATGGATGACTCTGCTCGGCAACTGGTAGACCAATATCATCCCCATGAACCTCATAGTGGCCACGATGTTTGAGGTCCAAGCAGCTGAAATGTCCAGCTGATCCCGGGAATATGGCCACATTGTCATCATCAGTTATGTACAAGCTAGGAGCATATACCTTTGAAAAAAGCATCAGCTAAATGTTAATTACAGATATGTAAAACCTACCTAACATTTATTTCTTTTGATATTCATTGTTCTAATATTCTATTGCTCCGCCCCAGCTGTCACTCAAACACACCCCGTCTCTCTCTCTCTCTCTCTCTCTCTCTCTCTCTCTCCCTCACACACTCACGCACGCACGCACCCCGGAATGCTGAGAAAACTTCAGCAGGTTTTCCCATTAATGTTTGAACTCCAGCTTAATTTGCACTTCAGATTAGTTTCACTACAGCATCCCCCCGCATGTAGCGCGCTCACGCACACCTTCACATTATTTTGTAAATAAGCTTATACTTTTAAATTTCAATGATTTTACATTGAGGAGCCTTTATCAGTCGGCTAGCCGTGTGTTGTGCAGAGCATCCTCTGGTCCTAGCATGTTCTCCAAGCAAACGAAAGGTGTTACCTACCTGGAATATTCTAGCGATTTTATCTCCAATCATGTCGCTCTCCTTAAGGGTTATCCTTTTGTTTCCTTTAAAAAGGATAAAACTCGAGTCCATAGTGCAGATGAATTGTGAATGCACCAACACCAGTAAGGTACACGGACGCACTGTTTCCTGCACGTCCAGCAACACGGATCACTCCGCGCAATTACTTATTTTATTTCCGGGCCACAGACAGGAAAGCGTAAAAATTGAGAATTGAAAATGGAAATACAGAAGTTCGAGGCCTTCCCCGAAAACTAACTTTTGGATAGGAAAATGCAATAGTTTTCTTTTAAAAGGGTCATTAAATTGATTGTCCGATGTTTGTTTAAGAAATGGAAATAGAAAAAATGCCCCGTTTTTTGTTTTCCGATTTGCGTTTCTAAATTGAAAATTGAATGAACGGAAGGTACACGGACCTAGTTAGTTTATTGTTTTTCCCTTTTTGTTTTGTTTGATTTTTTTTTTTTTTTGGAACAAATTGTTTCTTTCGTTGTTGATTTAGCTGACGGTTGGTGTTAAGTTTGTTCTATTATTCTCTGTTATTTTATTATAGTTATATATATATTTTGTTATGGTGTTGTGTGTGTGTTTGTGTTTAAGTATACGCCTTCTGCTTTTAACTGTGTTATCACAACTGCCTGAGTGCCCCCCCCCCTTCATATGCGCTATTATAATTTTGTTTGTTTCTTTTCCGGGGCAGCACTCTGGTGGTGGTTCCCTTTTCACTCCCTATAATCTGGCGTGGCACATGGTGATTTGGTTTGTAGTGGTTTTCCCTGGTTTGAGCTGTATCGCTTCCCTCCGTGTTTTTTTTTTTTTTTTTAACGTGTGTCTTAGTCTGTCTGCCAAAGCCAGCGCTAGTCCTGTCCCTGCCATTTTGTTTATTTTTCGTTACCGCATTCAGCCTTAGTTTATTATTTTGACACTCAGGCCAAAGACTCTCTACATCTTTGCTTTATTTTAAAAATTGTTGATTTGTCATAAATAAATATTGTTTATAATTGGAAGTCCATCACGTGTCCTGTTTGTGTAGCGAATCTGTGTGATAAACGTACAGGTCAAAGTTCATTTCTTGGGGTGCAACTCCCCAGGTGGCGTTGTCGGGGTGTTGTTCACGAGTGAGGGAAGATGGGAGCGTGAGATTGACAGGCGGATTGGTGCAGCGACAGCAGTAATACGGTCATTGTATCGGTCCGTCATGGTAAAGAGGGAGCTGAGCCGTAAGGTGAAGATCTCAATTTACCAGTCAATCTACGTTCCTACTCTCACCTATGGTCACGAACTTGGGGTCATGATCAAAAGAACGAGATCTCAGATACAAGCGGCTGGAGTAAGCTTTCTCCGCATGGTGGCAGGGCACTGCCTTAGGGATAGGGTGTGGGGCTCTGTTACCTGGGAGGAGCTCGGAGTAGAGTCGTCTGTTTCGGATGCTCCCTAGACGCCATCCTGGGGAGGTGTTCCGGGCATGCCCCACCGAGAGGAGGCTCCAAGGAAGACACCTTGGGGTGCACCCGGAAGAGCTGGAGGAAGTGTCTGGGCAGAGGGAAGTCTGGGCATCCCTGCTCAAGCTGCTGCCCCCAAGACCCGGTCCCGGATGAAGCAGAAGAAGATGTATGGATGGTATGCGCTACAAATTTTTTGTACAGTCGACTGAGCTGGATCCACAGACTGACTGACTGTCTGTCTGATGGTCTGATCGATTGCCCCACCAGCACTGTGAGTACTTTTTGTAAAATATGGCAGATGGACTGTGATTATGGATGCTAAAAAAAAAAAAAATTGAATGTCGGCCTTTTCTTTTGTTTTTGGTTGAAGCGCCACGGTAAAACTTGGAGTGGATTTTTGAGTTACGTTTGTGCTGCACTGCGCTATTGAACTGATCTGGTGTCTATGGTATTGGGGAAAACCTGGAACTGAGGTAAATGAGGTACATGAAACTGAACTGAACTGTACTAGGGTTACTAATAATAGGGTTAGGGTTAGTAATAACTAATAATACTAATAAGACTACAACAAAAAATCGCTCTATAAAGAGGAAAAACTAGGACCCGAACTACAAAACTCAACTAGAAACTAAACTGAGCTATGAAAAGTGCAACAAAAAATCACTATTAACAGAGGAAGCTACAAAGAGCTTTCAAAGCAAGAGACTGAGGCTGTGGCAAAGAACGCTGGCGTGATCACACTAAGGACGAAACACACTGGCACAAGACAAGGGTAACGCAGACTATTTCAAACACATGAGGGTAATAGGAAACAGGTGAATACAATCGGGTAATTGGGGAGACAATCAGACTGCAGATACATGAGGAAGGGCAAGTGACCTGAAATGAGAGGAGAGTTACTTTTCAAAATAAAACAGGAAATGACAAGACATAAACCCAAAACAAGACAATACCTCACCGCGGTGTGACAGGCTCCGATGTTTGAAGGTAGATCAGTACCAGCTGAGGTCAGGTGTTGAATTTTTTCTCTAATGTTTAAAATCTTGTTATGAAAAAGGTCATAAACTCATTGTTGCTAAGGGTTACAGGGATACAAGTCAGCGTGGCTACAGTGCTGAAGAGAAACCTGGGGTTATACTTGTTATCCTCAATTAATTTTGAGTAATAGGCTGCTCTGACAGTCTGTAGGGCCTTCCTATACGATCTAAGGCGGTCTTGTCAGATTGAGTGAGATTCTGTGAGTTTGGAGGAATGCCATTTCCTTACATGTTTTGAAGGCAAACGGTGGTTTGATTTCTCTTCCATTCATTCTCTTTGCATTTTTTAATTGATAAAAATAAACATTAACATTTGGCAACCATAATCACTGCTAGTGTTTGGTAGCTAATTTTAACCATGAGGTAATATTAGTCCAAAATGCACTGCAATGTGTGGTAAACCAAAAGGACTAAATGATGTCATGTCAATGATGTGTGACTGTGGTGGGTCTCATCAGCAAAGAAAAACAAGTCAGCTTATACAGAGGAGGTGCAACGTTTAATGAACTGGTGCAAAGTCAACAACTTGTCCCTGAACATCAACAAGACCAAAGAGATGGTTGTATACTTCAGAAGAGCAGAGTGACCTCTCTCTGCTGAACACTGATGGCTCCACCATGGACATCATCTAGAGCACCAAGTTCCTTGGTGGATGACCTCACCTGGTCCTTCAACACCAGCTTCATTGTTAAGAAAGCCCAGAAAGCCCTCCATTTCCTGAGGAAACTGAGCTCATTTTCCTCCGACAGTTCTCACCACACTCTACAGGAGGACCATTGAGAGCATCCTGTGCAGCTGCATCACTGCCTGGTATGGTCACTGCACTGCACTGGATCGCAAGGACTTGCAGCGGGTAGTGAGTTGAAAAGATCATCGGGGTCTTTCTCAGGACCATGTTCTGGTTGGTGCTGCTCCTTGTCTTTTTGTCTTGTATTTTGTCCTCACTATGTATATATGTCTTTGTGCAGTATGTATAGCCTTATATAGTTTCTGTGCAGCGTGTATAGTCTGAATAATCCTTGTGCACTATGTATAGTCCTGTGCATTATGTGTAGTTGTGGCAGAACGCAATCGGTGGTCCTGATGAGTTTCAGCTGAGTTAGGATCTCAGCCAATCGCTGTGGGAGAATATCGCATAAAAGCAGACAGAGAGCACGTGTCCCCTCTTTGGCTTGCCGGAGGCTGGGTCGCGGCATTTCCTGGCATCCTCCAGCTCCACCTCTGTGTGGTGGTAGAAGCCCATTTGGGTGTTGCGCTATGCGCTCTTTGCTGCTTGCCGCGGGTAGGTCGTTCTCGTGTGGCGTCTACCCCTCTGCTCCATGCCATGTTGTCCAGGACTGCCTGACCGGGGGAAGGATAACCTGGCAGCCGCGCAGTGTTGGCTAATCGGCGAAGGAAATCACTGCTGCTTTGCCTCAGGCTGGGTATCACTTTACCTTAGCAGGGACTAATTGCTTTACCTTGCCTCTTTGGCTTGGTTGCCTCACTTCGGGTGTGCGCCGCCCCGCTGTAACTGACTTGGCCTCTGGTTGCCTTGCCTGGCACCTGGCTTGTTGTTCGGTGTTACCGGGGGCTTTCTGTGTCTGTGTGTGTAGTAGTTCGTGTGTGTGGAGGGGGTGAAGGAGTAGCATGGGATTTATTCCTTTTGGTCTCTTGGTTACTTTTGTTTGTTTGCTCTTTATGGTATATTCTTTATTTTCTTTGTAGTAATTGGTTTGCTGGTAACCCAAAAATAAGAACTTCTTGTTAATTTTACTTTGATTATTGTGGGTTGCATTTCGATTTATTGCTTTTGTCCCTATTGATTAGGTTTTTTTCTTTTGAATTTGATATTTTTTTCTTATTTATTATTGTTTTTGTTTTCTTGGTTATCGGTTGGTTGTTCTCATTTTTAATCTGTTGATCTTGGGTCTCTCCCATTCAGGTGTTGAACCTACGGTGGTGGACGGTCCTGGTGCTGGTGTCCCTCTTGTATTGTGTTTGCACTTTGGGTGGATGTTTGTTTCATTTTTGTTTGCTTCATGTGTGGTGTTCCAGGGATCCCCTTTTTGATTGGATTGGACACAGTAGGTACAGCCCTGATTGGTCTTTCTTTTTTTTTTTTTATTATTATTTTATACTAGTTCTGTCTTTTAAAAGAATTGATTAATTGATATTTATACTTTTGAACTACTGTCTCTGCCTCAATTGCAAACGGACCTGAGTGCCATTCATTTTTGTGGAGTTAGTTTGTTCGAATTCCCTAGGTGAAATTCCCAGGGTGGCATTGTCTGGCAACCTATTACCTATTACCTACTTTCATGGCCCCTTAGCATGCGGGCCCCTCACAAGAAACAAAATCAGTCACTTTCAACATCTACAAGGGAATGGAATTAATCTGGGAATGAGAATCTTATGGAAACATTCATAAAAAAGCTAACACAGCTACATCTTCTGTCAGAGCAGACACACATCAACATTTATGTGATTCAAGTTTGCTTCATCAGGCTTTATTTGAAAAAGGTTTCTGATCTCCGATTAAGCATATTAACTCTTTATCAAGAAAGGCAAAACCAACTCACATAAGAAATTATTTTAATATTTTTTTTTCCAATTAGTATATTTCTGTCTATCATTTCTAATGCAATACTTCAAAATGCACATAAAAATATGTTGATGAAAACTTGACTAATCAGTTTTCTTCCTCAAAGAATTTAGGTCAGAACAAACCTTTCAAAAAAAGTGGCAGAGTAATCCTCTAAAATCTGATGAGACAGAGAAAGTCCACTCTACACTTACAGAAATGATTCATGAATCATTTTCATGCTTCTCCTGTGTTCTCACCTTAATAGGTCAACCTCTTTGATTTAGTAAGTATAGCCTAAGTTACAAAGATGCACTCACCAAAAGGTAGTACAATTAAATTGTGGTTCATATTGACTGACCGTTCATGTGATTTTAAAATGGCTTAATATAATGAAGCTAAAGTTTGAGTAGGATAAATACATTGATAACAGAAAATTCAAATGGCCTAAAATCTTCTAATCTTGCAGAAGGTTTGATGTGTGGGTTTTTCATTAATGTTGTACATTATACATGCACTTTGAAACCTGATGTTTCCGTAGCCAGCAGTGGTTAAAGGAGGAGCTTGTTGTGTGTGTGTGTGTGCGTGTGTGTGTTACTAATAACATGACTGATTTATTGTTATTTGTATTCATTCGCAGGTGCTGTGTGAATGTGGCCATGCAAATTGTGTGACAGTTTACTATCTTCCAGGTATGAGTTGATAAAACATTTTAGTTGTGTTAATTCTTTTTTTCTACAATGTAGTTTACAAAAATAATGCCATTCCTGTCGTCCTCCTTTACCATACCTTGTAGTGTATTTAGGGCTGATATCCATGGAGACAGGGAAAGGAGAGATAGCAGAGGGTAGGAGTGAGGGAGCAGGGGGTGGACAGAAGAGGTTTGTCTCTTTCCTACTGTCCTTTTGCCCCTACCATGTATCAACAGTAATTTGTCATTTGGTTCTTTCAGATATTGGATACTTTTTTGAGAAGGTTTTCATTTACTTCACGGATCTCTGAATAAAGTGGGTTCCTGGTGTTGTGTTTTTTTCTTTTTATACATTAAAGTTGGAATGTTCTGTTGACTCCATTTTATTGTGGCAGGTTGAAGGCTTCATTGGATAAATTACAGTCTCTTCTGTCTCCCTAGAAATCCTTGCGTCTTCAAGAAGCACGGAACCTTACCCTCAGAGGAGGGCTAACCTATGAACATGTAAGTTACTATCTTTTGTTTTATGTGCACCATAAAATTAAGAGTATTAATTAGGATTAAGAGTATTACTTTTAAGTAATGAGACACAACATGCCGTTTTTTTACTGTGTTTGACGATGTTACAAAATGGCACGGAGTACCCACAAACATGGTGAAGAATGGCATCGAGATTCTTTTTAAGGTTTAAGGGTGGTTAGGGTGACACAGCTCATTGTTCTGTGTTCCCTCCATCTTTCAGGACATTGAATGCAATGAGGCCAGGGCAGACGGGCAATCTACACTTTTTCGAGGTGATGGTCCTGATGGTCCTGGTGGACGCTTTGCAGATGTTGGTGTGGTCCTGGAAGGTGTCAAAGTTCTTCACAACCTCCAGAGTTTCAACCATGCTTGTGTGATGCATTATGGGTTGATTTATGCCCTATAAGCTATCCTAAAAGCTTGAAGAATACATTCGAAGCATACCAGAAGATCCTGATGGACCTGGAATTGACCAAACTTTCCAACAAAGTACAAACACTGAAACTCAGATTGCTTATTTGACTCTTTTTTGGGGGTGGGGTGAGGATGGAAGGAGGAAGTTGAGGAAGAGGCCAGCCATACATGCCGATAACCGTGTATATAGTGTTCTTGTACATTCATGATTCAGAATCAGGGGGCAGTCGTGGATCAGCGGTTAGGGTGTCGGACCCGTAACCGGTGGATCGCTGGTTCGATTCCCCGTTCCGGTGTCCATGGCTGAGGTACCCTTGAGCAAGGTACCTAACCCCCCCTGCTCCCCGGGCGCTGCACGCGGTCGCCCACTGCCCCGGGTTTGCTGTGTGTGTGTGCACGTCACTTGGGTGGGTTAAATGCAGAGCACGAATTTCATTGGAGTGAGTTCCCTCCAATGACGAAATATGTCACTTTCTTTCTTTCTTTCTTTCAAGATTCACACATATCGAACACACAGTTGACTGGGCATGTTCCATGAGCATGTTCCATCTACAGCAGCAGATGAGGGTTGAAGAGCTACACTACCTGCTGAGTACTGCAGGTTTGTTGAATCAGCAAGGTTGTCTGATTATGCATTATTGAGATGTTGTGCAATGGAAAGTAAAAGAAAAAACACTGAATATTAATCATAAAAATAAATTTAATGCATTTTGATTGAATTTAAGCATAATTATTATGTATTTTAAACCAATACACATTATTCATCTTGAATAGGTAGCCTTATTATTATGTAATTTAAGCAAATATGCTAAATGTATTCTGAATACATAATCTGATTAATATGCATTTAAATTCAATAAATTATATTAATACTGAAAACATAAAACTGGTGAATATACATTTCAAATGCATGGGCTTTATTACACTGGTGCATATGCATCATGTAAAGTTCATTAGCTAATGTTTATTTAGGTTTATGTTCAAAAAATGAATGAATATGAAAAAATGAATATGTTAGGTTTTACGACAACAACTTGCCTTGATTTTAATTAAAAATAATGTATCATATTTCATTAGACATGTAGCTACTTAAGGAATATAGTAGCATTTAATGGTAAGAAAGGATTATGGAAATACATTTTTCTACATCAGTGCAGTTAATTGTACCATGTTGTATGTGTAACAAGCAATGTAAAGAAATCATCATTGTGTATTACACGCTGTTTTTCACTGTGTCTTGAAAACATAGTACAGAAGGTGATGCAGTTCTCATCTTTTCTTTAAAAAAAAATATTGCAGGGAAGGGAACATGTTATGTAGGCAATTAATGACTGTATGCTGCACACTACTCTAAAACCTGCTGGGAGTGAAAGCTGGAAGGCAAGGATGGAAACAAAGAGGGGGTGGAAAGCAAAAATGAGGGAGAAGATGCTGAATAAGCAAGAGTGCTTGCAACCCCCGATGGAATACTGTAGCTGAACCACTGCAGGCAGCTCATAAAAACTGTAAGGGAGGTTGAAAGATGGAGGGTAGGTGGGTGAGCTATGAGAACAAATACCTACTAAAGCCCTGCCAGTAGCTCCTAGAGGCTGCAGTCTTCATTACATGTCACTGAGGTTGCATTAAAAAGGATTCCAGGTTTGAATCCCGGCCTGGGTTTGCATGTTCTCCCAGTGCCTGCGTGTGTTTTCTCAAGGTACTCCAGCTTCCTCAATTCACAATCCCCAAAAGCACACACATTAGGTTAACTGGCAACTCTACATTTCCCCTAGGTGTGAGTGTGTGCGTGTGCGGTTGTCTGTCTTTGTGTCAGCCCTGCAATTGACCAGTCCAGGGTGAACCCCGCCTCTTGCCCATAGTCAGCTGGGATAGGCTCCAGTCCCCCTGCGACCCTGACGAATAAATGGTATAGAATGGATGGATGGCTACCTTGGCTACCTACTATTAAATGAAAGGCAAAGGAAAGTTTCTTATGCTGAGAAATCCTTACCCTCATTAGCTCCACTCCCATAGCGGCTGCATCTTCTTTTTCTCTCAGTCTCTCTGCTTTCCACTCTTGGTCAAGGGAAAGAAAAGGGGAGCATACTTTATCGTGACAGGCAGAGCAACCAAATACCAATAGAGAATACATCAGCTTGGCAATTATTGGATTATCTCATGCTGATATCATTACCGCCATGCATTCACTCCTGTCATTGATTGCATTTTTCAATTTACTTCACCATTAATGTGAGTAGCCCGAGTGAACAATCTTCTGATGAGTCCATGGCTCAGTCGATAAGTCCCGCCCCTCAGATGCTTGTCAAATTGTATGTGTGTGTGTGTGTGTGTGTGTGTGTGTGTGTAAGCATGATTCTGTATCTCTGTGCAAAAAAGTGTGTTTTATAGAATAACACAGACACTACCCATCATACTCAGAAAAGCAGAAAGAGCAGCATGAAAAACAGCATGGGCTAAATAAGTTTGAAAAACGGACCTAGAGGAAAAAGAAATTGTATACTCTTTGTGAAGCAAGTCAGTATATAGTGGGTTAAACAGGGCAAAGTTTCAATATAAGTTGGATTTGTTACATAAAACACAAATCACATACATTTTTCTCTAGGTTTTGTTGTCATACCACAGCATTTATGCTGTAACCTTCAAAACCCAGAGCAAAACATGCAAGTATTGAAAATCCAATTATCATGTCAATATGTCTCCAAAAGGACATCATGAAAAATGAATAAGGGTATCTCTATGAGACCAAACTAAAGGTCTGTGCTCTGCCACTAGAATACAATGATTATTTGAGTTTTTCCGTTAAAAAATAGAGTATACTCTGTAATTGGAAGTACAGGGGTAGAAAACTATTTCAAAAACTTTGGGGGTTAGGTCTACCCAGTAAACTGTCAGGTTCCTGGTAGAGAGCACAAGTTCTACAATGGAAAATGCAGACAGTGGGACAGATCTTGTCTGTCCACTAAACCATGCTGTATAGGTATGTTCACAACTAAAAACAATTCTGGAGGTGTGTGTGTGGGGGGTGGTGGGGACCATGTTGCCCCAATGTCATGATAGGTCAATTATGCTCATTTTCACTGTTTAGAATTCCTGTGAGAATCATAATACAGAGACTATAAAAAAGTTAGGTCTGCAGCCAGTGAGAAATTAAGTGCCTTAAGATATCAGCCAGCAGCACAGTCTGCACACCTCAATATACACATCAGACTGAAAACAACATAGATTTCACAGCCTGAACACTGACATACAGTAGCAGTGTGAGCTGGAGAACCAAGAGTTTCCCTCTGTGTTTAACCATCCACCACAGAGCTAACAGCTAATTTTGAGCTCTGAGCTAACAGTGGGGTTTCCTTCTTGAGATAATGAACAATGAACAAATGAGAAATTTTGTTTTTGTGGAAAGAACAGGCTCGGAATCCAACACTTTGGACACAGCTCCTTGAAATATGGACACAGTTTGGATGTGTTCATGAAGCTTTTTACCCACCCTTTCGGTGAAGAATGCTGTCAGATAGCTCGCTTTTTATTTCCCTAATGCATTGCAGGGCACATTTACAGATATGTGCAGTATCCTTGTCATTGCTCTGTGCCTCACACTGCAGAGAAGCTAAGCTCAGATACAAAAGTGCCACTGTGTGCTTACACTATGCTTCTTAGCAAAAGGTTTGTTGATGTAGGAATATTTTACATTTTTGCAGTTTTATTTCATCATGTCAGTTAGGGACCAATTAATGTGTATGAGCTGGAATAGTTTTGAGACATATGCAGGGCCGTTGCTAGCCATTTAGGTGCCCTAAGCACAAATGCTTTGCAGTCCCCCCCCCCGATTGAACAATCATTCAGAATTTATCAGTGCAATTTGCTTTATTTCCAAAACAACTTATCAACATTATCAATAAATAATTTGAACTTAACAATGACACCAAACATGAAGTTAAAAAAGGTAATAATAAAATAATAATATATAAATCAATTCAAAACCACCAGTTCTCAGAGGCCCTAGAGAGGTACACGCCTGTATTTTCTAGCTGCAAAATCAGCTATAAGGTCATCATTTGACAGTTTCTGAGCCACGTCCCCATTGATACTGATGACAGCCAGACCACTGTTCCTGCCCCATTGATGAAAACAGGTACGTTTTAATGAGTTTGAGCTTTGAAAAGCTTGCAGAGGCAACTGCAACAGGCAGAGTCAATGCAATACAAAGAGCAATCCACCGATTGGGATATACCTCTTAAAGCTGATTGTCATGCAGAAATGTCAGCATTTCCAAGGCAGATGTCTGTGGTGGTAGCTGAGGAAGGTTGATGATTTCCTGCATCATCTCAGGTCCATCAATGTCAACCATTCCCTTATCCGTCAGTGTCTTGTGTACTTCACTGGAATGTTTTTTTAAGTCCTCCTTGGACATTCCGTTCACTTTGCTGAAATCAAGCAGCACTCCATATTTTTCTTTGACTTGATTCATGGTTTCAAACCTCTCCTGTAGTGACATTAAAGCAGAGTCCATGACACAATTGAAAAATGTGACCTCAAGCTTTTTAAGGGCATCACTGACAGGCTCATCAATAGCTTCATATGCAAACTGCCTTTCTGTGCTCCTGAGCTTTTTCTTCTTAAGCTCTGGTTCTATATTCAGAGCCTCACAGAGTTCCTTGGCAGTGGACACAGCCTCATCAAACCCAGATTGTCTGTATTTGGAGAGGTTGCTTTTGGCACTGTCAATGAGCCTGACAGCAATATCAAGCTGTATGGAGCTGGATTGAAGTAGCTTGTTCGCCTGGTTTGTGATGGTAAGAAGTTCACACAACACAACAGAGCAAATCAAAAATCGAAATGAAGCTACTTCCTCAGCAAGCGCTTGAGCCTCCACCTTTGCCACTGGAACACTCACAGCCTCGCTGGCTTCCAGGAGAGCATCTCTCACTTCTTTTGTCTGACAGCTGTTACACTCTGAAGCCTGCTTTCCCATCTAACGTCACTCCAAGATTTCAGTGTCAATTTGACATGCTTTGTCAAAATGGCCCATTGCTGGGTGGCACCTGAGAAGGAATTGAATAGCTTCTGCAAATACCCAAAGCAGCCAGAGGCATCTTGAGAGGACTTGGCAGCATCAGCTATGACTAGATTCATAGTATGAGCTCCACAAGGGACAAACAACGTTATTGGATTTAACTGTAGCAGTCTAGCTTGAACTCCTTGCTTCTTCCCTTTCATTTAGGCTCAATTTTCATAGGCCTGTCCTCGACAATTTTCGAATGGAATGCCAAACTGCTTCAACTTGTCAAGGACAACATCGGACAGGCTCCACATTAATATATCCAAGAAAGTATTCTTTAATATCTGGTTGTACTTGGAAACAGACAATGCGTACTATGACTGACATCTGTTCCGTGTGACTCACATCTGGAGTAGTCAGGAATAATAGAAAAAACATTTTGCCAACTGGATTTGTCTCACAATGGTGCGGAATGTTTCTGAAGAGATGATCTGAATTAGTTCGTTTTGTGTCTCAGGGCTGAGGTAATGTGTGTGGGAACTTTCATCTTTTATTTTGACCAAGTGATTTTCCATTACAAGGTCATATGTTGCCATAAGCTCTACTTCCTTCAAGAAGTTTCCATTGTCTGGCTCATAAAGACGGTCAGAAGAGCACCAGAAGAGTCAGTGAGAGAGTGATTGAGAGCAAGTGTTTGAGAATATCTCGCCACCTTTTCCTTTCTGCCTCTAGTAATGTCAACTCCTGTTGATCTATTGCCATGCCCTTCTTTAGCCATGTGTCCAGTTCTCTCCACTTCAGCATGCACTGTGTTATAAACAGGTGTTGATGTTAGACCAATCACTGTAGCCCTCTGCAGTCAGCTTTATATACTTTGTGCTAAAAAGCTTGCATGCAAAGCAGAACACAGAATTATTCTGTGGAGAGTACATTAACCAGCTCCTGTGGACCTTTTCTCCATTGGGAAGAATTTTGAACTGGAGGCTGGTATGAAACGCTCATCCATCGGGGCCCTTTGGAGAATTAAAATCAGAACTGACTTTCCGCACCATTTCCACACGATCAGCATCTACAATGTGAGCTGAACATAGAGCGGGATCAATTGGAGGGGCCACATATGTCTCTACAGTGTCACTTGCTGTACTTGCGGTAGTTAATGGTTGTTGCTGGTCAGGACTGGAAGCTGTCGCAGACCAGCTGGTTGATGGTTGATGTTGTGCGCTTGAGCTGGGGGATGGTTGATTATCAAAATCTTTCTCCTGGCCTTGAGTTTCTCCTCACATACTTAAGCACTGACCCTGCATTCAGGAATACAAAACAAAATGTTCAGGGATTCTACTGAAATACAGTTTTGAACCGTTTTGAAAATTTGCATATATTAATTAGGTTTATGTAGGCCTACGTGTAAATCACTGGTACATTTCAAAATTCAAAACTCTATTTTCCATTTCAAGAGGTTTCATAAGGGACAATATAAAAATATTGTGGTTATGGCATGGAATTAGAGTTAAAGTTACAGGAAATATGATTCAGCAACTCACTTCTCTCATATCTATGAGAAGAAAATCTGTGATGTACTGTGCAAAGCATTTGAAAATACAGAAAAATCATGTAAAAGTTACAAAACAACATTGTGTCATGCCGTGTTGAGTGTTGCTTGTGTCTTGTCCTTTGGTTTCTAGTCCTCATGTCATATTTCATGTGTGTCTTGTCTTGTGTATTAGTTTCCATGTGTACTATATTCCAGGTTTTTGTCATGTCCTGTTTTATTTTGAAAGCGTCACTTCACCTGTGTATCTCTTTTTCATGTAGCTTTGCTTTGGTTTTCCTGATAGCTTTCTCCTCCCTAATGTGTTTCATCTGTGTCTTGTTATGTTGTCTATTTAGTCCTCATCTTTCCTGTCACGGTTGTCAGTTCGTTGTCGTTGTCATGTCGTGTGGACTCGTGTCAAGTATTGTACTGTCATTGCCTTGTCCTCATTCCTGGAAGTGTTTTCTCTTGTCATGCCTTGTTTTTGTCCTCGGTTGGTCCGTGATCCCATGACACTGTAAGTGTGTGCCTTTTTGAGTTTTGTTATATTAAAGGACTGTCATTTTGGACCTCTGCCTCCCTGCCTCTCTCTGTGAGACTCTGCATCTAGGGTTCAGCCCTCTGCTCCAGCGATGCTAACCTGACAGTCGACGAACCTGACACATTTAGGATTGTTCTTGTGGAAGACATGGACTGGGTGCATGTTAAAATTAGGTACAATTAAAATCAATAAGAACTGCAGTATAAAGCTATGTGATATAGGTTGCTATGGTCACACAAAAACATGATACTGTGTGAAGGCAATAGACAAATCTAAGAGTCTATATGGATGAATTAGAGGAGCCCCTAAGACCACAACTTAAAATAGTACAGAACAGCTTCATCAAATTCAACCACACAAGCAACCAGATAAAGATCTGTTTGTACTGAACACTTACAGAGCAATGCCAGAAGGATTAAGTCACATTTTAAAAAGGCGAGTATCAAAACTGATGAGTATCTGAGTATAAAAACAGAGCATCAATACTTCTCATTATCAGCACAGCTGTGCTGTTCATTAACCTTAGTATCTATACTCCAGAGTACAGATAAAACAGCTGACTGTTGATCACCTGTACCTGAGTACTTCTGCGATCTGCGAACTGGAGCTTCTCTTCCCCCATACAAAACAGGTCCTCCTGGGGATCACGACGCATTTCCAGGCCAGAATGGATATGTAATCCAGCAGGTTCTAGGTCCACCTTGGGGTTTCCTCGGAAAACCTCCAAAGAGAGGTACGATAGTCAGTCTATACAGACTAGGTCTACAGTATCCTGAGGTGGAACCTTTTCCAAAGCTCACCACCCTCTACCATGACCTGAATGACTGAAAACCTACATCGACATATTTCGCCAAATCAAATTTTATCAAATTATTTGAAAGGATACCCACAACCAGTTAAATGATGTTTTTTTCAGAACTTTTACACCAATATTTTGTTTGTTGTTAGAGTTTTAATGTGAAACCACATCTCCCCAATGGTGTTGTCAGTAAACTCCCTTCTCTGGAAATGCAAAGATCAAGAGATCTCATCCTTGGATATCCAAGATCTATTCGCCATCAATGTGGCTAGTCATGTGATGTATTTTCAAGTGCTTTTTTCCTTCAATTAAATGAGGAAAAAAGGAGTTCAAGTGCTTGGATAACAATGGATTTTGCTTGGATAACAATTTTTGATTATTTTTGCTTCTATTGGAATGCTACACGCACTGAGATTAATGAAAACAAGTGAGTGATAAGTTTAAAATCTGTGGGAACAGATTATAATTGTTGCGTTCGCTAGGCTGCGGGTGAGACACGGGAAAGCCACGGGTGATTAGTGGTAACAGGTGAGCAAGTGGGAGGTTCACTTACCTGGCTGAAGCATGGGCCAGTAAACAGTTGAAACGTAATAGTAGTAATCTAATCGCGGCAAACTAGAATCCGGTAATGAACGAGCACGAGCTATAAGAGGGTACGAGCACTAGTTTGGCATGTTGTCTCGTCAGGAGAGATGCGCCACCGGTAAGCTGCTGTTCACATTCTTTCAGCTGCAGTTTAAGTTTGTCTGTTGTTTGTGTTGCCGCTGTGCTGCCGTGATGCGGTTCATGTGTTTGACAACTGTTACTTTGGTCACGCTGATAAAACATTCTTAGCGGTCTGTTGATTAACGTTGCCGGTTTCATAGTATCCGTGTCTGTTTGAATTGTAGCGCTTTCACCGTCACATGAGTACACTTCCTATTTTGCGGTGCTGGTTGGGTGACGTAGTTGCTTGTAATTGGTTGTATTCCCGCTCGCAGTGCAGGCTGGGTAATGTAGTCAGTCAGTTAATACTAATAATGAATTGTATGCTCTGCTTTACTATTTAAAACTACATTCACTGGTTGCATTTAGGACAGCACTTTTAGGCTATTGATTTAATATGTATGCATTGTGGTTTGTGTGTGGCAATACAAAGTTTAATGTTAATGTACTTTGCTTGGTCATTCAATTAACACACTATTTATATTGTGCTATTTAAAATGCTTAATAATGCTTACTTGGCTTTCAATATTGCTGTTTACATCATAGCCTTTTTTATTCTATAGGTTTATAACCTACTGCAACCTACTGCAATTTGTGGCTACTACTACCTACTGCTATTTGTGGATGTTATCAGTGGATTAATAACTTAAAACTGGAAAATTAAATAAAGTAAATAAAGACCACAAAGAGTTATATCAACGTGTCCTCTCCTGGCGCCCCGTTCGGTGGGGAGAATCTTAAAGAACCGAACAATAATTTTAAAAGAAAGACGCAAACACATTTGTAAGCCAGGGGTACAGATTTAGACTTTTTTGAGCTGACCCCCCGGGGGCTATGTGACTATATAACAATTTTTTTTTCCTGCTTTCTGTAAGATCTCTCATTCTCACTTTTTCTCTCCTTTTCTGTCTGTCTTTCCCCCAATTCATAACATCCGCCTCTTTTCTTTAATACATCAATATACTATTGTGCAGCAGCTGCCATTTTCTGACACAAATTATCTTCCCAAATGGGGATGTGAGGCGCTCTGCCTCCTTGCA
Source organism: Scatophagus argus (assembly GCF_020382885.2). Taxonomy (NCBI): domain Eukaryota; kingdom Metazoa; phylum Chordata; class Actinopteri; family Scatophagidae; genus Scatophagus; species Scatophagus argus. The sequence continues at coordinate 1,483,676 of NC_058508.1, read as the reverse complement.
AAACTCTTTATTGATCATTCAGTCTCATAAAAGCAGAAAGGGCCAAGAAATAATGAAAGAGACAGGGAGAGTGAGAGAGAGAGAGAGAGAGAGAGAAGGCAGACCCAGGTTATTTTTCAGGACTCAGAGGTTAACTTCTAGTCAGTATTTGGTACAGTGAGTTAACAGTCATGTCCTGCCTGGTGTGTTGGTTATGCTTTGCTTTTTGATTTTGGTAGTCTACGTGCCACGTTTCATGTTTGTCTCTCATGTGTTTTCATGTTTTAAGTTCAGGTTTCAGTCACATACTGGTTTTCTGTCCTTTTGTTTTTGAATGCATGTGTCATGTTTCTTGTGTCCCCGCGACCCTAACGGATAAGCGGTATAGAAAATGGATGGATGGATGTTTCTTGTGTTTCCATGTTTTATGTTTGAGTCCATGTGCCATGTTTCATGTTTGTTTCTCATGTCTTTTCATGTTTTGTGTTCAAGGTTTCTGTCACGTCTTGGTTCTCTGTCTTTTGGTTTTTGAGTCCTTGTCATGTTCCATGTGTGTCTTGTGTTTCCATGTATTATGTTCAAGGTTTTTGTCATGTCCTGTTTTATTTTGAAAGCTGCTATTTTGAAAACTTCCCCTGTCTGTCCTGTTTTCATGTAGCTTTGCTTTTGGTTTTCTTGATTGCTTTCTCCCTCCTAATGTGTGTCACCTGTGTCTCGTTGTCATGTCTATTTAGTCTGTGTCTTCCCGGCCACCTTTGTCTGAGTGTTAGCGTTACCTTTAGTTTGTTTTCCATGTCTTGCCAGGTTACCTTTGCCATGCCATGCCTTGTCTTGTCTTGCCTTGCCTTGCCTTGCCTTGCCTTGCCTTGCCTTGCCATGTTTTAGCCAGGAGTTTTTTGCTTCAGTTCCTCGTTAGATCCCATGCCACAGTAAGTGTGCTTTTTGAGTTTTGCTTTGTAAAATAAAAACTTATTGTTTTTGGACCTCCACTTTGCATCCCTGCCTTTTTGACTCTGCATCGGGGTTCAGCCTTTTTTCTGCGTCAGCCACGATGCTCCATTTTTGACAAGTCATTTGTGTGAAATTGGCTTAATGTTTACCCACTACTGTGTTTTACTGAAAATGTTGCCTAATCTTCTTTAAGAATGACAATATACTACATTATTTTTAAGACACAGGCAATATCATTTAAAGGAAAAGTTTTTGGGAAATATGGTTATTTCTTTCCAACAATGAGATGATAAGATGAACAAAATCTGAGTCAACAATAAGTCAACAAAACTGGGTATGCCAGATGCACTGCTTCTGGAATCCTTCTGGTGATGCATGAAACCATGTAAGGCCACAAGAAAACTGACTCTCATTCTGTCTCAGTTCCCAGGGAACCTGAAATGGTTGAGTGACAGCACACTGTCTCACACCCACCCTTACCACCAACCCCCTCTCCACAGCTTTTAGGTCACAACCACCCCCTCCTGCTTTGTCTGCCATGAACCCATCCACTCTCTCCAGTACATAAGCCCCCTGCTCCAGCATGTCCCTTACCACAGACCAGGTGAGAGCTGAGCTTAAAAGCATAAAGGCGAGAAGAAGGCTGCAGGTACACTCACCTCCAACACTGGTGAAAATCCAGGCAATGGACATTTAGATATAAGTACCTGGGTGTTTACCTTAACAGCAGACTGGACTCGATGAACATGACATTTTGGTGGTCATGCCATGGTCATGGCATTGGTAGTACGCAGGGGCCTCTCCAGATCTACTATGGTGCTACTTTGTATACGGCCTGTGGCATGATTCTGGTCGATGGATGTGGATGACCAGCCACCACTGCAGATCAGAAATGGATCATTATCTGATCTAGACAGCGACCTGCTAGAAACGCTACACAGCCTTGACCTGCTACGAAGGCGTTGCCTGTAGGAGAATCAAGGAAAGCGAGCAGGATTCCATGCTAGACTAAATACAAACCCTAGCATGTGTGATGGTCCAGTTTGTAGGCCTTTTCCATATCCACAAAACACAAGTAGACTAGCAGCACTATCAAGCACCCTTGCAATGCTGTAGAGCTGGTCCAATAATCCACAACAGGGGTGAAAACTGCATTACTCCTCTTAGGTCAATGGTTTGACTAACAGACAGACTCTTGGAGGCTGAGGAGTGTGATCCCTCTGTATTTGGAACACACTGGTCTCCTTTCTTGAAAAAGGGGACCACCACTCCAGTTCACCACTCCTAAGGCACTGTCCCCAATGTCCACACAATGTTGCAGGACACCCCTACAACATCCTGAGCCTTGAGGAACTCTGGACAAATCTTATCCAACCCTAGGACAATGTTCTCCAAAGTTGTTTAACTGCCTCAGCAACCTCTGCCTCAGAGATGGAAGAGCCCACCCCTGAGCCCTGACTCTACTTCCTCAGTGGAATGTGTGTCAGTGGAATTAAGGAGATCCTTGAAGTATTTTTTCCACCGCCCGTCTATATCCTGAGTTGAGGACAGCAGGTCTCCATCTCCACTGCAAACAGTGTGAACAAGGTGCCACTCTGGACATTTGCCAGAATTTCTCAGGGCCATCGAAATTCATGCTCCATGGTCTCACTGAACTTCACCACATCTGAGTTTTTGCTTCAGCGACTGCCTAAGCTGCACATGGTTTTTCCTGCTAGTAATTTTCAGCTGTTCTGGAGTCCCACAAGTCAAACATGCTCTGTAGAACTTCTTATTCAGTTTGACGACACACCTGCACCTCTGAACAGCCGCCTCAGCAATAGCAGCATGGAACATGGCCAACTCAGATTCCATGCTCCCTTCCATCCCGGAGGCAGTCGAAGGCCAGCCTTAGGTGGTAGTTGAAGACCATCCTGACAAGGTCCTCAGTCAGATAATCCCAGCAAACTCGCATTTTTCATTTTAGTATGCTGGGTCTATCTGGCATTCTCCCCCACCACCTGATCCTACTCACCACCAGGTGGTGATCAGTTGACAGCTCTGCTCCTTTCTTTACACAAGTGTCCAGAACATATGGCCACAGATCAATGGATAGGACTGTAAAGTTGATCACTGACCCACAAACAAGTGAGTCCTGGTGCCAAGTGCACCTGTGGACCCTCTTACATTCGAACACAGTGTTAGTGATGGACAAGCTGTGACAAGCACAGAAGTCCGATAATTGAACACCAGTCAGATTCAAATTGAGCAGGCCATTCCTCCCAGTCACAAATTTCCAGGTCATGCTGTCATTGCTCACATGAGCGTTAATGTCCCCCAGCAGAGCGATGGAGTCCTCAGTAGGGGTATCTTCCAACACCTGTTCTAAAGACTCCAATTGCATGTGTATGCATGTAATTTTAAACTGGCAACATTTTCTCAGTAGAATCCATATAAAACACACTGCTCAACTCTGGGTAACCTAATCTAATATGTGCATCAATTTTAGCTACTATAAGGAATTGTACATATATAGGTCCGAATTTTATGTTTGTGTGTTATGGCAAATATTACCTGAAGGATGCCTTCCCTAGAGGTTGAATGCAGGTGTTGAACTACACTACTAGGTAATACTTAATCGGGATCAGTAAACGGATACTAAGTTACAGAAAGAACATAGATATGTTGAGAATGTATTAAAACCGATATGTTGAGGTGTGTCTCTGAGGTTAATAGTAAGATTAAAGATATACACTATGAGTCTGTCGATAGAAAACACCTGCTAAACACAAATGTAAATGTTGGCTGTAATAGGTAAACATTTCAGGTCAAAATAATATTTTTAAATGCCAATTTAAAGTCCATGTAAAGCAAAAATAAGTATGTTTTCTGAGTTTGCCACACCACAGGACAATGTGTTATTAACCACCCAGCCAAGTTTGAATGATTGAAAATATTGTTAAGGATATAGTGTATAAGATCATGAAAAATGAGCAGTACTATCAGCTCAGTTTCTCAGCTCTGAATTGTCAAACATAGGTATAACCTGAAAAATGGACCCTCGCTGCTTTATTGGACATGTACAGCCATATTTGTTTGATCCACCAGAGCATCAATCCAGCTTGCAGCCAGAGGACACTGGCATAACTGTGAGTCAACCTTGTTCCTCTCAGTCTGCAACAGAATTTTTTTTTTCTCTCATTGCTTGCTAGCATTGCCTAGAGTCTAGACAAATAAGGTCAGATGATCAATGAATAATGTAGAACAAAACTTAACCTTTCTTTACTAGATAAGTTTATTTATACCACTGAAAAAAAATTACATTTTTGATTAAAGTTAAATTTTTATTTGGAGAATAGCAGCAATAGGACAGCTAGTATGTTGTAATACAGTCTGCAGTAGTGACAAATGAACTCTGTACCCATTGTTTTTAGTACACATTGCACAATATATAGTTTAGTATTTGTTTTTTAACATAACATCTACCCACAACAAGTATATAAAAAGGTGTGTCCTCTGGCATTTATTTCTGTTTCTAGTTTCTTTATCTGTTTCTCTAAATTATCAAACTAAACCAGAACCATATATTCTCTGTGATCTCCTTTTGATAAACAAAGGCAATATCATTTCATTTCATTTACTGAGTCCTCCTGGGGAGATCGACCTCCCACTTTGAAAACCTTTGTTCTCAGATATTATGCTACGATTGTTTAGAAATTATATGGCTGACATTATCTTTAGTTGGAATTAAACTACACTTTGACAGGTATACACTATCTGTGGAGAATGCAGGACTACAGAAACAGAGAATGTCTGCTGCAAAGAGCTTAACGCTGGATGTAATAAAAACAAATTTATCTTCCACAATGATCACTAAAAGTATAAATACAATACACAGTAGAGAACTAGATCTCCAGCACTACAACACCTTTATAACACATCCTCCTACAGGGCCCAAATAGAACTCATCAAAAGAACTTCATGAAGAGCCACGATGCATGACTTCTTCATCAAGAGTTTGAGCCTGTCTGCCTGAACCCCTACTCCCTGTAGCATGCCCTAACTACTGTATATATCAGGCTGGAGTTGGAGCTGTGTAAGTTAGACAAGCATGCTTGCTACCTAGCAGATGCTTTGTTTCTGTGCTGGGGATACATGAGAAAGCACAACCAGATTGTTATACCTTTCTCTGTTCAGTAGTACACGAGTTTTAAATAAAAAAAACAAAAAAACAAAGCATATAAATGTGTGTGTGTATATATATATGAATTGGGAACATTGCACGTTCTATTCCAAATGAAAACATGAAGAAAAATTTATCAAATTTGTTGTTGCTTTACAGAAAATTAAGAAAAGGGAATATTAGGCTGTTCAAAAAATTAGTAGTGTCTGCATTTTTCTTTATAAACTCAAACATATACTGTACAAACTGAAAATGCTTGAAGATTTAGCTTTCCTGTGAATCACTGAACTAATATATAGTTGTATAACCACTGTTTCTGAGAACTGCTTCACATCTGTGTTGCATAGAGTCAACCAACGTCTAGCACCTGTGAACAGGTATTCCAGCCGAGGGTGATTGTACTACATTCCACAGTTCCTCTGCATTTCTTTGTTTTGTTTCAGAAACAGCATTTTTGATGCTACCCCAAACATTTTCTATTGGAATAAGGCCTGGTCTGGAATCAAGATGCTGCTCGCTTACTGATGATCCCAGGTATGCAATAAATGGGCCACCCTCCCTCAACATTCAGCCCTCAGCCACTTCATGCCCCGTCTGCAGACATGGGCTCCCCCTCAGTCCCCAGAACCCCTCCTCTATGCTCGAGTCTGTTTGTCACAGTGATGCAGGTAAGGAATCAGCTGAGGAAGCTGAAGGTGAGGAAGGGAGCAGGTCCAGATGGCATCAGTCCCAGGCTCCTGAAATCCTGCGCTGACCAGCTGTGTGAAATCTTCCAGCACATGTTCAACCTGAGCCTGTCGCTGGGCAGAGTCCCACAGCTGTGGAAGACATCATGCCTGGTACCAGAACCAAAGACACCCCACCTGAAGGAGCTCAACAGCTACAGCCGATGTATCACCTAATGAAGACCTTAGAGAGACTCGTCCTCACCCACCTGTGCCTGCTGGTGAGCCCATCGCTGGACCTGCTGCAGTTTGCCTACCAGCCAGGAACTGGAGTGGAGGATGCCATCATCTACCTCCTGCACACATCCCTCTCTCACCTAGAGAGGGCTGGGAGGACAGTGAGGATCATGTTTTTTAACTTCTCCAGTGCCTTCAACACCATCCAGCGCACTCTGCTGGGAGACAAGCTGGAGTGTGTGAGAGTAGACCACTAACTCAGTGCCTGGACCGTGGACTACCTGATGAATAGGCCACAGTATGTAAGGACGTGTAAGAGTGGCGAGTCTGACATGTTTCTTCATAGCACAGGTGCACCACAGGGAACAGTTCTGGCTCCTTTTCTGTTCACTCTCTACACCTCTGATTTTGGGTACAACACACTGCAGAAGTTCTCAGCTGACTCAGCGATCGTCGGCCTCATCATGGGCAACCGGGACGACCAGGAGTACCGAGAACTCATACAGGAATTTGTGGACTGGTGCCAGGGAAACTGCCTCCAGATCAGCGTTGATAAAACCAAGGAGACGGTGGTGGACTTCAGCAGGTGCCAACACACCCCACCCGCACTGGTGAACATCCAAGGAACAGACATCAGGAGAGTCACCTCCTACAAGGGTGTTCACCTCAACAACAAACTGGACTGCAAACAAACAAGCACAGCTCATAAATTGGATGTTTTAAGCTGATGAATGTGTTAACTGGACAATAATACATGTGCAATAATGGGACAAAATGGTCACGCCAGACCTGTGCAATAATACATGTGTAATAATAATTGTGCAATAATCTTTACTCATGTAAAACACTACTACAAGGATTAGTATTTACTTGCTTAGTCCATGAAACAAAATCTGTGTAATAATTAATCCATCCACTAACTATAGCCTGTGGAACTCTAGTGTAAATAGTCTTTCTGTACTGTGTACAGCTGCAGGTACTTGCTACCTGTGTGTTTATTCTTTTTGAATGCACATCCTGTTCTTGGTTTTGCATATTCCTCACCCTCTGTATCCTTTTGGGTGCTGTAAAACTGCAATTTCCCAGTTATGAGACTATTAAAGGGTTATCTTATATTATCCCCATATCATGATGCTTGTGCCATCCTGCTTCACTGTATGGACTGCTGAGGTCAGTAACTGAGAGACTGTTTAGAAACTACAGACTGGGAGACACTTTACAGCTCTCATGGTGATGACATCAATGGTCTGACCGACTAGATCACAGACTACATTAACTTCTGCTTGGAGAACACTTTGCCACCCCGGAGGGTATGGTGTTTCTCCAGCAACAAGCCCTGGGTGACCCCTGACCTAGAAGCCCTGCTGAATCAGAAGAAGAGGGCTTTCTTTTCTGGGAACAGAGTGGAGCAGAAGAGAGTACAGTGTGAACTCAAGTACGCAATCAGGCGGGCCAAGAACAGCCACAGGAAGAAGCTGGAGGAGTGGTTGGAGCAGAATACACGAGAAGTATGGTCCTGAGATGGTCCTTAGGCCCTAAGGACCATCTCAGGACGTGGACTGAGTGGAGCCAGAGGGACAGCTGAAGGCGGTCAGCACTGGGCAAGTGAATTAAACCTGTTTTTCAACAGATTTAATTCCAACCCCACCACCGCTGCTACCCCTTCCTCTCCCCTCTTCATACATCTCCAGGGCAGGAGACACTACCACCATCACCAGACATCACCGTCTTCACCTTCACCTCCCATCACCTTCCTGTCTTCACACCACGTCACACCAGCCCCCTCCACCACCATCAGTCCCCCCATCCCCTGAACAAGACAAGACAAGACAAGACAACTTTATTTGTATAGCCCATTTTTACAAGCAGTTTGTCTCAAATGGCAATGGATGTTGTGCAGGCAGGAAAGCAGTTAACAACAAGCAGGAGCAGCAAGTTGGTTAATGGGCAGGGACAGCAGGCAGGGTAGAAGCAGAGGGAAGGAGGTGATGCAGGTGGAGGTTGGTGCCGGTGGCTGGAGCTCTGGAGAAATCTGTGAAGTCACAGAGAGTGCGAGACACCAAGGCCAGACTACACAGTATAACAGATAAAGATGGAACAGCAAATGTGTATAAGGAGAGGATAGGAGAGTAAATTGCCATTGTAAATGTGCATTAATAAAATATAATGATCTATTTTATGCAGCCAATTTATTTTTGTGCATATATGGAATTAATGTAAAGGAGAAATACAAACAAGACAGCACAACAGTTGTGTGAAAGACGCTGAGCAGACCAGGATAGTCATGCTAGATCAATATGTTAAGCATAGCCAAGAATTCTAAGTTGAAGAAGACGTCAGAATATCATGTTGAGGCTACAAGAAACTTTGCCTATTTGTCCAGATCAGTCAACATTGAGAAGATGAAATGCACTGGTTTATTTAACGCGTATTTTGATTGTGATGCTTGATTTTGCCTGCAAACTTAAGCTACAAGTAAACTGAATTTATTGCTCGATTAGCAATGCAGCCAAAAAGGTTACTGCTGATGTTCAACATTAGCTTTCAAGAAATTAACCTGGAACATTATTTATGAATGGCTCTCGTATCGCGTACCTGTGATGTAGCCTAGACTAATGCTAGACTTATGACATTACTCTAAATTCGTTCCATCTGTCTTGTTTTCTACTGCTTATCCAGAGGGTGAAATGTCATGATTGACGGCTGAGTGCTGCTCATGATTGTTAAGGCTGATGACTCCAGGAGTGGCTCTGAATGCCCAAATCTATTTTGACTCGTTTGTACAGATGGAAGAAGTGGAGACACATCTCGTCTCGTCTTCTACCACTTATGTGAGTCTGGGTCCTGGGGGCAGCCGGCCCTGGTGCCTCCTCCCGGATGGACACGCCTGAAACAACTCCCCAGGGCGATATACAGGAGACATCCAGTTGCCTGAACGACCTCAAATGGCTCTATTTTGAGCTCCTCCCTGATGTCCGAGCTCCTCACCTATCTCTAAGGCTGAGCCCAGCCACCGTGCGGCGGAAACTTATTTCAAATGCTTGTATTCGCAATCTATATGGGCAAACTCCCATAACCCCTCCAGCCCCTCGAGAGGCTGTAGAGTTTGGTCTAGTGTTCCAAAAAACAAAAACCACATTGTGTGCATTGTTCCCCTTGAATCCAAGGTTCTGGGGGCCCACCAACCACAGTGTCATCAGGAGTCATTTATCTTATATGTCTTATATATCTCATTCTATATGCTAAGCAAAGGGCATATGAATAACGTGCCAAGGTCTTAAGACATTTCATGTTATAACAATTCTAACTTCTTATTTTGTGCATCATTTAATAACATCCACATTAAACTTTTCTTGTATCATTTTTGGCATGAATGCCACAAATGAATAAAGTGTCAAGTGACGTAATATAAAGAAGCTATTGGTCATAAATGGGTCAAAACAACAAAACAGATCTTTCACCCAGTTCTGCGTCCAGTGTGAAACCAAAAATCAACATTGACTTTTTTTTTTATATTTTGGTGGGGGGGGGGGGGTCAACGAATTTTGAACTAATCAATGATCTTATACAGTACTTTGATTCCTATACAATTTGATGCATTTGATGCCTGTTGATTTTTCATTTATGTAGTCTACAGACTGAAATTGAGTGACCATGTTCACTGCAATTCAGTCTGTACGATCTTTTCTAAAGTGACATAGTCTTCTGTTTTATAGTAGAAAATAAAATTTTTTCAATCAAACTATATTGCCGTTGGCCGTTGTATTTTTGATTTTTTCCAGATGGTATCAAAGATAATGAAATTAAGTTTGGGACTAAGAGAGAGACAGGGAGTGAGCTTGTGTGTGCGTATGTGAGAGAGAGAGAGAGAGAGAGACAGTAAGAGAGAGGTAAGAGTGAGACAGAGAGCTTGTGTGTGTGAGGGAGGGAGTGAGAGAGAGAGCAAGAGAGTAACAGAGAGAGAGAGAGAGCTCTCAGTTCATGTCATACCATCCATCACTAGCAGCTCCTCTTGCAAGTGGATCACTGCAGGTTATAGTTGTGCTCCCTAAGCATTGTGGGAGCTTGATGTATATGCTGTCAACTGGCAGTTAATGAAACAGCAGCTACAGCAGTTACTGCAGACAGCCTTCCTTCCTCTGCTACTCCCCCTCTCTCCCTCCTCCTGCTGTGTAGTTTGTCTCCTCCCACTCTCTTCCTCTCTATCCACAAAAGTCTGTTTGTGCTTTTTCTCCTTCTGTAAAACTTGTCCCACTCATTTAAACAAATAATGATGGGAGAATGGGGTTTGTCATTGAATGTGTTGCCAAGTGATGCGTTGCTTAGTCCACACTTTACTGATATTATGCTGTAGTTGTCCAGTAAATACATATTTAATTTTGCAGTGTTTTAACATTTCACAGCAATTACAGCCTTACATTTAGTATAGCTTATCCACAGGCTATCCACATGCTGAAGGTCCTGGTTCAAAACTATAAAGCTTATCAACTTAAATAATTGATATATTACGAAGGAAATCATAACCGGAAGAATGTGAATCCCAAAATTCCCATGAAGTGATTAGCTAGGGAGGGGACCTCTCACTCTGTTGTAGACCCAACAATTCCCAACAAGTGAGAAATCTTCTCAGTTTGTTAGAATTATTGGAACTACAAAAACATATGGTTGCAGTGTCAAGTCAAGTTAAGTCAAGAGGTTTTTATTGTCATGCAGTGAACAGTGGAACAAGACAGTGAAGAGTGGAACAAGATAGCGTCCAGTGACCAGGTGCTACACTAGAATTAAATGCAACACATTACGTAGTGCAAACCAATGCAAGACTATGCATAATGCACAGGACTATACGTGGGTGCACGTGTTTAGTAACTTTTGAATTTGTATTACTTGACTACATACCCCTTTAATATATGCATATCAAAGCAAACCGTTTGCTTGAAAGGAAATGGCGTTCCTCCACCCTTGTTGAATCTCGCTCAATCTGGCAAGACAGTCTTAGATTATATAGGAAGGCCCTACGGACTGCAAGAGCAGCATATTACTTGAAATTAACTGAGGATAACAAGCATAATCCCGAGTTTCTCTTCAGCACTGTAGCCAGGCTGACAGAGAGCCAAAGTGCTATCATCAGTTATATTCACTTATATATTCATCCAAGCCAACAACATGTCTCATATATCTGTCCTTGTACTGTTAGACCTTAGTGCTGCATTTGATACCATCGATCATTCCATCTTATTGCACAGCACTTAATTGGCATCAAAGGAACTGCATTAAGATGGTTTCAGTCTTATTTATCAGATTGATCTCAATTTGTTCATGTTAATGATTCATCGTCCACACTCACAAAAGTTAGTCACGGAGTTCCCCAAGGTTCTGTCCTCGGGCCAATACTATTCACCGTTTAGATGCTCCCCATTGGTGAGAAAGTGTCATGAGATAACTTTTGTTGTGAATTGGCGCTATATAAATAAAAGAAAAAAAAGAAACTGAATATGTGGCACATAATTCAGCTACAGGCCTCTTTAGCTTAAAGAGTAGCTCATAGCTACACAGCAAGTAAAGTAGACATTAGTCCTGTAGAAGCCCACCGCAGTGAGGCAAGGGTCTGCTTTTAACTCCAGATCTCCTCTAAATACTGTTGCAACGTAAGATGCAGTAGGTGATTAAGACCAGTGATTCTTTACAACGGTCACATTGTTTCAGATTAGAGAAAGTATGTGCAACATCAGCTGTCGTGAATGACACTGGACCATTTTGTGTTGTACAGGAACATTCTGGCTATCTCAGATCCAAGATATAGGTAAGTCTCTGCAGATAACACCAAACTCTGCTGAGATTCCCAAGACTGCTGAGAACAGTGATGCCCTCATTCACAATCCCAATATCAGTAGGTTCACTGACTGATCCATTTTGGTTCCACCAAAGAAAAAGTAGAAGAACAAGAATCAGCTTTAATGGCAGCATATTTTTACATACACTGAATTTTTCCCTTTATTTAACCTATCCTTGGTTGAACAGCAGTCAACACACACACTGGAGCAGTGGGCTGCCATGTCAGGCCATGTCAAGCAGCAGTTAGGGGATAGGTGTCTTGCTCAAGGGCACATCAGCTGTTAATAATGGAGGGAGGGTTGATTATTCACCCCCCACCACTCAAATTATGTCTTTGAGGACATTTTGCCTCTCATCCAAGGTGCTCATCAAGATTAGACTGCCTGTTAAAATGTAGGTTTCTATGCTGGAAAGATCAGCGACCATCAACTCCCTTTCAAGCTGCTTTGTGATTAATGTAGTCAACACTTATTCTCTTACCCCATTACAGTATTATTTGCTTGAAAAGCTCACGGTCATTGTAACAGATGTAACTGACTGCGCCTATGTAACCCAGATGAAAACACCCACATACAAGTTTCCTCCTACTCTACTCTGATATCGTAAATCCATCTTGTGGCTGACGTCATCACGTCGCTCCAGTCATGTGACCTAGTGCAGCCAATTGAGTGGGCATAATACCCGGTAGTGACCAGCAACCGGTAAGTGCGAGAGAGGCACACTCGTCGCGTGTTGCTGCAGGAGCTGGCCACCGAAGCCGTCGAGAGCGTTTGTACGAAGCTTGAATGTTGTGAAACTGCAAATTGATAAGTTGTGCTAGCATGTCGCTTAACTTATTTATTGTCACACTCTGCTTAGCTGCTGCGCTGACTTGTATGGAGTAGTTAGCATGGTTCTATTTGCCCGTTTGTCAAGACTATGATGCCAAATGATACTAAATGTACTGTAATGAAACACAGTGAATGCGAATGATTTATATGTTTATATGTATTGACTTTTCAGAACTCTTTATGATGATCTGTGATTAATGCACTTTATGCATCCAAGGCATTTTATACTGCAGTCCAGTCAGTCACTGTCTGCTATGCATTCTATGAGTGCTAGTTGTTATTTTGTGTGTGACTAGTTTAAATTGATATTTTGATATACTAATTATGTTTTATTCAACCTGGATTTATATTTGCAAACTGATTGTACAATGAGAATACACTTCTATTTATATACAACATATATAATTTAGCACTGATATTTGTGAATGTATTCTTTGAATAACGTGAAACTAGTATTTGATGAACGTGCATGTAGAAACTTTAAATTGGTCCTGTTTTTTATACAGGCCAGGTTTTGATGGCAAGCTAGGAATCAGAGAGTTCAATGATGATGATGATTGATGATTTTCCTGATGATTTTCCCAGGACTCAGCTGAATCGACCTTCCTGCACTTTGGTCTGGTAGGAGGTCTGGATTTCTGACACTGGCCCAATCGCTGAATAATTAAATAACTGTTGTTTAGTATTCAGCTGAACTATAACTTAAGTAATATATAGGCTCCATAACGTGGTGAGCTAGCCAGGAGAGGAGAAAAAAAGAGCTGAACATTTTCTTTGGTATTCATATAATTGTTGTCAAAAATGGACATATTCGAGAAACGTGGCATTAAGATCCCCAATGCAGTTTTAATACAGGAAGCAACGAAAACCGAAACAGATGATGAAGTAATGGAATTCTTAAAACAATATGAGTCTATTCTGAAATTTGAATTTATTGATGAACCCAAGTCAGTTTTTCATCGGTCAATTGGTTGGGTTGCATCCACTTTTGCCATATACGTACATTTGTGATCATGATAAAGTTACATATGACATTTTGGATCTGTCAACAGTTTGTGCATATGAGGTAGGGAAGGTACAGACCGAAAAGTACCTGTCTGAACTACAGAAGGTCGCAAAACTGACCGGGCAAGATTTCTCTGTCGTTTTGAATGGGGTGATATCTTTGCTTGGTCAGACCGTCACTAAGTTACACCCCACTGCTGCAGAGGCCAAGGCTCTTTCAGAGGGTGACTCAGGAGCTGCTGCCACTTTTGGTCACTCAGTTGATCCTGTTGCTCCAGTCCAGCAGGCTGAAGCACCGCCAACGATCCAGCCCGATCCCACAGCCTGATACACCTCAAGACCATCTCTGCCAGCCATGTTGCACGGTGATCTCAACTCACCTGAAGTTCAGCGCTACATGGTCGAACATATCGTCAAGAATGATGATAGTACCACAAACCTTTCAACACAGCGTGTTAGAGCTTTCTCTGGAAGATTGCCCAGACTGCAAACTGAGTCTGACTATGACACCTGGCGTTCTAGAGTAGAGCTTTTACTGAAAGATCCTGCTGTGTCCAACTTGCAACACTCACGCAAGATCTTCGACAGCTTGTTATCACTGGCTGCCGATATGGTGAAACATCTGAGACCCGACACATTTCCGACAGTATATCTACAGACACTCACAGCGTACAGCACAGTCCAGGATGGCGATGAGCTATACGCCAAATTTATGGACACGTTCCAAGATGCTGGAGAGAAACCATCTAACTATTTGCAACGTCTGCAGGTGGCATTGAATCAGGCCGCAAAACGAGGTGGAGCTGCTAACAAGGACTTTGATCGACACCTACTGACCCAATTCTGTTGTGGCTTTTGGGATAACTCCCTCATTACAGAACTGCAATTGAAACAACGGAAACAGAACCCCCCCATCATTTGCTGAATTTCTGCTCCTACTGCGAATGGAGGAGGATCAAGAAGCTGCCAAAGTCATCCGCATGAAACATCTGGGCTCATCACAACCCAGAGCTGCAACCCATGCGCAGTATGCATATACCAACAGTGTAGAGAAGGGAGAGATTGCTGCCCTCACCAACATTACCCAACAACTTGCTCAACAGGTGGCCGAAATACAGAAGCAGCTTGCAACCTTAACTGCTGCCCGATCAAGCTCCAGTCAGTTTACTGCTTTCAAGCCCACATCCAGCCCATAAGGTGGGTGGGGGGCAGAAGGTGGCCAAGCCACCAAAAAACCCGCCTTCTGTTCCCAAGTCTGCTTATTGATATCGGTATGGTGAAGATGGCCATCTTCAAAACCCACTGCAATAATCCGCACTTGTCGCTGCTAAGAAGAAGCAGTTCGCAGAAAAGCAACAAAGATGGCAGAAATCAGATACTTCTTCTAGAACTACTTTAAACTAGGTTCAGTTCCCGTTACGGTGCAAACCGGAACTGTTGTGAACCCACAATGTCCCAACCAGAAGAAGTATGTCCAATGCCAAGAAGTAACCCAAATCATTCCTGCTGTTCCATCCCGGTTACCTAAAGGATTGGTTGGATCCCGCTGCACAGCCAACGTTAAAATTGCTGGAGAAGAATTCAGTAGTCTGTTAGACACAGGGTCGCAAGTTACTACGATCTCAGTCTCCATCTATAACCAGCATTTTGCAGACCAACCATTGAAACCCTTGTCCAATTTACTGCAAGCTGAGGGAGCTGCAGGACAAGCTGTCCCTTATCTCGGATATGTGGAGATGGTGGTCACTTTTCCAAGAGAGTTCCTGGGCGCAGATTTTAATGTGACCACACTGGCACTTGTTGTTCCTAATGTCGGAACCCAGCGGTCCCCAGTGTTGATCGGCATGAACACCTTGGAGCCATTATACAGCCAGTACATGGGGAGTGAGTACTCCAACTTTCATCCGACTGCCAGTGGTTTATAAAGCAGTGCTCAAACTATTGCTGATACTCTATCAACAGCAACAACAGGGCAGCGATGGAGTTGCGGGGTTAGCCAGCAAGGCTCCAGTCCTCATCTGTGCTGGGCACACAACTGTTGTTAATGGCTTCATTCATTTCAGCATGCCGTCTCCTGGTCATTGAGCGCTTGTGGAGCATCCAGCTTCACCACTGCCAGGTGGGTTGTGTGTTAAGAACTTTATAATTATGCTCCCAAGCCAATCCCACCAGAACATCCTGGTCGTCCTCAGTAATGAGTCGGACCAAGACGTGACCATTCCACCTCTCTCCACCATCGCAGGACTTGCAGTGTCACCTCCGATCCTCTCCCACAGTGTGTCAAGCTGTTCTCCATCAAAAAGTCCCTCCAACACGTATTCCACACGTATTCCTCCAAAATGGAAGGCAAGAATCATAGAGAAGCTTCATCAGATCTCAGACGTCTTTTCACTCAGTGACATGGATTTTGGACGCACAGACAAGGTGAACCATCACATAAAGCTGCATGATGAAACTCCATTCAAACACAGAGCCAGGCCCATCCACCCTCAAAACATCGAGGCCGTCCGACAACATCGAAGAGACTTACTGAAAGAAGTGTAAGTTTTTCCAGACATCAGTAAAGTATCTCGGACACATTGTTTCGAAGAAGGGAGTCCAGACCGATCCAGATAAGATCCTTGCTTTAAAATGCTAGCCAAATCCAAAAACTCTGAAGGAGATCAAGTTGTTCTTAGGATTTGCTGGATATTATCGGAAGTTCATAAAAGAGCATTCCACCATTCCCAAACCCCTCAACGATTTGACACGTGGATAAACACCTATCCCCAAGTCTCAGAAAAGAACCAGTCCAGCCAAGGTCCAGGACACAAAACAGTCGTTCGGAGAGCTTTTGAAACGCTTATTGAGAAGTTGACCAGTTCCCCAGTCCTTGGTATTGCTAACCCAAAGCTGCCGTATATTTTACATAGTGATGCCAGCACCACTGGGCTTGGAGCGGCTCTATACCAAGAACAGGAGAGCCAGCTGAGGGTAATCGCCTACGCCAGCCGTGGCCTGCCCGCGAGCGAGTCAAGGTATCCTGCACACAAATTAGAATTTCTTGCAGTGTGTGAGAAATTTCACGACTACCTTTATGGGGCTAACTTTGTGGTAGTGACTGACAACAATTCGCTCACTTACCTGTTAACCTCAGCAAACTTGAAGGCTGCCAGTCACAGATGGCTTGCTGCCCTGTCCACCTACACTTTCAATCTGCAATATCGAGCCGGAAAGCAGAACCTCGACGCAGACGCTCTATCCCACCGCCCTCACATCCACCCTACTGAGTTATCAGTACAGAAGGACTGGGACCTGATACACAAATTTTCTGTGATTGAACCTGGTGAATTAGAAGAACTTAACCCTGAAATCGTGTCTGTCATCTGCCACCCTTGTCTTGTTATGGGTCAACTGGGCCATTCAGGAGAGAGCTCCATCACTCTGGTTGAGTCTCTGAGCTCTTCAGCTAGAGCCATTCCAGGCTGCTATGCCAGGGAGGAACTTCGTGGACTGCCTCTTTCCTCTCTGTCGCACCTGGACCTCAAGTAAAAGAAGCGTGCTGATCCAGGAATTAGAGAGGTCATCCACCAGATGGAGACTGGGGAGAAGGTTCCCCCAACAGCAAGGCAGGAAATCCTGGACCTTGTGCTGTTGCTGCGGGAGCTGAATTGTTTCGAACTACAAGAGGGCACCTTGGAGGAGGCACACAAGAGAACAAGTCATGTTCCAGCTGGTGTTACTGAAGGAGCTACGGACAATAGTCCTTAAAAGTTTACATGATGACAGGGGTCATATGGGCATTGAGCGGACCTTAGACCTTGTTTGCTACCGAAAGAACAAAAGGCCAAATGGAAGGACTACGTGAAACCATTAGTGCATCCTTATAACTGCACATATGAGCTAATGTTTGGCCGTTCACCACGGCTTCCGGTGGATCTGGCCTTTGGGTTGCCTGTATGGGAAAATCAATCTCTCATTCTCAGTATGTTGAAAATCTGCGGTCCAGACTTGAAGAGAGTGTCCAACTTGCTTTGAGGAACGCTACAAAATCTGGTGAAAGAAATAAGACTCGTTTCAAGTCACTCCATCAAGTCTGGAGAAAGGAGATCGAGTCTTGGTGCAAAATGTCAGGCTCGATGGAAAACACAAGCTTGAAGACAAATGGGAGCAAGATGTTTACGTCATAGTGATTCAAGATTCAAGTCTTTATTGTCATTATGCAAGCATAACGAAATTTTGTGCAGGTTCTCGGCTTAAAAGCACGCAGAAAATTAAAATTGCACACTTAAGAAAAATATAAAATACAAACTACATGTGAGGTACTTAGTGTCAGTCTGTGGTATGCTGTGTGTATGTGTGTGGCTAGACGGGGGAGGGTGTGTGTGTGAAGTCCTTTAGGGGGGTGGGATGTGAGTGTTTCACTGTAGGGGAGCCTGTGAATATTCTCATTCATCCAGGTCATGGTTATCTCAAGGAAATTCAATCGAATGCAACTGGACTTAGTTATTTGTCTTTGAAGACGTTTCACCTCTCATCCAAGAGGCTTCATTAGTTCATGCTCGCTTGACTAGGCTGGGACTAGTCCCAGTTGCATTCGATTGAATTTCCTTGAGATACACTGTAGGGGAGTTATTGCTTTTACAGCTCTGGGGAAGAAGCTGTCCCTGAGTCTGTTTGTGCTTAATGTTCCTGGACCACTTTCCTGATGGAAGCAGTACAAACAGTTCGTTGCTCGGGTGGGTGGGATCTGTGGCAATGCGTCTTGCCTTCTTCTGGACTCGGGCAGTGTAGATTGAGTCCAGATCTGGTGGACTGCAGCCCACAATCCCCTGTGCTGTCCTCACCACCCGGGCTAAGTCTTTCCTGTCCTGTGCTGTGCAACTGCCATACTACACAGTCACACTAAGACACAGAATGCTTTCAATTGTGGCCCTGTAAAAGTTCACAAGCAGCTGAGAAGACAGTCCAGTCCATTTCAACTTCCTGAGAAAGAAGAGCCATTGTTGGGCCCTTTTCACCAGGTGTGAGGTGTTCACTGACCAGGAGAGGTCAGAGGAGATGTGGATGCCCAGGAACTTAATGCTGTCCACCCGCTCAACCGCCTCCCCAAGTATACAGACGGGAGCGTGATCAGTCTTCCAGGACCTCCTGTAATCCACTATGACCTCCTTGGTCTTGCTGATGTTCAGGATGAGGTTTATCCTGGAACACCACTGTGTCAAGTTCTGGACCTCATCTCTGTAGTGGGTCTCATCATTGTTAGATATGAGACCCACCACAGTGGTGTCATCCGCAAACTTAACGACTATGTTTGTGGGGTGGATAGCAGAGCAGTCATGTTTGTAGAGGGTGAATAAGGCAGGGCTGAGTACAACCCTGCGGTGTGCCAGTGTTGAGGATCAGTGGGGCAGATGTAGACTCCCCTATCCTCACCACCTGGGGCCTGTTGGTGAGGAAGTCACCAGAAGAGTGAAGCTGACAAACCCAGGTTGTGGAGCTTCAGGGCCAGCATATCCGGGGGGACGATGTTGAAAGCCGAGCTGAAGTCCACAAATAACACTAACACACCTAACACTTATGTTAGGATGCTGCAGGTGAGTCAGGGCCGTGTGAAATGCTAGCGAGATGGCATCCTCCGTAGAACGGTTCTCCCTGTAGGCAAACTGCGGACTGTCCAGGCCTATGAGGATGACATCCTTGATGTATCTCAGGAGGATCCTCTTGAAGCACTTCAAGATAACCGGGGTCAGAGCAACAGGGCGGTATTCATTGAGGCAGGTTATGGTTGATTTTTTGGGTCATTTCGCTTATAGTCCGTGATGGTCCTGATGCCTTTCCACATGTTACGTGGATCATTGTCGTTGAAGTGCCCCTCGATGCGCTGCTTGTACCTGTGTTTTGCCAGCTGGATGCCCTTTTTCAGTTCTTTCCGGGCCCTGCTGTAAGCCAGCTTATCTCCTGACCTATTAGGCTGCATCCCGGGCTTTTAGCAGGGGCCACACTGTGCCGTCCACCCATGGTTTTTGATTAGGAAAAACCGTGATTGTCTTTGTGGGTAGGACAGCATCAGTACAGAAGTGAACATAGGACAACACAGCTGACGTGTATTCCTCCAGGTCAGCGTCTGCTTTGAACACTCCCCAGTCTGTGTGCTCAAAGCAGTCCTGTAGGGCTGAGGAAGCCTCTTCAGTCCAAACCTGGATGGTTTGGTCCTGCAAATCAATTCAATACAATTCAATTCAGTTTATTTATATAGCGCCAATTCACAACAAGGGTTATCTCATGACACTTTCCAATTTGAGCAGGTCTAGACCAAACTCTTTAATTAAACTGTAAATACAGAGAGCCCAACATTCCCCCTTGAGCAAGCACTAGGCGACAGTGGCGAGGAAAAACTGCCTTTTATAAGAAAGAAACCTTGGAGCAGACCCCGGCTCAAGATGGGCGGCCAATTTACAGTCAATCTTTTGCAATCTCGAGTTCACGATGTTTGCCGTGCATCGGGAGTTGCTTAATCTAAAGGGGGGAGGGTGTAGAACACTCAGATCACAGAGTGCAGGTTTACTTGCAGTTCCCAGAATTCATAAAAGTAGAATGGGAGGACGAGCCTTTAGCTATCAGGCACTCTTACTGTGCAACCTGGGTCGACAGGCAGACACCACCTCCACTTTTGAGACTAGACTTAAAACCCTTCTGTTTAGCAAAGTGTATAGTTAGCCTCAAACAAAGTGTGTAGGGCTGTTAGGTATAGTTACAGTCACTTTTTGATATACAGCCACAGGTAGAATAGGTCTGACTAACTCTTAGTCTTTAATCTCTATCATAGCTATGCTGCTATAGGCCTATGCTGCCGGGGGTCACAAACATGATCCACCGAGCAGTTCCCCCACCTCCTCAACACCACCGCCATCTCTACTCCCTAACCTCCTTTCCTCTTTTTCCTCTCCCCTCCTCTCCTCTCATCAGCTCAACATATGATTCATTATTTTATGTCACTAACTGTGTGTCCAGTTCTCTTCATAGTTTTGTGTCTCTCTGTATCTTTCTGCAGGTCTCTCTCCATCCAGATCTACATGTTGAACTGCATCCGGCCCTCTGACAAACCCAGTGACAAACCCAGTGTCTACTGTCAAAATTACGCCAAAAGGTAATCTGCAGTACCTGAAAAGTCCTTTGTGAGTGTATTGTTAGTAACTCGTGATTGTTCGTCCACATGCATTTGCAAGTATGCAAGTTTTACTGAACTTTTGCCCTCCGCTTAGTCCTGCAAACAAATCATAAATCAATGGGAGTGAGTATTGCTCTGCACTTAGCACTGGATTTACAGTCACTTTAAAATCTCCACAGGTGCATAT
Source organism: Scatophagus argus (assembly GCF_020382885.2). Taxonomy (NCBI): domain Eukaryota; kingdom Metazoa; phylum Chordata; class Actinopteri; family Scatophagidae; genus Scatophagus; species Scatophagus argus. Next base: position 1,462,678 of record NC_058508.1, on the reverse strand, counting down.
ACCCCCATTCTTTTCAAATACTGGCACAATTGGCATGGCCCACTCGCTTGTTGTGACAGGTTCAAAAACTCCATTTTCAACTAGATCATCCAGATTTGCTTCAGCTTTGTCAGGAATTGCATAAGGCACAGTCCTGGCCTTCATGAACACTGGCTTGCTCTCAGGTTTGATTTGCAGTTTCACTGTGATATCTTTCATGCTGCCTAACTCTGCATGAAAAACCTCCTCCTTTTTGTCTCAAATGACTTGCAGTTGTGAAGCACCATTAGAAAGCCATCGTACTTCTTGCCAGTCAAGATGTAGCATTTTCAACCACACCAGCCCCATAATGGGAGCAAAGTTTCCTCTGGTGACATACACTGGAATCTTAGCAGTTTGGTTATTGCATTGGATAATAATGTCAGTCATTCCCTTTATGTGCACCTTGTACCCTGTGTATGCCTTGAAAACTGTGTCGGCAGGGCACAAAGGAAGGTGTTTCATGCATTTCCTGTATATTTGATAGGACAAGAGTGATACTTTGGACCCAGTGTCTATCTGCATTTTGACTGGATGACCCTCCAACATGGGCCTGGCCCAGTAGCAATCTGAGCTTTCATCCATGCTCATTATGCTTACTGTGTTCACTGTTGTGGGCATGTCTTCCTTTGAGGAAGAGCTCTTGTCATGCTGTACTGCGTGGACATACCTTTTCTTTTTGAATTTGTCATTGTCTCTTTTCTCCTTTTTCTTAACTCAACTTTATGCACTCTTAAGGTACTGTTCAGTTGTTGCGCTTCTTTAGATGCCATTTTCATTGTTACAGTGATATTAATGGCTTTTTCAAGGGACAAGTCACTTTCAGTTAATAACTTTTTCTGTGCTGCTTCATTTCTTAATCCACACACCAGTCTGTCTTTTAAGGTGTCATTTAATGTGTCTTTACACTCACAATGCTCAGTTAATTTCCTTAAAGCTGCTACAAACATGGTGACAGACTCCCTTTCTGTCAGGTTCCAACTCAGGCAGGACTCAGACACATAGCAGGTCAGGATAAGCGCAGACTTTATTAATTACAACATGGACTTTACCAGGGAAGAGGGAAATATACACAAAGGCTATAAAAATACTCCTGAAGAGTGTCTCCTCTAATAAGAGACACTCCGCTATGAAACCTTAATTATTTCGAAGGAGATAAAAACAAAAGGCTATGAAAATTAGTAAAGAAAAGAGCTACTAATCTAAAGAACTAAAAATCACTCCAAAAGGAGGCAAAAACTAAACTAGGGAAAATAACAAAGAACGAAAAATCACTCTTAGAAGAGGAAAATCTAACTGTGAAAATATATGATCTGAAAAGAAAACCAAAATCACTCCTGCAGAGGAAAAAGGAACAACAAACTATCTAGAAATCCTAAACTAGGCAAACCTACACTTTGAAATTTACAACAAAAATTCACTGTTAGAGGAAAAAACAGGAACAGAAAACAAGGCAAAGCCAAGGCTGTGGCTGTGGAAAGGAAAGGTTGGAATGATCGCACAAAGACGAAACACACTGGCACAAGACAAGGGAAACACAGACTATTTGAGCACATGGAGGTAATGGGGAACAGGTGGATACAATCGTGTAATCGGGGAGACAATCAGACTGAAGACACGTGAAGGAAGGACAAGTGACCTGAAAAGAGAGGAGAGTTACTTTTCAAAATAAAACAGGAAATGACGAGACATAAACCCAAAACAAAACAATACCTCACCGCGGTGTGACATTATCTTGATTTCGCTTATGAAATCTGAATCTCTCTGCTATGACAAGGGGCTTAAGTGAAAAGTGATTTGTTAGACTACCCACAATGTCTTGGTACGTTTTACCGCCTGGTTAGGCTGGTTGCAGCAAGTTACGAAGCAAATTAAATGTCTTTGTGCCTATTACACTCAAAAATGTGGGCACCTTTTTTTCATTCTCGATTCTGTTAGCTTCCTCCACTGCACCTGGTTATACAGCTTGTGCCACTTATTTGGACTGTTTTAAGCTTTTACAGTCTGTGGCAGGAATCCCCTTCACCTATATTTGTCACTCCTTTCTCCTCCACACTCATCGAAGAGTTTCTTCCACGTAGCTGGGCGTAGCTCCCAAGCATGGGTGCTGTCTATGATCTGGAGCACCATGATCCACAGAAAACAAAAATAGCCATTTTTTTGTGTCTTCTACCGTTGTTTCAGGTAAGTATAATGATCAGGCGGTTCTCAGGAATGACACAATTTATTAAACTTAGTGCAGAATCAAGAATTTCCCTTCAGGGATAAATAAAGGAATTCTGTCTGTCTGTCAGTACACTTGGCAGAGCTCATGGCACATTGACACATTGGCACACTAACAACATTACATGTTTACGTCATGCGTAATTACGGTTACTCCGTATAGACAAAATACATGACAATAGCTACCCTGGATGGCATTATTTTGGCATCCAGCCTCAGCATAAGAAATCTGGTAGTTATTTTTGATCAGGATATGTCCTTTAACTCACACATAGCTCAAATTTCAAGGACTGCCTTCTTTCACCTTCGCAATGTTGCAAAATTTATGCACATTTTGTCTCAAAAAAATGCAGAAAAACTAGTCCACACATTTATTACCTCCAGACTGGACTACTGCAACTCCATGTTATCAGTCCCTAAAGACTCTCCAGCTAATCCAGAAGGCGGTTGCACATGTACTGACAAAGATTCATATCAGTGATCATATTTCTCCTGTATTGGTTTCTCTACACTGCCTGCCTGTAAAATTCATAACAGAGTTTAAAATTCTGCTCCTCACATACTAAGTCCCTAATGGTCAGGTGCATTCTAATCTCAAAGAGCTCATAGTACCTTATTATCCACCTAGAACTCTACGCTCCCAGGATGTATGGTTAAATGGAGTGGGAGAATGACAGATGGATCAGGGCACTGTGATGCGAGCACTGTATCGGCCTATTGTGGTGAAGCAAGGCCATCAAGCTGTCTCTTGACTGCAAACTTTGACAGTAATAAGACTTCTGAAAAAAATTATGATTGTCCCAATATATGTATGTTGAAAATAGTCACAGTTTTACATTTGAAAAACTGTACAACTTCAGTTTCCTGCGAATTGTGGGATCTATGCAAGTGTGTGTGCAGGGCACTCCATATCTTAAACGAGCAAGGACAGCTTAAATGAACTCGCCATTGAATAGCCACGACCACAGGTAACATGCTTCTTTTGATAATACCACTTTCGATGAATCCACAAAAGTGCAGAGGTTACATTGTTATCCCTTAAGACAATGAACCCCAATCAGAAAACAGAAACAGTGGAAAAGGTAGGACAAAACTAGTTGAGAAAACTGAATACAACACATAACAAACAAAAAAATGCAAAAATAGAAGGAAGTTGTATTGATTGCAAAAAAAAAAAAAGAACTGCCACTATTTGGCAGGCACATGTTTTAAAAGTGTCTAACAATAATGTGTTGCTCTGTTGTTGAGGTATTTAACTTCATAGTTAAAAATGACAAACTGAAAAACTTTCTCTGTCTTCCTGTCTCTGACTTTGCAATCACCTGGTTCCTGGTGTTCCTGGTTTGGACATTTTGCAGATGGGTACACTGTTTAACAATCAGCATTTTTTGTTATTGATGTTATCGGTGGGACGCAGAGGTATGTCAGGCCTTTGTAGAAAAGTTTACACAGTTATTTTTGCCTTGGGACACTCCTTTCCTGCTGTGTGCCACTTGATGTAGGACTTGATGTTAGTTATTGTTTTTGTCATTGGTTCAGAACATGGTCCACACATTTGCATTTACATAATTGAAATGGTTGGTTTTGAACTTACCTTGTTTTAAGGGTGCATGTTTTCCTTGTTTGAATTATTATGATTACTACTACTACTAACAATAATAATAAGAATAATAATAATAAGAAGAATGATAGTAGTAGAAGTAAAAACAACATACAAACAAGCACAAACAAACACAAAAAACAACTTTTATTGATGCAATGAAAAATGGACATTTTCACCTTTACTTGGCACGCTTGACATAATTTCGCCCTTGGCTAAAATTAAAAGGGGGTCCCTGCCATAAGCTGCCACCTAAAGAAAAGGGGTGACAATAGTGTTATTAAAGGAACCCAACAGGTTGGTTTATTGCTACTCTCAGTCATGGAAAAACACGGTCTGCACTCAAGCTTTTGTTAGCCCCATGTGACTTTTTAGGTGCAATCTGCAGTCCCTTTTTCAGACAAGCAACTGCAGAGACACACCAAACAAGTACCTGTACAAAGGAGTGACCTGACAGGTCATCTATCCATGCATCCATTTTCTATACCGCTTTATTCACACAGGGTCGCAGGGGAGCCGGAGCCTATCCCAGCTGACAATAGGCAAGAGACGAAGTGCACCCAGGACTGGTCACCAGTCAGTTGCAGGGTCGACACACAGACAATCACACACATTCACAATCTCACCCCTAGGGCAATGAAGAGTAGCCAATTAACCAAATGTGCATAATTTTGACACTGCGGAACGTAGATGGAGTACCCGGAGAAAATCCACGCAGGAACATGCATATGCTCACGCAAACTCCACACAGAAGGGCTCATCCCCAGATTGAACCCAAAACCGTCTTGCTGTGAGGCAACAGTATTCACACCATCATGCTGCAAAAATGTAAAAAAATGCATGAAATAGTGAACATTGCAAGCACAACTGATATCTGCCATATGTGCCATAATTAACATGTAAGTGTTAACTACTGTGTGAATTTCCCTTGGTTGTCAATTTCCCCTGGGAATGAATAAAGTATCTATCTATCTATCTATCTATCTACATGCAAAGTTTACTCTTTTACTCTAAATTCTAACTGAACCTGAAACAAATGTTAGGGGAAGCTTGATAGCATATAGTCAGTCGAAAAAGGCAAATGACATACAGACTGATTCACAGCTTTCATGAAATTTTGAACATACTTGACAACATGAGTAAAAGTTTACAGTTTTTGAATGCAAAGTCTCTAATCCATTCCACCTCATCAATGTACACACAAAATGGAAAAGGAGAGCAAGTGGAGGAGAAAAACAAAATGGAGTTCAAAGTAAGTCTTAGTTGTTTCTAGCCACCTACAGCTGATGGCTGCTTGGCTGGAATGACTGCAAAATAATTCCTGCAGTCTCATTTGAGCAAATAATGCAGTGAAATTCGTGTTATTTCTTGTTCTGTTGGAAGACGCCTTCAGAGATCTTGATGATGTAGAAGATGGATGAGCTGCCAATACTGTAGGTCACAGACTAGGTGACAGTTCTGTCTCAAGCATGATTCTAAAAGCTTCCTCCAGCAGCTACACTGTGTCCGTAATGTGAAGCTATATTTCTTTTTGTTTCTTCCTTCTCCATGTGTTCTCTTTCATCTTACTCGAGTTTCTAAGCTGTTAATCAGCCATGTCTCATGCTTTGATTTGGTCACTGCATCATCACTGGTCACTTACTTGACTGTATGTGTGTCTGTGTGTGTAGATATGTTGATTTGCATGGCAGTTAAAAACAGAAACTCAATTAATTTGAGCCTTTTTAGTTGGCCTCGGCCTTGGTTTCACTGTTGTTTCCTGCTCTCCTTTTCCTGTTACAGCACTCATGTTTTAGCTTTATTATTTTCCCCCTCCAACTCTTTGTCTCCCTGGCTTTGCATTGCTCTATTTTCTGCAGCTGTCAGCATCTCAGCGAATTTTTCGCTTCATGTCCAGTATATGGATTCTGTTACAGAATTTACTTTGATTCTGTAGATAACCTGTTACAGTGACTGAGGCTCAAAACGATCTAATTAAAAAGAAAGTCATTACTGTAACGTGCTGATGTTTTGGTTGTGATATTATAGTTCTGGTAGTGACAAAATGGACATTTTAGGACATTTATGCAAATCAAAAACATTTTATTATGATTAAAATTCTGCAATGAGACATACCAGCTAAGATAGAACTCTTAGGTCCAGTTCAAGGTACAGTCCTGTGTTATGGGTTTGAATAACAGAAAGTGTATGTGTGTGTGTGTGTGTCTGTGTGTGTGTGTGGTGGGGGTGGCTCAGCACAGTGAGGTTTTGACCTTTTGGGTCATCATTTTATTCTGTTAGACATCTGTTACACACTTGGACACACAGACGAGTTTTCAGGCGTGCATGAGTTGTCTCACTTTATTCGAAAACACAGACAAACCGTCACCCTGGAGCACATAGCTGCTCCGAAACTGCCTGTGGGACCTCCTCCCATTGTAGCCCACAGCAACACATTAAAGTTGTGATAAGCAGTCATACATGGAATAACTCAACTAATGAAATACAACCATGAAAGATAATAAATGAAGATGGGGGGGTGTCAATGACAGCTCCAACACCGCATTGGCTCCCACATATCAATCTGAAATTTTGTCATAATTTTTGTATGATTGCACAAATTATTATCCACTGCAGACTCAACAATTTCCATTGCAGTCAAACAATGGGAAAAAGATTCATCTATTCATACTAATGCTGAATTCTGGAATTCAATCTGCAAGAACATTTTTACTATGATAAACAACATTACTACTGGAGTACAAGTTGATCAACAGAACACATATTTCGCATCATGAAACCCTTAAGATGGGCTTAACAGACAAACAGCCAAGATGGCGCTGCAGGAGCAGCAGCAAGTTGTGGCAGCTCTGCCCCCTCCTCTATTCTTTTCAGTTTTTTCTACTGTCTTTTGGCGTTTTACTTCTTTTTTTTAATGTGGTCAAATCCTGTTGCAAATGTGCACACAGGGACACCACTTTTATTAGTTTTGTGTTTTGCTTGTTTTGCTGTTTTTTGACCTATTAGGCACTCCACTGGGGGACCCCTTCAGCTTCAGCCATGGCTCTATTGTTTACACCAGGGATCAGCTGCTAGCTCGATGTGGCCCTGCTCTTCTCTACACAGAGATACAGAGCAGGGCGAAAGATCCAGGAGAGGAAGCGGAGGTATTATATACTCTCTGTTATTATGGGAAATGTCTGCTCCCTCAGGACACTGGACCTTTTTTATGCTAGTGTCAAGGACGCATACACCTCTGCCCCCTCCCCTTGCTCAGATGCTCTGATGTCACCCAGGGTGAGAAGAGAGCCTGCACAGAAGAAGTCTGTGAAAGTGTAGACTAATGAGGCCAGTGAGAGACTGAGAGACTGTTTCCAAACCACAGACTGGTAGACACTTTACAGCTCTCATGGTGATGAGGTGGTGGTCTGCAGCATGTCCCCCCACCCCCCCAATGAAACAGTGCTCTCACCTTTCCTCTTCACCCTTTGCACTTTGGACTTCACCTACAACACCAGCAGGTGTCACCTTCAGAAGTTCTCTGATGACTCAGGCTTTGTTGGCTGTGTGTCTGAGGGGAATGAGACGGAGTACAGGTCAGTCATCGTGTACTTTGTGGACTGGTGTGAGCGCAATCATCTGTGCTTAAACACCAGTAAAACAAAGGAGGTGGTGATGGACTTCTGGAGAAGGACATTACCACTTACACCAGTGAACATCCAGGGCTCGGACATTGAGATAGTGGTGATAGTAGTCTACCTCAACCATAAACTGGACTGGTCACATAACACTGATGCCCTGTACAAGAAGGGCCAAAGTCTCCTCCACCTTCTGAGGAGACCGAGGTCCTTTGGAGTGTGCAGGCGTGTTAGACTGTACAACTCAGCAGTCTAGTTCTTATTTCCTCCCTTATGCTGATATGTATATAGATGTACATTGTGCAGTGTTTATTTTAAAAGTAATTCATTTATAAACTCTTTATATTTTTGAAACTGTTTTCCACACTTTTTTTTTGACGTTCTTGTGCCCTGCCACGATAAGTGCATTTCCCCGTGTGGGACCAATAAACACACACACCCACCAAACTTCTATCTCTTTCCATTTTGCTCATTCACTTTATAGGGTTCTCTCCAAATTCCTTGGAGGCCCTAACAGTGTCCATGTGATACTGTTGTCTCATGTCGCATTGTGTCATGTTTTATTTGTCATCACATAAGTTTTAATTACATAATTTTTTTGTAATTATGTAAAAAGTAGTTCTATTCTATCTAATATTATTTTATTTTTCTTTTCGTCTGTCATGTTATACTGGGTGGGAGGGTTGGAGGGGGTGAGGGAGGGTGTGCATGGATGGGCTTCACTGAATGTATTGACCTTGAAATGAAAAATAAACTTTTATTGCAAAAAAAAATTCATTTTTGTATGAATTCTTGAGTTATGGCTATGTTTTTTGTGAGGTCACAGTGAACTTTGAAAATGTAATCAGTGCATCCTTGCAGTTGGATATTTCAGTTAAATTTAAATAGGTTCCCTCAAGAAACACCTCACATATCCTGTTCAGGAGAATAGGACAGGTAAGACAAAATGAAAATATAATTTTGTTCAAGACACATGTGATGCAATGTAATGGTTTTAACACCACAACACAGTATCCAACAGAAGTGCATTGGAGTAGCTTAACTCCTTGAAAGAACAACTGTGGGTTCTGGCCAGCTCCATTATGTGCATGTGCATGTGCGTGTGTGTGTGTGTGTGGTGGGGGGGGTTGTGACATCCCTAACGATGTCACAACCTCAGTGATAACAAGCTCCTAAAACTGACATGCAATCAGTTGGCATAGCTTCTGATGACAGAATGGCACTGGCTATCTCTCTCACACCCACACACACACACAGACAACACACACACACACACACACACACACACACACACAGAAACACTGTGGAGTTGAGGTCTAATAGAGTGGGTTTGGACCTTCATGTCAGCATGAAGTCCCCCCTGAACACACACACACACCACCCCCTTCCCAACCTCCATAACAGCAAGTGTTTACCTTTGATCAGGACCCAAATTGGGAGCACTGGCTCAGCTGACATGTGAGACAGCTGCCAATTAGATCAGCTCAGCCTCAGGCGACTTAATTCCAGCCTAGCAGCTAACCAGCTTGTTTTCCATACTGACAGTGGTTGTACAGAGGTTTTCCTGCCCATTCCAATCAGCTGTTGGAGAAGCATATTCTTTCAACTCTTCTTGAGAGTTAATATGTATCATGGCCAAGTGGGCTTGTACATGAACAAACACATCTGTGCACTTCAGATATGTTTCTTTTCACCAATCCAGTACGCATAAATTTTTCTGTTGGGGCAGATTTCCATGCTGTATTGGGTCCATGTATTACAGGGCCCTCACTACTTTGTGGGAGTTTGAGGGTTCTGCACAGTACCTTAGCTGTCCTTAGGAATGCGCTCTTCTGGACAGAGACTGCTGGTGCCACACTTCCAGTCTGGGGGTCACAGCCCTCAGTGCCCCCGATGACCACTGGCACCACTGTTGCTTCTACTCGCCACATCTTTTCTTGCTCCTCTTTCAGTCCTTGGTCATTTTTGAGCTCCTTGTGTTCCTTCTTTTTGATGTTGCTGTCGCTTGGGATCACTACATCTGTCATCACTGCCTTCTTCTGTTGTTTGACCACCACAATGTCTGGCTGGTTTGCCATCACGATTTTGTCAGACTGGATCTGGAAATCCCACAGGATCTTAGCTTGGTCATTCTAAACCACCTTGGCAAGCATCTCCTCTCTCATTCTGATCTTGGGACTTCTGGCCCATACACGGCCCATTATGGTGTTCCAGGTACGCTGCTCTTGCCATCATCTTACACCTTGCCATTATTTGCTGAATTGTCTTTGTACAGCCTGCACCTGGGGTCCTGTCCGGTGTGGTAGACCACAGCCTCTATTGATCTTGTACTGAGTGCCTGTTCTTGTGTCGCCATGTGCTGTCTTTCAATCCAGCCTTCTCTCGCCATTTGTATGAGAGGGGAAACGTCCTCAAAGACATATAACCAAGTTCAGATGCATTCGATTCAATCTCTTTGAGATAGCCACTGGTAGGTTTCTTGATACCAGCCACTGTCGGTGGTACATGCCATGCAAGGGCTTGTCCCTCTATGATGGTTTATCCTCTCCCCCCTCATCATTGCCAGGTTTCTGCTGCCTGATGTATTCACTTAGCAGTTCATCCCAGGGGGCCATCTTTCTGATATATTCCTGGGTCTTTGTTGTTTCGTCTTAGTCCTTGGTCTCGTTCTGCTTAGTGTATAGTCGCAAGGTGCTGGACATGGGGTGAAACATGATTCGTAAAGAGCTTCCTTGTCTAGATATCAATGGCCTCTATCTTTTCCTTTGGTCTACTTATTATGCCAGCGGGGCATCTGATGACTGGCGTATTGATGGACCTTGTTCTTACCATTGACCTTACTTCTCAGGATCTGGAAGCCAAGTGTTACCCACTGAGTTAGAGCTAGAGAACCACATTCACAGAGTTTAACTCTGCACACGCTGAAGAGCGACGGGGCTGTGGTCTGCTCCAGAGGGTTACACCACCACCACCAAGCAGTGATGGTGTAAACCTCTGCTCCACTATCACTGCTTCTTGCTCACAGTGGAGGTGCCACAAGCGGCATGAGAGGAAGCAAAAGGTATCTGGGCTTGGCTAGTGGCTAACCCACACAAGCTGGCTATCCCTAGAATTGTACTAGCCAACTTACACTCTTTGGATAGGAAGCCAGACTACATCCGATTTGTCCACTCAACTCTGACAACTGTGATAAAGTGCTGTGTTTTTGTGGTCATGGAAACACGGCAACATTGGGACGATGTTGTGGTCCGTAAACACTGCTCATCGCTGGTGGAGTTCATAGTTATCAGGTGTCGGCCGTTCTATCTACCGAGGGAATTTACGGTCATATTGCTTGTAGCTGTTTACGTCCCTCCCAGCTCCAACAACAACAACAGGAGCGAGGCACTGAATGAACTGTACCAGCACATCAGTGAGCAGCAGACAGCCAACCCAGATGCTTTTCTCATCTCAGCTGGATATCAAACATGCAAACCCAAAGACTATTTTTCCTAAAATATAGCAACACATTAACTTTCCTACACAGGGAAATAACACATTGGACCATGTCTTTACCACCCTTAGAGAAGACCCTCCCCCTCCCCCACCTCGGTGGCTCTGACCACATCACTGTTATGCTAATGCCAGCATACAGACCTCTGGTTAAAGTCATCCAACTAGTTCAGAAGCAGGTACGTGTGTGGCCAGAAGGGTCTTCAGAGGCAATAAAAGACCACTACAGACTGGAATGTGTTCAACCAGGCTGCCCCTTCAACCACTGAACCCTGCCAGTCTCAGAATCTGTTGACTCCCACATACACACACACTACTGAACTCAGGAGCTGCGCGTGCGTGAAGAAAAGAGAGGTATCAGGATTTTAAACTGTATCAGGCAGCGACGGGCATTAATGGAGCATAACATAGTTTAAAGTCTCCTCTGCTATTTCCATCCTTAGCTCTTTCCCTCTTAATGTGTCTGGTGTTTACCTGCCCCATTCTTGTAATACATTATAAATAAATGAAATGGTATGCTTTATGCAGCATTGGACTGCTCTCACCACACTGCATGTCGGTAATGTGCCTTAGGTTTTTTATTTATATTTATTGACAATTTTACTTTCATCTTACTTAGTTTATTTTGCATGCCATTTGCTTTTTTAAATATTTTATATGTTTATTTCTTTTTCTACTTTGTGTTCTACTTATTGCGTCATTTGAAAAATGCAATTTCAATCCTCCTCTGTGCTGCCCATATGGCAGAATTGACAATAAAGTTGACTTTTAACTTTGAACTTTTTTCGTGACTTATTTCTAATTAAGACACACATCGTCCCTTCGATAGCTCAGTTGGTAGAGCGGAGGACTGTAGAGGCTTCGGTGCTGAAATCCTTAGGTCGCTGGTTCGAATCCGGCTCGAAGGAGAATTGTTTTGGGGGCAGCCGTGGCCTAGAGGTTGGAGAAGCGAAATGCACAGAGACCCTGTGATCGGAGGGTCACCGGTTTGATTCCCCCACCGGACAGGCAGGAAAAATTTGGGTGTGGTGGAGTGATTCATGCGATAAAATGTTCCCCCTCTTCATTAGCCGGCTGATGTGCCCTTGAGCAAGGCACTTAACCCCCCAATATGCTCCTCGGGCGCTTGATGCTGCCCACTGCTCCTGTGTGTGTTTCACTGCATGTAATTTGCCAGGTGTTGCATGTGTGTGTTCAACTAAGGATGGGATAAATGCAGTAGTAAAATTCAGTATGTGTTGATTGATTGAAAGTTGATTCTTCTTCTTCATTTTGTGTTCTTTCAATTTATGTTTATCTATCTGTTGTTAAGGAGTTTGTATAGTTTATCATATTATTAGTGTCACCCCTTCTTGCTGAAACAAGCCCAGATGTTCATTTTAAGGGTCTGGAATGAAATAATTAAAATTCAAGTTTATGTTTTGAATTGTTTGGAATTAGCAGCACCATAAACAGAATGTTAGACATACTGAGGTTATAAGTACGAGTTCTGGGTGTACAACTAAAATTTGCATATGCCATCACACCACACCACCACGAAAGTAGTGGCCAGAGGATTTCTGACACCAAAGTTATAACTTATTGTGCATGCATGTTTAAGATTTTTGTGGAAGCAGACAGTGTGCAGTATTAAGAGACCTATCATTTCTTTAAGACTCAAATACGTAACTTTCTTCCCTGTACCTCTTTGTCTTTGTTTCAATATTTGAATATAATATGATTAGCTGTCTGTTTGAAAATATATGAAAAATAGATGTTTAAAATATGCAATTTTAATCTATTCCTATCTATTCCTTTGAACTGGCATGACAACTTCATCATGCCAGGTCAGCACATAGGCCTAAGGGTGAGGGTTAGCTAAACCTTGACAGAGGTCTGGAAGTAGTAGGAACTAATCAGTGCAGAATCAGTCTTTGCTAATGCAAGAGATGACAACTCATGCACTGGCTGCTGTGTCGGCATGTCTCCAACAGCTGCTGTTTCCACCAGAGGTACCAAAAATAGGCATAGTCATCCAGTTCAGTATTTTACAAAAGCATCCTTCAGAGCTGCCTGGCATCTGTCTACAGCTTATTTCACTGCTGAACAACAGCACAAACACCAGCAGATCATCTCACCATGGATGTGTTGTGCAACAGCAGGGACAATTTGGTTATTGGCAAGAGGGTCAGTGATTATTGGGAATAATCATTGAAACAAAAGTGTATGCTTTATACACATAAAATCAGGGCCAACAGCCAAATGAATGCATCAAAGCAAACAGTCTCTTATATTTACCAAGGGTAAATCTGAGAACTGACTGTTAGGAATCCAGCTGCCATCACAAGTATGTTCACAATAACCACAGACAACGATGAGTTAAATTATAACAGGATTTATTAACACCGCAAGCATCCAGGGATAAGTATCACTTTGCAATAAACACTATTATAATCTAAGTTTATCTACATACATTAACTACTAACTACAACACAGGTACAGCAGTGAGGATATATCTATACAGTATGTGTGTATATTATCTTGATGTACGGGTCAGGGAGTGTGTGTGTAAAAGAGACAGAAAGAGAAAATGGCGACAGAGTCATGTGAGTTACGTATCAGTGAAAGCCAAGATGGCGGCGGAGTAATGCGTCGGGTGTGCCCCTTGAAGCCAAGATGGCGGGTGGCCATGTGAGTGGTGTGTCAGCAAGAGCCAAGATGTCAGCAGAGTGACACGCGGGGAGTATTTAAGCCGGCAGGTAGCTGCGTTCTTGCCTCTCTTTTTCCTCCTTGTGGTTTGGTAGCCTGCAGCGGACGCTGTTTTTTTCATCTGCAGCAGTGGTGGTGACGGGAGTGGCTCACCCGACGTTAGCGTGGCTACACAGCGTGGCTGCACGGTGTGGCCTCCCTTCCCTCGCCTTCTCCTTATCAGTGCACCGGGCAGGTGCTGCTGTTCTGGTTGCGGAGCTGTTCTGGACACGGAGCGTTTGTCCGAGACACTTGTAAAAGGATTCTAAGTTTAATTTAACAGCAACAGCATTGTGTTGGTTGTGTTTTGTGTTTTATTCTTGTTTTGTTTTCTTGGTTATTTGTTATTTTGATTTATTGCGTAGATTTAGGTTTAATTTTTGTTTTAATCTGCATTGGGGTTGGATTATGTATGTATGTATTTACATTTCCTTGGATTGTTTTCTGGGTTAAATTCAGTAAGATAGATATAGTCAATGTTTTTCCTTTCTTTTTCTTCTTTTGTTCATTTATTGGAGTGTGTGAGTACATGTGTATTTTTAGGTTGCCATGTTGTTCATGTTGTTGGGTCCCTGTGATTAATATTTCTTTTCGTCTTTTCGTCTTGCTGTACAGGAGCTGTGGCCTGGTGGTGACGGTCCCCTTTTCCTGGTGGTGGGTTTTGTCTCCACATCCTTATTTTACTGGATTGTAGTGTCACGGGTGTGTAGGTTGCTCCCTTTTCCTTATTGTGGTTTCTTTCTCCACCCTCAGTACACCGCAGCCCTGTTGGCCTTTGGTTTTATTTTTCAGGGCCCCAACATACCTCATTCTGCGATGGGCAACAAATTTTAGTATTTATGATTGAATTTGACTGCTGTGGCTGTTTTCCTTCTTTTTTTTGTGTGATTTAATAAAATTTGTTAATTGTACACGTCCCTTGCCCTGTGTGTGACCCGCACCTGTGTGCCTATTTCTATTTCCTGGGGTTGAGACACCTCTCCCCCAGGTGGCGTTGTCAGCAGCTTTTGTCCGTCTCTCACTTCCCTCCTGAACTCTGCCACATATACATGCATGTGTGTGTTATTTTTATTTTATTTTAATCTGTTTATTTGTTCATTTAGTATTGTAGGGCATAATGACTGTTCCCTTAACACGACTTGGTCTTAATCCTGTCTTTGTTTTCTCTGTGGACTTAAAAAAAATTTAACAAACAATTAATCAATTTTCAAGGTGTCAGCCACCAAACCTACATGTTTTTGTGGAACCTGCTTAGTGCCTTGAATTCAGAGGTGATTTATCCCTCCTATCCTAGAAGTCTGAAGAGAGACATTGTGTTTTAGACTTGCTAACTTGACCTTCTGGAGTTGCTTGCGGGCTAAATGAGCCATCAGCCTCAGCAATGTCTACAGAGGTAACAGGAAGTGTGAAGTAAGTTACTTATGCCATATTATCAGGGTAACTTACACCCAGTAGACAACCAATAATTTTTTTATAATAACCATAATTTCTCAGAGGAAATGCACAGTGTATCATGTCTAAGTTGTTCCTGTATGGATAAAAAGTTAAATTGCTCAACATATGCAAACCATGAAGATGCTGTCAAGAAAATAAAGAACAGTCTTTGCCTAGAGGACAAAACGATAGGACTGAATTAACAGAGGGACATTTTCTGTACCCAAATAACACGTTAGCTTGACCTTTCAGAGCCATTTGTGGCTAGAAAGCCTCAAGCTACAGCAATGAAGCAAGCCACAAACAGGAATAATATCAACCCTTTTAATATCCTTGTAACAGTGTTAAGATTTTTCTCCGGCACTTCTCCTCATGT
Organism: Scatophagus argus; assembly: GCF_020382885.2. Classification (NCBI taxonomy): domain Eukaryota; kingdom Metazoa; phylum Chordata; class Actinopteri; family Scatophagidae; genus Scatophagus; species Scatophagus argus. The sequence continues at coordinate 1,447,191 of NC_058508.1, read as the reverse complement.
CTCTGTCTGGCTAAATTTCAAAACAATACTGCAAGCTGTGCTGAAAAGGAATAATCTGCCAAAAAGCAGATGTGATATCTTAAAGATTTATGTTTTTTAAAGGTGTCTGGACTTGGCCTTATGAAATCAAATAGCCATCTCATAAATACAGACTGCAGCAGAAAACAGACCCAGAGACCCTAGTCAATTTATTCAGTGCATGTTCATTATTTAGTGGCAGCCCATAACTAGTATGAGTCACTGAACATTACAAGTAAGTAAATTTAAAATTGATCTTCATTATTAACTTTAATGAAATACTAAGTTCATCCTGGGGTTCATCAAGATCACTACATATGAACTGAACTATATCTGTAATTTGTCATAAGGAATGCCTAGTGGGGAAGTGGCTAGTTTTGGTTTATACCACCCCATGTAACTATATTTTGACCTTTGTGATTATTTTATATAACTGTTTAAACTTTGAAAGTTCAAAACTGAAAACTGTTCAGCTAATACACCTACCTGAAAATGTAGTGCTTCATCCAACACATGCATTTATAATCACCAGAGAAGATGATTTTGCTTGTCTTTTATGCTCTGCTGGTTTTCACAGCAGAGATATATGTCCATGTATATGATATATGCCATATACATTCCTTATGATCAAAACATTCTACCTAGAAGGGATGAACATCTTTCTGAGCTTTACTTTGTACCTGCAGGAGAGCACTGAAAACATGATGGTTTGACAGTGTGTCTACCCAGGAGGTGTTTCAGGCTAATTTTTTCAACCTATTTTCTTGTCTATTTTAAGCAGTTAAATGTTATAGCTGGTATAGATGAGGGTAATAAAACTTACAGTTTTCTACTGTACTGGAGTAAAAGAGTGGGTAAATGACATTTCTCTCTGGAATGCAGTGAAGTAAAAGTGGAAAATATTCATTTTCACTGCTTCACATACTGCTCGATAGTTTAATCTATATTAATGTGTCATATCTCATTTGGTTCTGCAAAAGGCCCAGTAACAAGTAGCCAGATAAATGCAGGAAAATAACAAGTGCAATGTGTTCCCTCTGAAACAAGAGGGGATGAAAGCCTCCTTTTCCAAGTAGAGTAGAAGTATACAGTTGTAGGTAATAGAAACAACTTTTTTTCAGTGTTTGAAGTTGTGTTGAATAGCACATTATCTCAAAACTTAAACACTGTAGATTCATGAGCCTTAGAAACCAGTGTTGTTGGGTCCACTGTGGTTGCACTGACTATTCGAGTGAAGGAACGGTCCATAAATGGCGCACATCAGGTGCTAAAAAAGATTAAATAAGGACTATGAAGACATATTGTATTTCAGGAATATGAGTAGAATTGTAAGATATTTTTACAAATATAAATGCCTCAATATTTCCATAGCTGTTAGGGGCCCCATGCAATTGTCTTGCCTAATTATAAACTGTATCCTTAAAGATACAAATTGTTTCTTTAAAGAGAGACAATTTGAGTGGAAAAATTTGCATAAAGGTTCACCCATTTGATATATAAACTCTGTGAATGTCACGCCTTGTGTTTAGGTTATGCTTTGTCTTTTGGTTTTTAGTCCATGTGTCATGTTTCATGTTTGTCTTGTCATGTGTTTCCATGTATTATCCAGGTTTTTGTGATGTCCTGTTTTTTTTTTTTTTGAAAGTGTCACTTCCCCTGTGTGTCTCCGTTTCATGTAGCTTTGCTTTTCAATTTCAATTTCAATTTATTTTTATATAGCACCTTATACAATCAAAATTGTCTCTAGATGCTTTACAGCAGTGCTTCTCAATTATTTTCTGTTGCCCCCCCCCCCCAGCAAGAAGAAAACAATTCGCACCCCCCCACCCACCCACTCTCCGCCGCGACTATAAATAATAGTAATAATAATATGTAATAATATTTAATAATATGTAATAATATGATGCTAACAGTGCTGGCTGGTTTACTGAAGTAGCATTCACAAAGCGGGATGATTGTTGGCAATATTCGGCACGTTTTCGCTGAAAAAACTCCAGCGGCTTATCAGCATGATTGGGATGTAATGTCTTCAAGTGGCGCCTTAATTTATTTGGCTTCATGCTGTCCGCTGCCAGCATTTTTAGACACAGTAAACACACCGGTCTTTCGTCTACCACTGCTGTCACAGTGAAGCCAAGCTACATATGCTTCGTCATATTTCCTCGTCTTAGCTTTCGGGTGAGTTACTTTTGTCTCATTATCTTCGTCTCTCTCCACCTTTCTTCTCATCCCTGTTAAAAATTTCTTCATGTTGTCTCTTAAGGGTTCGTTTACTGCACTTCATATCGCCTGCTCGGTGCAAAAAACCTGCTACACCATAGAGCTAATACTCCCTGCGCACACTCTGACAATGAGAGCGCCACTGCCAACTACTGTAGTGGATGTGCAATTACACTTTATTCTAGTACGGCAATAAAAGCATGTTCCCCAGGGTCACACGCGCCCACCGCCCCACTATTTGAGAAGCACTGCTTTACAGAGACCCAGAGCCTGAACCCCCGAGCAAGCAGACAGTGGCAAGGAAAAACTCCCTTTTAACAGGAAGAAACCTTGCTTTTGGCTATCCTGATTGCTTTCACCTTCCGTAATGTGTTACACCTGTGTCTTATTGTCTTGTCTGTTTAGTCCTCGTCTTCCCCGTCACTCTTTGTCGGATCGTTTTTTTGCTGTCTTCATGTTTTCACGCCAGGATTATCTTGTTTCTTCTTGCCATGATTCCTCGCCACAGTAAGTGTGTGTGCCTGATTTGAGTGTTTTTTTGTTTATATTAAAATAATACTTTTTCGGATTCCTGCCTCCCAGCCTTTTATGTGACTCTGCATTGGGGTTCAGCCCTCTGCGTCAGCGACGCCGTACCTTTTTGACAGTGAATACCAATGTACTTCTTCCCTCTCAGAAATCAATATATGACTGGGAGCAGAAGGCAAACTTTACTCCAAACAAATAAATAATCAATAGCCATGTGGGTTCTTGCTAATTAAACTACCACATTAATGTATCTCTCATTGAGAATTATGTCTGAACAAGAAAAGCGATGGAGAGATTGGAAGGGGACCCTGAAGAAAGCTATGATTTTTCACATTTAATTAATAACTATACATCAAAGTACTGGTTCATGACTAAAATCCTGATTCCAAAATATGGGACTTAAAAACATAAATCAAACGGTATGGTAATTTCCTAATCTTGATGCAATCAATTCTTGATGCATTTGAAAACAGTGCAAAGACAGTACATATATGTATATACGTATATATGTATACGTATACACTGTGTCCCTTAAATGTTTGTGACCTCTTTTTTTCTATATTTTGATATTTTCTATATTTCTGCAGAAAAATCACTTATCATCAGCAGATTTTCAAGTCCTGAAAGTAGACAAAGAAGACCCAATCAAACAAATGAGACAGAAATACCATACTTGTGCATTTATTTATTCAAGAAATTTAACAAGTTTAATGAGTACGTCTGTGAGTTGCAAAAGAATGTGAACTTTTGCTTCAGTAAATGACGTGACCACCTTGTGCAGAAATAACAACAGCTAAACATTTCTTGTAAGTGCTGATCAGTCGTCCACAACAGTTTAGAGGAATTTTAGCCCATTCCTCAGTACAGAACCGCTTCAGTTCTGAGATGTTGGTGGGTTTCCTCACATGAACCACTTGTTTCAGGTCTTTCCACAATATTTCAATTGGATTAAGGTCTGGACTTTGATTTGGCCATTTATTTTGTTCCTCTTTAACCATTCTATTTTAGAACGACTTGTGTGCTTGGGGTCATTGTCCCGCTTCATGACCCAGTTTCTCCAGGGATTCAGATGTCCTGACATTTTCCTTAAGAATTCGGTGGTATATTTCTGAATTCCTTGATCCATCAAAGATAGCAAGTCGTTCTGGCCCAGCTGCAGGAAAACAGGCCCAAACAAGGATACTACCACTCCCATGTTGCACAGACAAACAACTTTATTTTGGGCTCATCTGTTCACACCACATTTTCCAAACAGAATAGACTTAGAATAAATATACTTCTGGCTTGTCCACATGATGTTTGACTAACTGCAAACAGGCACTTCCTTTTTTTCTTTTATTCTCTGATGGTGGATTCATGAACATCAACATTAGCCAACATGAGAGAGGCCTTCAGTTGCTTTGTTACCCTGGGTTCTTTTGTGACTTCTTGAACTATTACACGTGTGGCTTTTGAAGTTATCTTTGTTGGTGGACGACTCCTGGGGAGGGTAACAGTGGTCTTGAAGCTCCTCCATTTGTGCACAATCTGTCTGATTGTGGATTTGTGGAGTCCAAACTCTTCAGATATGATTTTGTAACTTTTTACCAGACTGATGAGCAACAACTATTTTTCTGAGGTCCTCAGCTCAGCTCCTTTGTCCATTCCCTCATACACTTTCACAAACATGTGCTGTGAAGATCAGACTTTGACTCCTTGTATTTTATTGAAATGAAACATAGCACAGAATGACACCTGAGTCTCATCCCATTGATTGGACACACCTCTGAACAGATGGACTCTAATTTGGCCATCAGAATGTCTGCTAAAGTATAATATTTGTCTCATTTCTTTGACTGGATTCTTTTTGTCTACTTTCAGAAAATCCGCTGATGTTTTGAGTCAAAGAAGAGGCCAGAATCTTTTACTATACTATTTCATGTTTATTGTACTACTTAATGTTTAATGTTTTGGCTCATGAACCGCATTGATTTTTGTACATTTATAAACATGCTTACTCTATATTTGATATCAGCAACATGTTTCAAACAAGATGGAACAGGGGTAGTAACAGGGTTAACAGGAGATAGTATCATGATTGGGTAAGAAAGGTTCATCCTCAAAAGCCTCATTCATAGGCAAAGATGGGGTGCGGTTTACCACTTTGTAAAACACAAGACAGTATAAATGACATGAAATGGGCATGTTTGTAAATGATTGCATACCATTTGAAATCACATCCGCTTAAAAAGAAAAAGCGATCAGACAGCAAGTATTTAGAGGTTGAAACAACCAAAGTCAAGACAGGGAATTTTAGTATCTTAGCAAACACCAATTCTCATGTGCGTTACCACCAATTGTTTTGTGATGTTCAAAGTTATGTGGTACTGAGGGCAATTTCTTTTGTCACCCCACATGTATTGAAAATTTTTAATGTGATTATTGAGGTCTAGAAGTATGAACAACTTCTTTGAAATGAGAAGCGCCAAGCACTGTGCAAGTTCAACAGGGACTATGCCCTCAAAAAGATCATGAGCAACATCCGGGGGAATACCCTGATGTGACACAGAAGTGTGCAAGTCTCTCTGTAAAAATACAAGCTTTCTTCACACCAAAAAAGTACCTCCTTTTGCCTGTGCAGAATTAACAACTTCAGTTTCTTCCCTCTGAGCAGCGCAAAATCTACAAAAATACTGGCCAGAGAAACTTTCCACAAAGCCAGCTATTCCATGTGCTGCAAGGTTGTCTGCTACCACACAAAGATGTGTCCCCTTCACAAATGTACCCAGATGTGAGACAGAAACACCCTGCTGCTCTAGGGTAACAAGATCTTGGAGTAGTGGCTCAAAAATGCGTACCTGTGGTAGCCAAAGGTCTTTACATCATCACATTTACATATAAGAACCAGGTATATTGAGGCCAAAGAAGAATTGCTGCCTGGGGGCAAATTTCCCAGAATCCAATAAACAGCACACAGTTTGTGTGTTTTTCGTAAATTACCACGGGGGTTACAAACCTTAAAATCATCTAAATATAAACACAGAGAGATTCTTAGTTGTTATTCTTAAAGTGCTGACCATCTTCAAAGGATGTATAATGCAGCTGGACACCCACTCTCTGTTGCGGTCTTCTCTTTTCAATAACCTTTCTAAGCACATCTGTTCGATTAAGCAGTTGCTGTAAAACCTTTAACAAAGGGACATACTGAAAACTTCTTTTGGCCTTTGCATCAAGTATAAACACAACTGCATCAACAATATAAAAATGACGTCTATAATATTCCTTCTGCTTAAACGCAGTGGGTAATGGTCCTTCCTTCCCTAAAGCTTTTGTTAAAAGGTTAGATGAAGATAGTGTGTAAGTTTAACTCTTTAATGAGTAAGTGATCAACCTGCAAGCTATGTTTACTAAAGAAACTTGCAAGAACACTGTTACAGGTACAGGCACCAGGGCAGAACTAAACAAATAATGAAACTCATTTAACAGCTCTTCGACAGCTGAGGCTGGTACATGGAAGCAATTTTCCAACTTTAAGACAAATGCCAATTTGTGTTCTATAACTTCTGGAACATTCTTAGGTTGTGGGATCAATGCATCATCCTCAAGTTCAGCATCAAGTGACTCTTTACTATCTGTCAGACATGCACCCCCAAAAGAACAATTTAGTGAATCTGCTGTGACATTTTTCACAATTTCAGCTATTAAATCATTCAGTGTAAATGTCCTATGCTTTCTGTTCTTGTGAGTTCCATAAATATTTGTTTGAAAGGAACAGTTCTCAAAAATGCAACGTATAGTTTCATGTTTTCTTCAGATGGCTATTAACATGAGCTAAAAAATCTCTCAATGAAGCAATGTGGCTATTTGAACAATGGTGGCAGCTAAATGTTGTCTACTGATGTTTGAGAGCTCTGATTGAAATGTGATCTATAGTGCTTCAATAATTGATAACGTGTTTTTTCTTCTGCAGCACACTCTTTACACTTCCACATTCGTAATACTCAAAATGAAACATCTCCCTGTCTCTCCTCTCCCCCCTCTCCCTCCCAGCCGGTCACAGCAGAAGGACGTCCACACTGAGTCTGGTTCTGCTTGAGGTTTCTGCCTGTTAAAAGGAAGTTTTTCCTAGCCACTGTCGCCATATGCTTACTCAGTGTGGGGTTTTGCCCTGGGACCTGTTTCTCTCTGATTCTCTTCTTTTTGGTTGTTTGTGTTGTTTACACACCTATAAAGTGTCTTGAGATAACTGTGTTATGAATTGGCTCTTTAAATAAAATGGAATTGAATTGAAACACAAACACAACCAAACAAAGAAATTGCCATCCCATATACAGTATTAACTTTGTAGATCTGTCGATACTTGAAATGTTAGTTTGGATCTATTACATCATAATACTTACCACTACTGAAGAGCCACAAACAAATGCAGACTGTCTGGTCCTCAAGCTTAGAAATGAAGGGAAGACCTGTAATATATACAATCCATTTAATATCACTCGTCAGACTTATAAGAAAACAGTTATAGCTTGAACATGTTGATAGCTATATTGTAAAACATTGACACAACTATTATATCTGGTTCCTAACAATAATATTATATTATTACCTACAACAAACCCATCAATATTAAAAAAAAAAAGAGGAAAAACACGTGCTTGACCTTCACACTGTTGACGTGCTTAATCAAACCAAACACACTTTAACCAAGGCTGAGGCCAAAACCACCCAGGTGGTCGGCCTTGTAGCACCACAGCAGCAGCAATAATTATGTAGCCGTGGAAAACGAATGATACTAGTTTAAAACTTTCTGCTATCATTCAGGGTAGTGATGGATGACTGTCGAAAAGTCACCTTTCTGTCACAACATACAGCAATATCTGACATACAGTATTTCTCAAACTCTGCTTTCTGCCGCGCACCTGTAATCCAAGCTACCGGGAGGCTGAGGCTGAAGGACCGTTTGAGCTCAGGAGCTCTGGGGGCAGCCGGGGCCTATACGTGGCCTAGAGGTTGGAGAAGCAGCTTGTGATCGGAGGGTCACCGGTTCGATTCCCCCACCGGACGGGCAGGAAAAATTTGAGTTTGGTGGACGCTCCCCTCCCTCCATTAGCTGGCTGATGTGCCCTTGAGCAAGGCACTTAACCCCTTGATGCTGCCCACTGCTCCTGTGTGTGTTTCACTGCATGTAATTTGCTGGGTGTTGCATTTGTGTTCAACTAAGGATGGGTTAAATGCAGAAGACGAATTTGTGTGTATGTAAAAATATATATACTGTCAATAAAGCTGATTCTTCTTCTTTACTCAAAAGTTCTGCATAGTATATTTTATCACAGAATGTGGCTCGTAGTATACTTTCAAAGAGTTACTCATTTTCAAATGCAGAGCCAACTCTTGAGTAATCGGTGTGGTCCGTCCTGACAGAGCCGACGCTCCCTCATTTTGATCGCCCACTCACTCGCTCTGTCAGTAAAAACAAAACATAAACCTCTCCCTCCGCTAGCTTACCAATAGCATTTGGCCTGCAGCTAAAATACAGGCAACTTACACTGCTTTTCAACCCAGCTGTTTTAAAAACTTTCTGTCCTCAACTTCCATCGAAACCATCAACACAATTTTTAAGGCCACCTCACCTTGCTACAGAATTTTAATTTTAATTTAATTTAAGTTACTTTATTAATCAAATGAAATTACTTCTCTGCATTTAACCCATCACTGATTGAAACACACACACATGCAACATGCAGTGAAACACACAGGAGCAGTGAGCTGCATCAAGCGCCCGGGGAGCATATTGGGGGTTAAGTGTCTTGCTCAAGGGCACATCAGCTGGCTAATTGGGGGGGGACATTATCAATCCACCACACTCAAATTTTTCCTGCTCGTCCGGTGGGGGAATCGAACCAGCAACCTTCCAATCACAAGCCGCTTCTCCAACCTCTAGGCCACGGCTGCCCCCAATGCTCTGATGCCCACACACTGAACTGTAACCAATAAAATACCCTTAAATTAAACCAATGTAATGTTGCATTTGAAAGGAGATTACTAAACTACAATTACAGAGTCAAATTGAGAATTTTATGTATGCCTGTCATCTGGCAATTTTGTTAATTGGCTAGCTTGTTAGCAAGCTAGCTAACTAATTAACATTAGCTAACATTCTCATATATGATAGATTCACAAGACAAATACAGTTGGACCAGCATTATCAGTTTCTCACCATGCACTAATCTTCCAACATCACTGAGCGCATTGAAAAATATACTTATTCAGATAGAGATGGATGCGAAGCAGATCCCACATTCACCCGCCAAAAAGTGCAGTCAGCTTCTGAGCATGTGCAATGTCAGGCCTACAGAAACCCTACTAGGACATTCTGAGTACGTACAGAGGTGACTGTGCGATTTACTCAGCAGTGTTATGTTCAATTTACTTAGCCAGTTTCAATTCAATTCAATTTTATTTAAAGTGCCAATTCACAACACAGTTATCTCAAGACAGATGTGTAAAAAAAAAAAAAAAAAAGAAGAAGAAGAGATTCAAAGAGAAACAGGTCCCAGGACAAAACCCCACACTGAGTAACTTGCTTCAACAAGTATACATTTTAAGTTAAACACAGAAATGTTAATTAAATTGCACATAAGTACAGTTATTTGATTCAGCAGCTCACTGAGTTCACTTTTTTGAGTGTACCCACCAGTCTTACCTTCCTCACAAGAACAGATTCTGGAGGACACTTTCCAAGGACTTTTCTGTCAAGGATTCATTCTTTGAACATAATGTAAATAAAGACATTTCTTTTTCCACTAACAGTCTCTGTAAGTTTATTTTCTGCATTGTGGGTTCAGACACTTTAGTATTTAAACCTAACATGTATTGGTTGAAATCAATTGGCAGAATCATGATGCTTGCCAGAGTTGTGTAATTTGAAGAGAAAGTTAGGTCGACAGTAATTGTGTTCCTGTGACGTAATTTTAAAAATCTAATCTTTAATTAAACTGAATTCCATGTACGAGTGGGATAATAATAAATAGCATTTGATGTATACATAATTCTACCAAAGTAAGAGAAGTTCAAAGACAATGAAAGAGAGGGAATGCAGAAAGCGGAGGAAAAGAGGTTGTCAAAGAATAGAAACCTAATGAAGCTACAGCCTTGCTAGGGCAAGGGGAAGAGGATACAGCAAGTGCCAAATGGAAGAGAAATAAAAGTAAAGAGGAGAGCAGGTAGAGAGAAAGAGTAAAAGAGGAAGAGAGCAGGAGTGGGGCAAGTGGATTAGTGTGTGGCGGTGGAGGAGGCATTAATATGTAATTTATTGATGAGGGATAGAATATGCGGATGGAGCAGAGTGTAGGCGAGGCGAAGCCTGCATGTCGTGGAAGTCCCTTACGCTAGCAGTATGCGCCCTTCCATTTACGCACTTCATACATACTAATACACTCACACACACACACACACACACACACACACACACAAACCTCTCTTCCTGTGCTTGCCTTCCACACAACACTGGCAGGAGCTAATCTGAATCTCGTCAGTCTCATGTCTTGAATTTCACTACCTAGCAAGAAGACAATTAGACAGAGAAATCAGCTAACCTGGCCTTGCACAGTGTTCAAGAATACACGTAACAACACAACACCACTGACATCGATATTGGTCTCATCTCATTCTAAGAGAGAGAAAAATGTCTAACTATGCCTTCAAAAACCTGTCAGTGCTGTGTCAGTACAAACCTGTAGACACATCAGTGCTAAACCTTGCAACAAATACATAATGCATTTCCATTGCAGGAATGGTGGACTCCACCACTAATGAAAACTCCTATATAGTACATAGGAGTCAGTCTGAATTTGTTATTGTAATATTTTCCCCATTTCTCTTCACATTCTCCTCTGATCTCCCCTTTCCCTCGTGTTTTGCTTTGTTTTGGCTTTGTTCTCTCCTTCTGTCTGTTTGTGTATGTGTGTCTAGAGCTGGGTGTGGTGACCTAATTCCCTCTTCTAGCCTCCGCACCTGCACACCTCCTGCTAATTCACTTCAATCAACACCACCCCTTAACTGCTGTTTAAAATGCCGCTTGATTCACTCCGTCTCTGCCAGATCATTTGGTCACCCTCTGTAGTACAATGCTTCAGGCTGACTATTCTCATGGTTCTTCTGATTTTTGCTCCACTTAAGTACATGTGCACAAATACTAATCTGTATAATTGGTTAATCTCTATGTACTATGTTACACTAAGAAAAGAAAAAGAAACAGTTATATTAGAGGTAATCATTAAATGTTAATAAATTGAATGGCTATTGCTGAAAAAGTGCCAACAATAAATAATCAATATCAGTGTAAAGAACTGTAAATGCACAGCTGCAATTTAAAAATGAGCTCATTAAAGAGAGAACCTGCCTTGTGCATTGTAACTAAAAACATGTTTAACTACAGTTTGGATTCATTTACAGATGTGAGAGCTTATCTTTCACTCTCAGGCTGTATTATCATGCAAAGTGTCAGAAAAGTACAGAAACTGTAATCGTGATCGTGTTTGATTAAACACTCAGAATGGAAGACAAAAAGAGGTGAAGAAAGGAAGGAGATGGAGATGCCAGGCGAGACAGGAGGAGGCTGCTAATTGATTAGCTACAGAGAGAAAGTCAGAAGCTTCATTTGCCAAAGTGCTGCTGGGGATGAAATCCCCCACCACCCCTCCCTTCTCCTCCACAAAAGGATAGGATAGAGGCAAGACGCAGGCAATTGATATACGCTCTTAGGCCTTATCAGGACCTAAGAGAGTGTGTGTGTGTGTGTGTGTGTAGTGCTGTAAGAGGTAAGCATTAGTACAGTTCTTCCCCTGTGAAAATGACCTACTATTTACCGATTAACATCAGCTCTGGAAATAGACAGTGTTTTTTTTTTGTTTTGTTTTGTTTTTCTTGTGTGTGTGTGTGTGTGTGTGTGTTCCAGTGTTTGCCTTCCTTTACACAACAGTGAAAGGAGCTGCATTATCATTCCCACCCACACACGTTCCTCACAATAGCCATGTTAATATTAACACCTTATATAATGTTGGCTTTGAGCTTCATTTCCCTTCCACAGAAATTAAAGCTGTATGCTGCAGTTTTAGTTTTATGCGCCCTAAATAGTATACTTTAGAACAGCAAGATGCACACAATGATGTAAGACCCCTGAGTGGGGGCTACAAATATGCCCTCTTGAATGCTTCTGATTTGGTCCAATATGCAAGACAATGTGAGTGACATCAAGGGTGTCCTACATGCCGGAAAATAAGTTGACCTCATTTTGCCTCTGAATACTTAGGGAAAAAATAGGTAGTAGCTCCCCTGAGTTATAATATTTGAGTGACAAATAAAACAATTTTAATCTTATTTGTAACTGTAAGGGTTTGTAACTGTAAATACATCACGACTATCTGTGTCTCCTCTCCTTCCTGGCAAACGGTCCTTTTTATTTATTTATTATATATATATACATCAAGCTCAAAATTATTCAGACCCCTGGCCAATTTTGACTTAAAGTTACTTTTATTCAACCAGCAAGTTTTTTTCTTGTTTGGAAATGACACAGGCGTCTTCCGGAACATAGTAAGACAATGTACAAGAGGCATCATTGTGGAAAAAAATGTATTTCTCAGCTTTTATTTACATTTGAACAGAAAGTGGCATGTCCAAAATTATTCATACCTTTCTCAATAGTCAATAGAAATGCCTTTATTGACTATTCCACAGATTCTCCACAGATTCTCAATTGGATTCACATCAGGACTCTGGCTGGACCACTGCAAAACATTAATGTTTTTGTCCGCTAACCATTTCTTCACCACTTTTGTTGTGTGCTTTGTATTGTCGTGATGAAATGTCCACTGGTGCCCAAGGCCAAGTTTCTCTGCAGACTGCTTAATGTTGTTGAGAATCTTGATGTATTGCTCTTTTTTCATGGTGCCGTTTGCTGTGATTAGGTCCCCTGGTCCATTGGCTGAAAAACATCCCCAAAGCATTAGGTTCCCACCACCATATTTGACAGTGGGGATGGTGTTTTTAGAGTTGACGGCTTCTTCTTTTTCATGTCAAATGAAGGATGCATCATTGCAGCTAAACAATTCAATTTTTGTTTCATCTGACCAGAAAGCAAAAGACCATATGTCTTCTTCTTTGTCCAGATGAGCATTTGCAAAGGCCAAGTGGGCTTTTGTGTGCCTTAGCTGGAAAAGTGGCGTCCTCCTTGGTCTGCGTCCGTGGAACCCAGCAGTGTGCAGTGTCCAATGGACTGTCTGCCTTGAGATGTTGCCACCAGAAGAGCCCAGATTCACCAGGATGGCCTTGGTGGTGGTCCTTAGATTCTTTTTCACCTCTCTCAGTATCCTCCTGGCCAGCACAGGTGTCACTTTTGGCTTCCAACCACGTCCTCTGAGATTTTCCACAGTGCGGAATGTCTTATATTTTTTTAATAATTCTTTGCACTGTAGCCACTGGTACTTGAGAACATTTAGATATGGCCTTATAGCCCTTTCCTGACTTGTGAGCAGCCACAATGTACAGCCGCAGGTCCTCAGTGAGCTCCTTTGTCTTAGTCATGACTGTCCACAAACCAACTGCAGAACTGCTGTTTTTCACCTGTTGAGCTGATTAAACCTGGTTTCCAACTCTTCCATGCGGACTGCAACACAGAACTTTCAGGGAAAACAAAAGGTGGAAGAATCTGCTTCTACTTAAACTAAGGTTGGTGTACAGATGTTACAGTGTTGAAAAAGTCGTGCAGCCCTCACTTAGAGACTCCATTTATAAACTGCAAGCCTTTCTGTTTTCCGCTGGAGTTCTCCTTGTTTGTTATGGCCGGTGTTTACATTCCACCGCAAGCCCATGTAGCAGAAGCGCTACAACAGCTAGCTGACCAGATAACAGAGATAGAGAAAAAAACTCCCAGACTCCCTCGCCATTATTGTTGAGGATTTTAAATGCGCCAAACTCAACCAGGAACTACAGGCAACATATCAAGATTCCCACCAGGGGAAAAAAACCACACTGGACTACTGTTACACAGTTCTCAGGGATGCCAATCATGCTGTTTCCCAGGCAACTCCAGGACTCCCCGACCACTGCTTCATCTCATCCCGACCTACAGGCAGAAACTAAAAACTTTTAAACCTGTGGCAAAGACTGTGAGGAAGTGGACAAGGTAGTCAAAGCTGGAGTTGCAGACCTGCTTTGACTGCACTGACTGGAGTGTTTTTGAAGCTGCAGCTACAGATCTCAATGAACTCACTGACACTGTAACATCTTAAATCAGGTTTTGTGAGTTCTTATGTGTGCAAACAAAGACCTTTTGCGCATACAACAACAGCAAACCTTGGTTCACTCCTAATCTTAGGAGGCTGCGCCAAGCCAAAGAGGAGGACTACAGTAGTGGGGACCGGGACCTGTTCAAGCAGGCCAGGAACAAGCTGACAAAGGAGATCAGTAGCCAAAAGAGGCTACAGTGAGAGACTAAAACATAGCCTCTCAGCCAACGACCCTGCATCAGTCTGGAAAGGCCTGCAACAGATCACGGATTACAAAAGACCATCTCCGCACCCTGCAGAAAATCCCAGACTGGCTGATGACCTTAACAACTTCTACTGCAGGTTTGAAAAGCACCCATTCTCAAACTCATCACGCACAGTAGACTTACCCTCCACATCCAACCCCCTCCCCCCACCCACGCTGACGATCTGCGAAGAGGAGGTGTGTCGGCTCTTTCAGAAGCAGAAGACCAAGAAGGACCTGATGGTGTGTCCCCTTCTTGTCTGCAAGCCTGTGCTGAACAGCTGGCACCAGTCTTCACGCAGATCTTTAACCGGTCCCTGGAGCTGTGTGAAGTACCCTCCATGCTTCAAATGCTCCACCATCATTCCAGTCCCCAATAAACCCTTCATCACAGGATTAAACGCTTACAGACCTATCACTCTGACATCTGTGGTCATGAAATCCTTTGAGAGACTGGTGTTGAGCCACCTGAAGGACATAACAGGACCCCTGCTGGACTCCCTGCAGTTTGCCTATAGGGCAAACAGGTAGGCGGACGATGCCATCAACATGGGACTGCAATGCATCCTGCAACACCTCGACTCCCCAGGGACATATACCAGGAGGATATAGCTAAGGAAGTTTAACCTGCCTGAGGAGCTGCTGATCACCTTCTACTCAGCCATCATTTAGTCTGTCTATCTGCATCTCCATCACTGTCTGGTTTGGGTCAGCCACCCAACGTGATAAGGCCACACTGTAACGGACAATCAGGGCTGCAGAGAGGATAATTGGAGCTGACCTTCCCTCCATCCAGGACCTGTACAGGTCCAGGATCAGGAAAAAGGCGACAAAGATCTCTTCAGGTCCCTCACATCCTGGTCACAAACTGTTTAAATCCCTTCCCTCTGGCAGACGATGCAGGACACTGTCTGTCAAAACCAGCCAGCACAAACACAGCTTCTTTCCACAAGCAGTCACTCTGTTGAACACTCTGAAATAGCCCCCATCCTTACACTGGACTATGACAATCACAAATGTCTACCTAACCCATATACATATACCTACATCTACCTCATTTATTTAAAAATACAGTATCATTATCTGTCTATTGCACTGCATTGCCTTGCACTGTATTTATTTTTTCTCCTGGGGACCTTTTCACAAAAGCCATTTATTAGTGTCAGCATCTTGTTTTGCTAATAACCATCACTAGCAAAGTGCAGATAGATTTGTAATTTCCATAGTCCTCTCCTTTGCTTATGCATTTCTGATTATTTTGATTCATCAAACATGACGAGAAGATGCGAGAAGAAATAACCTCTCTTTGCAAGTTGCTGCTTATGTTGCAACTATGGTGGAACAGGTTCCTCTGTGTGCTGGAACGCTTTGAAAGGGGAATGCTCTGATTGGTCAGCATCAGCCTGGCATTCTGGGATTTTTGGCTATTTTTCAGTGACAATGAGAAGTCCATTTTCTGCTAACAGTGGAGTCCACTGAGTCTCTCTCTCTCTCTCTGTCAGTTTGACACACATGCATACAAACCCACACAGAAAAGCTTACTTTCTTCACTGTGGGGTCACGTCAGTAGCCGCTCTTACAAATTATCTCACTGAATGACTTCAGTTCAACATTACAGAATGCTGAATGAGTTTGTTGCAGTGCCACTAAAAAAGACAAATTATTTATCAGAAAATTTTCTCTGGTATATTTAAGCATATTTAAAAAATATAAATGGTTACTCATGAGAAAATCTTCTGTAG
The DNA here is from genome assembly GCF_020382885.2 of Scatophagus argus. Classification (NCBI taxonomy): domain Eukaryota; kingdom Metazoa; phylum Chordata; class Actinopteri; family Scatophagidae; genus Scatophagus; species Scatophagus argus. The sequence continues at coordinate 1,431,172 of NC_058508.1, read as the reverse complement.
TATATTTAAGCAGCCTTTTCATAGATTTCCCCTCTCCTTTTCACTAAACTGCCATTGCTCTTTCTCTTCTTCTGTTGCAGGAAGAGAAGCACTCAGTGATTATTCTACCCTGGCTTTTCTCCTAGAACACTGGTTTGACGAAAAATCAAGGGAGAAGTGCAAATGTAACCAAGTTTGTTGTGTTGGATAAGTTGGAGCAACACCAGTTCACTGTTGGTTTGGAGCCCAGCTAGTCCAGCATCCTGACCTACAAAGCCGTGTGGTCCTGGTCCTGTTCAGGGCCGTAGGACCACTGGTCTGGTAGGCTCCAGTGGACATTGGTACTCACTCTCTAGGTGATATCCATTTCCACAAAACAACATCTGTGTCGGATCACAACCCTGGTAGTAGGTGACTCAATCATCAGGAATGTCATAACAAATGAGAAATGAGAAATTGAAATTCTTGCAAATGAACCAGACATTCAGAAGGTCATTGTGCAAATATATTTACAAGGAACAATCTGAAGTCTTGAAAAAATGACTTTCTGCACCTGTTTGGGTCCCTGAAAAGATCCATAAGTCACGTCTGGATATCTGGATTGGGCATTTCAGCAAGTTACTGTCGCTGCACACCTGGCTGTCATCAGTCTGTGCTCCCCACAATGTGTCCTTCACTGACAATTTCAACCTCTTGCGAACGCAGTTATTCAGAGATGATAGCATTCATCCAAACAGGTTAGGGGTAACACTCCTTGCAGAGAACATTTCGATCTCTGTCACCCACACCTGTACTTTGCAAACAGATAGCAAACTCACCTACTCATGTCCACTCATGTCCATTCTGACCACTCTCACAACTGCTGACGATTCAGGGGTCCTAGCACCAGCTTGTTGGGTTTCTTGTACTTCTCTTCCCTCATTCATGAGGAGCCAGGACCCCTTACAAATTTAATAAATCCTCCCAGTATAATCAGTGTTACCCAAAATCAAATGATAATAGCATTTCTGTCAATTACAAATCTGGCCAACTACCCAGACAACGAAATCAACTTAAATATGTCTCCTTCAAAAATCTAATTTACAGAAGACTGCAAAACTCTGGTCATGTTATGCTTCCTCTGAATTACTTTTTATGGGGGACCTTAACCTGGACTGGGTCTGACGGCTCTGACAAACTAAAAGAACAGTGCCTGGAACTTAATCTTTTAATCTAGACAAACAAAACCAAATTTTAAAAATAACCTTAAATTAACATTATTAGACATCATACTTACTAATCAACACCATAAGTACCGCGCCTCTGGAGTTTTCCCTCTCGATCTTACTAAAATAAAATACCAAAATACCCAAATCTCACTCAAAAATTATCACCTTGAGGAACTATAAACATTTTATTCTCCAGGACTTTTAAATGATTTGGCTGATTCTGACATTGAAACTGTTTTGTCTATTATTGATCCCGTTATGGCACTGGAAAAGTTCTCCAGTTTCTTCAGTTTCATCGCTGATAGACATGCCCCTTACTTACTCATTTCGTTTACACCTCCTACCTCAAAGGAAACAAGGATCTGGACATATTATTTACAGATCAGTGGTTGAAGCTTTTAATCATCATTTCCTCTCTTCTGATCTTTTATTTGATATGATTCCAGATTCCAAAGCAGTCAGTTCCCTAATCTGTGCAGCAGATAGAGTCCCCACTGTCTCAGATTCTTCTACCTACACATTTTAATTTGGCCTATTAAATAGCACTGATACCATGCTGACTGTAGATAAAAATTCTGCAAACATACTGGTGGAGATAATCCTGACCCATATCTTCTTCATCTAAGCACCCACATTTTTTTGACAGGCATTATTCCTGCTCCATGGACAAGTGCACAGTGGTACCATTACACAAAAATAGTGCTATTTCGAATCTCAGCCACTACCAACTATATCTAAAATGCCTTTCTTAGCAAAATTCCTAAAATCACTGGTTAATCAACAACTATGCTCCTTCATTGACTCACTAAACATACTACAGCCACACCAGTATGGTTTTCGCTCTGGTCACAGCCCAAGAACTGCTGCAGTCTCAGTCAGTGACAACACTGTCTCCTATTGGATAAAAAAAAAAACCAGGTATGTGTAGCTATCTTCATTCACCTCTCAAAAGCTTTTGATAAAGCTGTCACAAAATCCTACTCCATAAACTGCGGTTCTAGATAATCTCGCAATTAGTTGGTTTCATTCTTACCTCACAGAGAGAATGCAGACTGTTTGCTCAAGGTACTCCATCAAGCTCCCTTAAAATCAAAATTGGGCTGCCACAGGGGTTTATCCTTGGACCATTGCTGTTTATGACATAAATAACTTCTTCTAATCTTCCAAATGAATACTTCAATATCCATTTCTTTGCAGACAACACAATTTTGATAGTCTCAATTTTCATTACCAACTGTGATTACCTAGCCATTAAAACCTTAAATATGCCCATATGCCCATGTGCCCATATTGCTCCTACAGTGTCATATAAATAATGGCTTGACATCAGACTATATTTCAAAATTCCTATTCAACAATTGACACAAAAATTAATCAAACAATTTCTGCACAGAACTGAAGGATGTCTGTCTTCTTCACATAACCCCATCAACACTTTAGCTGTTAAATCCCGTATACCAGACATTTCACTTTATCACAAATGACAGATTTTGCACTCATCACTGCTGCCTGATTAAGTTAGTTGTTGGTCATTGTTACAGTCAAGAGGTAACAGCCATCTCATACTGTTCACTTACAAAGCTCTTACATGGATACTTCCAAACGCCCTCACATCTCTTCTCTTATTTAAGCCTAGTAACTACTGTAGAAGATCAATTAACTTAACTTTATATATTTATTATGTTCACACAAATGTTGGCAGATCTGGGTTCAACTATTATGTTATCAGGTATTACCTTTTAAATGGAATGAGCTACAAGCTGTACTCACACTAGAAACTTACATTGTTCTTGATTGGGGCAATGCAAGTTTCTAGTTTGCCTGGGCAGTAAAAAGACTATGATGTGTCAGTAACACTTGATCAATAAGAAAATTGTTCCATAGAAAGTTCAACATGTGGCACAACAGCAACAAAAACAGCATGGAGGAGAAATGAGTTAATGAGTGCAGACAGTGAGGAAACTGTAACTAAAAAGGACAAAGGATGAAGTGCAGAGATGTAGGAGTTCTGGTTATCAGAGACTAGTTCACCTCTATGGCATTTTTGCAGCACAGACTGAATAAAGTGAAAGCTACTTCACTTAATAATTGTACTTAGCTACAGTTTTGGTTCCCCTGATCTTTATTAAAAACAGGTCATTTAAAATGATCAATAATTATCCATATTGACTGAAATAAAATATTGTATAACGATGCATTTTTCAGCTATAGCACCTATAGCAATAATAACAAATAACAGTTTATTTAGATTTTAGAATGATGAGAATAATGAACCATTATGAACCATTTACACACCAATATATGTAAACATAGGGCCCAGGCTTAAAAATCCCAGAATTCCCCTTTATGTTTCGTAAGCAGTTCACCAGTTCAAGTGTCATGGCTTGAAGTGTGTGTTTAGTTAATTTCCTGTTTTATTTTGTATTTTTTCTCCTCTTGCATCCTGTTGAGCTTTTAATTCCATCTTTGTTTTCCCTCCTTTTTGCTTGCTTTCCCCGCCCCTATTAGTTTCACCTGTTTCTTGTTACCTCACCCTTAAGTCTTTTGTTCACCTTACCCCTGTGTATGTGTCTGCACATTGGGTCCTTCTTTTAGTGTTTCCTAACAAGTAACTTACGCAAATGTTTTACATGATAGCACCCTTGAAATACAGTAAATATCAACATATTCTCACCCCAGGTTGTCAGATACCAATGCTTCTTTGTCACGCCCCTCTGCATCTCATCCAGAGATGGATAAGTTTAGGGAGAGATTCTCCAATATTCTACTACTGTAACAATAAAACCCTACTACCAACTTGCTCTGTAAAGTAATGATACTCATCATCTAACATTAATTTCATGTCAAGATTCCACAGAGAATACTAACTTAGACATTTTACAGGAACTCATGCTGTTGAAGCACTGTGAGAGCTGAGGACCACAGTTGAAGCACACCGCTCTGAAACAGAAAGCACTTCTTTTCCTAAAAATCCACACTAAATCACCTGAAATGCGGCAGCAACTCTCCGCACTCTGCAACACAGCCAGCAATCAATACATGATGTCAGCATTTTATAAATGACAAAATCAATACTTTTTTTTTTATATTTTTGCTATTCTAATATATTCTGCTAGACACTGCCCAAGGTAAGAGAGCAGAGATACTGTATGTAGATGATTCTAGCACCTGGAGTACACATTCACATGCTAAATCTTCCTTTCATTTTCAAGACTATTTCAGTTAATACTCTTTGGTCAGAAATCAGTATCAGAAATGAAAGACATTTTCATAGAGGAAAATAAAACCTCACACTTCCATACCCACAATGCACAAGAAGTGGGTCTGCTATAAAGGGCACTTTTAATGATAATAATGTAATAGAAATTGAGGGTCTGGAAGTTAGGTGGAAGATGAGCATGAGATCATAGGTCACACCCTGTCACAGAGGTGTCTGCTTCTGCCTCATTAAAGGAACAACTCACCCCAAAATAAAAAATCAGTAATTATTTGTTCACCCCCAAACTGATGGAAAATCAGGTAAAGTTGCTTTGTCACAAAATGTTTCTAGATCTTTGCATCAAAACAGTGCTGCAGGGTTCCCCTAAACAACTGAAAGAAGCAGGGGACACGTTTTAGAATTTAAATAACAACAGAACAATAAATATTAAATGGCTCCATACAGCTCATCTGGTGTAATCCATGTTTTGTCTAGATTTCAGTTTAAAGGATGTAACAGTGCTGTTTTGCTGTGAAACTCAGTCAACCCATTATTTTGGTCCAGATTAAAATATCTCAACAGCTATTCAAAGGACTGCAGTTACATCTTATACAGACTATGGTCCCATGATGAGTGGCCCCAATGACTGAATACAATGAATACATGACTCATCGCAAATTTCAGGCATTCAACTTAAGTGATCCTCTGACTTTTCATCTTGTGCCATTCAGCAGTTCAATATTTCATGACCAACCACAAAATTAATGAACCCTCCAGCAAATTTGCATGCTAACCTTTTAAACTATGACGATGAATATGGCAAACATTTCAACTGCTCAACATCAGCATACATCATCATGTGGATGTTAGCATGCTTATATTAGCATTTAGCTCAAAGCGTGCCTCTCTCTGTAGTCTTATTTCACAGTGGCACACAGTTCAGAGATATCACCTTATGTACCACTTAATGCATTCAGAGATGTCTCCATAAACACAAACACTCATCCACCCTTTTGTTGATTTCATTCTGCTCTCTTTCACTTCAGATATGAATTCTTCATGCAACAAAGGATCAGTTTTGCCATTTAAAAAAAAAAAGAGAACAGCAAGTGCCTTCATGCCACATTGTAAGACAGTCCGCCCTGGAGTCTGGTTCTGCCAAAAGATGTGCTAAGGAAACTGACAGGGTCTGAATCTGTCTGCTGGCAAAGTTTTCCCTGTAACCTTAGAGGAAATGAGAGTTTCTTTAATCATGTATCCTCCTAATAATCTCCCGGTCTCAGGCCGACGACTTGAGCATCCATAACCAGCACACTTCAAGGGGAATAAGCTTATGGACAGAGAAACGGATAAAGAGAGAGTTGGGGAGTGAGAGAAAAAGGAGTCAAAGAGTGCTGAAGAGGGGGAGAGAGAGAGTGTGGCAGGGAGGAGGGGGCTTATTTAAGAGAGAAAAAAGATTTCCCTCTTGTATAATTTGCTGATACAGATGATACTGTGTGTGCGTGTGTGTGTGTGTGTGTGTGTGTGTGTGTGTGTGTGTGTGTGTGTGTGTGAGACAGAGAGAGAGTGAGAGAGAGCGCGAGAATCCCCAATGGGTAGTCTACGGGTGAAAATAAGGGAGAAAAACTAATTAACTGATGAAGTCCCTTTGTGGGCTGCACATGCACGTGAGCAAGCACACACGCACACACACACTCACACACACACATACACACACACACAGAGTAAACCGAAAACCTCCTGCCCCCTGCTGGTCAGTCTGAGCCTCTATCACACACAGTCATACACATTCAGCCAGAGAGGACATGATGAGCAAAGTTAGAGAACAGTAACACAGGCAGGGATCAAATAAACACACACAAACACCCCAGGGTGAAGGCGGTAGCGCCTTCCATGGCACAGTGTGTTGGTACAGTGTGCGATGTGCAGGCTGAATACAAAGATGTGTCTATATTGAGACGAATTAGCAACGCTGACTTCAACCACACTTCTCACGGAAACACAAGGTCGAGGAACAAAATCTAAGCTGTTTCAACAGTTGACATTATGGTATGGAGCAGAACTCATTGTCATGAGATCAATAGTCTCAATAATCAAAAGCCCTGCTGATGGCCCAGAGGCTGCAGTGTGGTTACTGGGTACATTTACTTAATTACTGTACCTCTACAGTACAACTTTACAGGTGCTTGTACTTTATTAGTATATTCATTGAATGTAACTTTATATTTGTGCTCATTAAGAAAGAAATATTGCACTCTTACTGTATTACAATTATTTAACAGCTATAGTTATCTCAGTTCATCAGTTATTTCAGCTTTTCTCTATTTCATCTTTCTATAAATAACTAAATGTCCAGTGTTTCATCAAAAGCATATTTTGGAGAAAATTAAGTGCAGAAAATCTTCAAGGTAATATGTGTCATTTTCAATGTTCCACTGTTACACGGATGACACCCAGCCCTACTTGTCCACCGAACCCTCTTCCACCCTCCCACCCACATCCCTCACTGATTGGCTACAGGATGGCTTTCAAATAACTTTCTCAAACTAAACAGTGACAAAACTAAGGTTCTCCTAACTGGCACACAGTCCACCCTGTCAAAGTCTGACTCCTTCTCCATCAGTATCAAAACACCTTTTCCCCCTCCCCTCAGTTCAAGAGTCTGGGTGCAGCACACTATACTTCCAAGCTCATATCAGTAATATCGCTAAGTCAGCATATTTTCATTAACATAAGATTAATCGTCTCTGCCCATTTCTCACACCTATCAGCACCGCCACTCTCGTTCATGCCCTGATCACATCCCGCATGAGTTACTGCAACGCCCTTCTTTTTGGTCTTCCCCTTAAGTCCATCCACAAACTGCAACTGGTCCAGAACTCTGCAGCTTGCATCATCACCAGAACTCCCTCCATTAATCACATTACTCCTGTCCTCCAGCAGCTCCATTGGCTCCAGGTCAAATATTGAATTGGCTTCAAAATTCTGCTTCTCACCTTTAAGGCCATCCATAACCTCAGTCCTTCATACCTCTCTGAACTTCTACACATTAGCACACCCTCCTGCACTAGGTGTTCCTCCACCAAATACCTCACTGTTCCATCCGCCTGCCTGACTACTTAGGGGTTTAGAGCCTTTAGCTGCTCTGCCCCACACCTTTGGAACCTTTGAGTCTGGGCCCTTCTATGTGGAGTTTGCATGTTCTCCCTGTGCCTGCGTGGATTTTCTCTGGGTACTCCGGCTTCCTCCCACAATACCAAAAAACATGCACATTAGGTTAATTGGCTACTCTAAATTGCCCCTAGGTGTGAGTGTGAGAGTGTGTGGTTGTTTGTCTTTGTGTGTTGGCCCTGCAACCGTGACCCTGACAGATAAGAGGTATAGAAAATGGATGGATGGATGGATGGATGGATGATGGAGCTAGATGACAAGTCAGGATACTCAAAAAAATTACGTTTCAATCTGAAGGAGTGTATGAACGACTGTACTGCAATTTGTGACAATATAGTCAAGTGTCCCCTCTGAGTTTGAATCTGTGTACCAATTTGTAAAAAAAAAAAAAAATGTTTGACGTTTACTGACAACCTCTAGATTTTCTTGCTTGATGGAATATTTCTCCATGAAGTAAAACTACTTAATGTAGGCTAAAAATGTGAGTATTTCACAGATGTCCTAGTAAGCTACATAAATGTTTTTCATATGTATTTTGTTCAAGTAGAAATTCTGCTCTTATTGACAAGTATTGACAATGAACGTTAATGACAATGTGAATATCTACAGCAAATAAACAAAACTGTACAAACATTAATAATCCTTTACTTGTCAATAGCATGTAATTTATTTGTCATTTAAATGAAAGTTTGTAGCATCCTTCATGCTAAATACAGAGAACACACACACATAAATAAAACACATCTATCTATCCCAGGAAATAATTCTGTACATTTTTCAAATTTGTAACTGGATGGATGTAAAAAGCAGCAACAAGATGGTGACAATAATATGGTGGCAACTTCACATTCAAAAACTGTTTGAATCACATTGATTCTGAAACTGACAGTTCAGAAACAATGTGCATCAGTCTTGAATGTGTTTGAGCATTTTGAGCGTTTGACCAACTGTTACTGATGTAAAAAGAGTAAGAACAAGACCTCCCCTCGTCCTACCACTGCCACAGTCCTGTACACTCTATAATAGGTAAACAAATGAAATATTGTTTTGTTTTGTTTGCTGCTAATGCAAAGCATATATGATAGTCATTTTGTGGGGCTGGGTTATACCAATGGAATGGATCAAATCAGGTCCTTTATGGAGAGCAAAACAGAATTTCCAGGCAGACCAGTACACATAATAAAACACATTCACACACACACACACACACACACACACACACACACACACCAGTGTTGGCTGATGAGCCCCTCCAACCTTCCGTGACTCCTTCAGTCATCCCTCCATCCAGCCTGAAAAATGATGTCTGTCATAGAAAACAACCAAACAAAATCCTACATCTTATTCATTAAGTTGACCTTTATTAATGTAATCTCTCGGCGTATTGCTCATCGAAATCCAGTGGCTCGCTGATCTTCGTTCAGTGGAGCATCACTGCTGTTGCTGTTGTACTTCTTTGTGCAATTATGTGCTTCTGCTTGTTGGTAAAATGTACCACTTCCCGGAAGCTCTCTGCTAATTTACTGCTTTTCTTCAGAAAGTTGAGTGTTATAGCCTGTCCTCTGTATTAAAAGCCTCTTTGGTGCTAAGCAGAACTAGGGTGTGTTAGAGGACACAGCACTGAGGTGAGTTTGCTTAGCGTATCAGACCCAAAGGCTCCGGTCATCCACAAATAATTTGGACGACATTCATAGTCAAGTAATGTGAATGAGAGAGACCTTTTCTACTGCACATCACCTGAGGCCAGTGGGTCATTTAAACAAAAGGTTATCCATTTGAAGTTTTTCTACTTTTAATACTGTGCCAAATTATGTGGCTGGGAGTCTTTCCTTCTCCACACACCCCTTGTTTCTATTTATGTATGCATAAACAGCATACTCTCTCTGCAACAAGCTTGTGCTGTTGGTACACATCACAGGGCTATAACCAGATCCAAAATCACCGTGTGTGGCCTTCAACGGGTATATGTTGTCCAAATGCAAACATTACAGATTTTCACACATTTCTTCAGCTCGGCAATGATGGAGTGAACCTGATGGCCCCAGTGTGAGCTGCTTCCATCCCATAAATAAGACCATCAAAAAAAAGTTTCACTCTCACATTACTAGTATGTAGATAGCATTCTTTTATGTATGTACATCTCAGTGTACTCATGTTGACCCATTGTAGCTGAGATGATGTAGATAGCACTCTGGCTCCATCTAGTGCTAATTATCTATTAGTACTTATCTGTTCAGCACACTGGAGAGCTCCATGTGTAGCAATGGCAGGAAACAACATGGCCGGTGCCATACAAGATTTTTACAGGGTAAGTTTGCAAATGAAGTTATTTTACTGCAACAGCGCTGACTCTGGAATTGTAGAGTGCTATTACAGAGTGTTTCTGGTTTTCTTTCCTCATAAATTATTTTTTGCTCCTTAAAGACATCAGCTTACAGAGAGCATTTTGAAGGATAGGTTCGCATTTTTCCAAGCTCATACGCACAATGAATCAGTTTCTGCTTGTCTGTGATCACACTGGCTGTTAAACACTTCTGTCCTTCAACCTGTGCTCAGTTCTGTTTTACAGTGACTCAAACGTTACAGTTTTTTTAATACAAAATCTCCACTTTGTGTTTTCTCGCACAGTGTGTCCTTGACGCAGTGGCAGAGAAACAGTAACACAAAGAGGGAATTGCATAACAGTTGATGATTTATGTATGCATGTATTTATTTACTTTTGCCCAACTGAGTCTATTATGGACAAGTTATTTTATATATTGATAATAAAAAATTGTAACATAACCTAATAATAATAACAATAATTTTGCAGATTTTCTTTTTTTTTTGTCATATAGCCACGTCATAATTATGAAACAGTATTTAATATTGCTGTAAACTGTTGTACGTAAGACAACCACAGTGTGACCATACACAATTAGGCTTTTGAGAACTCTACACATATAAATTCTATCTATGCAGATTTTAATGATGATTAACAAACATGGCAAAGCAAAGGGTATTGCCTCAAAAGCTGTCATACAAGAAATTATTGCAAATACTCAATAGATGTTTACTTCATCTAAATCAGAAGCAATATTACCTGAACTTTACCTTTGTTAGATCATATTTATGAATTAAAGTGCTACTCCCTTTTTTTAATAAAATGTAATAAAAAAACAAAATCAGTGTTATTGTGCCCCCTATTTGCAGCTGGGAGCAAATAAAGCTTGGTTCCCGCAAAAGAGAGGGTAAAATGTGCGGGAATGTGAGAGCAGACAGGAAATTTGCAACAATTTTGCAACCTTGTGCAGGAACAGGTGGAGGACAGAGTGAAGGTTTTCTGATGATAAAAAAACGAAAATGGGTCTTGCAGCCCCAAACACCATACAAGGGTTAAAATCAACAGCCAAGGAAAAAAATAGTATTACCGACAAAGACTGCAGAGGCATTAGCCCAAATGAAAAGAAAAAGAAAAACAAGCTCTGACACAACGACTGAAGATACTCCAGACTAAAAAGAATAACTTCAATGTGCAAGAAAAAAAAATGGATAGGCCTATAGAGTTCTGAGAGTCATGTCCATGGGTTCCTGACTTTAGTCAGTCATTGACTGCAGTATTAAAAACAATCCTTATATCTGTAATTATATAAATTTGGCCCATCATTTGAGCCACCAAAATGGGCTGTAATTCCTAAGTGATTAATGCCACACTTTTGTCAAACCCCTTGAATTAAAGCTGAAGGTGTTACAACTGGTACTCCATAAAAGCAGGACTCAAAAGCACAACTCCAAGAAATAGTTTGGGTTTCAAACAAACACAGTTGACTTGCAAAAAGGGATTCGGTATATGATAATCAGTTCACATGGCAAAAAAATCAAACAAACAGAGGCAGGAGTTGAAGCGGTCTGAAACAAAACAAGAGGTAAATTTTCACAATAAAACAGGAAACATGAAACATGAATGAAAGAAAAATAAAAAGACATGATCTTATGACGAGATGTATCAATACCCCCCTCCTCTAGGGTCGGCACCTGACATCCCAGGCTGATCTGGATGACGACATCAAAGTCTCGAATGAGGTCAGGGTCGACAATGTTGCTGACAGGAGTCCATAACCCTTCCAGACATAGACAATAAACTGGACTGGACAGTGAACACCAATGTCCTCTACAAGAAAGGGCAGAGTCGCCTTTTCCTCCTGAGGAGACTCAGGTCTTTTAGTGTCTGCAGGACAATGCTGCAGATGTTTTGCCCTTTATCCCTCTGGAGCACCTTTAGTCGCAGACTGAGACCACCGAGGTGCTCCACAGAACGCCACAGGAAGTCCTTCCCCCCTGTGGCAATCAAACTCTTCAACTCATCCCCTTTCTCCACACAGGACAATAACAATTAATCCTGCACTACAGTTAACACTTTAATTTTGTATCCGCACCTTACCCGTTGCCATTCTGCACCTTATCTGCCGTTATCTATTTCTCATGTATATACTACATACTCTGTTATGTTTTTATATAGTACTCTGTTATTTTTGTATATATTATTATATTGTGTGGGGAAATTACTAATTACTTTTATGCTTCTTTGTATTTCAACCCCGGCACAACAATTTCCTGCGGGATCAATAAAGTTCTTATCTTAAAGAGTTAATAGTACCCTATTATCCCACCAGAGCTTTGCGTTCCCAAAATGCAGGGCTACTTGTGGTTCCTAGAGTCCTCAAAAGTAGATTGGGAACCAGAGCCTTTAGTTATCAAGCTCCTCTACTATGGAACCATCTTCCGGTTTCGGTCCGGGAGGCGGACACCCTCTCTATATTTAAGAGTAGACTAAAAACTTTCCTCTTTGATAAAGCTTATAGTTAGGGCTGGCCTAGGCCGGCCCCTAGTTATGCTGCTATAGGCTTAGACTGCCGCGGGCCCTCCCATGACGCACTGAGCTCTTTCTTCCTCTCCCTCTCCTTCTGCACACATTCATGTCCCATTAATGCATATTACTAACTCAACTTCTTCCCTGGAGTCCTTGTGCTTTCTCGTCTCACAGGTTCCCATGGATCGTGGTTGGACCTCCTGCTGCGGTCCTGATCGAAACCTACTGCAATTACTGCTGTTTAGTCATAATCTATTTTAATTCTGTTGCTACTCTGTACAGCTACTACCATTATCCATCCATCCATTTTCTATACCGCTTATCCCTCAGGGTCGCGGGGGAGCTGGAGCCTATCCCAGCTGACTACGGGCGAGAGGCGGGGTTCACCCTGGACTGGTCGCCAGTCAATCGCAGGGCCAACACACAAAGACAAACAACCAAACACTCTCACACTCACACCTAGGGGCAATTTAGAGTAGCCAATTAACCTAATGTGCATGTGTTTGGTATTGTGGGAGGAAGCCGGAGTACCCGGAGAAAACCCACGCAGGCACAGGGAGAACATCCAAACTCCACATAGAAGGGCCCAGACCGGGATTCGAACCTGGAACCCTCTTGCTATGAGGCGACAGTGCTAACCACTGCACCACCGTGCTGCCCTACTACCATTATTATTGTTACAAATATTGCTATCATACTCATCATAGTACCGCCTGCATACTTCATTATCATTATCTACAGTTCCAATATTTCTGTATTATTGCTGTTGCTATGCATCTCTGCTTGTTGAACGTTGATGTGGAGGTGGTTCCCCTGGCACCAGTCCACAACTCCCTGTATGAGTTCTCGGTACTCTCGGTCGTCTCCGTCCATGATGAGGCAGACGATTGCAGAGTCGTCTGAGATCTTCTGCAGGTGGCAGGTTGGAGTGTTGTACCCAAAGTATAGAGAGTGAACAGAAAATGAGCCAAAACTGTTTCCTGTGATGCACCTGTACTACAGAGAAGCATGTCACTGCTCTGCGTCCTCACATACAGTGACCAAGTAGTGCAAAACGACTTAGACATGATGACTTCGAACTTCGAAAAGTGAAACTGTCTCAGTAACGCTGAAGGATTAACAGAGCGGTTACAACACAATCTGGCTGCAGTCTATTTGAAAATGCAAACTATTCTCCGTGCATCACAGAAGGCACCACAGGATATCATTGACCTTACAGATCAGTCGTTTTCACTATCATAACCCAAAAATTGCACAAAGAATGTGTGGTTTATTGGGCGTTAGCTAACTGGCCAGTTAAGAACGACTCAGCCCTCCACTCTGCTCAGATGGCCCTTCTGTGCAGTTCAGATGATGTATGACACTTTGGATATGGAAAACCTTGGAGTTTTTGCACCTCTCGTGAGTGACCTAAAAACTCATGGAAACTCTGTTCTCATTGGCTACGTTTTTTGGGGGGGTAAAACTAAAGAAATATGAAAACAATAATAAAGATAATTTACCTTGACATCTCTCATACAAGTTACTGTACACTCTAATTTGCATATTCTGGAACACCAGCCAGTTCATATCATCAAAGCACATTCCGGGTTCTGTTTGCTAGAACACGTTCCTTTGATCGCTGAGAGAGCTCACACACGCACACACGTGTTGGATCCACATTCACTTGTTACTGGAAGTTATCAGATTTGAAATTTCTGTAATATCATCATGTCAAATAACAACTCTGAACCCCTGAGCGACACTAAGAAGGAATCGCTCAAGAAGAACTTGAAGAGAAAAGTCAGAGAAGGTGAAGATGGACTCTCAAAGACAAAGAGGAGAAGACTGAACTACAACCAGGCTGAGAAGGAATCAGGATCGGCCTCGTCTGCGGACACTGGCAATGGTAAGCGAATCATGTGAAGTTAGCGTTCAACATCATTAGTTAAATGTCAAACCTGAACAAACAAAACCAAACCTACATTCACAGAGAAAGACCATGAGACCATAATGAAAAATGATTTTTAATGTCTCAGCTTTAGAGGGTTTTGATGCGGCTATTTTCAGTTTGGAAGGGAGCAGGCGAACTGTTTTCCCTTTGCCTCAGGAGTCTTTATGCTAACCTAATAACAGCTCAAGCATGTGTTGGGATGCGTATTTCCTGAAATGACGAAATATTTCTTTAACTAAGAGATGTTGGAAAAGAAAATTAGTTTGTTATTTTGGAAGTCACTGAATGACAAAGATGGACTTATTTTCTCCATTAGTGACTGGTCATTAACCTGGTGGTCCTCTTTTTCTCTTGTCCTTTGAAGGGAGCAGCAGCACACAGTCCAGTAGGTGCGGTACAACAGTGGAGGATGTGAGCAAGAGGACTGGAAAGAGGAAGGCTGCCGCTGATGAAGAAGAACCCTGCGCAAAGAGAAGGAAGGGCCGGCCAACCATGAAGGATTTGATAGATTCCCGAAGAGGTAAGTAGTAATTAACATAAGCTTTGACTTCATGTTAATGTGCAACACAAAACAGTCACATTAATGGTCACACTGATGCCCTGATTTGGAAACACAGTGTAATGTTATGTACAGGTGGTTTTGAGTTTTTGCCCCAGCCTTTTGTAGCCCCTATAGCAGCATGTTTGAACTGTGCTCCTGGCATCAAATTCATTATAAACATGTATGCACAAAAGTCACTGCTCATAAATATCTAGTTTTCAAACTGTTTTCAGTGGAGTATATGCCAGAAAGGATGAGCAAGTTGTCACATTTTGTTTCCTTTGTTCCACACGGCGGCCCATCTTTTTCAGAATCACTCTAGAAAGGATTCATTTTAGAGCTTTTTTAATGTGTAACTGATGCTCCTGGCAACTAAACAAAACATGTGTTTGTCTGTTTAGCTGAATTTGAGGCCAAATACCAGCAGGAGAATCATCTCGGTGAAGGAGGCTGTGGATGTGTGTTTGCTGGCTACCGCAAAGAAGATCATTTACCTGTGAGTATGATACACACATTGTGAAACATACATTTACACACATTCACTCATACACACACTCACTCATATGTACACACACACAGTCTGATCAGGAAGTGCTAACCAAAGTGCCATTTGTGTCTTGTAGGTTGCCATCAAACAGATAGCAAAAGACAAAGTGTTGTGCAAAGAGGTAAGTGAGCAACACCAAACAGGACGCTGCACTCAGCCCAGTGAATGTGTGTTTGATGAATCACGCTTTTCTCTAAACCTGTGGAGCTTCTCCTTCTCTTACACTGTTTTTGCTTCAACGTTTCAGAGACGAAATGGGAAAGAACTCTCAGCTGAGGTGGCTGTGATGTTAAAACTCCAAGCTGGAAGAACTGGATTAATGGAGGAATCAGCACCCGTGTCACTCCTGGACTGGTATGATCTGGACCAGGAGCTCATCCTGGTGCTGGAAAGACCAATGCCATGTATGGACCTTTTAAATTACATCAGGACAAACAGAGGCCACTTACAGGAGGACAAGGCAAAGGTAAGCTGCTCGAGCGTGTATGTGTGTGTGTGTGTGTGTTTCAAACAAGAACTTAATGACTTGTGACTTACCTGTAACATACTGTAACATATAGCTATTGCCACAGGTTCTCCTTGTGTTTCTTATTAGCACCTCTTTGTGCCACAGCGGACTGTGCTGCCCATTTGTCTCGGTATCTAAAACCATGTCACCTTTTCCATCACGTCTGTGGAAAATATTCTGGTTTTCCACAGTGGAAACACAAGGAAGAACCTAAAACCAAAGTCCTACATGTTCTTACAGCTTTATGTTGTAGGAGGCTCCATGTCTCTGATGGAGTAAGAAGCAACCTGTGTAGGCTCTCAGACAGGTTGGGAGCAATCTGGTTTGGATGACAAAACAAACTGAAATTATGACCATCTCTGATGGACATTTTTTGGGTGTCTGTGGGTTTGAAATGTTGCTGATCAAAAGTTTTGTCCTGCTGTTGTTTGTTGTCAGCTTTGAATCACAGCAGTTAAGCCAAAGTTAACCCAAACCCCACAGCCATGACACAAACTGTTGAACCTCCTCACAGTCCGTCTCCCCACTCCGATCCCTCACTTTTCTATTTGTGTCCCTCTCTTCCAGATCATACTTAAACAGTTGGTTGATGCTGCAAATGAACTCGAGGATAAGCGCATCTTTCATCGGGATATCAAACCGGAAAACATCCTGATTGAGACCAGCTCAGATGTGCCGCGCGTTCGTGTCATTGACTTTGGACTGAGCTGTTTCTTCAAGAAAACATCAGTTTACCGTGTCTTCTGTGGTAAGCCATCTGGCTTTTTCTTCTGCCTCTCACTAATTTACCTGCCTGTGACTTTAATGTTTAAAGAAAGACGCTTTTCATCCTCAATTATTATCACTTGTGTGTATTGTAGGTACCCCCCAACACGTCCCTCCGGAGTGGTACAGTCATTATACCTACAGGCCCGGCCCCACCACAGTGTGGCAGATGGGAGTGGTCTTATATGAGCTGCTCCACAGAACAGTCCGATTTGATACCACAAGTTTCCTCAAACATGAGCTGCCAATCAGCGATGAGCTGTCCAGAGGTAAGAAAAACGTACTCATATGCAAACACAGAGCTGTTCATTTCCATTCACCTCCTGAGGAATCACTGTGGCTGTCAGCTCCAACTTTCTCATCTTTCTTTCCCTCCAGATTGCCAGGATTTCTTACAGAAGTGTTTAAACACATCCTACATGCTGCGACCTACCCTGAAGGAGCTCCAGCTTCACCCATGGCTCAGATAAACCAACACTACACTCACACACGAGTTCATGCCAATACAATACATTCACAATACAAGAACTAATTCTGTTCTAGTTTTTCTTCACCAGGACCGTCAGGTTTTCTCCGGGTGCTCCGGTTAGACCAACTACAGTTCCTTTAGGCCCCCCGGCCGTCCGCGGAGAGGAGGATCTCTCTTTGAATTGCCTTTCCCGAGGTTTCTTCCCATTTTTCATCTGGCCTCAAGGTTTTGGGGAGTTTTTCCTCGTCTTCTTAGAGAGCTTGGGCCGGGTCAGGAGCTGCTTATGATTTGTGCTTATGGCGAAAGCCATATCACATCATAAGGAAAAAAAAATGGATACTAATCTATCAACTGGTCATTTTGTGATAATATAAAATAATATAATATATATAATATAAGAATAAAAAAGAAACAACTTAGACTGTTGCAGTTTCTGAGACTGATTGCAGAACAATAATCCTATCAGATAAAAC
This sequence comes from Scatophagus argus, assembly GCF_020382885.2. Taxonomy (NCBI): domain Eukaryota; kingdom Metazoa; phylum Chordata; class Actinopteri; family Scatophagidae; genus Scatophagus; species Scatophagus argus. The sequence continues at coordinate 1,413,530 of NC_058508.1, read as the reverse complement.
AGGCTTGTCTAAATGAATGGACAAGACCTAAAATGATGAAGTGTGCTCTCTGCTTATGACTTTACATTGCTTTATGCTTCACTCATGTTGGCATAATGAATAAAAGTTTTTAAAATGTTTTTTTAAAACCCATGGCATCATATTTACTTACTTTCTTCCTATTTACACAAACAGCTTTTTTTTCCAAATTGCTATCACAGACCCTGCATACCAATGGTACCACCCTGAAACTGTTGAAAGTGAGCAGTCTGATGAAGTACAGTATATTTCGGTCTTCTATAAAATGTCCATATATATCAGAGAAATCCATGGGCCAACCACACTGCACCATTACATGCAAAATGCTGAAGGTAATACATGCAGACACTGCCGAGAACAGAACAGAACCGAGAACCTTCAATCCTGAGGTGTCTTTCTCTCATGACTTGGATGAGTTTCTGCCAATCCCTGTCTTGCACAAGTCGCAATATCCAACCAAAAGAAAATGACTTGTTGCAAAGGAAAGCAACTCTCATTTAATGATGCCTCCACAGCAAGGTCCCAGTCACTCATTCTTGAAAAGCAAAAGTGATTAGAGGCTTTTCGGGGCAGTAAAAAGGCTGTGTAGGGATTTTAAGTAATCATTAAGTAATTACAAATTTTAATAGTTATTTGTGACTATTTTTCTGCTGGTGCTCACTTTTTAACAAATATGGTCTCTGAATGAAAAGAAAGTTTTAGCATTTTTATATGCGTTCTCTTCCAAGACGGAAGTAATTTACTCCTTTTCCTGACCTGTTTCACTATAAAACCTAACAGTATATCTTGATAAAAGAAGTAACATAACTTCAGCTTGGAAAAACAGTTGGACTCATGAAAAAAACCTCACTCAGAAATGAATTGCTGTTGTAATAGCTCAGTTGTTTTGAGTGCCTTAATATTTTGGAGCAAGTATAAGTAATGATGGAATAATTCCAGCTCATTCCAGTGACCCATTTTCTTGGAGCTGACTTTATATCATTGCAAAAAAAAATGTTTATTTCAGTTTATAAACCATCATGAGGTGAATAAGTAAGCTAAAGAAAGCATGTAAACATTTGTTTTATGATCTAGCAAAGTATAACGATTTGTTGTTGACGATTAAACGATTAAAATTTGTTAACCATGATTAATAAATCACGGAAGCAGGCCGGTGGTGCAGTGGTTAGCACTGTCACCTCATAGTAAGAGGGTTCCAGGTTCGAATCCCGGTCTGGGCCCTTCTATGTGGAGTTTGCATGTTCTCCCTGTGCCTGCGTGGGTTTTCTCTGGGTACTCTGGCTTCCTCCCACAATACCAAAAACATGCACATTGGGTTAATTGGCTACTCTACATTGTCTGTTTTTGTGTGTCACCCCTGATGGATCAGCAGTATAAAATGGATCCCCTGTGTCTCCTCTGTGTTAACCCTGTCACATGACCCGTGCTGCTGGAATTTGCACATGCGGCATAAAATAAAGATTAGTTTCATGTTTGTAAGATCCTGCATCAGGAAGTGACGTAATGAAGCAAAAGAAATGGGTAGGGATGTTGATGAAAAATAAGATTGACAGCATGCAAAACAAACAAAAAAAAAAGACAAGAAAACACAGTGAGCCGCATACGAGACATTAAACAAAGCTGTAAAACTGAAAACTGAAAAAAAAACCCTGAAGTTTTCAAATTTAAAATTAAGACATTCAATATATGGGCAAAGGAAGGGGCAAAATGAGTTGTGGCACTATTCAGCCAACCCCGACCTACTCAAAGAACTGACCATTTTACTATCCTACAAGCACATTTAAAAAAAAAAAAAAAAAGCCATAATAAAGTGAAAAAAATTAAGGGTATTCTGATTCTGACACAAGGCCCTCTGGCTGTGCCACAGGGGTGGGTACAGAACGAATCAGGTTCTGATCTGAATCAGGTTGGCCAAACTTGGGCATACTCAAAAAATGAGACCGGCAGCAACAGATATACACAAAGTGTTGTTTTCTATCAGTTTTCTATCAGTGTTAGCCTCTCATTTCTACAGCTGTCGGCAGTGTTGCCCTATGCACAATGCATCATTTAATAAGGTCTCTGAAGTCTGTTGTATAGAGTGATGCACATTAAAAAACTGAATGGCTTTTGTACAAAACATAAACATGCATGATCCTTAATATGCCGTCACTGGCAATCATTTTGAGCTGAATCTATGTTTCAGAAAACTCTGCAACATTTGTGTTAGGGCACAGGTAGAGCTTTTTCAAGTTCAAGCCTTTCGCCAGGACATCCTTCTCAGACTGGGAGAGAATTCTTTCTGATAAGTTCTTGACCCATACTGATGCGTTTGTGCACATGCCACATGCTTTATTTATTGTGATTATTTTCCCCCTACTCTATTCTGATATCGTGAATCCATTTTGCGGCTGACGTCATCACGTTGCTACGGTCATGTGACCTAGCGTGGCCAATTGAGTGGGCATAAGTGACTAGCGACCGGTAAGTACAAGAGAAGCACACTTGTCGCGTGTTGCTGGAGGAGCCGGCCACCGAAGCCGTCGAGAGCGTTTGTACGAAGCTTGAATGTTGTTAAACTGCAAATTAGCCAGGTTTTGATGGCGAGCTAGGAATCAGAGAGTTCAATGGGATAAGCCTGAAGATTCTCCCAGGACTCAGCTGAATCAACCTTACTGCACTTTGGGCTGGTAGGAGGTTCCCTTGTGCAGCAGCCCCAACTTCTCATTTCTTCCCCCCCCCTCTGCAACTTCCAAACACGGCCACTACACTTACACTCCTCAATCCCTCAATACGCCTGGACATTCTCAAGCAGAACCCTCACGCATTTTTGGGTCATTGAACTGTGTCGTGCTTCCGGGATACAGACAAAGCATTGTATCCTTCCTTTGGAAGGGTTTGCAGGATGTATTTTATATTGTGTGGAAATTGTACATTTTGTTGTGCGCACATTGGTTGTCTATCTGATTCAATGTAATTGTCTATGTTTTTTGTTGTCTTTCACAATATATGGTAGCACTCACTTAAAAAACTGAATCCTTTTATTTTATTCTCCTCTCCTAGAGCCGAATCTGGATTTCTGACACTGGCCCAATAATCGAATGCTGTTGTTTAGTATTCAGCTGTTGTTTAGTATTCAGCTGAACCATAAATTAAGTAATATATAGGTTACACTTGTCTTTTCCGCTGCAGATCATTGCCTGTGGGTCTCCTGTGAGTCAGCCACTTCTGCCTGCCACCTGCTTCCAGCCTTGCTCTGTCTGCCTGTCTGTCTGCCTGCCTGTCCTGCATTTCCTGAAGCCTCAGAATCACCGAAGACGTCCTTTCTCTGTTGTTTCAAGAAAATAAAGCCACTTACAACCGAACTGTTTTCTAGGTCTTGCTTTTGGGTCCAGTTCTCTCTGCACACTGTACAACAGCCGGGTTCTGGTCCTCCACCTAGTGGCAAGGAAAAATTTTGGCCCACGGCCTAAATTACTTGCCAGTCCCTGCCCTATACCAACTTCAGCAAAAAACTGCAGGCGTGGGTCAGGGAGAGAAGATGGGGGCTGTGGTGAAACTTTCCTGAAGCTTGCGAAAAGCCAGATCTGCTTGGGGTGTCCACTGAAACTTGACATGGGGGGAGGTTAAAGCATGCAGAGGAGTGGCCACAGAACTAAAGTTACGGATGAACCGTCTGTAGAAATTTGCAAATCCCAAAAAGCGCTGCACCAACTTTCAGCTGCTGGGTTTGTAGGGGTAATAAATTTTCTTTATCCACAGTTGTGGTTATGGTGCACTAGGCAAGGCGAGTGTCTATATGAATTGCCAGAGCAATAGCAGTGTCTGTCATGCCTGGTTTTTGGTTATGCTTTGTCTTTTGATTTCAGTCCATGTGCCATGTTTCATGTTTGTCTTGTCATGTGTTTCCAAGTATTATGTTTAAGGTTTTTGTCATGTCCGCTTTTATTTTGAAAAGCATCACTTCCCCTGTGTGTCCTGTTTTGCTTTGCTTTGCTTTGGTTTTCCTGATTGTTTTCTCCCTCCTGATGTGTGTCACCTGTGTCTCGTTGTGGTGTCTATTTAGTCCTTGTCTTCCCAGTCCCCTTTGTCAGTGCGTCTGCGTTTTTTACCCATGTCAAGCCAGGAACTTTTGTTTAGTTTTGCCTTGCCTTGCCTTGCCTTGTTTTTGCCAGGGGTTTAGCCACAGTTATTCAAAGATCCTAGGACACAGTAAGTGTGTGCTTTTTGAGTTGGATTTTGTTATCTTAAAATAAAGACTATTGCTTGGACCTGCCTGCCTGCGCCTTTTTGACTCTGCATCGGGGTTCAGCCTTTCTCTGCGTCAGTGACGCCGTCCAATCCTGACAGCGTCCAAATCAAAAGGATCCTCAGGAGCCAACAGGTCCTTAATCGGGTCAGCAAGTCCATGGAAAAAGGTGTCAAGTAGGAAAGATGCATTCCAGCCGCTGTCAGCAGCCAAGGTGTGGAACTCATGACATAGTCAATAACACGCTGTTTGCCTTGTTGTAGACCCATTAGCGCATGTGCTGGCTGCCTCATGGCCAGGGGTGGTTTGCTCAAAAATCTTGCTCAGAGTACAAGAGAACAGTTTCAATGATTGACAAACCCAGAAAGTCTCGAGCCCACTCAACCTTAGCCCAGGCCTCGGCTCTGACAGAGAGATGGGTTATAATGAATGCCACCTTGGAGCGCTCGGTTCCAAACGCAGGGGCAAGACCGGACAATTCCCACAATCTCTGGAAAAACGCTCAGGCTTGGCAAGGTGGAGAGCAGGGGCATGAGAAACCCGTTCCTTCTGGGCTCGAATGGATGATTGTAACAAATTTAGGTCGGCTGAGTCCATGGTTGTCAAGTTCGTACTCTTACAACTGGTACTCCACAAAAGCAGGACTCAAAAACACGACTCCAATTCTTGCTTTGTTGCTGCCTTTGAGAAGCCACCGAGTACCAATCACCTCAGGGATGCATGGACAGAGGAACTGGGTGTTCCATTGTCAGAGGAATTGTGGGAAGAAGGCCTGTCCAGTATTTCCAAGTGTTCTATCAACTCTAGATATTGATTAATCCAATTTAAAGTCATGCACAGACTACATTACTCTAAAACTAAACTCAGCAGAATGCCTGTGAATATTCTCATTCATCCAGGTCATGGTTATCTCAAGGAAATTCAATCGAATACAACTGGACTTAGTTATTTGTCTTTGAAAACGTTTCACCTCTCATCCAAGAGGCTTCATCAGTTCATGCTCGCTTGACTAGGCTGGGACTAGTCCAACTAGCTGGTGTGGAGATCCAGGTATTTAACCTCTGTGGAGGCATTCACATGGCCAGTGGTGTCATAGGCTCGTTTAGTGCCCCATTGTGCCAAACGACAGTCGTTGAGAGACAGTCGTTGGGGATGGTGAGGTTGGTTTCGACTTTGTTAATGCTCTATTGTGTTATAACGAGTTTTAGTGAGTAAGTGAGTTTTGTTCTTCTCTGTTCACTTGTATACCAACCATGGAAGCTTTGGAAACAGTAAGAGAGCGACTTACACAGGACGACTCCCTCCAGGACAGAACAAAACTCAGACCAGAACACATATGCCAACTTCTGGATTTGTGCCTAAACACCACATATTTCCAGTTCAATGGCAAATTTTACAGACAGAAACATGGCTGTGCCATGGGTTCACCAGTATCTCCCATTGTGGCCAATTTATACATGGAGGAAGTGGAACGCAAGGCCCTGAACTCCTTTGAAGGAGCAACACCGAGCCACTGGTTCAGATATGTGGATGACACGTGGGTCAAAATCAAAATGCAAGAAGTGCAAGCCTTTACTGAACATATCAACTCAGTGGACAGGAACATCAAGTTCACCAGAGAAGATGTCAAAGATAATAGTTTGCCCTTCTTAGATTGTGACGTCCACATAGAAAAGGACAGGAGCCTCCACATTTGGGTTTACAGGAAACCCACACACACAGACCAATATCTCCTTTTCGACTCACAACACCCTTTGGAACACAAACTTGGTGTTATCAGAACCCTGCAACACAGAGCTGATAAGGTACCCACCAGCTCGGAGGCCCAAGGGGAAGAACATAAACACCTGAGGGATGCCCTCAAAACGTGTGGTTATCCCAGTTGGACCTTTGTGAAAACTGCAGCTGGTTCCAGGAAGAACACCACCAAGGTGGTTGAGGAGGAAAAACAGGACAAAAGAAATAACATAGTCATCCCATATGTATCTGGGGTATCAGAAAAACTCAGGAGGATCTTCAGCAAGCACCGTATCCCTGTGTATTTCAAACCCAGTAACACACTCAGACAGAGACTGGTACATCCCAAAGACAGAACACCACACACTCAGAAAAGCAATCTGGTGTATGCTGTCCAATGCAATGAGGAATGCAAAGACCGCTACATTGGGGAGACTAAACAACCACTACAGGAGGCCCAACTCCTCAGGCCTAGATTCTGCCGTCTACCTACACCTGAAGGAGAAAGCTCACTCCTTTGAGGACAACAATGTTCACATCTTGGACAGAGAGGATAGATGGTTTGAAAGAGGAGTAAAGGAAGCCATCTATGTGAAATTAGAAAAACCATCTCTCAACAGAGGAGGAGGTCTGCGACACCACCTATCTCCAATTTACAATGCTGCCCTTTCATCCCTTCCCAGGAGATTCAACAACTTAGCTTCTAAGAACAACTGCCATTCACAAAGGACCCCATGTGACTCTAACGACTGTCGTTATAACACAATAGAGCATTAACGAAGTCGAAACCAACCTCACCATCCCCAACGACTGTCTCTCAACGACTGTCGTTTGGCACAATGGGGCACTAAACGAGCCTATGACACCACTGGCCATGTGAATGCCTCCACAGAGGTTAAATACCTGGATCTCCACACCAGCTAGTTGGACTAGTCCCAGCCTAGTCAAGCGAGCATGAACTGACGAAGCCTCTTGGATGACAGGTGAAACATCTTCAAAGACAAATAACTAAGTCCAGTTGCATTCGATTGAATTTCCTTGAGATAAAAAAGTATGAATTACACACATGACAATGTAAAGGCACAATAATTACAAAAGATACAAAGCATTTTCTGCACTGCATGGAAGACAGCTTTACAACCACAATAACTACAAGTCACAGTGTCAATTAGTAAACAGAGCTAACTCTATAGTTGTTAACTGCTTGCTAGCAGAGCACATGCTTTACCAAAACAATAGATATTTTTCTAACATTTGTTCTTGCAAATGTTTAATAATTTATTACACAAATGTCTTACAGACACATAGTATCCAAGGCTGAAGGTTATGGGAAAAACATTCAGCAGCCACATGTATTCAGAACTGTGTTCCTTACCTGTCTGTACTCAAATGAACAATGTCCCCCTATCATGAGCTAAGATCATCACATGATCCACCCCCACTTGGCAAATAAAGCTGGTTCTAATTGTGACTACGATGTGATTGAGATGTTTTACAGTTATGAAGATACTATACTTCCACCTCTGGTCTTTTGACAAGCGCACCAGTTTCATCCCACTACACCAGAAACACATGGTGTACTGCTTCCACCACATAAAAAATGGCTCATCTCACTTGATCTCTTGATGTTTTTTGTCTTCTTCCAGCAGATGGCAATATTAACAAACAGATTGTGTGCGTGTGTGTGCATGTCTGTGTGTCTGTGAATATAAGACAAGTCTTATATACAAAGTCATACATAATACATACAGAAGAAAATAGACAGCACAGCTGAGAGACTATTATGCTAATGGGCAGGCAAACAAGAAAGTCCACCATCAGACAGACAGGCAGACAGAGAGTTCACAGCCACATTGTCAACTTGATATCTTCTATCTAAGAAGGTGATATTTTAATGAGAGAGGTGTTGAGAGTTTGCAGAACTCATATTTCATCATTTACTGTTTGATTCATCTTCCTAATCAACCAGTTATCTACATATGCACAGGTAAGCACATCATCACCATCTGCTACTGTACACACAACATCATACACAAGCAATCACACAAACACCCACACAGTAAAGCTTGGCAAAAACAACATGTTTACACCAAGTTTAGATGGGGTGTGTGTGTGCATGTGTGCTTGACTGAGTTTGTTGATTTGTGTCAGGCCTTGCCCATCTGCCAACAGACCCTCCCTGAAATCTGCAGTCTCTGAGCTTCTTTCTGACAACACAGTCCAGAGACTGCAGCAACTAGACTGCTCAGTGATACTGGTACAAGGGGGCATTGTGGGTCATTGCTTAGCACTTTCTCTTCACAGCAGAGAGGGTTTTATTATAAGACCACCAGTCAGCAGAGATCTTTCTGTGTGGAGTTTTCATAAAGACATGGAGGTGGGCCACACGAGCCAGTTCAACTGAACTGAAAACTCCAAATTTCAGGCTGGAATGAGTTTGAATGTGACACCTGGTGCTCAGAATAAAAGCATCACTGTGTTACAGAAAGCAAGTTAACCACAATAGTTTGAGTATGTTGTGTTGGACATAGTTTGCTTGCAGATGAATGGGTTGTTGAGTGTCCTTTCAGTCTGCCTCCAGGAGGGGTGGATGAACATACCTCATAAACCTTAGTGAATCTCCATGAAATATAATTTTGATTACTTTTTCTATTGTGAGTGGCAAGGAAAAACTCTGTTTTGACAGGAAGAAACCTTGAGCAGGACCCAGGTCACAAGGGAGAAGCATCCTGCTGATAGTTGACTGGGTAAAGAAGGAGAAGAAGAAGTAGACAGGATAGAGAGGAAAAGAGAGAGAGAGAGAGAAAAACATACATGCAATAAATTCCTAGGGCATCTGGACTTGTCGGGGTTCTTGAAGATGTTTTGCCTCTCATCCAAAAAGCTTCTTCAGTTCTGAATTTTGGTGGGGAGTGCAGAGTATTTAACCTCTGTGGGTATTGTATTCCTAAACAAAAGGGGGCTGAAAGTACCTAGAAACAGCCTTCGCCTGGTGCAGGAGTATGAGAGGACCTCCAGAAAACTAGCGGATTCCAGGAACCACCTATGGTTCAACTTAAGGTGCAGACAACACAGGATTGTCCCCCACAGCCTACACCTTGGATCCACGGTGAAAGGCCAGAGAGCTGCATGCATCCTTCAGGAGGCCCAGAACTAACTCCTCAATGAACGAATAAGACAAGTTCACTTCACCATCGAGGCCCTGAATGTTAAGCTACTCAACAGCTACTACCAGCTACTTAACAAATTTACCTCCCTTCATCCTGATGAAGTTTTGGAAGAGGTTTCCAAGTTCGTGGAGAAGGGACAGACCATCCAACACAGCAAGAGTAAGGAACGCCAGAAACAGAAGTTCCAAACCCTACAAGCCAGACAGACCAGAATTGAAACCAGACTACCCAAATCCAACAGGGACCCCAACATGACCACACCAGACTCCCAAGAGAAATGGGTCAAGAACTTATCAGACAGAATTCTCTCCCAATCTGAGAAGGATGTTGTGACTTTGCCACCTCACCAGAACAGATTCCAGTAGTAGACCTCATTACGGCAACACAAACAGCTATAAGGAACAACCAAAAGCACTAGCATCCCTCAAAAGGGACAAGAACATCACAATTTTCCCTGCGGACAAAGGCAGATGCACAGTTGTACTTAACACGGTTGGCATTGCAAAGTCACTACTCTTCTTAATGATCCCGCCACTTACGAATAACTGGAGAGATCCTACCTGATCAATTTTAAGGTTAATCTCTACTTACTAAGGTTATTAAGCTTACTCTGATGTTCCATGGGAGACCACTGAAAATTGATGGATATCCAAAGATATTAGAACTTAAGACGTTTGCTCAACTTTAAGTTACATACATTTCTTTATACTGCATACTACATTTCTGTATATAATGAGAGTATTTGACTAATCTTTTTTGACACTACAACCATGATAAAGGCACTTTCTATAATATGATAATGGTTTGTGCTAAAGTACATCCCTTTTGGGAAAATGTTACAAAAATCCTGGGAAAAGTCATTGGCTCTGCTGTTCATTGTGGTCCAGCAGTGTGCCTTTTGAATTGCACTGTTGAAGGAACCTGGTCCAAAACAACAAATAAATAACTACTGGAAACATGACAGCTAAAAGACTTAGCAAAGAACTGGAAGGCTGCGGATCAATTGAAAGAGGGACTGCGGGAGAGACATTTCTACAGAGGGAGTTGCATCTGATCTAATCTTTAAATTTATAGTGAATGTTGGGATCTCATGCCATGTGCTGAGATTCATGATAGAGAGATCCCCACAAGATTGAAGATAGGGTTTTACAACCCTTTGTTTGAATGAGTGCCAAAACCTCACTCTCCATACCTAGGTGTGAGGTTTAGTTTAAGTTGGGTGAGAGCCACTGGGGGTCCCCATTCCCTTTTAGTCATGTCATCCAGGTAATAAAAGCATCCTTGCTGCACACCTCCAGGCTTTTTCCCTGTGCGCCGTCGCTACAGTGACAGCTACTCCAGGCTCTTGTTGGTGTCCTGGTTACCAAAGGGAGCACATAACAAAGCTTAATTATTTTACTCTCTTTTATCTCAATATTTAGGCCACAAGTCTTTAACTTTAACCCCATCTACACTGTCCATTCCCCATCTATCCCATGTCTCATGTTGTTAACTGCTTGCCTGCACAAAATCCATTGCACATCTGCCCGCCCTGGGTGAGGGATCCCTCCTCTATTGCTCATCCTGAGGTTTCTTCCATTTTTCCTTGTTAAAGGTTTATCTGGGAGTTTTTCCTTCGTTGATGTGAGGGTCGAAGGGCAGAGGATGTTGCCATGATGTTATGTAAAGCTCTTTGAGACAAACTGCTTGTAAAAATGGGCTATATGTAGCGGGTACCACCGAGACGGCACCATAAGAACAGATAAATATCCTGAAATAAAGATGAGGAAGGGCAACAGCGTATTTGCACTCTCTGCAGTTATTTTATTAAACATTTCCCTGAATAGGTACATTTTCCCTTTAAGAATCATCTTTACATGCAATGTATACTTTATGTCTAATGTCATGTAACATATGTATTTCAATTTCCATGTCAAACAAATACCCATTAGAAACTAAATCTCCATATACAGAATACATGTTTACATCAATACTAAATACAAAATCCATGCTAAATAATTATCCATTTAAATTGATTTGAATGCATTTCCAAACTTTCATTACCGGTAACAGTTTAGCACTTACTGTGCATAGAGTCTGGAGGCTGCCACAAGACTGGACTGGTTGTAGTGGTTGTTACTGGAGCGTTACTGACCGCTGTTCTTGTCTTGGATCCCTCCAGTGGGTCTTTTTGAATCACCTTTGCCACAGTCTGAACACTACCTAGGGCTGTCTTTCTTGGTATAGTGACTGAATGTTTTGCGCTATTCTTTACTGGGATAGTAACATAGGGTCTCTTTGAACTCTGCACTTTCAGTAGGCCCTCTCCTACCATTAACTCTGACAAGTGCGCATCATCTTCATTAGGTTCAAATAAAAGAAGATCTGGTTGATCGATAGCAGATGGAACCTGGCATTTTATCCAAGCTACTTGTCCAGCTGGAATAATCGTATCATGAGTGCCAGTCCGCAGCCGTCCATGATGCGCAGATGTTTTGCCAGCTTGAATAAAGGTCTCTAGTGACTCAGCTTTCTCAGTAGGCATTGACATTGCATCAGCAAGGAGAGCGATAAAAGCTGAGACGAGTTCTGCTGGTCGACTTCGGACCACTTCCTCCAGCACATTGAATCCAAGTAGTGGCTGGCCAAGTGGAACACTGCAGACAAGGAAAGGTACTGTTATGGGTTCACTGAAGCTGGCATTTCCACTCAAGCTGACTGTGATGAGGACCCAGCCATCAAAAGGAAGAATGTCTCCATTCACAGCCTGGACCTCTAGCTCTTCCTTGTCATCAAATATTTCACTGAGCGGTCTGACTGGTGTGTCTGGTAGTATTACTCTTTCCAGCTTCACTCAATCATGCTCACTTGAACTCCCGTGTCCAGCAATGCTTTGACTATCAAGCTGTTTAAGTTACACTGTACAAGGGCTTTGGCTCCTATGAACTTGGCCAGACGCCTACTCATTTGTGTGGGCAGGGAAAGAGGGGATTGGGCAAATGTTTGCTCATAGGTGTCTTTCTGCTTTTGTTTCATTACAGCTCACTGAGTCTTTTTGATGTTAGAGTCACACATGTCACACTCAGCAGTGTGGGGTGGGCTCAGTTGGGACTGTGAGGGAGGCCCAGTCAATTCAATTCAATTCAATTCAGTTTATTTATATAGCGCCAATTCACAACAAAAGTTATCTCATGACACTTTCCAATTAGAGCAGGTCTAGACCAAACTCTTTAATTAAATTGTAAAATAGAGAGAGCCCAACATTCCCCCTTGAGCAAGCACTTGGCGACAGTGGCGAGGAAAAACTGCCTTTTAGAAGGCAGAAACCTCGGAGCAGACCCCGGCTCAAGATGGGCGGCCATCTGCCTTGACCGGTTGGGTTGAGAGAGAGAGAGAGAGAGAGAGAGAGAGAGAGAGAGAGCAGGAGAGCGACAGAGAGAGCAAGGGAGAGAGGCAGAGGGGGTGGGGTGTGAGAGAAGGAGCACACAAGCAGAGATGCATAGCAGCAGTAATAATACCAGAAGTATCGAAATGTAGATAATGATAATGACAATGAAGTATACAGAAGGTATTATGGTGATTTTGATAACAATGGTAGTGACAATAATGGTAGTAGCTGTACTGAGTCTTAACAGATTTAAATCAGATTATGACTAAACAGTAGTAATTGCAGTAGGTTTTGAGCAGGACGACAGCAGGACCGCAGCAGGAGGTCCAGTCATGATCACTAGGAATCTGCGGGACAAGAAAGCACAGGGACTCCAGGGAAGAAGTTGAGTTAGTAATATGCATTAATGGGACATGAATGTGTGCAGAAGGAGAGGGAGAGGAAGAAAGAGCTCAGTGCGTCATGGGAGGGCCCCCGGCAGTCTAAGCCTATAGCAGCATAACTAGGGGCCGGCCTAGGCCAGCCCTAACTATAAGCTTTATCAAAGAGGAAAGTTTTTAGTCTACTCTTAAATATAGAGATGGTGTCCGCCTCCCGGACCGAAACCTTAAGATGGTTCCATAGCAGAGGAGCTTGATAACTAAAGGCTCTGGTTCCCAGTCTACTTTTGAGGACTCTAGGAACCACAAGTAGCCCTGCATTTTGGGAACGCAAAGTTCTGGTGGGATAATAGGGTACTATTAACTCTTTAAGATAGGATGGTGCCTGACCGTTCAGGGCTTTATAAGTGAGGAGGAGAATTTTAAAATCTATCCTGAATTTTACAGGTAGCCAATGTAGAGAAGCCAGAACAGGAGAAATATGGTCTCTCATGCTGGTTCTTGTCAGTAGTCGTGCTGCAGCGTTCTGGATTAGCTGGAGAGTCTTTATGGATTTACTGGGGCAGCCTGATAGAAGGGAGTTACAGTAATCCAGTCTAGATGTAATGAATGCATGGACTAATTTTTCTGCATCTTTCTGACTCAGGATGTGCCTAATCTTTGCGATATTTCGGAGGTGAAAGAATGCAGTCTTTGAAATATTTGCAATGTGCGAGTTAAAGGACATGTCCTGGTCAAAGATAACTCCTAGATTTCTTACAGTGGAGCTTGAGGCCACGGCTAAGCCATCTATCAATGCAATATCACTGCATAATTTGTTTCTAAGGTGTTCGGGGCCCAGAACAATAACTTTGGTTTTGTCTGAATTGAGAAGTAGGAAGTTGCTGGTCATCCAGGTTTTTATGTCTTTAAGACATGCCTGAAGCTTGACTAGCTGATTTGTTTCATCTGGTTTCATTGATAAGTACAATTGCGTGTCATCCGCATAACAATGAGCGCTTGTCCCGTGGCAGGGACTGGTTCCACATCAACTTTGGTTCTCTTGTCTTGTGCTGCGGCGGCTTCAAGTTGTGTGCTATGTATATTTCCATATTTCTGACGCACAACTGTCCCCAGACGTCTTTGTCTCTTGTTCTCAGTGTTTGTTATCTTCATCTTTTGTTTTAGGATTGTCTCATCAGACGCGTTGCTGTCTGAGAGCAGGGGTTTCAGCTCTCGACATATGTCATCATGCTTGTGGCCAAGACCCTGATATATTGTGTGGAGAAAAATGTCTTGAACTGTGCTTGTATTGTATTTCACATCTTTGTCAGTGTATTTGGAAGCGAACAAAATCTTTTGTTTGAGGCCGATAACTCGCTACAAGAACTGTTGTGGTGTCTCATTGTCATTCTGTTTTGTGCACATGAGCTCTTGGAGTTCTGTGTTACTGCACCCACCTAGATGAGACTGTAGAAATCCTTTGAGTTCATCTTTTCATGTTATGGTGAATAGGGTGGGTTGTCCAGATGATCAAAATAATTTGATTCAGAACCTTGCAGTTTCTTTGCTGATTAGCAGGGAAAAAAAGGAGTGATTTTAGAGCAAGTTTCTTCCTCTTGGGTGCAGAGAATAGAAACCCTGAGAGTAGAGAGAAGGTAATGTATAGGAGCCATAGAGCCACATGGCTGGAGAGTTTCTTTTTGCTCAACTCAAAAAGAATATTTAATGAACGACCATTAATCTACTACCTAAATCTTTAAACACTAAATGAATATCTGTCTCCAAGGTTCAGGTATTGCTTGGGGTCAGTATGATTGTTGTCTGCACTCATTCCTGTTCCCAGTAGAACTGCACAAGTTCTTCCCTTTAGTTAAAGAGACTGAATATTTTGACATGCTCAGCTTGTTTTCCTTTTTGACATGTGTTGAATAAATCCTTGGCTAGACTCATTTACTTTGCATAAATTTGAAGTCCTTTGTGAAATGCCCATGTAGTTGGCCAGTGCTGATAATGTATTACACTAAACCAAATAATGGTTGGTGTATGAGGTTCTCTGCCTTTTCCTTCACAATCAGAGGCTGAACACAAAACACAGGAAAAGATTCAAATCCATACTTTGAGTATTTACACAAAATTCATTAAACAGGGGGCTTACATAATTGTCACTATAAATGACCAGACACCAATGTTTCTATGAATTGTGAACAGTTGAACCATGAGTCAGATAATGAAGGATAAGCACAGCACTCGTAACAATCTAAATATACAAATATACATACAAATATAAAAGTGCTTCGAGAGGCTTGTTATGAGTCACATCAAGACCCTGTTGCCGGCCTCACTGGACAGGCTGCAGTTTGCATATCGTCCCAACTGCTCTACAGACGACGGCTTTGCCACCACCCTCCATCTGCCCGTCACCCACCTGGACAATAAGGACACATGTGCTAATGCTGTTCATAGACTTCAGTTCAGAATTCATCACAGTGCGTTTATTGTCTTGTTGTCTATACTTTTATTGTACTGTTGTATTTCGGACTCATGCTGTTTTTTTTTTATCTCTGTTACGTGCCATTGTATATTTTGCTGTCCCTTGTATGTGTGTCTGTCTGTGTTCTAGGTGCAGTTTCCTGAGAGAAGATGCAGGGCACCTGCATCAAGCTGTGGGTGTGGCCTATATAAGTGGCTCTTTTCTCCGCCCTTTCTCTCTCTCATCTCCCTGGCACAGGATCCCAGCCTTTGTTTGTGTTAACCATCTTTTGTTGTAAATAAATATGCTGTTCTTGCATCAGATCTAGTATCATTTTACCTTAATGTGTTGTGACTTTGAGCCGGTCATAACATAATGGGGGCTCGTCTAAAGTTTAGTTTGAAGTAGGTGAGTTTGTTTTTGTTCCTCCAGACTCACGTTTTCCATTTTGTTGGTCAGTTAGGAGGTCCATGCTTGTGTTGCCACATGAGGTAGGTTTTTTTTTGGAGAGCTTGCCTGGTTAAGTCAGCCGGCGGGTGTTGGAGTGACCATCGCCACTTTATTGTTTTGGAGCGGTAACCCTGGGGTGGCCCCCGGCGTGCCCAGGAAAGCCGACGAAGACTAGTTGAGTCTTAGTAAGTCAGATTAACAGTCTTAGTTAGAGAGGGAACCAGGTAAGCTCTAGAGTAGGTTAGTTAGGAACACCAACTTCCAAATAGTGATAGCATGTGGTGGCATGTGCTGGCCTTTGTTTTCACACACACCGTGTGCTGGGTGTAGTGTGGGGAGTTAGAGCAATTTTTTTTGATTTGCGCAGTAGATTTTGTCAACTGCTAGGCTGTAGTTGTGGTCTTTTGGAGAATTTGTGACCCTGATACTCATACATGCATGTGTGGGCTTTGTTTAGTCACATGGTTTTTGCAGGGATGACTCCATTTTCTTCTCAGTGGAGAAGAACAGTAGACTTTAGTGCTTGAGTGGTGCTGGCTCATGTAAGGGTGGCAGTAATACTATTTCTATACTGTGTGGCAAGAAATAGTTGTTGAGTAACTGCTACAATTCAGCCTAGTGTGTTTTTTGTCAGTTTTTTTGCTTATTTGTGGCCTGGTGTAGTCCGACGGTGACATTAACTGTGCTTTCTGTTATTTAATACTTTGATTCTTTGTGGAAATGTAAAATTGTGTTATGCTGGGATGTTTGTAGTTGTTTAGTGTGCTTGGTGTTTGTAGCACTTGCTCTGTGTGGTAGTGTTAGTTGGGGTGCACTAAGTTGGGCCTCTCAGTGGTAATTTGTCTTTGCGTAAAGTTAGTGTGGCATTTCATTATGGAGTTCGATCTAGAGAAGTTTAAAGAAGCTCCTACACCAGAGCAGCTTTCTTACTGCAGTAAGGCACAGCTCATGTCCATTGCGGAGCATTACTGCATTGAAACTGCATCAGCTTCTCTTAAGAAGGATGAGCTCAGAGCTAGAGTTGTCACTGCTCTTGCTAAACAGGGAGTGCTTTCGAGTGAGTCTGAAGATTCAGACTTAAGTCACCCTTTTGAGGTTTCTACTAGTAAGACAGAGGCTGTGCAGTTGCAAACGCAGTCTGTACGTTTACATGAGTTGGAGTTACAGTTCAAAATTAAACAACTAGAAATTGAGGCAAAAGATAGAGAAGAGGGGAGGAAAATGGAAATGGAGAGGTTGCGGCTGGTACATGAGGAGAAAATGAAGGAACTGGAGCTGAGGTCAAGTGAGACGCAGTCTCAGAGTGCCAGTTCTCATGCGTCTACTGCTTCTCCTCGGTTTGATGTTGGGAGGAACATTAGTTTAGTTCCTCATTTTTCTGAAAAAGAAGTGGAAAAATACTTTTCCCATTTTGAACGTGTAGCCACCACATTTGAATGGCCTAAAGATGTATGGACGCTGTTGCTGCAGTGTGTTTTATCAGGTAAAGCACAGGAGGTCTATTCTTCGTTAACACTCACCCAAAGCGCTGATTATGAAATTGTTAAAGCAGCCATTTTGCGGGCTTACGAGCTGGTCCCAGAGGCCTATAGGCAGCGATTTAGAGGTTTTCGTAAGATTGACAAGCAGACTTTTGTAGAATTTGCCAGAGAGAAGGAAATTCTGTTCGATAGGTGGTGCACATCTCAAAAAGCTGAAACTAGAGAGCGACTTCGCGAGTTGGTACTCCTGGAAGAATTTAAAAACTGTGTTCCTGAGGCAGTTGCAACCTATTTGAGTGAGCAGCGTGTGTCCAAAGTTGGGGACGCCGCTGTACTTGCTGACGAATATGTTCTGGCTCACAAAGGGGTCTTTAATGATAAACATCTTGAGGCTAAGAACCATGCTTTTACTCGTCCTCTTCGCTTTAAGGCTAGCAGCAATGGTCCTGGTTCTTCTGTTTTTGCTTCAAGGCCTGCTAGTTCTGGCTCTGGAAACTCTGAGAGGATTTGTTTTTTTTGTAAATGGGATGAAGGTATACCATTCCTGCTTTTTGCTGTTCGAGAGACGGTTCAGGAGTCACTGGGTTTCAGTCCTGCAGAATTGGTATTTGGCCACACAGTTCGTGGACCGTTGAAGTTGTTGCGTGAGCAGCTGACGGGGGTTACTTCTCCTGTCCAAAACGTGCTGGACTATGTCAGTTCTTTCAGAGAACGTCTTCATCATGCCTGTGAGGTAGCGAAAGAATCACTGTCTGGCTCCCAATCTAAAATGAAGGCTCACTTTGATAAGAGTGCTGTTAGACGCAGTTTTAAACCTGAAGATCCTGTGCTGGTTTTTCTTCCTATTCCTGGTTCAGTGCTTCAGGCCAAGTTTACTGGCCCTTATGTAATTGAAAAGAAACTGAGTGAAACAGATTATGTTATCCGTACTCCTGATAGGAGACGAAAAACTCGTGTATGTCATGTGAACATGCTCAAGCCCTACTGTGCCCGGCTCAATGAACCTACCCATTCCCCTCCAGCTAAGGTGTTGCCTGTAGCTTTAACAGCAGTACTGCCATGTTATTCTCCTCAGGATGATGATCTAGTGATGCAAGATGATCCTGTTCTGTGTGCTCGGCTGTCCCAAGTGTTGAGTGATTTGGAGAATTACTTGTGTCATCTTTCTGGGACAGATAAGAGTGACATCCTCAAGTTAATTGAAAGTAATCACATGCTGTTCTCAGATGTACCGACCCAAACCACAGTGTTACAGCATGACATTGACGTTGGTGACTGCCCTCCTATTAAGCAGCATGCCTACCGTGTGAATCCCACCAAAAGAGCTCAAATGCAAAAAGAGGTTGAGTACTTGCAACAGCATGACCTGGCTGTTCCCAGCTCCAGTGCCTGGAGCTCTCCATGTTTATTAGTGCCAAAGTCTGATGGAACATCACGCTTTTGTACTGATTTCCGGAAACCTAATGCTGTAACTAAACCAGACTCTTTTCCTCTTCCTCGCATAGAAGATTGCATCGATAGAGTTGGAGCTGCTCGCTACGTCACCAAGCTGGACCTGTTAAAGGGCTACTGGCAGGTACCTTTAACGCCACGTGCATCTGAGATTTCTGCATTTGTGACACCAGATAGTTTCATGCAGTACACGGTCATGGCATTTGGTATGCGCAATGCCCCTGCCACCTTTCAGCGCCTTATGCAAATAGTGCTGTCTGGTGTGGCAAACTGTGAAGCCTATCTTGATGATGTGGTGGTCTATTCTGCTGACTGGCAATCCCACGTGGAAACCTTGTCTGTTGTGTTTCAGTGCCTGCAGGATGCATCCCTCACCCTGAATCTAGCAAAATGTGAGTTTGCCAAGGCCACCATCACTTATCTTGGCAACAAGGTTGGTCAGGGACAAGTGCGGCCAGTAGATGCCAAAACAACAGCTATTGCTGAGTTCCCTGTTCCCACCACTAAGCGGGAACTGCGTCGCTTCCTTGGGCTAGCTGGTTATTATAGAGGGTTCTGCCGTAATTTTGCTGCCATTGTGTCTCCTTTGACTGATCTCCTTAGCCCCACCAAGGATCTATTGTGGGACACCAATTGTGAGCTGGCTTTTCAGTCCGTGAAAGCTTTTCTCAGCTCTTCTCCAGTGTTGTCGGCTCCTAATTTTGCAGTTCCATTTAAGTTGGAGGTTGATGCAAGCGAACTGGTGCTGTGCTGTACTGCTGCAGGAGGATTCCTCGGGTATCGATCACCCTGTTTGTTATTTTTCTAAGAAGTTCTCTGCAGCCCAACGTAGGTATAGCACTATTGAAAAAGAGGCTTTAGCCATGCTTTGGGCCCTCCAACATTTTGAGGCTTACGTTGGCTCAACACCACAGCCGGTGTTGGTCTTTACTGATCACAACCCTCTAGTCTTTCTAAGCCGTATGTACAACCACAACCAACGGCTCATGCGGTGGGCTCTTATGGCCCAGAACTTTAATATAGAGATTCGGCACAAGAAGGGGTGCGATAGTGTTGTTGCTGATGCCCTCTCTCGTGTAACCTAGGAGGTTGATGCTGACAGCAGGGCTGTCATCTTAAGGGAGGGGGTGTTACGTGCCATTGTATATTTTGCTGTCCCTTGTATGTGTGTCTGTCTGTGTCTAGGTGCAGTTTCCTGAGAGAAGATGCAGGGCACCTGCATCAAGCTGTGGGTGTGGCCTATATAAGTGGCTCTTTTCTCCGCCCTCTCTCTCTCTCATCTCCCTGGCACAGGATCCCAGCCTTTGTTTGTGTTAACCATCTTTTGTTGTAAATAAATATGCTTTTCTTGCATCAGATCTAGTATCATTTTACCTTAATGTGTTGTGACTTTGAGCCGGTCATAACAATCTCTATACTCAATATTTGTACTCCTTTTTTAAGCACCATGTAGTATCCTGGAGGAACGTTGTGTCATGGCTGTATGCACTACACACACGGTTGTAATGACAATAAAAAAAAATCTCCTTGACCTTGACCTTGAACAACTCTTGCTCAAAAAGTTTCTGGAGGCCATTCTTTGCTCCCCTCAGCCAGCAGAGTTCAAAAAATTACCTGCAAATTCATCCACCCCACACAAATGAACTGAAATGAACAAATACGAAATCAAAGCTGCTATAAGATGTGATATGTAGCACAAGCCTATCTACTAGAAAGAGCCCACATAACCACAAAGTAGCCACACATACAGTACAGCCCAGTGCATCTCCTCCTGAGAACTGAAGAAAAAAAAGTGTCTTACAGTTTCTTTTTTGTGTGATTTCCTATCTATTTGGACCTAAAAAAAAAACATCATACAATTTTGATTTTTTTGAATATATTTAGCATTTTAATTTCACATCATGTCCACTGTGGAGTACAACAGGACGTTTTCCGTGTGAAATAAAGTGAATTCAGAATATAAAAAATGAACAGATTATGTCTTTAGAGTGATATTAACCAAAGAACACATTTACTTTGATCAAAACAGTAAAATTCTGTATCACTTTTCTGTTGCTTGTTGCTTGTAGCTTGCCAAGGACAAAAAACCAATTGTATTTAATTCAACAGTGAACTATAGAATAAGACATAAGAACATAAGCAGTTCTGCATTTCTTTTTCCTCTGCATTTTTAGCAGTCATGTTGAAAGGCAGGAAACCCAGGTAGCACAGGTGTGAATCTATTATGATGGATGAAGAAAAAAAAAACACAAATAAATTCAAGTTAATAAAAGGAGTACCAGTTAATTTTTTACACATCAATTTGGATTAATGCAGTAATTTCATTGTCATGGATGTGATATTACTCCCTATTGACCAAAATCATGAGCATATAGAAAA